>NC_132915.1:9580265-10902765 GCF_047675955.1 Chlorocebus sabaeus | reverse complement strand
AAAGAAGACCTCTCCAAATGCTCAAATCATCCATATTGGGAATTGATTACTCAAATAGCTCTCTCTCTATACCTCTATCTAAACCAGGACCAAAGACTGAACGGGCTCTGAAGATATCTTTGTTATTTGTTTTTGTTTTAGAAACAGGGTCTCTCTTTGTTGCCCAGACTGGTCTTGAACTCCTGAGCTCAAACTAATCCTCCCCGCTCAGGCTTCCAAAGTGCTCGGATTACAGATGTGAGCCACTGCGCCAGGATTGAAGGTATCTTCGTAGGGTGCTTCTTTTGCATGGGAGAGGAAACATAGAGATCCAATACAGATGGGATTGTTCTATAGAGTAAAATGAACAAGTGCATAATTAATTCCCATTTAAGCCATTCTCTGTTTGGTCAAAAGTTTGCCAAAAGTTTCTGCCATTTGATCCTCTATCTCTGAAGTGAATACTGAAGCAGTGCAGTAAGACAGCTATTAGCAGAGGAAGGGGCCTTCTTGGGACTCTTGCAGCTCATGTGGATATGGAACTGCAGAAGAGAGAGGCTGAGGTTGAGGTAAAATAAGACCCTGAAACCCAAAGGCGACTAACAAGATAGCATTGGTTAGAGTTCAAAACCTCAGAGATCCATATAGCTTTCTTGGTGGAAAACTCATTTATCTTGACCTAAGGCAGAAAGTGAGAAGGAGACAGTAGCCACTAAGACAGAAGAAAACTTAAACATCTGAAGAGGGAAATTCAATGGGCTCCAGGTGCCTTCCTTGTCAACATTTCAGAAAAACTCCCAGAAGTTTGATAGAGCTCATGCGTGTCAATGGAACTGTAAAACCCCGTCAAGTCGCCATCCTGGTTGGACTCTAATAGGGAAGAAAGAGAAAGGATTAGAACCAGAGAGAAGGAAGGCTGCTTCCAAAAATAAATTTCAAGAATATCTTAGGGTAAAAGGATGGACATCTTCACTGGGGACCGAAGATGGGGAGCAAATAGCACGGAGAAAAAGGTTTATAAGGTTTAGGAGCAGAAACATTTGATTTGGAATTCCCCATCCTGTTCCTGTTTCAAAGGGCCTCTTCTGATGCTGTCTGTTGCTGTTGTGCAAACTTGCTTTTCCTGCAGAGCCATTGAGGCATCTTCACATGCCCTGATGTCTGTGCTCTTTAACTCCCGAGATAATTATTCTCAAAGGAAGAAGTCACTGATGGAAATTCCTGTAGCTCTATTGGATAGCAAATAAATTGCATTTATTCCTTCTGGAAGAATTGGTTGAAAGCAGAATTATGTAAAGGGACTCTATCAAGAGCAAATATAGGTTAAAACTTGAATTTTTCTCAATATTCTAGAAAGATGATGGGCTGTCAGTATCCTGCAAATGTCCCATCTCTTCCTAGGATGTATGAAATCTCTCTCTCTCTCTCAAGCCATCTGGTGTTTGCATTATACTTTCATGTGTTTTTCCACTCACAACATCACGTCTTCACACACACTCTTTCATGCCAGAAATTTCATCCCAGTGATGTTTGGCCCACCCCTTCCTCTGTTTCCTTCACATATTTCTTGAAGTATCAAGATGTTCCTGAATATGAAAAGCCTTTTTCTTCCTGTCCGTTTCTTATACAGAGCCTCTAAGTATGAAATCAACCATCATACATAAATAGTGTACATATTTTATTTGTTTGTTCATTCATGGGTAGTAGCTGCTGTTTGTGTGAATGGTTTAGATGTTCTCTGTAGAATTATTCTCTTCTATTTTGTTAACAATGCCCACTTTCAATGGTAACACATTGCAAACTAGAAAATATATTCTTTAACCAGGATTTTTTAAAAATAGGTATATAGGAATGTTCCTTGAGAGACAGAGAGAAAATATTGGTGCTCATACATTTATATATATATATATGAAAATGTACTCCTATTTATATACACACATAGAAATGTGCATGAATGAACATATATATACATGTATATGTGAATATACACATGTATGTATCATATCATCCTTTGTTTTATATTTTTGTGTATATTTCAAAACATATTCGAGATTTTTATACCATGATACCTAAATATAATTTATTTATATTCAAAACAGTGTCTACACCATCATGACTAAGCTGTGGCTGAAAACCATTTGATAATGAAGCAATGGAGCTGACAATGATATTCACTCATTGCCTGGTTTTTTTTTTTTTTTTTTTTTTTTTGGTGCTTTTAAAAATTGCTGTCTAATTATAGAATTGTATTCACTCCTGTTTTAATAAATAAGAGACGATTTACAATAACTCACTTGCAGCAATGTGCTTTGAATCATTTCAGAGAAGATGGAGGACAGAAGAGATTGGCTGACACCACAGTATGATAAAAAAAAAAAAAAAAAACGGAATCAGTGGTATTTATGAGATGGATAAATAAAGCACGCACCCACCCCTATAAGCCCACTGCATGGTCAAGTTCTTAGGAAGGTGATGAGGCAACCTCTCCGATATTCCCATTATAGAGCTCCACTAATATTCTGCTTGGTGATGACAAGGTTGAATTTAGATTGGTTGATAGTTGGTATTGAGCCCAAAACCAGGGTTGAAGTTGTTCTAGGGAGAGGCTGGATTGAGGCACAATGTAGGCTAACGTTAACCTCCTCCTGACTAGACACCCCAGCGGAAGGGCCTTGACACAAACCCAGTGTATCTCCTGAGTGGGCAAATACAAAGAGCGATCCAGGGTGTTAGTTGCTAGTTGCATGACCTGAGCAGCAATGCAGGGAGGACCTTCCTTTTGCCTTTGAGCCTCCTCCTCCAGAGAAACTTTTACCAGTGACTTGGCAGTGAGACGTGTGTTTCATGTAGTGGTGAATGTTTTAGATCCCCAGACTCTTGTTCTACTGAAGACCCTCCTTCCAGGGTCCTGCATTGAACTGGCCTTGCTGCAGCCTTCCTGAGTCTGTCAGCAGTAAAGGCAACAGTCCCCAGAATGGAGCATTTTAGCCAATAGTTAAAAGTCCTGGTATTTTCTCCACAAAGTGATGATAAGAAAGGGGGTTGACCCCTCAATCATATCAAAAATGTTTGGAGGTCACTGGGTAGACATGAAAGACAACCTGTTGAAAATTTAGATGGAGGTCTGGAGTCATACAAGCAGAGGAAAAAGACTGAAAAGAAATAATGTCAGAATGTTAATGATATGGTGATGTTAGAGTTGATTTTATTTTTTTTTCGTTGTACTCTGTAGTGTGAATTCTCTAAAAGGAGCATTTTTTAAACAAGAAAAAAAATATACAATGTTAAAATAGGCACAGAAAACCTGAATACAATAAAATACTTTTAAATAAGTTAACACTCATATCTAGAAACTCTAAGCAAAACTAGTTTGCCAACAGTCACAAAAGGTAATTCTATTTAGATTAAAAATGTGAGCTATGACTATCTCACTTTCAGATATTCACAGAATAGGATACCAGGACTAAATTGTGTGCATGGCTGAGGAAACATAGCTTTTTGTTTTCTCTGTGTCAGGTGGTTTCTCTCTCTTTAACCAAGATTACATTTCCAGAGTATCTACTTCTCCATTTCTCCTGCCTTTTATTTTTCCGTGGTTGCAATCTCCTGTAATTATGAGAAAAAAGTTTTTTTAGCTGGCTCTGAGATTAGCCAGTTTGGAGCCAACCTGACGATTCCCAGTTGGTGCTAATAATCTTCTCTGTAGACACGTAAGTTTTCAGGACATTCAGCTCTGCTCTGAGACTTAAAACAGCTGGAAAATGCATGACTTGAGTTTTTAGATCTGACAGCATTTGAATCCACTGTCAAATAGTACTTAATACCTGTTAATCTTTTTGCAGTTTATTTTCTTGTGCTTAGATATTTGCTACAGTAATTAAAAGCAGTTATGAATTCCTGAAATATAATTCCAAATACCTAGTTCTAATGAGTCAATCCAGTGCTTGGATAAACAAATACCAAAGTTCAGGAGAGGGTTAAAAAGTTGGGAGTTGTCTTTATTTTTGAATCACACTATCTTTAAATTGCACAGTATTATCCTTAAACTGTACAAATTCAACCTGAAAGGACAAACCATTCCTCAAATTAACGCCTTTTGCACTTTGGTGATACATCTTTATTTACGAAAACCTGACATCTCCATTTCATTAAATTTTTAGCACTAATCTGTGCTTCTTGCTAGATATTTAACAAATGAAGTTTTTGTTAATGTATTAGTCTGTTCTCACACTGCTAATAAAGACATACCAGTGACTGGGTAATTTAGAAAGGAAAGAGGTTTAATTGACTCAAGTTCTGCATGGCTGGGGAAGCCTCAGGAAACTTAGAATTATGGCAGAAAGGGAAGCACATCCTTCTTCACATGGCAGCAGCAAGGAGAAGTGCTGAGCAAAATGGGAAAAAGCCCCATATAAAACCATCAGATCTCATGAGAACTCACTCCCTATCACGAGAAGAGCATGAGGGTAATCCCCTTATGATTAAATTACCTCCCACCAAGTCCCTCCCACCACATGTGGGGATTATGGGAACTACGATTCAAATTGAGATTTGGGTGGGGACATAGCCATCCATATCAGTTAATGACAATTTCGTTCATAAATTCATTCATTCATTCACAGCCCTCTGGATTACATATACCAGGGAACAAAACAGGTTTAAAAAAAATCTCTGTTCTTGGGGAGCTAAAATTCTAGTAGGTGGAGAATAAACATAATAAGTAAAATACATGGTATTTTAAGCCCTTTGGAAAACATGCAACATTGTGGGAGATATGGAGAGAGCAGACTGCAATTTTAGTTGGGGATGGTTCTGTGTCAGTCTCACTGAGAAGGTGACTTCCAAAGGCTTGCAAAAGAAAAGTGGGTTAGCCAAGCAAAGGGAGCAGCCTAGGCAGGCAGAATGAATGGTGCAGGAATCCGAAGAGGTAGAGAACAAGTGGGAGGGGAGAGGTGGAGGAACAGCAGTGTAGCTGTGAGAGGGATGGGGGCCCAGTGAGAGGTGAGGTCAGAGAGGTCATGGGGTGAAGGAGTATAGATTACATAGGGTCTCCTGGGCCATTATGAAGATCTTGATGTACTCTGGTTGAAGAGGGAGCTGTTGCAGGATTTTAAATGAAGAACTGGTGGCCCCTGACTTTTGAAGGTCACTCTAGCTGCCACGTTGAGACTAGATTGAGGCCAGGCAAGGGTGGAAGCAGGGAGACCAGGTAGGAAGAGGATTTACTTAGACCAAAGCAGTAGCAGGGAGAGTGGTGAGAAGTGGTCAGACCCTGGATCTATTCTAAAGGTGGCACTAACAGAGTTTGCTGAGGGATTCAAGATGGGGTGTGAGAGAAAGGAAGGGGACAACAATGAGATAGTCCAAGGGTAAAGGGAAAAGTGGAGTTTCTATCAACTGAGTTTGTATGCCTTTGTTTCTGGGACTCAGGGGTAACCTTCTGAAAGACAAGGATATGCCCTGTGTTCTGTAAACATCACAGAATCAAGAAACAATAAAAATGATGCCTAAACATAAAGTTGAATATTCCCCCTCATTTATGTGCAACCTACAGGGAGCTTGAGCCTTTCCCATTGCATAGGGAATGTCTCAAGCTCCACTCTGGGGCCTGCCATCTAGGTTGGCACCTGAGGATAGATGTTTCTGGGCCCTCATCATTCCCCTTAGAGTCTTAGTGATGACTTATGGATGGCATGGGGATAGGTTACTTCTTACCTGTTCTGGATATGTTTTACCCTTTGGACTCCATGGGAATCCAGGTGCGTTCCCAAACATGTAACAGTTCAGGAGAGGGATAGAGGATGAGGGATGAGATCAGGTTGCACTTCAGGTCTCACTATCTTATTTTCTTGCACTACAAACAATGCAGGCTTAATCCAGAGGGCATGGGACAAAAAACTTGAAATTTTTTGACAGAGGCCAGCTCAAAAACATAAATGAATGACCCTGGCCAGATGGAAACAATGGGGAGTAAGTGGTGCTGACTGTGGCAAAACAAAGAGTTGCAGGTGATGGCTGCTATGAGAAAATGTAAGCCCAATAAACAAAATGTGTGTGAGTGGATTGCAGCCCAGGAACCACTTCTTGGCCAATGGCTTGGGCCATGGGAGCAGTACCATGAAGACTCTCTCTTGGTCTTTAGAAGGCTCCTCCCTCTAACTCTCCCTCCCTTCCCCTTTCCCACAGCCCTTTCTTTAACCCATTCATTGCCTATACTACACTACCCAATTCACCCTACACTACTTCCTGACTTTTGCTCAGCCCCTACAAGAATAATCTGGTTCTGGATCTTTTTGTTCCCCTGTGTCTTGCCAACTCTACTGAAATAAACGCATAAGGTGTTTGTCTATAGATGTGAAGTAATTCACAAGTTTTACATTTCAGTATTTACCTATACATATTTACCAATGTACACTCCTAGCAGCATGCTGCAAGGGAGTCTTCAGTATGCCAACACGTGACTCACAATTGTTTTCATTTTTTCCAGTCAAGTGGGCAGCAGAAATAGTCTTTCTTTTTCCCTATGTTTTCCTGATTGTTGGTGAGGTTGAGTATCTTTTCAAGTGTTTGTTGATTATCTGAATTTTCTTCTGTGGATTATCTACTCATATCCTTTGACCCTTGTTCTATTGTGTGGTTTGTCTGTTGTCTTTCCTTTAACAGTTAAATATTTCACAAATATTTTTTCTCAGACTGTTTTGTGTTTTGCATGTGTGTGTGCATGCGTGTGTGTGTGTGTGTGTGTTTTAATGCTGTTTATGGTGTCTTTCATTCCTCAAAAAAATTTCCTTAAGGTCATTATATCTGATTTTCTTTTTTATTATGGATTCTGAGTGTTCTATCTTCTTGTGGAAGACTGTCCCCATATCAAGCTTGTAAAGAGAGTCTCCTTTATTTTCTTCTATATTCACAAATTTGGTCTTTACATTTGACCTTTTCATTCATCTGAAAATTCTTTTTTAAATCATATGAGAATTAGTCTTTTCTTCAAATGGTTAGCCAACATTATTTTCTAGAAAAAAAAAAAATCCATTGTTTCCCACAACTTTACAATGTGGCCTTCACCTATATTCAATTCTAGTCACTTAATTCAACAGCAAACATTTGTTGAGCTCTGCTACATGGAGAACTCTGCAAGGTAGAGTTAAGGTTCAAAGTAGAGTCAAAACCAGATGGGCTCCTGGACTCCATCAGTATTAGCCTTGATTCAATACTCTCTGCTGGACTTTACCGTTTTCAAACGTAATGGATCATTAGCTTTCTAAGAATATTTCACACCTATTAATGGTAGTTCCAACTATACCAATGATCTAAGATTATAACATATTTTTATCACGAAACAGGAACAAATAAAAAGGTAATCTGTAAAAAGCTCCCCAGCTTTCCCATGTCCTCATTATAACTCCATTCCAGGTTCTCCTCTTATCCTTGAAAGAGCACCCGTCTATCTGTGAGCGTCATAAGCAGGAATGCAAGTTCAGTGCCACCTTTGCTCCCTGCAAACGAAATATATTAATTTCCCATGTCTCTCATTGTTTCCTCACCCATTCAGGAGGAATTCGAAGGGAGAGCAAGAGAGTGTTGTAGCATGACTACCTGCGGCTGCAAGCAAGGGCACCTCCCTGCTTCTCTTGCTTTTCCCCTTTCACCTTTTCCTTGCTGGCCTTCAAGTGAAAAAGACTCATCTCCCCTTAGACCCAGGAAACAGGAAGAAATATCTCATTGACTTGAGAAAAATGTCTAATGAAAATACGTTTATTCCTTTAATGCCTAGGGAGATTGCAAATCTATTTAGGGAAATATATCTTAAAATTTTGTCTTGAACTTGAAGTTCATCCGGACATGGCCTCTCTGTAATGCAGGTATAAGGGGAACCATGGCAGATTTTTAATGTCAACAGTGATTTTTCTTTAGGGGCATTCCATGTAAACTATTGACACCTCCAGGGGTCCAAAGTGAAAGTCCTACATTGAGCTGTTTATATAAAAGTTTTCACAATTCAATAGGAAAGCAAATCTTTATTTCAAGTATAGATGTTTTTCCTCTCCATTATCCCGTCATGAAACTTGCTTTTGATCTAACGCAAGGTCAAAAGCAGGACCTTGACCTGCTAGAATGGAGGCTTCAGGGTGTGCCTGAAGACTAAGAAGGAGACATACTATTTGAAGTGATCTCCACGATATTTATGATTTCAAGGGCTCTATTTTTGGCTCTTGTAAGGCCTGGTTTTGACTACTCTGCACATTACCTCACCTCTCACCTCCTTTACTTTCTTTCCCTTCTCACCACCATCACCCCTGTTCATCAGTGGAAGCCAACTAAATAGAGAATGAATGGCTGATGAAAACTACAATGGAAGCCAATCTTGAAAGAATGGACTTTCCAGGAGGTGAAGTGTAGGAGAAAGGTCCAGGAGTAAGGAGAGACACTGATGACAGCAGGACTGGCAATGGCAAGAGCCAGGAGTCACAGACTGAGGTCCTTCACCCCAAGGTGAAGCCCATAACTTCTTCCATTCTTCCTCTGCCATGTGAAAATATCCTCCAAGATGTGTTACTCTTATGTATTTGTTACTAACTCCATCCACTTGTTTCTCATTGGAAGAAAATATTTCTAATTCATTGAAGAAGTTTAAATTCTAGTAAAATTTTTAGTGTTTATGATTCAGAGTTAAATAGAATCCCCTAATTTACATTGATTTTCTTTTAAAAGGATGAGTTTGGCCTTTCAAAATGTGAAATGCCTCCACAACAGTTATCTTCAAGTGGTTTTATCTTCTTGCTTGCTTCATTGTCCCTGGCCCTTTTGGAAAGTTGACTTTATTTTATACACCCAGATACTTTTGCTTCACCCGTTTGCTGTGCTCCTAAGGCACTCCCAAACTTAAAGTAAAAGGATGAATTTGCTGATTTTTCTTCCATGAATAAGCCATATCCTCTAGAGCAAATGGGCATAAGCTCTGTAGGCTTCTTGTCCTCATTGGCATAGGGTTTTAGACTTTGTGGAGACAAAAAAAGAAAAAAAAATTCAAATTCCCTTAGAACAAATGACCCAGATTAGAGAGCAATGTATTGACTAGGAAGGAAATGGACAGAAAGAAAATATGTAGCTTGTCTCTACAACTGTAGTTTTTAAGCCCAAATAGTTTCTTGGAAGGCTCCTTTGGGTGGGAGGATTTATTGATTTTTTAAAATTTCTTTAGTTCCTTTCTAAGTCCTACTTCTGGGGCGGCTGCTGGATCATCAACTCCCCAGCACAAAAGAAGGCACCAAAGTCCCCAAGGCTGTCCAGAGAACAAAGGGGAGCCCGCTGCATACTGATAAATTGCTTGTGTTAGCACCTGTAAATCTGTTTTGCATTTCATTTTAACCTTTATTCACTGCCGATAACAGCCCCTGAAAATGAATCTTGACAGCATGTTGTGATTTTACAGTATCCAGCAGCAAAGCCCAACTAATTGTGAGCATATGATTTTTCAAGCACTAAATTTTATACTTAGTCCATGGCTCTGACAAACTTACTTATTTGGCAGTTGCTAATCATTAAGGCATTAATTGCTTTTCTCCCAGCATTCAAGCAAGATGAAGTTTGTTTTCTAAAAAGCAACTTCTGCTAAGCTGGGCAGTCATCTTTGTTTCTTTGTGGGCTGTTCCTGCGGATGTGTTTTTTGCAGAACTGTTTCAAGAAAAAACAAAATACTGTTGAGATAGCAAACAAAGGCCCCTGTGCTGAAGTCTTGCAGAAGGGCAATTCCAGTGGTGTCTAGTTTCAGGCTAGAATACTAAGATCATAATTTCAGGCCATCGATGGCTCTCCCAGATGTCTTTGGTCAAGTTAATCACAGTTTGCCTGAAGGTTGAGTTTTCAGGTAATCCATCATGGCATAATTGTAAATCAAGATTCCTTCTAGCTAAAAGTTGGGATGTTTTAGAGCAGCCTGAGACTATGAACCATGAACATAAGGCCCCCAGCCTCTGTCTTTTGAGTTGTGCAACTGAAGCTAATTTCACAAATGCTGAAGAAGGCTCAAGATGTTACATGTCAAATGGACACATGAAGTGATTGTCATTTGCGTCAGTAGGAGCACATATGATGTTGTAGGACTCAGGCACACCTGGCCTTGTAATGGACCCTCCAGTGATGGAAGATTTTCATCCTAGACGGGTAGGCATTGACACCATACCTAGTGTGCCCTCCGCCAGGCACCATGGGGGTGTGGAGTATGTCTACCGATGTCCTGGTTACTAGAGGAGAAAGCACATTTTTCTGTTTCTCTTAGCTTTTTCTCCCTAGTTCCACAAACCCCTTTAATCTATGTTGCTTTCCTTCAGCCTGATTTTAATATTTTCCCTTATTTACACTGAATTCCAATTTAAGTTAGAAAACCTAGTATTGAAAGACCGAATCTACTTCAGAGGATCTCTAATCCTTGATGTCCAAAGTGTTACCTGCATGAAACATACACAAAATTTTATACACACACTCATACCCTATTGTATGTTCATTACTTATATCATTTCACTTACTCCTCCACTTACCCAGTAAATTAGGTATTCTTACTGCCCCCCATCTATTTTTTTTCCAGATGAGGAAATTCAATGGTGAAATAAAACATTGTCCAGAGCCTTCTGAATTTCGCAGGTGCACAGCCAGGATTTGAACGCTGGACTGCTGGTCTTTGGAGAACACCCACACCATCAAAACTTCCGTGCATGGGCTACATGGCAATCATTATGCATTTTTATTTTTTCCATCAGCTATTCTGACCTCCTTCCATGGCACATCAGCTGGGAGTGCTCCTGAGGATTAACATGGCACTTGTTCATGCCCTGGTGTACCTCCCAGAGCTCTGGCTCATCTTAACACCACTTAGAGATGTTGCTCTGTTTCTTTCCTAACCTGAGCTTCACAACAACATCTCTTGCAACCAAGACAAAATGGAATGGTCAGAGAGGAAAATAAGAAACTGGCTTTCCTTTCATACCATGCTGTCCCAGGGGTGGTTTTAGATATGTGTGAAAGAGACTCAAAGTCTATATCCTTTGAGTTAACAAAACCATGTTACTACCTGTTCATAAGGAAACAGCAGTGGTATTCACAACACAAAGGGAAAAAAAAATTAAGACAGTTGTCTCTATGAGTTTCCCAGATCATGAAAAGTAAATGTATTTTTCCTTGCATTCTATCCAAGAGTATTTGCAACAGTGGAACTCCAGCTAAAATTCAAAGTCAATTCTCAATCCCTCAAAGTTACTTTCTTCTTCTACTAAATAGGGAAGTTTATTGCTAATGACCCTGGAGAAACAGTCAGGCAGGACCACATATCTTCTGCCTCTGGTCTTGCCAGGCATTGCCAATTCATCACTGCACTTTGTTTCCCTGGGCCCTGACCCAGTCACACAAGACAGTCACTGCAATCAATCAGACTAGATGCTCAAGAGGAAGCAGAGTCTACACTGCATACCTAGAATGATGCAAACAGCAATATCACAATCAGAGAGTTACTTTTTTCTAAGTGAATATTCTGTCACTGCTGTCTTGGCACAGTTGCTCTCTCTAAACATCCTTTTAAAATTCCTTTCTTGTGTTGTTGGGGTCAGGTGACTACAAAAGTTCATGCTTATGAGGATGCATGGGTGGTGTGGAGAGCTGACTAACCCCCACTGGGAGTAAAGGAACTCCCATTCTCAATCCTCTGTTTTTTCTTCCTAAGCACCTCCTGTTTGAGGAAGTTAGTATCTCAGTCAGAGAGAATTTGTTTTCATAAAGAAGTAGGAACTTTCTTGGAATTGTGAAAGTACTTCCTTGAAATAATTATTTCTGATTCAGGGCCCCTTTGCCGCTCATACATTCAGAAATCAGGAGCACTTTAACAGGATATTTTCTTGATTATATGATTTGCATGCAGGTCAATAGAGGGTAGGGGGATATCTCTTCACCTTTGTACAAAGTTAAGGACAATCTAGTTGGAGATATTAAAATAGTTTAGTGTTCTGACCAGTCACAGACAAGGAATAAAATGTATTTGCTGTTGTGAAATTGTGTGTGTGTGTGTGTGTAATCTGCCAGCACAGTTGCTTAGGGAGGGGACTGGATGTGCTGAGAAGAGTAATCTGCTCTCTACATCCCCTTACCTTTATTCTTTCCCCTAGGTATTCTCAGAACAAATTTATAGCCCATAGGTTAACAGGGAGCTATGTTTCTCATTGGAAGTTTCCAGTGGCAGCAGAGTAAACATGCTTGCTATAAATTGGCAACTGCCTCCGATTCAGAGGTTCTGTTCTTAAGATTCACAACTGGAATGGAAAATCAGGAAGTAGCTAAATGGAAGAGGCCTCATATTGTTGCTTTATAGGGTGTTTCATTCAGCTGTTCTTGTTGGCTCTTCACAAAACAATAGTTACCTTTTCTTAATAAAAATACTCAATGAACTAGGAATAAAAGGTAACTTCCTCAACCTGATAAAGGCCATCTGTGAAAAACCCACAGCCAACATTACACTTAATGCTTTCCCCTTAAGATCAAGAAAAATACAAGGATGTCTACTCTTGACACTTCTATTCAACACTGTACTGAGAGTTATATCCAGAATTATTAGGCAATAAAAAGAAATAAAAGACACCCAGACTGGACTGAAAGAAGTAAAACTATTTCTATTCTGAGATGACATATTCTTATATACAGAAATCCTAAGGCATCCACTAAAAAACTGTTAGAACTAGTAAATGAATTCATCAGGTTTACTGGATACAAGATCAATGTATTCGTCCATTCTCATATTGCTATAAAGAAATACCTGAGACTGGGGCCGGGTGTGGTGGTTCATGCCTATAATCCCAGCACTTTGGGAGACCAAAGCAGGTGGATCACTTGAGGTCAAGAGTTCGAGACCAGCCCAGTCAACATGGTGAAAACCCATCTCTACTAAAAATACAAAAAATTAGCTGAGCATGGTGGTGGGCACCTGTAATGCCAGCTACTTGGGAGGCTGGGGTGGGAGAACTGCTTGAGCCCAGGAGGTGAATGTTGCAGTGAGCCAAGATCACGCCACTGCACTCCAGCCAGGGCAACAGAGTGAGACCCTGTCTCAAAAACAACAACAAAAACAAAAAAAACAAAAACAAAAAAAACAACCTGAGACTGGGTAATTTTTAAATAAAAGAGTTTTCATCGGCTTATGGTTCTCCAGGCTGTACAGAAAGCATAGTGGCTTCTGCTTCTGGGGAGTCCTCAGGAAGCTTCCAATCATGGCAGAAGGCAAAGGGGAAGCAAGGCATCCCACGTGGAGGGAGCAGTAGCAAGAGAAAGAGTAGCGGAAGTTGCTGCATACATTTTAATAGCCAGATCTTATGAGAACTCACTCACTATCCTGAGAGTAGTACCAAGGGAGGCTAGTGCTAAACCATTAATGAGAAATCCACTGCCATGATCCAATCACCTCCTACTAGACCCACCTCCAACACTGGGGATTACAATTCGACATGTGATTTGGTGGGAACACAGATCCAAACCATATCAATCAATCTACAAAAATCAATTGTATTTTTATTTTATTTATTTATTTATTTTTTATTATACTTTAAGTTCTAGGGTACATGTGCACAACGTGCAGGTTTGTTACATATGTATACATGTGCCATGTTGCTGTGCTGCACCCATTAACTCATCATTTACATTAGGTATGTCTCCTAATGCTATCCCTCCTCACTCCCCCCTCCCCACAACAGGCCCTGGTGTGTAATGTTCCCCTTCCTGTGTCCAAGTGATCTCACTGTTCAATTCCCACCTATGAGTGAGAACATGCAGTGTTTGGTTTTCTGTCCTTGTGATAGTTTGCTGAGAATGATGGTGTCCAACTTCATCCATGTCCCTACAAAGGACACGAACTCATCCTTTTTTATGGCTGCATAGTATTCCATGGTGTATATGTGCCACATTTTCTTAATCCAGTCTGTCACTGATGGACATTTGGGCTGATTTCAAGTCTTTGCTATTGTGAATAGTGCTGCAGTAAACATACATGTGCATGTGTCTTTATAGCCGCATGATTTATAATCCTTTGGGTATATACCCAGTAATGGGATCACTGGGTCAAATGGTATTTCTAGTTCTAGATCCTTGAGGCATCGCCACACTGTTTTCCACAATGGTTGAACTAGTTTACAGTCCCATCAACAGTGTTAAAGTGTTCCTATTTCTCCACATCCTCTCCAGCACCTGTTGTTTCCTGACTTTTTAATGATTGCCATTCTAACTGGTGTGAGATGGTATCTCATTGTGGTTTTGATTTGCATTTCTCTCACGGTGAGTGATGATGAGCATTTTTTCATGTGTCTGTTGGCTGTATACATGTCTTCTTTTGAGAAGTGTCTGTTCATATCCTTTGCTCACTTTTTGATGGGGTTGTTTGTTTTTTTCTTGTAAATTTGATTGAGTCCTTTGTAGGTTCTGGATATTAGCCCTTTGTCAGATGAGTAGATTGCAAAAACTTTCTCCCATTCTGTAGGGTGCCTGTTCACTCTGATGGTAGTTTCTTTTCCTGTGCAGAAGCACTTTAGTTTAATTAGATCTCATTTGTCTATTTTGGCTTTTGTTGCCATTGCTTTTGGTGTTTTAGACATGAAGTCCTTGCCCATGCCTATGTCCTGAGTGGTATTACCTAGGTTTTCTTCTAGGGTTTTTATGGTTTTAGGTCTAACATTTAAGTCTCTAATCCATCTTGAATTAATTTTCGTATAATGAGTAAGGAAAGGATCTAGTTTCAGCTTTCTACTTATGGCTAGCCAATTTTCCCAGCACCATTTATTAAATAGGGAATCCTTTCCCCATTTCTTGTTTTTGTCAGGTTTGTCAAAGACCAGATGGCCGTAGATGTGTGGTATTATTTCTGAGGGTTCTCTTCTGTTCCATTGGTCTATATCTCTGTTTTGGTACCAGTACCATGCTGTTTTGGTTAGCCTTGTAGTACAGTTTGAAGTCAAGTAGGGTGATGTCTCCAGCTTTGTTCTTTGGGCTTAGGATTGTCTTGGCAATGCAGGCTCTTTTTTGGTTCCATATGAACTTTAAAGCAGTTTTTTCCAATCTGTGAAGAAAGTCATTGGTAGCTTAATGGGGATGGCATTGAATCTATAAATTACCTTGGGCAGTATGGCCATTTTCACGATATTGATTCTTCCTATCCATGAGCAAGGTATGTTCTTCCATTTGTTTGTGTCCTCTTTTATTTCACTGAGCAGTGGTTTGTAGTTCTCCTTGAAGAGGTCCTTTACATCCCTTGTAAGTTGGATTCCTAGGTATTTTATTCTCTTTGAAGCAATTGTGAATGGAAGTTCATTCCTGATTTGACTCTCTGTTTGTCTGTTATTGGTGTATAGGAATGTGTGTGATTTTTGCACATTGATTTTGTATCCTGAGACTTTGCTGAAGTTGCTTATCAGCTTAAGGAGATTTTGGGCTGAGATTATGGGGTTTTCTAAATATACAATCATGTCATCTGCAAACAGGGACAATTTGACTTCTTCTTTTCCTAACTGAATACCCTTTATTTCTTTCTCTTGCCTGATTGCCCTGGCCAGAACTTCCAACACTATGTTGAATAGGAGTGGTGAGAGAGGGCATTCCTGTCTTGTGCCAGTTTTCAAAGGGAATACTTCCAGTTTTTGCCCATTCAGTGTGATATTGGCTGTGGGTTTGTCATAAATAGCTCTTATTATTTTGAGATACGTTCCATCAATACCAAATTTATTGAGAGTTTTTAAGCATGAAGGGCTGTTGAATTTTGTCAAAGGCCTTTTCTGCATCTATTGAGATAATCACATGGTTTTTGTCTTTGGTTCTGTTTATATGCTGGATTATGCTTATTGATTTACATATGTTGAACCAGCCTTGCATCCCAGGGATGAAGCCCACTTGATCATGATGGGTAAGCTTTTTGATGTGCTGCTGGATTTGGTTTGCCAGTATTTTATTGAGGATTTTTGCATCAATGTTCATCAGGGATATTGGTCTAAAATTCTCTTTTTTTTGTTGTGTCTTTGCCAGGCTTTGGTATCAGGATGATGTTGGCCTCATAAAATGAGTTAGGGAGGATTCCCTCTTTTTCTATTGATTGGAATAGTTTCAGAAGGAATGGTACCAACTCCTCCTTGTACCTCTGGTAGAATTCGGCTGTGAATCCGTCTGATCCTGGACTTTTTTTGGTTGGTAGGCTATTAATTATTGCTTCAATTTCAGAGCCTGCTATTGGTCTATTCAGGGATTCAACTTCTTCCTGGTTTAGTCTTGGGAGAGTGTATGCGTCCAGGAATTTAATCATTTCTTCTAGGTTTTCTAGTTTATTTGCGTAGAGGTGTTTATAGTATTCTCTGATGGTAGTTTGTATTTCTCTGGGGTTGGTGGTGATATCCCCTTTATCATTTTTTATTGCATCTATTTGATTCTTCTCTCTTTTCTTCTTTATTCACCTTGCTAGCGGTCTATCAATTTTGTTGATCTTTTCAAAAAACCAACTCCTGGATTCATTGATTTTTTAGAGGGTTTTTTTGTGTCTCTATCTCCTTCAGTTCTGCTCTGATCTTAGTTATTTCTTGCCTTCTGCTAGCTTTTGAATGTGTTTGCTCTTGCTTCTTTAGTTCTTTTAATTGTGATGTTAGGGTGTCAAGTTTAGATCTTTCCTGCTTTCTCTTGTGGGCATTTAGTGCTATAAATTTCCCTCTACACACTGCTTTAAATGTGTCCCAGAGATTCTGGTATGTTGTGTCTTTGTTCTCATTGGTTTCAGAAATAAAGAACATCTTTATTTCTGCCTTCATTTCGTTATGTAGCCAGTAGTCTTTCAGGAGCAGGTTGTTCAGTTTCCATGTAGTTGAGTGGTTTTCATTGAGTTTCTTAGTCCTGAGTTCTAGTTTGATTGCACTGTGGTCTGAGAGACAGTTTGTTATAATTTCTGTTCTTTTACATTTGCTAAGGAGTGCTTTACTTCCAACTATGTGGTCAATTTTGGAATAAGTGTGATGTGGTGCTGAGAAGAATGTATATTCTGTTGATTTGGGGTGGAAAGTTCTGTAGATGTCTATTAGGTCTGCTTGGTGCAGAGTCGAGTTCAATTCCTGGATATCCTTGTTAACTTTCTGTCTCGTTGATCTGTCTAATGTTGACAGTGGGATGTTAAAGTCTCCCATTATTATTGTATGGGAGTCTAAGTTTCTTTGTAACTCTTTAATGACCTGCTTTATGAATATGGGTGCTCCTGTATTGGGTGCATATATATTTAGGATAGTTAGCTATTCTTGTTGAATTGATCCCTTTACCATTATGTAATGGTCTTCTTTGTCTCTTTTGATCTTTGTTGGTTTAAAGTCTCTTTTATCAGAGACTAGGATTGCAACCTCTGACTTTTTTTTGTTTTCCATTTGCTTGGTAGATCTTCCTCCATCCCTTTATTTTGAGCCTATGTGTGTCTCTGCATGTGAGATGGGTCTCCTGAATACAGCAAACTGATGGGTCTTGACTCTTTATCCAATTTGCCAGCCTGTGTCTTTTAATTGGACCATTTAGTCTGTTTACATTTAAGGTTAATATTGTTATGTGTGAACTTGATTCTGTCATTATGATATTAGCTGGTTATTTTGCTCGTTAGTTGATGCAGTTTCTTCCTAGCATCGATCGTCTTTACATTTTGGCATGGTTTTGTAATGGCTGGTACCGATTGTTCCTTTCCATGTTTAGTGCTTCCTTCAGGATCTCTTGTAGGGCAGGCCTGGTGGTGACAGAATCTCTAAGCATTTGCTTGTCTGTAAAGGATTTTATTTCTCCTTCACTTATGAAACTTAGTTTGGCTGGATATGAAATTCTGGGTTGAAAATTCTTTTCTTTAAGATTGTTGAATATTAGCCCCCACTCTCTTCTGGCTTGGAGAGTTTCTGCCGAGAGATCTGCTGTTAGTCTGATGGGCTTCCCTTTGTGGGTAACCCGACGTTTCTCTCTGGCTGCCCTTAAGATGTTTTCCTTCATTTCAACTTCGGTGAATCTGACAATTATGTGTCTTGGAGTTGCTCTTCTCAAGGAGTATCTCTGTGGCATTCTCTGTATTTCCTGAATTTGAATGTTGGCCTGCCTTGCTAGGTTGGGGAAGCTCTCCTGGATAATATCCTGCAGAGTGTTTTCCAACTTGGTTCCATTCTCCCTGTCACTTTCAGGCACCCCAATCAGATGTAGATTTGATCTTTTCACATAATCTCATATTTCTTGGAGGCTTTGTTCATTTCTTTTTACTCTTTTTTTCTCTAAACTTCTCTTCTTGCTTCATTTCATTCATATGATCTTCAGTCACTGGTACTGTTTCTTCTAGATGATCGAGTCCGTTACTGAAGCTTGTGCATTTGTCACGTAGTTCTCGTGTCATGGTCTTCATCTCTATCAGTTCGTTTATGGACTTCTCTGCATTGGTTATTCTAGTTATCCATTCTTCCATTCTTTTTTCAAGGTTTTTAGTTTCTTTGCAGTGGGTACGTAGTTCCTCATTCAGCTCTGAGAAGTTTGATTGACTGAAGCTTTCTTCTCTCAACTCGTCAAAGTCATTCTCCGACCAGCTTTGTTCTGTTGCTGGTGATGAGCTGCATTCCTTTGGTGGGGGAGATGCGCTCTGAGTTTTTGAATTTCCAGCTTTTCTTCACTGCTTTTTCCCCATCTTTGTGGTTTTATCTGCCTTTGGTCT
This sequence comes from Chlorocebus sabaeus, assembly GCF_047675955.1. Lineage (NCBI taxonomy): Eukaryota > Metazoa > Chordata > Mammalia > Primates > Cercopithecidae > Chlorocebus > Chlorocebus sabaeus. The sequence goes on along the minus strand of NC_132915.1, from coordinate 10,884,071 downwards.
TTGATGATGGTGACGTACTGATGGGGTTTTGGTGTGGGTGTCCTTTCTGTTTGTTAGTTTTCCTTCTAACAGTCAGGACCCTCAGCTGCAGGTCTGTTGGAGTTTGCTTGAGGTCCACTCCAGACCCTGTTTGCCTGGGTATCAGCAGCGGAGGCTGCAGAAGATAGAATATTGCTGAACAGCGAGTGTTGCTGTCTGATTCTTGCTCTGGAAGCTTCGTCTCAGAGGTGTACCCAGCCGTGTGAGGTGTGAGGTGTCAGTCTGCACCTAGTGGGGGATATCTCCCTCTTAGGCTACTCAGGGGTCAGGGACCCACTTGAGCAGGCAGTCTGTCTGTTCTCAGATCTCAATCTCCATCCTGGGAGAACCACTGCTCTCTTCAAAGCTGTCAGACAGGGACATTTACATCTGCAGAGGTTTCTGCTGCTTTTTGTTTAGCTATGCCCTGTCCCCAGAGGTGGAGTCTACAGAGGCAGGCAGGCCTCCTTGACCTGCGGTGAGCTCCACCCAGTTCGAGCTTCCCAGTGGCTTTGTTTACCTACTTAAAGCTCAGCAATGGTGGGCACCCCTCTCCCAGCCTTGTTGCCACCTTGCAGTTAGATCTCAGACTGCTGTGCTAGCAATAAGGGAGGCTCCATGGGCATGGGACCCTCTGGGCCAGGTGTGGGATATAATCTCCTGGTGTGCTGTTTGCTAAGACCCTTGGTAAAGCACAGTATTTGGGTGGGAGTTACCCGATTTTCCAGGTGTTGTGTGTCTCAGTTTCCCTTGGCTAGGAAAAGGAATTCCCTTCTCCCTTGTGCTTCCCAGGTGAGGCGATGCCTTGCCCTGCTTCAGCTCTCGCTGGTTGGACAGCACACACTGACCAGCACCAACTGTCTGACATGCCCCAGTGAGATGAACCCAGTACCTCAGTTGAAAATGCAGAAATCACCCATCTTCTGTGTTGCTCACGCTGGGAGCTGGAGGCTGGAGCTGTTCCTATTCAGCCATCTTGGACACCTGGTCCTCAAGTGTATTTTTATACACTAACAATGAACAATCTAAAAATAAAATAATGAAAGCAATTCCATTTTCAAAAGCATTTAAAAAAAAAAAAACTAAAAACAAATTTAGCCAAGGATGCAAAATACTTATGCAGTAAAAATTATAAAATATAATTTAAAAAAAGAAAGAATATTAAATAAATGTAAAACAATCCCCTGTTCATGGATTAGAAGACTTACTACTGTTAAGATGGCAAAGTTCCCCAATTGATCTATAGGTTCAGTAAAATTCCAGCTTTCTTTTTCTGTAGAAATTGACAAGCTCATCCTAAAATTTGTATGAAGATTACCTGGAGTTAGCCAAACTCGAGGTTTAGGACACAGTCCTCTATGAGACTACCCTAACCCAGACAGCAGTTGCAAGTTCAGAAGTCCCCAAGTCCATCCTCACTTCTCACAAACTGGATTAAAATTCAAGAGTTTCCACAACTGCCTTTGAGTTTGAGAAACTTTGATAACTTTCTGGAATGACTCACAGAACACAGGAAAATGCTGTACTTATGACAACAGCTTCATTTCCACAAATAAAAAAGTATTTTAATTATATATAAATTAGAACCAGCCAAAGGAGGAGAGACATGAAAAAAAGTCTGAGAGGATTCCAAATGTGTAGCTTCCATCTTCCTTAGAATGTGCCACCTTTTAGGCATTGAAATGTGCTCCTACTCACTCAAAATGAATTGCCAACCAGAGAAGTTCACCATTGTTTATTTAAGCTTCAGTGTCCAGAGTTCTTACTGAGGCTTCTTTACATAAGTAAAATTGATGGAAACATTGGCCACATGGTTGAACTCAATCTCTAACCTCCCATCTCCCCCAGATCGGGTATGCTCTAACATGGCTCAAAGCCCCAGCCTTCTCATCATATGCTTGGTCTTTCTGGCATGGACAGTCCCCATCTTGAGTCATTTTCTTATCACAAACTATCTAAAGACTCATTTTGAGTGACGTTGTCAGCACAAACTAACAGGTGTGGTCCAAAGGCCCACAATGAATAACAAAGAAACTACTATTTCTTGAGAAATTCCAAGGGCTCAGAGGTTATCTCCCAGGAATTGAGGACAAAGGCCAGCCACACTCTTTATTATACAGAAATGGAAAGGACTCATAATATCCAAAATAGTGCTGAAAAAAAGAACAAAAAGGAATCACAATTTTCAATTTCAAAACTTACTGTAAAGCTACAATAATCAAGAGAGTGTGATACTGGTATAAAACATATACCAATGGAATAAAATTGAGAATCCAGAAAATATTCTCACATTTATGGCCAACTGATTTTCTACAAAATCAGGGATGTCAAGACAATTCAATGAGAAAGCATAGTCTTTTCAACAAATAATGCTGGGAAAACTGCCTATCCACATGCAAAAGAATAAAGTTGGACCCCTACCTCACAACATATAAGAATTCACTCAAATGGATCAAAGAACTAAATGTGACAACAAAAATTATAAAAACTTAGCAAAAAACACAGGGGCGAATCTTTGTGACTTTACATGATACCAGAAGTCTAAACTATGGCATCAAAAGCAGAGGAAAAGCTGATAAATCAACCTCAATCAAAATGTAAACCCCTGTGATTCAAATAATAGCATCAAGAAAGTGAAAAGACAAACCACAGGATGGGGAAAACATATTCATGTTCTCTGATAAAGAACTTGAATGCATAATACATATATAACATTTATAATCCAACAACAAAAGAACAAATAACCCAATTTTAAAATAAGTAAGGGATTTCAATTGATATTTCTTCAAAGAGTATGTCCAAATGACTAACAAGCACATGAAAGGACGCTCAACACCATTAGTCTCTATGGAAATGTACATCAAAACCACCAACAGACACTACTTCACAACTATGAAGAAGGCTAAAATTTTTTTAAATGTGTTTATGAAGATATGAAGAAATTAGAGGTCTCATACATTGTTGTTTGAATTGTAAAATAGTGCAGTCACTCTGAAAACAGTTTGGAAGTTTCTCAAAATGCTGAATATGTATAGAGTTATCACATGATCCAGCATTTCCATTCCCTGGTATACACCCAAGAGAACTGAAAACACATGTTCATACAAAAACTTGTAAATGAGTGTTCATGGCAGCATTGTTCATAATTGTCAATAAGTAGAAACAATCCAAATGTCCTTCAACTGACAAGTGGACAAACAAAATGTGGTCTATCCACACACAATGGAATATTATTTAGCCATAAAAAGGAATGAAATACTGATACATGGTACAACATGGCTGAACTTTTAAAATCATTATGCTAAACGAAAGAAGCTGGACACAATAAGCCACATTATATGATTACACTTATGTGAAAAGTCGAAAAATATGCAAATCCATAGAGATGAAAAGCAGATTAGTGTTGCCAGGGGTTGGAGGAGGAGGCATTGTGGAGTGTCTCTGAAAGGGTACAGAATTTCTTTGCAGGGTGATAAAAATGTCCTACAATGAGACATAGGTGATGACTGTACAACTTTTTGAATATATTAAACAACAATGAATTGTGTATTTTAAAATAGTGTATATTAATTATATCTCAATAAAGTTGATATTAAATAAGAATTGCTTCCTGAGGCAACCATATGTCTTCATTTAGAACATCAACACTGTTTTCATTTCCTTCTTTTTCAAAGAACATTAACATCATAATTAGAACATTTGTGACTTCTTTATGCACACTGTACATCTCTAGTCTGTGATATCTAGTGGCTCCTATTTTTCACGTTGATTTCATTTAGAAATAAGAAGCTCTGCTCCTGGAAAAACCTGGTTTAGTTTAAACCACTTAGCACTCAATAGTATTTTTATAAGAAAAAGATTTGTCCAATTATCCTTTTTTTCACCTGTTACCAAATTCCAGGTACTACTGTGCTAAGCTCTTATATGAGGAACTAAATCTTTTTATTATTATTATTATACTTTAAGTTCTAGGGTACATGTGCACAACGTGCAGGTTTGTTACATATGTATACTTGTGCCATGTTGGTGTGCTGCACCCATCAACTCGTCAGCACCCATCAACTCGTCATTTACATCAGGTATAACTCCCAATGCAATCCCTCTCCTTTCCCCCCTCCCCATAATAGACCCTGGTGTGTGATGTTTCCCTTCCCATGTCCAAGTGATCTCATTGTTCAACTCCCACCTATAAGTGAGAACATGCGGTGTTTGGTTTTCTGTTCTTGCGATAGTTTGCTGAGAATGATGGTTTCCAGCTGCATGAGGAACAAGAGTTACACAGGTAAACGAATCTATTCACATAATCTATATATGGAAGTGAATTTATTTTGTAGTTCATGAAGTAATTGAAAGGTTTTTATCAAGAAAGTGACATGTTGAGATTTCCTTGAAATCTAGCACTCTGGCTTCTCTGTGAAAAATACATTGAGACGGTCAAGAGTAAAGACAAGAAGAGGAAGGACGAGTCTATTTCAATGGTCCAGGTGAGACATCATGAAGGCCTGAACTGGGCAAGGGGAGTAGATTTAGAGGAGGCTTTAAGAAACAACTTGGAAGTATTATTAGGAAGTGAGAAGGATCATAGCTCTATTAAAATTTCCAGATTCATAGCAGTTCAGCTCAGCAATCCCATTACTATGTATATATTTAAAGGAAAATAAATCATTCTACCAAAAAGACACATGCACCTGTATATTTATTGCAGCAGTATTCACAATAGCAAAGACATGGAACCAACCCAAGTACCCATCAATACTGGATTGGATTTTTTAAAAATGTGGTACAAATATACCACAAAATACTACACAGCCATAAAAAAACACACAAAATCATGTACTTTGCAACAACATGGAAACAGCTGGAGGCCATTGTCCTAAGCAAACTAACACAGAAACAGAAAACCCAGCATGGCATGTTCTCACTTGTAAGTAGGACCTAAACACTGGGCACACATGAACATAAAGATGGAAACAGTAGACACTGAGGACTACTAGAGAGGGGAGAGAGGAAGGGAAGCCAGAGTTGAGAAATGCCTAAGGGGTACTATCCTCACCACTGAAGGACAGGTTCAATTCTACTCTAAACCTCAGCATCACACAATATACTTTTGTAACAAACTTACACATGTACACCCAGAACCTAAAATAAAAATTGAAAAGAAAAAAAATAAATGAATGAATGAAACTAATTTATTAAGCACTAAAATAAAATTTTATGGTTCATAACATTGAGAGGCCCCCTGCATAGGTATCCCCAAAAGGGAAAGGCGATACAGGAGGAGGTGCTGGGTTAGGGCAGAAAAGGAGGGCATGGAGGGCTTCAGTTGTGGGATGAAGACATGATCAATTACTGTATCCATTTCAAATAGAAATAAACAAGTACATAACATACAAGTGTAACCATAAAAGGGCAAAATTCTGTATCATTTCATGTATTGACCCCAGGGTTACTCTTGTCTCCCTACTGCTTGGTATTTGTGTTCTATGTCTGTTGATTTCTGACTGATAAGAACGAATCTTTGTGATAAAACAAAGCAGAACACAACACAGTTTTACTACTCAGAAGCTGTCTGCATGTGCTTTTCGATTTTTCTGATCAAATCTCATTTCTCTGCACAGTCTGCTTATGCCTACTTCTATCATGTTCTCTGTGCTTGCCCCTCCTTTGTTCTCTTTCCTTCTTTAAGGGCCAACTTTCTCCTTCTGCTTCTCTTCCCCCTTTTTTAGGGGACTCATCTGAGGCCTGGGTGTCTGCCTAAGTTCTTTCTACTCAACCTGCCTCTTAGTGCCGACTTTAATGCAAGTCAGCAATATAATTCCCTTTCCACTCTGCTATAGGGAAGCAGAACATTTTGCAATACACTGCATCCAGATTAATTAAAATTAAATCATCATATATAAATGACGACTAAAGTAATACAGCAAATCTAGTTAGCAGCACAGCTTAGTTGATGACTGCCATAAACTCTATTTGAAATAACTTTTTATACTCACCTGGCAGGGGAGATAACATGATCATAAAGAAACTTGTAGAGTTATACTCTGAGTTCTTTAAGAAGTGGAGCAGCACATTCTAGATGTTACAGCTCGTTCCAGAGCTATTTGGCTTATTCTGGATGGCAAATGACCTTGGTTCATCACCACTGAAAGGCAACTTTCTCTGATTAGAAAAAGACACTTATTCTAACACTCAGTACAGTTCCTCTAAATATTTACAAGAGAAAAACCATACCCAGTTGAATTTTGCTGCCTACCCCAGGAGGATGTTTGGGAAATTAAATATAATTAAGCAAATTGATCTCTTAGGATGATTATTTGATTCAAGTGAGCTGAGGCGAGGCCCTGTGATTGACGGTGTGAAGTGTAATATAATGGAAAGGAACTGGAATGGAAGTCAGAAAGGCAGGTCTGGAAGAAAAACTGTGTCTCCAGTCAGCTGCAGTTACCACAGGCCACTCAAACTCATGGATCTGCTCCCTCAAAAATTCCTGCAAAAGGCAGAGATTATACCGGATAGTTCTTCCATCATTTACTTCTCTAATCCATGTATCTGATTCCAGAATCGTGGGTTCAATGCTTTTTCCCTGTGTCACTCTGGTATAGTTGGGAGATAGGATTTCTATTCAGCCTGCCCCTGGGCACTAGAACATGATCAGGTGTCAGCAGACTTTTCCATGAGATGATGTTCTATGTGTCTATCGTGATAAGCAGTTATGATGTTTCCATCACAGCAAATAGAAATGTGACCTATGTTTGACCATAATCATAGCTAAATCTCTCTTAGCTAATTAATGTCAATGTTATATCTTATGCTGTGATTATTAACATACTGTAATATGTCTAAAAGTTAAATTATTTTGCTTCTCTGGGATGTCTTTTGTCTGGAGGGTGGTGGGGAAGCCTAGATGGGGAAGGTAGGTGTGATATCCTGGGATTTATTGTCATAGCTCCTCTTATCCTGTGTTTCCCATGATGATTATGATATACCAGCCTAGGAACTTCTGCACATTTTAAAGCTCAACCATCTTTTTAAAAATTATGAGGCCAGGCACAGCGGCTCATATCTGTAATCCTAGCAATTTGGGAGGCAGAGACAAGTGAATCCCTTGAGCTCAAGAGTTTGAGACCAGCCTGGGCAACATGGTGAAACCCCATCTCTACCAAAAAAAATACAAAAAAATTATCCAGGTTTGGTGGCGGGTGCTTGTAATCCCAGCTACTTGGGGGACTGACGTGGGAGGATGTCTTGAGCACAGGACGTTAAGGCTGCAGTGAGCCAAGATGGCGTCACTGCACTCCAGGCTGGGTGACAGAGTGAGACTTTGTCTCAAAAAAGATAAACGTTTCAGACATGCAAAAGAATATAAAGACTTACATAACGACTACTCTTGTAGTAACCATCCACCTTAAGAATGAAACGTTACCAATACAGGTGAGATGCCCATGGCCCCTCCCAGCTGTATTCCTCTCTCTCTCTGAAGGGCTCATTATCTGGTAGGGGTTTTTTTCTTTTTTTTTCTTTTTTTTTTTTTTTAACTAAATCTTACCTAAAACTCCTTTATGCAGAAGGCATGAAAGCTAAATGTCAGCATAAATAAGGACAATAAAGATGTTTGACAGAAAAAAGAATGTTTCATCTGTGATTGTGGATGATGACTGGTGTCTTTAAATATCCGTATCATTTATTTATGGATCATCTTACCTAATGATACATCAGAAATATCCTGCAAGGATGGGCCACTATTTTTTCAGTCTTTATCCTATTACTAGCTATTTAGATTGTTTCCAGCTCCTTAATAAAGTAAACAGTGTTCTAATAATCCTATGTGTGTGCAGATAGATGGACAGATAGATGAATGGATAAGAAGATGGATGATAGATATAGACAGATGAGAGATAGATGACAGATAGATAGATAGATAATAGATAGATAGATAGATAGATAGATAGATAGATAGATAGATAGATAATAGATAGATAGATCCATTCTAATGTACTGAGGCATTTTATTTCTAATGGAAGGATTCCCCCAAAGTGTAGGTGCTAGGTCAAATATAGTATGTATTTTTAATTTTGATAGAGATTGTCAGAGTTTTCCATAAGGTATTAATTTGAAATTGAAGTTGTCTACACTTGAAGCACAGTTATGGAATGTTTGAGTTTCTTGAAACATTTTGAAAACCATTGGACTTAGGATTTTTAGCTATTTTGTTTACCATGGCTGCCTATGTGGCCTTTGAGAAATGTGAAACTCTGTAAAATATCTTTATTGTCCTATGATACAAAACAGAGAAAGAAAAATACCTGGCTGGATGCTAGAAAATGGAGCTAAGGCCTGACTTCCTGACTTCCTAGACAGTTTCTGGTTAGAAACATGGAAATAGGTCCCAATCAGGGAGGAAATAGAGCATTTATTTGATACTGCATTTCAGTACAAGCATTACAATATGCCAAGTAATGGATGAAAACCCTTTGTGATTATTTAATGAACACACGGAATTCTGTGGAGTTCTGCTTCTTATGTGAATAAGAGACCCTCCAGCAACACAATATTTCAGCTTCCATTTGTGCAAAATTAGATGAAACAAGTTACTTTAGAAATAAACAACAACAAAAAATCACAACTCAGAATCATGCATTATTCTCAAAAGCAACTACCTAAAGTCAGTGTGAGCAAGACTAGATGAAATGAAATCACTGTGAAATAAAGTCTAGAATGTATTCTTTGCAGAAAATTAATTCTAGCTCATAGGAAAGACTCAGTCTTAATTAACAAAACAAATTTGAACAAAATCAGAATGTGCAGCAATTTATATCTGCTGCTCTGGACTCTTGGGTCTCCTTTGAACTCTGGCCTTACATATTCTGATGGATTTTCTTCATAAGCCCTTAAATTCTCACGGAGTAGGCTAACGGCCTTTTCAACAGGCGCAAGCATTTCCCCCTTTGCAGTCACCACATATGTAGGCAGTACATCTCTAGCAAATCTCCAGACCATCCCAGACAAAGTAAATCCTAGAAAAGAAGAAAGGAAGAAGGGGTGGGGAGGGCAAGAATCTTCCCCTGAGCAAACCTTCAATGCTCAATAGTTAGACTTAATGTTGCGGTGGCATTGGAGGCAAAAAAAAGAAAAAAACACCTCTAACTTGAACTGCTAAGAGTTTTTTAAAAGAAAGAAAAAAAAGAAAGAAAGAAAAAGAAAGAAAGAAGTAGAAAGAAAAAGAAAGAAAGAAAGAGAAAGAAAGAAAGAGAAAGAAAGAAAAGAAAGAAAGAAAGAAAGAAAGAAAGAAAGAAAGAAAGAAAGAAAGAAAGAAAGAAAGAAAGAAAGAAAGAAGTTAAAACAACTAAGCCATGTAAGCAAGCAAACAAACAAAAAAGGATAAAGGGAAATGTTGGGATGCTTTCAATCAAGCCCTTTTAGATCAATTAACACTGTTGTTTATTTAATCTCCAAATTCCATCACATGTGGCAGGCAGGAGTGCTGTTCTTCTTTTCAACTGAAACAGTGCAAAACATAGTCTGAATTCAAGGAAATCTTGCCAAAATCCCTGGCAATGTATCACTTTTTTAAACCCTGTTTTGCTTTTGTGCTCATGGTAACGTTTGCAGCTGTCGAGCGTGGCTTCGGGCTGTCTGACTCCCTTGAGAGAATTTATGTGTTTTTCTACTTCCTTTCCTTATTAGGAGGCAGGAATCTGCGACACCTATTAGAACAAGTATGCATAAAGGGTAATGACCATGCGATTTATTAGTGGTCTGTTCTTCCTCAAATGAGCTCTCAGCCCCTGTTCGGCAAGGGCCATGCCCAGGTTTGAACTGGCCTCCGCTTTCTCGACAGCAGGTGGGCAGAGTGGCTTTAGTCAAGGGGACGAGGAAAGATGCTGGCCTCTGGGAAAAGCCGGTTCTTTCTTCCACACCAAGGCATGGAAAACAAACTGGAGTGTCAAGGTTTGGATTTAACGAATATGAAGTATTAGCTGACAAAGGTGAATGAGATCGAAATAGAAACATGAGCTAGATTTTCACAATAGCTCTGTGGCAGGAAAAAGGCTCCCAGAACCCTTTTCTGTTCTTTTTAAAATGGTAGAATGTAGGGATGATTTTGTTCCTAGAGGTCTGGGATAGGGGAATGAGCCTTTCCTAGGAAAGCATGGGAATTCCTCTTTCCTCTGTTTCCAAGGAGTAAAAAAGTTACCATTTGGGGAAAGGGATGACTTCAAGAAGCTAAAAGCGGGCTCGTCTGCAGTGGACCTCTCTCACAAAAACGTTCAAACAAGGAGTCAGGAAAGAAGCTGCAGGTTTTAATAAAATCCACACATCAGCCTGAAAACACTGGGCCAACTACACCTCTGTCCAGCCTCCTGCTAAGGTTTGGAGTCCAGACGGAAAGTTCAGGAGAACAAAATGCTTGGGGCCAAATTCATTTTCTGCGAAAATCACCAGTATGTTCAAGAAAACGTAATCCATATGTTTTTGATTCATTCATCAAAACGTTTCAGTGAGCCATTGGTGTCCACAAAGTTTGTCGGGCCATTCTTCTTCAAGGCAGAAAACCATGTTTGGCCACAGAAGGTGGATTCTAACCACAGAAAGGGCAGGTTCAACTTGAAACTCACTCTCAAGGTGTGAGTGGGCTCTACCTTGAAAACATCTAATTGGCTCTACTGAGAAATACCAGGAAGAAAAATGAATACATTTCCCTCATGCAGTTTTTAGGGTGGGGATAGTAACTGGGGGAAGACAAGGGGTCAATGTTCTGAGCTTTTAAGTATGACCAATATTGTGAGATGAAGAAAATTCTCTCAATTACCCTTAGTCTGTTGAGAAAGTTAAAACTTCTCCATAATCAGTTTTGTTTTTTTTTTCTCATGAACTCTCAAAGATTCTTCTCCTCTCACATCATCTATGATCTCCTACTGGATAGATTTATTTTTACATTCCCCTAGTACAGTATCTGAAACATTCTAGTAGGCACCCAATGAATGTTGACCAGAACTGAAACAACAAATATATTTTTTTCCTGTACTGATTAATACATAACATTTTGCTTCCAGCTTGGGTGCAGTTATATCCAATAGCTTGTAGTGTTAAAGTCAGAGAATAGGCATTCTGTGTTGAGAAAATAAAAATGATACATAGACCTAATGGTGCAGATAAGTTGACAGGAAGATAAAGCTAAAAGGTTGGAAAGCACACTAATTAGTTCCCCTCTTCTACTGGGGTCCTCTGGCGTTTTTCATTTGGAGCATGCACTGGAATAAAGAAGAAAGGGACCTACTTCAGGCTTTGTCCAGAGTCATAGCAGAAGGAGAACATTTCATTACGGTGCTTCATGCAGCTCACCCGGGTCCCCCGACACATTCACTCGGAACTGCATAAATCTCTCAGTAAGCAGCAAATGAGACCCACGCTTGGGTTTCTGACTAAACTTCTGGCTTCTTTTCACATTTTGCGCAGTCATTTCAAGTGAGCTAGCCAAAGCTGCTAATTAAAGAGAGAATGATTTATTTCATAAGTTTTCTTTTCCCTCAGGAAACATAACTCAACTCCAGGCACAGCTAGTTTACCTCGCCCTAGTCAATAAATTACACCCACCTCATTAATAGTTAATTAGGAAAACTGGAAACCCCTTGACAAAACCTCAAGAAGGAAAGGGTCAGCCAGCTCCAAGCCAGAAATGTACAATAAGCCTGATCTGATGCTCCTCTGGTGCTCCCAGGCCCAGGTGCCCAGCCCTGAGTGGGAGCCTTGGCTTCTCCCTGTGTGCTTAGGAAGCTCATTCTGCCCTGCACTGCCCTCCTGAAGTGAATCTTACATGCACGTCGTCTTTGTGAGGTAGGGGATGAAAACCCTGTCTTTAACCTTCTTTTAAAACTGTTAAGAATTTTTTTTTAATTATGGCAACAAAAATCTAGAGATCAATTTTCCTTCAGTGTAGTATATGTTTCTCCAACAATAGACACATCGCTAAGGTTTAACTTTCAGGAACAAGATACTTTTTTTTTTCTTCTCATAAAAAAGAGAGATCGCAAAGCTTATATACTGCTGACTCAGTCTTTCCATATATAAATATTAACTGGAGGAGAGCCAGACCATGCCAGCTCCCCTAGTTCTCTATATATGGCCAATCAGTGCATTGGTGCAATGCAAGAGGCAGATTTATGTACAATGAAAAATAGAAAACTAAGGTCCACTTATAGTGCCTTGGCATTTCAAAGTATTTCACCAACATGTCACCTAACAGTTATATAAATTTGACTGGTATTTTTCAAACTTTAACGTTCACACATATCTCTTGAAGGTCTTGTTCAAAGGCAGATTCTGATAGGTCTGAGATGGGACCAAAGAGTCTATATTTCAAACAGACTTCCAGATGACACCAGGGCTGCCAGTCCTTGAACCACACTCTGAGTAGCAAGGACCTGGGAAGCATCTTCCACCCTCCTGAGTCGGCTGGTGGGTCTGAGTACTCGCATGAACAGGTATAAAAACCAGGTCTCGGTATGCATTATATTTCTCCTCCTACACAAAATCTTTTCTAGAACAGGGTTTAGCAAACATCTTCTCTAAAGTGTCAGTTAGTAATTCTCCTAGGCTGTGCAGGCCATCCAGTCACTGTTGCAACTCTTCAACTCTGCCATTGTAGTGCAAAAGTGACCTTTGAAAATATGTAAATAAATGGGTATGGCTGTGGTTCCAATAAAACTTTATTTATTTATAAAAGTAAGCAATGGACCAGATTTGATCCATGGACCTTAGTTTGCCAGCTCCTGAACAATGGTTTCCAAAGGGTTGTGTACTCAGCAGTATCTCCCATACATGCGTATTTATTTATAAATTCTATATACATCCGACTGCACTAACACAGACGTGAAACACAAAAGAGGGAAAGTTGACATAGAAAAATCATATTTCTCTGTTCATCCAGTTGAAGCATCTTGCTATCCCTTGGGTACGCACACTCACCTTAGTGATAGAATTAGAAACTAATGATGAGGGGAATTTTAAAATATGTTTTTCTTAACAAAAGTGATCACATTTCTGAGAGTAGACCTTGGTGTTTTGATGATTTTTTTGCATTCCAAGACATAGAACAGCTATAATATGTTAAGATCTGATAGCAAAGACAAGAAAAACAAGTCTTGAATATAATTATTTTATGCAATCAGTATGGTGACACAGTCGCTCTGCACCCATTGGGGCTTATTTGGGCAGCTGTACGTGCCAGATTCTAAACTGGCACTCACAGTGTCTTATCTCATTTATTACTCACACAGTCCTCCAAGGCAAGTGATTATTGTTGCTGTTTTATAGCAGAGGGAGCAGAGACTCAGTATGTTCCTTATTTAGTTTGTTGGTTAGATGGGGTGTAAACGTCATATCGGCCTACTTAAAAAGCCTGTGTCCTTAATGGCTGCTATTTATTGCCTCATCAAATCACAATCATTTTCAAAATTGTACTATTTACTTATTCTATAATGACATTATACTGATGGAAAAATCCCTCTGGTTATAGTGAATGGGTTTGACATACTCCACCCAAACTCCTTCATCCCACCAAGTTGCCAATGAAGGTAACTAGGCCTCTGTGCTGAGAGAGACTGTCATCTAATTTCAACAATATTGTTGGTTTCTAAGAGATGCTTGCTAGCCATAATGTGCTGAGAATTCTTGCTCATCTGAATAGTTATGTACTCAAAACCTTCTTATTACTAAAAATCAATCAGAGATGACCAGGTGAGCCAAATGCCTATGACTATTTCTATGTAAGAAGGACCTGATTTGTAAGGCAAATAGCTTTACTTGCTTTGCAAGGTTTTCTGCAGATCCAAATCAGCCATAGAGTGCCTATCCATATATCTCATTCAGAAGTGAAGCGTTCGAGTACAAACACTGACATTTATGTGACAAGGAAGGCCTTAGAATTATAAACCATGGTTCTGCAGTTTAGGAGAGAAGACTATTAGCATATTTTAAAAACTTTTATTTCAAAATAAATGATGCATCAGTGTAAGTGTGTGGCAATTATAACCAGTGCATTGATACTCAGACCGAGGATTCTCTCAATAAAACTTGGCCAGTTAATCATGAACTACAAATCAAGAGTAAGAGAATATGTTCAATAAAGAATATTGGGAATAGGAATGCAGATAAATCTAAAACCAATGAGAAGAGAAACTAGGGTGACGAGATCCATATTTTGAAAAAAGAATCAGACATATTGTGACAGATATTTCTGTTCTCAAACTTTCTCTTTGTCAGGTTGTCCTGGAACACTTAGGGCAATGATTTCTGTCACTTCAAACATTAGTCCTACTTAAACTGTTGTACATTTCACCATTATTGGTTTTTTTTTCTTTCCTGTGCTGTTTTACTTACCCACCATTTTACCAGTGTCTTTTGGAGTCATTTTCAAAGTAAATAATCAACTTGCCATCCTTCTTATTTAATATGACTTTTAAATATAAAATTCATACTGTGTATGGCCTTCCTTATTTATATAATTATCTACCTCAATTATACAATTCACAAAATTTCTTTTTCAAAATACTTTAGTATAGTTTATGACCTCAAAAATGCTGTGAAAGATATAAAAGCAGGTTATAAGAGCAGAAAATATTCTTACAGAAAACTGCTATATTAAGAACAAGATGCTTTTAATTAGTAAACACATAATAGTAGATGTTTTTGTATTTTTTGTATAAATTAAACATTTAACTATACAACCTTCATAAAATACTTGAGGGTTTAAAAGTAGCCAATTTTCTGATAAGTTGCATGAAAATAATTACTTAACAGCAATACAAAAACAGTCACCAGCCTCGATTAAATGCTATGCCTTGCTTAATAAACGAAAACATAAGTACATATATAGAGACAAAACTTCTACCCTTAAGATCATTATCCTACATGGTCAATTTTGGTACAAAATCCAGGGTTTTTTTTGTATTATACTTTTGTTTTCAATGAAATTGTCAGTATTCTTTTGGCCACTTATAAATTCTTTAATAAGTGAGTGTCTCTGATGTTTATTATTATGATTAAGAAGACAATTACTTCTCTAACTTTAAAAATAGTTTTTATTAACGATCTAACAAAAAGATGGATTCAGAAAGAAAACTTCAGTAGAGATCAATGTCTAAATGTCATCTGTGCTGTAAGTGGAAAAATACTTTTTGATTGTCTAGCATCCCAAATGTCCTTTTTTTTTTTTTTTAGGAAAAATCCCTTATTGTATGTGCCGCTGTGGTAATTCTATGCTCTGTATCTCAGTTTGAATCATCTCAGAAGCAAACTGAGAGACAATAAGTTATTTGCAAGGAGTTTACTTTGAAAATTACTCCCAAAGACACTGGTAAAATGGCAGGAAAGTAAAACTGCAAAGGAGAAAAAAAGCAATAAATGCTGCATTATCAAGAGAGTCATCACTGTGGGCAATAGTGGCTTAATCCTTATGAGAAACTCTGGGAAACAGCATATAACACAACTCTCAGGGTTTTCACACCAGAGGGTGAGGGAGCTGGGGAACTTAAACATTAACACTGTGATGGTTAATATTACATGTCAACTTGACTAGGCTACGGTGCCCAGATGTTTGGTTAAATACCAGTTCAGATATTGCTGTGTGGGTATATTTTTAGATATGACTAATGTTTAAATCACTAGATTTTGAATACAGCAGATTACCCTCCACAATGTCACTGGACCTTATCCAATCAGTTGAAGGACTTAAGAGAAAATGACTGCCTGCAGCCTGCTTCCAGGCTCAAACTGAAACGTCAGCTCTATCCTGGATCTCCAACCTGCCCCACAGATTTCAGATTTGTGAAATCCTGTGAGCAAATGTACTAAAATATCTCTTCTCTCTGTCTGTCTCTGTCTTCACATACACACACTCTCTCTCTCTCTCTCTCTCTCTCTCTGTCTCACTCTCTTTTGGTTTGGCTTCTCTGGATAGCCCTGACTAATACAAACAAATGCCCTTGATTGAGGGCTCCCTCAGGCTAAGGGGTGCAGGTGCTGATAATAGAAAGTTGTGGAGGCTTGCAGTGAAATGAGAGGAGGGAATAATGGCAGGCCACCAATAGTGGCTGTTATACTTTGCCTACCACTGCTGAAGACCAAAAGGGATGAGCCAAAACAATCAGCAGCTAGGGACAGTGGCTTCCAGCAAGTCAGTGGTGGAGTCTATTTATGCAGGAGTCTTATGTCAATAGCAATGTCTTGGTCTGACTAGGCCTCTTACAAAGTGATTGGGTCTTTGGACCCCCAGAGCAGCTTCATTCTCACACATCCTTTAATTTCTATTTGCTAGTTTCCTATCAGTCCCATGAGCTATCAGTTGCTTTCCAATGAATGCCAGTCTTTAAAACTAATGACCAGAAACTATGGTTGTTCATTGCAGTAGGGAACTTTGACTGGTATTTATGCTTTTCTGAAACATTTTGATCATTCATTACTGCTCCTAGCTCATATTTAATGCATTCATTTTTTATTTTTATTTTAAAGTCTGGATTTTTTAGCCTAGATTATCTTATTTAGGCATACATCATTATGTTTAGTAATTTTTTTGAGATATAGAACAGAAACAGATACTAATGCACATTTTATCAGGAAGTAGCAACACTTTAAACCATGGCAGCAGTAGCCATTAATATAGAAGTGTGTTCCTTTGTTCATTCAATTACAATTTGTTAAAACATTACTATAGTAATGAGTATTCAGAATATGACAGTGAATTGCACCAAGTCCTTGTCCTTACAAAGGTTAGTTTATAGTGGAGAAAGATTAAAACAATGATGAAAACAATAACAACAACAACAAAAAATACCCACAGCATTCTACCATCAGGGAAGAGAGGACCATTTTAAAGAGTGGAATGAAACATTCATTAAACAAATGAGGTATTTCAGCAGAGATGAATAGCATCGTTTTAAAGTTTCAATTGAGATACCAGAAATTTTTTTAAAAATCAGAGTTTTTTTGTAAAATTTTTTTTTCTGGGGCCCATGCACAGACTGGACATTGCCAAGAGGGCAAAACTCAGTGAATTTGAAAACAGATTGAGAGAAATTACTCAAACTGAAACAAAACCAGGAAAAAAGAACTTTACAAAAATGAAAGACAAAGAAACAAGGAAGAAAGGAAGAGGAAAATGAAAAAGGATACAAAGTGCAAGTATACTTCAAGACCAAACCACTGAAAATCAAAGATAAAAAGGAAATATTAAAGGTAGCCAGAGAAGAAGAAAGGACATTATTCAAAAGGAAGAAAGAAAAGAATTACCATAGGCTTCATATTGTAAATTATGCAAGCTGAAAGACAATGGGTAGATGTCTAAAATAAAGAAACAAAAACTTTCAACCCAGAATGCTATGCCCAGCAATAATATCTTTCAAATATGAAGGTGAAATAAAGACTTTTTCAGCAAACAAAAGCTAAGATAAATCAGTTCTGGCAACCTGAATTATAATAAATATTAAGCAATGTTTTTCAGGCAGAAGGAATATGATACCTCATAGAAATATGAATCTAAACAAAGAAAGGAAGAGTGCTGAAAATGATTGAAAATGAGGGCAAATAATAAAGAAATATTTTATTACTTTTAATCCCTTTATACAATAATTTATTGTCTAAGGCAAAAATAATAACAATGTATTATAATATTTAGAACATACAAAGGAATTAAGAATAAAATGTGTGGTAAAAAATTGAACAGAAGCTAAGAGGTTAGACCTGGAAGTACACAAATAGGAGGTTCTCAGACTATACTTGAGATGCTATAATACTTTTGAAGGTAAGAAGTAATACATTAAAGATATAAATTGTAAAACTTAGAGCAACCACTGAAAAGATAAATATTCCATTAATCCAAAAGAAGACAAAAAAAACTTTGAGGGGAAAAAAAGAATATATAGGATATAAAAACAAATATAATGGTAAATCTAAATCTAATCCTATCATTGATGACACTAAATGAAAATGATCTAAAACCACTTAAAAGGCAGAAAATAGCAGAATTGACAAAAGAAAAATAGCTACATTGGAATTTATCAAAATCAAAAACTCCTGTGCTTCAACTAACACCATCAAGAATGTGAAAAAACAGCACACAGAATGGGAGAAAATATTTGCAAATTATATTTTTGATAAAGATCCTGTATCCAGAATATATAAAGAGCTTTTAGAACTTAACCATTTAAAAAGACAGATAACTCCATTTCTAAAAGGGAGAAAGGGCTTGAACAGAAAATTTTCCAAAGATAATATAGAAATGACCAAGAAGCACATGAAAATGTGTTCAATATCAGTCACTGGGGAAATGAAATAAAAACCATGAGACACTACTTCACACCCACTAGGATGGCTATAATAAAAAAAGATAGTGCTGACAAGCATATGGAGAAATTGGAACCTTCATATACTGCTGGCGAGAATGGAAAATGACATAGTCACTCTGAAAAACAGTTTGGAAATTTCCAAAAATATTAAACATAGAGTTATCATATAACCCACCAGTTCTGCTCTTAAGTATATACCCAAGAAACTGAAAATATGTGTCCACACAAAAGCTTACACACAAATGTTCTTGGTAGGATTATCTCCCAAATTGGGGACAAGCCAAATATCCATCAACTGATGAATGGATAAATAATGTATAATATATTCTTACAATGGAATACTATTAAGCGATGAAAAGGAATGAGGTACCAATACATATAACAACACAGGCGAATCTTGAAAACATTACCCTAAGTGAAAGAAGCCAGTCACAAAAGGCTACATATTGCATGATGCCATTTATAGAAAACCTCCAGAATGAACAAGTATATAAACTTGATTTTGACTGCATAGAGCTGGTGTGGGAGGGAGAATGGAGAGTGACTGCTAATGGGGACAGTTCTGGGGGGAAATGATAAGAATGTTCTAAAATTGGACCATGGTGTTGGTTGCACAACTCTGAGCTACAATAAAAACCATTGACTTGTAAACTTTAAATGGGTCAATTTTATGGTCTGTGAATTATAGCTTTATAAAGGTGTATTGTTTTGTGATATGTTTTTATTTTTTATTTTTAAAAACTTCATCTTTTAGATTCGAGGGTATATATGTAGGTTTGTTGCAGAGATACATTGCGTGATGCTGAGGTTTGGGGTATAGTTGATCCTATCACCCAGGTGGTGAGCATAGAACCCAATAGGTAGTTTTTCAACCCTTGCCCCCTCCCTCCCTCTGCTTTCTGGTAGTCCCCAGGGTCTATTGTTCCCATCTATATGACCATGTATACCTAATATTTAGCTCCCACTTATAAGTGAGTACATGCGATATTTGGTTTTCTGTTTCTGCATTAATTTGCTTAAGACAATGACTTCCAGATGATCCACGTTGCTGCAAAGGACATGATTTTGTTCTTTTTTATGTCTGCATAGTATTCCCTGGTGTATACATACCACAGTTTCTTTATCCAATCCACTATTGATAGGCACCTGGGTTGACTCCACATCTTTGCCATCGTGAATAGTGCTGCAACGAACATACACATGTATGTGTCTTTTTGGTAGAGCAACTTATTTTCTTTTGGATATATACCTGGTAATGGGATTGCTGGGTCAAATGATAGTTCTATTTTTGGTTCTTTGAGAAATCTCCAAACTGCTTTCCACAGTGACTGAATTAATTTACATTCCCACCAACAGTGTATATGCATTTCTTCTTCTCTGCAGCCTCACCAACATCTGTTATTATTTAACTTTTTTATAAAAGTCATTTTGACTGGTCTGAGTTGGTATCTCATTGTGGTTTTGATTCACGTTTCTCTGATGATCAGTGATGTTGAGTATTTTTTCATATGTTTGTTGGCCGCTTTTTTGTCTTCTTTTAAGAAGTGTCTGATCATGTCCTTTGCCCACTTTTTAATGAATGTATTTGTCTTCTCTTGTTGAATTGTTTAAGTTTCTTATAGATTCTGGATATTAGACCTATGCTGGGTGCATAAATTGTGAATATTTTCTCCTATTCTGTAATTCTGTAGGTTTTCTGCTTACTCTGTTGACAGTTTCTTTTACTGTGCAGAAGTTCTTTGTTTTAATTAGGTTCTATTTGTCAATGTTTGTTTCTGTTGCAATTGCTTTGGAGGACTTAGTCATGAAGTCTTTCCCAAAGCTGATATCCAGAAGGGTATTTTTTAGGTTTTCTTCTAGGACTTTTATAGTTTAGGTCTTACATTTAAGTCTTTTTTAAAAACTTCTGTTTTAGGTTCAGGGGTACAGGTGAAGGCTTGATACATAGGTAAATTCAAGTCACAGGGATTTGTTGTATAAATTATTTTATCAAAAAGGTATTAAGCCCAGGACCCAATAGTTATCTTTTCTACTTCTCTCCTTCCTCCCACCTTCCATCCTCAAGTAGACCCCAGTGTCTGTTGTTTTGTCCTTTGTTTTCATGAGACTCAGCAATCTCATTACTTGATATATACCAAAAGAAATATAAAGCATTCTACCATGAAGATACATACACATGAATGTTCATTGCAGCACTATTCACAATAGCAAAGACAAGGAATCAACCTAAGTGTCAATCAATGGCAGATTGGATAAAGAAAATGTGGTGCATATACTTAATGAGATACCATGCAGCCACAGAAATTAGCAAGATCATGTCTTTTGCAGGAGCATGGATGGAAATGGAGGCCATTATCCTTAGCAAACTATGGCAGGAACCGAAAACCAAATGCTACATTTAAGTCTTTAATCCATCTTGAATAAATTTTTGTGTATGGTGATAGGTAGAGGTACAATTTCATTCTTCTACATATGGATAGCCAGTCATTCCAGCACCATTTGTTAACTAGGGAGTCCTTTCCCCATTGCATAAAGTTGTATTTTTAAAAAGGCAGACTGTCAGACTGGTTGTAAAAGCAAGACGCAACCACATGCGCTCTACAGGAAAGCACTGTAAGTCTAAACAAGTCAAGCGGTGGGTGACGAGGCTGCAGAGGTGAACAAGATTATGTACAACCTTGTATGCTCCACTGAAGAGTTTGCATTTTATATCCAAGGAAATAGGGATTTCACAGAAATATTTTCAATAAAATAGTAAGGTATAAGCCAGGTCAGTACTAGGGTAGAACAAGCCAGGAGCCTAGCAAAATGTAAGGCACCATTCACTCTCAGGCCATGTATATGCAGGGACAGCCCCCAATTATGAGCACCTCCTTCAATGTTGTCTCCCAGCTCCTCGCTTGCCTCACCCTGGCCTGACCCTGGCAACAAGCTCCCGACTTTAGAAAGGGAGTTCTCCACTCTACCAGGGGAAGGTAGATTCAAGGAGTAAAAATCAGAGGTAGGAAGATCGCCAGAAGGTTTATTCATTTGTTGTACATATTTAAGTACTGGCTATGTGATAAAAATAAAGCCACACTGCCATGGAGCCTACATTCTGACAAGGGCAGGGGAAGACAGATAACAAACACCAATATATAAATCAGATAATTTCAAGTGTGTGGTAAGTGCTAAAAACCCAGCAAACTAGTATATTCTGAGAAATATATTTACTACTTTAATCTTAGACTAATGCATCTCTATTTCTGTGTGACTAATATTTTTCTAAAGATTTTTTTAATAAACTTATTTTTATTCATACAAATGCCTACAATCTTAAACTTTGCCTTTTAAGGTTGATACATTTGAAATTCAAATAACTCATCTGTTGATAAGAGATAAGAATAGCTCTTACCTTGAAATGAAGGATATTTTCGTTTCTACTTCACAGCTGGTCTTTCTTGTTATGGAAATGGGTAAATGTTTTAACCTGACTTCCTAGGCGGCTCCACCAACAGAACTGAGCAAACAGTTAAATGATATCATCAGATACTTTGGATAGAAAGTCAACCAAGTCAATTCCAATAATTGTTTGACGTTTTTTTTCATTCAACTCATGGAAACAAAGTAAAGCTTTTAAAAAATTCATCCTAAGATAAACCATATGTTATTATCATGAATACTATTGAAATTTACTTAAAACGCTCCACACTGAAGATATAAATATTGTTTTTGTGATGATACCATGAATATAGATTTTGGTTGCAGTGCAAATTCATATCCCATTGCTGCTGTAACAAATCACCACAAACTGGCTGGGTGTGGTGGTGCAGGCCTGTAATCCCAGCACTTTGGGAGGTCAAGGCTGGCAGATCACTTGAGGCCAGGAGTACAAGACCAGCCTGGGCAACATGGAGAAACCCATCTCTACAAAAAACAAAAAAATAGCCAGGCATGGTGCTGTGCTCATGTAGTCATAGCTACTCAGGAGGTTGAGGTGGGAGGACTGCTTGAACCCTGGAGGTGGAGAGTACAATGAGTCGAGATCATGCCACTGCACTACAGCCTGGGTGACAGAGGAAGACCCTGTCTCTAAAAAATAAGAAGGGAAACATTTTAAAAAATAAAGAAAAAAAAAAAAACCAAATTACCACAAACATAGTGGGCTTAAACTAACACACTTTTTAAAAATCTTACAGTTCTATAGGCCAGAAGTCTCACTGGCCTAACCTTGAGGTGACATCATTACTATATTTCTTCTGGACGCACTAGGGGAGAATCTGTTTCTTTGCCTTTTCCAGGGATGCAACATTGTGGGGAAAGGAGGATTCCCGATGGAGCCTGAGCACCCAAGCCCTTGTGAAGTGATATAAGGCCACTTCCAGCCTTGGAAAGGGGGTGATATGGTTTGGCTGTGTCCTCTCATCTTGAATTGTAGCTCCCATAATCTCCACGTGTCATGGGAGGGACCCAGTGGGAGGTAATTGAATCATGAGGATGAGTTTTTCCCATGCTGTTCTTGTGGTCGTGAATAAGTCTCAAGAGATCACATGTTTTATAAAAGCCAGTTCCCCTGTACATGCTGCCTTGCCTGCTGCCATGGAAGACATGCTCTTCCTTTGCCTTCCACCATGATTTTGAGGCCTGCCTAGCCATGTGGAACTGGGATTCCATTAAACCTCTTTTCTTTATAAATTACCCAGTCTCAGGTATTTCTTCATAGCCATATGAAACTGGACCTAATACAGGGGAGAGAGAAGAAGAGGTGGGGAAGAAGAGAAAGATGAGGTTGGGAAAATTGTGTTACTTCACCAATTTGTGAAGGGCTAGCTTTTAAGCAGAGATGACAGATGACATTAATTTATGAGTGCTTCTTAAACTGTTCTTTGCAGTCCCCTTGGACCTACTGATTTGGAATCTTCTGGAGCAGGGCAGGGAATTGGCAGTTGATTTCTCTGATGGACACTAAAGCTTGTGAATGATGATGCAGAGGTTTCAGATGCCCATGAAGGTCTCAGGTCCTCAAGTGAATGGCTTGTGCTGTGTATACTTACACACAGTGGAGCTCTGTGCTGTTGGTTCACGCTTCTAGATCATGCCACAAAATCCTGTCTTAGTCCAGTGAGTCCTGAACCCATTTGATCACGAGGCTCATCTGGAACTCTTGTTAAAACACAGATTTCCAAGCCAAGTTCCTAGAAATTCTGATTCAGTGATGCCAAGGTCTGTGTATTTAACAAGTTGTCCCCAGGTGATTCTCATGATCCGGCAAGGTTGGGAAACATTGCTTTAGTCAAAGTTTTTTTTTGTCTCATATGTGAAAATCTAGGAGCAGATCAGAAGCAAAGGGCAAACAAAACCCCAGCTGAAGAAGCAAAGTAATTCTCAAAGTCTTCCAGATGTTTCGCTGTTTGTGAAGCAAAATCTGGTTTCATTAGCGGCCTCACTTTCATTTATGCTTCTGGTTGAGTTAACCATTCAGATAATAGAGTTCTATGCAGAGAGAATGTGGAGAATTATCACTTAGATTATCAAGAAAGAAACAAACAAGCAGGAGGCAAGAGAGGTAGGGGAAGGAAGGAAAGTAGGGAATTCTAAAATCATTTCATTAAAGAGTAACTAGAATAGATTTTGTTTTGTTTGGAGACAGGGTCTCACTCTATCGCCCAGGCTGGAGTGCAGTGGTGTGATCATGCTCCAGTGTAGCTCTACCCCCTAGGCTCAAGAGATCCTCTCACCTCAGAATTCTAAGTAACTGGGATCACAAGCACATGCCACCATGCCTGGCTAATTTTTCTTTATTTTTTTTGTAGAGACAGGGTTTTGCCATGTTGCCCAGGCTGGACTCGAACTTCTGGCCTCAAGTGATCCCCCTGCCTTGGCCTCAAAAAGTGTTGGGATTACAGGCGTGAGCCCTCACACTCAGCCTAGAAGAGATTTTGACGTGATATAATATTATAGTATCTCTATAGAGTTCCTTCCTCCTGTCAATTTCCCAAATAATTTATCAGCTTTCTTATAGAATTATGGATCTAGTTTATAACTCATTAATTAATTTACAATTCATTGCCTAACACAGTTAAAAAAAGGGATCTACTAAGCCTTCTCAAATCTATACTGTTTTGCTCCAACATTCCTCCTTCCCCATGAAATATGTATTTAGGAGTTGATTAAAACACTCTTCTCCCACCAGTCTACTCAATTCCTGCTTCAGATATCAAATGTTCAGCTACTGAGACTGAATAGCAAAGGAGGCAGAATTGACTTGGTTCTGAATCCATTTGGCTCTTAAGTTTCACAGAGCAGGCAGCAAGTCTTTGACTGCAAGGAATTTATTCTTCTCATTTTTACTGCAGAATTAGAAAGCTCAGCTACTGAGTTCAAACGGTGAAAATCTGGAGAGCAAGAGTTGAGAGAGCAAGAGATTACTACAGTTTTATCATTAGTGCAGAGCACAGCAACATATCAGCAAGCATTCTGCATACTGTAATGTTTGAGACCTATGTCAGATTTGTCAGTTATTAAATATTTGAGAAAACAACAAAAGACTGTCATCTCTAAAACATTCGTTTTTTTTCTAGCTGCAGCTTAAAAATCAGGCAGTGGATTGTTTTAAACATGAATGAACATGTAAAGAAAACATAGCTATTTAGCATATTATGGCTCCTGACACCGTCCCCAGGGCACTTGCAGTAACCACAACACAGGGACCCTGTAACCTTGAGCTTTGACCATGTTTGAAGACTGCATAAAGGGTCTTCTACTCAATCTAATCTCAGACTCGGGATTTTCATGATGCTTCCCTTTCACCTTCTCCTTTAAAATCTTTTTATCAATACCTTATCTCATTTTCATGTGCAATATTCTTTACACAAGCTCAGTTCTTTCTTTATTTTCTTTTTAAAAAAGAGTAAATGCAAATAATAATTTTCTGTTTTAAAACCTTTTCCGTTTTTGACCATATCTATCTGGAATCATAGAAATACCCGGTCAGTTTGGTCTCCAAGCCTCCTAGAGAGTGAGACAGGGTCTCACCCTGTCACCCAGGCTGGAGTGTAGTGGTGTGATCACGCTTCCCTGCAGCCTCTACCTCCCAGGCTCAAGTGATCCTCCCACCTCAGAATCCTAAGTAGCTGCTACTGTAGGTGCATGCCAGCACACCTGGCTAGTTTTTCCTTATTTTTTGTAGAGACAGAGTTTTTTGTGGACCCCTCTGGGCATTCTGCTTGCAGTACATTTAGTAAAATGCAGCACAGAACGATGTGTGAAATGCACCTGCTGATGTTGGATGCTCCACATGCACTGCTAAGAGTGTATAGCTGTTCCTTTGGAGTGCAGAGATTGGGAACCTGAGGCACACGGAACACAGGAATCATAAGCGTTGCTCAGAGAATTCTGTGGCATGGGCACTTCAGGAGGAGCTAGTTTAGGGGTGGATGGGAGGGCACAGAATCCAGGTAACCAGGATGTGAAGAGGAATTGGTCAGAAACAACATATATTTGAGAACAGATGTGGCTAACGGCAGTAGGGGGCAATAGCAGTGACAAATGGCCATGGAAGGGCCACTGGGAACAAAACTTGCCTACTTCATAATTTTCTCTTGGTCTCAAATCAATGTTATAATTAATAAGAATTTCAAGACTCAGCTCAAAGTTTAGAGACTCAAGAGAGAGATGGCTTGGAGGCAAGCATGAGTTTTGGAAATGAATTTTGAGTTCTGCATTGCTGGCTATGTGACATGGGTCCAGTTATCCAGCTTTCTTCAGCTCCCATTCCACCATGCAGAAAAGAGAGATAGAAATTCCTTAGACATGGGATCACTGCAACAATTAAATATGGTGATATCTGTAAAACTTTTAGCAAAGTGCCTGGCCCATGGAAAGCTCTAAATAATTAACCAACCCTATTATTGTTACCCTTGTTATTATATCTAGGCAATGAGTGAAGTTGTGACTTTAAAAGAATCCCATTTCTAACTGGTCAAGAATAGTCTGTTCTCCTGCAATGTGTTGTTTGTGTAATGTGAAGAAGCTCACAAACAAACAGTAAATAGGAAAATGTCATCAGTGTCACAGGAAAATCACGTTAGCTCATGCACAAATTTTCCTGGAAAAGGGGAGACAGAAAAGCAAAAGTAGGATTATAATCTTTGTAGGAAAGGAAAAAAATCTCAACTTGGCTGCTGCTATAGAATGAGCCCTTTAAGCTATGTTTTTTAAAAATGAGAAACAAGGTTTACAGTAAGGCTTTCCTCCTCCCACCCCATGTCAAGATTTGGGCTCCCAACTCTGTGCTGCTCCGGTCTCAGGAAAAGTTGGCAACTTAAGAGTAACCACTTCCGTCCAAACTGGACTCAGCTTTTGCAGTTCTGAGCCAACCCAAGCATTGCGGCCATCTTCACCCTGGCAGTTTTATTCACTTTTAGTGTCTGTCACCAGGAATGTCCATGATATCTTCCCCAGGTTCCAATCGTTGCTTTTGCTGGTGCTCTAGCTGAAGAAATGCATGGACATTGAACATTTTGCCTCTTCCCCTTCCTCATCTTTTTTTTTTTTTTCATAAACTTTGCTATATTTGGTGTGAAATTTTACAAAATGTGAAGTTTTGGGGGGAATGAATATGTTGCTTTATTTCAAAAACACCTTAAGTGCCATAGGACCTAACAGGAGATCCATTGAGGAATTACTTATCAAACTCTCCTGCAAAATAATTCAAGACTGAAACTACAGGCCACAGGTGAAGATCTCCCCTCCATATCACTCAATTAATGTCAATAATTGTGGAGGAAAGTCAGGAGGAGTGGAAAGAGATTTCAGAGAAACAAGAGCAAGAAATGAGAGGAAAATACGGAAAGTGCTTCCGAGATTATCTTTCTAAAATATAGCCATAAATCGTGAAAACATTTTATTCTATTTTGCAATAGCACACCCACAGACATTCTTTCCAGTTGACTTTTGGCTTTGAGGGCTTGTGGGTCATTCACAAAGTACAGCGCGTGTGTGTGTGTGTTTGTGTGTGTGTGTGTTTCCATTATAACCTTGGTTCAACTAAAAATGAAGTGGGATTAGAGTCAACAATCTCCTTGAGTAGTCTGAGAGGCTGGAGCCAGAGCACTGTGATTTAGTGGTTAAAGCTTCTATTAAAGGAACCCTGACAAGGTCATTGTCCTCAAGAATATAGAAGTTTCAGTGAAGATAAAATTTAGGGCTTTCTGTGGCCTTTGGTATTTCTATTTTGCTATGGTTTTGTTTTTAATCCAAAGAATATTCAGGATTTACAGTTACTGTCATCAGGAACCTCCAACAGATCGCCTTTTAAAGCATTAGCAAAGGAGTTAATATGCCTGCAAGCTCCTATTTCAGAGTCTCAGCCTTGCTGCTCCCTCTGCCTGCAATTTGCTGTACTTGAGTGTCACATGGTGTATTGGCGAGACACTCACTGATCACCTTTCCCCAGGCACTCCCTGTCCTCTTTCTTGATTTACTTTTCTTTAAAACACTCTTATAAGTTAATGCATCCTATATTACTTTTTTTTGTTTATGGCTAGCAATTGATCCAGAAAAAATGTTTATAAATTTCAAGGTTATCCAAATTTAAAAGCACCAATTTCCTATTTGGTTTTTTGCAAGGTGAGAAAACACTTTTTACCGGGATAAAGAGAGAGACAGAGAAAAAAATGGACAGACAGAGAGAGACAGAAAAATGTAGAGACACAAAGAAATAAAGAAACACAATTGGAGAAAATGCTTTTTTGTAAACCTTGTTCAGATCCTTCTAAATTACATACCAGAGGCCACCCTAGGCCCAAGATTAAATCATGACTATTCTTAGAAGGTAGACTGAAAACATATCCTTAAAAGCCACTTTTTGCTTCACAGGTATTGAAAAGGTAACACTTTTTCCCACTCTTGAAGGCACTTTAAATTATAATTAAACCAGAGTTTCACATGGACGCTGCATGGTGGTCACTGCACTGGAAAATATACAGGCTATATGACTTTAGAGCAGGTTTGTAGAACATAAATAGTACACAGTTTTCATGGATCAGCTACAGACTATCTAGGTTAAAAAAATAACTCAAAGAGTTGCACTTGAAAATATACTCATAAAAAGGAATGAACTTCAGAAACACACAACACGCATGAATCTCAAATGCATTAGTCTAGGTGAAAAAGTCACACTCAAAAGGTTACCTACTATGTGGCCTTATTGATATGATATTTGGACTAGGAAAAAACCATCAGGACAGAAAACAGGCTAGTAGTTATCAAGGCCTGGGGCCTAAGGAGGGGATGGGTACAAGGGAGCATGAGGGACCCTGTGAACTTGTCCAAACTCATAGAAGCATGCACCACTAACAAGAGTGAGTCTTACTATATGTGTATCTGCATAAACCTGACTTTAAACAAACTAACTAGCAAACAACAACAACGATGACAATAAAATGTATGCCCAATAGAAGAACCCAGTAAGAGTGGCTGTCTCTTAGATGGTGAACTGGAAGACTTGGCACAAGGGTGGGAGGAAAACTGTGAAGGTCCCACATTTTGGGACTTCTTGGATGTTATGCCATCCATACATTCTTCTCACTCAAAAATGCTAAAGTGGCAAAAATTGGATATGTGTATACACGATACTCTACTGATTCTAAATGCAAGTTTTTTCACATTTTAGTATCTCTAAACTCAGAGTGCATCTGAGTACCATGTCACAGGTTTTAAATTTCTTAGCAGTACACACAACACTGATGTGTTTTAGATTTTTTTAAAAATAGCCTATTTTCCAGGATTGCCTGCTAGTTCTCTGTTAGAGAGTGAGTTGTCAAAACTAACAAGGTAGCTAGAAAGAGCGCCCGAAGCAATTCAACTCACAGTGTCCCTTAGGCAGATACTATTGTAA
This sequence comes from Chlorocebus sabaeus, assembly GCF_047675955.1. Taxonomy (NCBI): domain Eukaryota; kingdom Metazoa; phylum Chordata; class Mammalia; order Primates; family Cercopithecidae; genus Chlorocebus; species Chlorocebus sabaeus. The sequence goes on along the minus strand of NC_132915.1, from coordinate 10,854,833 downwards.
AATATCTAACAAGCAAAAAAAGAAAAAGAAAAGAAATTAAAGAGGTGCTATTCTCTTTATTTTGGAACGAGAATATCTGAATAGCCCACAAAATGAGGGAGTCACATGGCTTCTGCAGCAGCCCGAGGGGTGGAAATCAGACTGTTCCTGTCCTCGGGAAAACAACACTGAGCCACATCTGTGATGAGCCAGAAAGCAGTTTTATGGAAAAGAATATGTAAGAGAACAGAAAGGGGAAGAAGTCTTGAAAATCCATGGCACAAACCCACAGCAAATTCATCCTGAAGTTTGCACTTGTCACTTACAATGGGAAAAGACTGGAATCAAGACAGCTGCGTCAAGAGGCCTGAAACCATCATGCACTGAAATCAGAATCAAGGACCTCCCTGGGTTTTACACACAGTTCCAGCTACAGAAAAGTTTCAGGATAAGTTAGCATCACTGGTACTTTGCAGACTAGAATAAGAATTACTCACCAAAGACCATACATGACATGGAATCAGAAAGCTTCCAAATTCATATGGGTGTTTGTATTACTTTGCATCTAATTTATCACCAAGCCTTTTATCATATATCACTAGACATTTTAACGTATGTAGGGTTCCATTCTTTCCTATCCTGTTATTTGCTAAAACATTTCTAGCTTCGCCTATCCCATTTACATCCTTGTCTAACCCTCCGCCGTTTTCACATAGATCTGGGGGCTTTTGAGATACGGAGGTTGGAGGAAATGGTGAAAGGCATGGGGGAGAAAGGCACGCAGTACTTCAGGCAGGGCTGGAGGGGGAAGCCTCAAAGATGTTGGACACTTCTGGGAATCTTACGGGAGAGAAAACAGAATGTTAGTGTAGTGAGTTTTGTACATCCTTTGAAATAAAAATAAAGAACGTGGGTAATTGAAAGATTACTGTGGGCTTAATCGGATGCATTTTCTGACTGTGCCATTGCTCTAAGGCTGCACCTCATGGATCATGGTTTCAAGTGAGGCTATATCAGGGGCTATTTTCTAGGCCATGGATTAACTGTTACCCTAGACCTAAGCTAAGAGTGCATTTTCCCCATGGCAGGCAGACTTTTGGGAAAATGGTATAAAAACAAAAGAGTCAATTAAGTCCAGCCACTAATGACTGCTAGGATAATCCTGAAGAGCTGAAGAGATGGGGTAAAGACAAATAATAGCTGTTACAATGAATGGTAGAATGCAGGAGAGGTGAACTTTTGTAGTGCTGTGTGAGTTTTGTATGACAATGGTGTTTGAAACCCATTTTGAGAACTGGTGAACTCAAAATGAGTTTTCATGCAACATCTTCTGACAACCAGGTTCTAAAATATTAAGGTACTTTGAGATCAAGAGAAAGTAGGTGCAGGAAATGCCCAGACTAGTTGGAAGTTATTGCCCTATTCTATCAGATGATGTGCTGTGGCCGTGGGGTTTCAAATTAAGCAGACTTTGGAATTGCTGGTACAAGTACTCACTGCCAGAAACTTAAGAAATTAGTGGTAGATATTTTGCTAAGGCCTAGAAAATAAGAATGAGGTTAGAACATGTCTTGGAATTGCTAGAAGGATGGCAAGACTTGGAAGTAAACAGATGTTGCCGTTTATGGAGAGTTTGTTGGGCCTCACCCTAATGTTGTTTGTTGATTGTGGTCCTATATTTGTAAAAGACCAATAAGAGAGAATGACACACCATGAATTACCAGGAGATGAATTAACTGTTATATGGATGAATTTAATGGGGTACCTCTCATCACAGCTGTTCTGCCACTGCATAGTGAACATGACTAGCCCTTACCATAGTCAATCTGCTTTTGGATACTGCAAAGTTGACAGTATTTTGTCTGTCTTAACCACAATGTAAGGATATCTGTGCCCACCATCCCATCTGTCCCATCTGTCCCTAGTAAGCAGGAAGTCTATGAGTAGGGGAGTACAGAATACAAAACAGTGCATTCTGACTTGGGAAGATCAAAGATGGTCTTGCTAAGATGTGAGATGTGAATTTTGAGCTGAAACTTGAAGAATAAAGTTCTGTGAGGTGACAAATACGGAGAGAAGCATCCCCAGTATAGGACACGGCATACTCTAAAATATGAATGTGTAATTGTGTTTGTTAAATTTGGAGTACATTAAGGCATCGTGTGTGTAATGCAGTTTTCTCTAAGAACATGAAAATAGTGAGCCATAGAGAGGATAGTTGGGGAGACCATGAAGGACTTGAAATACCATCCAAAGGCTGTAATTTTTTTCCCCATTTTCTCTGACATTTCTCTCCTGGCAGTAGAGTAGCCTAGTAAAATGCTGACGTTGCATGAGCTAGAATGACCCCTGACCACTTGTTCAAAAGTGATTTAACTGCCTAACCCAATGCTAAGCAGTGAAAACTTGTTTGTGTCTAGGATTATAATGGCCAAGACTCAGACGCCCTAGGTAAAAAGTATATTGAGTAAGCTAATGTAAATTTTTTATGTGGGCCAAATTCTAACTGTGGCCACATTCTAAACCCCCCCATATCTCTCCCCTGAGTTAACTGAAATTAACAGTGACTCACCAACCATCAAAGGGATTCACAGGCTTTAAAAAGATGAGCCATTAATGAAGGCATCTCTATATCTGCTTCAAATTGATGTTTTAAATCTTAGTTGACTCCTAGGCATTCAAGTATGAGGCAAAGGGGATCATCATTTTTATTAAAAGAGAAATCCCCAAATCAGAACTGGTTTAATTCCAACCTAATTTTGGCTACTTAAGGAGAGTAAGAATTAAAGAAGTAACAACCAGTTTTTAGTGGATCTGAGAATGAAAAAGTTAACAGTTTTTATTTCATTGGAGCCTATTCCAAATTAGTTTATCTGAATCTTGTATTCCAGCAAAGGCAGTAAGTTCATATGAAACCAGTTCTTAGCATTAAACTCATCCATTTGGTGCCCCTTCCAATTGTATGGAGTCGTCTCATGAAGTCTGGGTGAGATGTTGTCTATTGAAGTGCTTTAGTGTATTGCATGATACAAAATTACAGCTCAATAAAAATGGATCTTATCAAAATTTGAAAACCAAACTTCATACTTTTAAGAGAGCAATCGTTTCATCTGAGCCTCACCACAAACCTGTAAGTAGAATCATTCCCATTTTCCCGATGAAGAAACAGTCTCAGATTTGAGGTAATTCCCAGTAATCACAGCATGACAACACAGATAAGGAGATCAAGCTGCTAAAATGCACCGACTGTGCTTTGCTTGCTTGTTTTGACATAGAAGCCCCTAAAATATATTTCCTAAAAGATATGTTTATGTCTGTCTACCCCCACAAACCTAAGTGCCACAAAAGGAAGTTATCACACCTGTCTTATTCATGTCTCCATTCCCAAAGCCTAGGACAGTGTCTGGAAGACAGAAGGTTCTCAATATTCATTAAGTGAGTGAACCACAAAATACCATTTTATCTTGATTTGTTCTCTCCTTGGATTTCTTAGTCTTTTCTACTATCCAGAAGCTTATCATTAATCAAATGGACGCCTATATGTAGATACCCATTAGCAGGTTTTATCTCAAAAGAAAAGCAATGTGTGACTGAAGGTTTGGTTAGTTTTGTTTTCCACACAGCAGAAATGAACAAATGGGCGTGTACACCGTAAAGCCACCGTGAGAACTGAGCTGGCATGGGGAGTTCACTGTTGTGGCAATATTGTTGTGGTAATAAGCTCACGCTTATGGCTGCAGCCAGGCTTTGGGAGAGGATCTGAAAGTATTCCTTCAATTCTACTTGTCTGAAGATTGCTGGGAGGGTTCCCCACCAGCCCCTTTCATCTTTCCCTTCCCTGATTCATCTTGAAGGAGGAACTAAGCAAAGGATGAGAGCTTTCTGTGGTTGATTATGACAAAGTTCAAGGCAGCTGTTCATTTAGAAGCTGTAGAAAGAGATTCCCTCACACGCTTACTTTTAAGGAAACATAAGCCTGGAATAATTCATTTTCCAGTAGAAATTGTCCTGAGTCATTTCATTTTAAATTAGATCCCCAGTCACAGTTAGGGATGAATTTAGCAACAAACAACATAAGGATTTTTTTCAATCTCAGTTTTATTTTCTGCAACTGTCTTTCAAAAAACCAGGAAACAACTTTAATTTTTGAAAGAAAGAAGGAAAGAAAGAAAGCAAAAGATAAAAGAAACACAAAATGACTAATGTTTTGAGATTTAGGGGCAAATTCCGTGCCCTATGGCTGAGTCTTATACAATACAGAGAAGCATTGAGATGCATTTGCAAATACAGAAGTTTGTACCTTTATTTAATTGGGTTAATATGTTTATTTTTTAGCCATCTGGACAGTGGGATTTAATCTCACGACATGCACACACAGATGTGCAATGACGTATATGTAAGGGGAACTCTTCACAACAAATCTATGTCTCAGTGCTTTGGCCTCATCCTTCCCTGATACATTTTGCCTGCACTAGAAACAAGATAACACCTGTTATTCTCTCGCCACGTGTTAGGGACTCTGTAAGTGCTTTACCAGCCCATCTCACAACACTCTTCCAAATTTTCTATTTTCATGATCTCAATTTTACATGTGAGAAACTGAGGTCAAGAGAGACTAAATAACGTCCCCAAGGTCACCCATGGAATAAAGTACAGAGCAGGAATTCCAGCGTGTTGAGCCCTAGAATTTGAGTATTTAAGCATGATTGTCCACTCCTCTATCTCCCGAAGTGTGTATCCCTGGAAAACAGGATGTTTTCTGTACCAAAAGAACACTAGAGAGATACTTCCACAGCTAAGCATGTCTCTTAAAAGTGTTTGTGCGCGTGTGTGTCTGATAACGGTGATGATTATTTCCTTAAAGCATTTTACTGTTGTTAGCTCATCATCACCTCTAGCCAATGAAACACAGAGTCCACAAAAATGCAACTTGTCTGCCCTGGTTCACCAAAGGGGTAAAACTTAAAAGACAAAATTCGTCAGACAAAACTTAAAAGATAACCACGAATGTGGCTTGTGAGCAAAGTAGGGCAGGTGGCGCAGCCATCGGGGTGGAACTTTGTTGTGTTCCCTGTAGCAGCAGAAAAGCCCTACATTTGCGCACAGGAAGCCCAACAACTTTGAGTAACTTTAAGCAAAGTACCTAACCCTTCCGAGTCTCAATTTCCTCATATGTAAAATGGGAAAATAACAGTTGTTCTGTCTACCTTTTCTAATTATTGTAAGGGGGTAAAAATTGTGTCAATGGCAAACACAAAAACTCCCGATCAGTGCATTCATTTACTCAGTGTATTAGTCTGTTCTCACGCTGCTAATAAAGACATACCCAAGAATGGGTAATTTATAAAGGAAAGAAGTTTAATGGACACACAGTTCCATATGGCTGGGGAGGCCTCACAATCATGGCAGAAGGCAAATGAGGAGCCAAGTCACATCTTACATGGCAGCAGACAAGAAAGAGTGTGCAGGGGAACTCCCATTTATATAACCATCAGATCTCATGAGACGTATTCACTACCACAAAAACAGTATGGGGGAAACTGCCCCCCTGACTCAATTATGTCCACCTTGCCCCACCCTTGACACATGGGGATTATTACAATTTGAGGTGAGATTTGGGTGGGACCACAGCCAACCCATATCACTCAGCCATTCATTCAACAAATATTTATTGGGTGTGTACCCTGTGCAGGCATTAGGTCGTGGAGCTACGCAATTTTAACTATAGGAAAAGATTCTGGATTTAAATGGAATTTGAGGCCAGGAGCTGTGGCTCATGCCTGTAATCTTAACACTTTGGAAGGCCGAGGTGGGTGGAACACAAAGTCAGAATTTTGAGACCAACCTGGCCAGCATGGTGAAACCCTGTCTCTACTAAAAATACAAAAATTAGCCAGGCATGGTAGCATGCACCTGTAGTCCCAGCTACTCGGGAGGCTGAGGCAGGAGAACCGCTTGAACCTGGGAGGCAGAGGTTGCAGTGAGCTGACACCATGCCACTGCACTCCAGCCTGGGTGACAGAGCCAGACTCTGTCAAAAAAAAAAAAAAAAATGGGAATTTGACTTGTTGGGTGGTTGATAACACCAGCTTATTTGACTTTCTTTTTAGGAGTCAGAGGTTACAAACGGAATTGAATATTTTGGGAAGTTCTCAACCTCTCATCTTACATTTGGCCACGGAATGCATGCAGGAAACAAAACAACCAAAATGAATGGAGAGCCCAGCCTAGATGAGGCGCATCAAGGGAAATCCTGGCTGTCAGGAGGGTGACAGCTCCTGTGTCAGCCACACTGGTGTTGTGTGCGTAGCAGAAGGAAAGCATACCCACCCTGAACTGCATTCCACGCAGCCCACACCAACTCTGCCTGTCCATGCACTGCCCACCCACACCTGCAGTTAGCATATTCATCAGTGTGCCTGGTGTTTCCTGGTGATGGAAGGCCCTGAGGTGCTCCATTTCAGAGGTAGGCTCTGCCACCTATAGCTCTTCTTGAGCCCGTCTATTTTCTCCCATTCAGATGTATACCTTTTGATGCATGCAATGAATTTTCTGCTTTCTGTGTAGTCATTAGAGGGAGAGACCCCACATGAGGAAAATGACCATCACAATAAGCATGCCTACTGGCTACCTTAATTAGAAACAGGAACATGGGCCTGAGACCAGAACAATTGCACAGAGTCCTGCCCTCAAGAGGGTTGTCCTTAGAATTTCATATTCTGTGGTTATCATCTTGATATTCTTAATCTTTGGCTTTGTGTTTTGTAAATAAAATTTGATGAGACAGGGAAGCAAGCACTGAGGCTGAGGGCTTGGAGATTTGGTTTACACAGTGTCCTCTTTGGGACATATTCTTGGCCTTCCTACTCTCTGGAGTTCTGGGTCCTGCTCGGCCTCCTCCTCCTCCCTGCCCCCACCTAGCAACTGCCCCTGGTGGGGACCTAGGCACAGGCATGGAGATGGTCAGATGTCTCAAGGCAGCAGCACCATGGTGCATTGGTGGGTGACTTGGTGGAGGTGAGCCTCTCACCTGCCTTGACTGCATGTTACAGGGGTGACAATACCTAGGGGGTCATCCATCTGCCTGGGTCAGGGGAAGTGGATCCAGGGAAGTGAGGGGGATCATGGTAGCCAGTGTACACGCTCAGGCTCTGAAGACCTCTGTGGGCTTGTGAGGGTCTGCACTGGCCCTGCGGGCAGTGACACTAAGTAGGAACTATAAAACACCATAACAGATCGAAAGGGAGTGGAGTAGGGGTAGAAACGCTTGATGCTTTAATTCCTGACACTGCTCCCTGCTTTCTGCACAGGGGCCCCCACAATTTTACTTTGAACTCGGCCCGAAAAATGATATAGCCAAGCCTGAGTGAGAAGCTCATTTCTGGGATTCTAGAGACTTGACTCATTGCTTTTAAATAGACAAACAATAATTGTATATATTTAGAGGGTACAATGTGGTGGTTGAAATATGTATACAATACAGAATGATGAACTCAAGCTAGTGGGAACATTCAAAATCGATTGTCTCAGAAATTTTGAAATACAGATTACATTATTATTAATTATCTGACTTCATTTTTTAAAAAACGCTCACAGATTGAAAGCAAAAACAAACAAAACACAATGCTGATAAAGACAACCTGTCTCCCCAGTGAAGGGGCAAGGGAATAAAAAAGACAAGTTACTTTGACCGCATGCCCTTTCCAGACAGGAGAAGGGCTGGAGCTTCGGGGACACCACAGAAAGTCTGTTTTGTTGTTGTTAGGGATGCAGGATGGTGAGCAAAGAACATCTTTGTTTTAGAGATGAGGGAATGTAGGCGCAGAAAAGTTAGCTGGTTCACCCCAGACACTGAGCAAGTGCCAAACTTGAGTCGGTGAGCACTAAATCTTTACAAGGGGAGAAAAATGCTCGGGAACCCTGGTCCTGACAAAAATCATTTTTATTAGAATGTCACTTAAATATGTAAAAACCTAAACCTAAGTGTGACCTCTATAGCTGCAAAGCTTATGCAACTGTAAACTCAAAATATATTCGCACATTAAATACAAATGAAACTACAAAGTTAAATTCAAATTAACAAAAATACTGTAATAGAGGGCATTTCGCTCAAATTAAATCAAGTTGATTTAATTAACTTGAATTTATTTAATGTTTACTTTAATTGTATAAATATACTTTCATGGTTTGTTCTGTATTAAGTATTTCTAAATTTTGACTTATGCATACATGGGGAACTCATGAACACATGGGCACAAAATAATGTTAGCAATTTCAAGATATTTTTAAATATTTTGCTTTATTTTATTATATTATTATGACTATATTTCCCATTTAGGATCATCGGACCTCATGCTTAATAAAAATCGCCACTTTTGATGGGGAGTTGCTTGGTCACTTTATAAAATTGTGTTGCTCAATTGAAGATGAATTTTATGATGACAACACTAACAAATCTGCTCTAAATGAGTATCTAAGCCAATTATTTCTGGACTTAGGACTGGAGCACTTCCATATTGAAAATTTACTACTACACTTTCCACTCATGAAATGTTGTTAAGTATTATAATAGTTGAATATAAAGGGTAGTGATTACTTACCAACCAGTTTGGAGGTAATGCAGTATTTAAATATAGGTTAGGGCTACACCATACTAGCCCAATATCAGTCTTGCCTATTACAGAAATTTATCCTGCCCTTGGCCGTGGCCTTTCCAGTCATTGCTCATTGATGAATGTACATAAATATGTCCGTGTATGCATGAGTAGCATAGTGTGAGTATGTGTGCTGTGTATATGCAGATAGATGTGTGTATGTGTGTGTATAAATTTGTATGTGTATATGTAAATGTTAGGAAATTTGGCAAATGAGAGGTAAAATTTTAAGGCTCACCAATACTCTTCGCTAGTTACAGTTTTTGTTCTGCACATAGTAGGCACTCAAAAAAAAAATGGTAGTTGGCCAAGTGCAGTGGCTCACACCTGCAATCCCAGCACTTTGGGAGGCCAAGGCTGGTGGATCACTTGAGCTCGGGAGTCTAAGACCAGCCTGGGCAACATGGCAAAACCCTGTCTCTACTAAAAATACAAAAATTAGCCAGGCATGGCGATGGACACCTTTGGTCCTACTGGGGAGGCTGAGGTAGGAGGATTGCTGGAGCCCAGGAGGCAGAGGCTACAGTGAGCTGGGATGGTGCCACAGCACTCCAGCCTGGGAGACAGAGACCCAGTCTCAAAATAAATAAATAAATAAACAAACAAACAAATAAGGTACTTATTAATCTTGTGTCACTGGACACTCTTTTTCTTAAATATTACTTTTTCTTGGTCCAGGATTTCCTGTCAAATCCTAGCCAGTAAAGCACATTATCCTATGTTTTAACTATCTCAGGCTGGTAAAAATAACGTATACTTTGCTTTTTTTTTTTTTTTTTCATTTGGCCAATATTGACCTAATACTTACTGTGACTGAGAAGTGCAGAGCATTTTATAACATTACATTCCCCTATAGTTGTTTTAGACAGTGACCAGAATTTTGCTTGGGAGGTAATTCCAAGGAGTGCTAGCAAGGTTGGAGAGGTGAGAGCATGGAGGGAACGGAAGCCAGTACAGGGTGCATTCATGAACAGTTCCTTCTATTGGCAGCCAGGTCTCCACTCCACTGGGAACCACTGAGAAAGGATGTAGAGCCTCGGAGTTGCCCCCTACTCCCCACAGGGGCCATTAAGGCTGTAGCACTTACCCGCTCCTCCCTTTGTTGGTAAGAAGTCCTGAATTCCTGGCACTCCGGTCTGCCTCACTCATGTGTTGAACGTGAGTTGGTGGCCAGGAAGCCCCTGCAAAGACAGGCAGGGAGCCTGGAGTAAGAAGATATCAGTGTTCACAGGGAGAAGGCATGCCAACGGGGGTTGAGTGTGGTGCCAGCACCCCTACAATACTCATTGCAAATCTGTTGTTATGCATATTTTGATGGGTGAGGAAGTGGAGTCCCGGAGAAGTTAAGTAACTCTCCCAGGGTCGTAGGGATAATGAGTACAGGAGCTGGGATTCGAACATGGCCATCCGCTCACAGAGTCTGTGCTCTTAACCACTGCAGTGATAATCAAAATGAATTTTATTCCTCTATGTGTTTTTCTCCAAAATATTCACTTCAAAACACAAACAGGGTTGGGCGCAGTGTCTGATGCCTGTAATCCCTGCACTTTGGGAGGCCAAGGCAGGTGGATCACTTGAGGTCAGCTGTTTGAGACCAGCCTGGCCAACGTGGCAAAAACCGGAGTCTCTACTAAAAATACAAAAAATTAGCCGGGCGTGGTGGCGGCACCTGTAATCCCAGCTACTCAGGAGGCTAAGGCAGGAGAATCACTTGAAGCCCGGAGGCAGAGGTTGTAGTGAGCCAAGATCGTGCCATTGCACTCCAGTCTAGGCGACAAGAGCGAAACTCCATCTAAAAAAAAAAAGAAAGAAAGAAAAGCATAAACGGATCTTAACTCTGCACACTTCATAATTTGCAGAAGCAGAAGTCATTTGATAAACATCAGACCCTTAATAATATGTATTTTGCTTTTCCATTGTCTCTGAACAATTATTTCTGAGTGTGTTTCCGCTTTTTCTTGGATGGTTCTCTGAAATAAAGTCTAACACCTTTCTATTAAGACTGAAAGCAAATTGTTCAAAGAGAAACAAACAATTGTGACTGCTGAGTTTGAAAGAGCAGAGAAACTATGCTACCATCAGAGTTGGCACTGTGTGTCCCAAGGATCAGGAAATGGAACTGGGCATCTCACAAGATGAGTATTATAGTTTATTCATAACATTTGCATAAAAGTAAAAGGGAGAAAGGCATAGAGCTAACAATAGCCTCAGAGTCCAGGTGACAAGGACTTTGTTGTGAAACGAACTGGTCCTCCTGGCCCTTGTTAGTAACTCCCCATCCATGAACAAGATCCAAGACAGACAACTTTCAGGGAATGCCATCTGGAGTGAACTGTGGGACATGGAGGTTTCCTGGATCTATGACTCATAAATCAAAGTCCTGGAAGTAAGTCACGCCTATTTCAACTGTTTTAACCTGACTTCCCCATGCACTGAGAAGGCCTTGTGCCCGCATTTCAAATCTATTCATCATGTTCACAGCTATGTCTGTCAGGTGATGTAACCAACATCACAACAGCACAAGTCATGGTCCCAACTGCAAAGAATATTTCCATGTTGTAGGAAATTGTATGGAGATATCCATTTCTATCAAGTAGGTTATGTCTATAGAGTATAGTCTTCCTCCCCTGGCCTGCCTATTTCTAGGCCTCTTCCTACCTGTAAATTCTTCTGCACCAGGGAGGTTTGTGGGACGGTAGGAACCTGAAGCTTTTTAAAGTTGGTAATTCAACTCTTCTTGCCTTTGTGAAAGCCTGGGTGGACTGAAATTTTCTGGATGTCCTTGATACAAAGGACTGTAAGAAGTCTTATCCTTCAGGGCAAAAAGATGGAAGCACGGGCTTCCCCCAGATCAAGTAGTGGGTTAAGTTCCAGAGTTGTTGGTGAAACAGGAACCTATAGGCCTGTCTCTGGAAGCACCCTAGTGAGTTTGCAGAGCCTCTGAGGGAATGTGGTGGCACTGGGCTTCTAGGAAGGCTGGAGCCCAAGCACTGAAGATTCAGCCTCACGCATGGTCCAAAAGCGGAGATCTGCCACCCAGACCCTTTTGTGTCTGGAAATCACAGACCCTTTTCTGCCTCTGAATACCAAACACAAGCCTCTCAGATTTTTTTAAAAATATAGAGAAGGAGAAGTCATAGGAGTGACTCAAAATGACTTTCTAGCCTGCCCAGCAAAGGAGGATGAGGTCAGTTTGAAGCAATTTTAAAGGTATTTCTTGACTGCTTGAGTCTGTAGTTTCACATTCAAGACAAAATAATAATGTGCAATGCACACTTCAGTGTGCCACAGGGCTAAGTACAGTGTGTGGAACTCTCATACGATCCCCACAGAACTCTGTGAACTGGGTGGTTTTGTTTTTGCCACCTCCAAATGAGGACAATGAGGCCTAGAGAGTTCTGGTCTTTGCTCAAGCTAATGCCTCATCAAGGTGAGATGTGACACAGGCCAGTGGATTCCAAAGCCTGTTTGCTTAACAGGACCCTGTGAGTCTAACTTGTGAAACAATTAGGACACCAGCCATCAGGGTATATAGGTAAGAATCCAGTTCCTCTCAGCAGTGAATGTTGGAGTATTTCAGAGAAAGCAAGACCCACGTGAACTCAAAGGAGGAATATAAGCCTCAGGAGGGCCGATGACTTGATTGATTTTGTTCAACAATGTTTCCCATGTGCCTAGAATAGGGCTTGGTCCATAGTAGGGGCTTCATAAATATTTGATAAGTCAGTGAATGAATGATTGACAGGAGTCTAGAATTCTGTCTTACATGATGAGATGAGAGGGCTTTAAATAATCCAAAAGAAGGAAGAAAGCCATTCCATGGCCATTATTAATATTAAAAAGTAAAAAAAAACAAACAAACAAAACAAAACAAAACAAAAAAAAAACGTACTGGCGAGATTGTGGAGAAAAAGGAATGCTTTTACACTGCTGGTGGGATGGTAAATTAGTTCAACCATTGTGGAAGACAGTGTGGGAATTCCTGAAAGACCTAGAAGCAGAAATACCATTTAACCCAGCAATCCCATTACTGGGTACATACCCCCCAAAACATAAATCATTCTGTCAGAAAGGCATATGCTCATGTACATTCATTGCAACACTATTCACAAGAGCAAAGACATGGAATTAACCTAAATATCCATCAATGATAGACTGGATAAAGCAAACGTGGTATATATATGCACCATGGAATACTATGCAGCCATAAAAAAGAATGAGATAATGTCCTTTGCAGGAACATGAATGGAGCTGGAGGACATTATCCTTAGCAAACTAACACAGGAACAGAAAATCAAATATTGCATGTTCTCACTTTTAAGTGGAAGCTACATGATAAGAACACATAGACACATGGTGGGAAACAACACACACTGGGGCCTGCCAGAGGGCAGGGTGGGTAGGAGGAGGGAGAGCATCAGGAAGAGTAGCTAGCGGATGCTGGGCTTAATACCTGGGTGATGAGATGATTTGTGCAGCAAACCACCACAGCACACATTTACCTGTGTAACAAACCAGCACATGCACTTAAAAGTTGGAAATAAAACAATAAAATATCAATAATTTTAAAAAAGAAAGAAAGAAAGCCATTCCAAATGGGGTGAACAACTCTTTTCCAAATCACCTTGCAAAATAATTAGGGATTTGTGTGAAGGAACGCTACTTGACAGCATCCCAAAATGGGCTCATTATCCTTGCTTGTCTGCTCTTACAAGCCCTGATCACTGCAGTCAAGGAGAAGGAATGCTTTCTGATTCTAGAATGCAGATAGACTCCATTAGAACAAGTAGTATTTTGGGTAAAATAAAGAAGAGATAAGCTGAGGTAAATACCTAGACTAATGACAAAAGAGCCTTATGTTTAGCATAGACTTCTAGTTCGGTGTTTTTAAGCATATAACTGCTCATTATGTCTTCATTAAAGCATTTCAAGGGATCCCCAGGTGAATTATAATGATTAAAAATAATGCAAAGCAAAAACCTTTTGGATCTATGTCAGTGAACGAAAACACTCCTCTTAAAAGGGGAGAGTGGCTCAGTTGCAATATTCTCATGGAACAGGCTAAGAAGAAGGGAAATTTGTAATAGGAAATTTTTAGGCTAGAAGATTGATATGGTTTGGCTGAGTCCTCACCCAAATGTCATCTTGAATTGTAGCTCCCATAATCCCCAAGTGTCATGGGAGGGGCCTGGTAGGAGGTAATTGAATTATGGGGGCAAGTTTTTCCCTTATTGTCCTCGTGATAGTAAGTTTCATGAGACTTGATGGTTTTATAAAGGGCAGCTCCCTTCCACATGCTTTCTTGCCTGCCACCATGTAAGACATGCCTTTGCTCCTCCTCTGCCTTCCACCATGATTGTGAGGCCTCCTCAGCCATGTGGAACTGTGAATCCATTAAACATCGTTTTCTTTTTAAATTACCCAGTCTCGGGTATTTCTTCATAGCAGTATGAAGGTGGACTAATACGAAGATATACGGCAATGTGAATTTAAGAAGACTCACCTTTAAATAAAACTGTCAGGCAACAATGTAACATGGCTTTATTTCTGTTTGACTGCAGGAGCACCTGAGAAATAGACGCCTTAAGGGATTTTCCCCAAGACAGGAGATCCAAGCCTCCTAATGTCCATTCTCAAATCTATTCAGAGATTACTTGGTGACCAAATAAAAAGGGAAAATTACCATTTAACTTACAGGACAGTCTACAACTGAAATTAATAGTGAAATCAAAAAAAGAAAAAACAACCAAAATATTGCTCATCTTTTATATGAACTCATATACCTTCTGGCTTCTTTAAATGAAAAGTCTGACATTTTTCCTGGCAGTATTGCTGAAAAGATAAGACAAATGGAAATTCCTGAGATGATCTGGGATACTTATCAGGAGGAACAGCTTCAAGGGAAACGTCTGCTTTCTCTCTCTTGAAAATTACGAAACCATTGACAGACAGAAACACGTTGGTATTTGATAATAAGAAGGCAGCATGTATCATAATATTCTAGGGCATATCTGTTCAGTGTAAAAAGAAATTGATCTGCATAATAGTCGAGAGTCATTACATCACCGTTCCCTGCCTTCCCACTCCCTAGTTATCCTCTGTGTGGCCACAGAGTGGCTGTAAAATAGCCCACTGTGCTATTTATGTCCATTGCAGCCAGTGTTCCTTTGATTTAAACTTTGAGATTCACAAACACCAGAAGAGGGAATGTTGGTAATGACAATCACTGTCTCAGGAAATAGTTTACAGTGACAGTGGATTCTATTTCAGTTTCTGGACTCTAAGGTAGTATTCACCCCACTGAGGCCCCCTATGGGATTAACATTGGCAGTGCCCCAAATACACTGTGTATACTTTCTGGTTCTTACCCAGCATCAAATTCAATCCCAAAAAGCAAACACTCATTTCACTTACTCACTTCCTTAAGACTCAGTGTGAACTTGGAGCATATTTTCCTCCTGCAAGATTTCAAGTTTTTATTGGTCCTAGAGGGGCCAGAAAAGCTACAGAAAGGCCTTTGCTTGCAGTTCCCGCTTCAAAACCTTTCAGCTAAAAGCAGGAAAGTCAAATGCATCAAATACAGTCTTATAAAGGCTATTTTGATTTAGAGAAAGCTTTTGAATTTGCGTTCAGATGTGAATCCTGATGGCAAGATTAACACTGTTTATGTAGAGAAAAACCTGCATGGAGGTGAGATGAGTGCCCGTTTTTGGTGAGAATGGCAGGATGTGCTACATGTAGATTGGGTTAACTATGTTGGCATCTCTCTGCTACTCTTCCGCTTAAAACATTTCACAGGTTCTCTATGGCACTAACGCATATTTATCAGAATTCTGTTGGTAGCAAGGCACAAAAACCTAACCTAAAAAGCTTTAGCTTGAAAGTATGTTTATTGGTTCACGTGGCTGAAAATTCCAGTGCATGAGACTGGTTTCAGATGGATCCAGGAGTTCAAATAATACTGCCAAGATTTTCTCTGTCTCAGGGTGAAGTCTGGGCAATCTTTGTGCCCGGGATGCAAGATTTGCGGCAGCAGGTCATGCAAGTACTGACTCTGCTCTAGCAGGGCCCTAAGAGACAGAGCCCATGTACACAGACTTGCCTTCTTAAATTTGCACTGTAGGCATCTTGCCTGCCTTACCCTGGACCCTCTTTTTCTCTTAACTCTTATTTTCATGTTGCTTTCTTTCTCGGGTGAGTTCTTCTCGCTCGGTGAGCAGAAGCTCACCAAAGCACCAGGCATGGTTCTACCACATGACCAAACTTTTTCCTTGTCACCTCTGCCTCCCTAAAACTCTTTTTCCATTTATTTCAGGAAATAACAACCCCAGGACTTGGGCTCATAGGCCTCTTATTAGCCCCGCTTGAGTGTGGAAGAGTTACCCAATAGAATGTACTCCCCAAACTGTTTCCTTTTCCTCCTGAGCACACAGCTAAGCACGTTTCCCAGGTGCCCTGCATCTAGGTCTGGTCATGTGCCCAGGGCCAGGGAGGGAATGTAAGTAAAAATGAAGGCCATCTCCTCCAGACCTGGACCCCACTCCACATTCACTTCTTCACTCATTGTCTGGGCATAGAACATTCAGCAGGTGACAGCACCATTAGAGGAAATGAGCCTAGATCCCTGAGTCACCACGTGGAGGAAGCCATACTGGAGAGCCGCCTGATCAGGAGTGTGCATGATGTTTGGTTTGTTTGTTTTCGTGAGGGGGAAACCAGCCACTGAGATCTAGAAACTGTCACAACAGCTAGTGTTACTCATTCTATGTCATCCATTGAGTGTTTGCCTCTTCTTGAACCCATTAGTAGTATCAAAAATGATGGGAGGTTCTGAGCAGCCAGGCATGGGACATGTGTTCATCTTTGAAGCCCTGAGTTAGGTAGAGCCCTACCCCCAACCATAAACAAGTTAGAGCAGGAGTAATTCCCCCCAAAGAAAACCAGGATGCCATTACCAGAATAAGGGGGAGAAGATGCTACACAGACAACAAACCTGATGTGCACGACAGTCCCGCACGTTCCTCTTGGGCTGGGCTCTAATGCAGTGCTTGAGGAACACCCAGCATTTTGAGGTCCTTTTCAAGCCATGCCGCCGCTCTCATTCTTGCTCTTCCTCTTCGTCTTCCCTTTTGCTCACCTTCTCAGCCCCCACTCTCTTACTCTCCATTCACCTTCTGGAAATTCTGCTGATTTTTAAAATGCAGCTTGGGTATCCCTTCCTTCCTGAAGTTTCTTCACATTCAAGGTAAGTTTTACGTTCTTCTCTTTCTCTCATGGGGCCCTGTGATTTCTCTTTCTTTGTCTTTACTTCATTATTTAGAAATTATTAACTGTGAAACTCTCAAAGCCGGGATGGGCCTAGTCATCATTTTGTCCCCAACACCTAGCACAGTGCTTCCATCTGGTTGAAATATTCAGATGAATAAAGAAAGGAATATAGTCCAATCATTAAACCGTGGGCTAAATTCACCTTTGCAGTGGCTATCTACAGGATAGCTAAATCCACATTTCTACACCTATGATTAAGAAAATAAGAAATTTTACAATCAAAAACAATCCGTTGCATGCATGTTTCTGAAACTATATGTCTATTTTGCAACTCTTACTGTGTTAAATCTAAGGACTAACTTTTGAGTAAGATAAGATCTTATCATTAATTTCTTTTTTTTAATCTAAAATAGATTTATTGCACTTCATGCAGTTTGAAGACCATGGAAAGGGGACTAGCACAGTTTTTAATGCATTTAACAAATAAAGGGGAGGTGGGCAGCAAATGCCTAAAGTCCTAGACTCCTGGGTCCCTGGGAGAAAAGAGTGTGGCAATGAACTCACCCACTCTCCATGGGGAATAAATCGGTCTCTTAAATGCAAGGACTGTTTCCATGGCCTCTGGATGCAAATACACAGAGCTCCGTGGTAAGAGCAAGGGATGAGGAGAGGACCACTAGTGAAAAAGCAGCTACACATATTCACCTAATTCAATCTGAGGGTAGAACAACATGGCAAATCTCAGGGGCAGCAGCTGTTCCAAGGGTCAAGAAATATTGTACACCCACGGGCAGATTTGCTCCTAAAAAGAAGTGGCTGTAAGAAACAAAAGGAGAAATGTTTCTTCAGCCACACTCTTCAAGAAAATTCCAAAAATATGTGATTTAATATTTTAATTTCATAGCATTGGACACACAGCTCAACATATTGAAATATTGATTCCTTGGACAAAAAAAGGAAACAAAAAAATATTGCATCTTTCTGTTGGAGAATCTCGGCCCCCAAGGCATGGGGCCTAGAGCACCAATGCTCTAGCCTGCAGGAGACACTGAGGTTAGTCGGGTCCTCTGGGGAGGGAGGCTGTGCCCATGACCTGGGGCTGTATGGCAATGATTGTGTTGGGTGTCCTCGGCCTTGCCAGCTCAGGCTCTCAGTCGCCAGTCACCTGGGGGGCCTGCCCATCGGAGGGCTGGTTGACTGACTGGATAAACATGAGCTGGGCAGGTCCTGGCCTGCAGGAATGGTTACTTGCTGGATCTGGTAGAGCTGCTGTCCATCTGTGAACTGGCTGAACTACTGCTGTCTTCGCTGGACCTCTGTCTGTGTAATCGGTTGAGGGTTGGTGGCAAGTGTCTGGATCTATCCCTGCAGAACCTGATACAGACTGGGCTAAGCAGATACACTGCAGCTGGCCAGCTTTCAGCTGCACTGGGATCTGACGGATCTCTCCTGTGTTAGTGAGGATCTGCTGCGTCACCTGCACGGTCCATCCAGTACCACTCTGGGCCTATTGGGCTTGACCCTATTGGGCTGGGTCTGCACAATCTGCACCTGCTGGCCTTCTCTAACCTGCATTGTCATGGGTGTGGTCTGGCCCTGCTGAGGCTGTGTGATGATGAGCTGCCCAGGCCGGATGGTGGTCATGGAGCTGGCAGTGGGCTACTCTTACTGCTGCCCCTGAACTTGGACGGTGGTGGGCTGCTGAGCCAGCGTGAAATAGTACTAGACTGGCTCAGCAGGAGTTATAGACTGCAGCACCTCCTCCTGACACTTTGGAGGTTTCAGTTCATCTCTTGGAACAATATGGATGAGAAAATCAAATTGATCAAATTCCATGGCGATATCATTTCTCTGTAGAGTCTGGCACTTGTTATCCTGTATGTGAATCCAGGCTCGAAGAGTCAACTCCGTAATAAAAATCTGAGCCACCCTGGCAAAGAGCACAGGGGCCTCTGCACTGATCATCTCCACATCCTCATCCAGTTTCATAATCTTCTTAATACGAGCCAGTGGGAGTTCGTGCACTCAGAAATCTTTCACTGCTAAATTCCGGACTTCTTCCATGACCCGAGGCCAGAAGGACTTAGGCTTTGCTGGCATCACTGCTGCTAGTACCACTAAATCCTCCTTCTGTGGACATTTCGACAAACGCCTTTGCAGGGAGTCTAGGAAGAGCAGGAGCCGCCCTGGCGCTCCTGCGGAGTCGGGCAATGCAGAGGCTCAGGCACCGTGGAGGGAAGCGGAGAGCCGGAAGCGTGAGTCCTGGAGAACGGCGCACGCGCCAAACTGGGGAACAAAAAAGATGGCGGCCACGTCGTTTGCACCGTCTTCACTTTTCCCGTCCCCTTCCCCTGGCGCCCCGAGTCCTATAATTAATTTCATGTAAGAGGTATTCTGAGAGCGTAGTTATATCAAAAACTCACCTGCATTATTTCTGTGTGTGTGTGTATGTGTGAAAAACGAAGATAAAGAACATATTTAAAAGTAAAATCTGCTTTGTGGGAATAGAATTTACTTTTCACTTTTATTTTTCCTTCCCTTTTCCATTGTTTGGGATCCACAGAGTATGAGTGCTCAACGTACAGCAAAGAGGAGGATAAACCTGTAAGGAGTGTTTCGGATTTGATTGTAATCTCTCTGTCTCTCTTAAATAAAGATAATGTCCTCATTGTCTGATTGAGACAGAAACTCCCCACCTCCCTATTAAAATTTAAAAAAAAAAAAAAAAACCCTGACCCAGAGGTTTCTGAAGCCTCCATTGATAACACACAATGGCCTGTTCTTCTAGGATGTTTCATGGCCCTTAAGGAAGCCTCTGTTCGCCCACATGATGAAAGGGTGAGAGATGAGCAAGGAGAAGCCAAGGTTCGCCCGCCTCGCCCTGCCTGAGCAGAGGACTGTGGGTAAGTGCAGGAATCCGTAAAGGACGAGCTGGGCCGAGGGAAGTTCGTATCTCAAGGACGAGAAATAGGCAAACCTTCACAGGAAATATTTCCCAGCACCTTTCAGCTTAGGGGATAGAGGTAAGAGGAGGCAAGAAAGAAAAGGGAAACAAAGGCACAGAAGTGGGAGGAAAGGGAGGGAACCTAAGCAAACACCACCATGAGCCAGAGCCAGTGCTCAAGGTGGCTTTGCCGTTTTTCTCGTCGTGGGCTTTCCGATGCCAGTCCTCGCCGCCCTGGCCCTTGGCTGAGGCCATTTTTCAATGGTCTAGAGGTGAAGCATCCCAAGCGGATGTGTCGTGCTGAGCTGTATTAGCTAAACTCTGTGCTGGAAAAATAAGACTGCACTCTCTGTCAGCTTGACCTGGTGCCCACCCATTGTGAAGGCCCTCACTCTAATCCCTGAGCTTCTGAATGTGTCACCTTACATGGCACAGGGGACTTTATGGATGTGAGTAAACGTCCAGTCTTTCAGATTACACTGGGCTCGTCTGGATTATCCAGATGAGATACAACGTCACTGGCTTTGAAACTGCAGGGAGGGGCCACAAGCCAATGGAGGAATGTGGGCTGCCTGTAGAGGCTGGAAAAGGTCATGGATTCTCCCCACATTGGCCTTCAGATAGGAAAGTAGCCCCGCTGAAACCTCGATTTTAGCCCAGTGAGACCCATGTCAGACTTCTGACCGACAGAACTATAAAATAATAAATTTGTATTATTTTAAGCCACTAAATTTATGGTCATTTGTGGCAGCTATGGAAAGCTAACATATTCATTAACAGATCTTGAGAAGAGCTAGAGGCCAGAGGCCAAAAAACACTTCATAGTCGGCTTGGCAGCTAATAGCAGGAAACAAGCATTAAATTGTGTGTCCTGTGCTTCTCTGCATTAGTCCCACTCTGCTCAGTTATAAAGGGCTGTAATGAGAAGAAGGAGATGAAAAAGAACTGAAAGTATTTACCGACGTGGAGAGGAAGTAGATGACAAAGGTCAGCATAAATTGGGCTGTCTCCCATCTTTTAGGGCAAGTAAAAGGCTGGTGAGCCATAGAGTTGTGAAAATTGTATTTTAAAATCAAAGTTGGGAAAGGCTTCAAAGTTGGAGTACTTTTTTCAAGCTCTAGGATTGTAAATATATTAAGGTGATAAAATAAAATGGTGCATGTGAGATCTCTTTGAAAACTATAAATTATAAGATGAAGTGGGCTAGATAGTTGTCTCCAAAAGAGTAAGTCCAGGTCCTAATTCCTAGAACATCTAAATGGACCTCATTTGGAAAAAGGGTCTTTGCCAATGTGATCACATTAAAGATCATGAGAAAAGGTATTCTGAATTACCCCTAAATGCAATCACATATATTTTCCCAAGACAGACACAGGTAGGAGAAGAGGAGGAAGCAATGTGGCCACAGAGACAGAGACTGGAGTGATGGAGCCAAAAGCCAAGGAATGTTGGCAGCTGTCATATGCTGAAGGAGTCACAATCTTTCCTCAGAATCCAGAGGAAGTGGCACCTGCCAGCACCTTGATTTCAGACTTCTGGCCTCCAGAACTGTGGGATAATACCTTTCTGTTATTTTAAGGCACACAGTTTCTGGAAATTAGGTATGGCAGCCCTAGAAAACTCATATATGTAAGGTTAGGAGCTAAGCTAGAAAATACAAGTACTACTAGAAATGGCAATATGTTCATTTATGAGTGTTATTAAGTGGTCCACTGACATTCCTATGTTATAGTAGGATGATGTGAGTAGCATGTGAGCACCTGATCGGATTTCAAGTTCTTGAGTAGGTGGTGAGATCCCTGAGGATCCTGTCTTCTCCTAGTGTCCCCCATAGTGCTGGGTGCCAAATAGGTGCCCAACAAAATATTTTTGGATTTGCATCTCGTAACAAGGAGTAATTCCTCTAAAGAGGAGCTCATCAAGAATGTGGAAAAGTAGAACTGCTCCCATCAGGAATTGTGGCCCTGTGGAACCCCAGGTCACTCTTTCTCTTGGGAGCTACTGAATTCTCAGGAAAAGCCTATATAAGTCCAGCAACTTCAGGGTCATCTATGACACTCTGTGGACCCCTCATGAAGGTTTTCCCCCTAACTCATGCAAGAGAAGTTGACCATTCCCCAAAGCCACATTGACCAGATGAATTCACGTGATATGAGGGGATGGGATCAAATTTTCCAAGGTCAGAGTGGTGAAGCTATGTCTACCCAAGAGGGAGCCCATTACGTCACATTCCCATTGACCTCCATTCAAACCCGAGTCCTTCTGCACCATGAATTTGAGAAAACTTTTGATCCTTGGATTGCTGCCTCATTTTCTAGAAATGTCTAGAAAGTTTCTAGAAATAGTCATTTTGTGTGGAAGCCTCCCAAGGTCCTTTACTGGCTAGCTTTGGCTCCTGTCACAATACTTTTCTCTCAGTCAGCATGACAACCATCTGCCCTTGAGGCTGAGAGGCCAAAACAAATATGATTAGGGTTGCTATCTTCAGAGTGCTGACAGCACCCTAGGTGTTGGACAACTGGCGTGTTGGTTCCAGAATTGTTCCCCAGCCAAATGCAGCCAGCCCAAGTCACAATGCCAAGCTTGATTCCCAAGGGACTTTGCAGAAACTGCAAAGTGAGAGAGGATACTATATACATTTGGATGAGAAATATGCTTCCATCAGCACTGGTTCCCCTACCCAATTCAGCAATACATGAAGCTATTAAAAAGAATGCATGTTTTAGTTACAAGTTTAGCAATTGTTCATTTATCACTATACAGTCTCCTTCCACCCAAATATGCCCAGGAGTCAAACGCCCCGAATCCCTTTTCTTTCTCATGGATGAAATTAATCATTTATCCAAATGAGATTTTCTGTGCTACGTTGGCATGACTGCCCCTGTCTGGGATCCTGATGTCCCACTCAAGAGAATGGCTCTGTTGTTCTCCTCAGACTGAAGCCCAGAGCAGCTAATTCGCCTCCTCACAGTGGCAGCCTCCACGCTGTGAATTTGTAGGTCAGAACGTCTGTTAATTCTTTTGATCCTAGGCTTCCTTCCTTGCTGCAACAGTTCTTGCATCTAGTCTGGTTGTGTTAGGATGGCTATGACCAGTCTTTGTCATGGTAATGGGGTTATATTCCATTCTATTTTAAAAGTAGAAGTATGATGTTTTGTTGAGGAACTAACAATTCCTGTTATGTCAACTGCACATTGCAGAACAAATTCAGTTTTCAGTGATTCTGTTTTTTGAGATGAAATTGGAAAGGAATTTGGAAATTGTCTGGCTCGGATTCTCCATTTTCATCAGGAAATCAGAGATTCTTCCAAAGTCAAAAGCTTGTCTGTAATGGAGCAGGATTTGCAGTCAATTCTCAAAGTCCCCATTCTAAGCTCTAACCATGACCTCAAGCTTCCCAGAATGATTGTCTGAAGATCCTTGACCATCCTGCACTTCCTTGTCAGTAGTCCCATGTCTCATGCTCCTCCTGGAAGGTGATTTTGATATCCATTTATTTTGATAGGAGAGTCCTGGCCATCATCTGGCATGAGCTGCAGAGAAGCTTGTGTCCATCTGTGAGGTGGGAGGCATATTATTTCTCAACATAATTGCAGTGAAGCCACCAAGACTCTAGATGTTAGGGTGAAATGTCAGTTGTCCTGAATATTGGCTCTTGTGTGACAGCATCATTCACTCTTACTGCTGGGACTCACACATGGCAGTGACAGAACCCCTGAATGAGTTAAGGTGGATGCACTGACGGCCCCTCCTATACTGCATTAGATGTCATCTGTGTACCCAGCTCATGAAGTTTGGCAGAAC
Organism: Chlorocebus sabaeus; assembly: GCF_047675955.1. Lineage (NCBI taxonomy): Eukaryota > Metazoa > Chordata > Mammalia > Primates > Cercopithecidae > Chlorocebus > Chlorocebus sabaeus. The sequence continues at coordinate 10,831,184 of NC_132915.1, read as the reverse complement.
ATGCAGAAATATATGAGTAAGGAAGGCATGCTCTTCCCTTAGATGAAAGCACTATTCAAGCATCTCTCAGATAAGAGTTCCTGGCATGATACATCATCCTATCTTACCTTCTAAACAGGGTTGTGTTGAGGATAACATAGCAAGATGACATGTAAAAGCACATAGAAGGTTTTCATCAGCAAAAATTAATATGACTGATAAGTACTTGACTTTATATTACTAGTCCCTTTGAAAATGTATTTCTTAAACGTGGACAAAATTGCCACATAATATGTAATATAAATTATCTGGGAAAAATTTGCTAACCATCTTATTTTGGCCAAATGACTCCCCCAGATGGACGTGGAACTAAGACCCAGATCCAATATTGGCTGTGCCAAATGAAGAAATGGAAATAGATTTGAAAGGTGGAAACTTTGAATGGAAAACTTTTTTTCCTTGCTTTCCAACCTAGAATCTGTTCAAAAGTGTTAGACAGCTCTCAGAATCCACAGTGGGAGAATGAAATTTCAAATGGAAAATTTTAAGTGCCAAGAGCCTCTCATCACTAGGATAACGTTTTGTTTTTTTCTTTCTTGAATTCTCTGACTTCCTCTCCTTTGCTGAACTATTTTCTAACCATTTTATTAGTATTTATCTGTTACAGTAAATATTTTGGTTTGGGTTTTCGATAGGTTTTTGTGGACATGTGAAATAAGGTCAAATCTTGTATTTTTGTAAAATTTTATCAATACATTCCAAAGAAGAGGTTCAAAGGGTGACAATAGAGAGAGGAGAGCAATTAGTCCTAACCCTTCATGTTATTCTCCTCTTTTGGCACTTTGATTCTTAGTAAGGAACAAGTCTTTCTTTTTCTTTCTTTTTTTGTTTTTTAGAGACAGGGTTCACTCTGTCACTCAGGCTGGAGTGCAGTGGCACGACTGTGGCTCACTGCAGCCTCAACCTTCTGGGCTCCAGAGATCCTCTTGCCTCAGCCTCCTTGAGTAAGTCCTCCTTGAACATTTACTTTCAACCAGGTTTGATTATCAGTTGTTTTGTTTCATTTTGGTTTTGCTTTTGCTTTTTTCTGAGTTCAGCATTCTCTTACAAATTGTCACAGTTACGCTAATTCTTAAGGAAATAGATTCACTCCACATTTGCGTTGTTGGAGTTGTAGCTACCTTCTTTGTGCAAGTGGTTCACTGATGTGTTTTTTTGGGATAATCAATACAGGTGAATATTATATATTCATCAGATTTCAGATTAGTAGTCCTCAAACACAAGGACATTGCTGGGTAAATATGAGTGAAAGAGGAAATCTTTAAAGTTAGTGTGGTTGACTCACAAGATTGATGCTCTGAGAACAAGCTCCATGTCATCTTCATCCCTGGATCTCAGGGAGGTGGCCTTCATCCTCTCTTGCTCTCTGATATGTGACAGTTTGTAACATCACACAGGAAGTTTATCTGGATGGTGGCCTCCAAGTAGACCGCCCATGGTCACAGAACAGAAAGACTCACAAGTTAATGTCCAATAGAATTTGGACACAAATTAATGTCCAACCAATTTGGACAAAACCAAATTAATATCCTTGAGTCACACAGTTTATTGACTCAATATAAAACCATTAGTCAGAGGCAAAGGAAAAGAGATGGGTAAGAAGGTAACCCAGTCACACAAAAGGGTAGAAGGAGTACACTCTCACAATCCTCAGTCGTGCAGTATTGATCAGCCCCGTATCTCTCTTCCTCTTTGCTGCCTGAGCCTTCCCACTGACAGGCATATGTTAAGGACATAAGAGTGAGGCTTCAGCAAGCCCAATGCAAGCCCAGTGAATGAAAGAGGCTACAGCCAACAATACACACTCTATTGCACGGATGCAAGCTGTAGCTTGCCTGTGAGCCTGATAAATAGCTTTAGATTTTATCTGCCTTTTTTGGGGAGAGGACAAGTTGGGCCAGAATAGATGTTACTAATGGGTAGCTGATGTAAGGCTTCATGAATATTGAGTGCCTCTGTGACTCATGTACATTTAGGGTGTCATGAATATTCAGAGCCTCATATATCTCATGAATATTTGGTTTCTATTGCCCTATGTATTAGTCTGGGCTCTTCAGAGAGACAGAACCAATAGGATAAGTAGATGGATGGATGGATGAATAGATTAGATACATGACTGATAGATGATACATAGCTATATAGACAGATAGATAGGATATTTATTAGGGAATTGGCTCACCTGATTATAAAGGCTGAGAAGTTCAACTCCAAAAGCCTCAGAAGCAGCAAGATAATGTATAATTTTCAGTGTGACAGGGAAGGCCTGAGAAGCTGAGATGGGGCTGAGAGAGGATGCTGGAGCAAGTCCTGGAGCCCAAAGGCCTGGAGTTCTGATGTTTAAGGACAAGAGAAGGGTGTCTCCACTCCAGGAGAATAAGAAAGAATTCACCTTTTCCCTGCCTTTTTGTTATATCCATGCTCCCAGCCAATTAGATGGCACCTGCCCACAATGAGAGTGGGTCTTCCCTACTCAGTCCACAGACTCACAATCACCTCTGAATGCACTTCACAGACACACCCAAAGGAAATGCTTAACTACCCCTCTAGGTATCCCTTAATCCAGCCAAACTGACACCTAAAGTTAACAGCACACCCTACTTCCCTTTGTTTCTTTGTGTGGTGCACACAGACTCTTTTTGTCCATGCATAACACGTCTCCCAGGTTACTAACATATCTGTATCTGTATCTGTATCTGTATCTAACACGTCATGAATCTGTATATTCCTCATAAGCTACTTACCTATACATCTATGATTTGCATCTATCCCATTTATTTTCTATAGCAGAATTGAATATTTTCAAATAATATGACAAACACAATACAGCAACATGTACAACTGGTTGAGTGGTGTATTAGGAAAAAAATAGAATTAGTAGTCATTCATCAAAAAGTGTTCTTTATTGCTGGGAAACATTTATTTGGACTGACACCCTCTTAATGGTCACATTGAGGACAAAACAGTGCCCCAGAAATCTTAAAAATAATAATAATAATAGTCTTCTCATTTGAGTTAATAACACTGTGCTTTGCCCAGTTGTTTAAGTCCAGAACCCAGCACTATGTTGATTTCTCACTACCTCGTATTTCATCCATCAATAAACCCTGCTGATTGCACCTTCATCTCTCTTTAACATTATCACCGACACTGGTTTAGACCACAGTGGTCTCTTGCTTTGACAGGGCAGTAACCTACCAACCAGCATCCCTGTGGCCACTCCCGTCTCTCTGCAGCTCATTTTCCACATGGCAAGCTGAGTGGTTTTTTAAATATGTAAATTCATGTGAGCGTCCTCCAACTGCTTCTAGATGAGTGTCAACCAAAGTATGGTCAGTGAAGATGGAAACAACCAAAATGTCTATAAATTAACAAATGAACACATAAAATGTGGTATATCCATATCATGGAAGATTATAGGTTATTTGTCCATAAAAAGGAAGAAAGTTCTGACACATACTGCAACATGGATGAATCTTGACATTATGCTAAATGAAAAAAGCCAGTCACAAAAGCCCACATATTGTGTAACCCCATTTATACAAAATGCCCAGCACAGGCATTTTATAGAGAGGCATTTTTATTACAGAAATAGAAAGTACATGAGTCATTGCACAGAGCTGGGGAGGGGTGGGTGGCGGCAGGGCAGGGAAGTAGCTACAGAGTCAAGGGTTTCTCTTTGCAGGGTGAACATATTCTAAAATTAACTGTGGTAACAATTGCACATATCCATCAATATACTAAAACTAAATTCTACACTTTAAAATAGGTAAATTGTATGATATGTACATTATTTCTCAGTAAAGTTTTTTTTGTTGGTTTCTAAAGTAGTTTGTGAGCAGGCATCATCTGAATCACACGGCAGCCTGGAGAAATGCAAATTCTTAGGGCCCACTTCAGACCCACTTAAGAATCTCTAGGGATGGGCCCAGCAATCTGTGGTGGTGGGTTTTTAATTTAATTTTTATTTTAAGTTCAGGGGTGTATGTGCAGGTTTGTTATATAGGTAAATTTGTGTCACGGGGGTTTGTTTTACAGAGTATTTTGTCACCCAGGTATTAAGCCTAGTATACACTAGTTATTTTTCCTTATCCTCTCCCTCCTCCCACCCTCCACCTTCCAATAGGCCTGTCTGTTGTGTTAATGTGTTCTCGTCATTTAGTTCTCACTTATAAGGGAGAACATGCTTTGGTTTTCTGTTCCTGCATCAGTTTGCTAAGGATAATGGCCTGTAGCTTCATTTATGTTCTTGCAAAGAACACGACCCCATTCTTTTTCGTGGCTGCATAGTATTCCATGGTGTATATGTACCACATTTTCTTTTTTCAGTCTACCATTGATGGGCATTTAGATTGATTCCATGTCTTTTCTGTTGCAAATAATGCTGCAGTGAACATGCGTGTGCATGGGTCATCTTTATGACAGAGCAATTTACTTTCCTTTGGGTATATATCCAGTCATGGATTACTGGGTCAAATGGTATTTCTGTTTTTAGGTTGTTGAGGAATTGTCACACTATCTTCTACAATGGTTGAAGTAATTTACACTCTCACCAAGAGTGTATAAGCATTCTTTTTTCTCCAAAGCCTAGCTAGCATGTTATTTTTTGCCATTTTAATAATAGCCATTGACTGGCAAGAGATGGTATCTCATTGTGGTTTTGATTTGCATTTCTCTAATGATCAGTAATGTTGAGTTTCTTTCATATGCTTGTTGGCTCTGTGTATATCTTCTTTTGAAAAGTGTCTATTCATGTCCTTGTAACGAGGTTTTTTTCCCTTGTAAATTTAAGTTCCTTATAGATGCTGGATATTGAACCTTTGTCAGCTGCATAGTTGGCATTTTCTCCCATTCTCTAGGTTGTCTGTTACTCTGTTGATAGTTTCCTTTGCTGTGCAGAAGCTCTTTAATCAGATCCCATTTGTCAATTTTTGGTTTTATTGTGATTCCTTCTGTCATCTTTGTCATGAAATCTCTGCCTGTTTCTAAGTCCAGAAGGATATTGCCTAGGTTGTCTTCCAGGGTTTTTATAGTTCTCGGTTTTACATTTAAGTCTTTAATCCATCTTAAGTTAATTTTTGTACATGATGTAAGGAAGGGGTCCAATTTCAATCTTATGCATATGGCTAGCCAGTTATCCCAGTACCGTTCATGGAATAGGAAGTCCTTTCCCCACTGCTTGTTTTTGTCAGCTTTGTCATAGATCAGATAGTTGTAAGTGTGCGCCTTATTTCTGCATTCTCTATCCTGTTCCATTGGTCTGTGTTTTAACAAACACTAAAGTTTGAGAAACACCAAAATAAATTAAAATCTAAATTCTGCACCAGGGCCTACAAGGCTCTGTAAGATCTTGTCATCTCTCTAACACCAGCTCTGATCCTAGCTGCACTGACCTTCTTTCTATGTCATGCAGAGGCCAAGTGGGTTCCTCTCTTAGGGCCTTTGCATAATCAATTCCCCTTACCTGGAATCCCTTTCCCTTTCCCTCTTTGCGTGTCTGGCTCCTTTTCGTCAATCAGTTTTCAGTTTAAATGTTATTTCCTCAAAGAAGCCCTCCTAGACCATCCTAGCTAAATGAGTCTCCCATTCACCTGGTCACATCACCCAGTTGTGTCCTCTTCACCACACTTACAACTCTCAGATACTTTGTGTGTTATTTACTTGCAGACTGTCTGTCTGCCTTCCTAGAATACAGGCAGGTCCTTCTATCTAGCAGGCACTCAGTAAACGTTTGTTGAGTTGATGAGGAAGCACTGACCTTGAGCCCAAGTACCCAGGAATACATACCCTACCGTTCACGACGGCCTCTGCCCGGTTTCTGAGTCCTCTGTACTTGCAAAGGAATTGTGTTGGAAACTGTCTCGCCAAAATTATTCACATTTCCTGGTAACACAAACAACCATCCTGAAGACTGATGCTGCGGAATAAGCTAAGGGCAGCTGAGGGAGATGAGCAAAATGGATGAGGAAGCGATATTTCTTCTTTGCTGTCCTAAAAATTCTCCAAGAATGGTCACAGTGCCTGATACAGATTAGATGCCAAAAAGATGTTTGCTTAACTCTTGAACTCAATGCTTAAGAAATGGAAAGAAATTCACTCTCGCTTTGTAAGAAACCAGACCCCTGAGAGATGCCCCCTCAGCTCCTTCAACCCTTTGAGAATCACCTACACATTCTATTCCCTGCCCTCCCCTCTCCTTTCTGTTAAATGAGATATTTGTGTTTTAAATGAAAACCATTGTTTACCCATCACTAGCAGAAAAGAATCAATGTGCATGCATTCCTCATGTAATAAGAATTAAATCCCTTAATCCTGTAATTTGCTCTTACTGGTTTAGAATTTTGAGGTCCAAGAACACATCTGCCATCGAGGAAGTTAATTCCAGGGCTGGCTGGCTCTACGGCTATATGTATGTGGCCATTGTTCCTGCCTGAGGAATGGTCAGGAGGGGCTCAGGGCTCTGTTCTCATAATGAATCTTATGTTTCTAAACACAGGTGCGTTTGGATGTAGACATCTGTGTCATTAAATGGGGGGAGAAACAGCACAATAGCAGCTCAGAAATGGGCCCCTTGGAAATGCAAGGTGGGGTTATTGCAGTAGCTCTTATCAACACCATCATGACTTCTTTGATGATGGATCATGGTACTGAGATGGTGGTGACGAATAAAATTATCTCACCAGCATGTTTTCAACGTGCAGCTTTTCACTGTGGGGCGGGTGGGGCGGTCTTGCCAGAGTTCACCCCATTGTCTTCTTATTGAAAAGAGTTGTCAGAAGGCCCCTATTCTATCCTACAATCATGCCAATCTGCTTTTTACTCCAACTTTGCATTTCATCTCTGCTATTTGATGTATAAGAATGAAAGAGCTCCTGGGAAATGTTTGTACCCTAATGGCTCAGATGAGATGTCCTGGGAAATTATCAAAAATGTGCAGGGCAAAGAAAGGACGGCTATCAGATGACGCACAGACACTCTCTTGCCACCCTTCACCGAACAGAGCATAAACGTGTGCTGTGTCGCGATTGCAGGATTCCTGTAATTCAGACACCTACAGGTATTTAGGACGGTACAGGTCTTACAGCAGTTGATATTCTGGGCTGTTTCACAGGCACATATGCTCTGGGAATTTAGATTTTTGGAGTTAGTCATATGGAACATGACACTGGGCACTTGTCCCATATTAATAATTTTTAAACATAACAAAAGTGTACTTCAGCATCAAGTCAACAAAGTTAATTTTTTTTAATTTTTTAAACTACAAAGAAATGACTGACATACAAGGAGCTGTACATATTTAATCTGTACAACTTGATGAGTTTGGAGAGAAGTTACACTTGTGAAAACCATCACCACAAGCTATGCCATAAACCTATTAATTATCTACAAAAGTTTCCTCCTGCCCTCTTTATTATTATTATTTGTATTCTTTTGTCATAAGAGCACTTAACATAAGATCTGCCCTCAGCAAGTAGTTGAAGTGTACAACACAGCATTTCTAACGGTCAACACAGCATGTCTAATGGTAGACGCCATGCTATCCAGTAGATGTCTAGGACTTATTCTTCTTGTATAACTGAAGCTTTGTAGCCTTTGGCTAATTCTTTCCTATTAATCCCTCCCTGCAGCGCCTGGCAACTACAGTTCTCCCTCTGCTTCTATGGGTTTCACTCTTAAGATTCATCATGTAAGTGAGGTCATGAGATATTTGTCTTCTGTGTCTGGCTTATTTCACTTATCATAATGTCCTCCAGGTTCATTCAGGTTGTCACAAATGGCAGAACTGCCTTCTTTTTTTTAAGGCTGAGTAATGTTCCATTGTTTGTATATACCACATTTTCTTCATTCATTCATTCATCAGTGAATATTTAGACTGCTATTTTGAATGATTCAAAGTTAATTTCAAACTTTGCAAAAAATTAATATGCAAAGTTATATTTTAATGGGGATCTTAGATACATTGCTTCATTTGACTAAAACATTCTCCTAGCTTTTTTCTTCTTTCTTTTTTTTTTTTTTTTTTTGTGACAGAGTCTCGCTCTGTCACCCAGGTTGGAGTACAGTGGTGCGATCTCTGCTATCTGCAATCTCTGCCTCCTGGGTTCAAACCAATTCTTCTGTCTCAGCCTCCTGAGTAGTCAGGATTACAGGCATGTGCCACCATGCCCGGCTAATTTTTTGTATTTTTAGTAGAGACGGGGTTTACACCATGTTGGCCAGGCTGGTCTCAAATTGCCCTCCTTGGCCTCCCAAAGTGCTGGGATTACAGGCGTGAGCCACCGCGCCCAGCTGCTTTTTTCTAATTCTAAAACTCCAAGTGAACATAATGTCTCAATAAGTTGTAGATGCTCTGGAGGTGTTTTATTAACATTCTCAAACTTTGAGCTGGAGCTGCAGCTAATGTTCATGTAATCTGACAACACAGAGATACAGAAAAGTCAAGTGATGTTCCAGGAATACACAATGAGGCTGTGGTAATACCTGGACCAGAATCCAGTCTCCCGACTTGAAGTTCATTACTCCAGCCTCCATCTGTCTCTCTACCTTCAACCTCAGCTATGTAGGTGGCTTGTGATAAGAAACTGGCAGTCTTCACCCCACAAGGCACACCTGCACCTGGCCCAGGATGCAGACAGGCAGAAGGAGGAGATGGGCAGGAGCCAGGACACCTGAGGCCCAGCCGCTGCCCTTGCCATCAAGGGAGCTCACAAATCAGCACCCAACTGGGAAGCTGCTGCGACACCAGGTGCCCTACCTTGACCTTAGGGGTGTAATGGCTATTGCCTCACTGCCACCTTTGAAATCTCACGCACATTTCCCTATGGCCAATCCTGACCCAGAATTAAACAGAGAAGGGAAATCTGGAAAGCCAGCTCCATTTTGGCTAAGTAAAAAGCCACCATGCTACGTTACATCTGTTGTTGTATTCACAGATGCCTTTGGCTTTTCTTTATGACACATATAAAAGAACATGTATATAGAGGCCTTTCCTGGATTTCCTTGATGGAATTATTGATTTTCTGTCATTCTGAGTACGCCATTGCCTTGGATCATTGTCTCATCATACTGTCCTTTTTGGAATGAATTAATGCTACCCCGCCTATTTGTGTATCACCTATATATAAAATGGAGAGTCTATTGATCATACTTGCAGCAAAAACAGGTTCTTGAGTATAACATATGTCAGGTAAATGAGGATTAGAGAAAATTCAGGATCTGTATGGCACTAGTATCTTTGTAACCAATAGCAAAGACATGGATGGAACTGGAGGCCATTATCCTCAGCAAACTAACGCAGGAACAGAAAACCAAATACCACATGTTCTCACTTATAAGTGGGAGCTAAATGATACACATGGACACATGGTGGGGAACAACACACACTGGGGCCTGTTGGAGTTTGGGTGGGAGGAGGGACAGCATCAGAAAGAATAGCTAATGGATTCTGGGCTTAATACCTAGGTGATGGGATGATCTGTGCACCAAACCACCATGGCACACATCTACCTTTGTAACAAACCTGCACATCCTGCACATGTACCCCTGAACTTAAAAAAAGGAAAAGAAATATTTATACTATGTTTTTATGTAGGTAGGTAGGTATATACGTATGTGTCATTAATATCTATCTATCTATCATCTAAATGTTTATTCATCTAGCATCTTCTATCTATCATTTATCTATTTGCCTATCACCTACTATCTAAAATCAGAGAGTCCTACTTAGACTTAAGAAGGACAGTTTTGACGAACATACAGCCAGATATCTAAAGACTGACAGCTGAGAGACTGAGAAGTTGGTGGTGTAACCGCTGAGTAATTTTTTTAACTACTAAGCACCTGTTACTCATCCAAAACCCAAAAGAACTGACAGTTATGTAAGCTGTTTCTTCACTTTGGCCTCTAGAGACTACATCGTGGTACAGATAGGAAACACAGAAACAGTAAACAAACAAAAGAAACAAAAACATCTAACTACACATGAGTATCGGGCATTTGTTAAGCTCTCATGCTCAGCTTCTGACTCTAAGCATTTCCTAGATTCTGCAGACTTGTAGCTTGTTTTTATTTTTTTTCTCAGAGCCAAGTCCAACAATTCTACTTTCCTTTCCTCTTTCTAAGGTAAAAAAAAAAAAAACAAAATTGAGACTGTAGGCAAAAATAAATAAATAAATAAAAATAAACAAATAAACAGAGCTTCACACAACAAATAAGGATACTTGATATAGAGACATTCATATAATGCACTAAGACTGTGAATCAGCCTTCCAGTCATTACCACCAACCCAGAGGGAAAAGGCGAGACAAATGGTTTTTGTGACTCCTGATAGAACATAGAGAGGGTATTTGTGGGTGGAAAGAGCCCTGATGACTTGGATCCAGAAGAACTGAGTTGAATCCATTTATTCATTCGTGACCTCTTAAGCATTATTTAACTTATTAGAGTTTGTGTTTCCTCTTCTGCAAAATGGCTAAATCTTATCTGCTTCCCTGAGACGTTCCAGGGTTGAATGAGTTCATTTATCTGTCTACCTCCTGCTTTCTCTTCCTTAATACTTCCTCACCTACCTTTGACTTCATTTGCCTCATAATTTCCCAAGAAAAATAATCAAATGATTAATATATGCAAATGTGACTACAAGTGAGATCACATTACTTTTACATGTTAGAGGATTAGGATTTAGCAGGCAAGTAGATATTTTAAAAGAACTTATTTCTTAGACTGACGCTTCTGTTTATTTCGTTTTATCAAAACAACTGAACCAACCCAGTGACCAAGAAAAATATTCATGTCAGAAAACATTGTGAAAGATTTTGAAATTGGCATAAAAGATAACTGGCTGTTTTGCCCAGAGAGTATGCTTATGGGATATCTATGTCTTTTACTTTGAACTATTTTACAACTTTGTAACCTGTAGATAATAGATGGCAATGCAAATTAGTCGTGTCCAAAGACAAACACAGCCTCGTTATTCATAGTAGCCTAGTTCTACGAAGTTGCCATGAACACTGAATTAAAGAATGCTGACTTTAGTAAAGCTCTAAAATACTTTTGCGGGGATGTTGGCTTTTTTTGTTTTTTGGTTTTTGTTTTTTTGAGACAGGGTCTCGCTCTGTCACCCAGGCTGGGGAGCAGTGGCACCATCTCGGCTCACGGCAACCTCCACCTCCCTGGTTCAAGCAATTCTCATGCCTCAGCGTCCTAGGTAGCTGGGGTTACAGGCTTGAACCACCATGCCCAGTCTTAACCTTTTATACTTTGTAATACATTCTCCTTTTCTTTTACAGTAGCAGCTTTCTCGTTATCTTATGGGATATGACAAATACCTAGCAGGTCAATCAGAAAATACAAATATTATTAAGATACACTACAAAAATGATACATACTTTGTGTGATTTATTTTATTTCAAAATATACACATTTAAATTTGTTTACCAACATTTGATACAGGGCCAGGATTATTCTTTGGTTTTGGAGACAGCTGATTGAAGTTTTGTATTGTCTTTCATACATGAACCACAACAAAAATACGTATTTTGTAGTTCCCAGCTTCAATTTCTTTTTCTTTTTCTTTTTTATTATACTTTAAGTTCTAGGGTACATGTGCACAACGTGCAGGTTTGTTACGTATGTATACATGTGCCATGTTGGTGTGCTGCACCCATTAACTCATCATTTACATTAAGTATATCTCCTAATGCTATCCCTTCCCTTCCCCCGTCCCCACAATAGGCCTCGATGTGTGATGTTCCCCTTCCTGTGTCCAAGTGATCTCATTGTTCAATTCCCACCTCAATTTCTTCTTAAACGAAGCAAGATCTTAAATCAAAACCAAGAAAACCATGAGAGAGCAGAATCCCTCTGGAATTTGAAGATTATTTTCCCCAAAACTTTACAGTTCTCCTAGAACTGTTCAAAGCATTAAGGTTAGTTTTTATAGAGAAAATTCTCTTTCTAAATTTAATTTTCATTGATTTATATTTAATTAGACAATTATAATAACAAGGACAATTGACAGAGACGGGTTTGGGAAAAAATTCAGCTGATTCTGCTTAAGCATTCAACTCATCTGGTAAGAAAATAATTCACAGGATTCTTAAGTAGAATCTAGTACAGCAAATATTTAACAGACTGTAGGCCGTCATTAGTATGCTTAGAAGAGGAACTAAAAGCAGGTAATTCATGGTGAGTTAGAATGCCCTGAAGTGGTTTTTTGTTTGTTTGTTTGTTTGAGATGGAGTCTTGCTCTGTCGCCCAGGCTGGAGTGCAGTGGGGCGACCTCAGCTCACTGCAACCTCTGCTTCCTGGGTTCAAGTGATTCTCCTGCCTCAGCCTCCTGGGTAGCTGGGAGCATGCCACCATGCCCTGCTAATTTTTGTATTTTTAGTAGAGACGGGGTTTCACCATGTTGGCTGTGCTGTTCTCAAACTCCTGATCTCGTGATCCGCCCGCCTTGGGCTCCCAAAATGCCGGAATTACAGGCGTGAGCCACAGCACCCAGCCCAAAGTGTGTTTAACTACCTAGGAGTTTAACTACTACGGAGTGATCAAGGAGCCCTGGGAGACTAAGAGGAGCTACACTAAGAGCTAATCTAATCCCAACTGGGGATATGGTTTGGAAAATCACTCAACCTCTTGTAGTCTCAGTTTTATCACCCATGAAAAGTGAAGTTTGAGCTAGAATAAAAGCAATTTCATCTCCTAAGTCAGTGGTTTCTTTATTTTTTTTTCATTGCTTATTTTGCTTTGTAGATTGCCTAAAATTATAAACATTGTTTACATATAGTACCAATGACAGTGTTGAACTTAAGCTGATGCTTTATAACTCATTTCCAGGCCTCTGGGTTGGCAGTAGAAGTGGAAACCATTGTCCAAGACTTTTGACAAGGTTTTTTAACAGTTGCATTAGACAATGGGCTGGTAATATGTGGTAATGGGTACACCAAGGGAAAGCCTGCAGCTCTCAGCATTGCCCTTGGCCCCCATCACTAACCTGGGGAGAAAACCGTGAACCAAGGAGTCTGAGTCTGATGCCTTTTCTCTTTTGCTCTGTGCTGGAGTGTGTCAGTGCCGACCCTGCAGCTACAGAAATGACCAAATCAAACCTGTTGTACTGAGGGTAAAGCTCAAATGGACCCTGTGGCTACTCCTTCTCCTTCCCCAATAAACCTTTGTTCCTAACCAGAAAAATCCATGCTGTGCTCAAAGGAGGGAATATCCTGTTATACACAGAAGAATGTCTTGTTATACCCCAAATTATGTGCAATGATGGTACCAGAGTCTACTATGGATAGCAGATAGTTGGCTATCCACAGGATATCCATAGTAGACTTTGAATGGTACAGTCATTGCATATAATTTGGGGTAATTCATCTGAGTAGCCGTAATTATCATGGGTAAGTGATATATGGTATAAGAAGATATTTGTTTGTCTCATGCATGTCTTTTTTCCTTTGAGGTTTTTAGGAATATGAGTGTAAAATTAGTACTCTGAAATCAATAATGAGTCATTACCTCTTTGCCTGCATCCATTTTTGTGTTGCTAGAAAGGAATACCTAAGGAATACCTGAAAAGAGAGACCGGGCATAGTGGCTCATGCCTGTAATCTTAGCACTTTGGGAGGCCAATGGGTCACAAGGTCAGGAGTTCAAGACCAGCCTGGCCAACATGGTGAAACCCCATCTATACTAAAAATACAAAAATTAGCCAGGCGTGGTGGCATACACCTGTAGTCCCAGCTACTCGGGAGGGTGAGGCAGGAGAATTACTTGAATCTGGGAGGTGGAGGTTGTAGTGAACCGAGATGATGCCACTGCACTCCAGCCTGGGTGACAGAAAGAGACTCCGTCTCAAAAAAAAAAAAGAGGTTTATTTCTTTCACAGTTCTGCAGGCTGTATAAGAAGCATGGTACCAGCATCTGCTCCTAATGAGGGCCTCAGGCTGCTTCCACTTTTGGCTGAAGGGGAAGGAGAGCCATGTGCAGAGATTGCATGGTGAGGGGGAGGACATTAATCTATTCATGAGGGATCCACCCCCAAGACTCAAACGAGGCCCATAAGGTGAAACCTCCAACACTGGGAATCCAGTTTCAACATAAGATCTGAAGGGGACAAATGTCCAAAATATAGCACTCTTCATTCTCTCCAGCACATCCTCCTGCTCCCTTCCTTTAATCAGCGTTACTTGAACTGAAGTGGATTTTAAGCCTTTATTCATTGTATCAAAAAAAGATATTTATGTTCTCTGTTCTAAATTTTAAGATCAATTGAGCATGACATTTCAGGTATCTTTCTCTTACAGAAAACAAAACGTGAGAAAATGAAATTAAGTTTCTTCTATATTCCCATGTGGTTGTGATTTTCTTTTAAAGCAGGTCAATTGCCTTTAATAGAAAACTTTCCCAATTCCTGTTAAAAAAAAAAAAAAGGAGGGGGGGCGGGCAGAGAATGTTCCAAATCTCATAGTCTAAAGTAGCACTGAGAAACAGATAATAGTGCAAACTACATGAATGAGATTAAGTTTTCTTTTTTTTCTTCTTCTTTCTTTTTCTTTTTCTTCTTCTTCTTCTTTTTTTTTTTTTTTTTTTTTTGAGACAGAGTCTCACTCTGTCACCCAGGCTGGAGTGCAGTGGCACCATCTCCTCTCACTGCAAGCTCCACCTCCCAGGTTCAAGCCTTTCTCCTGCCTCAGCCTCCCGAGTAGCTGGGACTACAGGCGCCCACCACCATGCCCAGCTAATTTTATGTATTTTTAGTAAAGATGAGGTTTCGGCCGGGCGCGGTGGCTCACGCCTGTAATCCCAGCACTTTGGGAGGCCGAGGCGGGCGGATCACGAGGTCAGGAGATCGAGACCATCCTGGCTAACACGGTGAAACCCCGTCTCTACTAAAAAAAAAAATGCAAAAAATTAGCCGGGCGAGGTGGCGGGCGCCTGTAGTCCCGGCTACCCGGGAGGCTGAGGCAGGAGAATGGCATGAACCCGGGAGGCGGAGCTTGCAGTGAGCCGAGATCGCGCCACTGCACTCCAGCCTGGGCGACTGAGCCAGACTCCGTCTCAAAAAAAAAAAAAAAAAAAAAAAAAAAAAAAAAGATGAGGTTTCACTGTGTTAGCCAGGATGGTCTCGACCTCCAGACCTCATGATCCGCCAGCCCCAGCCTCCCTCCTAAAGTACTGGGATTACAGGCGTGAGCTACCACGCCCGGCGAATAAGGTTAAGTTTTCTAGTAGCCACAAAAAGAAACAGGTAAAATTAATTTAATAATATATTTTATTTAACTCAATATACCCAAAATATCATCATTCCAGCAGGTAATCATTATTAAAAATATTAATGAGATTTTTTTTCTCCTTCTTCTTTTGCATTAAGTCTTTGAAATCCAGCATGGGTTTTACGCTTCTAGCACATCTCATTTGGGATTAGCTACATTTCAAGTACTTATTAATAGTAGACATATGTGGCTAGTAGCTACTATATTGGGTATTACCGGCCTAGGGATTCTTTTTCACATATCGACACCTAACTTTTCTTTTATTTCCATTTTGTCACTTTGTTTTAAAGGAGAGGAACTATTTAGAGCTCAAGTCTTATGTCAGGTGGAAATTTTTCCCAGTTTCTACGTGTTCTATAGCAGCTTCTAGGAGGTATAGAATTTTGTCAAATGGCCGCTATTTCTCGTTCTGCCAGGAACGCCTTCCCCGAGAACTTCAGTTTGTATTGAGAGTGAGCAGTGAGTCAAAGCAAAATTCCTTAGCCTTATTAATTCCAGTTTTAACCTCCCAAAACCAATTTTTTCAAATGAGAATTAATCACCATACATTATCTAATAGTAAAAATTTTTCATGCTGTCTTATTCAATATCTCTAAATATACATAGAGCGTTCAATAATTTTCTAGCACCTTGCAAATTGATAGAAGCCTAACTATTTGGTGGAACTTTCAAGGTGAAGAATATGACATGTTACATTAGTTCCTTATGTGTGGATGCTGGAGATGACAACTACTGATAGCTTTTCTCACCCACCCTGTGGGAGGGGGCCTTCCTCCTCAGATTTCCCAGATCATTAATGGAATTTCTTCTTTCGTAAACTCCACACTGATCCCACAAATCTAGTACCTGCGCATCTCTAGCTCATTATCTTTATTATAACATGATAACATCATATCTCCATTATAGGATTTGGGCATGTTAAGAAAAAATAACAAAACCCACTGTGATTCATTATATTGCCCCTTCCACCAGTCTATGAGATCCTCAGGACAGAAATATTCCTTATTCTTCACTAAGTCTGAGTGAGCCCAAGTAGCAATGCCCGGTGTATGGTTGATACTCAGCCTTTCAATTGAAAGCAGGAAGTTTCGCCCTCTTCATTCACCTTTGACCCTTACATGTCATATGTCTTCATCAAGAGTCAGGTCAGGACACATTTTCTCAATAATACCTGGGCTAGTCAATCTCACAACAGCTGATACCTCCTGCTGATTGCCTTCATTCAACAAACAGCCATGGGTGCCTACTTTAAACCAGGCATTGTCTCAGGGAAGGTGGTAAAAACACAGATGTGTTCTTAAATTCAAGAGGTCGGAGGAAACATAGACAAAAATCAGTGCATTGAGTATTGTGGTTTTGAAATACCTTCCTGTGTATTTTTCCTTCTGAGCAGCCTGTTTTGTTTAATCTGTGGTTTCTTTCTGTCCAGTCCTTTCCACTGTGAAGCCTCTGAAAGCTTAGAGTCCCAGGGAGGTGATCACAGGTACTGCTTAGAACAAGCATTTCTAAGGGTAGGGAGGAAAGAGAGGATCCATTCATGGCCGAGGAAGTATAAAGTTGAGAGAGTAAGAGAGAAAGAGAGATGAAAGAAAAGAGGGAGGAAGGGATGAAGGGAGGAAGAGAGGGAGGGAGGGGAGAAAGAGAGATCTCACAAGCAGGCCTTGCCTTTCTCTGTCACAAGCAGATCCTAGGAGTTGCTTTTAAGTCTTGTCTATGCTAATTGGAAGCCAGAATTTAAACTAGACTGAACTAAGTTTTAAAATATAAATGACTAAATATTTACTGGATCTCTCTAAGCTATCTAGTTTCTGGCTACCCACACAGACGGTGACTCAACGAACAAAATGAAAGCATTAACTGGAAATATTAAAACTGGTCCATATTTGTACAACATGAAGTTGGACCTCCTAGTCAAACCCACTATCTGTACTCTGCATATGGTGAGGGAAAAGTTCCCAGGTACTTGTTATATGGCTACAGTGACTTTTTAAAAACTACATTTCTTTCAATCACCACTTCTTTTTAAAGACCTTATAGGAGGTTCAACTATGAGTATCCTAGACTCAAGACCATAATTGATCAATTGTTCTAGGAGGTCTCGTGCACACAATCTGTTCAACAAATATTTATTGAGTGGGTGAATTTGTCAGTTGCTTGTAAAGAAGACAAAAAGTCTGTTTTTTAAAGGTCAGATGTCTCAGTGAGCTCTCAGTAACTATTGTTGCTAATTGTACAGAAGTTCAAATGCAGAAATGCTGGTAATTTGTTTTCATACTTCACCATGAAAGAATTTTTCAAACTCTCTATTTTTGTTTTTTAAAAAAGTCAAGGAATACAAGACATAAATTTTAGAACCAGATAAATCTGGGCTCAAATTCCTGTTCTGTTATGGAGTAGCTGTGACCCTGATCAAACAATCTAACTACTCACGGTCTTGGTAGTCTCAGCTATAGAAAAAAAGAAGGAAGGAGGAAGAAAAAGAGGGAGGGAGAGAGAAAGAGGGAGTGAGGGACAGAGAGGAAGAAGAAATAAAATATCCTTCTTTGAGGGTTGGTGTTGGGGAAGAAGGATTCGAGACAACTTAAGGAAATATGGTTCTTAGCACAAAATGGAGAGTAAAAAATCCTGATAATTATGATTATCATCATCAGTGCTATGGGTTGATTTGTCATCCTTGAAATAACCACATTTTCCTCTGAAAAGATACAATTGCTTTTTGTCTCTGGTCATTCCTCATATTACCTTCTTTATTGCACTCGTTGCAATTATGGTCTGAATGACACTGGAGATTTGTAAACTGGTCTCTGCCTCCAAGGGATGGATGTCTTCCCAGCTCTTCATCATGTCATTCACTTGCATCTGAGGAATGGCTCAATGGCTCCTCATTGTCCTCAGCAAGAACCTTACTTTCCCAGAGATGGCTTTGGGAGGGGAGGGGCAGGGAGTGGGTGATGAGCACGTGAGTCATAACCTTGCAAGGTATTTTGAAGATACACCACACGGAGGCATTCATAAATAGCATCAATGAAAATTATTAACTACATTAGTCAATATCCTGCTCATCAGGTGAGCTGTGGGCCACTGTAACTGGAAACACCAAAAAATCATCAGAGAAGTGTTGAAAATTGTTAAAGATCCTGAAACAAGGAAGTAACCAACTCCAGAGCCAATGTGGAGGGCAGGAACATGAGGGACACTCTGAAGAGAAGGGAGGTTGGGACAGAGTAAGAAGCAGAATCCAGACATGCCCACAGCTGGTGCAAAGATGGACCTCTCAGCCTCCTGGCCTCTCACTAATTCCTTAATGTAAAGAAACTCTCATTTTGATAACTCCTTGTACAGAATTAGTTTGTCTATATGTTTAGGCTCAAGTTAAACTCTAGTGAAATGTTGATAGTTATCATTGCAAAATGTGGATCAGCTTGTACTCAGCAAAGTCGTGCAACTCAGGGTTTTATGAAGAAGACAGAGAACTGCTTCAGGTGTTGTCAGAGGAGGGAACCTGGGCAGTGTGGCCATTACTTGATGATTTGTGTCAACATTTCAGTGCCCAGAAGACACATGATTTACTTTGGGTCCCTCCAGAGGCTGATACTAAGCTAAAGATACAAGTATGAGCACTTTATTTGGGAGGTAAGAGTAGTGTACACTGGTAGGGGAGCAGGGATTGGCATAGGGAGAAGAAACATAGAGTGGAGGATTAAGCAGCTTCCACTGGGGGAACTCTGGGAGCCATGTGGAACCCCTCCCGAGGAATAAAGGACCTGGGGTATTTACACACCAACTCCAGAGGTCATTGGTTGAGGGCTGCTCCCATGGGGGCATTAATTCCTTAGTGCTATTGATGTAAGGCCACCATACTTCCAATTCTTCTTTTAAACGAAATGAAAATTGAGTACAATTATAGGTAAAGAAAGGAGAAAAAGGGTGATGGGAAGGGAGTGATTGAAACAAAAATGCCACAGCGCCCTAAGGCTACCCCTTCCTCACATCAAAGTCCTGGGCACACTCCTTTCTTCCCTGCCACACACACTTTACTGCATTTTCAGTGCTTGGTGCACATTAGAAATGCAGAGCTCATCAGAATGTAATTTTTTCAACACAATGACCCTGCTTGTATAGTGGAAAAAAATCTTCTAAAAGATTTTGACAGGGAACCCTTAAAAATTTATTTTTAACTGTCTGAGTCAAAATCTAAATTACAGTGCTTAAGAAAGTAAGGAATATATACCAACCAAGTATTTAAGTTGGTGTGTGTGTGCTTGTAAACACGCCTCTCCTTTCTTATTATGTGAGATTGAGCAGAGATCAAGCACCTGAAGTTCTAATTCTGTCCCAGAAAAGCATTCCCTTCCCAGGCTGTGGCATCACATGCTCAGACACCCAAGTGACTCCATCTCCCCAGATGCATGAGAGCCAGTTCTCTCAGTTCATCCTCTCCCTAGCTCCCACCCCTGGAAGCTCTTAGACATTTTGGGAGCTGTGCCTTTGGCTCCTGTCCAGGGGACAGTTATTTCCCACTTGTGGTCCTGAAGAGTTCATGGGAGCCTCCCGAAATACGTTGCTCTCTTCCCAGGAGTAGTTTTTGTCCTGGGAGACCTGAGATACACAAAAATTTAAAATCTGTTTCCACTTTGAGAAGGGAAAATGAATGATGTATTGATATTAGAGCCATTGTCTTGTTGCTTGCTGGAGCAAAAGAAAACCACTCTGGCTACACTCAACTGTGTATCCTGTGGCTTAGGCTTCCAATTAATTTTAAAATAAGGAAAAATCCTTAGCTTATATCATAAGGGATCCTTTCTTTTCCGGTTCACACTACCTGTCTCTTGTGTGGAGAAATTCAGTACAGCCATGAAGGACAAGGACTCAAACAGGCCATTGTAACTGATGGAGAGCTTGGACTGTGCCCAGTGCAGGTGGGTCATCGCCCTCTTGGGGAGGTGCTAAGCCCACATACTGGGGCTTGGGGGGAAATGGCCAGATTGCTCCCCAAAATGTCACTTAGTCTTAAAGGGAGTGACTTTAATTCCTGCCTTTGATGGTGGACTTGTTGAATCCTCTGAAGTGCGCATGCGCGCGCACACACACACGCACGCAGAGAGAGAGAAGGAGAGACAGAGTGAAAGAAAGGGAGAGCGAGAAAGAGAGAGTTTTCCTTTAAGCCTGGAATTCCTCAGGTTTGATTTCAAACTAGAAGAGAAATTTTTGTTGCAGAGACAGCTTATAGATAAATCCTCAGGCTATTTGGGAATTTCAGCACTTTGAAAAATGAGAATGTGTGGAGGGATTGTTTTTCTTTGCTGTGTCTCAGCCCTTTTTTTCCCTCCCTCATCCATAATTCCAAAAAGAATACCCTTTTATAAGGTGAAACTTTTTATGCACTTAGTTTTCAAGTCAGATTGTTAAGAAAAAATATAAATTTCTTCATTTTGTGTATGCACCATATTTTTTAAAAATACAGAATCTCATACACTTTTAAAACACATTGCTAGAAAGAAAAAAGAATTATCACATGACTTAGGTCATAAAGGATAAGGTTGGGAAAAAAGATTTTCCTTGTGAACATAAAGTTCATTACTGACTGATGATCCCCACATAAGTGGTTTAAAAGTTTCCCACTGTTGCTGAAATAGTAAGTCGTGCAAAGATGAGCATAAAACTGGATATTTGTTTTTTATCCTGAAATATGTTCTCCTTGCCACTTTTGACCTTAAATGGAGTTGCTGCTTTCTCTGATTCAGTCTGTTTCTTTTGTGCTCTCTGTAGTAATGTGCTGGGTAGCTCAGATGTGACTGTGATACTGTTTTCAAATATCTGTGGCCACAAGTAGTTATACTATTTAATGTTCACAGACTCCATATTCTTTTTTCCAGTACTCCTATGTCTTAAATACAAATTTCTTAAAATATGTTTTTATTAAAAGAACTAGAAAAATGATTTTTAAAATGCATGTAGAGGAGATTGCTTACTTAATAGTTCATTTGGTTACCCAAATACAAGGCCATGTGGAAAATCTTCCACTTACCACCTCAATCTCTTCTACTATTCTCATTAATTCTGGAAAGTTCTGTGAAGAAAGGGGATAGTGCAAAAGGAGAGACAGAGAACAAAAGATGATTGAGTTTCAAGGTTGGCTGCCCTGACAAAAGTATCTAGCCCAATCCCTGCATCCAAAATGCACATGTGTCTATGACATACCTGGCTTTGCTTAAATACCACCATTGACATTTAAGGGTGAGGGACTCTCTTTCCTTACACTACATGCAAATGAATGGAAGAGTTGTTTTTCTTAGAATCTGACTAGTTAACATTCATAGATTTTTTAACCCCATTTGACATCACAAGTTTACCTGTTGATTAGATTATTTTCTGTCTGTACCTGGAGCCTCTAAGCTATGTATAGACAGAGAGGCTTATGTTTTGTTCCCTGCTTTATTGCAGACACTTTATTACAGACACATATTGCAAGCACTGTGTTAGTGCTTGACATAGTAAGCAAATACCTGCGGAAAATGTCTATGAATGTCCCTCTGCTTATTTCATAGAAGTTCAGGTGTTTGGAGATGGCTACCTAAGTAGTAAAATTAAAGAATGGTCCCTGATGACCATGTTCCTTGGTCAGGAGCTATTGGATGCTGGTGGCTGTGACCTACTGATGGGGTCAGCTGAACATTGCATGGCCCCATTTTGCCACACCCTGGTCAACAGGTCAGTCAATCTCTTAGATTCTTAGAATTTGGGTTTATAAATTCTCTGGTGGAGTTCAGAATCTGTAATTCAAAAGAAATTTTCTGGGAAATTCTGATTTACAGTTAGTTTTGCACTGACCTAACAAATGTGATTCATGAACTGGGCAGCACTCAAAACCAGAAAAGGTTCAGAGAGCCCAGCAGTGTTGAGTGGTGAGTTTTTATAGGCCAGACTCGGTTGTAAAGTAGAGAGATCACCTGATTTGGCTACAACTGGGTGTCTGCCATATTTGAGCATAGTGCAATGAGATGGCTGCCTGTATTAGGCTGGAACCTGACTGCTCACGATTGGCTGAAACTCAGCTGTTTGCTATATTCCTAAGTCAGGTTTTGGTTTGTTTACATATTCAATTAGGTTGCAGTTTCTTATGTAGGAACTCAATGTACAGAGACAGCTGCAGTCTAATGGCCTCCTGCTTATTTAATTTAACATCTCAGTATTACACTGATGATATAAACAGAATGCTGTGGGAACACAAAGGAGGGAACAACAAACTTGCTTGAGGGTGACATCCAGCAGCTCTAACTCTGAAGCAAGGACAATGTAGTTGGGGAGAAGTCACCCCAGTCACTGACTTGCGTGTGGATCCCATTTCTTGATAATCCCTAGAAAGATGTCTTGGAGGGCTTTGAAGAAACATTTAGATTTGTACTAGTGGAGAAGAAGTGAAAGGGTTTTGAAAGCAGAGAGAAAAACTAAAGCAAAATGTGAACATCTTATGTTCATGGATATATAAGACTAGGATAAGGAAGAATGGGTGCTAATTCTAAGTCAGTTGCCTAACATGCATCATAAATTGCAGAATATGAGCACTTTACAAAGCAATCTATTTTTTTTTAAAAAAGCTTGTGGATGTCCCAGGATAATGACTTGGTGCTTTTCCATTGAGGGAATCATGTCTCAGAGTCATTTCTGTGCCACTAGTTTTTGACAAATAATAAAATCTCAAAAAATGTTTGATGAATGACTATTTTACCCACCTGAGGGACATGAAGATCTTTTTATTTGAATGAATTCGGCTACATAAAATCTAGAAGATGCTGATAGTTATCTTGAGACCAGGAAGAACATTGTAAGGGGAAGCCACAATCCAAAGGAAGACAGATCCAACTCAAAGATAAAACAATTCCTGGGGATATTACTGAACTGCTGAGTTGAGATGATTCTAAAGTCAGAATATAGCCAACACATTCCATTTATTGCATTTTTCTTTCAGCTTTTTGATTAGATATTTCAAATCTGAAGAAACGAATAGAAAATAATATAAGACATATTGGTATACTTACAACCCAGCATTTTAAAACTGTTAGAATTGCTTCTGCATTTTTCTTAAAGAAAACAATCATTAAAGATGCTGTTGAAATTCTTTCTCCCACACCACTTGATCCAACGTCCCTACCTTCTGGTCCTTTTTAGAATTACCTGCTTTCCAGATATGGGATGTGCAATTCCCATTATGTTAGTGATAGTAAGGCCTGGTTGCTGTAACAAAGACACACAAAGCTTCAGCAGTTTCGAGAATACCTCTTTGTTTCTTTGTTACTTAGCCCCAGTATGAGCAATGCAGGAAGGAGAGGCAGTGTCTTCCCACAAGGTCTTCCAGGGAACATTGTTCTTTCCTCTTGTAACTTCATCATCCCCGGACTGTCATCACCTGCATGATTGAAGCTGAGTCCCTGCCACTTCCCCGTTCCAGATGGTGGGAAGAGGTGGAGAGTCTGAAAGGGGCACATCCATGTCTTAAGACACAAATGCTTAAGTAGCACACACCCCTTCCTTTTGCATTCCATGTCACCCCACCACAGAGCAGTCACAGGAGGGGAGAAATATGGACTGTAGTAAGGCTACTGCATGCCTTACTGGAACTCTGTTACAATGGAGGTAGAGAAGAGTGGGTTTTGTAGACAACCAGGAGTCTGCCCTGTTGTTCTGTAGCCCATGCCTTGATACTACCACTACCTGCATACACATACCTCAGTGCTAGAAAGGAAAATGGCCAACTAGCAAAGGCTACCCAAGCCTAGACATGCCAAAGGAGTCGCAGTGAATGCAGGCATGCTTCTTTCTCAGCCCAGTGGGGAAACTTCTGAAATCTCATTACTAAATATGATGTTTGCTGTAGTTGTTTCATGTATGCCCTTACCATGTGAGGGCTTCTTTTAGTTGTGTTTTGCTAAGGGTTTTTAACTTTTTAGTCATGAATAAGGGAAGACTTCCATTTTATGGTTTTTGGGGGTCTATTGAGATGATTATATAATTTTTTCCCCTTCATCTGTTAACGATGTGTATTGCATTGACAGAGTTTCTAGTGTTGATCCAGCCTTATACTACTAGGATAAACCCTACTTTGTCATTGTATGTTCTTACTGCTGAATCCAGTTTTCTGCATTTTATTTAGGATTTTTGCATTCGTGATTATAAGTAAGATTGATCTGTAATTGTCTTTTCTTGTACTGTTCTGTCTAGTTTCCATATCAAAGTTCTGTTAGCTTCATAAAATTATATGGGTAGCTAAACCTTTAAAATATAGACTCTGCAAAGGTTTGTACTAGAAGGGGAATGTTTGTTCCTTGAAGTTTCCAGAAACTTGCCAGTAAAACAGTCTGGGCCTTTTGCTTTTGGAGGGTAGGAGTTTGATTCCTGATTCAACTTGTTGAGTTGAATCAAGTAGTTTATTTTAAATGTCCTTAAAAATAAAATATTTGTATATAAGGCTATAATTTTACCTATAGGCATGATTTTGCTGCATTCCACAAGCCTTGATATATACGACCTGTGTCATTTGTAATTCTCACTGTGATTTTTCTTTTTAACTCATATAGTAGGCTGAATAATGCTTCCTCTACAAATACATACATATATATGTATATATGTATACACACATACATGCACACACATCTCTTTCCGTACACAGCCTAATCCCTGGAATTTACGACATGGCAAAAAGGCAAATTCTCCCCTAGAGCCTCCAGAGGGAGCATTGCCCTGACATGTTGATTTCAGGCCGGTGATACTGATTTCAGATTTCTGGTCTCCAGAACTGTAAGAGGATTTATTTCTGTTGTGTTCAGCTACCAAGTTTGTGGTAATTTGTAATGGCAGCAATAGGAAACCAATACACCTATGAATTATTTGAAAGTACATTTCTAAGTTTCCTAATCTATATTTAGCTTATTTTTATTCCATTTTTTGCTGATTCCTACTTTAATTGCTTTTAATTGGAAACCGTTATTCACAACACATTGATTATTTGAAATTTGTAGACAATTTCTCTTTGACCTATACATAGTACATTTTTATAGTTTATGTGTACTTGAAAATAAAGTATATTCTTCATTTGGAGTTATAGGATTGTTTCTGTATTTATTAGAACAAAGTTTTTACTTTCCTGTTCATATTTTTTATATTCTTTCCAATTTAGTGTCTTCTCAACCAATTATTTCTGATGCATATTAAAATATCCCAACGGGTTTGTGGATTAGTCAATTTTTCCTTTTAATTACATCAGTTCTTGCTTTTTGTATTTTAAGTCTATGTTGTTAGATGCATACAATATCATAACTTTTATCTGTCCTCTCTCTGAGCCCCTGAGTCCCTAGTTCTTTGTCAGTGATGTTTTGTGCTTCTGTCCCATGTCATGTCACCATGTCACCAAGTCATGGTGAATTGACAGTGGTTGAATTGACAGTGGTCCTATTCAAAATGCTGTGCCTTTAGCTTTTCCCTTCCAGTCTCATAGATTTGTAGCCTCAAGAACCTCCCAGGCCCTAGCATCAAGCAGTGAACTGGCCTCTAATTCCTTTTTTTTTTCTCTTTGCGTGTAGTAATGCTATCCAGGCCAAACTCTTAGTCAGTGCTGCTTTCTTCTGTACGTACCTCTGACCCTTTGTATTATTTTTCCATTTGTGTCTTTAGATGTATTTGTGTGGCTTTGAGCCTCAACTATACCTTTTCTTTTCCAGTATACTTTTCAGGTATTTGGAAGAGTGCCCAGAGCCATCCTGCCTGGAAGTATTGCTGTATTATTTAAACTACTTTGAGTAGCGTGTTCTGTTATTTGCCACTCAATGACATATTATTCCCTCCATTTTACAGATTTAAAAACTGAGACAGAAAAGCTAAATGGCTATCCCAAAGTCACAAAGCTCACAAGCAAAGAATCCAGAAAACTCATTTAAGTCACCTTGCCGCAAGGTCTAGGTTCTCTGTCTTTCACCAGACTGCTTCCAAAAGAACGTTTCTGGAGTCTTTTACCCACACTTGGACCAGCACAGCTGCATCCCATCCTCCACTTACTGCTGCCTCTTATGCTGTCTACACGCATGATACTAGCTTGTTGCATTCATGGCAATCCCATAGCCAGATGAAGCTGACACTGCCAGCTCTGGGTTTTTCTGATGATTCTTACTTTTCTGACTTTGTCTGGATCACATGTTTCCTGTGTGCCTGCCATGGAGAGCACACAGCCACACTGTGTTCACAGGCCACTCTCTACCAACCAATCATCCATAAAACAGACTCCAATAAACATAGCAGCTCTCTCGAAAACGGGCTTCTCTGCAATGTCTGAGTCTCTTCTTGCAAAAGCTTTTGAAGGACTCTCAAATATGACTACATATACCCTTCATCATCAGAGAAAATTAACACTCTCGCCTGCCTGGTTCCCCATCATTACTTTTCTCTCAGCCTCAACATTCAGCCAATTACAGTCATTTCAAAGGAATACATTTCCATTTTCTGATCCTTTTGTTTAATGTAACTGTCCCGAAATTTGGGCCAGGCAACATTCTTTCTTTTCCTTTCTTTTTTCTTCCCATTGACTTAGACAAGAAACTGCTGTGTATTATTTTCCCTTCTCTCTTGGTAAGATGATATTCACCACATTGGCCAAATGAACAGAACTGGAAGTGTTCCATACCCCTAAGAAACCTTCCAGTTATCATAGCATGCAGTCAGCAGATATGAATACAAATAAAGTTAAAATTAAATCAGCTCCAGGAATGTGCTTTCCAGTGTACATAAATAGTTCTTTCAATAATGAACTCTTTCCTGACTTAAAAAATAGAATAGTAATATATTTTATAAAATTAGATTGATAGTGAACCTTAAGTATAGAATTGAGGGCATATGTGATAGATAATACCAGAATACCCAAGTAAGATTAGACCCATTTTGTTAATGAAATGATTGTATCATAGCAAGTTAAGAATGAAATTGGTTTCCCAAAGAGCCTTGCATGGAACACTTGTCTCATGAGATGGATGTTCTCTGAGCTTATGTATATGGGATTGAAACAGACACCTCTAGTGCACAATTCCAGATTCTCTCAGCCTCTGCTGTCTCTTCAAGCCAGCAACTATGGTGTGACTGCTTCTGTGCAGGCTGTGCCCAGCTTCCTGCAGGTGCTGATGTTGTGCTCACACAGTGGGGATACCTGAGTCTGGAGGGTAAAGTCCTGCAGAGTGAACTTTAATTAATTGTGCAGAGAATCAGTAGATAGCTGTCACCCCTTCCCTTCTCCAGTAGAGAGCTCCACACCCATTTCATCCAGCTCTTGGAGACGTCTCCCCAGAGGTGCCTAGATTTAGGACACACTTAGCACTGGCTCTCCCTCTGTTGGCCCAATCCCTGGCCTTCTGTCAGGCTCCCTGGACCACAGTAGCCAATGGAAAGCTTGCACTTAAGCCTTGTTTCAAGCCCTCCTTTCTGGGAAACCCAGACAAAACATACAGTTCTAAAACATTCTCACATGGGAAATATCATGCACCGTATCTCATTTCTGAAAAGCCTTGTTGCCTATTAGCTTCTTAAACATCCTGAGGAATCCTGCACCTAAACAAACAAAGAAACAAGAAAACAAAACAATGCAAAAACCCTTGCTTACTGTTTAACTGGGTTTACCAAATTGCCAAATTATCAAACTTATTTTACACGAAACACAGTTGAAAAACAGCTCTTCAAATCTAGGTGTGTAAGAAACACCCCTTGGTAAATGCAAATCTAGAGCTTGCTATATCCACCTTGAGGATTTAGGGCTGTTTCTGAGAGTTTATTTACATGTATGCTTGTAGTGGGTTGAAAGATGACTTTCAGAAAGGTATTTCCATATCATAATGCCTAGAAGCTGTGAAGTTGACCTTATCTGGAAAAACGATCTTTGCTCATGTTATTAAGTTAAGGATCTTGAGAAGAGAAAATCATCTTGGGATAACTGCGGTAAGCCCTAGTTCCAAGGCCAAGTGTTATTATCAGAGAAAGAGGAGACGATGACACTGGGTACAGAGAGAAAGGCCACGTGACCACAGGGGCAGAGATTGGATTGATGTAGCCACAAGCCAAGGAGTGGCTGGAAGCACCAACAGCCAGAAGCAGCAAGGAAATTTTCTTCCCCAGAGCCCTTGGAAGGAGTACATCCTGGCTGATGTCCTGATTTTGGACTTCTGGCCTTTGCAATTGTGAGAAAATAAATTTCTGTTGTTTTAAGTCACCCAGTTTATGATATTTTGTCACAGTAGCCACAGAAAACCAACACGGGAGCCTTGTGCCCAGTGGAAGAGACACATAGAAGGGAGCCACCTTGTCACCCAGACAACTGAATTTGGAGTTGTTCGAGTCCCAGACTGCTCTCTTTAGGGGCTTGTTTCTGTATAGACAGATTCTGAAGACAAGATCTATTTCAGGGCGGAGCAGAATTGAGCAGAGGAGGCAGCTAAGAGGGACCCAGTGCCTGGGAGACTCAGGTCTGCCTTGCCCAGCACCTGAGCACAGTGCACAGCAGTCTATGGCCCCAGTTCTGGGGTTTCCTCATTTGCGAAAGGTACTTACTAGCTTCCCCTCTAGCTCCAAAGTTCTGGGATCAGCTACAAGAATCCTTACAGAATGAGTTCTTCCCATGTGTTCATTTTATTTTATTATTTCATTTCATTGCATTGCATTGCATTGCATTTATTTTGAGACAGAGTCTCACTCTGTCACCCAGGTTGGAGTGCAATGGTGTGATCTCAGCTCACTGCAGCATCCACCTCCCGGGTTCAAGCAATTCTCCTGCTTCAGCCTCCAGAGTAGCTGGCATTACAGGCATGCGCCACCATGCCCAGCTATTTTTTTGTATTTTTAGTAGAGATGGGGTCTCGCTATGTTGGCCAGGCTGGTCTCCAACTCCTGACCTCAAGTGATCCACACGCCTCAGCCTCCCAAAGTGCTGGTATTACAGGTGTGAGTCACTGCACCTGGCATGGGTATGGGAGGTAGGGGAAAAAAATGAGTGTCCTCTTGAATTATCAGGGATGTGATTAATACATGAAAGTTGATTCAAACTTAGGCCCATCCAATATGAATGCCCAGGCAAGGCCAGCTCCTCTTCTTTTCCACTTTGATTGAGTTAAATTTGGAATAACTATGGAGGCTACAGGTGCTTTTAAAAATTGGGGTAACAGTGGCTGAGTTGTCCTCAGTAACTAGACCCTGCCATTAATTCCCTTCTAACACTTCACTTCTATGAGCTATTTCAGAAGAAACACATGAGCAGCAGCTTCTATTGCATACCCTTTTGTAAATATAGATTTTCCGAACTTTCTGCAAAGCTGTGACTTCTGTTATCTCACTTTTCTTGATGAGGTATTTTGAGGTGCCAGGAGCCCCTGGGGAGAAGGGACAGATAAAACTCTAACGTGAAGGCTCACTTACCATTAGTCTTCTTTTGGAAACACAAATGTCCCATTTTAGTGTTGCTTTTAAAACCTGTGACTGGCCAGGCACAGTGAATCATTCCTGTAATCAATCCCAGCATTTTGGGAGGCAAAGGTGGGAGGATCACTTGAGCCCAGGAGTTCAAGACCAGCCTGGGCAACATGGGAAAACCCCATCTCTACAAAAAATACAAAACTTAGCCCAGTGTGATGGCACATGCCTGTAGTCCCAGGTACTTGGGAGGCTGAAGTGGGAGGATCCGCTTGAACCTGGGAGGTCAAAGTTCCAGGGATCGTACCACTGCACTCTGACCTGGGCAATAGAGCAAGGCTCTGTCTCAAATAAACAAACAAATATGAATAAAAATAAAACCTTTGACCTATGACTATTTTAGAAAAGTCAAATTAATTTTCTATAAGTTGAACTATATTTACTTGAGCTGTATACAATTTACAGAGAGCAAAGAGTAAACCAGTGGATAGTTATTTGTGGATGAAAATCAGTCTCCTTGAGGGCTCCTGCCCCTGTCTTAGAGCAGGGTGTACCTGCGTGCCCACCTAGCCTTTCTCTCTATTGCGAAGCTGTGCGGTGTCGGCCCTTCCTGCTCTGCCAACCTGCTGGCAGCTGTGTCCAGGGTTCTGCAGGACGGCCTCCAGACTAGAGTAAGCAGCAGAGATTCTTGATAAAGGGCCAGATGGAAAACACAGTGACAGCTCTGGATTCCTTCCAAGGCCTAGAAAGGCAGCACTACAGATACAATCATTTCTCCATAGGGACATTAGAAAAGAAAAAAGAGTTACTAACATCTCTAAAATCTTTCCACAGAGTCGAAAGTAAACAGACTCAGCAAAGAGCATATATTTCATGCAGACATCTTCACAGGACATTTGTAGGATGTCAGAATCATGGCCTTGGTGGAGTGAAGGAAACACAGGACAGGAAACAAGGAGGCCTGAAGTGCAGCCCTGGCCGGCCCCTCCACACTCTAGGCAGCACCACAAGCAGGCCCCTCGCCACATGGAGCCCTCACTCTTCCTCTGTAGAAGGAGGGGAGAAGACCAGATTCTTGGGGTTACTGTGAGGACACATGCGATAGAAGGAAATATAATTTGTCAAGATGGCATCTGTCATACATATGCAAAATGTCATTAGGGGCCGGGTGCGGTGGCTCATGCCTGTAATCCCAGCACTTTGGAAGGCTGAGGCGGGTGTATCACCTGAGGTCAGGAATTCGAGACCGGCCTGGCCAAGACGGCGAAACCCCATCTCTACTAAAAATAAAAAAATTAGCTGGACATGATGACGTGCACCTATAATCCCTGCTACTCGGGAGGCTGAGAGAGGAGAATCACTTGAACCTGGGAGCAGAGGTTGCAGTGAGCCGAAATCGCACCTCTTCACTCCAGCCTGGGGGGAAGAGTGAGACTCTGTCTCAAAAAAAAAAAAAAAGAAAAAGAAAAGAAATGTCATTAGGGGAAGATCCCAGAGAACACTTTCCTGAGAGGGGCATGCGTCGTTCTTGGATGATTTTCTATGAAGAAGCAGGAGAGGGCTCTAAATGTCCAAATTTCCTTTTTTGAGAAAACAGGGTAATATTGAGATTCTTTACCTTATGAGGTAGCCAAACACTTACATGTACTGTGGCCCCTCTGAGTATGCAGTGACTGCAGATTTTGTTCTCAGAATAATTTGTAATTAAGGGACCTGTGGTTATCCCACGGGGTTACATCCAAGAGTGAGAGAGCTCTGCTTGGGTGACAGAACGAAAGAAAGGTATAACCCTACAGCTGCCATCACTCTCCTCCCTCCCCTTTGCTCTTGGAAAACTATGTCATCAAGTGGAGCAAGAACACTGAACAATTTTTCCCGTAGAAGTTACGCATAATTATGGGTCTGTGTTCCTGGTCAAGAACTTGGCATTAAATGGACCATTGATATGCTGCAAACAGAAAGACAGCACGACTGCATGTCACTACATTTCTTTAAACTAAGAATATTATGTTCTGGATGGTAAACAGTTCCAGCCAGAAGGAATCCGAAAGGTGACCCAGGCCAACATCTCACTTCAGAAAAACAAACTGAGGTCCAAAGTATCTCCTCTGGTCACATGGCTAGGTCACCCATGGGCTCCTGATTCGATATTTTTTCATACCCTGCTCTTGCTTTGTGAAAAAAGATCAGTATGCAGACTGTGCTATCCCCTCAACTATTCAAAAAGGTCACAAATTCCTTTACCTTTCATAGATGAGAAAATTCAACTCAGGGAGTTTTTAAAGCTTGCTTGAAGTTGCATGGCTCTGAACCATCTGAAATTAATTGGTATTTATTATGGCCACTAGAATAACCACTGACTAATGTAGTCTGAAGCTAGGCACTTAATCTCAATCCTTGATACTCAGAAGAGTGGGCTGTGGATCAGCCGTGTCAGTGTCCCCCAGGATCTTGGGAGAAATCCAGACCCTCAGACTCCATCCCAGACCTCGTGCATCTCTAACCTCCTTTCCTCTCTAACCCTCCATAACCTCCCAATTCTAAAGAAATATTTGAAGGAGAAAAGAGGCTACAAAGGCAGCCTGAAAATCACGGTGAAGGGAAAGTGGACAGGGGCATGCATCTTCTTGTTAGGGATGCTGGCTTCTGAATGTCAGAAATTGTTCGTTCATTGAGCCAAGTCAAAGAACTGTCCCTTTCTTTTCTTTCAATACCTTTCAGAAAGGCAGAAGTTGAAGGACTCCTGCAACAGAAATGGAATGAGGGTGCACAGACATCCAGGAGTGAAGTACATGTGTGTGAAAGGCAGGCCCCAGCCAGTGGCGGGAAGGAAGGCAGCCTGGTCAATGAGGGCCCACTGGGGGCCTTTCTTCTCCCTATTCATTGCCCTCTGAGACTCTCCACATCCTTTTCAGGTATATGTGTGACATTTAGATCCAATGGTTGATGGGGCTGGTGTACTGGAGTGGACAGAGCCCTCGACCAGGCGTCAAGGGGGGCTGGGTGCTTCTCTCTGACTGCATGTTGGGAAAGCTTAAGTGTCTGGCCCAGTTTCCTCCTCTCTACAGTGAAATAATTGGTTTTCTAAGTAACTTTCATTGACACTATCAAAATCAGTTGTTAAAAATTATCTAGATGATTGTAACCAGGCGTGGTGATGTGTGACTCTGGTCCCAACTACTCAGGAGGCTGGGTTAGGAGGATCACTTGAGGCCAGGGGGTTGAGGCTGCAGTGAGCTATGAGAGTGCCACTGCACCCCTGCCTGGGCAACAGAGTGAGACCTCATCTCAAAAAATAAATAGATACATAAATAATTTTTTAAAATTATCTGATTGTTTATCTTACTTGCCTGTTATTTACTGGTCTGTGTTTGCTAGTAGATTCTTCATTTTCAGCCCAGGATTCCCACAGGCATGGAAACCTGAGCCCTCTTTTTACTCAGTGTATTTCTATCATCTTGTGTTGAATAATTGATGGATTGTTTTCATTTTCGTCCAAACTTATTTGAAAAAACCACCTTTTCTCCCAGCCTGCTTATCAACTTCTACCCTCTTCACACAACTAGGGGTGTGCATGCCTGAAAGCTCCAGCAACTGACCCCACCTCACCTGCAAAGCCCTTGTCCGTGTCTGTGGAGAGTAGCCCAGTTTCCTCTGTGAGAGGCTCTGCTTGCTTTCCTCTGAATTTTGCCCCATTTCTCTGAGGCTCCAGCTGGTTTTCATGGATATGTACCCCACTTCTGGGTCCTTAGCCTCATCCTTTGTGCACAGAGCAACACGGAGTTCTTCATCTGCATCAGGCGAAGTCATGGTCTTCTGTTCTCATAAACACGAAACTTGTAGGAGCCTAAAGTTGACTTTGAAAGTGACATGCAGCTACACAGAGCTTTTGTTTGCCAAACACTTGCAAATCATTTCCCCCCACAAAAGCCCTTAAAATGTCAGCATTCTGAATATCTCTGCCCACGGGCCACTCTCTTTCTTGGGCCTTGGCAGTGATTTACTGTCCAGGATCCACCAGCCCCAGACCCAGAGAAGGGTGTGGATGTTTATAGCTCTCGAGGCACGTTTTCTGGAGATATCTGGGGGAAGTAAGGGCCCTTTCACTTCCCCTCTATGGCACTGAAACATTTTTGTGAAGATATTTTGATTCTCAATAAGTGAACTCAACAAGTGGATACTGAGTGAAGACTAGTGAGGTGTGTCAAAATGAAGAAGAGACTGAAGAAAAAAAGGCCTTTAGTGTGATAACATTCTGGTTTTCCTTTTTTTCTCTCTCACTCGCTTTTCTATTTTTGAGGAGTAGAGTATATGGAAAACAGGCATTCGGCCTCTTTAAGAATCAGTTCTGTGTGTAAATCATAGTTTCATGGACTAAAAACAGATCCACGGATGTGGGCTATGGTGGAGGCTTCATTTTCCTGCACAGTTACCATGTGAAGGAGATAATTAGTCATCCTGTTCCCCCCTTTAATCAAGACTTCAGGAAAATCAAACTTTGCTGTAAGACTATCATGAATCATCAAGAGAGAAGTAGAATTTATTTTGATTCATAAATGGGCCACAGAGGCATCTGGTGAGGTTCACAGAGGAAGTCAAGACAGACGAGGGGCAAGAGGCATGCCCAACCTTTCCCCAAACACATTTTTCTGTATTTAACCAACACAATATTCTCAAAAGCAAATGAAGAAAATAATAGCACACCATTTTTTTTTATCCAGAAAGGAAAGGTTAACCCAGATCTGAAATACATCATTGTAGTGCTCTAATTAAAGCATACTTCAAGCTCATATTTGGTGGAGGAATTGACTCCCTCCCCAAACCTACATTCCCTAGGCACAGAACAGGATGTAAGGAGAATCCCCAAGTCACCCCAGATCATTTCTCACTCTGCTTTTCCAGCTCTGACTGTATCTGACTCTGCAGATGAGAAAACTGAAGATGATCTTCAAGAATGAAAAATTTTAGAAAGTTTTGTACAACAATGTTGAACCAAAAAATGAATATTGTGGACATAACTAGATTTTATTTTGCTTTTATACTGAGGAGGTTGAAAGAAAATAGAAAAAGCAGACTTTTTTAAAAAAAAATCAAGAACATTTTGCAGATAAGGATAATGAAGAACTTTAAGGGCTTCTAAAAATAGATTGACATTCACATAAAATCTAGCTTTTAGCTGCATTTTATTCTTTTAAAACTTTGTTTATGCTATCTTCTTCCTTGCAGTTTCCACAGACAGGGCAAACATTTGTAGAAAGCTCATGTCCCAGACAGCTATAAGATATCAAGTAGGCAGTTTCATTTCTAGAAATCCAAATAAACTCATTTATTTTAAGACCAATGAAATAACAATAACATAAAATAACTGGCTTGCTCTTCATGCTCCATGAGCAAACATAGATGTATGTGCACTCACGTGCGCATACACACACACGCAGAGGCACACACAGACATGCACATAATTTCATTTAGCCAAGACAAACCATTCTGAAATAAAATATAAGGGTTTACTCAGTGACTTGGAAGACTACTAGTTTTACTTGAAATTGGGAGAGATGGAAAAAATAACAACCAGATCTTAAATGCCAAGGCCAGCACAAAGAAGAGGTGATGTGATCAAGCATTTTTATCTTTTATCTTCATGCATGAGTTCAGAAGGTCACCCATATTTCCCTCTGTCTGTCTCCTATAATATGACAAAGTGAACATTCTTTGTAGAGAAACCCCCATAGCATTCATCAATTTCACATTGCTTCCGTTTTGTTTTAGTGAGGTAGGATTTGCATATATTTTTTAAAGTACACAAATATTAAGTATACAGCTCAGTGAATTTTACCTCTGAATACACACCCATATAGCCACCACCTTGATCAATACTGTCATCTCAGTATTTCCCCCAAATGCCTATGCCAGTCAATGAGCATTAGGGGTCTCATAGGTCACTGCTAGAACATTTTAAGTTTCATCTGTATTCCACTACCACAAAGATTGATTTCTAAAAACTTGTAAGCCATTTGCTTTTCCTATCTCCAAAATGGGTTCCTATGGTAGTACCACCACCAATTAATGTATTTTTTTAATTTACTGAGAATCAACTGTATTTCATTGGTAACTGGCTTTGCCCTGAAGACACTGCTTCCCTTCCAGCCTCCTCAAGGGGATGACTGTTTACCTTCCTACTTGTTTTTTTCATTTCCCCCCTTGCATGCCACTGAGGTTGGAGGTGAGGTAGGTGTTCTTAATCCAGGCCATTTATCCTCCTTTCACAACACCCTTCCTCTCCTGCCCCACCTCAGCTTCTCTGAAGTTGGGGCCATGAGACTGCACCACAAGCTTCTTCTCCTTGGAACAGTCATCCGCAGACCGCCTACTTATTTCTTGAAGAGTTGAGTTTATTCTTTATTTCACTGTCATTCTCTCCACTACTAATCCTGTTATGATTCTTCAGGATTTCAATATCCACAGAAAAAAATTTCCGAATAATTTAGTTTCTTAATTCTCCCTCTTCTTTCTTACCTCCCATGAGCCTGCTTCCACTCTCGCCTACCCAGTCCAAATAATCGACCCCCCTCTAGACCTTCTCATTACCATTAATTGTGTCTCCTCCATGATCCTGATTTCAAGCCAAGCTTTCTACTTTTCTTTTTTTTTTTTTTTTTTTTTTTGAGATGAAGTTTTGCCCTTGTCACCCAGGCTGGAGTGCAATGGCACAATCTCAGCTCACTGCAAACTCTGCCTCCCGGGTTCAAGCTATTCTCCCGCCTCAGCCTCCTGAGTAGCTGAAATTATAGGCGCCCACCACCACGCCACCTAACTTTTTCCATTTTTAGCAGAGACAGAGTTTCACCATGTTGGTCAGACTGGTCTCGAACTCCTGACATCAAGTGATCCACCTGCCTCGGACTCCCAAAGTGCTGGGATTACAGGAGTGAGCCACTGCACCTGGCCAAGCTTTCCATTTTCTGACCATCATCTCCTGTCTTTTCTGATCACACCTCAGTAACCAAATTCCAACTCTTTGATCTCCTAGGACCCCAACCACTCCTCCCTCCATCTTTTCACAGCTTCTCATCCCTTGTGTCCTCTTGTCCCTTGACAGCATCTCCCCCTCCCACTACTTGCCTCATTTCTCTATTCTTTGTAGAAAAACTTACCCAAATAATTTTCTAAATTTGTTATTTTTACATTATCTCTTCTGATCCTCTCTTGAACACATTCCAAGAGTTTTTACCTCTATCACTCCACTAAACCACCTGTCAATCCAATTCAATATTTATTTTTATTTATTTGTATTTTATTTTTTAATTTTTATTTTTATTATTATTTGTTTGAGCGGAGTCTCACAGTGTCACCAGGGCTAGAGTGCAGTGGCTCGATCTGGGCTCACTGCAACCTCTGCCTCCCAGGTTCAACCGATTCTCCTACCTCCACCTCCCTGTTTATTTCTTACTTCTTTCTTGGTTTAGCTGCAGAATTCATGCCAGTTGATCATTTCTCCTTGAAGTACATTTTTTTCTCTTAGCTTCTAGAGCACCATTTACTCCTAGTTTTCTTCTCATATGATTACCTTCTTATAACTTTGATTTGATTCTTCTTTTTTTTTATTTTACATACAGAGTCTTTCTGTCTCTCCCAGATTGGAGTGCAGTGGTGTGATGGTAGCTCACTGCAGCCTCAACCTCCTGGACTCAAACAATTCTCCCTTATCAGCCTCCTAAGTAGTTGGGACTACAGGTATGCATCACCATGTCCAGCTTGGATTTTTCTTCCTGCCTCAACCTCTAAATGTTGTTGTGTTCCAGAGGCCAGTCCTTTAGTCTCCACCCTCTTTTGTCTATACAGACTCTCCATATAATCTCTAATAAATGCCATTTGCACACTGATGGCTTGCAAATGTCTATCGGCAGCCTAGGTGTTCTCCCAAATTTGAGATTTATTTATCTACCTGCCTTCTTAGATAGAAAACAAATACGTTAAACTTAGCATGTCCAAAGATGAACTCTTATTACCCAACCCAAATTTGCTTTACACCGATCTTTCCCAGTTTGGTAAATAACTCCATCTTTCCTGTTGTTCAAGACCAAATCCTTGAGGTCTTCCTTCCTTGACGCCTTTTCTTCCCAGATCCTGCTTCCAATATAGGGTCAGTTACTCATGGCTCTGTCTTTGGAATATATTCAGAATCTAGTCACTTCTCAATCCCCTTCTTTTTCTGCTTTCATCATTCCTTGCCAACATTGCTGCAGCAGTCTTCTAAGGTCTCCCTGATTATATCCCTCTGCTTTTCTTCTGTGTGTGTGTGTGCATGCACACACGTGCACACACTTTATTTTTTATTTTGTTTTAACACAGAAACCAAAGTGCTTTTAAGCTCTAAATTGGACCTATAATTTATCTGCCCAAAATATGCCAGGGGCTTCCATCCCTCTCAGAATAAAAGTCAAAGTTTTCATTGTAGCTTATAAAACCCTCCCTGATTTGGCCCCTGCCTCTATCTCATATTCCACAACTCTTCCCCCTCATTCACTCTGCTCCAGCCACTCAGGCTATCATCTCAGGACATCGTTATATATTTGCTTCTTCCAGATATTGTCCATCTGGCTTCATTCAGGGCTTTGCTGAAATGTCAGTATCACACCACCAAAAAGTGATAACCACGTGAGGTGATGGACACATTAATTGGCTTAATTTAGCCATTCCACATTGGGTATATACATATATCCAGTCATCATGTTGTATACCATAAATATACACAGTTTTGTCCATTTTAAATAAATAAATGTCACTATCAAAGACTCTATCCTCTCTCATATATTTAAAGTAAACACATACTTCATTCTTTTTCTGTCTACTTATCCTGCTTTCTTTTTCTTTCACATTCACCACCAACTGACATAGGATATTTATTGGTTTGTTATCTGTTGCCTCCACTAGAAAGTGAGCTCTATGACAACAATGGCTTTGTTTGTTTCACTGCTGTTTTCCAATAGCTTTGAAATATAGGAGATGACCAAGAAACATGGGTTTCCTGAATAAGTTAACTAAGGAGAGCATTTTTATAATAATAGAACCCCCACATCAGATTCAGCTGTTGACTTAGTCATCATACATCTTTTGACCATCTTCTTTGGGCCACAATACCAATTGCAAAATAAAAACATTAAGAAACTGAAGACAAATGTGCTCATGAAAGATGGTGTTGATAACTATTTTAAAGTATTTTTACAAACACACTGAGATGGTCGTTTGGGCCATATATTAGTCCAAAAGGAGGAAATCAAATGGCGCCTATCTGTCAAAGAAAGATGCAAACGCCAAGGAAAGTCAAGGCTTAATGTGTACACATTGGCTAAATGAATCAAAGATGTAAGCACCAGAAATTTTTCAGGAAAATTTGTACATGACACTTTGATGGCCCGCAGAGGACTCTGAGTCACTGTACATCTATTATGTTTCACTGATGACAGATGTAATCTGTCTCCTTGGCTCTCAAAAGTAAGAAAACACCTCTACACAGGAAAAACATAATAAATTTTATTTGCAAATTAATATCTCTGATCATTGTTCTGACACTCTCTTGAAAAATGTTTCAGATGTGGAAAGAGTTCTTTTGAAAGATTTATTTTATTTACTTTAGCAGTTCATGAGAGCAGTGATGCACTGACATGGAGGGTGGGGAAGGGGTGGCTGTGTTTTATTTGCACTACATTTAATTTGTGTTTGACACATATGCAACATGGGCTGATGGGAAGAACCTGGAGCATGCGCGGAGAGATGAACTATGAAAACCTAGACATCAAGATATGCAGGCCTCCAACGAGGATAAAACTCCTACCTCTCACCTTGGTCTCCATGTGCCTCTCTGCTCACTATAATCTAACCACAGTGTCTTTTCACTAGTCATTGTTGGTTGTTTAGGAAATAGTTAATAACTAAATATTTCTCTGATACCTAATAAAATTAAACTTCTTTTCATATGTT
Organism: Chlorocebus sabaeus; assembly: GCF_047675955.1. Classification (NCBI taxonomy): domain Eukaryota; kingdom Metazoa; phylum Chordata; class Mammalia; order Primates; family Cercopithecidae; genus Chlorocebus; species Chlorocebus sabaeus. Next base: position 10,791,461 of record NC_132915.1, on the reverse strand, counting down.
CACTAGCCCTTTACGTTTCCTTGTTTGTTTTTTGTGTCGGGTTCTGAACTTTCTCCTTCCTCTGCCCACAATTCATTTCTCTGATCTTCCCTCAGCTGTCCCTTCTCCTCTCTCCTACCTCAACTCAAATATCACCTCCTCAAAGAGACTGCAGCTGACCATCCCAGGCAATGACACTCCAACCCTGCTCATGCTCTCTCTCTGACATTACCCCATTTTATTTTCTTCTTAGACTTTACCATTGTCTGCAATTATCTTGTTTCCTTATTTGTGGATATGCTGATTAAATGCTCCTCCCCTTTTGTAACTGAACAAAATTTCCATGAAGGCAGAGACTGTGTCTGTCTTGCTAAGATCTGTGTCACCAATACTGGAGCTGTGCCTGATACAAGTATTTTTTGAGGGGGAAAAATGATTTCTCATTTCTGAACCTGAGCCCCTTGACTCTAGAATGAAAGGGTTGGATGAGATCAGTGTTCTTTAAGTGGGGCCCCAGATCAGCAGCACCAGCACCGCCTGGGAACTTGTCAGAAACGCAGGTTCTCAGGCCCTTCCCAGACCTGCTGCTTCAGAGAGTCTGGCATGGGACCCAGTGATCTGTGGTTTAGCAGCCCTGCAGATGCCTGGATATGCCCTGGAGTGTGAGAGCAACACATGCTCTCTGAGGCCTCTTCTCTTCTTTACACTTAACTTTTTGGCTTTGTTAGTTACAAAGGTTATTTCATATATAGAAATGAGAACAGAGAATAATTCAGTGACCAGCCTGTCCCCAATGGCTGTATTGAGCAAATCTTAGCATTACATCATATTTATGTATAGAGAATGCAGAAATAAAGCCATGTATTTACAGCCAACTAATTTTTGACAGACAACAATAACATACATTGGGGAAAGGACACTTTCTTCTACAAATGTTATTGGGAAAACTAGATATTCATAAGCAGAAGAATGAAAGTAGACCCCTATCTCCTATCATATACAAAAATATACTCAAAATGGATTAAAGACTTAAACACAAGACCTGAAACTATAAAACTACTAGAAGAAAACATACAAGAAAGACTCCAGGACATAGTTGTAGGCAAAAATTCTATGGCAAAGACCCTAAAAGCACAGGCAATAAAAAAACAAAAATAGACAAATGGAACTATATTATACTAAAAGGCTTCTGCACAGCAAGGGAAATAATCAGTAGAGTACCTGTTGCATGGAAAAAAAGATTTGCAAAATTTTCATCCAACAAGTGAGTAATTTCCAGAATATAAAAGGAACTCAAACAACTCAACTGCAACAAACAAATGATATAATTAAAAAGTGAGCAAATTATCTAATAGACATTTCTCAAAAGAAGACATGCAAATGGCCAACAGATAAGTAACAAAAAGCTCAACATCACTAATCATTAGAGAAAAATCAAAACCACAATATCACCTTACCCAGTTAGAATGACTATTATAACAGATACTTGCAAGGATGCAGAGAAAAGAGAACTGACATACACTGTTAGAGTATGAAAGTGAGAATGTAAATTAGTACAACCTTTATGAAAACAGTATGGCATTTTCTCAACAGAAACTGGACCCCTTCCTTATACCTTATACAAAAATTAACTCAAGATGGACTAAAGACTTAAATGTAAAACCCCAAACCATAAAAACCTTAGAAGAAAACCTAGGCAATACCATTCAGGACATAGGCATGGGCAAAGACTTTATGACTAAAACACCAAAAGCAATAGCAACAAAAGCCAAAAGTGACAAATGGGATCTAATCAAACGGAAGAGCTTCTGCACAGCGAAAGAAAGTATCACCAGAGTGAACAGGCAACCTACAGAATGGGAGAAAATTTTTGCAATCTACCCATCTGACAAAAGGCTAATATCCAGAATCTACAAGGAACTTAAATGATTTTACAAGGAAAAAACCAAACAACCCCATCAAAAAGTGGGCAAAGATATGAACAGACACTTCTTAAAAGAAGACATTTATGCAGCCAACAAACATATGAAAAAAAGCTCATCATCACTGGTCATTAGAGAAATGCAAATCAAAACCACAATGAGATACCATCTCAGACCAACTAGAATGGTGATTATTAAAAAGTTAGGAAACAGCAGATGTTGGAGAGGCTGCAGAGAAGTAAGAATGCTTTCACACTGTTGGTGGGAGTGTAAATGAGTTCAACCATTGTGGAAGACAGTGTGGAGATTCCTCAAGAATCTAGAACCAGAAATACCATTTGACCCAGCAATCCCATTACTGGGTATATACCCAAAGGATTATAAATCATTCTACTATAAAGACACATGCATATGTATGTTTACTGCAGCACTATTTACAATAGCAAAGACTTGGAACCACCCCAAATACCCATCAGTGATAGACTGGATAAAGAAAATATGGCACATATACACCACAGATACTATGCAGCCATAAAAAATGATTTCATGTTCTTTGCAGGGACATGGATGAAGTTGGAAGCCATCCTTTTCAGCAGACTAACACAGGAACAGAAAACCAAACACCACAAATTTGCACTCATAAGCGGGAGTTGAACAACAAGAACACATGTACACAGGGAGGGGAACATCACAGTGGGTGGGGGAAAGGGGAGGGAGAGCATTAGGACAAATACCTGATGCATGCCAGGCTTAAAACCTAGATGACGGGTTGATGGGTACAGCAAACCACCACGACACATATATACCTATGTAACAAACCTGCACATTCTGCACACATATCGCAGAACTTAAAGTAAAATTAGAAAAAAAAAGAAAGAAAAGGAAAATAGTATGAGGTTTTCTCAAAAAACTAAAAATAGAACTATTCCATGATCTAGCAATCTCACTACTGGGTATTCATTCAAAGAAAAGAAAAACAGTATATCAAAGAGATATGTGTATCCCCATGTTTCTTGCAACACTATTCACAATAGCGAAGATATGAAATCAACCAAAGTATTCACCAACAGATGAATGGATGAAGAAAATGTGGTGTATTTACAAAGTGGAATACTATTCAGCCATAAAAATGAACAAAATCATGTCATTTGCGGGAACATGGGTGGAAATGGCAAATAACCGTTTAGTTAAACAAGCCAGGCATAGAAAGACAGATATTACTTGCATTCATTCATATGAGGGGGCCGAATCATTGATTTCATGGAGGTAGAGAGTAGAATGATAGTCACCAGAGGAAGAGAAGGATGTGTGTGTGTGTGTGTGTGTGTGTGTGTGTGTGTGTGTGTGTGCAGGGGGAGACATTGGCTAATAGGTTCAAACTTACAGTTAAATGGAAGGAATAAGTTCTCATGCTTGATAGTAGAGTAGGGTGACTATAAGTTAACAACAATGTACTATACATTTCAAAAGAGCCAGAAGTGAGAATCTGGAATGTTCTCAACACACAGAAATGATACATGCTAGTGGTGATAAATATCCTAAGCACCCTGACTTAATCATTACATATTCTACATATGTAACAAAATATCACATGGATCCCATAAATATGTATAAATATAATGTATCAATTTAAAAAAAGAAGCCAGTAAGTAAATTTTACTTTATTGGATTTCTACAGAATTGTTTTTTATGAAATCATGCTTTGGGCATACCAAGATCCTATGCAAAGGGCCATAGAAAAAAATCTATGAGGCTTCAAAATCCAAGGAAAGTACATTGTTGAGGACATCAATCATTACATCATGTTCAGGAGGACACCAGGAAGAATTACGTATCTTGCTTTAGTAGAATAATTGAAACCTTTTTCAGTGATGCATTTTGTTGTTTTCCATCTTAAAAACATTGTCAGTTGTTTAAGTGGCCAGGTTAGGGCCATATCTTAAACCTGACCAAACAGATGTAGATAAATACACAATGTGTTTTTCAAGCTTCATGTCTTCCTTTGTGCCATTCTTCTCTAACGTATCTTTCTTCTTTCATCTAAAGTGCATTTAGCACTATATTTTATATTATACTTGTTTTCATAATCCACTAACTCATTCCTGGAATTAAGTGAAATATAAACAATAAATAATCTCTTAAGGGCTAACACTTGGAAAATGCTAAATTCTAAATATCTTTGAAGTCTCAGTGACCAAAATATAGTTGGACTTTAAGAAACATAGCAAGTTGCATCACTTCTTCTCAGGTTGTACCTTCCCAAATCTTAAGGGAAAAGGAGAGGTAGTTCCACTCCACTATATTGAAACAAACATCCTCTCCTATGCTCAGTTTCCATCTCTGTTGTTTTGACCCTCAGGATGTGGTTATTTGAAAATTCTAGTTGCACCCCTTGTCAAAATTACTCAGGTAACCTTAAGGACACACTTCAATTCTCTAGTCAAAGAATTCTGACTTTAAGATGACTATAAGTGTATTGATGGAGGAGTAGGAGTGGAGGTCATTATAGAGCATATTTCCTAACCTCATTCTTTCTTCCATTGTGTTCTTATCCTGTTCCATTTTTCTCTTTTTGCCTTACTTATATGTAATATGACATGCCCTATATATTCTATGTATATCTTCTCACCCACTATTAATTCTTTTCTGAAACTAGGTGGGATATAAATTAATACATTGTTTCCTGCTCTGTGAGTTTGACAACCTCTAAATTGTAAATTGGTGAAGTCACCAGACCTCAAGCAGGCATTTTGGTGCTACTGTACTTGTGATGGGCAGAATAATGCCTCTCCCTGAAAAGATGTCCACATTTTAATCCTGAAAACCTATGGATATTACACCTTACACGGCAAAAGGGACTTTGCAGATGTAATTAATTGTATGAACCTTGAGGTGAGGAGATTATCCTGGATTGCCTGAACAGCTCCAATATAATCAGAAGGGTCCTGATAAGAGGGAGGTTGGGAGGGATAAGTGTCAGAGAAGAAGACTTGATTAGGGAAATGGGGCTAAGAGTCAAAGGGGTGTTTGAGCAGACTATGACTATGCTGCTGCTTTGAGGATGGGGGAAGGGACCACAGAGCCAAGAAATGCAAGTCACCTCTACAAGCTGGAAACAGGCCAGGAAACTAGAGCCTCCAGAAGAAACACAGCTCTGCCGACACCTTCATTTTAGCCCAGTGAGACTCCTGACTTACAAAACTATAAAATAACGAATTTGTGTTGTTTTATGCCAGAAAGTCTGTGGGCATTTGTTAAAGCAGCAGCAGGAATTGAATACAACATTCCTTGAGAGTCTAGATGACTGCCATATCCCAATTGTGTTTGCATGTTTTCTGTCTTTCTCTCTTATTCTCTTATTCTCTTTTGTTCCAGAGACTTTGGTGTTGTTCATTTCTTAGCTCTGAGTTTGCTCCTGGTATATGGACTAGATTCTATTGTCCTGCCCAGAACTGTTCAGGTTTGAACTTTATGCACCTGTTTCAACCCTGATACATCAAACCTGTTCTGCCTGAGTACTTTGCCCAGATAGGACATCACCTTTCACTGTTCATTCCTTAAACTACATGGTGCCCACCTTCCAAGTACTGACACCTTCCCACATCTGTAGTGTGATCACTGTGCAGTCCACCTGCCTTTTTGCTTTAGGACTCAGTGCCATCAACAGAACTTCTCACAATGATGGGAATGTTCTACCTCTGTGTTCAATATGGTAGCCACTGGCTACATATGGCTATTGAGCACTTGAAATGTGGCTACTGCCACTGAAAAACCAAATACTTAATTTTATTTGATTGTAATTCATTTAAAATTCATTTTAAATAGGCATCTGCGGCTAGTCATTACCAAACTGGACAGCAAAACTAAGTTTTCACAAAATTCATATAAATAATGATTAATTGAAACAGTCATCAGACACCTTATAATCCTTAAGCTCAAATCAGCCAATTGTCTTTAAATATTGCTATAGAGGAAAGGCTGTCATAATAAAAAATACATAAAAACCAAAGACGTTTCTCCATGAAATAGGCTTCAGTTGCATGAGAGAGTGATCAGCACTTAAACAAAATCCCTCTAGCTATTAAATCTTTGTGCATGTTACCATTACCTTCAGAAAGTCATAAAAGGAAATGTCCTTAATTAAAAGAGTAATTTTTTATGGCTCTAGGGACATTTAAATGTCTTCAGTATAAATGAACCACATTTGCAGTTGAATTTAAAGGTGTGTCCTTCATTCGTTCCGTTTTCAGTGCCCCCGGTTGTACCCATGCTGGATTCGGTAAGAATCCGGGCTGTGCTGCAGAATGCCTGCTCGTGCATTTTGGCTGGCAGCTGGGTCCCCACACTGCTTTCTGTGATTAATCTTCCACAAAACATCTGTGGATGTAGAAGCCCATGTAAAAAGGAGCAAATGGGAGTAAGAGGAGATTGGTAACTACCAGGCACGCACGGGCTGCATTAACAGGAGGAAATACAGCCGGAGCTTTACTAGAGGAACCTTTAGCCTGGGCTTCAGACTAGACGGCCTGAGGTGAGCTGAGTGACACCAAATGGAAGCTGACATGTTTCCCATGACAAAAACCAGACGGTTTGGTGAAGAATGCTGCTCCAGCTTCCTGCCACCCTCCTGGTTTCTGCAAATCAGTTCTGTAAGATTTAGACCAAAAGCCTAAACTAAAAGAGGCATCAAACGCTGATTTTATAAATCTTGCATTTGACATCTCTTAGGTTTATGCAAATAACTATATGCTTAGGTTTGCAAATGCATTATAATCCAGAGAGTGAAGGCACAAGAACCACAAGGACAGCCTGTCAATCAGAGATGACGCTGGTTCAACGCAGAGACAATGTGCAATACTCCAGTGAGGTAGATGTTTATCTCCTTCCGGAGAAGCAATGGGCTCCCTCATTTGGGCATTTATTTAGCTGAATACAGGATTCATCAGTCTCATACTTGCTTCCACTTGAAAAAAAAACAACAACAAATAAATATAACTTTAAAACATAAGAAAATGTAGCCAAAAATATATCCCTATAATATACAGTCTGTTTGTCCAGATAACAGAATATTTTCAATCTTATAATGAAATGTATTCAAGCTCACTGCATCCTGGATTTTGTAACCTTAGTAGTACTTCTCTGGAAATTTCAAAATGTTGCACAGCTTTATGCACAAATCAGTGACTGAATCGCATGCCAAATATTGCAAGTAAATTCTGAAAAGAATTTAATGTTGTATGAGAATTCCCTATTCTCCCCTCGAAGGTAGAGGGAGCTGGGAGAAACATCTTAATATTCCTTGGTTAAGGGTATCTCCTTTCCCTGTATGTTCAGTCTTCACTCTGGCAGAATTTTGCCACCCCCTCAGGTCTTATGCTCTCTGTGAATGGTAGATGCCACCACTCTAACTTCCAAACCCTGTTAAAAAGGCTGTATTTAAGATGGAAATACCTGGACTGCTTAAGTGGATGTTACCATAAATTTTCCTTAATAGCTCACAATTCCTTAGAGCGTCATTATTTGCTTTACCACACTTGAAACCAGCGCCAAATATTCCTTCATTCCTTACCTTGCCAGCTAGGACTACCATACTCAAAATTTCCTACTGCATGCATAAAAAGAAAAAGAGCCCAGGTAAGGCCAAAGTGGCGTGGGAGGAAATAGACTCTTTGCATCTGAAAGATCGCAGATGTCTGAGCCTGATCAGGGTCTGGGGGATGCTGAGTTGCACAAGGAACTTCCATTTCAGTGTAGTGAGCATCGAATGCATATTAGGTTTCCTAGGGACATCTGAAAAGCAATACTGCTTATTTTTCTCTCCATTGAGCACACATGGTGTGGGACTTTAAACATGTTAGGAAAAAAGAAGGCTAGCAGAGAAAGGAGAGAAGCCTAGCTGAGAGGTAGACTAAGAGTCTGTCGCCAGGCAAGAAGGAAAAAATTCAGATGTTCATATTTTTACAAAATGATTTCTTGTTCAAATTGTACTCTTGCTTTTCAAGAGCAGCCAGGAAAATGAAGTTATTCATACATTCAAATTTTCCCCTCTGCAGTCATTTCAATTTAATTTTTGCTCAAACATCTGTAATGGAAAAAGTTAGGGGCTTAGAGCAGGGTTTTCAGTTTGGATCTTTCTAAGTCTGTCCCTGAATAAATGATGGAACTTGGACAAGTGACCATGGCCTTAAGAGAGGTTTGTTTCTTTAACTAAAACAAGAGGATCCTAATCTCTACATTACAGTGTGGATGAGAAGATTTAACGAAGTAATAAATGTAACATCAATGTAACAGCAAATAAGTGTAAGTCAATCCTCAGCATGTTAGCTGAGTCCAAATATAATTGTCACATGTTTTAAACTGAGAGTAGGAGTCCTGTTTCCTGCATAACCCTGGAGTTCTTATTTATACCGTATCATCTTGGAGTTCAGGATTTTGCTTGAGACAAATTTATTTCAATTTGAGGAGAAAAGATAGTACATGGTGTCACATCAAAGCAGTGGCCATTGTATCTTCCATCAGAACAAAAGGCAGGAGACGGAGGAGGTCTTCAAGGCTCTGTTTTGTAGGAGTTGGGGATTCTTTTCTAAAGAACTTGGAAAGGTGGTGATGCCTGCAAAGCCTTCCCTAGACATGGAATTTCTTTAAACTAATTTGAAATTGAAAAGTAGCTGACTCTCAGAATTTGGGGGATCCCAGATGATCTGGAGTTATGGAATTCTATGGATAAGAGTTAGGTTTGCTTATTTGCCATTTGGATTCTGACGTAGCATTCTATAAGGAGATGCCAACAAAAGACCCAACAAAAACATTACCTTAATTCTGACCTGGCTCAGCAGCAGTCTGTATTTACAGCACTCAATAAAATTAAAGTTTTGTTCCAACAAATAGCTTTTTTTTTCCAACTCTTTTATAGACACGGGGCCATTGAATTTTTTTCTTCTCTGGTGTTTTATTCTATAATTGCCTAACTCTCAGAATTGAGCAGAAATAGAGAAACCTTTTCCAATGCATACAATTGATGGTTTGGCTCTTACAGTCTTCTGGTCAAGCTGAAGCAGGCAGGGAATGCGATGCCAACGTCCCCAGGCTCAGCTCAGGGCTTCAAGTCCTTCATTAGGTTCTCCTACAGCTCTGTTTTTAGAAGAGCAACAGATCCTCTTTAACCAAAGGGAATGAAAGGAGTCTCTTTATCCACCACTCATGTATTCTTTCCAGTCCTGATGGTAGATTTTGTCAGCAGGAGCCACCGCAGGCTAGGAGTTTTATGTAGGTCAGACGCTGAGGCTCTTTCCCCTCCAGCAGCATTTCCCAGCAGGCTAGGTTTCCTCATCAATCACGCGTTGCCCATATTGAGTTTCCTGGTTCAGCTGCTCATGTGACCATGCTAAAGCCGGGGGAACTGGAGTCAGCATTAATCATGAGACACGTCACTCTTGGGGCTGGACTGGCTTTGAGGATGCCTATAGTTAGGCTTTTTCCCTGGAGAAATGTCGGTTTAGACAAAAAAAAAAAAAAAGCTCAACTTCTGCTTGATGTTTAATAGCTTGGTCATTATGAGGGATCCTATAAAACCCCACCCCCTGCTGTTATGTGGGTGTTTTGTAACCATAAAATCAGTCGTTTCTTCCACAGCATATTTACTGGCTCCATGGAGGAAAATCTACAAGGATTCTAATTTACATTTCACCTGTCTCCTTACCTAGTTCCCACACAATCATCCCTAGAGACGACTGAACCCTGGCTTGTTTGTTTAAGTGTGTTATCACTCAGCTGTGCACTGTCTTTAAGTGATGCCGTGTTGTGTAATTAGTGCAGTTAGCAAAGGTGGCATCTACAGAGTTGCTGGCCATTGCTGTCAGGTACTGTGGCAAGTTTCAATCACACTGTTTGCTTTAGTGCTAGATGTTGCCTCAGCTTTGAGGTGTGGGAGCTGTAAATTAGTATCTGAAACATGCATCTGTATTCCCGCTGCTGTATTTCCCCTCATGGCCCCTGTCACTGTGACGTCGAAGTCTTCTGTCTGGGAGCTATTTGTTGAATTTAATTCCACAATGGAGAATAAATATAGGTGTCCTAGGAATTAGCCCATGGAAGGAATCTGCTGAGAATCTAACTACCTTTTAGGGTTTTTCTTGAAGATGACCCTGTAGCAAGGATTTGAGTGCAAGTCGTTTATTTGGGAGGTGATGGGTGGCTCCGGAAACACTAGGAGGGGAGTGGGAAAGGTAGACAGGAAGCGACACCAGCCAGTAGTCATCCGGTCACTTACTGCTGTGGACAACTGGAGCTTCCTTGACCTCCCTGGGAAACAATGGCGGCCAGGGTAGCGTGATCCCACCTGACAGACAGGTGAGTTGGGGTATTTATCCTCAACAGCCCGCTTCAGTCAGAGTGGGCCTCAGAGCCCAGACAAAAATGCCCAGGCAAAAAAATGCAGGTGCTGGCAGGTAGAAGTCTGGCCAGTGTGTAACCATGGTAAGGCTGGGACCCAGGGAAGTGGGGGAAGGAGCTTCCCTAACTCCACAACCCAGGTGCCAAAGCAAACTGGCAAAGCTGAAATCCCTGATCATGTCACAACTTGAAAGGACCTGGGAGAGGATGTCATTCAAGCCTTCTAACTCCTACAGAAATATTTTCCATAGCTGTCATCCAACTTCCACCTGAACACCCCCAAGTGATGGAGGGCTCAAAGATGTCCATTTCATGGATGGATAGTTCTAATTGTTGTTCTACCTGTTCCTTTCAAAATTTCCATGTTTTATTCAAACAGCCATTCATTCCGTGTTTATCGAACACATCCTGGGTGAGAAGAACAGTATGAAGAACTGAGATTTACAGATGACACGGCCACTGTCGCTCTCATGGTTGCATATGGAGGAGGGGAATAGACAAGCAGAGATGTTATTCTCCTACAGCATTTTCACAGGGTGCTCTCATTGCACCAGACGCATACGCTGCAGAAAAGAGAGTGATTACCTTTCCACAAGAAGGAAAGGCAAAGCAGTCAGAGTAGGTTTCACAAAAGAGTGAAGAGTGATTAAAGCTCACTGAGTGGTAGAAGAAATAGGTGAGATATACTCAGCATGAAGTTAATGGTGGTGACAGCCACATTAGATTCCCCCATGCTTTGAAAACTATCGATGCCAATAGAAATTCCCCATACCTACAGAACGAGCGCTTTATTAGTATCTTAAACTAGAGCTATACTTACAATGGGATTCAAAGAAATAACTTATCCTCTACTTTTAAAAGCATGAGGCCAGGCACAGTGGCTCACGCCTATAATCCCAGCACTTTGGGAGGCCGAGGCGGGTGGATCACCTGAGGTCAGGAGTTCAAGACCAGCCTGGCCAACATGGTGAAACCCTGTCTCTAATAAAAATACAAAAATTAACTGGGTGTGGTGGTAGGTGCCTGTAATCCCAGCTACTCAGGAGGTTGAGGCAGGAGAATTGCTTGAACCTGGGAAGTGGAGGTTGCAGTGAGCCAAGATCGTGCTGCTGCACTCCAGCCTGGGCGACAGAGTGAGACTCTGTCTCAAAAAATAAAAATAAAAATAAAAAAATAAAAGCATGGGCCTTTTAAAGGGGAATATCAGTATTTTTTCTTCTATCCAGTTTTCCAAACCTCCATCAATTTCTTACCCTAGTGGCTGAAAATGAGCTCATTTACAAGATAATTTTTTACTTCCTCTGCAGATATTTTCAGAGGTATTAGGAGCAAACACATGGATACACAGACACTACCACCAGTTGTACCACATAGAAATAGATTCTATAAAAAGTAGCTCAAGTCAACCACACACTGGTCTGGTAGCCTGTGACTAAATAGTGCTGATCACTGTACTTGCTGCATATGGGAATGAAGAAAAGAAGATAAGTCCACAGCTTGTCATAACATTCGCAACCTTCAAAATGAGGTGAACCTAGAAAATGGGATAATCAAATATGAGTGTGACTGTGTATGTTTATTGCGACACTATTCACAATAGCAAAGACTTGGAACCAACCCAAATGTCCATCAATGACAGACTGGATTAAGAAAATGTGGCACATATACACCATGGAATACTATGCAGCCATAAAAAAGGATGAGTTCATGTCCTTTATAGGGACATGGATGCAGCTGGAAATCATCATTCTCAGCAAACTATCACAAGAACAGAAAACCAAACACCGCATGTTCTCACTCATAGGTGGGAATTGAACAATGAGAACACTTGGACACAGGAAGGAGAATATCACACACCGGGGCCTGTTGTGGGGTGGGGGCACAGGGGAAGGATAGAATTAGGAGATATACCTAATGTAAATGACGAGTTAATGGGTGCAGCACACCAACATGGCACATGTATACAGATGTAACAAACCTGCACGTTGTGCACATGTACCCTAGAACTTAAAGTATAATAAAAAAGAAAAATTTCAATAATAAAAAAATAAAATAAAATTCCATTAGAAAAAAAATGGGTGTGACTGGTTTATATTTGCATACACGTATATATAGAAAAGGGTGGGTGTGTGGCAGACATTTACCCTGAAAAATGAATAGAAAAAATTGGTATACTCCTCCCTAAAATAAGAAGTTTATATTCAACAATTTTGTGTTATTTTAGAGATAAAGCAGGAAAAAGTAGCCGAGATACCATCATGTAGAAAAGTCACAGACTGGCTGTCTTTAAGCCAAATTCAGCCTGTAGACGGGTCATGCTTGGCTCACACAGTGTTCACCCACAGAGAGTTTTAAATCTGAACTAGTTGCCATCCTTTAAAAGTAATGATAGTATAGATCAAAATTCAAGTTTCCAAATTCACTTAGAGTATCAAACTGCCTGGCAATTCTGAGGCTGTATTTCACATGACATTCAGCGGTTCTCTCCTTTTAACAAACATAATACTTTCTAGTAGGCCACTCCCCTCCTCTTACTATGGAAGGTAATTATCACCCATCATTTCATTTCTCCTGGCTTCTTTCATTTACATTCCCTATCTGGCCCTTGCAAAACTTTGAGATGGCCAGAAAGGTATAAACTAAGAAACGAAGAACAAGACTTAGATACTTAAATTTTATTTTCTATGTTGCATTTCCCAAGATCACTGGGAAACTGAAAGATGCTCCAGGATAAAAGACACTCTGTAGGAAAATAAGTTTGATAAACTAACCCCTTTTGAAATTCTCAATGTGCCAGGGCATGTAGAAAATAATGAGAAGTTTCTGGGAAAACTCATGACATGCAAACTTGCTTGGCTTTGGTTAGACAATAAAGAGCTACTGGAAGGTTTCAGGTAGTGGAGGTTGAAAATTTGATCAGAACTATGCATTAGCTAGTTAAATTTGCTGAAAGTACAATTTCCCTAAAAACAAGAGTGAATATAAATTAAAGCAGCACTATCTATAGCCTTCATGTTTTTCCTCTCATCTTAGTCTTATGCAGGGGTTCTGCACTGAGCATCTTTCCCAGTTTCACCATTAGTTGACCCCTGCAACTTACAGTCCTTGTACTTAAATTCACATCTCTATAAATTAGTAACAATGCCTTATGTTCTGATACATATGATGATTAAATGAGATAGTACCTATATTCTCATTTAGATCTTACTACTGCTATTATCTACAGATTCATAGATTTCTATATACATATGTTCCAGAAAAATGTCCTGTGCATTGTGATATATTATATAGGACACTGAACTCATCTACTTGCCCAGTGCAAAATGTATGTCCTCTGAAGTGCATTAATGAGGCTCCTTTGGTTAAAATTCTAATTATACTGTATGGAGTTATATATTTTTGTCTTCTTCAGGAAAAGGAAGTTACAAATGTTTGTCTTCCTCAGGGAAGAACATATAGAAAGAAAGGGGAAAGGAAAAGGAAAAAGGAAGGAAGGAAAGGGAAGGGAAGGGGAAGGGAAGGGAAGGGGAAGGGAAGGGAAGGGGAGGGAAGGGAAGGGGAGGGGAGGGGAGGGGAAGGGAGGGGAGGGGAGGGGAGGGGAGGGGAGGGGAGGGGAGGGGAGGGGAGGGAGAAAAGAACCTTCTTTCCCTAGAGAATAAGAGTGAAAGTAAGCCAGTGTGGCAAGTTAATGTTAGTCGGAAACAACAGAAGCTCCTTTGCAAACTAGGAGAATAGAGAATTGGCTCAGTCATTTCTCAGAAATGAGAATTTCTAGGTCAACCGCAAAATTAGAAGTTTATAACCAAGAATTCAGCCAAAAGAGCCAACAGTTCCCCATGAGTCTGAGGGTTGTCCACTACAGTTATGATCAAGCCTATGTTCTGTTTTCAGCTTGGTATTCTAACCATGCTATGGCAGAAATGTCTCTGATCATGCCCTTCTTGCAGTGGTTTGATCTTCCATCTCTGAAGTCAACTGAGGCCATACGCAGTAGACATTTCTGTAAAGACCATCACCAAGCGTGGGATGCTTGGTGCAAAGGCATAGATGAGATACCCAGAGCTATGATGAGGCTACCTAAAGAATCTCAGGAGGCCGACCCCCAACTACCTGAAGGGGGAACATTTCAAAAATATTAGGATCTTACTATGTTTCAGGAACCAGGCTACAGATGGGGAAACAACCATAAACAAAAAGTAGACCAATATCTGCCCTGTAAAACTTATGGTCTAGAGAGGAAGGCAGACACATTCTGCAACTTTGGTTAGTGTTCAAGAGGAAAGAGGCTTAGTACTTTGAGGGGCTGTCATCTGGCTTCATCTTGGAGGTCAGAGAAGGCATTCCTGGGGAAGCAAAATCTAGATGATGACTAAGAATTAACCAGGCAAAAAAAGGGATGGAAGTAAAGTTTCAGATTCTATTTGCACCAGCCTCATAGCAATAGCATCGGAAATATTCAAGGATCTGAAAGAAAAAACACAGTGTAGTTGAAGTCTACAGAAAAGATCCAACTGATGCACCAAGAGAAAAAAATGAAAAGAACAAAATAGAACATAAGAGATATAGGGAACCCAATCAAATGCTCCCTAGCACAGCTGCAACTTAAGTCCCAGAAGGAGAGGACAGGCTGAGATGAGGCAGAGCATTATCTGAAGAAATAATGTCCAAGAGTATTCCAAAACAGGTGACAGACTTTGACCCACAGACTAGATCTAAATGTTCAGCAAATCCCCGCAAATGATAAACAAATTGTAATATGCCCATACAATATTCAGCAATAAAAGAACTTCTGATATTTGAAACAACATAGAAGACTCTCAAAAGCATTATGATAAATGAAAGAAGCTTGTCACAAAGGGCTACATACTGTATGATGCCATTCATATCACTTTCTGAAAAAGGCAACACGATAGTGATAAAAATCAGACCAGTGGCCACCCATGCCTGAGGTGGGTAGGAAACTGACTAGAATGGGGTACAGGAAAACTTCTGGATTGGTGGCCTCTCAGATATTAACAGTATGATAAAAACAGACTACAAAGTAACATCGCCAGTAGGATGGAGATTTTGTTATATTAATAATAGAAAAGTCTAAAAGAGAACATCCATAATTCAACCATCAGGAGTTAGCTACTGCTTCATTTTTGCTTGCTTTTAATTGTGTTGTTTATACTTTTCTTTAACTACTGAGTTTTCTACAATGAGAATATAACTATTACAGTTAGGGAAAAGATTATTTTTGAAAACAACTAGTATTATTCATACTGATTCTACAACATAAGCAAGCTATTTCCTAATAAGTTTATAATTTATTTTCTAAGTTTAAATGTTCTCCTTCAATAAAAGAATGTTTTTAAAATAATTTAAAAATTTTATATTATTAATTCTACACACACACACACACACAAGCTTCATCCATATTTCAAAATCTCTGTCTATAGTAATCACTACCTATGGGTTTGCAGAATGTTTAGCTAAATTATTCACTTACCTGAGGCCCCCCTACAAGTCCCCAAATAAAGTGAATTTCCAACATGGTGTTTGCATTGCTAACTGATGTCTACCTGCGAGATTTTCCAAGTGGAAGGTACAAAGGGAGATGTCAGGACTCCAAGAAACAGATCAGAGCTCCCTAGCCCTTGTGCCCCACCCGTTTCTAAACAGCACAATTAGAGCAATAAATGCTGCAGCCCCGTGTTTGGCCTGACAGGATGATGACCCTGCAGCTCAGCAAGGCCACGTATGACAGACTAACTACTTGGAAAAGGACTCTCTTGAGGGTTACTTAACACAGTCACCTGTTGATTTATGAACACACACACTCACACATACCTTGTCTCACCCTTTTAATTATATCAATTTGCTACATCTCAGCAAAAGAAAAGAAAAAAAAACTGAAACCACTAATTACTCACAAATAAGTCAACGGCAAAGCTCCACATCTGCTCAATCTGGATGGACAAAGTTTATAAACCACTAACACCTCATTTTCCCCTACTTTGTAATGAATTTTTAATTACATAAGAAATAACTGAATTCACTCTCTTCTGAAATATTAGGACATTTACTCAAAAATGCCTTTTGACCACATTCTCCAATTTCTATCCCTCTGAACCCTCCCCTTGGATAGTCTGGGGTTTGGGGATTTAGGCTTGCAGTCCTTTTATATATAGCCTTTAGTGCAGCACAGAAAACAGTATTGCTTCGTGAGGGTTTTTCTTGTTTTTCTTTTATTCTTTCTCTCTCGCCCTCATTCTTTTCTTATATAAATGGTTTCATACTGCAGTTTCATTCTGCAAATTGCTCATTTTATTTTATTTTTTGAGCCTTATCCTAGGCCAGTTCAACTAGATCACTTTTCTTTATTTTAACTGCTGTATACAATTCCATCCTATAAATACAGCACACTTTACTTATTCCCTGTTTGATTTCCTGTTGATAGGCATTTAGGTTCCTCCAATTTTTCACCATCACAAGCAATAACATCATGCACATAGTCATATCTGACAATCCATGCACATGTTCCTCTCACCCAGGCACGCCCGGTCCATTGCCACCACACTGAAATGTCAGGCATCTTGACAACCACGTCACGTGGTGCCTGGGTCTCGGTTCTCCACGGTCTGGACCTCGGTGGAGCAAGGCTCTTAGGATCTTGCGGCCACCTCACTGGGTCAGGCTCTCCCCGGGGTGGTAGGACAAGCTAATAGGAGAAACAGGGCCATTTCTTCACCCAACCACTCACAGGCTGACACACTCATGTTCAGATTCGAATGCAAAATTTCGTTATTTCCCCTGAAACCTAAAAACCCACCTAAAGGCGGTTGAGTATTTGGCATTCCCTCTACATTGATCCTGGCTGAGGAGGGCCCAGGGGACTCAGGCCTGAGGCGGCCACGTTTTCCACAGCGGCCCTCCTTCCAGGGCTGCCAGGAGGGGGAAAAGGAACTCAGGGAGTTTTTGCCGGAGATAAGAGCAATTTTTAGTAAGGCAGGAGGTGGAGTCTGCCACGGGTGTCTTTCACACTTGCTACTTTCCAGCCCGTGAATACAATCCCGGCCCTGTTTCCCGGCCCCGCGGCCATTGCAGAGTCATGAAGTCATCGCAGCTGCGCCTGCAGCCAGGCGGGAACGGGAACGGGAACGGGCTGGCCGCCGTCCCATCCCCCGCCAGCCGGAAATGTCCGCGCACTGAAACGCAGACGCTGCCCGGGGAATGGCGAGAGCGAGCGAGAAAAAAAGCCTGAAGGCGGCGCGGGAGCCGGCGAGTGGGGAGACACAGATTCACACCCAGGGGCCTCCAGGCAGGGCCCGCGGGACTCAGGCCGCGTCCCGCTTGGAATGTGGTGCAGGCGCGGCCTCGGCGTCCGCACAGCTCCCCTGCATCTCCCCCTGGGGGTGTGGGGGCCGAGTGGGAGAACTGGCGGACAGAGGAGAGGCGGGGAGGCCTGGCCTCCTGCTCAGTCTGTGCAAATGGAAAAAGAGACGTAAGTGCCAAGTCCCAAAAGAGCAAGTCATGGGCCCAGGCTTTACAATCTGTTTCATGAGTTATTCCTCCAAGCATGCCTGGCCGTCGAGTTTTTTCATTAGTGCTGCAGCAAGCAGATGGGAACATGAGCACCCGAGAGCATGGAGGCCTCGCAGGCAAGCAGGTGGCGGCCCCTGACATTCTGGGCAGGCTCTGGGGTCGAGGGAGCACGTTCTGATGCTAAATAGCCTCCCGTCTTATTCTGACTGGGATAGTCCTGTGTGGTGGTTTGGTGTCAGTTTTACACCTAGACCCTCTCCCTACCCCTTGCCTTCATCCATAAGTAATGTCTGCCTCCGCCTGATCCCAGGCTGCCTTTCTGTGGTTCCAGAGATGCTGGTTGTGATGAGCAGCAAAGGGTCTCACTGTCTGTCGCCCAGCAGTTCCCTTGTCCTCGGGAAGGCTGCATCTTAATGGAGACCAGGAGAGGTAATGCAGGAATGGAGTCTGGATGAGGACCCGCCAAGTTGCGAGGAAGGCAGAATGGCATAGACAGGGCGTTCCAAGCAGCCTGGGTTAGCCAGTCAGCTTTCCCACTGATAGAAACCTTGGAGGCACTTTATCCTGTGACCCCAACTCTCCTCCTCAGGTGTCAACTTCCTTTCTATTACCATTAACTCCTCTTATTCCAACCACAGCTGTTGTCAACCCTCTCAAACCTCTGAAAAACAGGATAAAAGCTCCAGTAGGTATCAGAATCTCTGCCTTAAAATCCTTTCAAAACGAAGGTTGTTATTGAGGGAGGATTTGAGAATGAAGAGGAGGCTGCTGCAGTCTGAATGTGATGGTATTAGGAGGTGGGGCCTTTGGGAAATGATTAGGGTATGAAAGTCCTCATGAGTGGGATCAGTGCTCTTATAAAAGAGGCCCCAGAGAGCTGCCTTGCCCTTCCCACCATATGAGGACACAGGGAGAAGACACCTTCTATACAAACCAGGAAACAGACCCTCACCAGATGTTGAATCTGCTGGTGCCTTGCTCTTGGACTTCCCAGCCTCCAGAACTGTGGGAATAAACATCTGTTGCTTATTAGCCACCCAGTGTGTGGTATCCTGTTAGAGCAGCCTCAGATGACTAAGGGAGCAGCTTTCCATCCCCATCTCTGTAGGCCTCAGCCCCCCTCCCACCAGCATTCTCTTCCATCTTCATGAACATGGGATTTCGTGGGTCCCCCATAGCCCCCTTTCCCTCTAGCACTTTGGTTTCATAATGAAAGAAGTAAGAGGAAAGAAAGATGGCAGAGAAGCAGCACATGGAAACCATCCTCTCTGGAGCAGAGGAGCAAGGAGAGAGGACAGTGTGGGGTGAGATGTTGCTGAGGAAACCCCATTGGGCTGAGGAGTGACTGGGCTCACCATCTTCCCTTCTTCTGTCTGCCCCTCCCTGGGACAGTGCTGCTCCCCATGTCCAAGGTCAGGGACAGGGGACAGGGTGGGATTGCCACTTGGGCAGCATCAGAAAGAAAATAGAAATTCCTGAGGGATGGCTGAGATGGACATGAAAGACAGCCCTCAAAAGTGGCCCCCACACATCCCTTTTGGGAGCCTTTCCTGTCTTTTACCTGAAGTACCTTCATAAATGAGTGTCTGCTTAATTTGTTTTTTAAAAACGGAGTGAAAAACATGCAATGTTTATGTCTCAAAGAAGGGTTTCTGATGAAAAACTGAGAAAGCACAATAAATGCAGTTTTGCAGTACCATGCAAAGCAATAAACGTGGAGTAGCTTCATACTGGGAGTTTATGTGTGAAAAACTGTAAATACTCATTAACAAAATCACCCAACCGAAATCACGTGAAAAAAGTGAGCTCTATAACTACGTATTGGCTATAACCTGGGTGTCTGTATAATCTGTCATCCAAACAAGAAGCTATGGGCACAAATCAAACCATCTAGAATGCTGGTCCCACTGGCTACAATTAAACTTGTCAGAGGCTGCATCTGTTGTCAATGTTGTGATGTATCATAGCCAGCAGTGAACTCCATGGAAGTAATAATGAAAGGTGAACAGCAAGAACACAGCTGTGTCTTCATAAAGTTGTGGCTCAGATGCAATAAAGCATACCTCTGCTCATTCTCCTCCACAAGCTACTGACAAAACACAGGAAACAAATGGCAATATGTGGATTTCACAAAAGAGGAAACCCCACTTCCAGTGACATTGCTTCCTGTCACCTGTTCCTCCTCTAAGAGCAGAAAGCCATCATTCTTCGTCTCCAAATTTTATTTTCGAGATCATGACACATGAGTTTCCTTGTATCTTTGAAATTTACTTGAAACTTAAGAAGAACAGTCTAGACTGTTTTGTGCATCATGATCATATGATCACAATGATCAATGATTCTAGGCATTGTGAGAACCCTACTTTTGCCCCTTGAAAGACGTCACATTTGCTCTCAAGACAAATCCACAGTACAAGATAGGACATGCTGTCTTTCCATGAGACCATGAGTTCCTCAAAGACAGTGAACATGTTCTAACTTTATCCACTTTCTTTTCAATTTGAGGATGATGCATGCTTCAGGATAGGAACTGAAATACTAGTTCCATTCTCATTCCTAAAAATGTATACCCACCCATCTTCCATGAGCTCCTAGAAGTTGAGTGGGTCTACATTTTAAACAGAAAGCTTACTGGGAATTCATAGGCACTGTGGTGATACAGGTAATGGAAGGAAGCCCATGTATGGGAAGGCTGGAGATAGAGGCAAGAAAGAGTCAAGAGCGCATCAGGCCCTCTGACCTGCCCTTGGCCATCTGCAACATAGGAGGATGCCCCTTGTGCCAGGTGGCTCTCAGAATCTGGGGACTGTAAGAACCAGGATCAGCAACCGTCAGTCACATGCTGAGCCCAACACTGACAACGAACATGTTCTGTCTATGACTCAAGATATATTCCCCATCTTCTTGAACCTTAAGCATATTACATTGAGTTCCTCAGGAAACAGCATTTAGAAATGCAAGCATTTTCATCTCATCCTTTATCTTTAAGACAAGTTTCTGGAGCCTCCCAGGAACTGATTTAAGGGTACTGAAAAAGAACTGGGTGAGGCTTTAGTTTGCTTAATCTCAATATTTGAAGTACATAACATTATATTTGAACTGAAGTTTAATTTGTGAAAAAATTCAAATTGTTTCTCTATTCTATAGAATATAATTGATTTTTAATGCCTCCTATATGACAAGTGGGAATAGACTGTGGTTTGCTCTCAAGAAGTGTATAGGGTAGCAGGGTAAGAACATGTATATATCCAGACTGTTACAGTCTAAGGCAGATATGGGAAAACTCTGCTTTGAGTTCTCACAATCTAGAGCCTTACCCAGTTGCTGAGGGGTGATAAGCAAATATCAAGACATTGTCCATTGTTGTCTAGGAACTAACTTTTGGTCTCTGTCATATAACGCTGGGTTTCTGAGGGTCCCATTGTGCGTCAGGGGCAGGAGAAACAGTAGGAAGCTCTATCTGGCTTCTTGCTTCATCACACAGGACCCGGGCGTTTTTGCCTTATTTAGAAATCTACTTGTTTTATTATGACACCAACCGTTTGTTAGCACAGAGAGAGACAGAGAGGCTCACAATGTTTGAGTCCCTTATCTCAAATTGTTTATGTTCTTAAAATAATTTAATTAACTTAATAAACAAAAGCATTTTCAATTCATAAACAAAGAGAGCTCAGAAAAATTAAATGTTCCAAGAGGCAAAATGAATAGAAAAGTCACATCATCCCAAGTCATTCTCTCACCCTGTCTTGCACATTCCTGCAAGCCCTGTCCCTGAGAGCCAATGGGACTTCTAAAAACTGTCTTCATTTCCTCATTTTGTTAAGATTTTAGTGGGATCTTGGAAACCTTCTAGATGGATCAATATTAAAACTGGTTCTAAATGGCATGGCTATGTCTACCTTCTGAAATGACTCTAAAAAGATAAAGTGAAAAGGACAGTCAAATGTATGATTTAGAATTTACAAAGCTGTTTCAAATATATAGATAGATTCAGGTTTGGTTTTCTGTTGTTGTTGTTTGTTTGAGATGGACTCTCCCTCTGTCACCCAGGCTGGAGTGCGGTAGCACGATCTCAGCTCACTGCAGCCTCTGCCTCCTGCCTTCAAGCGACCCTTCTGCCTCAGCCTCCAGAGTAGCTGGGATTACAGGCATGCGCCACCATGCCCGGCTAATTGTTCTGTATTTTTAGTACAGACAGGGTTTCACCCTATTGGCCAGGCTGATCTTGAACTCCTGACCTCAAGTGATCCACCCACCTCTGCCTCTCAAAGTGCTGGGATTACAGGGATGAGCCACCACCGCACCTGGCCTGATTAAGTTTTTAAAGAAGGAAGAGTTTAAAACTCTAAGGCTGAAGGAAGATCTCTGAAAGAGCCAAAGGAATGAAGGAGTTACATCATTTTGGGTTTATGCCATCAACACAAGCAAGTAGACTACATAATTTTAATCTTATACTTTTATTAATTTTTGAGATATATTATTATTATAAGCTTTTTAACCCATAAATGATTAGAAACAGTATAACACTATTTATACTCATGACCTCTGAAGTGTACTATAATCTCTGCACTTCAGTAACACAAATGCAGTTTCTGAATTATGAGTGTAAATGTACGTGGATGGAATATAAATTATTATAGGGACAAATGCGCTCTCTGCAAGTAGTTATGTATTTTATACGGTTAATACTAGCCAACTTGGCTTAAACATTAATTACGTGTTAGGTACATTCTAAGAATTTCAAGTGTATTATCTCTAATTCCTCCATGAACCCATGAGGTAGACATGATTGTTTCTTACATTTCACAGATGATGAAACTGAGGTTTGGAGTTTGCCCAACGAACATAGCTAGAAAGTGATAGAGCCAGCCTCGAACCCAACCTCGAACCCGGTCCTGTGGGATGGTGAAGAGATGGCATGGAGATATGATTAGTTGTAATATTATTACGCAATTATTATTTAAAAAGCAGGTGATTTGTCATTGTTTTTGACATGTCTCAGATTTTCCCTGATAAACCCTCTCATCTATGTCAGTCATAGTTCAGTCAGAAGCAGAATCACTAGGAGGTAATACATGTTTTATGTATGCATGTCAAATACACAGACATACACTTATACACACACATATACATATATACCTCTGTGTGTGTGTGTGTGTGTGTGTGTGTGTGTATCTTTGTTACGGGGATTTGTACCTTACAAAGTTGTGAGTTCTTGCTAAGCAATCTCTGTAAGGCCATTGGCCACAAGGCAGGCAGTGGGGAAGCAAGGACAAGATGGAGCCCATGGGCACAAGCTGGAACCCATGAGGATGGGCTGAGACTCATGCCAATTCTTGCTGCCTCTGACTTTGATGGTATGGGTGTCCTATAGGAAGAGCTTGTGCCCTTCATCACAGGAGCCAAGAGGCTGAAGCAGGACAACAGGGGGCCTGCTGTCCCACACCAGCAATAAGCAGCATATGTGTGAGCTACAAAAAAGGGCTGCTGCTTCACCTCCAACCTTCACATATCCCACAGGAGGCTCTTTTGTGGCTCACTCTAACCAGAAACATGCAGGGGAGGGAATTCTGGGAAGTGTAGTTCTGTCTAGGTAAGTTGACACATTGCAAAGCTATCACACCAAAGTGCACCAAAGGTACAAAGATGGATGGGAGATGGCTCCTGCCTTCAAGGGGCTAACCCTCTAGGGGTGTGAAGGGAAAGAGAAACATGAATGTATAATATCAGCACAAGTATTATAACAAGCATTATGATAAGTGCACTCAGGGTGCAATAGAAGCCACAAAAGTGGCTCACCCTACCCAAGGTGGGATTCCAGGAGAGCTTCCTGGAGGATGTGGTGTCTAAGTGGCCTTAAAGGATGAAATAGAAGTTGACTAAGAAAAGAAGGATTAGTAAGGATATTAAGGGGGGTGGGGAGAGGGAATAACCACGAAAGTCTATGGCAGAGGCGGGATAGAGACATGTAAAAGCAATACATGCGGAGTGCTGGGAGTGGAAGGAAAAGATGTTGGAGAAGTCAGTGTTGCAAACCCTAGAAAGTCTATGCATTGTACTGTAGGAAGCTTGGACTTCATGTCCCAGTGATTGGGGAGCAATTCAGGAGTTAGACACATGAAAATGATATGGTCATTGAGGTAGATAGTCTCCAAGATAATCGCCTCACCGGCTTTCCTCTCTGTACAGTGTATTGCTCATTGCATTAAAAGGTAGGCTTTAATTTTTCTCCTCTTGAGTTTAGGCTGGCCTAAGCAACTGCTTGGCTAAGGGAAGATAACAGAAATGACATTCTAAGAAGAGGTCTTAAGAAGTCCTGCAGCTTCTGCCTAGTTCTCTCAGAATACTTGCTCTCGGAACATGACATCTCCTCTTAGAAGCAAACTGCCATGCGGTCACAGTCTAAACCCCGTGGAGATGCCACATGTAGGTGCTCTGGTCAGTCATCCCAGCTGAGCTCCCAGCCAAAACCACCTTGTGCATTGCTATTGTGAACATCCAGCTAAGTCAGGCCTTTAGATGACTCCATTCCAAGCCACCATCTGAATGCAACTGCATCAAATACCCCAACTGAGGATTGCCCCTTATCAACCCACAGAATTGGAGAGATAATCATAAATTATCTTAGACTTCCAAGTTTTCATGTGGATTGTTACATAGCAATAGATAACCCAAATTGCCATGTTTATGTTTTGGGTGTTTTAGGGGGAAGGAATGGAAGAGGGAAGACACTTTAAGTGAAGCTTACTGACTTAAAAAAAGATAAAATGAAAGTGGGAAGACTTTGTAGGAATTCATTGCTATAACCAAAAGAGAAGATATGAGAACCTGAGCCTGAGACTACTAGTTGGGGTGAGAAGAAAAGCTGGATTCTAGAAACAGGAAATAAAATTAATAGGCTTTATGGTAAGTGAAGGGCAAAGGAGAGAGGAGGAGTCAAAAATGTTTTGTGTGTCCCCTGTACAACTGGGTGGAAGCTAGCTATCTCAATCACAAAGACCCAGAGCACGGCAGAAGGATCAGGTGGCATAGAGGAGGGAATATTATGAGTTCTATGAGGTTTCTAAGTGAATGGTTAATTTTGTGTGTCAACTTGACTGGGCTATGGGATGCCCAGATCACTGGTAAAACATTATTTCTGGATGTGTTTGTGCAGGGATCTCAGAAGAGATTAGCATTTGAATCAGAAAACTGCACAAAGAAGATCCACCCTCACCAATGTGTGTGGGCATCATCCAATTATTTGAGTACCTGAATAGAACAAAAAGGCAGAAGAAGAGCAAATTCTCTCTCTGTGTCTCTGCTGGAGCTGAGACATCCATGTTCTCCTACCCTCAGATATCAGCACTCCTGGTTCTCAGGTTTTTGGACTTAGACTGGAACTTTTACCACTAACCTCCTGATTTGCTGGCCTTTGGACTTAGACTGAATTACATCATTGGTTTCCCTGGTTCTCCAGTTTGCAGACAGCAGATCGTCTGTTGAACTTTCAACTACCATCAGACATGAGCTAGTTCCTATAACAAATTTTTTTTATATATATATACCTATCTATCCTATAGGTTGTTTCTCTGAAAAACCCTGACTAATACAGTAGAGGATATCTAGATTGACAAGTTCAGGAGAAAGTCTGATTTAGGAGTTGAAAACCCAGATTGGAAAATCCTTTTGATAGATGTCAGTTGGGAAAGACCATGAAAATAGCCAAAATGATTCAAGGAGAAGATGCAAAGTGAACTGTGAAACAGGCCAAAGATGGATCTCTTTGGTAAACCTATACCTAAATCCTCTGCCATGGAATAGCTGCCTAAACTTGGGCAAATAACCTGACATTTCTCAGTTTCCACATTCCAAAAATGGATTTTTATGAGAATTAAATGTTATGATGCATTCCAACTACCTGGCCTAGAACCTGGCATAAGAGCTCAGTACATATCGGGGAGGGTTATCATCATCGTCAGCATCAACTTATTGACATTCCTGTGGAAAGGATGATGGGCTGCTGAGAAATTCATGAAGAAGATGAAAAACTATTAAGAGAAGTGGGAGGAAAAAGAGAGGACTATCACAGAAGCAGAAGAGCTGAGAGTATTGAGAAAGGGCGAGGAGTTAGGGGGGACTAGCAGGTACCCTCTAGAGTTGGCAATATTCTGTTTGTTGAAGGCCTTAATGAACTTCTAACGAAGTTGTGAGAATTAGACAAAGCTGAGATGGGATATGAATCTCAGGGAGGATATGAGGACTCACTGATTACCATTCCAAGAAGCTTGTCTGGAAAGGAAAGAAGAGATGGTGGTAATCAGAGCAGAGCACCAGGATGCAGGGAGTTTTTATTTATTCCTTTGTTCTTGTCGCTGATGTTGTTTTCATACTGTTTTTTGTTTGTTAAAGAGAGAGAGTTGTGAGTATAAAATAACCTATAAATAGAAAGAACCAGAAACAGATTCATGTGAAAGCCCTTGACTGAGAACAGAATTAATTACCCCTGCAGAGGTAGTCTTCAAGCCTTGGCAGGTAGGCAAGTGTCTGAGACACAGCTGGCACAGGAACAGGGGCCTTTCTTCGGCTGGCAGGCTTAAGGCAGCATGATTTGGAAGTGGATATGAGAAAGGGCATAATAATGTGAAATTTGACTGCTTAGTGGGGGAGGAAACTTTGAATATTATGAGGCGGTTATGAAAGTATTTCCTTCTTATGGCTTCAATGGCACTGCCTCTGACCATTAGTGTTTGTCCTCAGGAGGTAAGTGTGGTGACTGTATCAGCAGTTACTACCTAGATAAGCATGGTGTATAGCAGTAACATGGTTTATAGAGCATGCAAGCCTTCCCCTCTTTGCTAGATGAGATGTGGAGCCTGAATTCGGAGACTGCGTGACCCCTGAGGCATGGGGAGGTGGGGTCAGAAAGTGTCACTGGCCATGATCCAGACCCAGGCATGGAGAAACGACCTGCTGGGGTTTTCAGGCAGCAGGAAGGTAGGGCAGGTACGGAGTAGATTCTGGCGGACAGTTTCATAAGAAGTGAGTAGATCTCCACAACTTGGTTTCTAGACTACATGGACTAAGCATGTTCCGCCCTATTCTTCCTACTAACAATAACAAAAAGCTCTGGACAAAATTCACAAAGCAACCCACAGAAGACTCCGAAGTTGGATAAAGAAAGAAAAACTGGCGATTTTCTCCATACTCAAGGCATCATGTAGCAGGGAGAGACTTCAGTGTTGTTTATGTGTTTGTTTTCTTTTGTTCATTAATTTTTTGTTCCCGTTTATGGCAGTGTGAGCTCTGGCAATGCCTATAACCCAGAAACGCAGATGGGTACAAATTTAAAAAATCCTAAGAAAACTCTTTTTAGCCAAAGGACCAGCGTTTCCAGCAGAGCAAAAACATTTTGACCACATCTGCCCTTTTGTGCTGGCTAACCCCTCCCCCTGCCACCATGTGCTGCTGGGGGGATGTTGTGGATGAAGCCCACTCATCCATTCCTCCTCCTGCAGTAATGTGACCATACCCCTCCCACTCCTAACTAGAGGCTAGGGGAGGACTATGTGGAGGAGAGAACTGGAGAAAGCAGTTTTCTAAATTTGTATATGAAATCCTGGGTAGAACTCTGAGTGCCCCATGCACAAAACAGACAAGAAACAACACAGCAAAAAGTTTCAAGGGTCAGAAAAGCTGAACACTGGTCTGAAACACTGCCTGGGTTTCAGATTAGCCTCAGGGTAGCACCCAAGTGGGGCAGATTGAAATAGCACTCTAAAGGCTTTGAAAATGAAATGACTTTTGAGCCACAGCTCACAAAGTGAACCGGAACAAGCATTCTGAACTTAAACAGGTCAAGTGCCTACTAAAATCAAAGATTTAAATAGGAACCAGAATATATAACATACTACTGAAAATGTCTAGGATGCAATCCAAAATCTCATCACACTGAGAACCATAAAAATCTCAACTTGAAGGAGAAAAGGCAATTGTAAGCACTGAGATTACACAGATGTTGAAACTATCCAGCAAGAATCATAAAGCAGCTATTATACAAATGCACTGATTTTAAAGCAAGTATGAATGCTTGAAACAAATGACAAAGTGGAAACTCACAGCAGAGAAATAGAAAATGTAAGGAAGAACCAAATGGAAATTTTAAAAGTTAAAAATACAATAACCAGTTTTTAAAAATTACTAGATTCAGAAGGAAAGAGCAACAACTCAGAAAAATGGGCAAAGGATATGAAGAGTTTACGGAAAAGGAAATGTAGATAACTCTTACCCATATAAAAACATGTTCAGCCTCACCCATATAAGAAAAATCAAAATTAAAATTACACTGAGATACTGCTTTTTACCTGTCAGAATGGCAAAACTCAAAGTGTGAATATACGCTATGAGAATGTGGAAAATTCTCATAGATTCCTTGTGGGCATCTAGAACAATTTGGTTGAATCACTGAAATCCACATGCCATTTGGCCCTGTAATTCTACTTTTAGAAATTTATCATATAGGAAACTTGCATATGAGTGAAATGACATAAGTGGAGTGTTATTCCTGGCTACATTGTTGGTAATCACAAAGGACTACAAAAAATTTAATGTCTATCAATAAGATGCTGATTAAATTAATTCTTACACGTCATACAATGGAAAGTTACAAAACTGTAAAAAACTGAAACTCTCTCTATACCTTGCTACCATATAATAGGAGAGACAATGATCTATATGTATCTGTTTGGATATGCATTAAGAAACTTCAAAGGACAGATAATAAGAAGTGGCTGCCCAGAGGAAAAGTGGGGGATGGGAGGGAGTCTGGACTGTATGCCTAATAAAACCCCCAAATCAATAAAAACAAGCTACAAAGCACAGAAATAATCCTTAATGTCCAATCCCAGGGCTTTATCATAGTGGTCCCTTTATGTTTGGATGAGGTAAACCTATCCAGTGTTTCAGTTAACTTGGCTTACTATTAAGCCAATAATATTAAGGAACTTAATATTAGCAGGGATACTCTTTCATCTCGGGCATGTTAGATGCCTTCCATGATCTCCACGAGGAATAAGAGCCCCTGAATCACCAGGGATACCGGTGAGGATGAAAGCATTTTGTTATGGATCCTTTTTCTTGGTGGCCTGAGCTGCTGGGGGCTTGAAGCCTGCCTCCCTCCCTGCAGGGCACCCCACCCAACTGCTTTCTGATCATCACACAGGGTGCCCTTGCATGAGCACTATTTGCCCACTCCTGGGTGTCTGGTTCTGTGTGTGTGGTTTCCTACAGAACCCGGCAGAAAAGTGAGTTCTGTTTTCTTCTCATCTTCCAGGCACCCAAAGCAAAACTTCACAAACCCAGCCCTGAGCACCTGTCACATTGGAAGTGCTTCCTTCTCTGGTTCAGGAATTTGGTTTTCGTTTTTGTTGGGGTTGCTTGGACCCTATTGAAGGACAGAGTTTGAGGCTGGGGGTCTCTCCCCAGACTTCTCCTGACCCTTATGAAACAACCACAAACGCCATCACTTTCCATAAGAGGATCAAGTTGCTTTTCTAAAATCATGAGGAGTCACTGATCTGCGCTGGCTTTCTCACGAGGGCACATGTGGGCTGGGGCACAGCTGTTCCCGTCTGTTACTTGGGCTGACACACAAGGACAGCTGTGAAGGGAGCGTGTCTCCTCCCCGTCTCTGTTCCAATGAGGCCTTGGTTTAGCCCAACTTCTGAATCCAGGTGATACTCCCTAATTGGCAAACAAAAGCCCCAGGAATAAGGCAGAGAAGACTGGCCCTCACAGAGCTCGGCTCCAGTCATTTAAAATGAAATCAATCTCACTTCTCTCCTTTTCCCTCAGTGTCCTGAAATAATATTTGAAGTTCTGTTTAGTCTCTTTGGAGAACTGCCAATGACTTTGAGGCATGTAGTGAAGCTGTATTTCAAGAGATGATTACACCCAGGACTTTGGAAAAGTGATTCTCACTTAGGAATAACATATGATATAGATTTAATAATCTGCCATAATACTTGTCTCCCTACTTTTTTTGCCTCAACCAAATAAGAGTAAAAAACTGACAGTAGCAAAAGGAATCTCTCTTCCATGGACGTGATTGTTAAAAATTTTTTTTTTTTTTTAGTTGAATGAACTATTATCAATGGTGAGTTTCGAAAGGAACCACACACACAAGTTCTTAGATTTTCTGCTTTTGCCATTAACTATCGTAAATGTTTTCAAAAATCTCTTTCCATCTTTTGCTCGTAGAAAAAAAAAATTCTTAACTCCATTGAAGTTATGAGTGAAATAAACAGTTTTTGAGAAAGAACAACAGAAAGCCCACTGACCTATTTTCTCCACTCTGACTACAATTATGTAATTAACTGTCAAGCTTGGTGACTCCCTTTCACAATCTGGAGAAGTGGCACTCACTCTTTTTGAAAAATATGACAAGCATATATTTAATTATATAATCATTATATAGGAGCATCCTTATAAAATATTAATGAAATATAGAAAAATCCACTGTCATGTTGAACTGGCTCTCCTGTAAACTAAGGGTTTATTCATTCTTGCATATGTTAATTCATTCTTGCATTGCTATAAAGAACTGTCTGAGACTAGAAAATGTATAAAGAAAAGAGGTTTAATTGGCTCATGGTTCTGCAGGCCGTACAGGAAGCATGGCTGGGGAGGCCTCAGGAAACTTACAATCATGGTGGAAGGTGAAGGAGAAGCAGGCATGTGTTACACAGCCAGCAGAGGGGGAAGAGGAAGAAAGGGGAGGTGCTACACATTTTTAAACAACCAGATCTCAAGAGAACTCACTCATCATCACGAGAACTGCAAGGGGGAAATCCACCCCCATGATCCCATCACTTCCCAGCCAGCCCCTCCTCCAACACTGGGGATTACAATTCAACCTGAGAGTCAGGTGGGGACACAAATCTAAACCGTATCAGTGGCATATCCTTCCAGACCCTTTTAATACATATGTACACATATAAATATTTATATATGTAGATACAAATATTTATATGTAAATACAA
Source organism: Chlorocebus sabaeus (assembly GCF_047675955.1). Lineage (NCBI taxonomy): Eukaryota > Metazoa > Chordata > Mammalia > Primates > Cercopithecidae > Chlorocebus > Chlorocebus sabaeus. The sequence goes on along the minus strand of NC_132915.1, from coordinate 10,760,623 downwards.
CTATAAATATAGAAATATATAATGTCAAAATTGTCTTTTACATAAATAGAATCATGTTGTACACATTATTCCACAACTTGATTTTTAACTTAATATCTTAATGATGTTTCTGTATCAGTATATGTAAATTTACCCGACTACTGTGAAATATTCCATCCCTTCTATATGCCACAATTTATTACACTTTTTCCTATATATTTAGATGGTTTCCAATATTTTTACTATTTAAAATGATGTTTCAATAGACATTCTTGTGCAAAGTTCCTCATGCACGTGAATATTTTCCTATAGTACACATCTAGACATGGAATTATTAGGTCAAATGATCTGCTTGTTTTTGTTTTAAAAGATGTTGCTAAACAGTAGTAGTTATGGCTAAATACAGTGACAAACTCTATATTAGCTTAAATAATCCTCATAATCTATGATTAGGCACTATTATTACCCTGAATTTGAAGTTGAGAAAACCGAGGTACAGAGAGGTCCAGTAACTTGTTCAAGGTCACACAGCAGGTAACAGTGGAACCAGAATTCAACTCCTGGTATCTAGCTCCAGAATCTATGCTCTCAGCCTAACAGTTGGATGCCTCTTTCTAAAATGCAACTGTACAGATATATTATGCGCATTATAAACTGCATACAAAAATAGAAATTAAAAGAGAGGCTATAAATTAGGTAACATTTTATGATACTTATTAATACTCAAAAGGTTTTTCTTTCAGTAAAACTATTATTAATAGTAATATTTTAGTGAGAATAAAATAATCGAATGTGTTCCCCTTTTTCAAAAAAATTGACTGTACCCTTTTTGATACAGCCATTGGAAACTTTGGTTCTAAGTTCAATTTATTGTCTGTCATAGCTGAAAATATTGCTGGGCAAAGGTAAACTCTAAGGGAAGAAGTACATCATTGGCTTCTAAATCATAATATTCATTTTTAATCTCATCCACAAATTAGTCAAAGTATTTTCCAAAAGTTTGTCTAGAAATGTTCTTTTTCCCATTTATCAATGTATTTTCCTTAGAAAGTAATTAGGGCAGGGCAGGATGGCTCATACCTGTAATCCCAGCATTTTGAGAGGTTGAGGCAGGAGGATCGTTTGAGCTCAGGAGTTTGAGACCAGGCTGGGCAATATAGCGAGACCTTGTCTCTACAAAAAAATTTAAAAATCAGCCCAGTGTGATGATGCACACCTGTTGGTCCAGCGACTCAGGAGGCTGAAGCAGGAGGATTGCCTGAGCCGGGGAGATCAAGGCTGTAGTGAGCTATGATCACACCACCATGCTCCAGCAGAGTGGAGTGGGTGGTAGAGAGAGACTATCTCTCTCTCTCTCTCTCTCTCTCTCCAGAAAAAAAAAAAAAAAAATCAGAACATGTCACATGTTTTGTATTTTTAACAAATTAGATTTAAAAGTTTGGTAGCATATTATCAGTGTGGCTGCCATTATCTCTTTCCTATATATGCAAGCCACTCCCCTGTCGAGATAAGAAGTTTGTTCTTCCATTCCCTGGAATCTTGGCTGGTTAGTGACTGCTTTAGCCACAGAATATCGTAAAAATGATACTGCGTGGCTTCTGAGACTTGATCATCAGAAGCCTTTGGCTTTTGTCTATCTGTTAGTGTTCTACAGAGAAACAGACGCAATTGGATGTACAGTCATCCCTTGATATCTGCCAGGGATTGGTTCCAGGACCCCCACCGATACCCAAATCAATTGATGTTCTCAAGTCCTTTGTATAAAATGGTGTAGTATTTACATATGACCCACGCTCATCCTTTTGTACACTTTAAATCATCTCTAGATAACTGATAACTAATATAATGTAAATGTGATGTAAATTGCTGAGGTTTCCTATAATAATAAGTTTTACAAAACGCAGAGAAAGATGAAAAGAGATGACTGACCAGGCCCCAACCGCTGCAGTCATCTTAGTCCGGATACCAGACATAGAGTGAAGAGATGGTTGGATAACTTCAGTCTCACTCACCATCTGACTGCAGCTGTAGAAGAGATCCCCAAATGAGAACCATCTAGACAACCCTGTCTACATCCAAAATTGTGAAAAATAAGAAGTTATTTTAGGCCACTTCGTTTTGGAGTGGTTTCTCACGTAGCGATAGTTACCTAGAACAGAATTCTACTGAAATGCCACACTTGAGAGACTTTGCAACAGGTTAGAAAATTGTATTCTCATGTTTTTATTGAAGTGTGCAGATACAAGTATTCTTTATGAGTATACTCATAAAATTTTTGCAGAATCATGATAATGAAAAACATTTTCAAGCATTCATTCCCAAAATGCTCTTTTGTGGGCAAAAGTTTCTATTTAAAAAGCATTCTTTTAATTACTTTTTTAAATTTTATTTCCATAGGTTTTTGGGGAACAGGTGGTGTTTGGTTACATGAGTAAGTTATTTACTGGTGATTTGTGAGATTTGGGTGCACCCATCACCCAAGCACTATGCCCTATACCCAATTTGTAGTCTTTTATCCCTCACCCTCCTCCCACTGCTTACCTTGAGTCCCCAAAGTCCACTGTATCATTCTTATGCCTTTAGATTCTCATAGCTTAGCTCCCACTTATGAGTGAGAACATATGATGTTTGGTTTTCCATTCCTGAGTTACTTGATTTAGAATAATGGTCTCCAGTTCCATCCAGGTTGCTGTAAATGCCATTATTTTGTTCCTTTTTATGGCTGAATAGTATTCCATTTTTTTATATATATATATATATTTCACAGTGTCTTTATTCACTCACTGATTGATGGGCATTTGGGCTGGTTCTATATCTTTGCAATTGCAAGTTGTGCTGCTATAAACATATGTGTGCAAGCATCTTTTTCATATAATGACTTCTTTTCCTCTGGGTAGATGTCCAGTAGAGGGATTCCTGGGTCAAATGGTAGCTCTAGTTACAATTCTTTAAGGAATCTCCACACTGTTTTCTATAGTGCTTGTACTAGTTTACATTCCACGAGCAGTGTAAAAGTGTTCCCTTTTCACTGCATCCTCACCACCATCTATTTTTTTTACTTTTTGATTATGGACATAAATAACCAACCAAAGGAAGATATACAAATGGCCAACAAACACGAAAAAAGTTCAACATCACTAATAATTAGGGAAATGCAAATCTTTTAATTACTTATTGTTTAAATGGCACTTTTCCTAATAGGAGCAGATTAAGTACAATATTTTTTCCAAAACTATCTGCTAAGCAGCATGCCACTAATCACAGTTGTCATCACAAAAAAATTAACTTTTTGTAACATTTTATTGTGAAGTAGCTGTGAGAACAGTACAAAGGGTCTTTGAATAATCTTCACATAGATTCCCCAACTGTTATCACTTTATCATATTTGGTTTATCAGTCTCTCTAAATATGTATGTATGTATATTAGTTTTTAATGAACGATCTGAAGGTCAGGTGTAGGCACAATGCTCCTTTACATCTATGTAGTTCAGTGTATGTTTCCTGTGAGCTAGGGCATTCTCTTACAAACCCACAGGGCAAAACCAGGAACTTAACGCTGATAGAATACGGCTATCCAATCTACAAACTTTATTCAAATTTTACCAATTATTCCAATAATGTCCTTTTTAGCAAAAAATAAAAGTAAAAGTTTTATTTAGAATCAAATTCAGAATTACGTGCTGCATTTAATTGACATGCTTCTTTTGTCTGTTTTAATTTGGGATGGTTTCTTACTCTTCCTTTGTCTCCCATGACCTTATTTTTGGAAAGTTCAAGCAATTTGAGTTCATTTCCTCATGCTTAGAATCATTTTTGGCAACAATACCACAGAAGTGATTCTGTGTCCTTCTCAACGCATCTTATCAAGAGATAAATGAGGTCCTTTTGTTCCATTACTGATGATGTTAACTGAGATCAATTGGTTAAGGTAGTATTTGCCCTGTTTCTCTAGCGTAAAATTGCTATTTACTTCTCCTTTTGTGTTTAATAGTATTTTTGGAGGAGGTACTTTGAAACTATATCAATATTCTGTTCCTCATGAAATGTTCACCCAGAGTTTTGACATCTACTGATGATTATTACTCTGATAATTGCCAAATGATAGATCAGTTGTTCTTGAAAATTTATAATTTTATAAAATCAAAATGTATAATCAAGTTTTAATTTTGATCATTCCTTTAAATATTTTACATGGGATAATTAGTGAACTATTTTTTATTAAAGAAGTAACTTACTGTTAAAAATACATCTTTTCCTATAACATTTTCTGCAATGTTTCACAACGTTAGTATTCTTAAATTTTATTTTTGAAATAATACTAAGGAATACCATAAGGTAGAGCATGTTAGACATTTGTCCTTTCTGTCTGCAGTGCAAACCTCCCACATGGCATAATTTATTCTAAGGGATGCTTCTCCATACCTTTGACAATATTTTCTAGTCATCTTTCAATAATATTTGCTACCAAAGAAATGTATATCAGTTTGTTTCAAAATTGTTCTTGTGCAGTAATTCAGCTATATTTTTTTACCATACAGTGAAAACCAAATATATACTTATATCTTGTTATTAAATTAAAAAATTTAAGAGACTTTTAAATAATTAAGTTTAGAAAATTTTGGAAAATAATGTAATGAGGTGACATTAATTTGAATCGCTCTAAATACTTCTACAGAGATTTTTCTTCATGTTCTGAATTAATAGTTATTAAACGGTTTTTTTTTTGGTATCAATAGGCTCATTAATGGTCTTATTAGTAACTTAAGATTCTTTACAGTGAAATTACTTGCTAACATTACTGCATGCAAATCTAATTTTCAATAATATTCCTGATAATTTTCCTGTTTTTGACCACTTTTTGTAAGATCTGGTTAGATTTGTGGAGTTTTCCTTATATAGAGAGTCAGTTTTCATTATTTGTGATAGTTATGTTCTATAAAGTCACCACAATGAATTAGCAAATACTGAACCATTGTTCTTAGGGGAAATACAAGGTTAGGTGCCTGTGAACATTTGCTCACAATATTTTCATCACCCAATCATTACATAGCCTTATTTAATGTGCTTCTGTTTAAAGACATCGTAATATATACTTACGGCCAGTAGCACTATAAGTCATGTCAGAGGGAAGCTTCTCTAACACAAATTGCCTCCTGAAGGCACACCACAGCCTTCTTACACTTAGGAACAACAGACAGCACTTCAGCACCATTCTTCAGTGACATGATCAATAAAAAAGCACAAAAATATGAGAAACATGGCACTAAATAGCCCCTGAAAAAGACGCTTGCTTACAATACGAGAACTGAAGCAAGAGGACAGAGCGTCGCCTTGTGTGACTTCAGTTAGCAACATGCAAGTCCATTGATGCTGTGAGTATTGGGGATTACAAATAAATTTCAGTGAGTAGACAAATGTACAAATACGGAATTTATGAATAATGAGGGTTGACAGTATTTATAGATCAAAACACTCAAACTAGGACTAGAAAAAGTGTTATGTCTTCCTTTTCTTCTAGTACCTTCTTATGCTTTGATTATTAGTCTTATCTCCTGTCCACAGTGTCTTTGCATAAATCTGTTAAGCTAACTGTCCATCCTCGGAGGATTTGTTTAGTTAAAACTAGATAGTAGATCCCAGCATTCTGCCTAACTAAATATCTATAAAAATGTGAGCTACAATATAGCCATCGTCTAAAGAGAATGGGTGGAGGCACCACAGTGAGTCATTTTTCCTCCCTCAGAATGCCTGACGTATACTGCACCACACATGACCTTCTGACAAACAGACCAAGTGAATCAGCAGTGTCGATCCACATAATAAATATTATAAAGTTAATTTCCTTATTAATTTATTGAGGAACATAAATTTATGGAGAGACTTTGAGAGTTGAACAGGAAGATGACAAGTGTGGATGTTTCCTCCTGATATCTTTGATGCCAACAACCTAACCCGAGAGAGGGAACCAAAGGCCATGAGGAGTGAGGGAGTAACAGGGAACAAATTTACCCATCAACGTGAAACAACTAAAAAGTAAACAAAACATTAGCAAAAACTGTTTTCAACACGATCAGACAACAAAGGGCAGTGTTCTAAGAGATGGTAAACAAATGAGGTAAGTTCTATAATGGCCCCAGCTTACTCCCTATGGAGAGTTTCCAAGTCATGGCGCATGGTGAGGAAGCCCAGGTGGAGCCCAGCAATGTTCCTGAGTCTGAAGGCCTCCTGATGTAGGCGTCCAGGGAGGCCAAGATGTCTAAAGTTCACGGAAAAAAAATACCAGGAAGGAGAGAACTTCCCAAAGAGCTCCAAAGAACTGTGAATAGTCCCTCTCAAATCTGCTCAATACTGGTCAGTACACGTGTACAAAGAAACTATCCAAAGCTGGAGAAATAACTCAGGGATCAGAGGGAACCATCCCTAGAGCTCACATAGACTGGGAGTGATTTCTGTTTCCAGTAGCCAGGGTGAAAAACCTCATAGTCACGGAGCATTGTGGAAAGTATTCAGAAGGGTGTTAACCTCAGTAGTGGGGCAAAATTAGCCACGGACAACACACTGGTATGGTTTCGCTTAGCAAAGATGAAAGCAAGACCCAAAGGGATCAAGCTGCTTTTATACCTAACTGCATCCCAGAACAAAGCTCAAGAATATTTACAAGAACACAGAAATTTCCAGGACCCAACAAGGTACAATTTGCAATGTCTGACATCCAATAAAAAGTTACCAAGCATGCAAAGAAACACAAACTTACAACATATAATCAGGAGAAAAAAATAGTCAATCAAAATTGACTCAGAAATGAGACAACAGAATTTATAGACAAGAATATTAAAGCAGTAATTATAACAGTATTTTGTATGTTCAAGAACTAGGCAAAATTTTAAATTTAAAAAATTTAAATATAGACATGGAAAATATAATAAAGATCCACTTTAAATATCTAGAGATGAAAACTACAATGCCTGAGATGAAAAATACACAGGTTGAAATTAACATCAGATTAGATATTGCAGAAGAAAAGATTAGTAAATTTGAAACTATCCAAAATAAAACACAAAGAAAACACTACTAAAAAAATTAACAGGGTGTCAGTGAGCCAAGGAAAAAGTTCAGCTCTTCTAATGCATATGTAATTGGAGCCCCTGAAAAAGAAGTTGGACAGGAAAAAATATTTAAATAAATAAAGGCTAAAAGTATTTTGAATTTAATGAAAAATATTAACCCACAAATCTAAGAAGTTCGATGTACTACAAGCACAGAAAACATGAAGAAAACTATACCTAGTACATCATCATTCAGTTGCTTAAAACCAGTAATATTGAGTAGTATATCTTAAAAGCAGCCAGAGACCAAAAAGACAACAGCAGATTTTACACTAGAAACAGTGTAAGACAGAGGATAGTAGAGTAACATTATTAAAGTACTAAAAGGCAACATGTATCAACCAAAAATTTCTACCCAGTGAAAACGGATTTCAAAATAAAGATTATTTTAAAACTTTTTAAGTTCAGAAAAATGAAGATTTCTTTTCAGAAACAAAAAGCTAAAGGAATGTATAACCAGCAAACCTTCATTGTAAGAAACTTTGTAGGAAGTCCTTCAGCCACTAGGAAAATAATACCAGAGAGAAATAAGAAACCGTAAAAGGAATGAAGAACACCAGAAATGGTCATTTCGTGGTGAATATATAGGATTTTTTTGTTACTTATATCTCTTTAAAGTATAATTGCTTAAAAGAAGATAAAAATAACAGCACAGTGTGTGGTTTATAACATATATAATAGTAAAACTTGACAATAACAGTGCAAGGCCTCAGAGAGAGGAAATGTAAGTACACCGTTGTAAGGAGGTTATACATGAAAATAGACAGCGTTACGTTAAAGATGCATACTGTCAAGCTTAAATCCGAAAGCTAAAATAATACAACAGAGTTGTAGGTAGTAAGTCAACAAATGAGGTGTATCATTTGTACTCATTTTAATTTTTGGAGGTGACTGAGTGATGACACAAAGAAGCTAATGTCAATTTTTTCTTTTTTTTTTTTGAGACAGAGTCTCACTCTGTCGCTCAGGCTGGAGTGCAGTGGCGCGATCTCGGCTCACTGCAAGCTCTGCCTCCCGGGTTCACGCCATTCTCCTGCCTCAGTCTACAGAGTAGCTGGGACTACAGGCGCCCGCCACCATGCTTGGCTAATTTTTTGTATTTTTAGTAGAAACGGGTTTCACCGCATTAGCCAGGATGGTCTCGAGCTCCTGACCTCGTGATCCACCCGCCTCAGCCTACCAAAGTGCTGGCGTTACAGGCGTGAGCCACCGCACCAAGCCACTAATGTCATCTTTAAAAGATTTTTATAACTTACATTTCCTGAGAAGAAGGCACATAACACACCATGCAGGACCATGTGAGGAAATACCATTGTTGATCAACAGGCAGAAAGGGGTGAGGGGAAAGCCTAAGCCAGAGTCTTTATTGTGTTTTCTGTGGGAAAAACAAGTAGGTCAGAGGAAACAGCTTAGGATTGACTAGTCTGAATAATTCTGATAGGCTTTGGGGCATAGGGCTTGTCCCTAGTTGTCTGGTACCTGGCCCTAAGTTGATTTAGTGAAGGAGAAATAATGACTTGGTGTGTGAGAGTTGGATAAAGGAGGTGGTTGGTTATATGAGCTCAGAATTTGTGGATCGTTGCATACCAAGTTATTTCTAAGAATTAGCTAGTCCTGGGAGAGGCAGTTTCTTTCCAGCCAGTAAGGCCCTCGAAGATGTCAAAACATTATAAAATAAAAAAAAAATTAAAACTATGGTTAATATAAGAGGTGAAATGAAATTATAAAAATACTGAATCCAAAAGAAAGTGGGAAAAGAACAATGAACAGATAGCACATTTATAAAACAAATAGAAAGATTTTTACTTTAAATCCAAATATATCAATAAAAATATTTACTGTAAATGGACTTCCTAATTAAAACCTAGAGACTTGCAGATTGAAAAACAGTAAAACTCAGCTATATATACTGACTTCACAAAACCCACTTTAAATATAAAGACACAAATAGATTAAAAGTAAAAAAAAAATTGAAAAAGATATGGCATGCTAACAAAAGAAAGCTAGAGTGGCTATATTAACATTAGGCAAAGGCAATTTCAGAGAAAAAACTATTACCATCAATAATGAAGACCATTTTATAATGATAAAGAGGTGCATTCATCGGAGGACACAACAATCCCACATGCTTATACGTGTAACAACAGAGCTTCAAAATATATGAAGCCAAACTGATAAAATTGCAATGAGAAATAAACAGATCCACAATTATAGCAAAATAATAAATAGACAGAAAATGAGTGAGGATATAGAAGACTTGAACAACTCTATTAACCAACTAGAACTATTAATTTTTATAGAACAGTTTATCCAACGACAACAAAAGACATATTTCTTCTCAAGTGCATGTACATTTACCATAATAGAGCGATAGAACATATTCTGGGCCATAAAACAAATATCAAAAAATTTTAAATGATTCAGACAAAACAAGTATGTTCTTTTATTACAATAGAACTAAATTAGAAATCAAAACCAGAAAGCTATCTAAAAATTTCCCCCTAATATTTGAAAACTAAATAATACATTACTCAACAGCTTGAGTCATAGAGAAAATCAAAAGGAAAATTGGGAGATATTTTTAACCTAATTAAAATGAACACATTGCATACCTAAATGTATCTGATGAGGATAAAGCAATACTTAGAAGAAAATTTATAATTTATATCAAAAAAGAAAAGAGGCCTCAAATGTTGACCCTCAATGTGCACCCTAAGAAATGAGAAAAAAAGAAAAACAAGAGACCTAAAGAAAGCAGCAGAAAGGAAATGAAAATCAGACAAAGATATTACAATAAAAGGCAATGGCAGACCAATTTCCTTTATGAACACAGAGGCAAAGAACAATATATATAAATATAATACATTATGACTAAATGGAGGCTTATATTCAAAATGCAATCGGTGCAATTCAGCATATTAGCAAATCAAAAAGACAAACATTTAAACATCTCAACAGATGCAGGAAAAGGATTTGACAAAATCAAGCAGCCATCCCTTATAAAAACTCTCAGCAAACTAAAGTGAACATTCTTGACTCAATAAATAACATCTACAAAACAACTACAGCTAGTGTCTTAATTATAATAGACTAAATGCTTTCTCCCTCAAATTAGGAGCAAGGAAAGGATATCTCTCGTCAACATTGTATATGCAACATTGTAGTGTGGAGCTTCTAGCCAGTGCATTAAGGCAAGTGAGGAAAAATATTTCCAGATTGGAAAGGAAAAAGTGAAATTATCTTTTATCATAAGACAACATATTGTCAATATAGAAAATCCTACAGAATCTACAAAAAAGCTACCTAAACTAATAAGTACATTTAGCAAAGATGCAGGATATGAGATCAACATACAAAAATCAATTATATTTCTAAAACTAAAAACAATATGACATTGACATTTTTAAAATACCATTTACAAGCATAAAAAATATTAAACACAGCTAGGTGCAGTGTTGCATACCTGTAGTCCCAGCTACTCAGGAGGCTGAGGTGAGAGAATCATTTGAGTCCAGGAATTCAAGTCCAGCCTGGGCAGCATAGCAAGATCCCGTCTCTAATATAATTATAATATATAATTAATATCTTATATAATATATAATATCTTATATAATATATATATTATATAATATATATACTATATATAATATATAATATATAATAAAATATATATTATATATACATTTACACACACACTGTGTGTGTGTAAATATCTGAAAGAGTAGATTAAAGAAAAGAGTGATGATGAGGGATATGACAACCAGAATAAGAGATTTCACCTGCCATGCTTTGAGCAGATGAAGGAGAGAGGCAGGAGGGTGAGGGGGAGGGAGTGATGACTTAGAAATGCCTTTAGCTAAGTTTTCTGTAAGGACACTGGCACAACTGTTTGGTTTTGAGTAAGCCATCTTCATCAATAACAAAATAGCAGTAATCCTTTATTGAAAACTATGTGTCATGAAATTATCTTAATGCTTCCTTTATATAATCTCATTTAATTCTTACAATACCCCTACGAGGTAGATGTTGTAATCCTAATTTCATGGGTGCAAAAAATGAGGTTCAAAGAGGAAAGAGATTTGCCCATGTAGGACTAGGTGAGACAAACTCAAAAGCACTCTTAGTCCGTTTTATGTTGCTATAACAGAATACCTTAGACTGGGTAATTTATAACTAAAGAGGTATCTTGGCAGGCTGGGAAGTTCAGGGAATGACACTGACTTCTGGCAAAAACTTTCATGCTGTGTCATAACATGGTGGAGAAGGTCAAAGGGGAAACAGACATGTATGAAGAGGCAAAACCCAAGGGATGTCCTGACTTTACAACAACCCACTCTGAAACTAATTCATTCCCATGAGATCTAATCTAGTCTCACCAGAGAGAGAACTCACCTACTCCCTTGAGAACAGCACCACGCTATTCATGAGGGATTTGCCACCACGACCCAAATACTTCCCACTAGACCCTGCCTCCCAACACTGCCACATGGGGAATCAAATTTCGACGTGAGTTTATATGGAAACAAACAAACTATATCCAAACCATGCCATGCTCACTCTTAAACACATCGCTTCTAGGACAGGGTCATACTCATACTCTATTGATAGTCAAGGAGAAGTAGAATAATCTGCATACAATGGATTAAAAACATGTTGAAAACAATCTTCTCTCTTCTAAAAACACATAATGACCAGATGCTCTGAAATGTATCATTAGATACTAGTACCAAAATAAAGAACCTGCCACTGTCAGCTTGGAAATGCATAAGAAAGTCAAACACTAAAGGTTTCAACTCCATTTAAATAAGCAAGTAAGTCTTATGGCAATATCATCATGTGACTTGGTCTTAGAACATAAAAACTGTAAGAATAAATGAATTACAAATTATTTTTACAAGCACAAATTGTTCGCAACCATCTTCTTTTATAAATGGTCAACTTCACCTCTTAAAATCCTGGGCCAAAAACTCTATGTGACTAGAGATTAAATTCCTTCATCAGTAGGCCAAGAAGCAAAATATATTGTGTTTTTATTTAGATAGTCGGAGAGTATTGAATTTGTGCTTTTCTTATCATTAACATTCATCTCTCTGGATCATCCACTTTTCTTTGAACTTGAAAAACAGAAATTTGATAGCATAAAATATTTAAATCAATTAAAACAAGAACCCAGACAGAACCAAGTAATTCTGGGAGTTAACAATAATAACTCTTTGATCTTGATAAAGTTCAGTTTAACTGTTTATTTGAAAAATGACCAGCATCAACACTAACTTTCCAGGGTGCATAAATGTGTTTTCCCACATTTACAAATGCTATGTTCTGCTTTTCTAAGATGAAAAATGAACCAAAGTCATACAAGTACTTGTTAGCAAAAGAAAAAAATCTTCATTTTAGAGATTAAAAATTTGAACTAACTTTGCAAAATTTTCTATTTTGTTCAGGACAATTTGCACATAATAGGTATTCAACAAAATTTCTTGACTTAGGGTATGGTCATGGCCATCAATCATTGCTGTTGTGCATTAACCAAATAATACAAAAACTTCAGTAGAGCAGGGATAATGCTGCCAGGTATCACTGACAAAGCCAGAATAGAGTTCATGAAGTTTTATTTGATCTGATTTTTATTTGGCTAAATTTTATCTGGTCAGAAAAGTACAAAAAACAAACAAAAGTAATAACAATCACTCATATTCCAACCCAGAATTATTGCTATTAATGTCTGAAATATTTACTTCTGATTTTTCTATTTATACATACGATTATAGAAAGTGTACAAGCTATATGGTAGTAAAATTTTCTTTTAAAGGAATAAATAGATCTTTTCTAATAAGGCTAAGTATCTTTTGCCCTATACATCTGTTATGGACTAAATGTGTTTCTCTAAAATTCATATGTTGAAGCTACATTTGAAAGAGATATATGATTATATAAGTTTAGTGAGAAGGGCTTTGTAAGAAGTGGTGGCTCTTTGAAGATGTTCTCATCATTAAACAAATCACAGCATCTTTAGTCTTGAAGCCACTGTTTTTCTTCTGCTTGAAAACCTTTCCTTTTACAAGCTTTTTATGGTAGGTAGAATCGAGAAAAAAGAAATTATTCTGAACTTGGTGAGGAGAGAGACTTAAAGCATACATTGATAATAATAACCATGTACATTTGCATAGATCTTTTATTTAATACATATTTACATATATTATTTATTTTGAACTCTGACAATATCAAAGACACTTACATTACGAAATAGACCACTGGTTTGTAGCCATCAAAGTCATGGATCCAGCGTAGGAAACAAATTTCCTTTTGGACTAGATAATAAACTCTCCTTTTGAGTTATTTTCCATGCTATGTTGGCCTCTTGAGTGTTTGTGTGCATTGTTCTTTTTTGGATCAGTGGAATACATACTCTTAGAACCCATACAAAAGGTCAATTGATATAGTTTGGATATATGTCTCGCCCAAATCTCATGTTGAATTGCAATCCCCAATGTTGGAGGTGGGGCCTGGTGGGAAGTGATTGGATCATGGCGACTGATCCCTCTTTACTTGGTGCTGTTCCTGTGATAGTGAGTGAGTATTCAGGAGATCTTGTTTAAAAGTGCGGTACCTCCCCTCTCTCTCTCTCTCTCTCTCTCTCTCTCTCTCTTTCTCTCTCTCTCTCCCCCCACCACTGCCCATGTGATGCACCTGCTTCCCCTTTGCCTCCCACCATGATTGTAAGGTTTCTCAGACCTCACCAGAAGCCAGGCAGATGTCGGTGCCATTATTGTACAGAATCAGGAGCCAATTAAACCTCTTCTCTTTATAAACTACACAGTCTCAGGCATGTCTTTTTAGCAATGAAAGAATGACTTAACACAGCAGTTATAATTTTTAAAAAGGAGATTATATCCAGTAAATCATAAATCTCTGAAGTTCCAAGCCATTCTTCCAATAGACTACAATGACCCATCTTAATATCCCCCATCCATAGCAAGACATTCCTCCTGATTCACAGGAGGTCTTTACTTTTAGCTGCATCACGTTATGACACTGGGTGTGAAAGAATTTGGAAGAACAAAAGAAGGAAAGGAGAAAAAGAGGAAGAAAGAGAAGCAGACGATCAAAAAAATCTGTATTAAATAAAGGGAGAAAAACAAATCAAGTAAGTGAGTGGGAAAGACTCAGGTTAGGGGTTGTATTAGACTGGGTGACTTTAACATCAGACATTTGTTTCCCACAGTTTTGTAAAATAGGAAGTCCAAGATCAAGGTACTGGCAGATTTGGTTATTGTTGAGGATCCTCTTCCTGTCTTTGCAAATGGCTGCTTTCCTGCTCATATGGCAAAGAGAGAAAGAGCTCTGGTCTCTTTCTCTTTTTATAAGGACACTAATCCCGTCATGGGGACTCAACCCTAACGATCTCATCTAAATCTAATTACTTCCCAAAGGCCTCACCTCCAAATATTATCATGTTGAGAGTAGAGCAGGTATGTGGTGGTCGTCTGAGCATATGATCATCACACATCACTCCAGGTGCTTATTTATTGGGTATACATGTTTATATTTCTAAGTATAATTAATCTTCTTTCTAGTGTCCATCTCAAAGTGAACACACAGAAAAAGACCATGATTGAGAAGATGGGCATGAGGGAGCTTCAGAAGTCTGTCTATTTGGGAGCTGGGGAATAGAAGTAGTGGGCATTTTGAAAGTATAATCAGTGCTTTTAAAAATCTAACTATAAGTAAAATTCCTTGTGACCCATACGGCATTGAGGATAATTTATGAGGCTCTGTCTCAGACAAGGAGGGGAAGGTATGGCCTGAAGGTAAACTGAACAAAGAAATTCTTGTTCAGTTTCAGTTCACCAAGTAGATTGTTCTGGGTCCATAAGAAGGCAATACTTTTTAAATCCGGGCTTTTGTTGAGGGCTTTCTTTTCTAAATTCCTCCTTATACATCTTTATGTCTCTGCTTTAATAAATATCCCCATTATACATGAGTTCTGGTCTACTCAGAAAGAAGTATGGCTGTAAGTTGGAAAAGGAGGAGGATATGAGGAAGAGAAACTCCTACCCAAGAGAAAAGAAAGGACTTTCTCACTGGAGAAGATGAATGGGAAAGGGTGGAGGAGATAGAGATTTGAAGGAGTTTCTTATGGTGAGAATGCTGCCTGGGTTCCTACCAACCTTAGGCTTCAGCCCAAAGGGAGAGGGCAGCACAATAGAAACTCTGATGGAACCCTCAGATAGATGAAAAGAAAATCTGAGGATATCCCGACTGGCATTCTACTTGTTCATAGATAGCAATATGGTGCAGCACAGTAGAACAGCAAGGGCAGTACAAGAGTTACAGATGATGAGCTTGAAGTGGCTTTTCTTAGTCTCTCTGCACTCCATCTTGGGTGTGACGGCTGACTGGCACACAAAAGAGGGCTGATAGAGAAGACTGTCTAACCTACCTGGGAGAATCACCACAACAGGGGGCAAAGAGACAATGAGGGCTCTAGGGCTCTACAGCGGTGTGCCCACATTGGGATTGCCTTGTGGACTTGGCAAGACCAAATCTATAGAACTACAGAAAGCCAAGCCTAATAAACTAGGGAAGATGGATAGGTCCCCAAGAGTAAGTCCTCAGCCATGGCACCTATCTTTGAGGAGACAAGGGATGACAATTTATGCTGTCCTTGCATGCATCAGCTGCCAAAGCCAGCCCCCAACAGTACCAGATAGCACAAAGACCAGACGCAGACTTCTGGTCCTCCCAGCTCCTATTCCTAGAATACGATGGGAACACCTCTCCCACTCCCATGCATAGAGCCTCCAGCTTGAGGCTCAATGAGGAGAGGAAGAGAAGAGAAGCCATCCTGACAGAAACTAACCTTGAATTGAACTTGAATTAAGCCAGTAGAGATTGTGTTACTTTCAATTTGGCAAGTTTATATTAGCTGGAAGTCTCCAGAGAAAAATGAGTTCAGTAATACAGAATAGAGGAAGCTGCAGTTTTTTGTACATCAGAAACTTAATACATAAATTTCAACCCAGTTGCCCTACTTTTAAAGGCCAGTGCTCTCCCGTACTCTGAGAAATAATCTTCTGACCATTTTCTTTGACAAAGCAACTTGAGCTTTATCTTACAGATTTTCCCACAGGCATTCTAGGACCATCTCAACCTAACTAGCTTTAGTTTTTTGACTTTGTTGCTTTAACCTTTGGTTCTGGCATTCCTTTTTTTTTTTTTTTTTTTTTTTTTTTGAGAGGGAGAGTCTAGCTCTGTTGCCCAGACTGGAGTCCAGTGGCACGATCTCGGCTTACTGCAACCTCTGCCTCCCAGGTTCAAGAGATTCTCATGCCTCAGCCTCCTGAGTAGCTGGGACTACGGTCATGAACCACCACACCTGGCTAATTTTTGTATTTTTAGTAGAGATGGGGTTTCACCATGTTGGCTGGGCTGGCCTTGAACTCCTGACCTCCAGTGATCTGCCTGTCTCGGCCTCCCAAAGTGCTGGAATTACAGGCATGAGCCACTGCGCCCGGCCAGTTCTGGCATTCTTACTGACCCTCAAGCCTGATCAAACCTGAGCACCCCTACTCAACTGGCACTTCAAGTTATAAGCCAACCTTTCTTTCCATCCCTAAGAGGGTCTACATTCCCCCAGTTACCACTCACTGGTTCCACAGCTAATCAGTTTCTAAGTTCATTAAGGGCAAAAACTATGCCCTATACATCCATATCCTAAGTTCTTAATAACAATGTGTGTATATACATGTCCATATGTTTTTGCCCACATAGAAAAGGTATTTTTTGTAAATTAGAAACACACACACAACACACAACATACACACATACGACACACACACATACACAACACATACACACAACAGATATATATACAAAACACACACATACATACCTCTCTATTCACACTAAGCATTAAAAATTGGACCTGTTTCAAAGTATATGTAGACAGTTAACATAGGCATCATATCTAAACTGAGATATTTTAAGGACGCAACAAAAAGCTAGTTTAATCATCATTATTAATCATTATTATTGATAAATGTGGGCTGTGCTGGTATGTAAGCATAACAACATACAAGTATGGCTTTTTGACTGAAATCATTGTCTATCCAGTTACATGACAGTAATAATAAATTATCGTAATTAGTGACCAAGTTTTCTTTTGTTGTGTTTCTATAGAGAAGAACCCTGGGGCTAATTTTACCGGTATGCACATATGATATCACTTCCTGAAAATGCATGAACATGAAGAATTTGTTGTGGTTGTTGTTGTTTTAGTACAACAGGGCAAGAAATACTGTAGAAGAAATGGCCTCCAGAAACGTGGTTGATTTGTATCTCAGGAATGTCTGCGAAGGTTAAGGGCTGAGATGGGGGGACAGATGTTCTCAAATAGCTGCTAAACCAAGCAGGCTCCAGCTAACAGCCATTTGGCAAATCAATCCCAAAACTACTACATGCATGCATCTTAGGTTTCCTTCTATTTCACCAGCTTTTCATTCAAATGGGGTCACATCAATAGCGATAATCTGTATTTTACCCCCACCAGTCCTCTGCTGCTCATTCTAAATTTATTTTCCACTCAAAGTGCCCCCAGATATTTCTGAGACAATCCAGGATAGCTCGTATGAACTTATTAACAAGTCTGGTCAGGTGTCTCTTGACATCCCCCTGAACGGTTGTCATTTGCAGCACAAAGTATTTCTCGGCCACACCCACTGGCTCTCAGGATGCCGGCAAGTTCTTCCAGGGAAAAGCAAGCTGGTGAACAGCTCCACACACTCTGACCACCTTCTCCATGCCCCACAATGGAAAAGGTCCCATTCTGGAAGGTGCACTCAGAGCCAGAAAACTTCCTTTCTCTTTTGTGTGTGTGTTTCTCCTTTAGGGACACACAAAGTTGTGTCACACACAGTTTTTAATCAGAGGCACTTTTTAAATTTTTTACATAATGTGAGCTTTTTTGTAGGATCCAGACGAGAGTCCAGAGGACTGGGCCCAGGGCAGAAATAAGTAACAGACAGCACTGTACCAGCATAGCCTGTAGCCTGAACTGAGCCTTTGCCATCAGGGCAAACAAACTTCCAACAGGCTTATCATGTTAGCTCATCTGGAAGGCCTGACAAGTAAAATTTCCAGCTGTGATCCAAGCAGATCCCTTACTCCACACTACGTATGGGGACATGTAAGTTTTATCTACATATAAAAATAGTCTAAATTGGACATTGAAAAATAAGCATCCAAAAGCATTTTTGATCAAAACTACAAGAAGATACTACCTCATATCCATTAGGATGGCTACTATCAAAAAAATTTTTTTAACTTTTAAAAACAAAATAGAACGTGTTATTAAGAATATGGAGAAATTGAAACTCTTGTGTACTGTTGGTGGGAATGCAAAACGCTGCCGCCACCATGGAAAACAGTACAGTAGTCCCTCAAAAACTACTATTTTGGCTTCCCAGAGGCAATCAGACCCAACTACTTTTAGTGTTTCTTGTGGTATTTATGTCCATATTTTAAACAGCCAGCTGGAATCCTGCTATTACTGATTCTGGTCAGTTGTAAGGATTCATTGTTTTCATGCTATGGAAGGCAAGGAGTTAGCTCTCCCCACCTTGCTACAATATGACCCATTGTCTTCCCAATATAATTCTGTTACTTTTATTTTTAAATAAATAGACTCATTGCTTGTGTTTTTCTGGCTATGTAAATCTTCTTGACATTGAGTCACATCGCATACAGTACTAACAGTACATTCTCTTCTTGTAGGAATTTTGTTTTTTTAGGGTTAACTTTTCAAAGAATTATTTTAGATATCTTAAGAAGCCATCCCCAAACTCTTACAAAGATATACTAATACACTGTCAGTTTTATCTCAATGTCTGGCTGCTTTTCATATTTATTTTCAACCAAGACTCCCATCCCTCCCCCGACTCTTACATTTTCGACATTCTTGGTCCTCTAATTCCTGAGGTTTTCCTGAGGTTCTGCAACTGTAGAAGGAAGAATCTTGCCAGATCCTTGGCATGGAACCTGCACAGTACAGCAGGCTATGACTGCAAATGAGCCCAGACGTCAGCCCGGATGATGGTTGAGGTGAAGTTAGGTGGTCTCTGATGCTCCCTCCACTCCCATTTCTATGATTTTTCATGGGTTAAACCTCTTTCTTTTCACTCATCCTTTCAAGCTGCCTTTCCCAATCCCTGCGGTTCTGGGGGATTCTGCCTTAAAGATGTGTGTGTGGGCAGGTGCCGATGCAGTGACCCAATAAATTTTTTCTCTTCGCTGAGTCACTCGGAGTAAGTTTTCTTTTTAAAATTCATCTTCCTGTAATAATCCTTTCCTGAAACAATCCTTGTTGACTGGTACAGCTGATGCCCACCTGCTGTGAGAACAGGCTGGGATAGAGGAAACTCCAAGGCTGGAGGAAGGCATTTTAAGTCACCTGACATTATACCAGGCTGACTTCCCTTTCCTCTGGACTTTCTCCATCTCAGCTTGGTGTTCATCTTAATCATTATTTCTCTAATTGTTTCTCACTTTCCACAAATTCACATACAGAGGTGGATTGTGGGTTCCCTCTCATATTCCATGCATGACTAAGCTGAAGAAATAGAGCCCCTGGCAACCATCCAGACTGGCTTTCTACTTCTCTGTAGAGACCAATATGGCGCAGCACAGTAGAACAGCAAGGGCCGTGCAAGAGTTACGGATGATGAGCCTGAAGTGGCTTTTCTTAGGCTCTCTGCACTCCATCATAGGTGTGAGGGCTGGCTTGGGTGTGAGAATTGGGAAAAAAACTATTACTTGCCAGTGTCATCATGGAACAGCAATCACCACTTCACCAGTCTGTGGAGGGTCACCATCATGGGGCATGATAGCATTGACCCTGGGTAAGGAGCTCCACTGTGGCCCTCTCATCCTCTGATTTGGAGTTTTCAAGTGATTTTTTTTTCCACCCGATTTATCTCTTCCCTACCCCTTTTAATTTCCCAGTAGGTTTGAAAATGCATAAAACCTCCATTTTTCCCTTTGTAACCTCCAGATGCTTATGTTTCACTCTCAGGCAGTGTTTTTATCCTGAGGCAAACTGCTTACATTGTGAAACTCTAGTTTCTATTTTAATCCACTTTTAAGGCAATACATCTGATTACATACCAAATCTAACACTTTTTTGAATAAAACCTGTATCTCCATCCACCTGCCCTGCTTCTTCCATTATAACCTTGGCAATGCTTTATCCCTTAGAGACTGCAAGGAGACACAGGTTGGGGAAACCTGACAGTTTTCATCATTTCCCAGATACTGTTTAAATGTGATGCTTGTGTGAATTTATTAGCAGCTCACTTATATTTAAACTATTGTCATATATTTTTGTATCTTTTTGTTCATACGTTAGATCATCTTGTAAAATGTGACAGAAGTAGAGAATCATATAATAAATAACATGTGATGGTTAATTTTAATGTGTCAACTCGACTAGGCTAAGAGATGCCCAGATAACTGGTAAAATATTATTTGTAGTTTGGTCTGTGTGGATGTTTCCAGAGAGATTAGAATTTGAATAGGTAGACTGAGCAAAGAAGATCCACCCTCACCAATGTGAACAGGTGTCATTCAAATCACTAAGAGTCCGAGTGGAAGAAAAGGAGAGGCAGAGAAAGGGTATATTTGCTCTCTGTGTTTAAGTTGGGACATCCATCTTCCCTCTCAGACTGGTGTTCTTAGTTCTTGGGCCTTTGGACTCAGACTAAATAACACCACCAGCTTTCCTGGGACTCCAGCTTATAGACCATTGATCATGGGACTCCTCAGTCTTCATATGTATGCACTGGCTCACATGATACATAATTCTATTACTTCTACTTCTCTGAGGAACCCTGATGAATACCCCCATGTACTCATTCAACAATTAACTCAGGCATCTATACCTTCATTTCATCTATACCCTCTCTCACTTGTACATCCCAGGATTATTTTGAAGCAAATCTAGACGTCATAATTTTCACTCTAAATTGTTGCTCTAATATATACATATTTGCCTCTTTATTTAAATTTTATAATACTATGATCATATCTGTAAAAATGAGTTTCTTACTATTATCAAATGTCTTCAGTGTTCAATTTTCCCTAATCATCTCATAAATGCTTTCTGCTTTACAGTTTGTTGTTTGAATCAGGATCATAATAAGGATGATACATTGCAATGAGTTGGCAATGCCTCTTAAGATCTCTTCTATAATGTATTCCTCCATCTCTTTTTTCCACCTTTGCAATTTATCTCGTAACAAAACCAGATCATTTATCCTGTCGAGTTTCCCAGTCTGGATTTTGTTGGTTGCACCCACTTTGTTATTTAACATATTTATCTGTCCCTGTGTTTCCCGTAAACTGGTGGGTAAATCCAGAGGCTTTTGCAATTTAGGTTTGCCTCCTGATATGGACTGTGTAATAATATCTTTTTATGCAATGTTCCCGTTAGCACTTTCACTTCCAGGAATCACAGCATGATGTGTATGCATATTTTGGAAGGAATATGGTTTTTTTCTCTCCTACTTAACTGACATTCTTATATTCTCTGGGACTTGCTTTCCTTGTACTTTTTGAACTAAAATTGTGGGTAATTTTTCTTCCCAAAGGACATTAAGGAGATTAATTTATGAGTTCACTTTGGTGAAATCAGAATTCTTAAATCCCAGCACCCCCTCCCCAGCCACATTCAAGAAGAACTATTCCAGCAATAGGCTCCATCTGACTTCCAGTGACCACAATAAGTGCATGGAGATTGTGGCTCTTCAGAACACATTCTCGAGAAAAAGTAATGAGCTATGCTTTTGCTGAAAGCTAATATGATCCATTTATCCTTCCGTTTCCCACAAACATTTATCTAATTTAGTCCATGTGGATGTAGTTTGACTAAAATAATTAGGGAGTTTCAGTGTGACTGGCTCACTATTCTTTGTGGACAGAGCTCTATGTATCCCGCATGGCACCCGGCAAAGGGGAGTACACCCAGCCCCTGGCCTCAGGGAACTTACAGTCTTGTATATAAGCAAATGCCCAACTGACTACAGTGCAAAATGTGCCAGAATAGAGATTATATAGGAAGATGGACAAAACCCAGTGAGGCTTTGAACAAGATGATATAGACCATATAGGAAGATGAACAAAGCTAAGAACAAGAGTTCTCAGTAAGGAAAGATAACAGCCAGGGGACAAAATCTTCACAGAGATGTGATTTGGAAACAGCCTTCCAGGACAGAAAGAATTTTGACAAAATTTCAGGACTGTATTCAGGACAGAGGATCTAACACAGACCAAGGCAGAGGCAGGAAACATTTTGCTGGGTTAGGATGTCCTGAAAGTATCTAGCAGTGGTTCTCCATTTTGGCTGTCATTAGAATGACTTAGGAGCTTTGAAAAATACAGAGGCCCAGGCCCATCCCAGACCAATCGATTCAGAGTCTCTGAGGAAGAGGTCTAGATATTTGTGACATTTAAAAAATTCCCAGAAGTGATTTTACCGGGCAGCCAGGGTTAAGAACCACAGGCAAACAGTGAAGCTTAGCAGATGGTCAGGACTAGGGAGGTGAACCGTTAGGGTGCCCTGAGCTGGGCCCCTCTCACCTGCTTCTGGCCATGGAGAAAGTCACCACAGGGTGCCACAGAGTAGCAGAGATGCCAGAAACTCTTAGATCTTACCTGAGTCTATCCTCTTTTGATTATATGTGCTTATTATGCAACTAATACCAGAATGGAGTCTTGTGGTGAATGACCTAAACATTACGAATAAACACAGAATAAACACCAGAAAGGCCTTCACCTCCATTCTCTAAGACTCCCACTGGAAAGGTGACTGTTGAAAATCATCCAGCCCTTCTCTTTTCTAACCTCTCTTTAGATATTTACATTCTTGTACATGGGAAAAATTTTTATTCACATACTAGGGCGAGAGAAATACCACACATTTATTTTCTCTCCCTAAACAAATGTAATCCATTCTAAATTCTACGTCACTGGACTGGTGGGGAACTCCATTCCAATAGACATTGGGGTTCCCTCTTACACTTTGGCACCAGCAGCACTGACTTTAGAGTTTATGCCTTCCAGAAAATTCTAGAAGGGCTCTCTATTTTTATTTCATGCTGGTCTGCCTGTCAGCCTCATGGTTTAAGTCCGTCTCTCCCTTGAAAACAGGCAACTCCCTGAAGATTCTGGGGCATACGTAGGCATAAAGGTGTACTACAATTGCACCATGCCATTTCTCTTGGGATGCAGTCCCAGCCCCACCCTGAGAATCATGGTTCAGCTCCTATCTGGGTGCTGCATAAAAGTGGAATCCTGGCAGGGTGCGGTGGCTCACACCTGTAATCTCAGCACTTTGGGAGGCCGAGGCCGGCAGATCACAAGGTCAGGAGATGGAGACCATCCTGGCTAACACGGTGAAACCCCATCTCTACTAAAAATACAAAAAATTAGCCAGGTGTGGTGGTGGGTGCCTGTAGTCCCAGCTACTCAGGGGGCTGAGGCAGGAGAATGGCATGAACCCAGGAGGCAGAGCTTGCAGTGAGCTGAGATCGTGCCACCGCACTCAAGCCTGGGTGACAGAGCAAGACTCTGTCTCAAAAAAATTTTTAAAAAGTGGAATCCAGATTTTCACTGCCACCCCTAAGGAAAGGAGCATATCTATTTTTTTAAGACCAGCTAAATGTCACCTCTTTCTTCAAGTTTCAGCTTTTTTTTTTCTTACTAAACTTAACATATGTTCCTGTGGCCAGGTACAGTGGCTCACACCTGTAATCCCAGCACTTTGGGAGGCCAACGTGGGAGGATCACCTGCAGTCGGGAGTCTGAGACTAGCCTGACCCACATGGAGAAACCCCATCTCTACTAAAAATACAAAATGAGCCAGGCTTGTTGGCGCATGCCTGTAATCCCAGCTACTGGGAAGGCTGAGGAAAGAGACTCAGTTGAACTCAGAGGCAGAGGGTGCGATGAGCCAAAATCATGCCATTGTGCTCTGGCCTGGGCAACAAGAGTGAAACTCTGTCTAAAAAAAAAAAAAAAAAAAATTATGTTCCTGTTTCCCTACTCCCTTTTGGGTCATTCCCCGATAGTCCCCCATGAGCCTAGGCTTTTACAGTAGTAGCCTGGAGGGTGTCATCTTCTGGGCTAGCCTCCCAAAAGATGAGCCTCCCTTGGTTCCCATGTAGCATGGGTGCTGAGTTGGGAGACAGAGATTTTGCCATCAGATCAGCTATGGCCTGGCAAAGTGGCTATCAGCAGAAGCTGGAAGCAGGCCAGGAGGCCAGGTGGAGGATATGGCAAAGACACACAGGGAGGGTCAGTGACAGCCTAAGTGAGCTACAGTTAGTCCTGACTCCACCTGGCTGTGAACAGGTCAACAAACAGCAAACAAATCATAATCTACAGACTCTGGCATCAGACTGGCAAACAGATGGCCAGGACAGAGAAGCCCCAGGGTAAGAAGACATTACAGGGACATCCCATACAGAGTTGGGGCTTCCTCCCCTTAAACCCCACACTATTCAGACCCAATAAGTTTCTTTATACATCCATAGTCATTTTGTAGAGAAGCAAGGAAAGTAGGTAGAACTCTGGGATACTAGCATTAGCCTTTTTACCTAAAGCCATTGAGCAAAATTGCAATGGACTGTCCAAATTATTGCATCAGCCTAGACTGTAGTTACTGGATTGGGGTTTTATGATGTAGTTTTTTTCCTGCTGCTCAATAAGTGAGACGTGGAAGAAGACCACATTACTTTCTATAATAAAGAAACACTTCGGCAGGCACGGTGGCTCATGCCTGTAATCCCAACACTTTGGGAGGCCAAGGCGCGCAGATCACCTAAGGTCAGGAGTTCAAGACTAGCCTGGCCAACATGGTGAAACCCTGTCTCTACTAAAAATACAAAAATGAGTGGGGCATGGTGGCGGGTGCCTGTAATCCCAGCTACTCGGGAGGCTGAGGCAGGAGAATTGCTTGAACCCGGGAGGCAGAGTTTGCAGTGAGCCGAGATCATGCCATTGCACGCCAGCCTGGGCAACAAGAGTAAAACTCCATCTCAAAAAAAAAAAAGGAAAGGAAATATTTCCTCTGTACATTTGAATTACAATGTGAGTTCTTTTGTGATTCGGCTTCCTTTGCATTTCACTAAAGAATAAGGTCTTTTAATGTATTTTTAATTATTTATATTTCCTTTCCTACCAATTTTCTGTTCATAATGTGTCTATTGGTGTGTATCTTTTCTTTATTTGTAGGACCTCTTTATAAATATTGAATGTAGCACCAATTTTAAATACGGATGAGACCTGGCAGAGGAAGTTAAGTGACTTTTCCAAGGTGAGAGTACTGAATAGAGAGTCGTAGCTACAGAGACCAGTCCACTTGTGCTCCTGAATCACAACCTAGGCTATCTCTCACTGTTCAACTCATCTATTTTGAGTATAAAATTAGGAAATATGCTTATATAACTATTAGAGATTGTGATCATTTATTTTTATAACACTATATTTTTCAGCAAATATTTACTGAGTTTTTAATATGTTCAGAGGACTGGGATAGAGAATAAAGATAAAACGGTGAGAAAAACAGATATGATCCCCCACGAAGCTTATCGACTAGAAGGAAAAAAAGCATTACTCGTAAAGACATATGGTAATGGTGGTACTGCCCTTGTCTCAGGGTCGAGGAAGGCTTCTCTGAGAAGTAGCATTTGAGCCCAGATTCGAAGTATGAACAGGCATTACTTAGGTGAGAAAGGATGAGGAAGAGCATTCTTAGCCAAAGAAACTGCTTATGCAAAGGCCCTGTGCAGAAGGGCGAATTACTCACTCAAGGAACAGAATAAGGCCCAGCACTGTAGAAAGTTAGAGTTCAGAGGCAGGTGGTTAGGGGATGGAGAGTGATCCAAGACAATGCTGAAGACAGGAAGGTAGGGGCTAGATCTTACAGGGCTTTGTGTATTCCGAAAGCACTTGCCATTATTTGTAGTGCAGCTGGATATCTGGGCAAGTCTTCCCAGACACAGAAAGTCTCTCGTGTCCCCACTTTTCAACGCCTTACCCCATCCTACTCTCTCTTAGATTTCATGGGGAGAAGCACTGTCAAGAAAGGCTTTTGTAAATGGAATCCCTCACTCCTCCTTTCTAGAACCTGGAAATCCTAATGCATCCCACTCATCTACTGATCCCTTCAGCCACCAGGACGGAAAATACATTTAGCTCCTTTTAAGGACTTGGCAGTCTACACCAGCATCATTGGTCTGCAACAATATTGTGAAATTCTTGAGTCTAGCTTGGAGAACACCTACAATCCCATCCCGGGCTAGTTCATTTCCTTCTCCCCCGCTTCTTTCACTGCTACTCAGAAAAAGAATTCTGCTTTCCTTGAGAACTAACTCTCAGGACAGGACCTGAAAATCTTTCTCAGTAAAGACTCGATATTTATATGATGTGAAACACCTGTAGAAAGGTACGGAGTGTGACACCCCACCCGCAGGGAATGGCACCGTGGCTTCTGTAATCAACCTGGATTAGTCTATTTTCAGGAGAAGACAGAGGAATTCCACTTATGCCCCTGGAGTAGAGTGTGTGTGTGTGTGTGTGTGTGTGTGTGTGTGTAAAAGAGAAAGAAAGAGAATGGGCAGGGAAAGAGAGAGAGATGGGTGGGGGAGGAAGATATTACCTGATTGATTTTGAGTTATAATCATTAGGTTTCATTAATCATACTATAAGGCTTTTGTTAGTCACCAGTATCCACTTTCAGACACATGGGAAGATGTCCTTTCTCCCTCTCTTTGATGTCAGGTATGGCAGTGCAACTCGCTCTGGCCAATGGAATGTGCATGGAAACAACATATGGTGGTTAACCGTGGTTAACTTCCTAGACTATTCTTTCCTTGTTGCTACAGTCTTGGATGCATGTGTTAACATGGAAGTGTCATAAGAGTGAAGCAGCCTGGATTGCTCGGAGGACAATCATGGAGGACAACTGTTTGCCCATATCCATGGAGGGCTATAGCAGAGAGAAAAAACTTCCGGTGAGCTACTGAGACTTTGGGGTTGTCAATTACTGTGGCATTGCTGAGCCTATCCGACTAATATATATGCTTATTTAGGAACTTAGAAACATCAACTTGCACACATAAATTTTGTGTCTGTGTGTGTTGTGGGGTGTGTGTTTGCTGGGTATGTGTTAGAAAGAGAGAGAGAAAGAGAAAGAATTGATGTATAGTGAGAGTTTGATTAAGATACAAGTTCCTTAACTCTTGATTTTAGCCAGTTTGGGACTTTTAGTTGTAAATTATGCAAATGGATATATAAGCATATATAAACAAATATATGGCTTACGTAAGTGTTTGTTTATGCACAATATGAAACATATTCTTATGTTTTTGTTTTGCACTGGCATACAAATGTACTATGGTCACTCAGAGTTGTCCTCTACAATCCACAAATAATATTTAAAAACTTAAGCTAACTAGTCAATTAAAAGCTCTAGGCAAACTTCATCTGTAAGATGCATTCCAGATGACTGTCTGAATCACGGACAATGTACACTGTACATTCATACCAACAGCGTAAGAAAAAGCTAGAGCTAGGTTTAGTTTTATATTTCCTGAGTTTTCTTGATTGCCGTCTGATCCTTGATGTTATTCCAACATAGAGTGATTTTTAAAGGAGAATTTAATTTAATATAAGTCTGAATATCCTTTGGAATGCTAGAAACCAGCATTACTCCAGCAACCCTAATGAAAAACACAAGTTCCGTGTACCAATTTGTGGTCAGAGCCAGCATTCCAGCCCTGCTCTCTCGTGGCTGCTAGTACTCCATCGTGTTCCTTTTCCCAGCTCTTTGCTTTTCTAGCTCAAGATGTCAGAGGCTGTGGCCCACATGGTATGCTAAACAGTCCACTGCTTACAGAAGGCTCTTACAGCTCAAGTGCAAAGACTTTGAACTTATAAAACACACCACCATCACTACCACCACCACCACTAAATGGAAGTCTCCGAGGATTTCCTATTAATGTCCCGGCAGATAGGCGTACACTTATTTTAAAACATTCTACATGTGCACACAGATGCATTTCCATACAGATTCGAGACAAGAAGAAAACTCATACAATTAGGCTGAGACTGATTCACTCGCATGTTTTATCACCGGTGTGGAATGCCAGTAACAAGAGCAATCATTTGTTTGTGAATTCACGGAAGACTGGAGTTTCACACTGGAAAGGGACTTCCCAATGAATAGCAATGGGGAGACTTGCTGTGTATTAGCATATTTTATCTGCCCTTGTTTTGAAATTAAACAGAGTTGTGGTTGAAAGGAGAAGGCACAGCTTGCCACTGGGCTGGCTTTTTAGAAAAGTGGCATTTGGAATGAGGTTTAGCTATGTGGGCAAATTCTAAAGTTAACTCTTAGGATTCTTGGGCTTGCAGAAGACATTTTCCCCTCCTCGTGTGATAACAGAATTTTCTAGTCACTACTATTCTTTCCAGAAGGCTACTCGTTCTTGGATGCAGTGCCTCTCTGTTTTGACTGGAGATACTTAAATATAAATCAGGAGAATTCTAAGCTGTAGTAAAGGCTAATTGGCAAAACTAAATTAAATTGTATTCCACATGTATTTACTGAACATATATTGTGTGCCCAAAGCTAGTCTAAGCACCTTGGGGTCAGGGGAGTGGAGAAAGAAGATAGATGGATGGATAGCAAAATTGAGATTGAGATCAAGATCAAGATGGAAATAGAGCTAGAAGTAGATGCATAAGACAATAAGAGAAAATTTAAAGTACTGTGTCATTAAAACCAATTAATATTCTAGAAGTTCTAAGAAAAAATGATGAGCATAAGTTGGATATCAAGAGGAGAGGTGAGTCTACATCTAAATTTGACAGAAAAGGGGAGGATTTGAATAGATAAGGGGCAAGCGTTCTGGAACTGGGAGTCAGTTATTAAGCACAGTAATTAAATGTGTAGGCTTTACATTGTCAAAGTATAATCTTCTAAACATCAAAAGCATGACTCTCATAAAAATACGAAGTGCATACCTTTCAAAGTTCTACTTAGCTCATTAATCAGGGAATCAGTATATTATAAAGATGACTCAACAGAATGTACGAGAAATCAAAGTATGTGTTGTTCATGAGAGTCAGAAGACTGAAATAAGATTGCTAAGTTAAAAACAAAGCTGGTTAATGTTCTATGGGACAACAAAAACTGTAGCATTTGAGGTCCCCTTTCCTAGTGGACAAAAATATTTGCTTCTCTACTGTAAAAAGATCCTTTGAATTTGACAATCTCTACTGAGTTAAAATAAGTCCACAGAGTCTAGAGTCTAAGCAATAATAATTGTAAGTCAAACAAAAATACATCTCTCTGGTGAACCAGGTACTCCTTATGGAGGCCTGTTTGATAGTGCTCTCATTTGACATTGAAACGACCCAATATGGAGAGGATCTACAAGTTTGGAGTATTTTTTAAAACAGTATTCAGGCAGAAGAGAGTTCTAACCTTGTTCCAGCATTTGCCCACTGTATGATGTGGCAATGTGCCCTCACTTCCTGGTTCTTCAATTTCTTTATCTATAAAATATAGGCAATAATAGTTCTTAGCACACAGACTTGTTATAGGGATCACATGAGATAATATACAATGTCAGAGTTTTGCATAATGCCTAGCACATAATGCCTAGGGCTCAAGATACCTTACCTCAGATAAATAGGGAAGGATCACCAGCAAAATCCCACAGATGCAAGTGAGCACGGTGTTTGGAGGGCACTGGATGGACCAGCCTGGCTAGAGAAGAGAGCAGGGAAATAGAGAAAGATAAATTAATAGTTTTTAGTCAGATTTGTGTAGCTCTAAAATCATTTTTAGAAATAAGGAAAGGACAAAGAAGTGCACAGACACTTTGAGAAACCTGGGTTTTATTCTGAAGTCCGTTGAGAGCTACTACCACTATTTTTTGTGTGTGTGTGTGTGTGTGTGTGTGTGTGTGTGTGTGCCGCATAATGACACGGTGAATACAGAATTTGGGAAAAACTAACTCAGCTTTCTATAGGGCAGTGTGGAACAGGGAGAGTCTGTGGTTAGAGAGGAGAGTTAGGAAGTGGTAAAGGATTAAGAAGCCAAAAGAGAGGAAGGAAATGTACATGAATACTACAGTGTGAAACTGAAAGATTGTGGGAATGGTGTTCTCTTTGATATTAACAGGCAGCTTAGGAAAAGAAGACAGTGAAGATGAGGAATTCTGTTTGCATCTACTGGCTTTATCTGGGACTAAGAGGTATGGATGTTGAAATGCTCCATAGACTATGGGAGACCAGAATTTGGATGAGAAATTAATGGTGGAGATATAGCTTTAGAGGTCACCCATCCAAACATGATACGTAAAGCCTTAAAAGTCAATGGACAAACCTAGCACTGAAGAGGAGAGAGCAGAGGGACAAGAATGATATGTGTGTTCTTTCTCTCTTTTTTTAAAAAAAGATAGTTGTTTTCCAAAGGATAAAAACATAGAAGGTCATTGGAGAGAGTGGACAGAAAGCTCCAACACTTTGGAATCGAAAGTAGAAGAGCGATGCAGGAAAGGAGTAGAAAGCCAACGCTGCTGAATAATCCCCAGAGCTGATGGAGGACGATGGAGGCAAAGCTCACTGAGTTGAGTTGACCTCGCCATTAAATGGAAGAAACTCTGGAAATACATGGAATACATTGGCTTAAATCCACTCTAAGTTATAAATAACCAACAGGAGAGTGTTTGCTGGTGGAAGAGTTTGCTGGGAGAAAGGAAATTTTAAAGCATGGGGGAAATTGAAGGTGAGGAGATGGGAGCATGCGGTGCCTTAGGCTTGGTCTCCTTTCAAAGTCACTCTGGGACAAGAATGTGAATGCAAGCAGTTGATTTAGGACGTGATCCCAGGAAGGACCAGGAAAGAAACAGATATTGGGCCAGGGATGGGAAGAAAGTCAACGCAGGGTCCATTACTCAGCAGGGTCGCACTGTGGGTGGCCAGGACTCAGTCCTGCTAGGAGCCTGGGAAGGACTATGAAGAACAAGTTCGAGAGCCATCCCAGCTGAGCGGAGACTCTCCGGAGTACTCAGTCACCAAGTCTAGGCTGTTAGATGAGAGATGTTCCTGGATTTTAACTCTCTGGTACTTCTGGTCTACTTGTGCCTGCAACCAGAGAAAGCCCTGAGGAGAGAGCCTAGGGCTGGCAGTAAGCAGCCCCTGGTGTGTCCAAGAACAGCAAGCACTGAGGGGCGAAGGGTGGGGCACCCACCAGGTTGGAGAGCAGAGGCTGCAGCCAGACTGCCTGAATGTGAATGTGGCTGGATTTTCTGCCGCTGAGTACACCTCGGGGCAGGCCTGCTGGGGTCTTCTGATATAGGTACAGTTCAGCTTGCTTCTAGACCGGCCTCAGAAACCTAAGAGTCAAGTTATCTGTCGGGAGCCTGCTATCATTATTACTTACCACGTTTTGGTCACTCGCCGTGTGTCAGACATTGTATAAGGTGCTTTCTATGCGACAGAAACCCCTGCCTGTCCACACAATCTGCTCTCTCCATCCTCAGTGGATGGGGGCTTTGTTACTTTGGCATTAAGTGGCACAGATGAGTTAGCATCACTCCTGAAGTTTCTTCTGTAAAGATGATTAATATTAGGAGATGCTATACTCTAAAAACTCCAGAGACCTAAGGATCTACAGATACTTTTTCAGGATCAATTTGGGAATCACGGTTGTCACGGTGTTGAGAGTGTTGCAATGTTCTTATCAGACAATCACAAACACACACTGAATCCAGAAGATGTTGGACCGTGGGGCATTTCTTTTCACACCATGCAGGTCCAAGAAGTCTTTATTCTCTACTCTTTCTGCCTCTTCTCTCCCTTCTTCCCCTATTAGTTTTCTGCTTCTCTGGCTTCGCTTCATAATTCTGACTCTGTCATGGAAGCACGTGGCAAAGCTGGCCCTGTTTCCTCTAGAATATTCCAGGTCCACTTGGCTGGCCCTCTCCTTAGAACCACATTCCTGGGGTTCTGGGGAGACAACAGCTTCCTGTCATTACTAGCTGAACGGAAGAGTAGCATCCTTCATTAGATCCTCTCAGCCTTGCTCACATCTTTATAGAGAGTGCCTTTATCAGCCTCACTTCAAATTACCCAATGAGGGTTTATCTTCTGTTCCTGCCGGACCCTAACTGACAATACAGCACTCAAGTTGACTGCAGGCAATTCCGTGGCAGAAACCTAACCTTATGCTTCTCTCTGAACCTGTCCTTGGGAAGATACAACCACAAATATTAGTAGAGATTAAAACTGAGGTTCAGTGTGGATTTCGTCAGAGAAGCGTGACTGTTCTTGGAGAAAAAGCATTTTCAGAAGGGGCACGGTAACTTCATTCTTTTACTCAACAAATACTGAAAGCCAGGCACTGTTCTAGGTGCCAGGAAAATAGTATGAGCAAGACAGAATTTCTGCCTCAGGGAGTTATATTCTAATGGAAGGAATGAGTCAGAACTAACACACACTCGTATAAATTAAAAAGACAATTCCAGATAATGCTAAGTAGATTTTTTAAAGTGCTAGAAACGGGAAGATACTATCTGGGGTTAGTTGGCTAACTAAGGCTCTTAAAAGTTCATTTCCAAGGTGATTGGGCACCTTCCTTAGCACAACAGAGACACCCCATCTTGAGGACTTCTGAAATCATTAGGGTAATTTTAACAATGCAATTCGATGTGGGAAGGAACAATGAATCACTGAAATTTGGGTATTAATGTTAAAAGGACTTATTTGGACCCCAAAACAGGACTGTACATCTCTCCACCCTCATCATTGATGCCTCTAGTAGTTCAAGAAAAACTGTTTCATTGAAGAGTTGCTGCAATTTTTTCTTCTCTTATGGAGACTGTAACTGTGATCAAAGTGATATGAAGATGCTATTCTTCAGCTTCTGCAAATAGAATGAAAATGACTTTTGGCTGTGGGTGTGTGAGGTTTTTCTCAAAATGGAATGTGAGGGCAAGAACTAATGTGCTAATAAACCTCTGTTGGCAGGAAAGAGGTTTTGTCAACGAACTGTGAGAGAAGCAGAATACAGTCCCAAGAAGTTGCAAGATGGGGTCTGCTTTACGGGAATTGGAATCAAATTCAAACATTTTATAGTTCAGTCGTTTAAACATTGACTTAAACATTTGGACATGTATCCATCTCTGGTCTAGCCTGGAGCCACTGTAACTTGCACATGAAATCCACTGCAAGCTACTAATTATTGTCTTCACAAAAACCACAGTGCAGGCAGTAGCTGAATTCTGAAAACAGGTTTTCTGCTCTCAAGGAATAATGCTAAAAGGAGGAAATTTGTAGATACCCAGGACTCCTACCCACAAGTATTTCCCCAAAACTTATTCATTTAATCCCAGGGCTCTCCTTCCCTTCTCCGGGTCCCATAGCTACCAGCTTCTCTCATCCTCAGCTCTCCGGCTTCTTCCCTAACAGCACATGCATTACAGTTTCTAGAGCAAGCCCTGCTCAAGACTGTTAGAGGTAATCTTAGTTGACTGTGGCACCTTAAGGATGAGGTGGCTTTTGTCAAAGTACTTAAACACTTACAGGTGCCCAGCGTGTTTGACTTCTTTTCTAAGGAACTTACCATTTGCCTAACAGAATGACGGAAGCTTGGTAGCATAAGATCTGTTCACATCCCTGATACATGAAAGGCCATGGTTCTCTGACTTTTTAGTCCCAGCGCTTCTTCACACTCCTTAAACCTATTAGGGCTCCCAAAAAGCTTTTGTTTTATATAGGTAGCATTTATTGATGTTTTCTACGTTTGAAATTAAAACTGATAATTTTTTAAATTTATTTAAGATAACAATAAATATATTACATGTTGGTATAAATATAATACTTATATAAATAGTAAGTATATTTTCCAAAACCAAAAATGTTTAATGAGAAGAGTAGCATTGTCTTACTGTTTTGCAAATCTCCTTACTTTAATATCTGGCCTATTAGCAGATAGCTGGATTCCCATTTCTGTTTCCATATTCAATCTGTTAAGGTACTGTTATACTTTCCCAGTTGGTGGGAAAGCAGCACCATGGAGTAGGAGTGCAGGGGGTGGGGGAAAGAAAGAACTTTCTGCTAATCCCAAGAATGTGCCATGAGATTTGGAGAGTGAAAGAAAAATAGTCTAGAGGTGTTGCAGTTTCACAATTTTACCCCTTGAATCTACAATGACACATTTCAAATATTAGAATTGGATGGGATAAAAAGGAATGAATTAACAGCATTCACTATGACCTGGATGAGATTAGAGACTATTATTCTAAATGAAGTAACTCAGGAATGGAAAACCAAACATCATATGCTGTCACCGATATGTGGGAGCTAAGCCACGAGGACGCAAAGGCATAAGAATGATACAATGGACTCTGGGGACTTGTAGGGAAGAGTGAGGGGAGGCGAGAGATAAAAGACTACACATAGGGTGCAGTGTGTACTGCTTGGGTGATGGGTGCACCAGGTTCTCACAAATCTCCACTAAAGAACTTACTCATGTAACCAAATACCACCTGCACTGCCAATAACTTATGGAAAAAATAAAATTAAAAAAATAAAAAGAACTGGATGGGAACTCAGAGGTCACATGACACACTCTTCAGTCTAAAAAGTAGATTAACTTGATGACAAGTTATTGGGGAAGTGAAGCCAACACCTAAAGGTGTAGCATAAGCACAGACTGATGAGTCCCAAGAAGCAAGAAGGGAATGGAGCATGTTGCCCCATTCCCCCTCCCCCAGGGACCTCCAGTTTTTTCTTTATTGCTGAATTGTTCTCTCCAGCAGCATTGGTCTCCATCCAGTGAATGTATGTTCAGCTAGCCACTTAACAAACTCAAGCTGTGGTTTTAGGGCTGATAAATAATTATGTTAATTAACAGGTTGGAGGAAAAATATGATGTTATTCCTGTGGAATGCTCTGAAAAGCTGGAAACACTTAACTGCAAAAACTACATGTGGTGAAATAACCAATAATTTGCTTAAAAAACCCACATCTGGTTTGCTGGCTCAAAGCAGGGGTTAACAGTCTTTCGAGGGCAGCCAGTGTTGGAGAGGGGTCCCAGGATAAACAGCCAAGCCTTCACGGCAGGAAATATGCTTGTTCTTATAGCACAAGCATTTACGTTGGCTTCTAACCAGAATGAAATGTACAAAGAATTGTTTGGTTTGTCTTTTTCTTTTTTCTCTTCATAAAATGCAGTTCAAAAATGCCTTCCTCATATTTGTATGCTTGAATGTGGGAGAGAGGGAATAGTCACATGAGAATAACAAAATAATTCATTGCTCCAAACTTCTAAAAGAATGCAGAAAACACACCATGGTAATAGAGAATAGACAGGTTCAATTCATACATGCATAATTATTATCCTAACAGACACTGATTTCATACATAAGTACTGAGCATCTTCCTTGCACAAGACACTGATATGAAAGTTATAACTGATACACAGGTGAGTCATCTGTGGTCCCAGATCTCCAGGAAAAAGTAGCTCAGAAGAGAGAGTAACATAAAACTACAACATGTGGATAATACAAATCCCAGTGTGATGTGTGTCATTAAAGAGAGAAGTAAAGTACTATAAATGGCTTGAAGGCAGGAAATTTCATGTAAGATTGGAAGCATCCACAAGGTTTTTTTGTCAATAGTGGTATTTCAGCTGAGGCACAGAAAATGTCTACAATTCCAATAGACGAAAATAAAGGCAGAATGGCATCGGACTGGAGCACACCAGCACATCTGTAATAAAAGCAAGAAGCAGGGGACTGTGGCTAGAATGCACAACAGATGTAAACAGTGTGGGGAGGGGCCAGGTGCAGTGGCTCACACTTGTAATCCCAACACTTTGGGAGGCCGAGACGGGTGGATTACCTGAGGTCAGGAGTTCGAGACCAACCTGGCCAACATGGTGAAATCTCATCTCTACTAAAAACACAAATATTAGCTGGGCATGGTGGCACACACCTGTAATCCCAGCTACTTGGGAGGCTGAGACAGGAGAATTGCTTGAACCTGGGAGATAGAAGTTGCAGTGAGCCAAGATCGTGCCATTGCACTCCAGCCTGGGCAACAGAGGGAGACTCTGTCTCAGAAAAAAAAAAAAAAAAGAATATAGGAAGGCTAATCAGAGAAAGGCAGTCACTGGAGATGCCCATTGGAATACTGATCTGGCAGCAATAGTACTGGGTACGATAAAGGAGAAACAAGCCTAAGGACTAGAAAGATACTCTCAAAACTGTGCAGGAAGTCCTTACAGTGGTGCTGTATGTTCACCATTATCTGCCAGATACTTATGTAGCATGAGAACTGATTGGGCCAAGGTAGGGAGGAACTGAAGATATTTTCATAGGCTCCATCTGCAGAGACTAAGAGGATGTGCTTAAATTTCTGGCCACCAGATAGATCGATCCAGCAGGTGGCTAAAAATTCAGTTATACGTAGGAATCAACAGAAGGAAGAGCACGAGGGAGAAATGAGAAGCAGTCTCCTGTGGCCATGGGGGCCCTCTTCCAATTCCCTCCACACTCCAGCCAGAAAGAGCATCAGGAGACGCACATCTGACCACAGCATCATCCGCTAAAGGCATGCCAATGGCTTCCCATTGCTCTTGGGATACACATCAAAGTTTATCATGGCCTGCAAGGTCCCACAAGTTCTGCCCATTCTGGTCCCCATCTACCTCTCAAGCACTGCCTTCTCCCTCCCCTCTGTTAGTACTTCAGCCACTGTGGTCTTCTCTCCATCCCTTGGCCTGCTAGGTTCCCTCCTGTCACAGGGCCTTTGCCCTGCTTAAGAACCTTTGCTGTCATCAGTTGGCCTCGCTACCCTCTACATATAATTCTCAATTAAGTGGCCACTCTTTAAGGCAGCACTTCATACTTCTTTCTGGTTGGGTGGATCAAATCTTTCCATTATATTCCCTTACAGCATCTTATGTTTTCTCTTTCCAGACATATCACAATTGCAACTGTGTATCTTTTTGTACAATTATTTGATTTACAAAGGTTCCCACATGAAGCTGTAAGTTCCTGAGGACAGGGTCACCGCGGATCCTTGATTTTCAGCACTTTACTCCTGGTATTTAGTAGGCTTTCAATATATAGTTGTTGAGTGAATGCATACTAAAGAATGATATAAAAATGCTCTCACCTGCATTACTCCACTCAATCTTCAACAAACAGCTATAAGGTGGATATTACAGTTTAGTTTTACAAACGAGAGACTTTACAATGCTGCGACCCTCTCTTCCTCTCAGCACCGTATGGAAAGTTAGTGGCAATGTTGTGGTTTTGACTCTGTCCACCACACAGACCCTGCCCTGGGAGCAGAATCCAGGTCTCAGATGCCAAAGGGGCATCAGCGTCTAGATGGCCACAAGTACCAAATGCTGTAGAGGAACCAAAGTAGGATGGGAACGGGGATACTCCATTGACTTGGGACATCATAGTAGCCTTCCAGAGAGTGGTGGCAGAAGAGTGACAGGTGCAGAAGTCAGACTGTGGTCTCTTTAAAGCAGTTTGAATGAAGGAAAGTTTTCAGAGTGGAAGGAGTTGCAAGGTGATTAGAAAAAGTCATCCAGGTTGTTGAGAGGGAGGCTGAGAAAGAATATTTGAGAAGACCACAAGCAACTTAGGGTAGAATCCTCTGCAGGATGAGTGAAAAGACAAAACAGAACCATACTTCTTAAACAAAGAAACCGAAACTCTATTCCGAGACATTTTATTTAAAAACTGTAAATGGCAAACGTGTGGTTCTGTTTATTTATTAGTAATCAGAGATTGAAAAATTAGAATTAGAGGTGCCACTTTTACTTCTCAAGCTGGCATTATTTTTTAAAGGAAGGATGCTTGTAGTTGCATTACTATTTATCATCTGATGTGTTTAATAAACCTCATAGAGCATCAGGCTACTGTCCAGAGGTTGTGGTGGCCTTCACTGAGGTAGAGAGTAAGTGTGGTGGGTGTTCTAAGGGAGGAAGAAGCATCGGCTCTCTCCCTTGCCCAGCAGGTTCTTCTGGGGAAATGGGAAAAGCCATCTGCTGAACAAATTGCTGCTCCATAACATCGTATAAGAATGGATGATACGCTCTCTGGGTGGCAAAAGGCCTCCCTAATTTTAAAGCAAGAGAAACATATAAAGGTATGCTGTCTATACAAACAGTAGTGATGTATAACAAATATTGCCATTAAAATAAAATAAGCCAGTGTAAGCTTTCAATTAAAAGAATGTTTTAAGAGTACGGTTATAATTCACTGATGGAGGCCTCTGATACTCCAATCAAAATACCTATAAAGACAGATCCAATGAAAGAGGAGCGTACATTGGAACTAATACAGGCAATCAACCTAATGTTGGTTGGAATTAGGGGGGATTTCCACTACTTGAAGAGCTACAGACCAGTGTGTGAACCGTATTTGCCCACCTGAAACCAACTACCCCATCCATCCCACAAGGCTCCCTGTGTCCCCTACTCCTTGGCTCCTTGGCTGAAAGATGAGGGCCTCCACCAACTTGAAAACTCTCCCTCTGTTGTAGGAGTATCATTTTTGAGGATGACTTCTATCCCCTATATCCAGTTGGTATCTCTTTTTCATCAGTAAAAGAGTATAACACAAGGGAATTGTATACAGTGCATCCTAGGAGCTGTAGGCCTACCCAGTAAAATGCTGTCAAAATAGGCCAAAAGTAGCAGGGCACGCAGAGGAAGGGGGCTTTGTTGTGTACTCAGGCACTGGCACTTGTCAGAGAACAGGCAGAGAGAGGGAAAGAAGACCCCTCCTAAGCCCAGCAGAACCTGACTGAGTGGACCGGGGCTGGGCCAGGAGTTGTAGATGAGAGAAGGTTGTCTGATCTTGTGCATGGACAGGGAGCAGACAAGTGCAGGTTGGTGCCTTGGCCGACGGACCCTGGGTCCAGACAGCCTTCTCTTCATCCTTAACTGGAGAAATGAGCCAGAGAGACACAAGACACCACAAAGTAAGAGAACTGGAAATTCCTTCTAAAGTAATTCTGAAGAACAAACATAGATGTGTCCAAGTAATAAACAGAATAGAATATGCTACCATTTTTGCTTATCAAGTTGGCAAAAAATGTTAATGAAATATTTAAAAGTAATGAAGTTCTTAGAAGAGGCAATGAAAACAACATTCTTATACACTATCACATACATTATCAATGGAGACATAAATTTCCAGAAACTCTCAGGAAAAGATTTAGGTGTACCTGTCTTCATCATTGCAGTCTTATTTAAACAAAACCTTATGGCCTAATATAGAAGAAGGACTACTTTTTATATACATGTTTGCATAATAGGCCATTGTAAAGATGTACTCTAATTTATTTAATGATGTGGAGAATGCCTATGATAAAACTTTAAATCAAAAAAGCAGGATACAAACTTCATTTCAAAACAATATGACATCAGTTTTAAAACCACCCAAAAGCACATATAGACGCAGAAAAAAACATTAGAAAGAAAAGGAAAAAAAAAATGGGAAGAAATATGTTTAAATGTCAACAGTGGTTATGGCTCAAAATATATAAGATTTAGGATTATCAATGAAGCAGAATTTGTTATATTTTATCATAACATACGTAAATAAATTTTTTAAACCATGAGGAGACGTTTTTAGAAATAGCCAGAAATGGAGGGAGAGGGGTGCACATCAGCACACGAGATCCCAGTGATGATATGTGTCAGAATTAACGCACGTCAGAGACGACTTTCTTTCTCCCCTAAACAGGCCCCTAGAATGCCATTTGAAAATGTCGAGAGCCTGGTAGGCAAATTCATGCGTGATGGATACTTCACAAATCAGTCATGGAACAGTTTTGTTCACAGAAGTTTTATAGGAAAATGATCTCATTCCAAACGGTGCTCATGGACCCAAACTC
Organism: Chlorocebus sabaeus; assembly: GCF_047675955.1. NCBI lineage: Eukaryota > Metazoa > Chordata > Mammalia > Primates > Cercopithecidae > Chlorocebus > Chlorocebus sabaeus. Next base: position 10,720,541 of record NC_132915.1, on the reverse strand, counting down.
TGAGGTAATGGGAGAACTATCATAATGGAAAGACTTTACGGAATGATAAATTAAACACTAGAAAAGCAGTTGAGAGTTTAAGTCTGACTCAGAGACCACAGCCCCTCAGCCTCACGTTGGAGGAAGTCCCTGGACAAGTCATTTTACCTTTCTGGGTTCAGGGTCCTCATTTATGAAGTGGGGATTAGAAACTTTCCAGTTTCCCTTGCAGGATTATTACAAATAACAAAGGCAAATGAGTCCTCTGCAAATAAGTCATCACCACACTATTACATTAATGAGAGAAATGCAGAGTTTATGAGCCTGGGTACTAAGGTTGTAAAGTTTCATGGCATCACATTTCTCCTAACAATGGTACTACATATTGAGGGTTACTGGAAGAGAATCCTTTTCCAGATGAGATAATGTTTTGCAAAGTTTGACTAATATGTGTTCTACTTATAATGCTGGTGTTTCTGTTGTTTTGTTTGGTTTGGTTTCTATTGTTTTGTTTTTTTAGAACACTCAAAAATATTTTTAGAACACTCAAAAATACATTTGGAATTGGTATTTGAAGCATATTTTCCAAAGAAGTACACTTCCCAAATATGGAAACGTACTTCCCAAATGTGGAAGTATCCATAAAATGTTAAAATCTGCATTTTAAGGGTATTTGGTCAGTGTTATGGGGAAGAACTTCAGTTTCCTAAAATGTTAATGCCTGTGCATGATGTGTGTGTTTGTGTGTATGTATGTATGCACGCATGGGTGTGTGCCCACTGGTACACATGTATATTACAGTCAGGAGGAGGGAGACTAAGTCAAGAAGATATAAGAAGAAGCAGTGAGGATGATGCCCAGATCCACGCCTCTCCAGCTGACCCCTAGGAGATCAGGTCAAGTTTTGCAGAAGTGGTTGATCCTGAGTGATTTGCGTTTATTTATAAGGTATCTTTTCCTTATAAATAAAAGGCAACAAATAATTGGTGCCATTTGCACAAAATGTAGACTAATTATGGATAAGAAAACAATATGCACAAAATGTGTTTAGCAGCCACACTTGTAACAGAAAAATAACAGATCTACCAAGAGGGAACCGGTTAAAGTTCATCCATAAAATAGAGAGTTCTAGAGGGTCATTTCAAACTCTGATCAAGATCTACATTCAGATATCAGAAGACATGCATGAGCCACCACTGAGTGATTGAATCATAAAATATGTATTCTATGATCCAATTTTATAACTATAATTTACAGGTATATTTTGTATTAATGTATACATTGCACAGGGGAAAAAAAAACCCTGAAAGGACGTACCCTGTAATGTTAATCCCAGCTATCTCTAAGTGACCCAATTTGAGATATTTTTAACTTTCTATTTTGGTTCAATTGTTCGAACTTTTAACAGTCCAAATATTATTTTTAAGAGCATAAACAAGACTTTTTCATTTTGAGAAAAATAGCAAATTATATTGTCCACCAAAAAATTTTTAGAATTGAATCTCAGAGATAAAAAGCAATGAACAATTAGCCTTATTCTTTCTCATCATTAGTTCAGGTAATGTGTTTGTATCCTTACCTCTAACCCTAACCTTTGACTTTGAAAACTTGCTGAGCTTATGCAAGAAACAGCAAGTCAGCTCAATTGCACAAAAAGCCTCAAATCGCTGGTATAAAAATTCCTAAATCTTAAACAGGAACCATCGATCAACAGATGCTCTTTTCTCTGTAGGCTTTCTTCCCTTTCTGGTATAAAATCTGGTACCAGTGGCTTCGACAACACTTTTTTTAAAGCCACAAATAAAGGTAAAGCTTGAGTGGAAAGCCAAGTAATTATTTCTTCAGAATTAAAATCATTGTGGGTGAGGATGTTGAGCCAACTAAAGTTAAAACCGATTTAAAGGTGGTTTAACTGGGAACCTCTGATAGAAATAACTAGCTTAAATAACTAGCTTGACACACCAATTATACCTAATACACTAGGTAAACAAAGATTTAATGTCAGAATAGTATTAACTGTGATGTTTGGTTAGTAGAAAGAAACATTTTCCTTCCTCTAATCCTTCCTTTAAGATAGACAGTAACCACAGGGACCTATTATGGAATTTAAATTAAGTCATATTTTTCAGTTTTTGTATGTAGCCAGCAATTCCTCTAAAATCCCCCCTAAAATGCAGTCAGGCATTGCTTTCTTTAAAAAAAAAAAAAATAGCAAAATAAGGACGTGTTATGAATTGCAAGAGGCAGTCCTTTGGATACTGCAATTTCCCTTTGAGCCTGAGTTGTGCTGATTCTATTTCCTTTTTTTTTTTTTTTTTTTTTTGAGACGGGGTCTCGCTCTGTCACCCAGGCTGGAGTGCAGTGGCCGGATCTCAGCTCACTGAAAGCTCCGCCTACCGGGTTCACGCCATTCTCCTGCCTCAGCCTCCCGAGTAGCTGGGACTACAGGCGCCCGCCACCTCGCCCAGCTAGTTTTTTTTTTTTGTATTTTTTAGTAGAGACGGGGTTTCACCGGGTTCACCAGGATGGTCTCGATCTCCTGACCTTGTGATCCGCCCGTCTCAGCCTCCCAAAGTGCTGGGATTACAGGCTTGAGCCACCGCGCCCGGCTAGCCTCGTTGCAGTGAAGCATTATTGGAAAATACACGTTTGTGGGGTTAAAGCTAATGTTAGTTTGTAGCATGGAAACTGTGCCGCTAGAAGGATTTTTTTTAAGTATCTCTTTTTGCTCTCTAGACAAAATAGGGAGCGGGAAAATGAAAATCTGGCATTTAATGCTTCTTGGTGAAAAACCATGTTACTACTCCTATCAATCCAGCCAAAAAAATGTAGTGCTATTTAAGTCCTCATGGACTTTAAAGGAATCTGAATAAGTTTACTCTTCTTTTCTAATCTGTTCAGTTTTGATAATCGTGTGTGTTTTAAAGGAAACGTAATATTTGTAGACAGCCCTGGCTCTTAGCATTGTGATCTGGGAAAACTGAGGAAGATGTGGAGGGTTGTGGCTAGAGTCAGTTTTGCTTCATTTGCTTTCATCACTGTCCAGTAAAATGTCAGGGATTCTCAGGATTTAGGGAAGGTGACAGTGAGCTTTGGAAATGATTACATCGCTGTGCTTATTAGTGCCTCCTGGTAGCCCCAACCCTATTTCTTTTATAGTTCAGTTCTGTTCTTTTTTACCTTTTGGGAATACATGCTCCATGCTTACAGGATAGCCCAAATGGATGGAGACAGGAGAGCCTAACTATTGTGAAATGTCAATGCTTTTCACAACGAACATGTTTCTCTCTGAGGGCCTCTATATTTAGACTCCACGTTTAGGAGATCCCGGGCCTATGAACCTATACCTTACACCTCACACCTCCATTGGGAGGTGACATCTGGACTCTTAACAAGATGCCTGGGATGGTGGCTGCCTCTTCCCAGAGCCTGTGCTCCTTCTGGCCAGCCCAAAGCCCACACTACTGGACTAGAGTGGGTTGAATAGTTTCCCCTCAAATTCATGTTCGCTTGGATCATTAGAATGTTACCTTATTTAGAAATAGAAACTTTGCAATTATAATCAATTAAGATGAGGTTGTACTGGATTAGGGTGGGACCTCCTTAACAGAGGAATGTCATGTGAAGACAAAGGCACCGCTTGGAGTGATGAGCCCACAAGCCAAGGGATGCCAGCTCCTAGATTTCAAATTTCTAGACTCCAAAACTGAAAGAATAAATATCTGCTGCTCAAGCCACCCGGTTTGTGGTACTAGGAAATGACTAGATAGCAGATTGAAGAGGAAGTTCTTAAAAAAATGAAGGAATTTACATTTCTTCAAAGTTAGACACCTGATGCTTTAAAATCAGGCTTGAAGAAGATCTTTTTAAGCCTCACTTAAAGATCACATGCAAGATAGTTTTTACTTGTAGGTGACAATCTGGAGAAATAAAGAGATTCTTCTTGGTTCTTGCCAAAGTCAGATAATTTTATGTTCTTCCTAAAATGGAAAATTTGAGATCAAAGAAACTGTCAGGACATAACTGCTCTGTTCCCTGGTTTAGATACGACTGGTCACAGCATGCTGTATCATCGAGATCTTCGAAAAAGGACATTTCTTCAGGTCACACAATCCTTAAAATGCAAAGTTGTTTGTGCATTTCAATGCACACAATTTTATTTAAAAATTCATTAAAAGATGCAAAGCATTCCACAAACTCCAAAAAGTATTACGATATTATGTCCTACAAATGTGCTATGTCATAGAGTACACCACAACTTAAGAAATTCAAGTAAGCCATGGACCCCACAGAAGTATTCAATGTAAACTTTAAAATCTATTTCTTAAAATTAAAATACAGTTTATCCCTATAAAGAACAATGTTACTTAAATTCAGGGACTTATGCTGGACTTAGTAATAAGTTAGTTTGCATTTTTAGCAAAGCAACTGACAATTCACATATAAAAGCACATATGCATACTCACAAATGTGAACACTCATGATGTCTCCAAAGCAAGATAACCACTGACTACTTATGCTCATCTGGGTTCTAAAGCATATTGAAAATCCTGAAAAACATAATGCTGTAAAACATCCAGAAAGGCTAAATAAAATAGAACAAACATACTTTCATACATTTAAAACTGCATACGTGATTATAAGCCCAAATAAAAGACCAAAAGTGAAGAGTAAGAGGAAAACAAAAGTAAACAAGTAGAAGTTGGTACTTTGTCTATCCTGAGGTCACAGCGAGGTCTTAGGTTTAATATCTCCCAAGACCAGGAATCCAAGACTTAGACCTGCATGAGTTGAAGAGTTGGAACTAAGACACTGGCCTACAGGTGGGACTCCCCAAAAAACAGGCTTCAAGTACGTAAGACGAACAGTCTAGTTGGAGCACAGGATAAATGCAGGAATTTGGTAGGAGACAGTTATGAAGGCATAGTCAAGCTAGGTTATAATGGACATTCAAGGCCCTCTAAAGATTTAGACTTATTGATCCATCATAATTAAAAATATTCTCCAGTTGGTTCATAACGGATCCCTTTTTTAATCAAGTGGATGTCTATTTCATGTGACACTGAAACTGAAAACACAGCTTTCTAAAAGCTATGGTGCATTTTCCATTGGAACTCTTCAGAGTCCCGATGTTAAACCTAAATCTGGAAAAAGCGGAAAGCTCTAGATAACTGCTGGGACATATCTCTGCTCATCAGGTAGACTATGGGGACTGCCTCCACCTTCCCTGTATATTTTCTTTAAACTCTTATTAATTTAACAGGCCTGGGAAAAAGGTGAGTCATAAAGGTGGAAAAATATTTTGGCTGCAGCTTTGGTAAAAGGTGAAGTGCATTAACCTTGCAATGAGTCATCATCACCTTAGGCAGTTTAAAAAATAAAAAACAAAAAACGTCTTAACCATTGTGGTTACCGATCTCTGGGAGTGCGTCTGCCGGTGTGTTGGGATTCGGTAACTTCTTGTCTGGTGTGAATGCAGCTTAATGCAAGGTTCGTTTCTCCAGAAAGTGGCCTGAAATACCTCATTTCCAACAGGCAGCTTGGAAGCCTGGCTCCCCCACCTCCCAAACCTCAGCGGGAGACACAGCTGCAACCCACCTGGCTCAGGGTAGCCAGTTTTGCTTGGTTGTAAAGGAAGGACCAGCTGCTAGTACCAGCAGAGCCCCCCAAATAGACATATTTTTAAAAATCATGCAGAGCCAATTAAATTCTAAAAAAATTACATTGGTAATAAAATAATGTGGAATGTACTTCTCTCTGAACTGTGACTCCCAGATCAAGTAAACGCCAACAACTCATTAGTCAGTTTAAATATGAACAATATTAGCCATTTCACCATTATATAGTTTTAGAAAAATAATCCCAAATCATTTACCTGAGAGAAAGAAAGAAAGAGAGAGAGAGAGAGAGAGAGAGAGAGAGAGAGAGAGAGAGAGAAAGAAAGAAAGAGAAAGAAAGAAAGAAAGAAAGAAAGAGAAAGAAAGAAAGAAAGAAAGAAAGAAAGAAAGAAAGAAAGAAAGAAAGAAAGAAAGAAAGAAAGAAAGAAAGAAAGAAAGAAAGAGAGAGAAAAGAAAAGAGAAAAACTGCCTGAATATTATGTTCAGGCCTCTATTGTTGTCAATGTTTATGAAAAACCAATGGCTTTCAATTAACCATTTGATGTTGGAAAGGGTTATAAGGCCTCTCAAGCTATATCAGTGAGTAAATTTCTGTTTACATACCATGATTATTTGAGAATAGTTGCAAGCCTCCTAAAAGAATGGCATTGTTCAGGGCAGGGGAGGCAGCTTTAGGTACTGTACAGACCTGAATTTGAATCTGAAAGTAGTCACTTAGCAGCATGTGACCATGGTCAAATTACTTAGCCTCACTGAGCCTCAGCCTTCTCCTAAGTAAAATGAGGCAATAACACCTCTTTCAGGGTGAGTATGAGGATAAAATGCAGTAACAACGTACCATCCTTCAGCACCCAATAATGCCAGCTCACTTCCCTTTCTCCCTTCCTAAAGCCTTACCCCTTAAGGCCCAGCAGCAGGGCTGGTTTCAGCCAGTTCATGAAAGGAGGCCTTCAGTGAACCGCAACTCGAAGGGCAAGAGGGGATGAGAGGGTTATCTTGACAGCAGGAAAAGCTATCGTGAGGGACGATGAGCAGACAGTGGGGTAGGCATATGGTAGATAGTGCTAGTACTATCCAGCCACCAAGAGTAAGTCAGGCGTGGCTCGAGGAAGGAAGTTCTTGGGCATCATACTAAGGCATTCAGACTTTACACCCTAAAGAATGATGTATCTGTGAAGGTTTGGGAGCTGGGAAAAATTTGTCTGACATTGATGACTTCATTCTGATCATCTCATGCTCTTTTGCTGTGAGTCAGCAGAGCCTCTTCTGCAGTGACAGGGAAGCTTCAGTGCTTCCTAGAACTGCCCCATTGCTTCCCAGTGCCTGGTCCTGATAGATACCCTGGCACATCACAACTTTATTTCACAGATGAAGAAAGTAAGACCCAAGGAGGTGAAGTGACTTGCCATAGGTTGGCACCAAGAACTTGAAGTTCATGTTTTCTCACCCTAAATCATGTGCTTTTCCCTCTACTTCTCACCAATGTTATAAATATTCTATAAAAAGGCATCAGAATAATCAAATTGAAGAAAGGGAAAACCTGGGAAGCACATGCAGTCTGCAATATACACACACCAAAGAAAGAAATGAAGTTTTAGGGCTGGACGTAGTGGCTCACGCCTGTAATCCCAGAACTTTGGGAGGCCGAGGCAGGTGGATCACAAGGTCAGGAATTTGAGACCAGCCTGGCCAACATGCTGAAACCCTTTCTCTACTAGAAATACAAAAATTAGCCAGGCATGGTGGCGCATTCCTGTAATCTCAGTTGCTCTGGAGACTGAGACAGGAGAATCACTTGAACCCTGGAGGCAGAGGTTGCAGTGAGCCAAGATTACACCACTGCACTCCAGCCTGGGCCACAGAGCAAGACTCCATCTCAGAAAAAAAAAAGAAAAGAAAAGAAAAGAAAGACAGAAGACAGACAAGAAATGAAGTTCTAGGATTCACTATGCCCCCATCACTCAAATAAATGCCTTAGAGCTTAACGATGAGATGGAAAAGGACTCTTCTTAGGAGCCTGCTGGCCTCCCTTACCTCCCCAACCATGCAGATAAAGAAAACAATGTAAATCCCTTCAAGGACAATTCGAGGCACCTAGCTAGCCCTACAACCAGCAATTAGAAAAGTAAATAAATAACCCACTAAACAAGAATGTAATCATAACTTAAACAATAGGTACCCAAGTGAGCCAAAGTCACAAGGTATTTGGTTCCCCATAAAAGCTCCATATAACATCTTGAAATATGTGTTGAGTTGTTTTTCACAACCCAGTACTTCCACCAAATAAAAAATGCAAATCACTGTTGCATAAACCTCAGATGAAGGAAAACTGGGGACTAAGCTCTGACTACTGCTCTTGCTCTAAATTTCTTCCTGAGGGACCTGGAGAGACTCACGCCCAGAGGCCAAACCTTAACATTCCTTTCTTCTGACCCCAAGTTTTTAGACAAAGCCTTACTTCCTTAACCAATTGCAAATCAAAAAATCTCTGAATCCACCGATGACCTGTAAGTTCCCATTTCAAGATACCCTGCCTTTAGAGGCCAAATCAGCGTATAACTTCCATATACTGATTTACAATTTTGCCTATAACTTCTGCTTTCCTGAAATGTACCCCTGCCTTGAAGCCATCCAGGAGTTCAAGTCCTGAGTGTTAACTGTCCAATTCTGCTTGCTTGGTGTCCTACAATAAATGGCTCACTTTATCTCACCAGAAATCCTGGTGTCAGGTTTGGCTTTTGTGTGCACTGGGTGAGTGAACCCAAGTTTGATTCAGCAACAATGATGTCTCCTAAACTATTAATGTTTTAGGATATAATTCTTGGAGATGGCTAATGTATCTCTAAAGAGGTGTCAGGAGCTTTGATTGAATAGAAGCACACCTGATTTGGCATAAATGCAGCATTTTAGCAAAAGATTTTCCCCCTCAGAAAACTAGCCATGACTATTAGGGTGTGAGGACATGCCTGAGAAAAACCACATCATGGTGCTAAAAGCCCATAACGAAATTCATAGCCCAGCATGGAAACCTTGATATCTGTCTGATTGGGAGATGGTTTGTATACTTGGCTAGAGCTCAAATGCCCAAATGATAAATAGCCATTGTGCCCAAAGTAGCTGTCCCCAAAGTATGGCGCTGGACCAAGGCACACTGCAAAAGGAAGAACAGCCTGCCAAGGGTAATTAAAAGCCTTTCCATAGAGAGCAGGGACTTGGGGCTTCCCCGATTACCTCACTGTTGACCCACAGAGAGCCGTAAGAGTTAACGTATCCCTTGAATCATTCTTTGTCTACCATCAAAAGAACCTTCAGATCCAATTTATTTCTACCCTCGCCCACCCAGGAGGCCACGGTGCTTCTCTACTTAGGTTGCACATGACAAAACCAAGAAATGGAAGTCCCTCCACTCCTGAATAACTTGGCACTGAATTCACATCTCATTCCAAAAAGTTTAGGATTAGCTAGAGGTTGCCAAATAAAAGACCAGCTTTGTTACATAGATGTGCCATTGATGAGAAGTGGCGAAGACCTCCCTAGACTAGAGAGGAAAGAGTTCCTTCCATTCTTGAGAGTTATTTACAAATGCTCAAAAAAGTATATGCCTTACAGCACATAGTACATCCAAATCAGCATTTGAGGTGATTGCCATAGATTATCAGAGTGCCCTGAAAAGTTCACGTTATTTGTTTTTTCATTTTTCTCCCATTTACTGCCTAACTGTAGAAAAAATGGTCTCGAGTCAATATGCTCAGTAGGAAGAAGTAGGGAAAAGAGATAAAACTTCTCAAGAGAAAATGGAGTAGATGTGACTATGATGTGAAACTGCCTAAACACATTTTGAAACAAGGCAGATTTTTTAAAAATAAAGTGAAAACTAAAAGCCCTATGAATGGTCTTCACACAAGTGTTGCCTCGCACCGTGCTTTTCCAATTCGGGATGATTTTCAAGTCCCTGTTGTGAAATGGACGAGACAGCGCTTCTGCGTGTGAATCTGCTGTGATTCCATTCTGTGCTTGATGCATGGCCTAAGGAAGGCCTCTCAGAAAGGGAATATTCTCCATAAAAACACCCGAGCAAAGGGTGTGTGCTATTCTTCTCATTTGCCAGCCCTTCCTCTTGATCTATTCTAAGCCTTTCTCTCTTGTAGCTCAACACCTGGGCTCCCCCACCAGTGGCTTGCTCCTGGCTGGTTTCTATTCAGACTTAACCAACAGCAGGTACTGTTGGGAGCATGAGGGATGGGAGAGGAGAAGGTCAGAGTCTTTCTTCCCTGGTTTGGTGCCATGCCTCTGGCAATATTAGCTTCTCTCCGTGACTGCTGTTCCTGCTACATTAGCCTCCCCTTTCACAGTACAGCTCTCAGTGGGCTCCAGTAGCACCACTTCCTCCCATGTCCTTCCTGGCCTGAGGGAGGTGGTAATGGCTTCCTGCTGTGATGAGCCTCTGGGTCTCTTAGCATCCCTTGCTTGTGCCCTTAGCCTTATATGCTCCTCTGAAAGTATACCTTCCTTCAAGTCTCTATACTTGAACCACCTAGGTAAACTCCTGCTGGGACCATGGCTGTGGTGAAGTTTGAATTGCCCTACCTGTGGGGCTATGCTGGGGCTGTCCGCGGATGTGTCCAAGATTGTAGCACTGTCCCTCCCATTTCCCTTCACATAGTAGCACCTTTGGATGAGCTTAGTTTTGTTATCTGTATTTTATGCTCTCATTCAGAAAACAGCAGAAGGCTGCAGAACTTTTGTAGTTCAGGAGAACATTATTAGCAGTTTCTTAATTAATAATGTCCATGGGGATCAACATAATTTAAGTATTTATTGAATCACTGGCCCTGTTTTAGGAACCTCACAGTGTTTTGTGTAATTTTCTCAATCTATGACAAAGAGATTTTAGTCCTCATTTTATTAGCCAAGAGCAGTACAGTGAAATGCCCAGGCTCACACATCGCAGGCCAGTGGCTAAGCAATGTCGGTCTGTCCTTTGAGACATTATAATCAGCTGTGGCTTAACCTAGTGCCTTCAAGAATCCACAAATGCAAGCAGCTATTGAAAGAGACCAGAGGACACACCAAGCACTTGGGCCCCCAATTATGAGCCAGCATGCTGCCCTGGTGAATAGCGGGCACCTCAGAACCGGATGAAGCCTCACTAGAATGTTGTATGATTTGGTACCAGCTGACCCAGGTGAAGTCAAATTAGGGGACACTGCATGTAATGAACATCCCTCCTGAGCCTCTCTGGACTCCAACATTAGTGAGAAGGACACAGGAAATTGTCCCAGTGTAAGATTTCTCCTGCAGCCCTCTGAAATATTTGAGCTTAGTCTGTCTGCAGTGAAGGCTGACAAGCTACATTTTGATAACCATTCTGGTGATTCCGAGGCAAACAATCAAGAACCACACACTGAAAACTGGTGCTCGAAACTGCCTACCCCAAGAGAAGAGAGGAAACACCTGTCTCTATCGCCGTCACACTCAAGTGCACAACCAGAGTGTCAGTCAGTGTTTCTGAATGAATGAAGAAGATGCAAAAGCACATCAGCATCTGAGCTCCCTTTTCCAGGAGGGCTTAATCATATGAATTGGAATACTGTGCTCCTTCCCTGTGGCAGCGCTCTCAATGAGTTAAAACATCGCATGTATTCTGCCCTCGGGCATGCTGGGCTGGTCTGTGGCCATTCCACCAGGCATAGGGCTGATTCTGAGTGGCACAAGTCAATATTTTGAAAAGCATCATTCCTTCTCTCCAGAATAGCAAATCCCTTCATGCAATGCTTTCAAATCAAAATACTTCACGCCTTGTGCTTCATTCATTTTTCTCCAGTATTTATTAGGTGTATTTAGTAGTGGCCTATCACAAGCCAGGTGCTTCAGTAAGTGTCAGGTGAATAGAATTAAACAAAGCCCCAGATAAATTTCACGTGATTCCATTTTTATGAGGCACCTAGAGCAGTGAAATTCACAGAGACAGAAAGGAGAACGGTGGTTGCTAGGGACTGGGGCGAGGGGAGAATGGGAAGTTCACGTTGAATGGAATCGGAGTTTCAGTTTGAGATGATGGGAAAGTTCTGGAGCAGGATCACGGTGAATGTGAATGTAGTAAATGTCACTGAAGTGTGTATCTAAAAGGGTGGAAATGGCAAATTTTATATAGTATATATTTTATCAAAAAAAACACACAACAAAAACTGCATGGGCTTTTGAGATGATTACTTTACCATATGAGGTCAGGTTTATCATCTAAAATGAATTTTCATGGAAAAAAACACAATAATAAGTGATATGATTCTTTGATTCTTCAAAAAAATTAAAAAACTCCTGTGCTTCTGGAGCTTACAGACCACAGAAGCAGACAGACAGCCACAATATCTTTTCACAAAGAAGTGTGGCATCGCCACTGCAGTGAGCAAAGGGAAGACAATAGTGTCCAGAGAAGGTACTGGAGAGTGGAGGTGCTTTGACCCAGTGAGGGAAAGGCCCAGGAAAGGCTCCTCTGCAACAGAAACAAAGTTGCTGAAGGGATAAAGGATGAGAAGGTGAGACAGGGCAAAAGGCAGAAGGGCACTTCAGGCCCTGGGACCAGTGACTCAGGGCTCCTATCGAAGCTAGCCATGATGACGAAGGCGGCACACGCAGGTTTATTAGGAAAAGACACTCCACACAGAAAACTGTCACAGATGCAGTGCGGTACATTTGATCCTGTCAACCTCCCAGGGAACTTCCATGGTGTCACGCGATGACAGAACTGATCGTTCTTTTCAGACAGCAAAGCTGGACAAAATAGTTAATGCTCCTTCAAAGCAGGATGTGAGGATTTTGCTGAATTGCCAAAATTGCTTTACCCTTCCAATTTTTAAATGACAAATAGGTGAGACAAGCAGGCATAAGAAAAACACTAAGGATTTGTTAGTATTCTAACTGTGTTGTTAAAAGATGCCAAAAAAAAAAAAAAAAAACAGTAAGTAAATTTAAGGGGACAGAAGAGGAGTATTTATATTTTTAATGGTTTTTAAATCTGTCAAGGAAACTGACATAAACATTGTCAGTTACTATGTCCATACAATTATAAATAATGGTGGCTCTATTATGTTGGATATGGAAGATAATTGTACAGTTCTGTAGCAAAATATATATCTTTGTATTGTTCATACACAAATATATTGTGTTTTTAATGAAGACCAAAAATACTATAGGCCTCTGTTAGCTCAAACTATTTTAAAAAGTAGAAAATTACCAGTATTTTTTTTATATTGACAAATTTCCATTTAGAATGTACATATTCTTACTTTTATTTTAGGCTCAGGGACACATGTGCAGATTCGTTATATAGGTCAATGTGTGTCGCGGGGCTTCAGTGCACAGATTATATCATCACCCAGGTAATAAGCAGAGTACCCAATAGGTAGTTTTCCAATCCTCACCCTCTACCCTCAAGTAGGCTCCAGTGTCTCTTGTTCCCTTCTTTGTGTCCATATGCAGAGTATATGTTTTTTAAAGCATACAGAAGCATTCCTATAGATAATTTCAAGGTAAAATACTTCAAAATTCCCAGCTTCCACAAACCTTACTTTGAAAACAATCCACCATTCCTGAAAGCATGTAAAGCACTAAATTGAATAGAATCGTGTCAGCAGCATTTGTCTTAGTTCTTGTCCAAGCCAAGTGTCTTTCACTAAATCCTAGATTCAAAGAGCAACTCTCATTAAACACTAAAGACTGTCACATGTGGCACAGGGGAGTCAAAGGACCCTTTTAATTACCTTTCCAGTTTGCAAATTATTTTTAAATGCATTACTCGATGAAACTGGATATGAAAAGGTCTGGTTTTTCTGTCAGTGCCCCATGATTTTGAACGGTTCATTTTATTTGCTGGGTAATATGTCATGCACTACATTTCAAGCTGTATTTGGGAACCCATTCCATCATGCATGCATATGTAAGGTGCAGAGAAAGATCTGGAATGCAATGGACATCACATTTCTCCCAGCCACACTGGCTATACATGAAGCCAGTTAAAACTCTGTCATAGTCCTGGGTACAGTTTGGCTTATTCATTATTTTTCATTTATAAAGCAAACCTGCCTCTTGAAAAAAAGTCTCAAGGTTAATTACAACTTTTCTCCTTTGACACAAACAACTCAATTGCAAATCTGATTTGATGGGTATGTCATTTGTTGTAAGATGGGACTCATGGGTAAGACAGAGTTTGTATGCAAGTGTACCTGCAGTGGGTTTGTCCTTCCAGTTCTAGTCAGAGTGACATCTCCAGGAGGGGCTCTACCCAGGTCACCCAATCGCAGTAGCTCCAGACCCTTGCTGCTCCTCAGTCAGATAGTTTATTATCTGTTCGTTACCTAAAGCACTGAAACACAGAAGGGTACTGTATTCTTCTGCTGAAGCTGCCATGACAAAGCTCTAGATAAACTGGGGGACTTAAACAATAGAAATGCATTCATTGCCTTTCAGTGCTGGAGGCTCAAAGTCTAAGATTCAGATATTGGCAGGGTTGGTTTCTTTTGAGCGTGGTGGGGGAAGGATCCATCTCCTGCCTCTCTCATAGATTCTAGTGGTTTGCTGGCAATTTTTGGTGTTCCTTGGCTTTAAAGAATCACTCCAGTGGGGCGTAGTGGCTCATGCCTGTAATACCAGCACTTTGGGAGGCTGAGGCAGGAGGATCACTTGAGCTCAGGAGTTCAAGTCTAGCCTGGGCAACATAGGAAGGCCTTATCCCTGAAAAAAAAAAAAAAAAAGCCAGGCATGGTGGCATGCACCTGTAGACTCAGTTACTCGGGATGCTGAGGCAGGAGGATCAATTCAGCCTAGGAGATCAAGGTTGCAGTTAGCAGTGATTGTGCCACCGCACTCCAGCCTGGGTGACAGAGAGAGACCCCATACCTGTATGTGTGTCTCTTCATCCGAATTTCCCCAGATAAGGACAGCAGTCATATTGGATTAGAGGCCTGCTGTACTCTGGCAGGACTGCATCTTAGCCTAATCAATTACATTTTCAAAGGTGCTATCTCAAGGCAGTAAAGGGGATTTTATAAAATATTTCTTATGAAAAGGGAGAATTTATTCTCATAGTACTGACCACTAACAGGTGTCTCTGATCGTCCAAGGAAGAAATGCAGAAGATCTAAGCTAAAGCTTTGGCAACAGAGGAATGTGACCAAATAAGGTCACATTCTGAAGTACTAGAGGCTAAGACTTCAACATACGAGTTTGGGGGAGGGAACACAATTCAACTCATACCAGATACCATATATTTTCTATGGATACACAAACTGTAGGTGAATATATAAAAGCTCTGGAATGATATATACTCAATTGTTGACATTGCTTGCCTCCTAGAATGAGTGTGCATTAGACTAGGGTGGGGGTGGAAGTCAAAGGAAATTTAACTGCACCTGTAAAAATCTTCATTTTTTACAAGGAGGAGACAATCATGCATTGCTTGTGTAAGTAAAACTTTATATAAGTAAATTGAGGTTTTGCCGTGGTTCCCAATAGAAACACTACCCATTGCCAAGATACGTTTTCTAAACTTGTGGGAGGGTTTGTTGGTACAGGCAACACTTTGGAGCACGGCTGTCAGTGAATGGGTGGTAAATGGGGTGTTGGATGTCCTGAAAATGCAGGGACACTTGCCCACATGGGAGAATCGTCTGTGTCCTGTTACACATTTACATATAAAAACAAACGG
This sequence comes from Chlorocebus sabaeus, assembly GCF_047675955.1. Lineage (NCBI taxonomy): Eukaryota > Metazoa > Chordata > Mammalia > Primates > Cercopithecidae > Chlorocebus > Chlorocebus sabaeus. The sequence continues at coordinate 10,705,241 of NC_132915.1, read as the reverse complement.
GCTGGGTTGGCATGATTTTAATATATATTGGATTTTTCAGGAATGCAACCTTTGCACCTATAAATTATGAGAAGATTGTACTTTATTTGGGTCAGCAATTTCCTGTGAGTTTTCACCTTACTGGAAAATTGCATTACCAACAGCAGCATCCCTCTGTGTATTTGAGCCACCCACAGAACATGCTAATGGCCTTTGGTGGGCTACATTTGCAGCTCTCACATTTCTGACAATTTTCCATAGAGGTGCAGTGACCAATCACTTAATTCTGTCATGCCGAGTCTTCATGTCCTGAAACATGTATTATTATATTATAAACTTCTTTTCTAATTGTATTTTTCTTTTACATCAAAGTTGGGGCTCTAGATGAATTTTTAAAATACATGTGCAAGTAGATTACATCCCTTACAAATTTCATTTCAAGGCAGTAAACGGGATTGTACAAAATGTTTCTTATGAAAAGGGAGAATTTATTCTCATAGTGCTGACCACTAACAGGTGCCTCTGATCGTGCAAGGAAGAAGTGCAGAAGATCTAAGCTAAAGCTTTGGCAACAGAGGAAAGAAAATGTATTCAAGAGATACTTTAGACGTAAAAATCAAAAGGCTGTGATTAAGAAGGGATTGTCGAAATACCCCAGAGATTTTTAACTTGTGCGACGAGGAGGACCATAGACCCTTTAACTGGAAGATGCAAATATGAGGAAGATGATGCCAGATTCAGCAAGGGACCGCTCAGTTAGGCACCTGTGGGGCAAGAGGGCGGTATCCACAAGATAGTAAATGACAGATACATGGGTTTAGTGATCGAGAGATCTTGGGTCGAATGGAACTGCCAATCACTGTGGGAGCCTAGGAAATGGGGAGTGTGTAGAAGAAGATGGGGAAAGCCAAGAACAAAACCTGAGGAACACCCCAAAGGGCACACATCAATGAGGAAGGGCACGGAGCAGACCTCTCAGTTTTCCATTTTCTCTCCCTGTGGGGCTGGAAGCATCTCAAAATAAAAAGCAAAAATCAAATAAACAACAACATCCAAATGTTGTGACTTCAATTGCCTTGGTATTCCCCACATTGCCCAGCAGGACCCTGGGTTCCCTGTCAGCCTCTAACAACACTGGTCAGCTGGTATCCCACAGCCCTTTTCCTTTCTGGAACCTTCAGGAAGGGGAAAGAACGTTCCTGCTGTCATTGGGCTTTGCCAAGCAGAGGTGTCTCCTAGTCTGTGGGAAGATTTCTCCTGAAACTCAGGGAGTGTTCAAGGCTCAGAGTTCACTCGCAGGCAGAGAGGAAATCATCTTCACCTGACCAGAGTTAGGGCTGTGCTAAGCAGTGGCTATCACACTCAGAAAATGCATTTGCAAAGTAGAGAACTGGTGATGTGTCACTTGTGAGATAGACCATCTTCCTCTGTATTGGATAAACCATAGCTAAATTTAACAGCAGAGGAAGTGTCATTTCCAAAGACCTCATTCAGCCAGAACCCAGGAGAAACGCCACACACATTCTCCCAAAGCCCAGACTCTGCACCCCAGGGACCCTCCCTCTCCTGAGTGTGATATCACAACCTCAGGGACACTCCCTCTGGCTTCCTCCCACATCCCACTGCCTGACAGAATGTACAACATGGAATAGATCTGTCACCAAGGGCACATACCTGTGGTCACATAAACACATAAACACATTCACTAGCAGCCACGTTCTCAGGCGCTGGCTCTGAGGGGCAGCCACCAGGCAGCCAGGGCAGACACCACTGAAAATCCACTGTGGCGCTGCCTCCACTGTCCACTCCAGCAGAAAAGAGGTTCCAGATGTGTCCTCCGCTGAACCGGTAGCAAAGTCAGACTGTCATAATCGGACCCCAAGCACAGGCTCCCTGCCTTCACAATCTCTCTGGACATTATAAGGCAGCTCTGCATGGCTATGTACAGTTTCAACATAAAGTTGACAATTTATTTTGAGTTTACGGGTCCTGTTTTTGTTTTGTTGCTTGGAAATAATGTTGCCTGTGTGTGTGTCTGTGTGTGTGTCTCAAAAAAAAGAAGAAGAAAGAAAGAAAGAAGAAACAGAGAAAGAGAGAAAGAAAGAAGAAAGGAAGGAAGGAAGGAAGGAAGGAAGGAAGGAAGGAAGGAAGGAAGGAAGGAAGGAAGGAAGGAAGGAAGGAAGGAAGGAAGGAAGGAAGGAGAAAAGAAAAGAAAAGAGAAAGAAAGAAAGAAATGTGAGAACAGGGCACATTACTCAATATTGTTTTAGATTTATATTAATAAGTATTCAACTGGAATAGCTTTAATTCTAAATTTCTATGCTTTATGGGTTTTTAACCTTTGAAATAGCTATACTTTGATAGCTTTATCTCTCCTTTGTTCATTGGGATAATGGTTTAAAAATCTCACTTGAAATTAGAATTTAAATGGTAAAATATCATGACAACCTGAGAAAGGGAAACAATAAATAATGTCTGGAATTCTCTGTAAATACACAGCTTTAGCTGGGAGTTCTGAACCTAAACATCTCTGTTCGGAATTGATCATTCTCCAGAATTAATGCAAGGTAAGCCGAAACCTTTAAATCAGACCCTCCACCAAGCAGCAGTTGAGGAGCCCCTAGATCCTGAGAGAGGCTACACTGGTCATTTACAATCTATTCAGAGCCACCGTGTACCTGAGAATATAAGAAGAGTCGTTGTTGGCTGAGTGATCTTGAGGATACTTAATCCCTCAGGTCCTCAGTTACTTCCTTTGTAAAGTGAAAGATTAGACCAGTCCCTTGCAGCTCAGATTTTCAGTTTAATTTTTAAAAACCTAAGCCAGATTAAAATTCATCACTCAGTTTGTAGGCTTTGGGGTCTCTACACTAGTTTATAATCCTAAAGACATTGACACCTTCTGTAGGATGAGACCATTTGCCCTGTGCCACCAGGCTTGTAAAACCTACCCCAGTGCCTCAAAGGGGATACTCAAAAGAAAAAGATCCATATATTCTGGGAGAGTGAGATGCACCAACTAAAACAGGGAGTATGAGCTGTTCCAGACGTTTCCACTCACCTTCTGCCTCCCAGTGCTGTCTGCCAAGAATTCCCCATAATTCAACTAAAAAGGGCATTGTCTTAGTCCAATTTGCATTGCTATATAGGAGTATCTGAGACTGGGTAATTTATAAAGAAAAGAGACTTATTTGGATCACAGTTCTGCAGGCCATACAAGAAGCATGGCACCAGCATCTACTTCTGGTGAAGCCTCAGGAAGCTTACAGTCACGGTGGAAGATGAAAAGGCAGCAGGCTTACGTGGCAAATGAGGGATAAGAGAGAGAGAGAGAGAATGAGGTGCCAGGCTCCTTCAAACAACCAGTTCTCACATGAACTAATAGAGCGAGAACTTACTCATTACCACGAGGATAGCACAAAGATATTTATTAGCGATCTGCCCCCATGATCCAAACACCTCCTGCTAGACCCACCTCCAATGGTAGAGGTCACATTTCAACATGAGATTTGGAGGGGGCAAAACATCCAAACCATATCAAGCATCAATGTTCCCTTTGGTCAAAGAAGAGAGATTTGCTCACAGTTGTCAATTGTATATTTTACACTAGACATAAAGTTTCTCCCTAAAGACTGAACTTAAATTTAAGTTTGCTTGGTCCACCAGTAGATTTTCCTATGTGATAGCTTCCTTGAAGCTTAAAGAAGAATTTCATCATTGCATTAAACATTGTGATCCAATTAATCTAAGCGCTGAACATAAAATCATACTAAAAATTTACCCATTAGTCAAACACATGATAATTTCTTTTTAAAAACAATTGCTTTAATTACACAGTTAACTATGAGCTCATTTCTGATTGTAAGAAATTGAAGTAATGTAGATACAAGTCAAATCACTCTAAAAATATTCCCTCCGGCCCTATTCTTTTACTAGGTATAATACCTGTAATGAATTTAGTGTGTATTCACTCAACCCTTTTTCTATGCATGATGAAAATACATAAATAAAAACTTTTGTGTCAGCTCTGTATTTTTACATAAATAGAATAATCATTTCCTTTGTGACTATTTTTAATTAGCAAGAAGTCTTTAGCTATTTCCTTCAGTGTAGATATAGATTTCTTGCATTAAAATATTGTTGCGTAATATTCCATAATACGGATTGTGAAAGTTTTAATTATTGCCCTACTAGTGGAAATTCAGGGATTTTTGAAAAAAAAATTATTCTATAAAATACCACAGGGAGCAGTTTTATACATGCCTTCTTGCACACATGTGGCTGTGTTTCTTTTGGGTAGACACCAAGAAGTGAGATTGTTGGCTCAAAAGATATGTGCAATTTTTAAAGGTTTGGCAAAATGCCCTGCAAAAAAGGCAAGACAGAGTTAAATCCCGACCAGAAATTTAATTTAGAGAAGAGAGTTACTTTTCTTCTATGCCCTTATCAATATGTAATGTTATTTAATTTTGGAGTATTTCCCAATCTAAGAGATGAAAAATCAAAGCTCATCTTAATTTGCATTTCCTTGATTACTAGTGAAGTTGTACATTTTTAAATATATTTATTTGTTATTTCCAGTTCATCTTATGTGCATTATCTATTCATATCTTTTTCCTGATAGACTTTTTCTTATCAAACTACAGACATTCTTCATATGTTGTTGTATTCATCCTTTTTCTACTACATATGTTAAAACTCCTTTCTCCCAGTTTGATGACAGTTATTTGACTTTTTCTATGGGATCTAAAGAAGATTTTTCTTCTCGTCTTTAAATTTTCTGTATGTGAAGCTCCAGATGCGTAGATACATTTGCATAAATCTTAGCCTATAGGTCCACTGGCGCTCCCTTATCTGTAGTTTCCCATTCCAAGGTTTCACTTACTCTTGGTCAACCACGATCCAAAAATATGAAAATAGTTTTAGAGAGAGAGAGAGACCACATTCACATAACTTTTATTACAGTCTCTTGTTCTATTTTATTATTAGTTATTGTTGCTAATCTTTTACTGTGCCTAAATGATAAATTAAACTTTTTCCTCGGTGTGTATGTATAGGAAAAAACAGAGTACTGTATTTATAAGGTTCCATTCCATTGGAGGTTTCAGGGATCCATTGGGGGTCTTGGAAGGTATCTCTCACAGATAAGAAGGAACTATTTTACTTTGTGAAGTCCAGCCTTTTTTAGTTTGTCCTTTCTTTCATTTGTCTCAGTTCTTTCTCTTTTGCTGATCTTGGCTCACATTCCTCTCCTGCCCTTCCTACCTCCACTCCAGCTATATGGAAAGTAAAAGGAAAACCATGGAAAGATTGAAAAAGTAAAAATGGAAAAACAAATACCAGGTAAATACTACCAACTCAAAGAAAGTTGTTACAGATATGTTACCACCAGAAAACATCAAATTTAAATGTAAAGTATTATTAGGAATAATGAAGGTCACCACACAATGATAACTGATTCAATTCACCAAAAAGGCATTCTAAACTTTATGCACCCACTAACGAAGCCTTAAAATACACAGAGCAAACTCTTACCAGACTTACAGTTTGGATCTATGTCTCACACCAACCCTCATGTTGAATAGTAGTCCCCAGTGTTGAAGATGGCGCTGGTGGGAGGCTGAGTTCTCACAAGTAGGTTAACAGTATTCCCTTGGTGCTATTCTCATGATAGTGAATGCATGAATTCTCATGAGATCTGGTTGTTTAAAAGTGTGTAGCACCTCCCCTCTCTCTTGCTCCTGCCCCTGCCCTGTAAGATGCCTACTTCCACCTTGCCTTCCCTCCATGAGTAAAAGCTCCCTGAGGCCTCCCCAGAAGCAGATGCTACCATGCTTCCTGTACAGCCTGTGAATTGTGAACCAATTAAAGATCTTTTCTTTATAAATTATCCAGTCTCAGGTATTTCTTTATAGCAAATGTGAAAACAAACTAATACAACAGATTAAAAAGAAAAATTGCTTACTCAGAATTGTCTTTTCTGCTGTTTTCCTCACTATCGAGTTGATTTTCATAACTGACAAAATAGAGTGAGAATGAGGTTTAAGATACATGAGAAGAACAGGCACCTTAAAATACATTTTACTAACAAGATAAATTATATCCGTTTTTCTTGAAAAACAATGTCAACCAAGAGGATCGAAAAAGATCATTTTGTCTATGAAGGAATAAGAGAAATAAAAGTAGATTGAGAGGGAAGATGCTTGAAGGAAGTGAGAAACCAAACTTTCAAGGAAAATTCCTGAAGATTTTTTTTTTGCTGGGTTTGGCAGTTTGTGTGTGTTTTGCATTTTAATTACAAAGTAAAGTGTTTTCAACACTTGGTTAGGGAATCATTCATAATTGGGGCCTTCCTGACCACAGTCAGCAAACCTTCATTCACCTCCAGGAGGTCTGGCAAATCAGAACAGGGCCTATCTGCCAGGGCGCTGTGGTCCTCGTCAAATACAGCAGCCTCACTATTGGCACAGTGGCACACTTTTGCTTAAGAGGTGGCCTCAGCTACCAGAGGCTGAGACTAAAATATCTCTCAGGCTGGTGAGAAAGTGGGTAAATTCATAGCACAGACACCAGCCTGTGTGGAAGCTGTTCACTGGGAGCAAGTCTGCATGAGGCTTGTGGAAAGAAGAGAAGTTTATGTGATCCCACATCACAAGCCGAAAAACTGCTGTGGAACATTCAGCTAGTGGCTCTCGTACTTTTCCCACTCTGAAATGTGGGGGCAAAAGTATATATGCCTCTAAAGATTACTCTGCACAAAGATTTATCCAAAAGAGAACAGAATACATGTATTTAAAATAAAAAGAACCAAGAGCTTGTTTGCAAATGCTTTTACCAATAAGTGTTAGTCATGTACAAAATATAATACTTTTATATTTTTCAAAATAAAATACTTTTCAAAATAAAATACTTTTACCATTAACACCTCTATCCCACAAAATGTGGGTTCTAATAATTCCTTATTATATTGTTTCTCACTCTACTGTTATCGATGACTAAAGTTTCACAAACCAGAAATATAGGAAAAGAAAAGCCAGTAAAATTGGAAAAAGGAGAGGAATATGTAAGTACATGAAGATCACCAGGCTGCAAGTTGGAGACTTTCATCCTCAAGAGCTTTTAGGTGACACATAACGCATCTTTAGAAGGCCATAGTCACATAAATTGTTAGGCATCATCATACAGATCTTTAGTAAGGATCACCTTTCCAGAACCTTCTGGAGAGCTTCTAATCTTCTTTAATGCTTTGAGTGCACTTGCTGATTCTCATTAAGACATCTCAGGATCTTTGCTGGTGAGAGTTTCAGCATATAATATCGTGAAGAACCAAGAAACAGACTTTGAAAAGAAAAACCTGCACTCTGGAAAACCATTATTTGGTATAAGGAAGAGAGTGGTGAAATGAGGGCCAGGGCACTTGGCTGTTAACCCCAGCCGCCTCCAGGACTGGGACTTCTGGTACTTCCTGGGCCTTGGTGGGTCTCTGCTGCACTCTCAGAATAATGAGGTTTCTGTTCCAAATTTGAAACACTGTGAGTCTCATTAGCCTCATCCTTGCCTCCTGCCATCTTCTCTTGAAGGTTGGGATCAATGACTTCAGAGAAGATGGTCCTTGTCTCTAGGCAAAGGCAATTTAAATATTCCCAAACTTAGGTTGCCCTCGCTGCTATGTACTTCCAGTTTTTGAATCCAGTTCTGGAAATCACTCCTTTGTTTTGTTCCCGAGACTTAGCTTCTCCCTCGAGCCTTGTTCTGGAAACTGAATCCCTACCTCCTTCTAAGCTGAATTGCATTTCCCTCAACATGCCCCCATAACGTTCTGTGCTTATCCTCATCACGGGGCTCATAAACAAACACATGCATAAATAAAGGGAAATTTAAAAAAATAAAATAAAATAAAGGGAAATTTTAATGATGTATTGCAAATGATGTAGTAAATGCACAAATAATAAACATTAGGAACCCCACAGAGATATTGTGATGATGTGCTTTACAGGGCTTATTTCAAAAATGGTCAGTTTGTTACAAAATAGGTATAGAGTTAAGAAAAAGAACATGCTTAACAAATGGGCTAAGGAAAAGAACATGGTGTAACAAAGGGGCCCCATCAAAGGATGGAGCAGGTCATGATGTGGCCACTCAGACATGATTAAAAGAGAGAAATGTTCCTGATTCTGATGGATCCATCCCTGAGTTCTTAAAATTCTTGAGCATTCCGTATTTGTTGTTTCTTCCCTGTTCCCTATGGCACTTCCTATATCCCTGTATTTGCACACATTACAATGGTTTGTTGGGAAAAGGTAAATATATACTCAAATATATACACAATTAATTAAACAGAAATGCCTGCAATGTGATTTCACAAATCATAGAAGGTATTTGAAGCTAGGGTTACTCACATTTCTAAACCCTGGAATCAAGCTTTTTGGGAAAACATTACTAGAAAAGAGACTACAACTGGTAGAGAATACATGGTGTGAAGCACACCAGAGGGCAGAAAACATGGGAATATTTGGATGAAAGTATCTATTTTCCCCCTCTGTTTTGTCATGTCTCGTGATTCATTTATGATGTTTGGCTTAAGCAAGAGCTCTTGATGACAAAAACCATGATTTCTCTCTTAGACCAGTGTGTATGAATCTTTTTTTCATTATCTCCCTCTAAAAGCATTATTAGACATTTTTTCTCTAATCATCCCCCAGTGAAATTATAATACCACAGATAGGCTGCATATCAGTTTCTGTACTAGATGTAAATATTTATACATAAAACAACAGTATTTTTTCACTCCCACTGGGGAACTAATTATTGCCTCCTTGCAGATGACACTGCTTCTGATATAGTTTGAATATTTGTCCCTGCCCAAATCTCGTATTGAAAGGTAATCCCTAGTGTTGACCTTGGGGCCTGGTGGGAGGTGTTTGGATCATGGGGGCGGATCCCTCATGAATGTCTTGGGCCACCCCCTTGGTGATAAGAGAGCTCTTGCTCTGAGTTCACACAAGATCTGGTCATTTAAGGGTGTGGCACCCTCCTCACTCTCTCACTCACTCTTACTTTCCATGTGATGTGACTGTTCCCTCTTCACCTTCCACTATGATTGTAAGCTTCCTGAGGACTCCCTAGAAGCTGAGCAGATGCCAGCAGCATGCTTCCTGTACAACCTGCAGAACTGTGAGCCAATCAAACCTCTCTTCTGTATAAATTACCCACTCTCAGGTATTTCTTTATGGCAATGCAAGAAGAGACTAATACAGCCTCTTGAGAATGCATGTTTTATATCATGGTAAACAAAATGCCATATAAGCTGCTGAAGCATGAGTGATCATAGACACCAGTGGGACCCACCCTTAATGGACAGTTACAGACCAGAAAAAAAATATAGGAAGACAGAGGCCTGGCTTGTTGTATGTTCCCCTACTACATGTATTTATTAAGGTTAAAATAAAGTAAATCACAAAATCTGAAGCATATCAGCCAAAGAAAATATCAAGTCAACAAAAAAAGTACAACAGAAAGAAAATAGAATTGATAATAGAGGATAGTCTCCTGAAAATTCTTGAAATCTTTTCTTGAGAGGGAGAAGATGGGGGATAGGAAATGTAAAAGGAAAAATAGAGAAGTTGGAAAATGAAGTAAACATAATGTCTTTGAAAGTTTTATTTACACCAGGATTTTCAGAAGTGGACTTTTATATATGGAAGTTGTTCCTTGCTCCCAGTCAAAGAAGATCCAACTCCAGCGATGGAGTCCATTCTGTGACCTGGGATCTGTGGGAATGGCATGGAGAGAAAGGAGCACTCCACAAGGAAGGAGCTGAGATTAAACAAGGAGCAGGAACCATGCACGCCCTCGACACAGCTGACTTAAAAGTGACACTGTCTTTGTATGTTTCATCTTTTAGAATACAGACGACCAGAAGACAACAATGGCTCAAGGAAAAGTTAAATTTTACTTGATCCTATTCAATAATAGCATAAGACCAATAAAATTTATGAAACAGGAATGTATACATATGTATACATATCTATACACTTTTTTTTGTTAGATAGAGTCTCACTCTTGTTGCCCAGGCTAGAGTGCAAAGGCATGATCTCGGCTCACCACAACCCCTACCTCCTAGTTCAAACAATTCGCCTGCCTTACCCTCCCGAGTAGCTTGGATTACAGGCCTGCTCCACTACGCCCGGCTAATTTTTTTTTTTTTTTTTTTTTTTTTGGATGTTTTAGTAGAGATGGGGTTTCTCCACGTTGGTCAGGCTGGTCGGAACTCCCGACCTCAGGTGATCCTCCTGCCTCAGCCTCCCAAAGTTCTGGGATTACAGGCGTGTGCCACCGTGCCCAGCCTATATACGAGTCAACACTCTAAAGCCCAAGAGAAATTCAAGGTAGAATTATTGACAATGATCCTGGGATTGGACACTGTCTTCTACTAGTTCCTGCTTCTACTTAATGACCTTTCCTTTTTCATCACTTTGCTGGCATACATAGGTCTACCCTCTGCCCCCTAAATGAGGCAGGTGGCAAGGTCAATTTCTGTCTTCCTTTTGGCTCTGTGCGCTCTTCCTTGGCAAGCCCCAGAGTTCTTGGTTCTTCAGCTATGTTCTCTAGACAGACTTCTCCCTAAACCATCCTTCTGGCCTGACATGTCTCCTGATCTCTAAACTTAATTTCCAAATGCCTGCTGGATATGTTTAGATGGATTTCCTTTCCACACCTTCAAATCAAGATAAACAAAGCAAAGCTCACCATCATAAAACCTTCTAGGTTCCTTATTCCTGTTACTTATTACTAGGTTCCTTATTCATGTCAAAAGTTTATGACATGCATGCCTCTCTGTTGTCACCCATGTGCCCAGTTAGTGAACGTGCTGTTCCATTCTGCCTCTGATGTCACTCACAGCTGTTTTCGTCACTGTCCTTCAGCTCTGAACCTCTCATCTGGACTATGGTATGGCAATTGCATTATCATTGGTTTTCTCCAATCCTTCTCTCTTGGAATCATTCTATGTGTGTTTTTTCAGAATAATCCTCTTAAGACTTACATTTTATCAGGCCACCCAATGAAAAAACTTAAATAGTTTTCAGTTTGTAATCATTCTGAGTCAACATTGTAGCTCCCTTTACTCTTCTTCCAAACTATCACCCCACTATGTTTCTACAATCCCTTATAGTCTTTCCCAGCGTGAATAATCATCACTCTCTCTCATACACACACTGACGTGTCATCAATCCTATCAATCCTCCAATGCAGGACGAGTTTCAGTTTTATCAATTCAGAGAAATCTGAGGAAGTTATTTCATCACTGAATCTCCAGGGTGACTGATTTTGCTTCAGCTAGCCATAACAGCTGCATTCCGATGGAAAGCTGGATCCTGTTTGAGGTGGACTCAGGGTAGAAATGCTGTGTTTGTGTTGATAGTTTGTCCGGGTGTTTCCCCAAGAGAGCAGGTGGGGGGATCAGGGAATGTGCACGTGGAAGCACAGGTAGAAACATCTGCTTGTAGATGCCATCTGTTTACTCGGTGTGCCTGCAAGTTTACGCTTCCCAAGCCTTAAGTACTTGTGCAGTGACTGCTGTTTCACGTGCTGTTTCTTGTCACCAAGAAGTAACAACAGCAACGAACGACATTGATGGTAATGATAGTGGTGATGCTGCTTTGATAATGGTGAAGGCCCAGCACATCTGCATAATCCTCTACAATTCATAAATACAAGAAATGACGGGTAGAGAGAAAAAATTAAATATGGGCAAAAGGAGGGCAGGAACACTCTAAAATTTAAAATGGTAAAACTAGGCCGGGCGTGGTGGTTCACAACTGTAATCCCAGCTACTCAGGAAGGGGGACTGAGGCAGGAGAAATGCTTGAACCCGGGAGTTGGAGGTTGCAGTGAGCCAAGATCGCACCACCGCACTCCAGCTTGGGCGATAAAGCGAGACTTCATCTCAAAATAAATAAATAAAAATAAAATTAAAAAACACAAAACTGACAGGAAGAAGATCCTAATCCCCATTGCAAGATTGGGGCCAGGAGCTACACCCCACTACTCTAGGACCTAATTCCAAGTTAATGATGAGGCACAAGAGGGAATCTAGGTGAAATCCACATCCATTTCTGTGGGAGAGTCTAGATTCTGTGGTAGAAGTTCTAAGATGTCAAGTTTCTAGTCTCAACTGTAGGCCTTTTAAAACATTATTTCTCCATCCCTGCGATGCCTTCAGGGAATAGGATAGTTTGCCTACTCCTAAAATCCCTTAGCTCACTCAGTCCCTTGCAGCAATGAACTCCAGCTTTGTGTGAGTGTGTGTGTGTGTCTGTGTGTGTTATTTTGCTGGGCTGTTTCTTTAGGGAAGGAAGCCAGGTTTTCAAGTTGATGACAGAACAATTCAATGCAGTGTCTTGCAGTCTCTCGGGGCACTAGTCATGGAGTAGAGCAGAGGACGCCAGAGGTACCCCGGCATCTGCTTGTCAGCTTCACCTGTGTGAATTTTATCAACTCAGAGATCATGATCAGGTCCCAGTGGTTGTGACTGGAGTTGTACTGAACATAGATGCCTTTATTATTCTCACTGACTTGCAACTTCACGTGTTTGTCTACTACAGCTTCTGATCTGCAGCCCAGAAACCTGATCTCATGAGACGCTGACTAATACCTTTCCATCCCTGAAAATCACACAATTCCTTGAACACTGAGGAAAATGCTGTAGAGTGTTTTTTACCGAATCTTTTTTTATCCTAAATCAGGGTGTCCCAAGTAAACAAATAAACAAAAACAAGATTTGGTAAAATAGCTTTTATTACAGCATCTGAAAACCTGGAACATCTAGACAAGAGAACTGTCTGCACAATTTTAGAAATAGCTCATGTTGAAAATCACACCAGCATGACTCCGGTATGATTGCATGTGACACATGATGTTAGTATCATAGGCTTGACTGCAAACTGACCAGTGGGTGATGCCTTGACAGCCTAAGCAACTGAGTTAGAAGGTGTGATGTGGATAAAGCAAACAGCCACAGAACGGACTCTGCAAAGAGCTGGGCATGACGTGAAAACCTCATCACTTTCATAGACGACATTTATGACTGAGTCAGAGACACGAGAATTTGAAAGAGAGTTCCAAAAAAGTAAGAAAAGGCAAGCACAAGTGGATAACACCGCAGGCTCCCCTTCAGAGTACCCTTGAATCAACCTCACCTTCCGTTCTCGGAAACTGTAGCAACAAATGCTTGCAGGAGATTTTTGTTCTACCTCTACCTGCAGCTTAACGAGGAGCTCCTAAAGAGTACACATGACACAGACATGCAGAAAGATGTCTTGTAATTCTCTACAAAAGAATTACAATTCTTTGGTTTTTTGTTTTTTTTCTTTTTGAGATGGAGTCTCACTCTGTCACCCAGGCTGGAGTGCAGTGGCAGGATCTCAGCTCACCGCAACCTCCACATCCCAGGTTTAAGCGATTCTCCTGCCTCAACCTCCTAAGTAGCTGGGACTACAGGCACGTGCCACCACACCTAGCTAATTTTTTATTTTTAGCAGAGATGGGATTTCACCATGTTGGCCAGGCTGGTCTCAAACTCCTGGCCTCAGGCAATCTACCTGCCTCAGCCTCCCAAAGTGCTGGGATTACAGGCGTGAACCACCACGCCTGACCTTCTTTGGTAAGTTTTAAGGAAAAGAATGTGCATTGCAAATTCATTTTCAAACTATCTGAACTGATAAGAAAAATTAACCCACTCAGCTTTTTAACTGAAAGTATTTTTTCCATTTTCTGATAAACTTGATGCTTTAAATTACTAAAAAAAATAAACACTTTATATCTGCAGTATACATTTATATTAAATACAGTATTTTCTGAGACTGATACTCTCTTGAAACCAAGGCATTCCCTTACATCTCACATTTGGTACCAGAAGACATTATTACAAAACATGTGTCTTTCGAGTCACTCTGCTGTTCTTGGAGTAAACATATTCAGAGACTTAGATACCTGGGTCAGGTCCCAGATATTGCATTATTTTTTATTGTAGAAACATTAATTCCTCCACTCTGCTGCTTGTCGGAATAACGTTGCTAATGTGTTTGTGCCCACAAACTCCCACATTTGAAAAAGAACTTGTAATTCTAAGAAATGTAGATTCCAGCCAGGCACGGTGGCTCATGCCTGTAATCCCAGCACTTTGGGAGGCAGATGCAGGTGAATCATTTAAGGTCAGGAGTTCGAGACCAGCTTGGCCAACATGATGAGACCTGGTGTCTACTAAAAATACAAAAATTAGCCAGGAGTGGTGGCCAGCGCCTGTAATCCCAGCTACTTGGGAGGCTGAGGCAGGAGAATCGCTTGAATCCAGGAGGCTGAGGTTGCACTGAGCTGAGACCATGCTACTGCACTCCAGCCTGGGCAACAGAGTCAGACTCCGTCTCAAAAAAATAAATAAATAAATAAATAAATAAATAAAAGAAATGTGGATTCCAGAAAACAAGAGACTTCCTGAGGGTTGTGTATCTTCTTCTACATTACATGGGTCTCCATCATTGCATCTCTCAAGGTCTTTGCTGCATCATTAAGAAATTAGGGCAGTGACAACCTCCCAGATTCTGTCAGGTATAACAGACACTCAACTAACTTTTTGTTTTATTAATTTTTTTATATAATATACTTTCTGGACAAGGAAAATTCTCAGGCTGGGCACTTGTCACTGCAGATTCAGCTGTGAGAGACTTGTCACTATCTTCATTCCTGGAAGTAAATGTAAGGTATTTGCTTATTTTCTGTGTAACTTCTTATGCCAAGGGAAAAGTCCCAGAAAAAATAAGCATGATGGACCTCGAAAACATTCTGCTAAGTGAAAGAGGCCAGATGAGAAAAACCACATATTGCAAGATCCCGCTTGTATAAAATGTCTGGAACAGGCAGATTATGTATAAAGACAGACAGTGCATTTGCCTAGATCTGGGGAGGGAACAGGGATTTACTGCAAGTGGGCCCAAGGGATTCCTCTGGGGTGATGGAAACATTTTAAAACTGGATTGTGGTGGTGGTTGAACAACTCTATAAATTTAGTAAAAAGTAGTTGAATTATACACTTAAAACAGATGAATTTTACAGTATGTAAAAAATAGAATAGGTATCTAACAACGTAATTATCACCTTCTAACATATGGAATATACTATGTTCAAAAGAAAGCAATAAGTCACCCTGTAATTGCACACCTGCACACAAAGAAAATTCAAAGAATTTGCTTCATTTTATATTTCAGTAAAAGCTCATGTCATGCTTCAACTATACAATAATTTCTCCTTCAGCCTACAGTGTACTCAATTATATTTTTAGTCTATGATTATACTGTAAGCTGCATTCTAAAGTTTATTGGGATTCCTAGGGAAATTCCAAGCAAATTTATTGGAATTACCCATTTTAAGCATTACCCAAGAATTACATGCTTTTAATATTTTTATGCCCATCATTCACGTTTTATCCTGATATAATTTCAAACTTATTGAAAGGTTTCAAGAATAGTTCAAAGAATTCCATATACCATAGCCAGAATTGTCAGTTGCTACACTTGCCACATATTCCTTGCCATTCTTTCTCTGCAGATATTCTTAAATCTTTTTTATTTTTCACATACAAACAGATTGCATGTGCACGAGAAAAATAACACAATTTAGATACCTGTAATAGCCCCCACACTCTTACTCCCTAGAGAAAGTCATTATGAAAAATTTCTGGAATATTCTTCATAGTTTTTGAGGGAAGCAAATGAAATAATCTGTTTAAAGTGCTTTGCAGATTGTAGGGTACATGTAATATGAGTTACTACCAAAGTCAATACAGTCAATTCTAGTTTCCTCTTGCAGCTGAATCGGCAATGACCTGGCACACTGTATCCCATTTCGTGTATGGAGTGACCTCTTGGAAGACAATGTGGAACTCGGGGTGGCCAACAGATGAATTAACTGATTATTGGACTGAATGAAATTGCTAAACTGAAAGTCCTAGCAAAAACAGAAGAAATGACTAACAAAGCAATGATCACACGCTCCTAGTATACACATCATATGACATTCAGAGAAAGACAAAGCCACTTGTACTTCACAGATCCATACGAGGGAAATGGAACAACATTGCTCAGTGTGCTCTGTAATTATTTTTCCTGGCCATCCATTTCTAAGGCTTTGGCCTCCCATCAATGATCATTGTGTACTTGGAATCACAACAGACAGCACGGCTGATGCCAGCGCTAATCTGAGTCAGTTCATAGAAAGGACCCTGACCGTAGCCCTGCTGACAGTGGAAAGAGAGAAGTGAAAAATAACGGTGAATGAAAACGAGCTACATTAACAAAGGACGTGTTAAAACAACAGCCACCTCAAGAAGTGCCCCCACTTCCATGTTTACAGTGTGCTTTCCTCCTGCAGCCACCCAGCTTACAGTTTCTCACAGCGAACTCCCCTAGCTTTATGGAACCTCACAGATCCTGTGCAGACACTCGGTAGGTGTGTAGACTACAATGCAGTGGCTATAAACACAAACAGATTCTTAACTTCCTGGGAAGTGGCTTGCGACAACTCTTACCAAAGGACAGAGGCTTCTGAAGTCTTAGGGAAACCTTGTTCACAGAAGGAGTAGGGTCACTTAAGTGAGTAAATGTGTGTACACCTGTGTACACCCAGTGCATTTGCAGGTGTGTGATTCAATGAGTGTCTTAACCATGGCTATCGGGGAAATTATTTACACAATCTCAGCATTGGCCTTAGTCCCTGAGTCACGCCCAGCAGGCATCCGAATGGTTGAAGGAACTGAGCAGACAACATCCTAGGCCAGATCAACATTTGGTACAGTCAAGGAAAGATAACAGATAATCTGATATTCCTAGACACAACCAGACTCAAAAACAAACCTCCTCTCGAGTCTGCTTCAGTCCTCGTTTCAGTGTATTAAAGAGGCTGCCTGCTGACCATGGCAGTATCTCAGCGCTAACTCGGCCATGCAGGCTGAACCAGCACTGGGTCTAGGTCATCCTCTCACCTGACCTCTGTGGTTACACCAGAGCAGCATTTTATGTCCATTAGGTCTTTGTTGAGTTTGAGAATGGTTTCCAATAAGTGCATTCAAACAGTTGTCCTATTATTTCCCCCAATTCTAGTCAATCTAGTGTGATGGTTAAGAGCAGAGACTGTGGAGAAAAAAAGCCCAGAGTGACTTCCAAGCAATGAACTTCCTCTTGTAAAACAAAGGTCCCAATACAGTCCACCTCATGAGACAGACGGTTAAAAGGACTAATATATGTAAAGTGTTTAGAACTACTTCTGGTATGTGTTAAGTGTTCTTTAAATATTAACTAGCATTGTTATTATTATTAATACCATATTATGTTATTTATACGTAACTATACATATATATTTAAACCTCCTTTACTTTTCTAGATAACATGAAATTAGGAAAATACATCTCATGGAATGGAAAAGAGAGCACGTGGAAATAGAACAGCAATGGAGAAAGGGGTATGTGTTCTCCCCACGTCCACCCATGCCTTCTCTGCTCCCCAGATGTCACCTAAAGTGCTGTTTAAAAATTGTCAATCTGATCACCTCTTTCCCCTGATTTAGAAACAAAAGGTTTCAGCTGGGTGCGGTGGCTCACGCCTGTAATCCCAGCATTTTGGGAGGCCGAGGCGGGTGGATCACCTGAGGTCAGGAGTTCGAGACCAGCCTGACCAACATGGAGAAACCCTGTCTTTACTAAAAATACAAAACTAGCCAGGCGTGGTGGCTCATGCCTGTAACCCCAGCTACTAAGGAGGCTGAGGCAGGTGAATCGCTTGAACCTGGGAGGCGAAGATTACGGTAAGCCGAGATCGTGCTATTGCACTCCAGCCTGGCCAACAAGAGTCAAACTCCGTCTCAAAAAAAAAAGGAAAGAAATAAAAGGTTGCCTATCACTCTTGGGTAAGGTTCAAAATAAACGTGGAGCCCAGGTGCAGCGGCTCATGCCTGTAATCCCAGCACTTTGGGAAGCCGAGGCGGGTGGATCACCTGAGGTCAGAAGGTCAAAACCAGCCTGGCCTACATGAAGAAACTTCTTCTCTACTAAAAATACAAAAATTAGCCTGGTGGGGTGGTGAGTGCCTATAATCTCAGCTACTTGGGAGGCTGAGGTAGGTGAACTGTGTGAGTTCGCAGTGAGACGAGATTGCACCACTGCACTCCAGCCTGGGCAACAGAGCAAGACTCCTTCTCAAAACTAAAAATAAAAACAAAAAATGAAAATAAACATGGACCACAAGACCTTGCCTGATACGGCCTCACCACTGTTTCTGTTTATCTTGTGCCTCTCCTCCCTTTATCTCTCCCACTTCAACCTTATATTGTGCACGTACATGTGGCTATGCCCTAGGTTCTCAGAGCATTTAAGTTCATTCTCCTCTCAGCCAAGTGCCCTCTATTCTTCCCACCTCTGCTCCCCTTGCTTCCTCAGATTCATCCTGTTATGTCACACAGAGACCTTTCCTGGTGCTCAAGGCAAGTTCAGGCCCTTGCAGTCCTTCATAATACTGCAAAGATTGAAATTATTTGCCAAATATATCTTTTCTTCACTACACTGTCTGTATTCTTCACTGTTGAATACCAAAAGTCTAGACTTCATAAAGTTGTAAAAAGAAAGAAATGGAAAGA
Organism: Chlorocebus sabaeus; assembly: GCF_047675955.1. NCBI lineage: Eukaryota > Metazoa > Chordata > Mammalia > Primates > Cercopithecidae > Chlorocebus > Chlorocebus sabaeus. Next base: position 10,686,581 of record NC_132915.1, on the reverse strand, counting down.
AATAATATATCTGACATTTAATCTTATAAATTATAATATAGCAAAATTTATTAATCCCTCTATGTGCTCTCTATAGCTCATTGAAGAAGTTCTTTCCTCCTCCTAAGGTAATAAAGATATTCTCCTCTACTTTCTTCTAACGATTTCAATGATGTGTATTTCACTTTAAACCTTTGATTTATGTGGAATTGATTTTTGATATAAAATGAGATAGGGATACATGTTCAATTTTTTTCTATATGCATATATTTTTCTAGGACCATTTATTAAATAGTTTAGCTTTCTTTTTGAGATGGAGTCTTGCTTTGTTGCTCAGGGTGGAGTGCAATGGTACAATCTCAGCCCACTACAACGTCCTCCTCCCAGGTTCCAGCAATTCTTGTGCCTCAGCCTCCCCTGTAGCTGGGATCGCAGCCCCGCGCCACCACACTCGGCTAATTTTTGTATTTTTAGTAAAGATGAGGTTTCACCATGTTGGCCAAGCTGGTCTCAAACTCCTAGCCTCAAGTGATCCAACCACCTCGACCTCCCAAAGTGCTGGGATTACAAACATGAGCCACCACGCCTGGCCTAAATAGTTTAATTTTTCCCCATTGGTTTTCAATGCCACCTCAGTCAAAAATAAGGTTTTTATATTTGTGTGGGTCAGTTTCTGGGCTCCCTGTTCTATCTCATTCATCTAATTGTGCCCTGGTATCTCATTTTCTTAACCTCTGTCACTTCATAATATGTCTTGACTTCTGGTAAAGCAAGCCCTACCATGTTCTTCATAAGGATTATCTTGGCTATTCTTGGCTATTTGTGCTTTCATATGAACTCTAAAATCAACTTTGTTTGAATATATTTGGGAATTACACTGTAAAAATTGGACAACAATTCATATATTTGTGATAGATACCCATAGCCATAAACGTAATACTTATCCATCAGCATTGTATGGTTCTTGTTCCGGGTTGAATTGTGTCCCCCTCCAAAAGGGGGTATGTGGAAGGGTTCAGTATCTCAGAATGTGACCTTCTTTGGAAATCAAGTCATTGTAGATATAACTGTTGAGATGAGATCACACTGGAGCAGGGTGAGCCCTAAATCCAATATGATCCATGTCCATATAAGAAGAGAATACGAAGATACAAGAAAAGAAGGCAACGTGAACATGGAGGCTGAGACTGGAGCTGTGCAGCTACCAGCCAAAGAACTCCAAGGATTGCTGGCCGCCACTGGACACTAGGACAAGGAAGAATTCCATGCAAAGCCTCAGAGCAAGCATGGCCCTGCCAACATCTCGATTTGGGGACTTCTAGCCCCCAGAACCATGAGAGAATACATTACTGTTCTTTGAAGCCACTCATTTGTGAGACTTTGTTATGGTATCCTTAGGAAATGACAACAATGCTCCATTTAACAAAACATTCTCTAATAAATTTTAATAATGTCGTACAGTTTTCTCTATCAAGATTTTGCACATTCTGTGTTACGTTTATTTCTACATGACTTTTACTTACTTCTGCTGTATAGAAAAAAAGTTGGCTTGATCATCTATCAAGAAAATTTACTTAACCCTCTTTACTTTTTTTTTTTATTATTTTTTGAGACTGGATCTCGCTCTGTCATCCAGGCTGGAGTGCAGTGGTGTGATCATAGCTCACTGCAACCTTGAACTCCTGGGCTCGAAGGGTCCTCCCCACTCAGCCTCCGGAGTAGCTGAGACTACATGCCTGTGACACCACACCCAGCTCATGTTTTTATTTTTAGTAGCAATGGGATCTCACTGTGTTGCCCTTGAACTCCTGGCCTCAAGTGATCCCCTGCCTTGGACTCCCAAAGTGCTGGAATTACAGGCATGAACCACTGTGCTTGGCAACTATCTTATTAATTCTAATAATTTGTTCATTGTTCAGAAAGGGTTTCTATGAAGACAATAATATCTCTAAATATCACAGAATATATAGGTTTGTTTCTTCTTTTGCGAATATTAAACCATTTTTTTTAAATTATTTGAGATGAGGTCTCATTCTGTCACCCAGGCTGAAGTGCAGTGATGCGATCTTGGCTCACTGCAACCTCCACTTCCCAGGCTTACGATCCTCCCACTTCAGCCTCCTGAGTAGCTGGGACCACAGGTATATGCTACCACGCCTGGCTAATTTTCTGTATTTTTTGGTAAAGACAAGGTTTTGCCATGTTGGCCAGGCTGGTCTCAAACTCCTGAACTCAGACAATTCACCCACCTCGACCTCCCAAAGTGCTGGGATTACAAGAGTGAGCCACTGCATCCGGCCCTAAACCATTTCTTTCGTGTTCTTCTCATATTGTACAGGCTAAAACTTCCAGTGCCACACTGAATGGAAATATCAATAACTGTATCTTTGTCCTCTATATGGTTGCAAAAGACATTTTTCTTGTGATGTGACATTATTATTATGTTTGCTGCTTTTTTGTAGATACTTTTTCTTCTATTCTTACTTTGCTAAAAGTTTTTATTATAGACACTAAACTTTATCAAATACTTTTACTTCAAATATAAAAATGACCAGTTCTCCTTTAATCTGTCCATGGGAACATTTACATTAATAGATTTTCTAGCACTAATTAAAATTGCATTCTGGAATATACTCAGCTCGATTATTGGAAGATTGGTTTGCTAATACTTTGTTTAGGATTTTGATATCTATTTTCATGAGTGAAATTGACTTGCAATATTCCAGTGTCATAAAATTAATTGATAAATGCACCCTCTTTATTGACTTACATATTTTAGAATAAGCTATTCATTTCTTGAAATTTAGTAGGTCTTACCTCATGTTTTTGTGAGGTCAAGATTTTTTTTTTTTTTTTTTTACTATTTATTCCATTATTTAAATGGTTGTAGAGCAACTCAGATTTTCTGTTTTTCAAAGAGTCATTTTTAGAAATAATCTCATGAGTTTATATATGCATTAGATTCATTATCTTTCACATCTAAGAATGTCCTAATTTCCATTATGATTGCTTCTTTGGCCTATGAGGGCTTTTTGGCCTGTGAGGGCTTTAACCTTCTTCACAATTTCCAAAGTAAGGAGCTGTTCCTGTTATCTTTTTATTATTTATCTCTAAACTGTTGCAGTGTGTTCCGAACAATAACCATCACTCATATGTAATTAAGACTTTTTATGGTCTAGTATATGATCAATTTTTTGTAAATGTCCTATGTGCAATTGAGAAGGTAATTTCAGTATTATATATGTCCATTCGTGTTTTATATATGCATATTTGTATCCCTGCATTATCACAACATATTGAGATGTTTAAATCTGCTGTCTTGACTTGTTTTGTTTCATTCGTATGTTGATTTGCTAATCAACACTATGTTTATTATATAATTTGCACTAAGGTGGTAAATTTACAAATTTCTGTTTGTAATTATATCAATTTTAGCAACAAGTATTTTAATGTACATAATTAAGACCATACTATTTAAAATTTAATCTTTGTCAAAACACAGTGACTCTTTGCTAATATTTCTTGCCCTAAAATCTGTTTAGACTCATGTTAATATGGCCATTCCAGATTTTTTGTTTTATTCTGTTTTATTTGGTTTTTTGGTTGCTATTCATCTGTAACCAGTTTTTTTCTTCATCTTATGACTCTTTTTCTGTATGCTTTTGTTACAAGTGGAACTTTTATAAAAGACACAAAGGTTACTTTTAAAAAGTACTTCTAGTGATCTTTCTGTTTTAAACGGAGAGTTTAATACATTTACATTCAATATGATTTCTGATGTGTTTGGCTTTATTGTGTGGTAGATTGGATTCACCAAAAATTCTGTTTTCTATCCTTGAAGGAAGATTCTCTGAAGGAGAGAATACCTCCCCACCCACCTGAAGGAGTGCCATGTGACTTGCCAGTGAAAAGTGGGAAAAGTGAGGTGTGGGAGGTGCAATGCTTTGCCTCATTTCCGTTTTCTCTGTCACAAAAACTGACAATGATCAAGACAGAGACTGCTCTGGGAGCCTGGGACCAAACTGAACCCACAGTATGGACATGAAGAGTGAGCAAGAAATAAACATTTGTTATTAGGACCTGGTCCCAGTGAGGTGGCTTATGGCCCCAGCAGAACTTAGCTCCTGACTAAGACACATTTCTGTCATCATATTTTGAAGATTATTATTTCTATAACATTTATTTTATTTTTCTTTTTTAAAGTGATTTTTATAGTTGTTTTGTTTCTATTATTATCATTGCCTGCCTTGCCTTCCTTGAGGTTTTTTTAGATTGTTTTCCTCCTTATCTCCTTGTTCTCTTGCACTAATAGAGAAATTATACACTTTGCTGTTATACTTTCAGTGACTGCTCTAGAATTTTTTTCATGAACATTTGACTTCACAAAATCTAAGTTTATTAACATCTCAGTCATACAAGAAATTTAGTATGCTCTCATTACAATCCCTCTGCTCCTAATGTATATAGAATTATTGTTCTACATTTTAGTGCCATCTTGAATTGTTAATCCACAAATTAGACATTATTATCACTGTTTTAGCCAGTGATTATTTCATTTTATCCAGACATTGAACATTTGCTTTTTGCTCAGCATTTCTTCTTGCATTTCCTACCTCTTTTCTGTTTCTAGTATACTGAGAGATTTAAATCATAAATGGATATTGAAGTTTGTTAAATGTTTTTATCTTCATTAATTAATATAATCATTGAGTTTTGTCCTTTATACTGTTAGTATGGTAGATTTTATTAATTTTCAAGTATTGAACTAGCCTTGCATTTCTAAAATAAACCCCACTTGGTTGTAATGCTTTATTCTTCTTATATATTGCTAAATTTGATTCACTAATAGTTTGTTAAGTGGCCAGGTGGTTTTGCATTCATATTTCATAAAGATATTGGCCTGTGGTTTTCTTTCTCAGTACTGTCTTTGTCTACTTTTGGCATTAAAGTAAGCCTGGCACCATAAAATGAATTGGAATGTATTTCCTCCTCTTCTATTTTCTGGAAGAAATTATAAAATTTGTGTCACTTCTTTAATGTTTGGAAGAAACCAACAGTGAATGCATCTGGTCCTGAAGATTTATGTTTTAGAAGGTTTTGAGCTCTGAATTCACTTTATTTAATAGTTATAGATTATCTATTTTATCTAAAGTGAGTTTTGGTATTTTGCAGTTTTCGAAGAATTGGTTCATTTTACCTACATTAGTTGTAACTGTAGTGTGCTTTTTGTATTCCCTTATCATCCTTTTGATTTTCTATGGATTCTTAGAAATTTTAAAATATAATTATTTTCCTTTTTACCTACTCTATCCTGCCCGAGCCAAGACCAAAACAGGAAGTTTCCCTAACATCTCCCTCTTCTGTGCCAGGATTCTTTTTTTTCTAGTTGTCACAAAAAGGGGTGACCTTTTAGTGTTTTCTGACTGAAGAAGAGTCTCACCTTTTCTTTTTTGCCTGGTTTCTGAGTATATGACCCATTAAAACCCAGGCCAGAGGCTACCTATGACTGAGAAATACACACAGAGAAAATACAAGCTAACCTATCCCAAGGTTCATATTTTCCTTTGGTTTCTAGTCTCCAAAGAATTTTCTGATTTTCTTGGCAGTTCAGTCATCCATTAAAAAAGAGATTTTTGGTTTTGTTTGTTATAATATTTTATCCAACACTCAAAAGTATGTTGTTCTAGAATTTCTTCAAAATATTAGTCTACCGTATCTCTAGGAGCAATGATGAGACAGCAATTTATTGACCGAATTGGGAAAAAAAAGGTTTTAAATGTGATTGAGGAAAACCTAGATAATAATGTGGTGAGGACTGCAGCCTGGCTGTGTGTCTTGAAATGTTTAAAACCACATGTCCTATGACGCAGCAACTCCAATTCTCAGTATCTGTCCCAGGATAACTCCTGCAGACGTGAACAAGAATGCTTATGACAGCCGAGTGCGTAATAATGAAATTTAGAAAACACTAAAATGTTTATCATTGTGTATAATATTGAAATTTAGAAAACATTAAAATGTTTAACAGTGGGAAGGATTGAATAAATTCAGGGACATATTTATTCTGGAATATTCCAAGCATACTGACATGGGTAGCTCTTAAGAGTTCTTATATTAACAGACTCAGTACAAGTAAGTGCTTAGCAAAGACTATGTGTTCAATAAATGTAGCAACTGTTACTTTTTTAGGTGTTCCCTGTATTCCCTATCGTTCTGCCTTACAGAAGTGGAATTGGGTTTATGTCAAATGGCATCCACTGAGGCAGCCTCTCTCTCTATCTCATTCACTCAAAAAAACCATCTGTCAAGGAAGTATGGAATACAAAATGTAACAAACACATTTCATGCTCTATTTTGCTTATTCTCTTCATTCACTAATCAATTAGAAAACCACTGTGATCTTTGACTTTGGAATAAAATTAAAACAGATAAATAAATGTAGATAAATATATTTTCAAATAATACACCAATTGAGTCACATGTCTGGGCTGCATCTAGCACCTTTCTGTTTAAAATGTCTACCTTTTGACATTTGGCTAAGCAACAAAACTCCCACCAACTTGATCGGATTAATTGACAACTCCTGGTAAATAAGTAATTAAGGCATTTTCTTTTGTTTCTACAGAACCCATCTTTGGAACTCATATAAGCTGACTTTGATCAAAGCAAGGGCTGTAAAGGATTAGAGAGGAAGAAGCATTGGACTTTAGTTCACACATGAGTGCAAAGGCAAGATCTCCTGATTAAAACTCCTCTCAGGGGAAATCATTAATTCCCTGAACACCAAGTGTCTTCATTTTGTTGAAACTTGGAATTGCAACAGATTGAAGTAGGGCTAATATAGGTCTTACTTTAAGTAGAGTATTTGTGTTAACCTTTCAGGTCCCAGTAAACACTATTGCATAGGGCTACTTTATCATCTTATAGGAAACGAATATTTAATATTTTCATGATTCCTACAATACCTTCTAATTGGTAGTATCTGTAATTGTACATTCCAAATGAATACTACATTATTCTTCATGCATTATCTCTATCAAACGTATTAGATGGAATCCTCATCTTCCAGAATAACTGGGAGAAATTTTACCTGGTAACAATCATGACCAAAAAAAGGGATAGAAGTGTTTACGTTGCTTAAACTCAAAGACTAACTTGCTCATAATGATGTCCACCCTTAGAAGAAGTTACCTGGAGGAGATAAGTTTTCCGTGGTCCTCCCAAATCCTCAAACAGAGAAAATCAAGTCTGTCAAGTTTCTAACATTCTTCCAGTATCAGAAAAGATAATCCACCAGAATCAATCAGCCCAATCAAAACAGCCTGATCCAGCACTGTCTGAGGTATAGGGAAGTAGACCACATCACTTCTGCAATCATGTATCTTATAATAAAATAGAAATGTAAACCCTAAAGGGCTAGGACACAGACATGTTCAAAGGTCATGGCTCAGACAGTAAACAGAATTCAGAGACAGTAGGAACAGTGCAAGCTGAAGTGATGTGACTTGACAAGATCTTATTGAGAAAGTTGGTTATCAGTAGGCTTTGAAAGATAAACAGGAGGTAGACAAGCCTGGGAGGGAGACACCCACAACATTTTAAATGGTTCCCTTCTCTCTAGCCTTGCTCCCTAACCTATACTGCATATCACAGCCTCACTAGCTGTAGCAGACACTGGGTGTGACTCTGCAATGTCCACCACTTCCATTCCCTACCGAGGCAATTTCTCTGAACTCAAGAGTAGCACTGACTGAGACCCAGTTCTTTAAAACAAACCCCAAGAAGGTCTTCCTTAGTCTTAAAAGAAAATCAAGAAGCCAAGATTTCTCTCCTGTTGGGCAAATAAGTAGGTATAGAGCATGTTAAAAAAATGAAGGAAACTAGCCTTAGGATCATGCCAAAACAACGATTGCTTCAAATCATTGACAGTCTTGTGCTTATTTGTTACAGCAGCTAGTAGTATCTTAACTGAGGTAGGGACTGTTTAACTGGCCATTGTATATGCTCCTAGAAACTTTGTCTTGAAATATTCAAAAGTATTTTCCAAACAATTAATATGTTTGTCTAAAAGTAGGCTGTGCTTTTTATTTCCAATGTGTCTATGCATTCTCACATCCCTGTCCTCTCCTAAGACTTTAGAGAATAATCAAATAGTTGGAAAGACACCTTGGGCTGGGCCCCGTGGCTCACACCTGTAATCCCAGCACTTTGCGAGGCCAAGGTGGGTGGATCACCTGAGGTCGGGAGTTCAAGAGCAGCCTGGCCAACATGGAGAAACCTTGTCTCTACTAAAAGTACAAAATTAGCCAGGCGTGGTGGCACATGCCTGCAATCCCAGCTACTTGGGAGGCTGAGGCAGGAGAATCACTTGAACCCAAGAGGTGGAGGTTAAGGTGAGCTGAGATTGCACCAGTGCACTCTAGCCTGGGCAACAAGAGCAAAACTCCATCTCAAAAAAAAAAAAAAAAAACCACCTTGGGTATATCTCATTTAACCAACAGTATTTGAATATCTGCCACATCTGGGACCTGTGCTGAGCCATGGGATACAGATGTGGTCCCTGTTCTCTGCTTGCAACACAGGCAACCCAGATGGTCCTGAGGCCTAGCAGATCTCCTCCAAAGCAAAAACAAAACTAAAACATCCAACCAAATTTAGGATGACAGAAGGAACCTGAGCTCCTAAGAACATTTCTGAGTCACTGAATCAAACAACTCTGAACCACACATGCCTATGAACTCTGGTTGTCTGAGCAAGTCTATTCTGTTCTGTTCCATACTTTTTGGAGAAAAAAAAAAATCTCACTGAAACCTACTAAACCTATTTCATAAATTCACAAATGGATCATGACCTGCAGTTTGAAGAACACAGCTGTAGCTTTCAAGTATCCAAAGACATAAAGGAACGGATAAATAACTGGCATAGGGCTTGAATCAGCCCTCCTCAAAAATAAAGTCTCTCTAAATTCTCTCACTTCACATTAAATATTAGTGTGAACATTACTAGATACTGTTTTATGCAATTTCATATAATATTAAAGGAAAGTTCTTTGCCTACATTTCCAAGTAAAAACTGATGCTCCGAGACATGTGCTGTTGACCCTATTGATTCTCTTACCCAGGACTCTGCTTCTACCCCCAGAACACTCCCTTCCTCAGTAGGAAGTACAGGCTGGGGGGACAAAATCCAAGCTCTGTGGCAGGCTTGGCACAGTCTTTGGGACAAAGTCCCTCCTTACAATGCCCAGGGGAACACTGGAAAATGAGAACAGAATCCAGACTTAAAGCCGTAGAGGCTTAAAAAGGCCACTGCAAGGTTTTATACATGCGAGTTACATGTTAAAATCAGCACCTGGGTAAGCCATTGATAGGAGTAAGACTATGAAATTCAGGCTTTTGGAAATTTAATGTGTTAGGGAAAGATGAGTCAATAATTGGAGGTAAAAAAAGGGATTGGGAACAAACATTAAAAAAAAATAAGAGGTGGTAGTGGCCCAGGACTGAGAGGTAAGGTCTAGGCTATGGCAGAGGAAACATGGTGGGAGAGACTGTCCCCTGGCCTTCTGGGACACTAGTGTATAAAAGTAATTGATTCAACTAAAAGAGTAGGCAGGAATATTCTGACCATTCCTGCAGGAGGTGGGGAAGGCCCTCAAAGCCAAGGTCAATTGCGAATGAGGGGAAGATCTCCACATGTTTACCCTGAAGAAGAGAAATCTTAATGGGAAGAAAAATGTTTTAAACTTTTGGATGTCTCTTAGGAGTGGGTGTGATTAGCAGATATTTCAGCTGGATTACTATCAGGAAGATATTCTTATTATAGTTACTTCACAATCAAATGGGTAACTATTGAAGGAATAGGGTCCTCTATCGTTAAAAGTGTTCAAAGTTGACACTTATCTGGGTATATGCCACAGGAAAATGTTAGTCTGGAGTCCTATGAAAGCAGGCAGAAAACAAAGACCACATCGTATCCCACAGTTCAGCACAGGTCTCATATGTGGCAGGTATTTAAATGCTGTTGGTTAAACGAGATATGTGAAGTTGCTTCCCAACTAATTGTTTGATTCTGTCAAGTCTTGGGAGGGGACAGGAATGTGAGAGGGCAAAGACACACTTGGAAAAAAAGTGCAGCCTACTTTTAGACACCATATAATTGATATGCGTGTTTGGAAAATATTTTCAAACTGTTTCAAGACAAAATTTCTGTGAGGCACATTCAATGGCCAGTTCAACAGTTTCTATCTTATTTTGGGCATTACTAGCTGCTGTAACAAATAAGCACTAAATTGTCAATGACTTTACGCAACAATACTTGGTTCTTACAGACGTAACAGGAAACACGGATGGTGCTGGTGCACAGCTCTCCTCCACCTGAGCATTTAGGAACTCAAGCTCCTTCCACATTACAGTCCTGGTTTCTCTTAAGGCCTCAGAGTCATCTGCATCCAGCCAGCAGGCATGAAAAGGGGTTTGAAGAGGCATAAATGTGAAGATTTTACAGATCAAGTTTAAATATGGTGCATATTTGTTCTATTCCTATTCCAAAGAGAGCTCTGAGTCACATGGCCACATCTCACTGCAGGGAGGATGGGAACTATGGTTTTACCGGTGTAAAGATGGGCAGAATAAGTGTGGTGAACAGCTAGTAGTCTCTTCTACAATACTCATATGCATCCTTCTTCTCATATATATATATATATATACACACACACACACACACACACACACACAATCCTTTCTGGAGAGCTATACCTCAAAGCTCTATCACAAGTAACCATTGCAAATATTAAATTTAAGAAAATTCATAGCTAGGTCAAATGGCTGATGATATGCTAATAAGTTTTGCAGTGAGCCAATGCAACATTGAAAAAAACTGCCGAAGTCACATTCCAGGAGTGTATTATTTTCCAAGCAAGGGAGCTTATGACCTTGGCAGCTGGCATTCTGAAGCCACTGACTTCAGTCAGTGTTTTCAGTTTTTCCTTTGAACATTGAAAGTGATGGTATCTTAACCAGCAACTTAGATGATACCTTCTAGTTTTTCAACAATTCATTGTTTAAAAGGTTTTTTTAATACCTAGTCAATGTTTCCCTCTTCTTGGCATCAAGCCAGAACATTTTGCTCATGTCTGTCAGTGGGCACAGCCTGCCATACCAGTAAAAAGAACAGCAAGATCAAACATGAAAAATGAGCAATGCCTGTCTTCGCACACTTGTCTCCTGTCTTTTCTAGCATGGAGTGATTGATACATTCTTGCTCTGAGATAACCACCATGACATCTGAGTTAACACTACAATATCCTTCCCTGTTCTCAGGAAGTCTGCTGCACACACTATCACTTACCTGACACTCCAAGAGTTGAGTACTGCATCAACTAATTCAAGTCCAGTAAGGCATCGTTTTCTTTACATTACTGATCAATGACTTTTTTTGAGACAGGATCTTGTTCTGTCCCCAAGGCTAGAGTACAGTGGCACAATTATAGCTCACTGCAGCCTCAAACTCCTATACCGAAGGGATTCTCCCATATCAGCCTCCCAAGCAGCTGGGACTACAGACACACACCACCATGTCCATCTAATGTTTTTTCAATTTTGTAGTGATAGGGTCTTGCTATGTTGCCCAGTGGTCTCGAACTCCTAGCCTCAAGCCATTCTCCTGCCTTAGTTTCCCAAAGTGATGGGATTATATGTGTTAGCCACCACACCTGGCCTCGATGACATTTTTATTACTAATTTAATTTTACTTCTTTATGTCCCCTTGCTCTTTGTTTTGAAGTCTTTCTATTTCATCCTGAAGGCCAATACATTTTTTTTTCTTAACAGCATTGTTCTTCTTTCACTAATCTACTGAATATTTACTTTTAAAAATTAGTTTTCTTACTCCATAGTGTCTCATTTTGTGTTACTTTTATTGATCAAGTTGTGATTTATTTGACTCCTCCAGTCACCTATACTTGGACTTCACCATGTTCTTCCTCACTGATTTTCTTTGCTGCCTCTGTTTCCCTTCGTTCTCAGGGCTCAGATCAGATGGACAGGGAATCTTCAGCAGTAGCAACCTCATGAGTAGTTGGAAGTGCAAGGTCCTGCTGGTGGAGTGTCAGTCTCTGTGTAGCACCAGAAGAAAGCTTCTCTTTCCCCAGGAATGCTTAGCAGAAAGATCCGCCTTCACCCAGTCTCAGGAGAAGGTAGGAATTTAGCACACTAGACAGCTTCCCCCCTAGTTCCAACACCTGCGGGGCTACCTAGAGGTCCTCAGGACTACGCACAAGGGAGGCGCAACATACTGTCTGTGGGCCACAGATCTCTGGGAATGCGGAGGTATACTGCCCTCACCTGGATGTCTAGACTCCCACCCAGTGGTGCAAATGTCTCCACCTGCTTGGCCTCCTCTGGCTCCTGGCAGAGTCAAAAGATCACGCCCTTCAAGTCCTGCCTACATGCAAGCCCAGGACAGATGGTAAGTGATGGGAAGAGGTAAGACAAGGAGGGCATCTGAGGTGTTTACTCACTGCCATCTTCCCAGAATCCCCTCTGCTAGATGCAACTTAAGACTCTTAAATTTTTTACCTGATATAATTTTGTTTTTCATTTATATCTTTAAAAGAGTGGCATTTGGCCATAATTCAAATATTTTACCCAGGACTCTTGAGAACCAAGGGATAATTCCTCAGCTGGCTTGAGGATTTAGAAAGAAAAGACCTGTTATTCTGATAACTTGACTTTGTTTTGAAAATCCACAGGGCTCTCAGCTAGCACTGATGTTTCTGTGTCTACACATCTCTGTCCTCACGGAACTGGTTTGGAACGTTCTAAGGCCAGGTGTGGTGACTCATGCCATTTTATGAAACCATTTCATAAAACGGGCCAGGCACGGTGGCCGACGCCTGTAATTCCAGCCCTGGAGGCTGAGGCTGGTGGATCACATGAGGCCAGGAGTTCGAGACCAGCCTGGCCAACATGGCAAAACCCTGTTTCTACTAAAAATACAAAAAAAAAAAATTTAGCCTGGTATAGTGGCACAAGTCTGTAATCCCAACTACCCAGGAGCCTGAGGATCAAGAACTGCTTGAACCCGGGAGGCAGAAGCTGCAGTGAGCCAAGATTGCGCCACCGCACTCCAATATGGGTGACAGAGTGAGACTCTGTCTCAAAAAATAGTTTCATAAAATGAAATATGAGTCCCAAAAAAGTAGGAAGGACAAAATCTTATAACTTGTAAGTGAATAAATATAAACTTTATGGAAATTTCACCAAAACGTGAAAAATCCACCACCAGTTGGCACCACATCACAGAGAATCATTTGTTAACCCATTGCAGGGCATGTGCTACCAGAGCTGTTTCCCTCCCAAGAGGGCAAGAGTTGCTGGGAGCAGGTTCACAGCCAGAGCCCAGCCCATGAGGCATGCTCATGTCCCTTCCAGTTTCAAAGGAATTCAGTCCACCAGGCACCATCTGTCTCCCTCAGGTCTGAACAAGGAATCAGCAGAAACAGCCACAGGGCTATAATGGTGACACAATGATCCCATGGAAGAGTAAACTATGAAAAAACTGATCTTTCAATAGAGGCTTTACATGCTTAACCTCTGGAGCCAGGCTACCTGAGTCTGAATTCTAGTTCCACACTTTACTAGTAACTGTAAACTGTGGAGTTAGAACTAGACTAGAATTAGATTAGCTAATGCTAATTAGCTAGAATTAGATTAGCATTCCCAAGCTTCAATTTGCTCTGTGAAATGAGATAATAATACCTCCAAGAGTAATGAGGATTAAATGAGATGATGCATGTAAAATGCTTAGAAAAAAAAGAAGCATATTCAATGCTAGATCTTATTGCTGTTGAGTAACTATTACGTTCCAGGGGTGTGCTAACTGTTCGAAATAACTAAGATGTTACCAAAAGTGGCTGCAGTAATCCACCCCTCCTTCAAATTTTTCTGCGGTGAGGCTTTGTCATTCCTGCAATCAAAAGGTGGAGTCTATGTCACCTCTCCTTGAATCTAGGTGGCCTTTTGTCTGCTTTAACTGAGGATTCACTATGTGACTTTTGGGCTAGGCCTTAAGAGACTTTCCATTTTCACCTCTTTAGGAACCAGCTGCCATATGACAAGGCTCTAGGTAGACTGTTGAATGATGACACTGCTGGAGACAGAGGCTGTATATTAGTCCGTGTACACACTGCTGGTAAAGACATACGAGAGACTGGAAAGAAAAAGAGGTTTCATTAGACTTACAGTTCCACATGACTGGGGAAGTCTCAGAATGATGGCGGGAGGCAAAAGGCACTTCTTACATGGCAGCGGCAAGAGAAATGAGGAAGATACAAAAGCGGAAACCCCAGATAAAAACATCAGATCTCGTGAGACTTGTTCACTACCATGAGAACAGTATGTTCTTCCCCACATGGCTGGGGAAGTCTCAGAATCATGGCGGGAGGCAAAAGGCACTTCTTACATGGCAGCAGCAAGAGAAATGAGGAAGATACAAAAATGGAAACCCCAGATAAAACCATCAGATCTTGTGAGACTTGTTCACTACTATAAGAACAGTATGTTCTTCCCCACATGGCTGGGGAAGTCTCAGAATCACACGGGAGACCACCCGCGTGATTCAAATTATCTCCCACAACATGTGGGAATTATGGGAGTACAATGCAAGATGAGATTTGGGTGGGAACACAGAGCCCAACCACATCAGGCTGCATGGAGGAGAACTAAGATGCCTTGGCCAACAACCAGGACCAAGACATGTGAATGAAGCCATGTTGGCACCTCCAGCCCCAGCTGAGCCACCTCAGGCGACACCAAGTGGAGCAGAGGTGAGCTGTACCACTGGCTTCACCTGAATTCTTGACCTCCAGAATTACGAGCAATTACATGGTTGTGGTGTTAAACCATTAACTTCTGGAGTGCTTTGTAATGCAGCAAGAGATAACCAAAATATAAGACACAGCCCATCCATAGTGAAATCTAGCAGAGACCCCTCATTCCCTCTCAGCTCATGCAGAAAATGCTATGAGAGAGATGCCAGGTCAATGCAACCTACTGTGGGCACAAAAGGAGACAATGATGGATCATGCTGGGGCCAGAGGATAGACAAATGGCAGCCCTGAGAGGTGAGAGAGGACCCTGAAAGCCGCCTGAGTAGGCTGGAGGACATTCTTGCTCTGCAACAAGGACGTTCCACACCCCAGGCAGGGGGACTTGGCAGTTCTAGACACCTCACAGGGAACGCAAATTCCTGTGCTACCTAGGTCACAAATTTGGGCCATTCTAAGGAAAGGAACAGATATAAATTTCATTTATTTAAGTCAGGGATGGCCTGCCATGGTCTGTTTATACGTATGTACTTTGTCTTCCCAACAAAATATTTTACGTTTCTTGAGAGCAGGCATTCTCTTTACTTTCTCTTATTTTCTGCCCCCAAATTCTACTCCGCCTACCGCCATACCTTACCCCATATCCTATGGGTCTTGGCCTTAGTAAATGTTCAGTAAACAGGGAGACATTGGTAGATTCACGGAATCTCATCCTTGAATGGAAACTTCTACTTCATCTACTTTCAACTTTCTCCCACACTCTTTCGCAGCCAGACACCCCCAGATTTGGCCACTGCTGACTGACCAATGCATAAATGCCACAATCCTGCGTTACTCACAGAAAGAACACAGCAAAAGTTCAGCTCCCCTGAGCCTCCCCGGCCCCAGGCGGATGCAGGTCTGAAGACCTTAGCACTGTCCTGACCCTTTTCCCGCCTCCTTTATAGAAATTACCCAAGTATTTATCTTTTTAAAAATGGTGTAATTGTTTTCTTGTTATCTATCCTCCCCTTTGGACTGTCAACCCTGAGTGCAAAGAAGCATCTATTTTGCTCTTTCTCAGGCCTTCAAAGCCTGACAGTGGCTGGCACAGAGCATTAGGTGTTATGTGAATGTACGGGTGAATGAATGGAGGAATTTAATGAGAAAGCATGCTCTCAGATGCTTGGCATTCATTCATTTTTAATATATATAGGTAGTTATATCACAGCCAAATAAATAGCCAAATTCACATCAGAAAAGAGGCCCAAGCACTGTACTCTATGTATAGTCTATATAACTTCTATAATAACAATAAACGTAAATTGAATGTTTACTCTGTGCCAGGGACTGCTCTAAGTACTTTATATATGTTTGTCTCATTTTGTACACAGAGATTTCTTTAAGGTCCTTCCCATTATTATCCTGATTTATAGATGAGGAAATCTGAGGCATGGACAGTTTCAGGGACTTTCCCAAGGAACTTGCTGTTAAAAGGCTGAACCTAGATTTGGACCCAAGCAGTGGAACTCCCGGGATACTTCCCTTTACCACAGCACAGTGATGCTTCTCTTCGTAAGATTCAATTAAAGTTAAATAAATAAGAACATAGCAACAGAAGACTCAGGGAATTGGTGACAAGACAGGACCATTTTCCCCATGGGAGTTTTTGCTCAGTTCTAGCTTAGTCTGTGGTGACTACTTGTGTGTCCACAGTAGCCTACAAGACTGAAATCAGGGCCAGAGAGTGCTTCCGAGTGGAAAGGAGCCTGGGCGAAACAGTGCCCATCAAGAGTTCAGCACAGCACATAGGGGATCATTTAGTCAAAGCTGTCTGGGGATCTCAATAATCAGGCAGGGGCTCCCATCTTTCCTCTTGACAGGATGGAGCCTGACAGTCAAGGTCAAGCATCACCCCCAAGGTGAGAAGAGGCACAGGTTAGACACAGCATCGACCTAGGTCCAGCTCTGTCGTCAACTAAGCACTGGGACATTTAGGGTCACACCCATCTGTAACAAGAGCTCTGAGCTTCTTCCCAGTAGTGAAATGCTACAGATTATTTTGGAATTCACATGGAGACCTAACAGTTCCAGGAACAGCAGTTCTAACAGTGCACATGGCAACTTTTCAGGCTGCTTCCAAGCAATGGCCAGATCTACATGGCAGGAACTTGCAGTCTTCAAACACAGTTAAACCAAGCCAAGTCTTGATTGTCATCAGTTGTTGTGTTAGCAACCATACAGCTATGAGGACTGAAAACACTGACAATTTTCCTCCAGAGGAGAATTCTCTTATACTTCTTGTTTCTAATAAACAGAGGAAGAGATGTCCTTATCATTGCTGCTTTCAGTGTGGATTTCCTCTTGACAGTCTTCTGGCAGACATCAGCCTCTCTCTGCTTCCCTTAGCATAACTACAGAAACAGCAGGAAGCAGTGATGGCCATTGCATAGGTTTCTGTTTGTATATTGGCAGATGTCAAAACATTCTCATAAAAAGGGCTTTCCAAAGTCTCAGCTTAATTCCACAATCCTCTTTGCCCACATCAGTGTAGGACATGATAAAACCCCAGTGACCAAACTTGCCATCTTGCTTTTGTTCATGAAAACAAATCTAAGCAATAAGGATCTGTGTGGGGATTTCCACAGTCTCCACCCAAGGGTGAAGGAAGCTACAGAAGGCAGGAGGCAGGGAGAGCTCTTCGGGGTTAGAGGAAAACATGTTTTTCACTTCTCTTCTCCCCGCATCCCCCTGTCTCAAGGCCCTCCTGCTTGATGTCTACCTGGCTTTGATCCGCTTGGAAGCCAACAGCGAGAGTTTAAAATACAATGACAAAAAAGAGGGCACACAAAAGCCCTCATTGGAAGCTGCCCGATTCCATTAAATATAAACAATTTCTCTGGTAGATGATGTTAGGTAAGCTGTGAGCTTTGTCTTTCTGCTCCTATTCCCTGCTTACCCGCCCAGCCCCTCCAGCACTAAGGCTCCAGCACTAAGGCTCCAGTTCTAAAAGCGAACTGGCTTCTCAGAGGACCCTGGCTCCATCAGTTAATATCTGTGTGATTGCAGGAGGCTAGTTAACCTCTCATTGCCTACATTCCCTACTCTGTAAAATGAAGATAATGAATAGTAACAAGTTATAGATTTGTTGTGGGGATTAAATGGGATGATGGATACAAGGGAAATTAGCATGGGAGCATCTGGGAGGCTCCAACGTTAACTATTAGTAATGCTGTGCTTTTTAGTAACCACCGTATCTCTCCATCCAATCAGAAAGGATCTATTAACCAGTACTTACAGCAGGGCAGAAGCTCATTAAACTAGAGTAAAAAATAGTGATATTTCATGTTCAACCTTTCATCTCTAATTGTAAAGTGAAAGGCTGTTTCCCCAGGTTCTATTTATTCAACAAACATTGATTGAAAACATACAGTTTGTTGGGTACTATAAGGTGTTTCCAGTACATAGAAGGTGCTCAGGAAATGTTTGACAGATGAAAGAATGAAAGAAAGAATGAATGAACGAATGAATCATGACCCTCCCACAGATGCCCCTCCTGGATACAACAGGACATTGGGGACAGACAGGCTTGTTCATCCCTACGCCCTCACCTCCCTCCAACCCTGGGTCCTCTCCACTCCAGCCCAGGGCTGCCTGCCTGCGGAGCCACTGGCCTTAGACCTTCTCCTATTTCCTTGCTTGGCTTCTGACCAAGAAGTTCTGACAAAGAAGTAGTCATTAGAACACATCCTCTGTATTACTATAGTCAGAGGTTATAAAGGATGTTCAAAAAGAAGGCATCTCACATGCATACGGAAAGTAAAGTACCTTTACTCCAATCAAGGGCTTCTGCTTATTTTATCCTGTGTAACAGAGCCATCTCTCAAACTTTAAGTACTGAGTGAGAAAAGAATATTTTGTACAAGGCTGGCCTGGACCGGGATCAGGATGTGGAATGTGAACTTTGACGGACTCTGAGAATAACCTAGCTCTGCCCACACCTCTGTCTTACAGGGTGGACATATATTGTTTTTCCCATCAATGTCTGTTATACCTTGTTTTGGTGTCTTGGTCATGCCTCCTCCTCTGGAAGTAGAACTTGGGTGGGGCCCCACCTCCAGTCTCATTAATGCAGCGGGTGTCACACCATCAAGGCATTCAACCTACAAAACCACAGGGATGGTGGAGTGAGTGAGGGAAGGGACCTGCTCAGAATGAGTCCCAGGACTAGAGCAACTGATTCTAGGAGAAAACATTCTCTTGTTTTACTTTTAAAAAAAAAAAAAAAAAAAAAAAAAAAAAACACAGCCTCGCTCTGTCACCAAGGCTGGAGTGCAGTGATGCTATCTCGGCTCACTGCAACCTCCACCTCCTGGGTTCAAGCTATTCTCATGACTGGGCCTCCCGAGTAGCTGGTATTACAGGTCTATGCCACCATGCCCAGCTAATTTTTGTATTTTTAATACAGACAGGGTTTTGCCACGTTGGCCAGGCTGGTCTCGAACTCCTGGCCTCAAGTGATCTGCCTGCCTCAGTCTCCCAAAGTCCTGGGATTACAGGCTCTTGTTTTAATATGAGCTGGGGAAGAATGACCTTGGAGCTACTAAAAGGCCACAAGATACTGCCTGGGAACAAAGCAAATACAGAAAAGAGAAATTTGAGCCACTGGAAAAGATAGCCTTGATTTCATTGAGCCTCTGAATCAACCTATGCTTGAAGCCAGTTTCCTCTGATTTTTCAGTTCTGTGAGCATATAAATTCCTTTGCCTTCTGCTTAAGCCATCAAGGTTGGGTTTTTATTTACAACTGAAAGGTCCTATGATACCAACAGAAATTGTCACAGTGCCTAAAGTTCCATATTATTTATTCCTTTGCATTCATGCAGAAAAATTAAGCTACAAGATTGCAAATGTATTACCAGCCATCAGTCCAGGAGTTCTTGGTAATTTGATAACTATCACTGTAATTTACCTGATAGTATCACAGTCAGGCTCTAAGCACCCCTAGGATAGAACTCAAAACTGCGTTGAACAATGCAGCCAAGTCCACCATGAAGTTCCATAACCCATGCCTTTAAGTGATCCCCTCGTAGTTCTGTGGGGAGCAATAACTCAGACACTGGAAACTTCTTCAATGTATAGGGCTTGCTCTAAGCTATGAATGAGGAGGATTGTAGAGGCAGAAGAAAAAGGAAAAACATTTATTTTGTTTGGCAAGCTTTTTGTTTCCAGTGACGTCCAGAGACAGTGTGGACCCTAGAAGAATCCAGGATTCTCTTCCTTGATTCAGTGACCTTTGCTGGATTGTGTGTGGGTCACTTTTTCAATGTCTTCATCCAAAGTTGGCAATTAGGTAGAGTTTTACCAGCCCATGAGCTTGAAATTTTTTTATTCAACCAATCAGTGATATTTATTGAGCACCTATCATGTACTAGATGCTGTCCAAGTTACTGGTCACTGGAGTCTCAAAGATGAATGAGCACATTTCCTTCACCCAAGGGGATTAGAGTCCAGTGGGTCACGCAGACAACACCCAACGTAACTACATTAGGTACAATTAAGGCCATGACAGAGATGAGCACACTGTGATGCCAAGCAATGGCAAGGAAACCTGCCCCAGGCTGCTACATGGAAGCTGTGACTCAAGACAAGTGGACGGGAGTTTTTGAGCAGAAAAATGGGGGGAAGGGGTTGCGAGAAGAGGAAACGGCACCAGCAAAGGAGCAGTGGTATAAGAAAAGTAAGGGCATTTATTGAACCGAATTCATTTGGTAAACTGGGCCCAGGTGTGAGGGTGGGAAAGCGTGTGATAAAAAGCAAAGACATCATCACAAAGGGCTCCTTCTGCCAAGGTAAGGACAGCGTTTGACTGGGGAAGTCTTCAGTGGCTCCACATTTGAGACAGAATAAAATCTAGAACTCCGGTATCCTTGAAAGGACCAGCAGGACATTAATTTTGCATCGTCACATCCTAGTAGCAAAGAGAACAAAATGTGTGATGAATGCAGAATCTGAAGATGGTATTTTTGTTCAAATAAGCTTTATCTCGTCCCTTATGTCCATTGTCCTGGTACCCTGGGTCCGGGAGACACGAGGAGCCACAAATATCCCATAGGAGTCCCGCACTGCACTCCACCTCCCCGCAGCCATAGGCAGACGAGAATCATTTTTCATCTGCTATGCAGTCATTTTGAAAGTGCCTGCTTTTCACTGGGAAGGTAACGTGATAGTCCCTCTGGGGGATGCACATGAAGCCGAAGTGAAACAGTCTTCCTTCCAACTGCGACTGCAGCAGTTTCTTTGCCTGGCTCTCCTTCTTAGCATAAGCGTGGCTGAGTCTTTTGTCTTTTGTTCCTGAAACTACACCTCAATCTTAGACTCCATAGTGTTCTGTTGTTGCTTTGTTTGTTTGTTTTGATATGCATCTTTTCATAAAACGGGTCAGGTTCAAAAGGCACTGGCTCTTTTCCCACATTAGTGTCTGTCCTGGGTCAAATGTGCCCCAGGTGTGGCTTCGTCAACATTCCGTTTACACATGATTCTCATTACGGGATCCCCAAGGGCTGTGAAAACATTTTCTTGAGCCGCCCCCAAACAGCCACAACTAGGAATTGGCAAACACCAGTTGAAATGCATTATTTTAAATGCATTATGGGCAGTCAGTCCCCCACCCTGATGTGTACTCAACTCCACACATCCTCACTGCCTGCCTATCCGGGACCCCACATCACCTCTTAGCTCATCATGTTCCTCGAGCCCCCAGGATCCCCTTGGCCAGGTCCCGGACGTTCGGATTGCATGCACAGGAGCGCCGGCAGCAGAAGGGACCGTGCCAGCGAAAGGACCCATCAGGCCTCCGAGGCCACATCACCATTCCATTTGCTGGCTCATGCGTCAACTTGCATGACTTCTACGTGATTATTTAGCCTTTTAAAAATACTTTTCACCCTTTCCTGTGCCCTTTTAAGGTAGACACAGTTTTTTAAGAGGCTAACACAGAAGGGTAAAGTAAGTCTCCATAAAACCCAGAGAAGAGACAGAAGAGACTGTGAAACTCCTCTTTGGACGCCATCTGGAGTCATGGCAAAATAATAATAATAATAATAATAATAATAATAATAATAATTTTACCTGCTAATCCTTTAGCTAAAAGCAGTTCATAGAAGGGAATTGACAAGCTCACTAAGGTAGAGAGAAGTAGCTTGTGCAAAGACTGTGCCTCAGTTTCCCCATTTGTAAAATTAAGGATTCGACGTGATAACCCCTCAGCTACCTCCATCAATGAACTATGATGATTCTGTTTTATTTCATGCGGGCCATTTTTTAAATGAAGCATAATTGTGAATTTAAATTTTTAGTAATAACATTCTGTTTTTTTATGAAGTAGATAATGAGAAACCAAAACATCTCATTTGTCATCAACAAAAATAAATCACCTTTAGAGTGGGGATGAAGGGCAAAAACTTTAGTCATGTATAGTACATGGAATAGGGATCAAGGTGGTGTATATTTGGGGGGACCTTTTTAAAGAATTGAGCAAGAAAAGAATTCTTATAAAAAGCAAATGTGAGCTACCTGATACAGTCACCTCCTTTTCTGATTCCAGAGGTCTGATTCCGGAGGTCTGAAAGCAGCCTCAGCAGCAAGCCACAGCAGACGTGAAATGGGGAAAAGCAATGGCATCACTGGTGACCAAAGGCCTGGACAAGCTACTCCAGGCTCCACACCATCTCTGGAGATGCCTGGCTTGGGGAAGGTCCCTGGTAAGAGAAGCAGCTCTCAGCCTCTTCTTCTGGTCAAGCCCCTCTGCAGAAACAGAAAGGAGAATAAAACAGGGGCTCAATACAGATTACAGTTACATGAGCTTATATGCCAGCTGGGTTTTTTAACTGACAAATGAAAATGTATATAAATGTATGGTGTAAAACCAATATGTGGCTGGTCATGGTGGCTCACACCTGTAATCCCAGCACACTTTGGGAGGCCAAGCAGGCAGATCAGTTGAGCCCAGGAGTTGGAGAAACACGGGCTGGGCAACATGGCAAAACCCTGCCTCAAAAAACAAAAATTACCCAGGCGTAGTGGTGCACACTTGTAGTCCCTGCTACTTGGGAGGCTGAGGTGGGAGGACCTCCTGAGCCCAGGAGGTAAAGGCTGCAATGAGCTGTGATCACACCACTGCACTCTAGCCTAGGCAACAGAGTAAGACCCTGTCTCAAAAACAAAAACAAAAAAATGATTTTTTCACAAGTGTATACATCCTGGAATGATTAAGTCAGGCTAATCAGTATATCTATCACCTCAAATACTTATCCATTATTTTTTTAGTGGCAAGAACATTCGTCTAGCAATTTTCAGGTATACAATGCATTATTATTAACTATAGTCACCATGTTGTATAACAGATCTCTAGAGCTTATTCCTGTTAGCTGAAACTTTGTACCCTGTAACCAACATCTCCCCATTCCCCACACACAACTCTCAGCCCTGAGTAATCACAATTCTTCTCTCTGCTTCTATGTATTTAATTTGTTTAGATTTCACATAAGTCAGATCACATGGTATTTTTCTTTCTGGGCCTGGCTTATTTCACTTAGCACAATGTCCTCCAGGTTCATCCACGTTGTTGCAAATGACAGGATTTCCTTCTTTTTGTGGCTGAATCACATTTGATTGTGTCTATTTATCACATTTTCTTTATCCAATCATCCATTGGAGTATGCTTAGGTTGGTTCCATATTCTACCTATAGTGAATAACACTGCAATGAACATAGGAGTGCAGGTATCTCTTTTAAATCCTGATTTCATCAAAACCACAATGAGAGACCATCTCACACCAGTCAGAATGGCGATTATTAAAAAAGTTAAGAAACAAGAGATGCTGGCGAGGCTGTGGAGAAATAGGAACGCTTTTACACTGTTCGTAGGAATGTAAATTAGTTCAACCATTGTGGAAGACAGTATGGTGATTCCTCAAAGACCTAGAACCAGAAACACCGTTTGACCCAGCAATCCCATTACTGGGTATTTACCCAAAGGAATATAAATCATTCTATTATAAAGATACTATGCACATGTATGTTCATTGCAACCATATTCACAATAGCAAAGACATGGAATCAACCCAAATGCCCATCAACGATAGACTGGATAAAGAAAACGTGGTACATATATGCCATGGAATACTGTGCAGCCATAAAACAAAATGAGATCATGTCCTTTGCAGGGACATGGATGGAGCTGGAAGTCATTATCCTCAGCAAACTAACACAGGGACAGAAAAGCAAACACTGCATGTTTTCGCTTATAAGTGGGAGCTGAACAATGAGAATACATGTTCAGGGAGGGGAACAACACACATTGGGGCCTGTTGGGGAGTGGGTTCTGGGGAAGGACAGCATTAGGAAAAATAGCTTATGGATACTGGGCTTAAAACATAGGTGATGGGTTGATAGGTGAAGCAAACCACATGGCACACATTTACCTATGTAACAAACCTGCACATCCTGCACATGTATCCCTGGAACTTAAAATAAACAAAATAACATAAATAAAATGCATTCAATTAAATTAAATTACACTTTGTCCTAGAAAAAATAAATAAATACTTTAAATAAATGATTTTCTATTTCATATGAAAAAAAAATCCTGATTTCATTTCCTTTGGAGTAAACAAGTTTAATCTTGGCCTTTGAGGAGGGCTGATTTTGCAGAGGAAATGGGAGAAGATGATTCAGAGATAACAGAAGTCAGATTGGTTGGCAGCAATAAGGTTCTGAAAAAGCAACTCTGAGGCCCAGGATGCCACTCGGGGGCTGAGGGGATGGGGAACTGGGTCTAGAATTCAAGGAATCTAGGCATGGTTTTAGGGTCCTGGTCCCAGCAAGAAACTGGATTGCCAGCTGTGAAACCCAGCCTCCTCTCCACAGGCAGGTGGGCAGGGCCTGCTGAATGGAAACTTCTAGTGCCGCATGGGCTCCAGAACCAGGTGGTGGTATTAGCCTTTCAGGCTGAGAGGAGCTGAGGAAGAAAAGTCTGCCCCCTTGCGGTCCCTGCCTGTTCCTACTTCATTCCTTTTGGGACCCTTGGCTATCTTGCCAGTCAACTGTCTTGCTCCCACCTGGGAACCCGGGATCTCACTTGGCCTGAGCTTGCCCTCTCCTGTCCTGGCCATGGCACATTATATAGCCGTAGGAAGGCTGCTGTGTCCTTGTTGACCCCTGGGATCCAGCCCTGCCTCCAGTGTCCAGCCACCATCTTACAAAAACTATGCGATCCGTACAGCATGGCGACCTGCTGACAAAATACCAACTTCAGATGCACTATCTTCTTTTAGTCATTTTTGAACATGTTTGACATCACCAATAGAGACTTTATTTTTTTTTTTTTTTTTTTTTTTTTTTTTTTTTTTTTTTTTGAGACGGAGTCTTGCTCTGTCGCCCAGGCTGGAGTGCAGTGGCCGGATCTCAGCTCACTGCAAGCTCCGCCTCCCGGGTTCACGCCATTCTCCCGCCTCAGCCTCCCGAGTAGCTGGGACTACAGGCGTCCGCCACATCGCCCGGCTAGTTTTTTGTATTTTTTAGTAGAGACGGGGTTTCATCGTGTTAGCCAGGATGGTCTCGATCTCCTGACCTCGTGATCCACCCGTCTCGGCCTCCCAAAGTGCTGGGATTACAGGCTTGAGCCACCGCGCCCGGCCAATAGAGACTTTAAAGACGGTTTTCATGAGGTATGTCCAAGTGAGTGCAGCAACAAGCCATCCAGTGTCTGGCACTTTGGAAAGTCTTTGACCATTGATTGGGTAGAAGGCAGTCTTTCGTGATCCACATCCAAGCTCAATCCTGACAAATAGATTTTCAAGTCCTTAGAACGCTGACTCCAAACTGTAACATCACACTAGCTCTGCCTGCTCCTGGGCTTCATGTCCTTTAGAGAATCCAGATCTCTTCTCTCTAGTCAGCTCAGACAGGAAAGCATTAAAGGCCAAGAATTTTCCAGGCCACATCCATATCCTAAGGTTCTACACTCACACACACACACAAAGGGAATACTAAAATGGGGTTAAAATTGAGGTTAAAATACTTGCATCAAACAAGTTTAAAAAATTTTTTTTGAGATGGAGTCTTGCTGTGTTGCCCAGGCTGGAGTACAGTGGCACAATCTTGGCTCACTGCAACCTCTGCCTCCCAGGTTCAAGCGATTCTCCTGCCTCAGCCTCCCTAGTAGCTGGGATTATAGGCGCCCACCACCACACCTGGCTAATTTTTGTATTTTTAGTAGAGATGGGGTTTCACCATGCTAGTCAGGCTGGTCTTGAACTCCTGACCTCAGGTGATCTGCCCGTCTCAGCCTCCCAAAGTGCTGGGATTACAGGTGTGAGCCACCACACCTGGCCAGAAGTTAATTTTTTTTTTTTTTTTTTTTTTTTTTTTTTGAGATAGGGTATCACTCTGTTGCCCAGACTGGAGTGCAGTGGCACGATCTCAGCTCACTGCAACCTCCACCTCTCAGGTTCAAGCAATTCTCCTGCCTCATCCTCCCAAGTAGCTGGGACTACAGGTGCCACCACACCTGGCTAATTTTTGTATTTTTAGTAGAGATGGGGTTTCACCATATTGGTCAGGCTGGTCTTGAACTCCTGACCTTGTGATCCACCTGCCTCGACCTCCCAAAGTGCTGGGATTACAAGCATGAGCCACTGCACCTGGCCACAAGTTAATATTTTTAATGCAAAAAGGTATGACCCAACATAATTGTGTCACTCACCACATGGAAGATTAGTTTAAAACATGAATTTGCAGGTGTATGATCTGGTTTTTAATTGTGTAATAGATATTATTATCTTTCAATCATTTAGACTAATAATTTCATTTGGATATGAACCCAAGGGCTCCAGTTGAAGGCCATTTGTGAAGGCCTTGATTGGAGTGACCCCTTTATCCCCATCAAGGCTGGATTCTGCATCATATGAGCTTATCTCTTCAAAAGCAAACTCCACCTCAACTTTTCAAATTACCCCTGTGAAGTTGAAGATGCTTAGACATAATCCAGTCCCAATGATTGACACCAGCAGAAGCATCTACGGGGAATGACAACACAAGATGTGTTCAGTTGGATTCCTGTATGCATCCCTGTCCCTCTCTCACGTTGGCCATGACTAGATTTCTAACTTAATATTTCCAGAACAATGGTGGTCTTAGTGGGGATAGCACAATGATGAGGAGGAGAAAAGGAAAAGTCCAGGTAACAAAGGTCATTCTGGCCCCTAAGTGGCGAGCAGGAAGGAAGTTCTCCCATCTTCTTCTGATCCTTCCAGGCTGCCTGCTGAAGACGTCCCGTAGGAAAATGTCACTTAAGAAGTTGAAGCACAAGCAATGCCGACGTTTGCCAGACTTCCTACCCAGCTTCCAACTGCAAGCAATTGACCATTCGCGTGAATAACGACAGGGCTTCCTAGGCTTCCCAGGCCTCCCAGCGTGGCCTCCTATGTTGATGAGATTCCTCCGCTCGTAAGTCTCTAGGGAAGCAGGGCCTCTTCCTCCTACCAAGATGAAAAAGTCTTGCTATTCATTACCCTCCCAGCAGCTAGCACATGGCCACATGCCTTAAATGTGGTCAACAAGCAGCACCCACCCAAGCAGTTTTCATCTTGAGGGAGTAACATCCAGGCTAAGGTTCAATTAAAGTTACTCACAGTGGCTTCAGAGATCCAGGCAGTGCTGTGGAGAAGGGCCACTGCTGGCAAGGCCAGAGGGCAAGCTCACAGAGGCTGTCCCTGCAGTGAGACTGTGGCTCTGTGTCCTTGCACCCCACAGAGCCCCCTTCTTCAGCCTTCCTCTCAAGTGCATGATTCCCTGATAACCTTCACATAAATCTTCCTTCTCTTTAAATTAAACACAGTACACTTCTGTTGTTTGCAACCAAGAATGCAGACACAGACACAAATAAAATACAAATTATGTTGGAATCAGCTGATTTCCTGCCCCTTTTCTGTTGACATCAAGAGGGGCCACATGTCACATGTCTTGCTTTAGTGCAAGAAATGGGAGTAGAAACGAGCATGTGTCACTTCTGGGCAGAAGTTCTGAGAACCAGCCTACAGTTTGCTCTGTCTCGCTTCCTTCTGCCGCAGATCACTGTGTTTCAGATAGACCAGGGATCAGCCAATTTGCTCTGTAAAGGGTCAGAAAGTAAAGATTATCCACACTGTGGGCCATACTGCCTCTATTACAACGACTTAATCCTGTTGTGGAGGTGTGAAAATGGTACATAAACAAATAACTATGTCTACCTTTCAATAAAACTTGATTTACAAAAACAATAGCAGGCCAGATTCAGCCACAGCTCACAATTTCCCAACCTTGAAATTGAGAGAGCTTTGTCCACCTCAGTCCTGGAATAACAAGATAAGGAGCAGAAACTCAGCAGCTTCCAACACGCATATAGCAGGAGTGAAAAAATCCAACTTTGTGTTTGAAAGTCACTAAGCTTTAGGGGTCTTTTGTTACCACAGTGTAACTCAGCCTATGCTGACTGATACATGAGTATGAAAAGATAATCTCCATGCAAGTAAACAAAAGTTGATTTTGTATGATTTGATGAAGTTAGATCTACAAGAGGTGGGAAAAACTTCTTTACTTCTCAAGGTCAAAAAGCAAAAACAAATTCCTTTTCTTTCTGTGATACAGTTTCAGATCAACCACTGGTGCCTGTAATGCTATGACCCTTATCATCACAGAGCAGTAGTTTCATTCTGTCTCACGAACACTGGAACAGAAGCCCAGAGGACTGGACTCTAGTTCTCATCTCACCTCGAATTAGTTGTTTAACTCTGAACTGCTCACCTCCCACCCCCAGTCTCGGTTTCCCCATGTACAAAACAAAAATCTGTGCCAGCCCAGAAGCATTGTCTTCAACCTCTCTTACTTAGGGCTTTTCTAAGAGCACTGTTTACTGATGACTGACAGCAGCAAGAGGTTCAAAAACGACAATGAGTAATCAAAAGCCTCTTTTGAAATGGATCCCACCTGCTGGGACGTGGATGTTGAGCAAAGATACAGCTCTTCGGAAAGTGGGGAACATTTTCCAGGCCCACAGGAAGCAGCGTGGTAAAGCCAGTGGAACAAAGCCATAGGGATGAAACTGAGTTTCTCCGTATCCCTGCTGAAAATTTAACACTCAGCAATTTTGTCACTCTTGGCCTTGGGAAGAAATTCCTTCATGCTCCTTGGTTGTTCCCAATGAATGTTCTCATCTCAGATCAAGGCTAAATGCAAAAAAGGAGGACCACTCACTTCTTTCTTTACTTTGATGCCCACAAGGGGTTGAGGAGCTTCTCAGAGTCAACAGTGCAGGTGCCAGACCCAGCCCAGCGTCTGGTGCCCATGGGATCAGCGTGTATGAGATCCCAGTTTAATCCCCACGCCAGAGGCTTAATCACTGAACTCTGAATCAGTCCTTGGCAGAGAGAAGGCTCTTGGCCAACTTGTAAATTTCCACCCTCCAAGCCACCTCAGGCCACTCAACAGCTCAACAACCTCCCCGCGTTCCTTGGGGAGGCGCTCCACAGCCCCACCTGCACCTCCAGCTTGAGACAGTCATGGAAGGGCGGAAGAGAGGGAGCGTCAAAACCCTCATCTGCTCCAAAACTCTGTTCTAGTCACCTGACACAAAGTCTAGGATTGTCACCATGCTGTCATTCTTTTGTCTGTGGCAGAGGTCGGCAAACTGTAGGCCCAAACGACAGACCAAACCAAGTTCATCATCCATTTTTGCAAGTCAAGTTTTATTGGAACGCAGCCACGCCCGCTCATCAATGTGTTGCTCATGACTGTTTCATGTTATAGCGGCAGAGGTGAGTGGTTGCAACAGAGACTGTGGCCCACAGAGCTTAAAACGTTAACTAACTGGCCCCTGACTGAAAAAACTGGACCAACCTCTAGTCTGCACTATTCTGTGCCACAGGCAGTCTTAGGTTACATCTACCCATTGGCCGCTCTGAAAATATTGTCAGGCTACTCTTCAGGCTAACTACCAGGGAGTAAGACCCCAAAGATTATGGGACAAGTTGAATGAGTGTGTGCATGTGTCTGCACATGGCAGATTACGTGCATGAATTAGGGATGGAGCCAGTGACGAGAAAGCCGAAAAAACTTGAAGATGGAACAGGTTTGAGCAAAGCATTTTAAGGGAGGATCTGGAAAGGCAGTAGGCAGATAGTAGGGGAATACTGAGCCCCGGGGAGAAAAATAAAACAAAAACCTCTCTGATCACTGATATTATTATTTGAGTAGGCAAAGTGTTTTCACACACATATTCTCTTATTTAACTTCTCCTCGGAAACCACAAGACGTATATGAAAATGTAAACTTTCTATTAGAGAAACCCATGCTCTGAAGTGGCTCACCCAATGGGACTAGGGCCCATTTCTTCTATTTCTTTTTTTCTTTTCTTTTTCTTTTTTTTTTTTTTTTTTTTTTTTTTTGTGAGACAGAGTCTTGCTCTGTCACCCAGGCTGGAGTGGAGAGGCACAATCTCGGCTCACTCTAACCTCCACCTCCCGATTTCAAGCGGTTCTCCTGCCTCAGCTGCCTAAGTAGCTGGAACAACAGGCATGTGCCACCACGCCTGGCTAATTTTAGTATTTTTTGTAGAGACAAGATTTCACCATGTTGGCCAGGCTGGCCTCGAACTCCTGACTTCAGGTGATCCACCCACCTCGGCCTCCCAAAGTGCTGGAATTATAGGTGTGAGCCACCACGCTCGGCCCCATTTCTTCCACTGCTGAGTCCAGTGCTCTTTTTCCCGGGACACTGAGACCAAGTTTAAGATT
The DNA here is from genome assembly GCF_047675955.1 of Chlorocebus sabaeus. Lineage (NCBI taxonomy): Eukaryota > Metazoa > Chordata > Mammalia > Primates > Cercopithecidae > Chlorocebus > Chlorocebus sabaeus. Next base: position 10,655,967 of record NC_132915.1, on the reverse strand, counting down.
TGCCTGGGGCTAAACACGTACCAGAGGTGGACGTGCCCTATGACAAAGGAACACATAGCCTCTTAGTGCCTAATTGGGAACCCAGCTGCCAGCTGCCACAGTGCCAACATGGGGCAAGGGGAGGGCAGCCTGGAGCCAGGCGTCTGCTCATCCCTAGCACTCCTGCCACACTTGGCACCATACCAAGCCCCGACAGGCTCAAACGCAGTGCCCTGGGGCCTTGACTTCATTTATTTCTTACTTTGTATCAACAGTCAAGATTTAAAATTATAATAATAATAACCAAAATCATTGAGTTCCTCTGACGGCAGGACATCTGCTGTACGCTGGGCATTTTACATGAGATATCTGAAATACTTCTAACCACCCTGTGGGGCTGTTACTGCATCCTCTTTCTGTAAGAACACTGAGGCTCAGAGAGGTTAAGTGGTTTGCCTAAGGTCACCCTGGGGACCTGCTGAGGATGCAGGTCAGATCTGAGCAGTGCTCTTCACAGCAGCACCACCACACCCCCGGTCAACTGAGACACGAACATCAGTGTCCACAGGGGCCACGGAGGGAGGGAAAATTGTTACCAGAAAAAAGAGAGAGCACAACCCCCACATCACTGCATAGACAGGGCTGCAGCCCGGCCACAGTAACCTGGAAAACCCTGCAGCTATGGGATAATGATGAGGAAGTTAGGCTTTCCTGCCTGAACTCCAAACCTTTCCTCACCTCCTTTTCTCTCTTTACAAAATCTGTCTTTGATTACTAATCAACAGCGTTTTCATTAACATAACTCTCTAGTATACGTGAGCCATGCTATAATTAAACAGAATTTATGTTCAGTAGATTTATAAAAGTCAAAGAATAATGGAAGAGAGATTTGAGTGTGAAACCTAAACAACAGGAGAGAAAGTTTTAAAACAAAACATATGACATTCTTTCTGCACTTTTCTCCTGATTCCCAAGTCTTAAACCAACATTATATGCATGAAAAAAATTATGATTGATTCTGGAAAATATGTTTTAGGGTTCATTATTCTCCATTGAATCTCTTATAGGTACGTTTAAAAATTTAGAATAAAAACCTAAATCTTTTGAATTTTCCATATAGCTTTTATTTTTTACCTCCAGCCCTAATCAATTAGAACACATTATGTTTCCCCTACAGAATAAGATCTCTCTCATTCTTAAGCAGATTTGAAAGAAATTGCAAAACAGTTTCAACACTGCCTATACATCTGGCAAGGCAATCGGGGTCAACGCAGACCACAGAAGCCCAGGCTGGCGCTGGATGTGAGCTGCAAGGACGAGCAGGAGGACAAGAAGGGGAGGAATTTCGCGTGCTTTTCTGTGCACTCGCCCAGAGTGAACGCCCATCTCCTCCACTCTACTCTGAGCCCGAAGGGAGATCTCAGACACACACAAGAGAATTCCACACTAGGAAAGTTTCTGTGTATTTCTTACCAGTATTTTTCTAAGCATATGTTATGATGTACGCCCTGGGTAGTGACTGTCTTCCCACGCGTGTGTGCGTGTGTGTGCCCACACGCACATCCTGACCACAGACTCTCCCCTGCTTTTGCTACATGGACCTGCTGTGCCCCATTATCTCTGGCCTTTGTGGCTTAGAAGGTCAGAGACACTGTTCCCTGGATAAGATCCAGAAAAGGAAGGAAGCGGAAACAAAAATGTTTTTGCAGTGAAGTGACCTGATTACACACAAAGTGACTGTTTCTAAGCCATCCTATAACTACCCTCATTCAGCACTGGAACCAAGCCACAAAAGCAGCAGAGGCCTCCCCCCAGCGCCGTGACTGGCTCTGTGAAAACTGCAACTGCAAATGACAAAGCTGGTCTTTATTCCTGAGCGATTGTGAGTGCTGGTGGGGATGAAGAGTTTGGAGGGATGGGGATAGCTTTGCAGTGGCCAACGGGCTTCCCCTCAGGTGAGTGCAGTTAAGGACAACTATGGGTTCTGCACCAAGCCATCAGGGTTTAAATCTTGGTTTCACCAGCTGCAAACTGCATGACGTTACATATGATTCATTAAAGCCTGTATGTCTCAGTATTCTTTTTTTTTTTTTTTTTTTTTTTTTTGAGACGTCGTCTCGCTCTGTCGCCCAGGCTGGAGTGCAGTGGCCAGATCTCAGCTCACTGCAAGCTCCGCCTCCCGGGTTTATGCCATTCTCCTGCCTCAGCCTCCCGAGTAGCTGGGACTATAGGTGCTCACCACCTCGCCCGGCTAGTTTTTTGTGTTTTTTTAGTAGTTAAAACCATTGTGGAAAACAGTATGGTGGTTTCTCAAACGATTAAAACTTGAGTTGCCATATGATATGGAATTGCTACTTCTGGGTATATCCCCAAAAGAATTGAAAGCAAGGTCCCAAAGAGATAGCTTACACCCACGTTCATGACAGCATTATTCACAATAGCCAAAACATGGAAGCAACCCGAGCGTGCACTGCCAGATGAATAGATAAGCGGAATGCAGTGTAGATACACCACAATGGAATATTGTATTAATCAGTCTTAAAAAGGAAGGAAATTCTGACGCAGGTCATAGCAAAGATGAACCTAAATGAAAAGAACCAGTCACAGAAAGCAAATCCTGTATGCTTCCATTTATACCTGGTACCTAGAAGAGTTAAAATCAGAGAGGCAGAAAGGAGAATGGTGGTTGCTAGGGGCTTGAAGCAGGGACAAATCGGGAGTTATGATTTCATGAGTGTGGAGTTTCCGTTTTACACAATGAAAAGCGTCCTGAAGATGGATGGAGGTAAAGGATGCACAACTTGATGGATGTGTTTAATACCACTGGATTCTACACTTAGAAATGGTTAGGAGGGTCCATTTTATGTTGCATGTATTCTTCCACAATAAAAAAATAACAAATTAAAGAAAAAGCAGAGGGGCAGAGTTGACTAATTACAGAAGTTTTCATAGCTGGGAAGTACCTAAGTCATCAGAAATGATTTTCATTTCTAATCAACCTTCAAGTGACACTGAAGTTCCTAATACTTTATTTATTTATTTGTTTGTTTGTTTATTTTTTAATTGCGATGGAGTCTCGCTCTGTCACCCAGGCTGGAGTGCAACATCCACTGCCCGGGTTCAAGCAATTCTCTTGCCTCAGCATCCCGAGTAGCTGGGACCACAGGCATGTGCCACCACGCCCGGCTACTTTTTCTGTATTTTTAGTAGAGATGGGGTTTTGCCACGTTGGCCAGGCTGGTCTCGAAATCCTGACCTCAGGTGATCTGCCCCCCTTGGCCTCCCAAAGTGCTGGGATTATAGGCATGAGCCACTGCTCCTGGCCTGAAGTTCCTAATACTTTAAATTACTCTTCCTCTACTGATGATCTGTAAATAATATATTTTAAAAGAACAAAATGTAGAAATTCACTATGTGAAAATAAAATTAAGGAAATAAGCTGACTTCCCCAAGTTTACCCAGCTACAACGGTGGGGAGTGGAATCTGAAGTCAAGCGTGTGTGTAGTACACATACATGCCTTTTATTTTCCAATTTTCTATTATCAGCACTGCTTTGGGAAGAAGATAGAGGAAAGAGAAGAAAAGACCCTCAGACCGATGTATACTTCTTTCACAAAATGCACACCCAATGCAAATTGCACAGTATAGTTAGCTGAGGGGCATAATTTGTCACACAAATAAACAAACACTATTTGGTTCCGTCTGTGGCTACTGCAGTTATAATGAAAATCTAAAAACAACTGTAATGCTGCTAACCATAAAATTATAAGGCAAGAAAGTGGATTTAGATAACTGTAAGAGCCTTAATTGTATGTTTGTAAACTCAGACAAAGCTTTTACTCAAATTTAGCTCCAGCTCAAATAGCACACCCGAAGCACACTTTCTATTTTGCCCTTCTCCTGCCGTATGGATCAAAGACCCCGGGCATTAGAAAACTCTATCTTTACAAAAGCGTGTGTGTTGGGCGTGGAGAGGAGGAAGGACAAATAAGCAGCTTAATGTGGCAAAGGTAGCTGGAGAGATGGGATCCATGAAAGAAAGCGCCCCGGGACACCTTAACTGCATTTGTTCAATTACACCTGATCAAAGAATTCCATCAGAACTCGTGTCAGAACTACAAGGAGCCAGAGATCCAATGTCCTCATTTTAAAGACATTCAGAGATGGCAAATAACTTCTTGGGCTCACACAGAAATTTGTATGGCTCAAGTTCCCAGAGGCCCGTGCTGAGCTTCCTCACACTTCACCTCAGCCAATGCTTGGTGACTGTGGCAGCATCTGTTCCCGGGCCACCCAGTAGCAAGTTGTAGGGAGCCAGCCCTGCCTGTTTAGGGCTCCAGTCTCTTTCCCTCCTCCAACAGGCTGGGTGCAGAGAGGACAGCCAGTCCCCTCCATTCCTCCTCCCAGCCCCTAATTCTAGTCTGGCACCAGCCCAGAAACTGGGGGCAGCAGCAAACATCCTGACAAACGTCCTACCCTGGAGTTGCTGAGGACCACAGGCAGGAGACAAACAAGAACATGGCAGAGTGGGACGCGCTGTCCAGACACTAGAGTAGGAGGGAGGCAGAAGAATGGGTGGAGTGGTGATTTTGGTAAGGGAAGAGCACTAAGCGCCTTGGATGTGACATTTGAGCAAAGACTCAAATGATGCAATGGGAGAGAGTCGATGACTGGAGTAAGAACATTCCAGAGAGAGGAAATGGCAGGATAGAATGGCGAGCAAATTCCTGAATGATGGTTGAACAGCTCTGTGAATGAATATGCTAAAACCATCTAATTGCATACTTTCAGTGAGTAAATTGTAGAGTATAGGAATTACATCTCAATAAAGTTGTTACCAAAAAAACTGAAAGTAAATTTTAAACAACAGATAAAGGCACTCATGGTTTTTCAGGTGCATATTTTTACAAACCCTGTCTACACTCTTTTTGGACAACACAAGGGAAAATTACACAAGGAGTGACCTAGGTTCTTCTCAGTACCCTTTCCCTCTTCCTTGCATTATCCTGCGCCCCAGAGTCTTCCTAAGAGTCTGAGGTTAACCTGTGGGTAGATTCCCGGGCTGCTGCTGGCATCATGCATGTTGGTCTCTACTGCCCCGTAACTTGATTAGCAGCTTGACAGAGGCCTGTTATGCCTTAATCAGTTGTCACCACCCTTGGCCAAAGGGCCTGAATCTGAAGAAGAGGAAGACACACTTAAAAGTTGGAACTGTAGGTCGGGCGCAGTGGCTCACGCCTGTAATCCCAGCACTTTCAGAGGCCAAGGTGGGCAGATCACCTGAGGTCAGAAGTTCAAGACCAAACTAGCCAACATAGGGAAATCCTGTCTCTACTAAAAATACAAAAATGAGCCAGGCATGGTGGTGGGCACCAGTAGTCCCAGCTACTTGGGAGGCTGAGGCAGGAGAATCGCTTGAACCTGTGAGGTGGAAGTTGCAGTGAGCCAAGATCGTGCCACTGCATTTCAGCCTGGGTGACAGAGCACAACTCCATCTCAAAAAAAAAAAAGGCTGAAACTGTAAAATCACCTTCTGTGGGTTGTTTAATTGCAACTCCTAGAAACCCACATGCCACAATTAAGAGAGTGTGGTCTAAAGACTGGGATTTTTAAGTGCCCCAGCAGGCCAATAGGACAGAAATGTTTAATTCAGGGAAACTTTCCTGTTACCCTGAACCAAACCGAGATAACTGGGGGCTTTCTCTTTTCAGGCATTCATTTACCAGAAGAACAGGGAATGAACAAAAGAAATTCTGAAAGAATTTTTCTTTTGACATTTACCCACACTTCCTGTGCTCTGAGTCAGACCACAGAAATTGACAAATATGTGCAGAACATCTTAGAGGAAAAATGAAGACAGATGTCAAAACTATGTAGAAATACAGCCAGCCATCTTCTTAAAGACTCACTTTAACACGAATAACATTTAACTCCGTCGTCAACAAGACCCAACTTCCTAGAAAATCATTCAGCATGGATTTCTCTGAGCCATGTTGACCGAAGACGGATAACCTAGCAGATGGATGTGTTGACTCCAACGAAACAGGGCAAATGTTCTCAGGTTTTGGGTATTGGATCTCTCTGATGTGATAACCATAGAGCGAGTTTCACTGCTCTTGGTGTGAAGCAGTTTCAAATTGTTGAACCCCAGGGTTGCTGAAAGAGAAAAGCAAGTTATTTCAATGCAAGAAGAAACAAATGGCAGTCTCGAGCAGGCACAGCTCAACTCCCATAAACGATGAAGGTAGCCAAGGTTAGTGAGCCCCATGGGGAGTGCTGAGGGGTGAGCTGATCACAAAAAAATGCAGGCCCCAGCTTGAAATGTCTATAAAACTAATTGAAACAAAAAAGTACAGGTTTTTCTGAACACACCAGGAAGAGTCTCAATCAGACAACCGTTGTCCACTGGAGACTCTCACAAGCTGTGGTGGTCTCTGGACAGCTGCTGCAGAAGGGTGGTCCCTTACTTCTGTGCTTACGAGTTAAATGAGGGAGGGCAGGGAATAGTATGTTGAGATTGAGGAGGAGGTTTTAGCAAGAGAAAAATATACTGGCAATGCTCATTTAAGGAAATTTGCTGCACACATTTATCTTGTTTTGGTGCTGCTGTTGCTGTTTTGGTTGTTAAAATCAGTTTCTCACACGGGAACTGAAAAAATAATGACTAATTGCAACTTGTGTTACAATATATTGTTCCCCCAGGTCAGTGCATGTTGAGCAAAGGTATGTGGCCAAGTTTTCTTTGGGCTAGAAGAATCCAAGCCCTCCACATAACCAAGAGAGAAGCCACTGTGTGACCCAACTGAATGTAGGAGCAACAAAGTTACGAGGCTTCACCATCGACTATTTCTCTCTGTCTTTACAGAAGAAGGAAGCCAGAACCAAGTTAGAATCAACTTGTCTACCTTGTACAATATAAAGACAATGGTAATTAAGAAAGTTATTAAAGAGGAGATATCCAAAGTGTCGGGGGAAAAACAAAGCACCTAATAGATTTTTTGAGCATCTCTATTCCTACCTTATATTTGCCATGAATTCCCATCACTCCTCTTCAGAGTGATATCTAAATGCTTCCATTACAAGAACTGTATTTGTTTCTTGTAAAATACCTTTTACCTCTGGATTCTTCAGAATTATGGCATGCAATGTGCGCATAAACACTATCCGATCTCTTCCAGACACAGCTGATCTCCTCTGTAAAACATGCATGACCAAAACTTATTTTGCTGGGAAGTCATTCTGCTAACACAAACTCTCTTCTCAGACATGGCACCTTGAATTTGAGGACAACTTTAGGAGCTAATATGGTTTGGATGTGTGTCGCCTCCAAACCCCATGTTGACATGTGACCTGCGATGACAGAAGTTGGCCTGTAGGTGGTGTTTGGGTCATGGGAGTAGATCCCTCATGAATGGCTTGGTACTGTCCTTGTGGTAAGGAGTGAGTCCTCACTCTATTAGTTCACAGGAGAGCTGGTTGTTTAAAAGAGTCTGACACCTCTCCTCTCTCTCTCTCTTGCTTCCTCTCCCTCTCTCTCACTATGTAATGTGCCTCTTTGCCTTCTTCTATAAGAGAAATCTTCCTAAGACCTCACCAGAAGCTGAATAGATGCTGGTGCCAGATTTGTACAACCTGAAGAACTGTGAGCCAAATCAACCTCTTTTCTTTATAGATTACCCACTCTCAGGTATTCTTTACAGCAATGCAAAAATGGACTCCACAGGAACTTTTTTGGAGATCCTATCAGATGAGGACTTCCCAAGCTCTGTTTAACTAGGGTGATCATATAATTTATGTCTAAACAAATACTTGAAGAATAAAAGGGGTGCTATAAATAATTATTCCTGAACAACAGGTATAAACTGGGAAACATGAACATATGGTCACTCTGCCCCCTAACATTTTCCCACTCTATTTTCTGTTATCGATGATTCCTTATCAGCTAGGAGATTTGGAAAGCCTCTACTTCTTGCTATTTTGAGAAAAAATTAATTATGTTGAATATACTTTTTTACTCTGTGAACACTCCTCCAGAGACACCACTGTTTCTCCCATGAGGAGGTATATGTGTCCCCACTGAATCTGATCAACTGAAAATCACTCTACTGGGCAGGAATCTGCCTGTTCTTTGGAGTTCTAGCAGGTCAATGTGCTGCTGTAGAGAAGAGAGGAGGTCATACTATGTCTCTGCCCTGTTGAGCATGAGTTGTTCGGAGAATGAAAGGTCACTTTAGGGCAGGGAGTTTAAAAGATAGCTTCATTACATACATAGAGTCCAAATGGAATCTAGAAAAATTTCAAATATTTGGAAGGTTTCAATGAGTTCACGCTCAATGACTGACCATCAGACAAATCCATCACTGCTATCCTAGGCCTAGTTACTAAATTAGCTACACCAAGTCTAATGGAAATAGAATCAAGGCTAGTAAACATGTCCTACATAAGGTGGGAGACAAGTGCACTTCAATTACTTGGTTATTTGAAAAGGCAGAGATAAAAAGGCATTTATGTGATAGAATAGGAATAATATTTCCACAGTGCAGCCCTGGGAGAAATAAAGGGTCAAACACCACCATGTCCATGAGTCTGGTCGTGTCTGGAGCTGTCACTGACAGGGCATGGAGTCACAGGACTCCTCTGTTTCGCTATACATCATGCCCCGGAATGGATGGAACGGAGTTGTCCCAGATAGAGCAAAGGGGAAAAAATGAGCATGCAATGGTGTGCTCCAGCAGTTTAGTAAGAGAGGTTGCTCTGCTGCAGAGCCCTTAACAAGATATACCAAAGTTGTTAATTTTCATTTAACGGAATGGAACTGACAGGCGATGGAGAGATTGTAGTGACCCACAGCACACAGGATGGAAGCTCTAAGTCATTGACTTGAGGGTGCTGGAAGAAGCCATTTAAACAGTTTCTAGTCTACTCATTCATCTTTGATCATAATATTGCCAAATAAATGATCATCCTAATCACCTCAATTCTAGAATCAGCAGCTTTCAATGTGGTGTTGGATAACTGAACCCGGCTACAATTTTTGTCTGAACACCATTTCTGGAACATACTTCATCATAAGAATAACGTATGATGGTTGAGGAGGAGAAAGAGGTAAGGCAGTTGGGCCTTCAGGAAGCCCCAGAACTTGGAGAGAGGGCAGGTGGCCATGCAAGAGAAAAGTATTTCCTTTTTTTGTTTTTTTGGTTTTTTTTTTTTTTTTGAGACAGAGTCTTGCTCTATTGCCCAGGTTAGAGTGCAATGGTGTGATCTCGGCTCACTGCAAGCTCCACCTCCCAGGTTCAGGTCATTCTCCTGCCTCAGCCTCCGAAGTAGCTGGAACTACAGGCGCCCGCCACCATGCCCAGTTAACTTTTTGTGTTTTTAGTAGAGACGGGGTTTCACCGTGTTAGCCAGAATGGTCTCGATCTCCTGACCTCGTGATCCACCCACCTTGGCCTCCCAAAGTGCTGGGATTACAGGCACGAGCCACTGCGCCCTGCCAAGAAAAGTATTTTCTATCCTAAAAACAACCACCAGGGCCCAGGGGACACTCAGAAGCACTGGCAACCTGCATTTGGAAAACTTCAATGGAAAACCCCAGGGCCACTTTTCAGGTGTTGGAAAGGCAGGGAAGTTGATCGCTTGGAGGCTTCCCTGTCACCCATGTCTACAGATGCCTCTGAAATTTACAAGAGAAGATCCAGTTTGGCTAATGTTCCTTTTGGAGCAGTATCTTGGAGTGTTGTTTCATCTACAGGAAGTGACTAGACAGGAGTGTATAGTTTCCACTAATGAGGCATCTTCATCCCCCTCCATTTCCCTCTTACAAATGAGGTCAGGAAGGAAAACTCTTCCCCACTGCAACATTGAGTTACCACTGCTGGATGCTTCCATTTTATCATTCATCATCCACAACCAGTCTCCATGGGGTAAAATCAGTAAAAGACTCCATGTGATGTGTTCCCTTGTCTGAAATAACCTTTTGAAGGGCTTTTTTCATTTCCACTCTCTGGGAGGAATTTTTTTAACTACTCAAGTCTTGGGGTTTTTTTAAACAAGAAATTGTTTTATACTCCTGAATGATGCATTCCTCTCCAGCTATTTCTACATAACTTCCAGGATATGAAAACCGCCCAAGACTTTCCAACATGGCTGCTTTCTTTCCTCTCATAAACAAACTCAGCAGTAATCATGCCATTGTGGTCACTCTGGGGCTTTGCATTGCTTCAGCTTTTTCCCTCAGTCTTTTGTTCTGCCAGACACTGATTATGACAGTTCACCCGAATCTGGAAAGCAGGAATGCACTCTTCTACTGGTCTCTGGCCTTTAGCCTTTTCCTTTGTCCTCCACGAATATATGAGGCCAACAGGAGGGATCTAGGCTCAGTATGATAGGCTCAATAATGGCTTACTCAGATGTCACATTCTAATCCATGGAAGCTGTAAATGTCACCTTCTAAGGAAAATGGCTCTTTGCGCATGTGATTAAGCAAAGAATTATACTTGGGAAGATCATCTTGGATTACCTGATGGGCCCTAAATGCAATCACACATGCCTTATAAGAGGGAGGGAGGGAGAAATTTGATACAGACAGAAAAGGAGGAGATAATGAGGCCATGGAGGCACAGAGTGGAGTGATGTTGCCACAAGCCCAGGAATGCTGGCAGCCTCCGGAAGGTGGGAGAGATGCAGAGCAGATTCACCCCTAGAGCCTTTAGAGGGACCAAGGTCCTGCCAACACCTCAATTCTAGTTCAGTGAAACTGATTTTGGACTTCTTGTCTCCAGAACTGTAAGAGAATGAATTCCTGTTGTTTTCAGCCACTCTCGTTATTACAGTAGCCACAGGAAACTAAAATGTTTGACCACCTGCATCTACCTTCACCATCTCCAGCTGTGTGCATCACTGCTGCAGAGCTGAGAGCATCCCAGCACACCCCTCCTACGGCATTCCTGAGGAGGTGCCAATGCTTTTCCTTCCTCAACTGATCCAGAGAACTAACAATCTTCTGTGGCATTCTGATGTTTTGAGAGTAAATATGAGGAAACAAAAGTCCCAAAGGAATATTCAAACATGACTTTTTCTTTCTTTCTTTTTTTTTTTTTTTTGGAGACAGAGTCTCACTCCAACACGGCTCACTGCAGCCTCAACCTCCTGGGCTCAAGGGATTCTCTTGCCTCAGTCCACCAAGTAGCTGGGACCACAGTTGCACTTTATGGCACCTGGCTAACTTTTTGTACTTTTTGCAGAGACAGGGTTTCACCATGTTGCCCAGGCTGGTCTTGAACTCCTGAGCTCAAGCGATCCACCTGCCTTGGCCTCCCAAAGTGCTGGGATTATAGGCATGAGCCAGCGCGCCTAGCCGGAACATGACTTTCTAAGCTCTACTGTAGGCTCCCAGTCAAACATCCTTGCACCGAGCTCCCATCTTATTGAAGCTGAAATGTTACACAAAATGTCTTCAAGTCACTAAACAGTCATCATGATTTTAATTCATCTGTTTGGTTTTGGACAAGTTACTTAATTTTTCTGGGCTTCAATTTCTTCAAAAAGAGGGAAAAAAACTTCTTTAGCAGTAGGCTATATCTGAAATTCATTAATAAAATGCTTTTTCATAAGGATAAAAATTATCACCTAATGCTTTCTTCAATGACTTACGGTTTTGACTTGATGAATTCAGATACACTGGGATTTTTCTCCCAGAACAATGTTTCTGAAAAAAGAAAACAGGGGGGAGGGAGAAGAGGAAAAATCTCCTAAGATAGCTAATGTCAAAGAACTTTAATTATTAGTTCAGTAAACACTAATTCAGTTTGGATTTCACCATGATTTCCAAAGGGATTTTTAACTGAACCATGAAAACAACGTTCTAGATTAAAACTCAGGCAACGAAACTTAATTGTGAGGGAAAAAATAGTTATTTTTACAAAATCTTAAATAAGAAATGGCTTATTGAATTTTACATCTTAAGAAACCAAAGGGAAAGAGGGAATTTCCCCTTTTTTTCTTTTTGGACTTAGCATTCCATGCAACTCTGTAAAGGGCAAAAGTTTTGTAATGCTCTTTCATGGTCTTAAATATGCTTCAGAGCTGCAGGGCATTTTTAAAATATCATTAATATAAGCCAAGTTGGGGGAAAAAAGTGGTATTTTCTGGATTCTAAATTAAATTGGTTGCTGTCCAACATTTTTTGCATTAGGAGATGCCAGGGTGGGGGAAAGAACCATTAATCACTTTCTGCAGGTATTTGGAGTCCCCTATGCACCCAGGGAATGAAGAGCATCTTGGAAACAGCCTCCATGGACTCAGAGAGCACAGCTGTGCCCTCACACTTATCAGGAGGGCTGAATGGTGGGCCAGGAGGCTTGGGCCCCAGGACTAGATGGCCTGGAAGCTAGGACAGGGTGACCGCTCACTCTTCGAACAGTGCCTCTCTGGCCTTCTGCTTAGTGTCCTATAAAATGATGGAGTTGAATCAGAAAATCTTAAAAGCTCCTTCAGGCTCAAACACTCTGACTTCCATAAAGGCCATGGAAAGTCGGGGGGACTGAAGCATCCGTTTACACAGTCAGCACATCTGAGGACTAGCAAGTAAAGGGCTAATAAAATGGCTAGCTCTGCTTTAGGCAAGGCTCAAGAAAAGGCGGGGGCGGGGGGGTAATGCTGCATCTAGGGAGGAAAATCTCACCTCCTCAGGAAGGCAGTTCCTGAAAACCCAATAGAATGAGAGATCATAGACCACAGTGCCTCCATGCTGTCTGTCGGATTCCTCTTGGTTGACTTTTTTCACTGCACTCACTTACCTCTATCGAAGTTATCTTTTCTCTTAAACTATGTATTTGTTTACTCTCTGTCCTCACTCACTAGATATGAGTTCTGGGAGGCCGGAAACTCCCTCGCCATTGTAGAGAGAAAAGTCCCTGCCCCATGGTTGGAGCTCAAAAAATATTTCTTGACTACATGAGTGAAAGAATGATTGAATGAATCTACTCTGGCCTTTTGAAAATCTGTTCCCGTCACTGAAACAGGAGTGATCTTTTTAAAATGCAAACTTCATCGTGTCATTTCCCAGTGTAGAACCAACAGTGGCCCTAAAGATAAAGACTAAATCTCTCATCCAAGCCTGTCACTGGGCTCTGGCTACCCCGCAGATCCCTGTGGTTCCACTTAGCTTCTCACACTCAGAAACCCAGGCTCTCTGGCCCAGGCGTATTTCTTCCCATGTACCATTCTGACCCCTTCAAGTGGCCTCTGCACACAGCATTCCATCTATCAGGAACGGGGACCTGCTCCACCAAAAGCACATCCAAAACCCGCTCCCAACCATCACCCAACACACTCTCACTCTTCGTATCGTAGCTCAGAGTCTCCTCCTCAGAAGACAGCCTGCTGACATGCACGCAGCGTGCACACCCCGGAGACCCTCTTCTCTTTCTGTCAGTGTGCAGATGGTCACTTATTCATGTGATTATTTGCCTAATATCTGTCACCCTCACTTTGCTGTGAGCTCTGAGACAGCAGGGGCCCGTCTGTTTTGCTTACCCCAGTATTCTCAGGGCCCAGCACAGTACCTGATGCACAGTAACACACAATCAATACTTGCAAAACCAGTGAATGCGCGAACAAAGGAACTACTAGCAGCTTCACACAGGGATAATGCCAGAAGCTCTCGAATGTCTGTAAAATATTCTTAAAAACTGGTTTTAAAACCCACTGTCCTGGGTAACAAGAGCAGACCCTTTCAAAACTGATCTCCTCAAACTACAAAGCCTCGCTCTTTTCAGCTGATTAATCATATCAGAGACCTGCAAGGAAGACCCCCCTAGATATAATCCCTCTGCACAGCCGGAGCTCCCTGCTGCCCTGTCTCTTTCTTCTCACTCATTTCGACCAGAACGTTTTAATTTGGAGAAAATAATGAACCTCAAGAGGAAAAGAGAAATGGGGAGGGCGGCACTGAGGACCATGGAATGTGAGTCCGTGTCTGGTTACCATTTAGGGCCTGAGAGGAAACAACAAAAGCCAAGAGCCAAGGCACTGGCAGTTGTGACTGCTCTTTGTTCTTTTTGTTTTGTTTTGTTTTGTTTTTTGAGACAGAGTTTTGCTCTGTCACCAGACTGAAGTGTAATGGCGTGATCTCGGTTCACTGTAACCTCCGCCTCCCTGGTTCAAGCAATTCTCCTGCCTCAGCCTCCCGAGTAGCTGGGACTACAGGTGACTGCCACCATGCCCAGCTAATTTTTGTATTTTTAGTAGAGACGGGTTTCACCATATTGGCCAGGATGGTCTCAATCTCTTGACCTCATGATCCACCCCCCTTGGCCTCCCAAAGTGCTGGGATTACAGGCGTGAGCCACTGTGCCTGGCCTCTATTTTTAAAAAAGAAAATTCCACAAAACATGATTCTGGGGCTCTGAGCAAAAAATGTTTTCTGCATTATAGAGGATCTAAAGGAAGTGTTCTGCAAACTTCTAAAAATCTCAAAGCATTTGCTATTAGGAGAGAAAAGACTGACTATTAGCTCTGAATTGAGAGACTAGAGGAAGGAGTATTTTTATCCAGGGAGAAATAGAATCACAAATTTCAATACCCCAGTAAGCAAAGCTATTTAGAAGATAATCTCTCAGTACTCACCAGAAAACAAAAGCAGGAGAATGACACCAATAGCCATTCTGGCACAAAACATGTAACTGATAACAAAGGAAAGTGCAGAGATACAGAGAAGGTGAAGGGACGATTGTGTGCACAATGGAAAGAATCAAATGGCAAAAGCTTATCCAGGGCACAGAGCCAGGAGCTGGAGACTAACATAATGCTGCCTGAGATAGGAGAAAAATGTAAACACAACCTCATAATCCACCCATGTTTGCTCCAGCCCAGGAGAAAACATCCATAAATCTTGTCGAAATGTGATATATGGGAAACTGGGAAAATGGATCTAATCCAGATCTTATCCTGACTTATGCTCCAGAGCCAGGAAATGAAAAATGGAAGATGAAATATTGGTGAACTGTTAGTTTTCTTCCGTGTATGCCCCTCTCATGCCCTTTCTGGAGGGGAATACCTGGGCTGTAGTAACTGTAGTAACTGGAATGGCCAGTTTAATCCCTCTGGGCTCTCATTTCCTCATGTGTAAAAGGGGGGTATTTCCTGTCCCTCCATGACCCATGGGGTCCCTAACATCTACCCGATAACAGTGTGTACGAAAGAACCAGGTATTGGACTCCCCTCACCCCGCCCCAGCTCTTCTATGGACCTTGGACATGTGGCTCAACTCTTTTCAGGCTCAGTTTGCTCATATGAAAAATGGAGAGAACAATAGAGAACCATTTACTGTGGTTGACAGACATGTAATAATGTGCTCAAAGCTATACAGTCAGGGCTCAGACTCATGTCTTATTGATGCCAATGACTTATCCTTTCCACTACAGAGCACTGCTTTCCAGAGAAGCACAGGCTGAAGTCAAGTTTTGTCTTCCTAAATGTCAGTTGTTCATGATTATAACAAACCAGAGAAAGTCCTGGCACTTAAAAATGTTCAGCAAATATGAGCTACCATCAAAATTACTCTTTACAATTGCAAGTCCCTTGAGCCCAATGTCCTGAAGAATAAAAGAAGGAAAATGAATAACAATTTAGTTCCTCACAAGGTTAAGTATCTGTACTTTTCCACCTCTCCCTACCCAAAGCCTATCTTCTAAATGTTTGTTTCATGTCATGATTCACGAACAGTGAAAGCTCAACTGACTGACTTCATGGAGCGGTAACTGGGAAAGATGGACTGAAAGTCCTCAGGTCTGGCTTGGGTAAAATCCGTGCTTTCCTGTTGTAAATAATCCATTGAGTTCAAATATTTTTAAGTACTTGGCCTCACATCTGCGGGACATATGATGGGGGCTAGAGTCACAAGGAAATGAGCCCCATTTCATTTTAGTTTTTAGGGTCTCTGTGTACCAAAACCCACTCTGTTTCCTGAAGAAGTACAACTTTTTCCAGATGAAATTTCGAGGTTTCACTCCAGCTTCTAAACAGTGACTGTGTCAGCCAGACTCATCTCTAGCCTTTACATCTAGTATTGGATAAAAATCACCAAACCACTATGCCACTAAGACTGCAATTTGGTTTCTTAAGTGGAACCTTGTGATGAAGCTCTGAAATTCACTCCTTCCTGGTTAGTGCCAATGAACTAAATAAATACGGCATTAGTCCTTTCAATCCTCAGCCCTAAAGCCGTAACTCCATTCAGGGCAAACTCAGAGTGAAAGAACTGAACACTCAACCCAGACCTGGCATGTAGTAGATGCTTAATCAATATTTATTAGATTAAAGAGTAACAAACAAGACACAAATACAGGGAAATGATCATATATAGTACCAGGTACTTCACTGGTTCCCTTTGGTATGGTATTTTGCAGATTCTCCCTTTTTAACTTGAGATCCTCCTTATTTTATGGATCAGAAAACTGAGACTTAGAAAAAATACAATAGGCAGGGCGTGGTGGCTCACGCCTGTAATCCCAGCACTTTGGGAGGCTGAGGTGGGCGGATCATGAGGTCAGGAGATTGAGACCATCCTGGCTAACACAGTGAAACCCTATGTCTACCAAAAAAATACAAAAAATTTAGCCGGGCGTGATGGTGGGCACCTGTAGTCCCAGCTGCTAGGGAGGCTGAGACAGGAGAATGGCGTGAACCCAGGAGGCAGAGCTTGCAGTGAGCCAAGATTGCACCACTGCACTCCAGTCTGGGTGACAGGGCGAGACTCCATCTCAAAAAAAAAAAAAAAAAAAAAAGGAAAAAATACAATAATGAGTTTAGATTTACATTAAAACTCAAATATGCCAGATTCCAAAACCCCTGCTCTTTGCACTAAATTACACCACTATCTCCACCCCCAGAGAAAGTTCTCCCAACACCAGTTTTCACATGCAAGTAATGACAAATAAGCCAAACAAAAGGATGTTTCTTCCAGGCTTCCTTGATGCTATATAGGATTCATAAATAAATAGGTATGCCCCTCCTCAATGTTTAAAGTGAGAATTTTGCTGAAACTATTTTGTTCAAAACAAATGTTTTCATGCCAGACACTCGATTTTTGTTTTACTGCTAAGCAAAGCAATCTGAAAATTGAGTATTTTATCAGTTATGAATTGAGTTTTGACATCACGTAACAGAAAACACAAATAATAGTGGCTTAAAAGAAGTCTAGAGATGAGAAATTGGTGACTGGCGTGGAATTTCTACAATGTCATCAGGATGCGGGCCCCTTCTATCCTTAGCTCACAGTTTTCAAACTTATACTGTCTTCATGGTCCCCAAATGGTTGCTGAAGTACCAACAATTACGATGGCCATTGCAGGCAATAGGAAGATAGAAGGGCCAAGGGCAAAAGACTGCATGCCAGTTGAGATAATCCCCTTTAAAATTCCCTTCCTAGAATCCCCACTCAGTTGTTTCTGTTAACATCTCTGGCTGAAACTATATCACATGACCGCCTCTACTCAAAAGAGGAACTAGGAAATGTAGGTATATGTGGTAGGTTAACTGGCAGCCCAACAAATGTGATTCTGTTAGTTAAAAAAAAGAATAAAATATTAGATAAGCAACTACCGAGTCTGACACAAATGCCTTAGATATTTTTTAAATATCTGTCCTTTAAAGAGTGTCATTCGTCCCATGAAACTAGACACTTGGAGAGATTCCATGATATGTAGAAGGCGAATCTTTGCTTTTGTGGTATACAACAAAGCTGTATCACAAAAGTTATCCAGGGTAAGGTGCAGGCCAGTGGTAACATGGGTGTCTAGGTTATTTTTTTAAATCAATCTAAATAAAATTGAAGTATGATTGTATTGAGAATACTATAGCCAGGTGCAATGGTGCACACCTAAGGTCTCGGCTACTCAGGAGGTTGAGGTACAAGGATCACTTGAGCTCAGGAGTTAGAGACCAGTCCGAGCAAGATAGAAAGACCCAATCTAAAATTTTGCTTAAAGAATATTGATGAGCCATTAAATACCTTTGGTTTCAAGGCCTCTAAACTGTTGATCTCTGAGGTTTAAATTTTATTCCATATTCTCCAATAAACCTACAGGCATATGTGCCTGATCTTACGGCTATAAGCAAAGCACTCCTATCTAAAGGAAGATGCTACCACATTAAGGAAAACCAAAGATGTCCCCTTCTCCTCCTGCAGGCCCATCTCAGGAAGCTGATGGAATGGCCCCCGCCCAGGGTAAGAGAGGCTCAAAAAACTTGTAATTGGCAAGAATCTGAGCTCTTTGAGCAACATTGGAATCAGCCTTAAATGTGCTTAAACTCAGTGCCTGCCGAGAGCACAAGGAGGAGGAGACAGAAGGGCTAAACATGCAGGCTGGTTATCAGAAGGACAGAGCCTGACACCAAGGACTTCCGGCACAAGGCTCACTTCCGCCTCTAGTGAAACTGCCCCTATGCCGGTTGTGACACTAATTACGCATACTGGGGAATTGTTCTTGGAGACACTACAGCAAAGTTGTAAATTTAGGTTACCTCAATGTGCTGCCTTTTTTTTTTTTTTTTTTTTTTTACATATCTTGCTCTGTTACCCAGTCTAAGATGCAGTGGCACTATCACAGCTCTCTGTAGCCTCAAACTCCTGGGCTCAAGCAATCCTCCCACCTCAGCCTACTGGATAACTGGGACTATAGGTATGCGCTACCACGTCTGGCTCCATGTGCTTCTTTAAAGTATATTAGGGTCAGTATGATTGGCTGAGCAGTTGTTTGCCAACACTTGGGGGATTGAAGGAAATTAGAACCAAGAGTGGTGGAGCACACCCATAAAGCCACTTAGATGTTGGTGAGCCAAACCAAAGGATAACATCCATCTGAAGAACAAAAAGCTTTCACAATCCCATCTATTGTGTTCACATGCCCAAGGCTCACAGCATTGCCCACTTTAACTGTTTGCTTTATTCCAGCATGGGTTCTTTCTTTTTTTGATTCACGAAGATGTCCTGGAAAGAGCTGACTTATTTACTCTTCTAAAGAATAATGCATTACAGAGCGAGAACAGTTGGATGAGAAACATATAGGGAAAAACCATATAGTGAAGACTATAAAGACAAGAAAGATTAAAGATCATATCAATTCCTTTTTTTTTTTTTTTTTTTTTTTTTTTGAGACGGGGTCCTGCTCTGTTGCCCAGGCTGGAGTGCAGTGGCACAATCTCAGCTAACTGCAACCTCCACCTCTGGGGTTCAAGCGATTCTCCTGCCTCAGCCTCCCAAGTAGCTAGGATTACAAGTGTGCATCACCAACACCCAGCTAATTGTTGTATTTTTAGTAGAGATGAGATTTCATCACGTTGGCCAGGCTGGTCTGGAACTCCTGACCTCAGGTGATCCGCTCACCTCGGCCACCCAAGGTGCTGGGATTACAGGAGTGAGCCACTGCACCCAACTCAATCATGTCAACTCTTACATTGCTCCTGTTGATGCCACATCCTTGACATTGGGGTACTATGGACATTTCAAAAGTACAGATCATTATTTGTGAACACAGAATTATGAATCCAGGCAAAATTCTTAGATTTTCTTTGTGCATTTAACTATGTCATTTCCTATATGCCACGTAGAAATCACAACTAGAAGGGAAAAAAAGTGGAAGGGACCAGAAATAACTTCTGGAAAATTGAAACATTTTCGTCTCCATGTATATAAACTTTAACACACCTGAGTGCTACCATCTGCAGGGCCATGCTTGATCCTCAGGAATAGTCCAGTCTGTAGCAGCATCTCACTTCTCTGAACTTCTGATATAATTGCATTCTTTCCCACATCATACAACTCTTACTTATGTGCCATCTTCAGCTGATTTTAACTTTTATGCAAGTTTTTCCCCCTTTTCAAGGAGTTTCAATCTACTTGTGTGAACTTCATTACCAATCAAAGTTGTTCTGGAGGGCGTGGCTTAGACAGCTACTCTCAGTTGACTTCCTAACAGGTCCCTTCAGAGCTGGACTGTCTCATTCCTTGGCCCCTGGTGCACACGGCCACCCACAGGCCTCCCACAGTGTTGCCAGCTAACAGCACAGTACAAAGGAGATGTACCCTTTTGTGGGCAGAAAGATCTGAAAATGAGAAGATCTAGGGGGCAAGCCAAACTTACACAGTTCCTTTTCCAAATCGCTGAGGAGATAAATCACTTCTCCCATGCAGAGGAGTTAGCAAGGGACTTAAAAACAAGGATCAGAGTTCTATCTCCTGGGGGTTGAAAGCTCTTTCCTGTCTGAGAAGAGTAGGGCATCTTCCCACTTAAATTCCACAGATGCCTGACTTTTTTCCCCTGGATGTTAATCTACTGTCCTGTGAGGATCATTTATATTTATTATGTGCCAAGCCCAACACCCAACACATAATTCAAGATAACCCCCTCATAAATTCTCTGTATAGGATTTATACATCCCAGATGGGTAGAAGTTTTGATCTTTAGAACTGAGCAGATTTTTATAATTCACAAAATGCCCTGCAATGTACATAGCTCTGTTCCTTGCGTTTCCTACGGAGCCTCCAATATGCAGAGAGATTATGGAGCAAAGATGGTGAAATCAATCTTAAGCTTGAAGAATTTGTCATAAGGATGTTGATAAGTGTCTCAGATATATGTGATTTATTCCTTAAGAATGTTCTCTCTAACTCTTTTCAGCTAAATAAGATGTATAAGCTTAGGAACAAAATCTATTTTTAAGACTGTTTGGAAGTAACAAAAATGTGTGCTGGTACTCTATGCAGGAGCACTATCTTGAAGGAATCAAGTTTCTTCGTTTCTGGTCTTGGATGAGTGGACAACCTAAGACACCTTAATAAAAAAAAGACAATGCACAATCCGAGTTCTTGACACATTGGAAGTATTCCACAATATGAGTTTTCAGAGATGTTTTAGGAGGAAAGGCAGACAAGACTAGTCTCTGTAGTAGACAACTTCTAAATCTCAGAGGCTAATTTAACATAATGAACATTTGTCCACTAGAGGTCAAGAGAAGGTTTTGCTCTTATTTAGGGACCCACGTAAGAGGAAAGAAAGTGAGGATGGACGCTAGGATGTTTCATTCAGATTGATTTTCAAAGCACCCGGCCTAGAAACGATGCTCACATCAACCTCTGCATTTACACATGTGCCACACCTGACTAGAAGGACTGGAAATGTGGTCAACAGAGTGTCCAGGAAGAGCCGGACAAGAATCTTGATGACTTCAAGCAGTCTTATGCCATACGTGTTAAAAACAGCCAGGACCGAAAGAAGCCAGTTACAAAAGAACATATTATATGATTCAATTCACATGCAATATCCAGAACAGGTTAATCTAAATAGAAGTAGATGAGCGGTGGCTTAGGGCTGAGAGGAGTTATGGGGGTGTGGAGAGGTGATAGCTAAAGGGTACAGGGTTTCTTTTTGAGGTGATGAAAATGTTTTAAAATGGACAGTGGTGATGGTTGCACATCATATATATGTGAATATACTAAAAATCATTGAATTCTACATTGCAAATGAATGAACTGTAAAGTAAATAAATTATATCTCAATATAGCCATGTAAATATATAAATACAATCAACAGATATATAAAAACTCTGTACCATATTAGCAACTTTTCTGTAAATATATAAATATAAATTAAAAGTATATTTTTTTAAAACTATTTTTAAAAAGTCAAGATCAATTTCAAGGACAGTGAATATTCTCCTGCAATGTCTTCCTTCCACCCTATTCTCAGGTAAAAGTGGTGAAAATGAACATCAGAGTCCCAGTGCTTCCAGTCACAAAGTTTCAGCTTTGAGGGTGGTTTTCAATCAGCTTGAACCTTGGCTTCCTATTCTGTAAAATGGAAGTGATACACTGACTTCAATTGTTTGTTGTATTTATTAAGTAAGATATCAAATTTGAAATACTGTGGCAATCAGGCATACAGTTGGCTCTAGATTAAAGCATATTAATTATTTAAACTCTTCAAAGGGAAGTGAAATATCAAAAGCACAAATAACCCCTCAAAATTGTTAAAGATTTGAATAGACCCTTTACAAAAAAAAAAAAAAGATATTCAAATGGTCAATAAGCATACGAAAGAGTACTCAATAATTAGTCATCATGAAAATGCAAAGCCGGACAACAGTGAGATACTGCTACACACCAAAAAAAGATATTAAAATGGTCAATAAACATAAGAAAGAGTGCTCAACATCATTAGTCACCACAAAAATGCAAAGCAGAACCACAATGAGATACCTCTCCACACCCACTAGAATGGCTAAAAATGAAAACCAACTCTTCTGAGTGTTAGCAAGGATGTGGAGAAACTAGAACTCTCACACATTGCTAGTGGATGCTGAAAATTGTACGATCCATTTTGTAAAACCATTGCCACTCTCTGATAAATGGGAATATTCATCTACTCTGTGGCCTAGCGATCACATGCCTAGACGATATACCAAGAGAAATGAATGTATTATGTTCACAAAAACACCTGTAAATACGTAACAGCTTTACTCACAATAAGCAAAACTTCAAAGCAGCCCAGGTATCCATCAATAGGAAAATGGATAGACAAACTGTGGTATATCCATACAATGGAATAGTACCGAGCAAAAAAAATGAGAGACTATTGATATACATAATAAAATAGATAACTTTCAAAAATATGATGAATGAATTAAGGTTAAACTAAAGAATATATATGTATTAATATTATTCTATTTATATTAAGTTCTTGAACATAGACAACTAATCTATAGGGATTGAAAGCAAGTCAGTGGTTACTTGGAGTTGGTTGTATGACAGCACTTGACTGGAAAGAAGCATGAGTTAACTTTCTAGAATGATGGAAGTGTTGTTTTGTTTGTTTGTTTTGAGACAGAGTCTTACTCTTGTTGCCCAGGCTGGAGTGCAATGGAGTGATCTCAGCTCACCGCAACCTCTGCCTCCCGGGTTCAAGCGATTCTCCTGCCTCAGCCCCCAAGTAGCTGGGATTACAGGCATGTGCCACGACATCTGGCTAATTTTGTATTTTTTAGTAGAGATGAGGTTTCACCATGTTAGTCAGGTGATCCGCCTGCCTCAGCCTCCCAAAGTGCTGGGATTATAGGTGTGAGCTACTGCGCCAGGCCTGGCAGTGTTTTATATTTAATATATTTGTCAAAATTCATTGTGCTGAACACTTAAGATTTATACATTGTATTGAATTTAATAAAGTACTATTAATTTGAAAAACAAGGAAATGGGGGCTAATGGAAGGAGAGAAGAAACTATTTCATCCTTTTTGCCTTGGATATTAAAGGGTAGGTGGCACATACATGTTAATTTTCTGCATCTGCATCCTGCCATCTGCCTTCCCAAGTCACTAAGGTGCAAAGCCCTGGAAAGTCACCTCTAGTTAATGTCCTCTAAAGACAGTTCTACAAACAGCCACACCCAGTGTCTATTCTGCAGGTCAATGTGTTCCATGTTACACTAAATAAATAAATACATGAATAATAACCTCCAACCCAGATATGTCTTGGACTATGTTTTTCTGAAGTTATATAAAGCTTATAAAAACAGGAAATAAAGTACATTGAAAGCACTGCAGAAAAAATCCAAAATAGACAAAAATGTAAATGAAGGCTATGAGAAAAAACAACAGAAGATACATTTTTTTTTAAGTTCCAAAATTATGCCAGTCAAAACTCAGGAGCAGAGGAAATGAGAATCCTGGGATAGAATGGCAATCCAAGGCAAGGAAAACAGAACACTCAAAGCACTGTGCATAGCACAGAGCAGGATAAGCCAACACAGTCTGCATATTAACTTACAGCTGGCAACCAGCTAAAATGGGAATGTAATGACTCTTAAGGCTTGTGTCTTATACATGAACAGGAATTGAATCAAAGTTGGATGCAGAATCCTTTTAAATTGCTGGAGCAGATTTCATTCCTTCACTTTTAGATTTTAAGACTTAAGCTTTGGTGTAACAGAAATAACTAACAACCTATTAATAAACATTGAACTGTCTTCTAATAGTGGATGGGACTTTAGTTTTGTTAGCTGTTTTCACAATATGCATATTCAGTAGCTGCTTTTTATAAATGTGTACGGATTCTAAAATAAGGGCAAATGAAAGATGCAAGCATAATGTCTCTGCCTAAATAAATACACTTAAAACTGCTCTTTATGAATCGTGACCACGAACGTCTCTGATTTACTAATGTTTGCCACTGTGGTTGTAAATTCATTTGTTTCTCTAATATTTTGACTTTCCGTATATCTCAAATCTACATTATTAAGAACAAAAAGATTCTTGATAATTCCATCTTCTTTGTGGACTGTCAATTTCATCAAACAGAAATAAGTCTTTTCCTTTGGGCACGATGGCTCATGCCTGTAATCCCTGCACTTTGGGAGGCTGAGGCAGGTGGATCACCTGAGGTCAGGAGTTCGAGATCGGCCTGGAAAACATGGTAAAACCTCGTCTCTCCTAAAAATACAAAAATCAGCTGGATGTGGTGGTGGGGTGCCTGTAATCCCAGCTACTCAGGAGGCTGGGGCTGCAGAATCACTTGAAACTGGGAGGCAGAGGTTGCAGTGAGCTGAGAGAGCACCATTGCATTCCAGCCTGGGCAATGAGAATGAAACTCTGTCTCAAAAGAAAAAATATATATATTTAAAAATAAAACAAAAAACTCTTTTTCTAATCTAATGCTTTTTCCTCAGACATTATTTTTATCAGTTATTGATACTATTATGTTAATTTTTCTTTCGGCCAGAATTTCCCTGTTCTTTTTATCTCTAATATTCTCAGGTTGCTTTGTTTTCAGAGCATTTCTATGAAACCACATATGACTGTGTCTTAGTGGTGGTGGTGACAGGTTTTTGTGGCTGTTTGATCTGCACTTTTTGTTTTGTCCAGGAGGACAGTGTTCCTGGTCCTCCAGCTGAACAATGATAACTTCATTCATGCTGTACCAATAGCAGCTCCCCTGATCACACCCCGGACCTCATCATAACTCGTAGCTGCACCACCTTCAGCATCTCCCATTTGAGGCTCTCACCCTCTGCCTCTGTCTCCTCCTTCCTTAGCATCAGCCTTCAACAGCTCCTCATTCCCCCCAGGACCTCCAGATGATTGAACACTTTCTTTTGTCACCTCTCTCCCTTTGTAGACTAGACCCCAGAGCCCGTCATTCTCATCTTCCTGTGCACACCCTTTCATCTCTGCTGTCCCATGTGTCTCTCCTGTGTCCTATCTCAAGTCAGAGTCACACTTGACAAACCCAATCCTGGTTAAACTCAACTATACTTAGTCTTCACCTGCTCACAAGCAGCTAAACACGGGTGAGCTTGGAGTGTCACTGGACTGGCGATTACCTCTACAGTGATCTTCTCCTAAGTGCGCTTTGACCCTGATTTTCTATTTTATTTTTTAAATTATATTTAATTTTTTTTTTCTTAGAGACAGGGTCTTGCTGTGTTGCCCAAGCTGGATTCAAACTTCTGGGCTCAAGCGAACCTCCCACTGCAGCCTCCCGAGTGGCTGGGATTACAGGGAAACACACAGTGTCCCACATTCTCTACCCTATAGAAAACCAAACCCTATACTCTTTTCTGTTGCAGGAATATATCAAAATTTCTGCTCCCTAGTGAAGGAATCTCGTATCAAAGGACTTAGTCTTTTTTAGCAACTTTTTAAAAATCACTTCAAGGACTAGAAATGGTAGAACTATATGTTCAACTCCTTCTCTCTCAATCCAATCTTGAACCAAGTCCTATGACTGCTAATAATATACTCAGGACAAACCAAATGATTTTAATGTGAGAGGGCGAGACCATTACTAAGCAGATAGGACTGAACCAGATACGAAGGGCTAGCTGAGGGATTCGTTTCATCCTCCAGGCCCTGGTAACAGAATTAAAGACAATTCAGTCTAGAAAAAGTGCCAGCAAGGACCTCACACCTATTTGCCACAAACTAGCATACTATAAGAGCGAAAAGTGCACTGTTGCCCTCAGGGAAGAGAAAAAAGTAACTTGGTCTCTGAAAAAAAATACAGCAGAAAAACAAATTACCATCATGCTAAGAAAGTGTTTCTTTTGAATCGTCAGTCCCTGGAATAAACATTAAATTTAAAAGGTCTTACTATTTTACTTAGTTTCACTACCTTAAAATATATCTGCTACATAGATGGACTCCATCGTTTATTGCAGGCCTAATGGAATCTTGGCATTAAAAACCTGATGCATTTTGGGTCCTTACCTTATAAAACTTCATGTCTATCAGATCCTTTAATAGACAGAGAAGATCATTAAAACTCCAAATATTTCTACAGCCACAGTCCACAAAGTGGCAAAGCTCATTTTTAAAACTTTAGTAATGGCTCATATTCTATAGGCTGACTTCCAATTGGATCTAATTTGACTACAAAACTCAAGTTGGCTGAAGGCGTTTTGAACCTGCCGTTGGAATTCACAGCTCAAGAAGGCAGGCCCCAACCTGATGGGTCTTTTTAGCAATAAAGAGAAAAAATGGTTACCCATTCCCCAGCCAAAGGAAGGCCACTTTTCTGAGCAAGCTGAACAGTCTGAGAGGAAGTTCCTCCAACCCTTATGTTCACAAAGTTGAGCCTTGGTCAGGTGGGTCTCCACATAGAGAGGCATGTCTTCTCCAGCACGACAGTCCTTCGGGTAGCTGGGATAAAGTTGGCATAACCAGCAGGACCACAGAAATGCTACAAAAAAAAAAAAAAAAGGAAGTAAAATGTAAAAGATCATTGAGTTTGAGATGGGTTTGGTGGTTTCAGGTGTAGCTTCACAGTTTATTTCCTGGACAGAGTCTGATGGAGGTTGAGAATCATTGTAACATACTATAGTCCATTTTGGAGTTAGATCTCCTCACATTCCAGTTCTGCCACATATCAGCCATGTGACTTCGGGCAAGACGACTCACCTGTCTGAACTCCAGTTACACAGAGAGACAGAGTACCACTCAGCTGGCAGCGTTGTTCAATGAAATCACAACTGAAAGTCCTTGACACATAGTACGTGCTAAATAAACCGTGTGCTAAGTAAGTAAAAACTCTAATATTGACAATTCAACCCTTTCCAAGGACGTGTCCTCATTTCTTTCCACTTTTTTCTGTACCGTTAACTGCAACAAAGTGACAAGAGTGAGAGATGTGCATACAGCCTTGTTCCTAGGGTGCTCAGGAAATAGTTGTTACCTTGGTTTAATTTAGCTGTGTCCTCGACCCTGATTAAACCACATTGCCACTCTGAGGCACAACAGCCCTGAGCATTCCCCAGAAGGACTAGACTAACCCTAGAGCTTTCGAAACTAATCCAGATAGCGGGAATTTAGGGCAGAGGGGGTCGGGATCTGTGCAGTAAAGCAAGCAGACCAATCTCAGGGTCTAGAATGGTGAAGACTAATCAGTGTCCTGAATGCACGGATCAAGGTAGCACCATCCTACTGTTGGCCACGGTTCTAGGAAATTCCCTAAAGCCCAGGTAATTCAGATTTCTTAGCACCCACTTCCCCTAAGGAGGCCTAAGAGTTCCTAAAATTATCCAGAAGTTAGAAGTGAGACTTTTTGATCACCACACTGGTCAGCCAGTCGCCTGCAATGACCCAGTCTCTTGGTCATTCTACCAGCCTGCTGGCCATCTGCGCTTTGACAGTTGCTTATTTGCTGAGATTTGGGAGTAAATAGAACAGCTTAGGGGAGACATTTTTCACATTTTGACCACAATAGATACATGGTACGATCCGATTCAGCTATTCCAGTCTAATACATGCATAACTACCTTATTGATGATCATTGCTATGGGAGGTCATAGAGGAATCCAAGTAAGGTCATTTACTTCTCTTTATCTAGTCTAATCAGCTGAGTTCAACTTACGTGGAAACTAAAGCCCTGATGCCTTGCACAGCTCTCATCGTAGAAGGTAGACAATTAGTGGAGGCATTCAACGTTGCATTAACTTTTTGCTCCATTGAGACAATGTAGGTTTGGGATCCAAGTAAAAACGAAATGGAAACTTCCCCAAAGGTTCTCAACATTCCACTTAATAGTTCCAACAGGTAGCCAGGAGCCTGGGCCAGGTGCCTCACAGGCATAGCTTCATGAGGCTCTTAGGCAACTGGCTGTAGCCCCATGCCTGGGGGCTCAGCATACAAGCAATAAAATTCACACTTGCTATTCAAATGATCAGAAAGCAAGGCTCACCTGTGCTGCACAAAGGAGCCTATGGGGAGGCCAGCGTGGTGGCTTACACCTGTAATCCCAGCACTTTGGGTGACTGAGCTGGGTGGATCACCTGAGGTCAGGAGTTCGAGACCAGCCTGGCCAACATGGTGAAACCCTGTTTCTACTAAAAATACAAAAAATTAGCCAGGCGTGGTGGCGGACACCTGTAATCCCAGCTACTTGGGAGGCTGAAGCACGAGAATCACTTGAACCCGGGAGGTGGAGGTTGCAGTGAGCCGAGACCGCACCTTAGCACTCCAACCTGGGGGCAACAAGAGGGAAAAATCATCTCAAAAAAAAAAGAGGCTATGGGAGGGTTATGCTTCTCCTTCTCTTTCAAAAATTTTAATTGATACATAATAAGACACATTTATAGTACACAATGTGAGATTTTGATACATTATACATTATGTAGTGATCAAATCAACATAATGAGCATATCCATTATGTCAAACATTTATCATTTCTTTGTAATGAGAACATTCACAATCTTCTCTTCTAGCTATTTTGAAATATACACTTAATAAGACACCAAAATTTATTCTTCCTGTCTAACTGTAACTTTGTACCTGCTGACCAATCTCTCCCTCATTATGTCCTTCCTCCTCTCTCCCCAGTCTCTGGTAAACACTGTTCTATTCTCTATTTCTATGAGATCTTTTATTTTTAGATTTCAAATATAAGTGAGATTATGCAGTATTTGACTTTCTGTGTCTGATTTATTTCACTTCATATCATGTCTTCCAGGTTCGTACATGTCATCACAAATGACAGGATTTCATAATTTTTATGACTGAATAACATTCCATTGTGTATATATACATTTTTCACTCCATTCTTCCATTTATGGATACTTAGGTTGACTCTAAACCTTGGCTATTTTGTATAATGTTACAATAAACATGAGACTGTAGATATTTGGCATATGGATTTCATTTCCTTGGGATCTATACCCAGTATTGGGATTTCTGCATCACATAGTAGTTCCATTTTTAATTTTTTGAGGAACCTCCATATGCTTTTCCATAATGGCCGTACTAATTTACATTCCCACCAACATATGTAAAGTTTCCCTTTTCTCCATATTTTCACTATCATTTGTTATCTTCTGTTGTTGTTTATTTTTCCATAGGTTATTGGGGTACCGGTGGTATTTGGTTACATGAGTAAGTTCTTTAGTGGTGATTTGTGGATTTTGCTGTGCATTTTGGTACACACCATTCTCGAGTATATACCCAAGAAGTATATACTCCACCCTATTTGGTGTATTT
The DNA here is from genome assembly GCF_047675955.1 of Chlorocebus sabaeus. Taxonomy (NCBI): domain Eukaryota; kingdom Metazoa; phylum Chordata; class Mammalia; order Primates; family Cercopithecidae; genus Chlorocebus; species Chlorocebus sabaeus. Next base: position 10,626,468 of record NC_132915.1, on the reverse strand, counting down.
TATCCCACCCTTCCCTGTTGTTGTTTTCGTAACAACAGTCTTTCAAGCTGGAACAAGGTGATATCTCATTATGGGTTTGATAAGACTCTAAAAGCACAGGCAACAAAAGCAAAAATAGAGAAATGGGATTACATTAAATGAAAAAGCTTTTGCATAGCAAAGGAAACAATCAACAAAATGAAGAGACAACCTACAGTATGGAAGAAAATATTTTCAACGTATATTTCTGAAAAGGGATTAATAACCAGAATATATAAGGAACTCAAAGAACTCAATAGTGAGAAAACAAATAACATGATTTTTAAAATGGACAAAAGACCTTAATAGATACTTCTCAAAAGAAGACACACAAATGGTCAACAGGTATATTTTTGATGTTCAATATCACTATCATTAGAGAAATGCTCCTCCTTCTTGAATTATAAGTATAGCTCAGCAGTAGGCAAACATCATCCTGAGGACAAAGAGTGGCCTTTGGCAATGTTTACCCCATCTTGTCTTAAAATAAGAGAAGGTAGGAAAATATAGAAAGTAGTGCATGGAGCTAAACTTAGGCTATTCAAAAGACTTTAAAATAGTCATAAGTGTCCTTTTTTTTTTTCATAAGAAGTGCTAACATCAGATCATGGTTATGGCTTCTTAATATATTTACTTGCTAAAACAAAAAAAATTGGCAATCATTTGCTATATTCCTCCTAGCCATTCGCCTTTATAAATGTTTTTGCCAGTCCTTAAAATACAGAAATCTGGAACATCAGAGAAAGGAAAATAGCATGATGTCTGTGCTATAAGCCAGCTGTGGGATCTCAAAATCACTCAGATTCTTTGTTTTTCAGATTCTGTATCAGGAAATTGGAGGCAGGGAGTGCCTCCACCAAAGGTGGATTTGCACATGGCTTTTTGGCATGAGCCCAGTCAACCCTTGGGGTCTTCTGTGCATCACACACATGACAAATGGCAATAAAATAAAGGCTTTTTCACAGCTGGAAATTAATTGAGTAAATTTCAGATATCCATGCATCCTATAAGTATGGATCAAGAAGTTTTCACAATACGCAAATGCTGATATTTTTTCCTATTCTTTTTTTCTTTTTGACAGTGACTATGACAGCTTTCCACTCCCACTCCTTTTTGCTATCCCTTGTCTTCTTCTTCTTTTTAAATGTGAAAAGTAGAGACATTGGCACCAAAAGGAGCCTGAGTCCTGGGGTGCAGCACAACCTTCTTGGCTGTCCTACTCTCTCACCCCAAGTTTCACTTAGAAGGGAGCTCATGATTTATGTGCCCCAGTGGAGTGGCTCACAGCATGCTGGCCAGCTCCTTCTGCTTCACTCATAAATCTGAGGTAAAGGATATAGAATAGCCAACAACCCCCTCTTTGAAAGCGCTGGGAGTGTCAAAGCAAAAACCCTGGGAATATTATGGATTCAATAATCGTCTCAGCTTTTTGTTCCAATCAACCAGCTAGAGATTCATAATCCAAACTTGGATTCTAAATGTGTTCTCAGAGCATAACTCAGACTCCCAGCTTCTCAGATCCCAGAGCAGGGGTTCACTGTGAAATTCAATATCCCTTCAATCTTCAAGGATGCAGAATCGTAACGTGCATCCCAGGAAAAAAAGGTGCAATGGGTTCAAATCCTAGCTCTCCCACTTACCAGCATGTGACCCTTAGCAATTCACTTAACTCTTCTCAGGGTCAGATTTCCCATCACCAAATTGAGATACAACAATGATTTATCAATTGTTGGCTCCAGTGAGATGACACAAAACCAGTACTTAGCCAGTGCCCAGCATGTAGAAAGTGCTCAAAAATATATTGTTGTTATTGTTATCCAAGTTTGCTTATTACAGCCCTTCTCAAACTTTCTGGTCTAGAATTCCTTTACACTTTTAGAAATTGTTGAGGACACCCAAAACTTTCGCTCAGAAGGATTTTTTTATTGATACGTATAATGTTTGATATTATAACAAAACAATGTCTGAAACACAAGAATACAAAAACACACATTCCATTAGCAATCAGAACAATGATGTCATCACCCATCATGTAGCCACTGGAAAACTTCACTGTACGGTCTGAAAGGGTAAGAGTGGAAAAGGCAAACAACAGCTTAGGATAACAGCTTTGACCTTACATACTTTAGATTACCAATTAAAAACCATGGGACTATTATATTCTTATCTTCGCAGGAAGTAGTATGCCTTATAATGTCCACCCTACATGCTGTCCTATTTATTCAGATTCTATCAGATGAAGAACCAAGTCTTTTTTTTTTTTTTTTTTTTTTTTTTTTTTTTTTTTGAGATGGGCTCTCACTCTCACCCAGGCTGGACTACAGTAGCATGATCTCAACTCACTGCAACCTCCGCCTCCTGGGCTCAAGCCATCCTCCCACCTCAGCCTCCTGAGCAACTGGGACCACAGACGCATGCCACCATGCCCAACTAATATTTTTTTTTTTTTTTTTTTTTTGTATTTTTAGTAGAGACAAGATTTCGCCATGTTGCCCAGGCTGGTCTCAAACTCCTGAACTCAAGTGATCTGCCTGCCTCAGCCTCCCAAAGTGCTGGAATTACAGGTGTGAGCCACCACACCCAGCCAAGTCTTCTTTTAACAAGCTATTCACACTTTAACATCAAGAATTCTCCTTTCTATCATAATCTATGTCATCTCATTTCTTCTTATTTCTTCCTTAACAGAAGTGGGAAATATCCAATAACAATAAAAATTGCTACTATATACTGGGTATACTGGGTAGCAATGTGCCAGCCACAGTGCCAAGAGCTTAAGAAAAATTTACCTGATTTGGTGCTTACAATCACCCTACAGTGTGCCCATTGTTACTTCAAGATTTCAGATAAGATAATAGAAAAATTACCGCAAATTATTCAGTAATTGGAGCACCCTAGAGGAGCCCAGACCTCCCTGATTATAAGCATGCTTTATAATTTACTCCCAACTCACTTCACTCAATCTCACCAACTGACTACATTCACACTCCACAGTTATTCTGCTTTCTTATAGTTTATGATAAATGTAATGGCAGTGATCAAGTCATGATCTCTGCATTATTCTTCATTTAAAATAAGTCTTTTTTCACTATCAAAATCCCAACTGCTTTTTTTTTTTTTTGCAGAAATTGATAAGCCGATCCTAAAATGCACATAGAAATGCAAGAGATTCAGAATAAAGCAGGATAAAAATTGGAGGACTCAAACTTTCTGATTTCAATGCTTAACTACAAAACTATGGTAATCAAAGCAGAGTAGTACTGGCATAAAGATAGACACATAGATCAATGAAATGGAATCAAGAGTCCAGAAATAAACCAACAAGAGTGCCAAGGCAATTTAATGGGAAACAATAGTCTTTTCAAAAAATGGCACTAGGACGATGACAGTCACAGCAAAAGAATAAAGGAGACCTTTATCTCACACCATATACAAAAGTTACCTCAAAATGGATTAAAGACTCAAACGTAAGAGCTAGAGCTGTAAAACCCTTAGAAGAAAACATAGGATTTGGGCATCTAATACACAACTGACAAAAAAATAAATAAATAAACGAATATCTTTTTGTAAAAAAAAAGTGTATGCATATACATATATATATAAAATAAATACACAAGTGACAAAAATAAAAGGTAAATTGGACATCATCAAAATTGGAACATGTTGTGTCCAAAGGTACTATCAAGAAAGTGAAAAGACAACTCACAGGATGGGAGAAAATATTTGCAAATCACACATAAGGGACTTTGTGTTCAGAATGTATTAAGAACTCTTACAACTCAATAATGAAAAGCCAAATGACCCAATTTTAAAAAAGGGGAAAGGATCTGAATATACATTTCACCAAAGAATATATACAACAAGCACATGGAAAGATGCTCAAAGTCATTAGGCAATAAAGAAATGCAAATCAAAACAACATGAGATACCATTTCACACCCACTATCATAGCTAAAATTAAAAAGAAACATAACATGTTAACAAGCGTGCAAGGAAATTGGAACCCTCATACACTGCTGGTGGGAATCTTGCATGGTGCAGCTACTTTGGAAAACAATCAGGCAGCTCTTCAAAAGGTGAAATATAGAGTTACCATATGACTTAATGATTCCACTCCTAAGTGTGTACCCATGAGAATGGAAAACCTACAGCCACATAAAAACTTGCACACAAACGTTCATAGCCACATTATTCCTAATAGCCAAATATGTTTCCAAATGTCCATCAACTGATAACTGGAATACAAAATATGGCACATCCATACAATGAAATATGGTTCAGCAGTAATGAAATACGGTTCAGCAGTAAAAAAAGGAATAAAGTGATAATTCATGCTGCAAGATGGATGAACCCCAAAAACATTATGGCAAGTGAAAGAACCCAGTTACATAAGGCCACATATTCTATTATTCCATGTATATGAATTGTCCATTATGGGCAAATCCATAAGGATAAAAATAGATTTGTACCGGGAGAGGGGAACAGAGGGTGAATGAAGAACACTGGTTTTCTTTGCTGATGAATGTTCTGGAATCAGTGGTGATGGTTGCCCATCTTTACGAATGTACTAAAGAACCACTGAATTGTATACTGTAAAGGGATGAATCTTATGGTATGTGAAGTATAGTTCAATAAAGCTGTTGTTTTTTAAAAATCAAATCCTATTCTTGAACTAGTTTTATATCACTGCATTCCTTCTGTTTTTCTTGACCTTCCAACCCACCTCAGGCAATGAATCTGCAAGCCAAACAAGTTATTAATTTTATTTAGTTGAAGCATTGCTGAAGGCTGAAGGAAATGCAGTGTAAACCCAGGCAAACCATATCATAAATTAAAGCTAAAAGGTACATGTAAATCAAACAAGTAATGATTCCAGATTTTAGCTTCTGAGTCTAGACAATATCCAGAGGAAATGTGTTTCATGGGTAGGGGAAAAAATGAGCCTGCTTTTCATGGACAGGATATGATCATTTTAAGCAAAGAATAAATCCCACGTTCCCAGTTTTCGCTTTCTTGGTTTTTTCCCCCAGATCCCAATTCCCACCTGAATTCACCAACATTATGCAAGCTGCTGGAGAAGTTGTCAGGGACAGCTGAGGCCCAAGAGCAAGTTCCAGAATCCTGCCTTCTACAGAGGAAGGCTGTCAGCCGGCCACTCCCACAGGGACCTGGACCCTTGGAGGAGCCATGGGCCTGCCCGGGTCTCCTCGGATGCCAGCTGTCCTCCCACGGGCTCCTGCTGAGGACAGCACTCCAGCCCAGCAGTCTGGGAGTGAAGTGCTCCCTGACAAGTTGTCAGCGTCACAAAATCTGGAAGAGCTGAGCAAGTTTACTTAGGGAGGCAGAGTGAAAGGAGAATGAAATAAAAGACTTGGAAGAATTAAGAAGGGAAAACAAGCTAAACTGCCCAACAGACTTTCACACTATCTCAAAGTTGACAGATTATAAATACTCTTGTGACTTTCTTAGTCCATGAAAAATACTTTGGATTCTTGAAACTTGTTTCTTGAGAGGTATTCTTTTTTAAAGTAACCACTAGAGACTGAGTTGATGTTTTTATGAAGGGGAGTGGAGGCCAATAGTAATGGTGGATTGCCGTTTGTTCTCGTTCGCGTTTCTCATCATTACTCATAATACCAAAGCAACCATATTAGCTTTAAGAACCGCCAACAAAAAGGCAAGTCAAGAAATAAGAGAACTAGCCAGAGATTTCCAAGTCACACCTCCAGCTTCTAAACAACCCAACATTCCCTATGGGAAATGTATCATGTCCCACTTTGGGAATATTGATGCTCCGACAAAATTTGAGCCTCTCCAAATGCAAACATTTTATTGTCCATGAAAAAGACATTTATTAAATTAAAGCCAAAGAAAGGAAATGGGGGAAAAAAGCAAAAGGTTCATTGAAAATTAAAGAGATGAAAAAATAATTCTGACCAAACACCATTTTGCTGAGTTATATACAAATAATCAGAAGCATATTGTGCAGGTTAAACCTCCCTTGAACTGAGATTCTGAAGTCAAGAGACAAAGTGTTCCGCAAAAACTAAACCAAAAACAGCAAACATGCTTGGAATTTTGCCAGGCCTTAAAATAGCTTTTTAAAAAAAGCTGAATATTTTGCTTTTCCTAAATTATCTATATGTCTTCAGGATAATAACTTCCCCTGCCAATGGTGGCTAAAACAAGAGAAACCAGGAAACCAAACATCCTCTCTTTGCCTGAGCCTGGATTTGTTTACCCTGAAGCTTTTCATTAGCCTTGTTTAAGCTACCTAAACTTGCACACATGAATTTAATGTCTTTTTAAAAAGAGAGAAGTTTTTAAATAAAATAATACTAAATATAAGTCAATACAAAAGGATATTATAAGTTTCTCTTCTGGGTAAGAGGAGAGAAAATTATGTAAAGAAAGTGGAATAAAGACTACAGGGGCACTCCTGTCGATATTCAGCCTGTCAGTACTCCTTGCAAATTCCCTTAACCTTAATTGTAACCAGCTCATGCCTGAACATACACACAATCCAGTCAGTTCTAGCACAATGCATATCAATTATTTCATGTGTAATTAACAAATAATGGAATAACTGAAACTATAACCCGGGACTTACATGGATTAATAACATGATTCGTTCTACAGTGTTAAAGTCGAACACAAATGAAAACCACGTATGATACCCTCATAGGGCTGAACGCTGCAAGCCACAAAGGAAAATGAGACTGTACCAGATGCACATGCACCCCATGTTCTTCCTCTCCACTGAGTTTGGCCACAGGCTCTGTATGACAGCAGCGCATGGCTCAGTTCTCCCCAAACCTTGCAGGCTACGCCCCAGTCTCCAGAACTCAGCAGGCTCTCCCCTCCTTACGCTCGCTTCAATCAAGCTACTTTCATCATCATTGTTTTAAAGGGCAAGTCTTACAGCAGTATTTATTTTTTAGAAACTAATGTGTCTTTTGTTTTTTTCTTTATTTTTGAGAGGAAGTCTCACTCTGTTGCCCAGGCTGGAGTGCAGTGGCACAGTTGCAACTCACTACAACCTCCGCCTCCTGGGTTCAAGCAATTCTCCTGCCTCAGCCTACCAAGTAGGTGGGACTACAGGTGCGCACCGCCATGCCCAGCTAATTTTTTGTATTTTTTTTTAAGTAGAGACCAGGTTTCACCATGTTGGCCAGGCTGGTCTCAAACTCCTGATGTCAGGTGATCTGCCCACCTCAGCCTCCCAAAGTGCTGGGATTATGGGCATGAGCCACCACACCTGGCCTAATGTGTGTTTTTTTTTAATGTGTTAGCATGTCATTATGATTGTTTATCTGTTGTTGTTGTCTAGTTACAAGGGTGTAAAGGTAAAAATAAGCCTTATTTTTATTAGGTGTTCAGTTTTGTATCACTCAGGATTTTTTGAAACGCCTGTATTACATGACAGCAGAAACACCAGTGACAGTAAAGTGCAGTGGTCATTTGCCTCTCTATCTAGGATGGCGACTAATCTTGGTATAGAGTTTCATGACATGTATGGATTCTTTTGCTTGACATCTTAAGCTTCTACACTGATTAAATAAGCCAAAGGATTGCCTCTTCCCCAGTTCATTTCACAGTGCATTTAGTCAGGTGAAAGAGGGCAAAATGAATTGATAAAATGTTCTCTCTCGCTCCTTTTTCTGCCAAAATAATTGGTAGAGTGCTTAGAAAGAAAGGACAGATCAAGAGCAAATCCAGTTATTTATGTTGTAAGTTATTCAAATGAATTGGAATTTGGAATTTTCCTAAGTACGATGTCTAGAATACTGATCATCTTGCATCCAAACCTCTAAACTGACTCAGCTATTAAAAGGCACTGGCAAGATTTTTCCATGAGTCCTAGTTTAGTCTGGCTGAGCCAATAATTTGTAATTCAGCCTGGTTGGGGGTGAATATTGCCTCCAGCTTCTTCACTGACAACAGTCCAAAGTGGATTGGGAGTTTGCTGGCAACTGTGGATCTGAACTGAAAAGGCATCACCAAACACCCCCGATAACCCAGCCTGACCCCTGGCCCCTAAAGCCCCCTTTTCCTTTCTTTCTTTTTTTTTTTTTTTTTTTTTTTTTTTTTGTTTGGTTTGGTTTGGTTTAGTTTAGTTTGCTTTCATAGCATCACAGTTAACACAAACTGAAAGGCAAGAGCTGCATTCATTTCTTTAAAAGTTGGCGATTCAGGGCTAGCAGTGAAATTTTCATTAAAGTATGACTTCTTACTCTGGTTGAAGGGGGAAAGAAACACTGGTCAATCCTTTTGTAAATGCAAATCAGGAGCTGGAGGAATTGCTGAGATGTCATCTGGTTTGCTCCCTCCATTCAGAGAGGAGCAGCCTGAAGCTCCAGAAGGAAATGGGTGCTCTGATGAACAGCTTCCGGCAGGGAACCTTTGCCTGATTCTTGGATGGACTGAGTACCACCGGCAAACCCTCATCTCCCTCTGGCACACACAGTGGAACTCTCAGTGGAGAAGCAGCTGAAGACAGTGTCTGTCAGCACTCCAGAATGTCTGTCAGCACTCCAAAATGTTGACGCTGTAGGTCACTATTTATTTATTTATTATTTTTATTTTTTTTGAGACGGAGTCTCACTCTGTTGCCAGGCTGGAGTGCAGTGACCCGATCTCAGCTCACTGCAACCTCCGCCTCCCGGGTTCAAGTGGTTCTCCTGCCTCAGCTTCCCAAGTAGCTGGGATTATAGGCACATGCCACCATGCCCGGCTAATTTTTATATTTTTAGTAGAGACAGAGTTTCACCATATTGACCAGGATGGTTTCAATCTCTTGACCTCGTGATCCACCTGCCTCGGCCTCCCAAAGTGCTGCAATTACAGGCGTGAGCCACTGCGCCCCGCCAAGTCAGTATTTAAACACATGAAAATACACTTATGATGTCAAACTCGGTGAGATTAGCAGAATGCATAATTTGCATAAAATGATCAAGTGAGTGCTACGGCAGATTGTATTTTCTGAAGTTGGCTGCAAAGCATCTCCCATTCGCCTGCCTTTAAAACGTGGCTTGGACGCTGCTCCCATTGAGAGGTGGGGTCTTTGTTTCCTCTTCTTGAATCTGGACAGGCTTGTAACTTACATGTAACCAAAAGAATGAAGCAAAGTGATGCTGCACGACTTCCGAGGCTAGGTCATGATACAATCACCTTGATTGCTAGAACACCTGTGGTTGGAGCCACCGTGTAAGAAGTCTGACGACCATGCCATAAGGCAGCTTAAGCCACATGGAAAGGCCACTTGTATGCACTCCATTTTAGTCATGTTGAGTCCTCCCAGCCAGGCGCCAGACATGCTCATGAACAGGCCTTCCGAGGCAAAGATAAACTGTCTCCATGGTTCCCTTGCTGAATTTCTGACCCACAGAAACCACGAGCATCACAAAGTGGTTATTTTAAGCTCAGAAACTTCAGTGTGATGTGTTACACAGCGATAGTCACCGAAACAAAGGCTGATGGTAATCTTAAAGCAGCTTTTGCAAAAGGCATGAGATAGGGCATATTTTAAAATAATAAGAAGTATTTTTGTCATTATCAGTCTGACTTCCTCCTAACTCTCTAGCCCCCATCACTCCCCTCAGATCTCACCCACCCACTCTTAACCCCACCTTGCCCACCCCACGCCAATCCTTACTTCGAGCCTTGCTCTCAGCTCTCCCAGGTTTCTACCTGTTCTCAAATAACCCATGCTGCATCATCCCTTGGTGCCTTTATTTCTGATTTTCCTTCTGATTGAAAAAGTGCCACCTTTTCTCCTGCATCTGGTGAAGACCCACAATCTTTCACACTCAGCCATCCAGCTGTTCCTGACCCTCCCACCATTCCTGGTGCCTCCTGCCATTCGAACATCTGTCACATCTTCTGGGGCTTACCTAGAGAAACATCAGTCCCTCTCCCCACAGGAGACCATAAGCTTCTGAATGGTCAGAGCCATGACTGCTTCATCTTCTCATCTTCCCGCAGGGCCTACCACTGAGAGTCATCTGTAACAGCATGGCGACTCCTGTGTGAGCCTGACAGCAAGCACCTCACTACCTTCTGTGCCCCAGGCACCTGTTGTCTCACCATAGTGAGACATGCACACCAAACCTGAAGGTGCTGTATAATGCATAACTTGCACAGTTGGTCCTAGTCATTGTTTCTCCATCTCACAAATAAGGATATTGAGTCTTGGAGGATGCTCAGCTAACAAGCAGTGAGGCCAGGACAGAAACCCAAGTCTACTTCCAAAGTCTGTGCTCTTTCTATAGCATGTAGTGACTTTTTGTTAAATAATGGCCTAATACACACATATAGTTGCATATACATAATTTGTATCAGGCTGGGTGCAGTGGCTCAAACGTGTAATCCTAGCACTTTGGGAGGCCAAGATGGGTGGATTGCTTGAGGTCAGGAGTTTGAGACCAGCCTAACAGGGGGAAACCCTCTCTCTACAGAAAATACAAAAATGTGTAATTTTACAGGTGGCACACACCTGTAATCCCAGCTACTCAGGAGACTGAGGCACAAGAATTGCTTGAACCCGGGAGGCAGAGGTTGCAGTGAGCTGAGATCGTGCCATTGCACTCCAGCCTGGGCAACAGAGTAAGACTCCATCTCAAAAAAAAAAAAAGGAAAAGGGAAAAAAAAAAAATTGTATCAGTCAAGATGGTTGCATTACTGCATTACCCTATGGCAACAAATAACCCCCAAATCTTGGTGACACGAACCATCAGGGCCAGTCTCCAGGGTATCTGGCCCCCATGCGATGGCTCAGCATTGTGGCTTCGTATCACGAATCATTTTTACCCTTGCTGAAGCAGGGAAAAGAAAATGGAGAGTTGCACACTGTCAATTAAAGACCTCATTGAGAAAATGACACATGACATTTCCACTCATATTTCATTGTTCGAAACAAGTCATGGCCGTGACTCACTTCAAGTGCGCAGGGAGTTACAATCTTCCTGTTTGCGAGTGGAAGCAACCCAGACGTTGAAGAAGAATGGTAGTATCCACCACCTTGCTCAACAAAAACAACTAGAAGAACGGGCAATTATTCAAAAAGGAGGTGACAGCTTGCCAATTCTACACAAACCCACATTGCAGGGTGAGTCCTGAATCACCTTAAGGTACCCCCCAAAAAAAAAATAGCAGAAAAGATTACAACTGGTCTCTAAGTTCAATCCACCCTTTATGCTGACAATAATAGCAAGACATCTGCTGGCAACCTCAGTGAAAACCACAACCAATGTTTATAGAGTGCTTTGCAATTTAAGTAGCATTTTCATATATGCTTGCTCTATCAAGCAATACGAAAAGCCTTCCAAGTCCTAGCCAGAGCAATCAGACAAGAGCAATAAATAAAGGGCATCCAAATTGGAATAAAGAAAGTCAAACTGTCACTGCCAATGATATGATCATATGCCTAGAAAACCCTAAAGACTCATCCAAAAATCTCCTAGATCTGATAAACGAATTCAGTAAAGTCTCAGGATACAAAACCAATGTACACAAATCAGTAGCACTGCTATACACCAACAATGACCAAGATGAGAATCAAATCAAGAACTCGATTCCTTAGGCCAGGCGTGGTGGCTCACGCCTGTAATCCCAGCACTTTGGGAGGCCAAGGTGGGTGGATCACGAGGTCAGGAGATCAAGACCATCCTGGCTAACACAGTGAAACCCTGTCTCTACTAAAAATACAAAAAATTAGCCAGGCGTGGTGGTGGGCACCTGTAGTCCCAGCTACTCAGGAGGCTGAAGCAGGAGAATGGCATGAACCCAGGAGGCGGAGCTTGCAGTGAGCTGAGATTGCACCACTGCACTCCAGCCTAGGCAATAAAGCAAGACTCCATCTAAATAAAAAAAAAAACTCAATTCCTTTTACAACAGCTGCCTTAAAAAAAAAAAAAAGACTAGCAATATACTTAACAAAGATGAAAGACCTCTACAAGAAAAACTACAAAACATTGCTGAAAGAAATCATAAATGATACAAACAAATCGAAACACATTCCATGTTCATGGATGGGAAGAAACAATATTGTGAAAATGACTATATTGCCCAAAGCAACCTAAAAATTCAATACAATTCCCATCCAAATAGCATCATCATTCTTCACAGAATTATTAAAAAAAAATCCCAAAATTCATACGGAACTGAAAAATGGCCTTCATAGCCAAAGCAATACTAACCAAAAAGAAGAAACCCGAAGTCATCACATCACCTGACTTCAAATCATGCCATAAGGCTACACTTACCAAAACAACATGGTACTTATATAAAAAATAAACACATAGACCAATGGAACAGAAGACAGGACCCAGAAATAAAGCCAAATACTTACAGTCAACTGATCTTCAACAAAGCATACAAAAACATAAAGTGGGCAAAGGACACCAGGAGAGCCACATGTAAAAGAACAAAACTGGATCTCCATCTCTCACCTTATACGAAAATCTATTCAAAAGGGATAAAGATTTACATGTAAGACCTAAAACCATAAAAATTCTGAAGATAACATCAGAAAAACTCTTCTGGAATTGGCTTAGGCAAAAAATTTATGACTAAGACCCCAGAAGCAAACGCAGCAACAGCCACAAGAACAAAAACATGAGACCTAATTAAACTAAAAAGCTTCTGTACAGCAAAAGAAATAATCAGCAGAGTAAACAGACGACTTACAAAGTGGGAGAAAATATTTGCAAACTATGCATCTGACAAAGCACTAGTATCCAGAATCTGCAAGAAACTCAAACAAATCAGCAAGAAAAAAATAATAATTATTATATCAAAAAGTGAGTAAAGGATGTCAATAGACAGTTCTCAAAAAAGATATACAAACAGCTAACAAACATGTGAAAAAAAATGCTCAACATCACTAATCATCAGGGAAATGCAAATTAAATCCACAATGCAATACCACCTTACTCCTGCAAGAATGACCATAATTAAATTAAAAAGTCAAAAAATAATAGATATTAGAGTGGATGTGGTGAAAAGGGAACACTTTTACACTTCTGGTGGGAATGTAAATTAGTACAACCACTATGGAAAACAGTATGGAAATTCCTTAAAGAACTAAATGCAGAACTATCATTTGATCCAGCAACCCCACTACTGGGTATCTACCCAATGCAAAAGAAATCAGCATATGAAAAAGACACGTGCATATGCATGTTGATAGCAGCACAATTTGCAATTGCAAACATAAGGAAGCAATTTAAGTGCCCATTGACCAACAAGTGAATAAAGAAAATGTGGTATATGTACACCATGGAATACTACTCAGTCATAAAAAGGAACGAAATAATGTCTTTTGCAGCACCTTGGATGGAACTGAAGGCTATTGTTCTAAGTGAAGTAACTCAGGAATGAAAAACCAATATCGTATGTTCTCACTTTTAAGTCGAGGCTAAGTTATGAGGATGCAAAAACATAATAAGAATTATATAATGGACTTTGGGGATTCAGGGAAAGAGGGAGGTTGGAAGGGGGGTGAGGTATAAAATACTACAGATTGGGTATGTTGTAAACTGCTCGAGTGATGAGTGCACTAAAATGTCAGAATTCATCACTAAAGAACGTATCTGCTGGATACAGTGGCTCATGTCTGTAATCCCAGCACTTTGGGAGCTGAGGCAGGCAGATTGCTTGATCCCAGGAGTACAAGGCCAGCTGGGCAACATGGTGAAACACTGTCTCTACAAAAAATACAAAAATTAGCCAGATGTGGTGTCATGTGCCTGTCATCCCATCTCAGCGGCTCAGGCGGCTGAGGTGGGAGGGTCACCTGAGCCTGGGAAGCGGAGGTTGCAGTGAGACAAAATGGCACCACTGCACTCCAGCCTGGGCAACACAGCGAGACCCTGTCTTAAAAAAAGAGAAAAACAGAACTTATCACTGTAACCAAAAACCATCTGTACCCCAAAAACTATTGAAATTCAAAAAGGAAAAGCCTCTCACATGAATTCTGAAATGTTCCTTTCCTTCTGATTTTCACAACGTGCTGTGAAATAAAGTGAAGCACACAAAACAAAATGAGAAGGATCGACCAAAGACCAGGCTGAGTGCTGAGCCCAGCCATGAAAGGATGAAATTGGAGGGTGGGCAGGGTGGGCTGACGTCAGAGAGCTTCGTGGATGGACAACAGGGACCCCCATTGCAGAGTGCACCCTACATCACCTCAAGGATGGGGTGCAGACCTCAGTCTCCTCCACTGTGTTCCTCAGGCTGAACTTAGGGGAAATTGTTACTCACCATAGGTAGGGCAGACATGCTAAATTTCAGTGAATGTATCTCATAAACTGGAAGTTGAAAAGTGATAGTCTGTGAGCTGAATCTGGCCCTCAAATATATTTACCTCGGTGCACCATTTTATTTATTTATTGAGACAGAGGCTCTCTCTGTCTCACCCAGGCTGGAGTGCAATGGCATGATCTCGGCTCACCGCAGCCTCTGCCTCCCAGGTTCAGGCAATTATCCTGCCTTAGCTTCCCGAGTAGCTGGGATTACAGGCACATGCCACCAATGCCCAGCTAATTTTTGTATTTTTAGTAAAGACGAGGTTTCACCATGTTGGCTAGGCTGGTATCAAACTCCTGACCTCAGGTGATCCACCTGCCTTGGCCTCCCAAAATGCTGGGACTACAGACGTGAGCCAGCGCATCCAGCCAAGGTGCACCATTTTAATATATGAATTGCTATTGACATCTCAAAATTGGGAAATTTCGCATGAAAATTTTGGACTTCCAGCTTCTGAAATCCAGCCACTGGGTCTACATCTTACAGAGATGAGCAGCCCGGGCTTCGTGGGGTAAGACCCTCTCAGCCATCTCTAGTGCTTCCAATTGCCTCGCCCAGGCCTGCCTTGCTGATGTGTCTGACCTCTGGAGGCTTTGAGTTCATGATCCCTGAAGCAGGCAAACAGAGAAACTGTGTTTAAAAAAAAAAAATTAAAACTGAGCATTGACTGTTTTATTCCCATTAACAGTTTTCACAAGTGTCCACCGCAGCCTCTCACAACCATGCTCAACCTGGATGACCCTCCCTCCAGACACCTGCGGGTATGCGTCCCTCACTCCCGCAGGCCAGCTCAGACATCTCCATTCAGTGAGGCGCCTGGCCCACCCCACCCTGACCACTAGCACTCACTCTCTTCTTGCTTTTTTCCAAGCATTCATTATCCAACTTCCTAAGGGACTCTCTACATTTATTACTAGTAAGTCTACTGTTTATTCTCTGTCCCATTGCTAGATGGAACAGAGAATGTCATTATTTTGATAAAAATGCATTTCCTGGAACTTTGCCATAAAGAAAGCATTTTTGCATAGATCACCTCCCCAGAGTGCTACAAATGGGTCCTGAGGTTAACTGGTGTGGTGGGCTGAATAAGAGCCCCCAAAGAGAGCAGGTCTTAATCTACTGGACCTAAAAATATCCTTATACTGCAAAGACTTTGCAGATGTGATTAAGTTAAGGGTCTTGAGATGGGGAGATTATCCTGGATTAGCAGGTGGGCCCTAAATGCAATCACGAGTATGAGTATTCTTATAAGAGGGAGGGAGAGGGAGAAGAAGAGGAGGCAATGTGACCATGGAGGCAGAGAGTAAAGGGTTGCAGCCACAAGCCAAGGAATGCTGGCAGCCTCCAGGAGCTGGGAGAGGCAGGGATGGATTCTTCTCTAGGACTTCCAGGGACAGAGGGTGCAGTTGGGAGGTTCTGCCGATACCTTGATTTTGGCCTGTGAAACTAACTGCATTCGGGCGTCTGGCCTCTGGAACCGTGAGAGAATCAAGTTCTGTTGCTCCAACCCATCCAGTGTGTGTTAATTTGTTATAGCGGCAACAAGAAGCTAATACAACTCTTATCCCAGATGCTGTGATCTTCATTTTCCAGATTACGAGACTATGGCCCATTGAAAGAAAGCAATTTCCCCATCATCACAAAGCTCTGCACTAAGTGGGGCAGGACCAGGACATGGAGCAGCCAACTCCTAGCCTGGGGCTCAGTCCCTCCACCAGAGCACCTCCAAAAAGAAGATGTGATCTCAGAACTGTTTCCAGGAGATCATGGGAAGCCATCACCACGATTTACAACAGGACAGAAAAACCAAAATGCTGCACTGTTGCAAGTTGTGGGTAAATGCAGAGTGAATGGCAGTAGAGAGACTCCTAGGGGAGAAGCCTCTGGAAGAAATACCCCAGACTGCTCCACTCCCTCACTGAGTGCTTGGGGGAAGACCCTCAATTTCCTTGTATGTGGAAGGAAGAAGCTGGACCACACTGGTCCTCAGAGGCTCCATCCTTGAGGTCTTTGAGAGGGTTGAGGAAGACCCCCAGGAGGTAGTGGTCTTCAACCCCCTACCCTTGGCAACTTCAACCTGATGTGCAGACTTCTGACTGCTTCCTATACTGAGCCTCCGCCCCACATTTCTTCTGAACAAAAGGCTCCATGGTTAAAAATAAGTTTGAAAACCACTAAACCCAGGATCTCTAAGGTCACAGCCTTTCTAGTTTTAAATCTCTGTGGTTCTCAAACTCCACATGCTACAGCAGCAATCAATCCACCATCGGTGTTTGTCCAGAGACTTGATCCCAGCAAGCAAGACCAAAGGGGTCTTCCTGGGAGTCAGAAAGCACTTAGGAAGTGTTAACTGCAAAGTCTGTGTCCACGTCACTTTGGAAAGCTCCTCTATTCACAGGCTCCGGGTCACAGCTACTTTATATCGTAAAAGTGACCCAAGCCAGCCCTCCTCAGTGGGCACTTAATGACCTGAGACACTGCTCTGGGAGTGCGCAGAACCACCAGATTTCTCCTCAATGCTCTGCTAGGGCCGAGGGGCTACCGTGCTTACACAGGACAATAAGCACTCTAGCGAACCTGCACTAAAACCAGAAAAAAAACAGAAAGCAAACAGGCCAGGCACAAAGGCCACCATCCTCCTAGGGATCAGGCCTCTTAAGTAAAAGAGAATCAGATTGACTTTTCCCTTAAGCTGTGGACTCTGACACTGAAGTGACCATTATCCCCAGTCCACTCAGACACTTGGGAGAAAATGTATTATTAAAAGCAATCGATGCATTATGAAAACGAACTGGGCAAACTATAATTTTATTGGCTCTGAGGTCAAGCCATAAAAGGGTAAATGTGAACAGGTGTGCCAGTTAATGTCCTTGGGTAATTGGTTAAGTATGGTAACCCCCAGAATCTACCTCTATTCAGCTCATACAACTTAAGCTGCAGAAAGCAGAAAGTGCAAAATATGCCCACTTTTTAAAACTCTTTATTAAAAATTTTTAAAAAGCTTATTATATGGTCCCCAACTGGGTCATGATTAAGCACTCATTATTGCAGTAACAATGGCCCCATTGTTATTTCATCCTAATAACCATCTTTAAATTACACAAAGTTTTGAGAGCTATAGCCTTAATGAAATTGAGGCCCGGGATGTAGATTGGTTTTCCTAAGACTGAGAGGAACAGAGCCAGAGGCTGACCCAGAGCTCCATATTCTCAATCCAATAATTGTTCTAATACATGTAACAGAGTCGTTCACTACTGTGCCAGCTTAGACAGTCTCCAGCATATTCTGTTGACGAACACAAAGAATATATGCAAGGAGTCTTACCATCCTTATTGGTCAGGATTCTCCAGAGAGGCAGAACAAACAGGATATGCACATAGAGAAAGAGAAAGATTCATTTTAAGAAATAGGCTTGCACAACTATGGAGGCTTGGTGAGTTAAAAATTTGATGGTAGTGGCCGCTAGGCTAGAGATGCAGGGAAGTTGCGGTTTGAGTCCGAAGGCAGCCTGCTGGTAGAATCCCTTACTGCTCAACAAGATGGAATGGGGGTGGTCAGTCTTTGCTCTGTTAAGGTCTTCAACTGATTAGATGAGACCCACCCACATTATAAAGGGGAATCTGCTTTACCCAAAATCCACCAATTTAAGCATTAATGTCATCCAAAAAACACCTTCACAGAAACATCCAGAACAATGTTTCACCAAATATCCAAGTAAGGTGGCCCAGCCAAGTTAAAACACAAAATGAACCACCACACTGTCCCACCAGACGTGCAAGTCTTCACCCCCTCCACTTGTTTGGGCTTATGAATATCCCAAGAAGAGCAGGAGAGGGTTGTCTATATGGGGTGACCAGGGAGAATGTATGCAATGTCTATGGCATCACTATAGCTAGGTGACCGACAGGTAAGATGAAGGATGCTAATGAGGATCTCACTAAGATCCACAGAGCTGGAATCAAGAGAAGGGGCTAGGTCTGCAGCAGATGAAGCCTCCCTTTCTCTGAAGCTCCTGGGCATGCAAATGATGCACGTTTTTTCTGAATTTTGTTTGTTTGTTTGTTTGGCTATCAACTGCTGTGAAACAAACTACACAAAACTTAGTGGCTGGTCTATCCCAACAACCATTTTATCATTGCCCACAATTCTGTCATCAGGATTTCAGACAGCACACAGAGGGTGGCTTATCTCTGTCCCACGCAATGTCCGCTGAGGCTAGGATGTCCAAGGCGGCTTCTTCACTCATACAACTGGTTCCTCAATTAGATGGGCTCAAGTAGCTTAAGGCTGACAGAGATACTTTATGGGAGTCAGAAGTCTGTAGCCTCAATTCTCACAGTTGTCTGGGTTCTTCAGTCTCCACGCAATCTCAGGACTTCTCCCTCTCCACAAAGTTCAATCCTTCCAACATACACAATCAGAAATGGCCAAACCTTCTTAAAGCTGAAGTCCACACCTGGCACCGGGTCCCCTCTGCCAGCATTCTAACAGACCTGGATCAGACCAAGAGGAAGAGACAGGACAAGCGTGCGAATGCCAGGAGCATGGCTCATTGAGAGTCACAGAAGTGACAACCTACTTCGTCATTCATACCTATCTTTGGCTACATCCAAACACCTACCCAAGTCTTATGTGTTAGGCTGTTCTTCCATTCCTAGAAAGAAATACCTAAGCCTGGGTATAAAGAATGTATAAAGAAAAGAGGTTTAACTGGCTCATAGTACTGCAGGCTATACAGGCATGATGCCAGCACCTGCTCAGCTTCTGGGGAGGCCTCGGGGAGCTTTCAGTCATGGCGGAAGGTGAAGTGGGAGCAGGCATTTTGCATGGTGAAAGCCAGAGCAAGAGCGGGAGGGAGGAGGTGTCACACTTTTTTAAACAATGAGATTCAAGAGAACTCACTCACTATCTCGAGGATGGATAATACCAAACCATGAGGGATCTGCCCCCGTGACCCAAACACCTCCCTCCAGGCCCCACCTTCAACAACAGGGATTACAATTCAACATGAGATTTGGTGGGGACACAGATCCAAACCATATCATCTTCCCAGAATAGGTACTCTCTTATTCCTCCAGCAACTTCTTTTGGATAAGTCCCATGTACTATGCACCCCCTCTGCAATTTCCCTCCTTGGCTTCCCCCATTCACTGATCTCATTTCGTCTTGAAGATCCTTTCTTACTTCCAAAGGCATTTGTATGCCTTTTCTTCCAGTGCTCTCATACTGGAGTTGATGGCCCATTAGACCCAAAAATCTCCCCCAAAGTGAAACTAGTTTCCCTTTCCTTGAGTTGAGAAGATTTAATATCCAGATTTTCCAGAAGGTTTGGAAGGAGATATTGCATTTCATTTTTCTAGTATAAAAACAAAGGGGAATAAAACAAATGAATTGCTTTTCATTTTGAGAGACAGGCTGGTAGGGTGGTTAAGACAGTTGACCCCAGAGCTAGCCTGGCATTTAGTAGCTATCTCAGTGTCTTCATCTATAAAGTGGAGAGTATCCACCCTATAGCACTGTCATGAGGATTAAATGAATAAAAATGTATAAGATAGGATGAAAAACAGTAGTAAGTGTCTGCTATGATAATAAAAACAGTTGTGTCCTGCAACATGGAGAGCCTCAACCTTTTTGGCACCAGGAACTGGTTTTGTGGAAGACAATTTTTCCATGGACTCAGGTGGAGGGATAGTTTGGGGATGATTCAAGCACATTGCATGTATTGTGGACTTTATTTCTAGTATTATTACATTGCAATATATAATGAAATCATGATACAACTCACCATAATGTAGAACCAGTGGGAGCCCTGAGCTTGTTTTCCTATAACTAGACGGTCCCATCTGGGGGTGATGGGAGACAGTGACAGATCATCAGGCATTACATTCTCCTAAGGAGCGTGCAACCTAGATCCCTCACATGTGCAGTTCACAATAGGGTGCATGATCCTATAAGAATCTAATGCCGCTGCTGATCTGACAGGAGGTAGAGCTCAGGTGGCAATGTGAGTGATGGGGAGCGACTGTACATACAGATGAAGCTTCACTTGCTTGCCCACCGCGTACCTCCTGCTGTGTGGCCCAGTTCCTAACAGTCCATGGACCGAGGGCGGGCTGGGGACCCCTACTATAACACACATCATACATCTTCCTCAAGCTCCCAGTGTGATAGGAGGGCAACCCAAGTTGTTATAATTTTGAAGATATCCATGTGAATCATTTTTTCTTGGAAATGGAAGCTCCATTAAGATGCAAAAAAAAAGTGAACTGGTGTCACAGGTGAAGTAAAAAAGGATGCAAAAAAATGCTAGGCTCTCTGTCCTCGGAAAGGAATATGGATCAATATCAGGCTTCCTCCAATACATCCAAGTAGTGGGTTCCCAAAGGAAATATATTTGGGGACATTTTCTACCAAAAAATAATAATATATCAAGTGATATGGTTTCCCCACCCAAATCTCATCTTAAATTCACACGTATTCTGGGAGGCACCTGGTGGGAGGTAATTGAATCATGGAGACAGGCCTTTCCTGTGTTGTTCTCGTGATGGTGAATAAGTCTCATGAGATCTGATGGTTTTAAAAACGGGAGTTTCCTGAACAAGCTCCTTCTCTTTGCCTGCCACCATCCACGTAAGATGTGACTTGCTCCTCCTTGCCTTTCACCTTCCACCATGATTGTGAGGCCTCCCCAGCCATGTGGAACTGCAAGTCCAATAAACCTCTTTCTTTTGTAAACTGCCTAGTCTCATGTATGTCTTTATTCAAAGCATGAAAACAAATTAATACTTGAGCTACAGATATATGATGTATATCCATATATGTCTAGATATATGATGTATCTATATATGCATCTTATATGATATAGACAAAACATACGTGAATTATTTATATACGTACAGATTCCCAGACTTGCCCACACTAGCCTGTGGAAATCATCATGTACTGAAAGTGTAATAGTATGAAAGAAGCATAGTCCCTACCACACACATGGGTTCCCCCAACCTTTCCTCCCAGCTACCCTACCCAGTCTTGGGCCTTGGGATACCCTGGTTCTGAGTCACCACCCCCTGCCTCTCAACATAGTAAGGGTGGAGATGGCAGAGAAGGAAGGCGAAGGGAAAATCTCTGGGACCATGAGGGCTCAGGTGAGCAGGCAAACATGGAGGATACTTTGCAACCCAAAACCTCTTCTCTGCCCAGCCCCTTCCTCCTACTCCATAGACCAAGGGTTAATCTCTTAAGAGAGTGTCTTCAGGCCAGGTGCGGTGGCTCAAGCCTGTAATCCCAGCACTTTGGGAGGCCGAGACGGGTGGATCACGAGGTCAGGAGATCGAGACCATCCTGGCTAACACGGTGAAACCCCGTCTCCACTAAAAAAATACAAAAAACTAGCCGGGCGAGGTGGCGGGCTCCTGTAGTCCCAGCTACTCAGGAGGCTGAGGCAGGAGAATGACGGGAACCCAGGAGGCGGAGCTTGCAGTGAGCTGAGATCCGGCCGCTGCACTCCAGCCTGGGCGACAGAGCGAGACTCCGTTTAAATTTAAAAAAAAAAAAAAAAAAAAGTGTGTCTTCAGTTTTCTGACAATGCCATTTGCCAGGCAGACTTTCTTTTTAAAGTAGTCAAATGCTGCTTTTTTTTTTTTTAATAACAACATAGATATGTCCTCTTTTTTTTCTTGCCTTAGTGGTTGCCAGCCAACCATAGACTTAAACCCGCCTGACCTAGTCATAGAACATGTAGCAAGGACACAACCTGCAAGCAGTGACCTGTTTTGTGTTTGTGGCTCCACAGATCACAGAGGCTGCTCTGGGTGACTCTTCTCACCCTCCTCAGGCCCACCTGGTGCCTTTGGAACTTGCTGACGGATATGGTTCTCTGGTTACAATTCTTGGCACTCTGTAGCTGACACCTGCCTCCTTTTCTCTGGGATCTTCCTGAGCTCTGGCCCTCACTCTCCTGGGTTCCCATTGGCCACGGGTGCCCCTACCCGGCTAAATCAAAGACAGGTCAAAGACAGGCCACTTTCCTTCCAGCCTTCAGCTCGGTGGCCAGGCAATTCAGGCAGTTGACCACAAACCAATAATTTGGCAGACTGACTGTCTTTTACTTTTTCTTTTTACTTTTTTTTTTTTGGTTTTTTTTTTTTTTTTGAGACAGAGTCTTGCTCTGTCACCCAGGCTGGAGTGCAGTGGTGCGATTTCAGATCACTGCAACCTGCACCTCCTGGGTTCAAGCAATTCTCCTGCCTCAGCCTCCTAAGTACCTGGAACCACAAGTACATGCCATCACGCCTGGCTAATTTCAGTATTTTTAGTAGAGACAGGGTTTCACCATGTTGGCCAGGCTGGTCTTGAACTCCTGACCTCAGGGATCCACCCGCCTCAGCCTCCCCAAACACCGGGATTACAGGTATGAGCCACTGTGCCTGGCCTGATTTTCTTATTCTGAGCTGACACAAAGCACAAGACACGGTCCAGAAAGGCTTCTGCACAAACAACTGATACCTGAAAACAGGCAGATTTTCAATGGTAACGCCTTGTTTTATAGCACCGTGATGCCAAGATTATATTGAATTGTGTGAATTAATTTCTGTTTTATAGATGAATCACAAACACTGGTTTTATTCCTAAGTAATATTTGATGAGTTTCATAACAATTTTTTTTTTATGGAACCAAGGAAAGAGATGGACTCACAAGGGTAATAAAATAGGGTTCTCTCATTTCTCTTGGCAAAGCAAGCAGTCTCCATAAGTTAATTTTTCTAAATACTTTTTTTTAAGCCAATAAAAAAATCTGAACGTGACCACAGCTATGGGTAGCAAGATTCTCCAAGGGCCACAAGCACCTCCCCCCCAATGTTAGATATTCTTTCTCAGAACAGAAGAATCTCTAAAAAGAGAATTTTTCTCTCTCTTTTGAGTTATAAATAATTCACTTTACTTTTTCATCTTTGATATTTTCTCTGTTGAATATAATGTGGCAGAATCATTTTAAGGTGGGAAAAATTATCCTAGCTTTCTTTTATTTTAACTTTTTGGATTTCTTTGTGAGACCTTTTTTATCACCAGGCAAATTGGGGTTCACGTCACCAAAGCCAAGAAAATATGACAAAGCCAGAGTGCTTGAAAACAGCTGCAAAAAAATAAAAATTAAAAAAAAAAGGAGAGGAATGCAGAAGGGGAAGAAAAAACCTTTTAAAAGCAGTCCAAAAAGATGAGACAAGTTTTGAAATGTTAATATAATATGGAGAGATAAAACCATAACAAACTTCAGTTTTGTACCACACAGCATGTTTTTCATGAAAACTTCATTTCTTTTCTTTTTTCTTTCTTTTTTTTTTTTTTATCTTTTGAGATGAGTCTCACTCCTTGCCAGACTGGAGTGCAATGGCGCAATCTAGGCTCACTGCAACCTCTGCCTCCCGGGTTCGAGTAATTCTCCTGTCTCAGCCTCCTGAGTAGCTGGGATTACAGGCACGTGCCACCACACCCAGCTGATTTTTGCATTTTTAGTAGAGATGGGATTTCACCATGTTGGCCAGGATGGTCTCGATCTTTTGACCTTGTGATCTACCCACCTCGGCCTCCCAAAGTGCTGGGATTACACGCGTGAGCCACCGTGCCTGGCCGGAAACTGCATTTCTCATCCCCATATTCACTTCATCTAAGCCAAAACCTTCTCTTACTATCCCCAACATCATTATCCCCAAGGACTGTTGACATCATTTCCAATATTAAGATATATTCAAAACGAGTTCCTCCTTATCTGTTTTCTTTTGACATTTGTGCTGTGTTCATGCAACTGTTCAGAGGGCCCACTTTTCCACTTTGACTTTTCTCCCTGAGTCTCAAGAGAAAACACTTCTGATTTCATGGTCTGGACAAGCTGTCTGCACTGTCTCATCCTCTCACTTTCTCCATCATTCACTCACTCACTCATTCAGCCAATGCTTACAGACTCTACAGTTGAAAGACAGCATAGTGAAGTGTGGGTTTTAGAGCCAGACTGACTGTTTCTTACCATCTCCATGACCTCAGGTGGTTGACTTACCACTCTGGGCCTCCATTTCCAACCTGTGAAATGGGAATGATGGCAACTATTCCCAACATTATAGAATCAGTGTGAGGATTAAATAAGCCAATGTTTACAACACACTTAGTACACAGCAAACCCTCAGAAAATATTTCTCTTGCTATTGCTACCTGCAACTAACTTTTATTTGGTGCTGGATATTTCTGAAGGAGACACAAAGAGAAAAAAACAATGATCTTTACCCTTTACCTCTCCCTGGGAAGATGTACTGCCACCGAAACTCAACAGATTTTTGTTTTAAATCACTGCAGCTAATTGTATTGACTTTTAAAACATGGTTTTGTTTGGGTATTGTAGGACTGTAGTGATTTCAGCCATCTGCATAAGTAACTGTATACACTGAAGTTAACATTGGGTCGTGAGCACAATCTCCCTTTCACCTTTGTTCCCTCTTTGCTATGGAAATGGCTCCTCCCAGTGGACACACTGAGTAATTACATATCCACATCCTCCCATTTACAGGTCCTGCTTGCCATAGTCACCAACATCATTAGTTAATTATGCAGTGGAATTAAATTAAATTGTTTGCGTATAAATCTATTTGCCCAAAGATTTATTCCACCAATTCAAATCCTATTACAATTGTATAACATCATAATTTCCTATCAGAAAATAAATATTGAGCCGTCCCCAACAAAACTCCAAGACATATTTCTACCTAATTAAAATGACGTGTATTCACCTAAAGCTGTTTGTGAGGAGCAAGTAGCTTATACGCTTGTTTAATCCAAAGAATGTTTTCAATGTTGGTCTGGGCCCTTGAAATCAGCAACATGAAATTGGAGGCCCCTATGTTAAGTGAAATAAGCAGAGAAAGACAAATATCACACATTCTAACCCATACGTGGGAACTAAAAAAGTGGATCTCATGAAGATAAAGAGTAGATTGATGGCCACTGGAGGCCAGGAAGGGTAGGGAAAAGAAGGAGGTAAAGAGGGGAAAGTAATATAAATTTAATTATTGCCATTTAACTGTTCATTTAAAATGGTAAAGATGGTAAATTTTATATGTATGCTTTACCCCAATAAAAAATAAATCAGGAAAAGAATCATCTGCATCCTGGAAGGATGAGTCTCTTGTCCATCTGGAGAACAATGACAGAAGAACCAGCTTGTTACTTCTCCAGATGCCTGGAGACGCTTGAGGTTTTCCGTATCTGATCTGGCATTTCGTATTTTCAGAATCTTCCAATTGCTTGCTGTGATCTAGTACACTCACCAGATCTCTTTGCCTTCTTTTGTAATATTTAGTAATTGGACTATATCTCTTCACAGTTCTGTAACTAGATTAAAAGGAGTGAATTGTCTAAATGTGTATTAGTTGAACTTATACATTTCTATATGTAAAAATACACATATGCATTTTGTTGAATTCAGTCATGGATGATGATGATGATAATGATTAATGATGATGATGTTGATGAAGATGAAAATAAAGATCACAATGATAGCTAACACTTATGCAACATTTACTACGTATATGTCGGGCACTGTTTACAAACCTCACATGAGCCATTTCACTTTATCCTCACAAAAACTCTTTCTAGTAGATGCTCTTATCATTCTCACTTTACAGATGAGGAAAGAGTCACAGAGCTTCAAACGACTTGTCTAGAGTACACAGCTAGAAAGTTGCTGAGCTGCACCTTGAACCTTCTTCCTGTGCCTAACAACTACACTATTATTCATCTTCAATAATGATTGGAAATAAAAAAAACTTGAATGGTATATGAGCATTAACTTGTAGAGTTGGAATAAGTTCTATGTATTCATAAGCATATGGTTAGTGAAAATGAAATATTATTTACAAGAAAACATTCCAAAGAAGATAAAGAGATAGCAAATAAACCCATCAAAGCATGCTCAACCTCATTAGTCATTAGCGAAATGCATATAAAGAGCACTACACCTCTATTAGAATGGATAACTTAAGGCTGGGCATGGTAGCTCACACCTGTAATCCCAACACTTTGGGAGGCTGAGACAGGTGGATCACTTGAGGTCAGGAGTTCGAGATTAGCCTGGCCAACATGGTGAAACCCCATCATACTAAAAATACAAAACTTAGCCAGTCGTGGTGGTGGGCGCCCGTAATCCTAGCTACTTAGGCAGCTGAGGCAGGAGAATCACTTGAACCCGGGAGGCAGAGGTTGCAGTGAGCCAAGATTGTGCCACTGCACTCCAGCCTAAGTGACAGAGCAAAACTCCATCTCAAAAAAAAAAAAAAATAGCAACTGGAAAACCTGTGCATTGCTGGTGGAAATGCAAAATGGCACAGGCTTTTCGGGAAAGCTTTCTCTTATAAAGTTAAATATTCACTTATGACCCAGCAATTCCACTCCTAGGTATTCACCCAAGATCATGAAAACACATATGTCCACACAAATACCTGCAGACAAATATTGACAGCAGCTTTATTAATAATCATCAAAAACTGGAAATAATACAACTATCCATCCACTGGTGAATGCAGAAACAAACTATTATACATTCATGCAATGGAATGCTCCTCGGCCATAAACAAACACATTGCTAACATGTGCAATGACATGAATGAATCTCATGCTAAGTGAAAGAAGGCCACTCAAAAGTCTATGTCCTGTAGGATTCTATTCATGTGACAGTCTCCAAAAAGCAAACCTCCAGGGAAGGAGAATGGATCAGTGGTTGCCAGAGGCTAGGTACAGGAAAAGGCACAATGACCCCTTGGGATGATGAGAATATCTATGACTTGATTATGGGGGTGGTTACATGAGCGTATGGGTTTTCCAAAATTCATAGAACTATGTACCTAAAAATGGTATTTTTTTTTTTTTTACCATGTTAGTTATACCTCCAATTCTGACATGAAAAAAAAAAAAGAAAGAAAGGAGGAAGGAAGAAAAGACTGGCTGGGTATTACAGCTGGCACCTGTAATCTCAGCACTTTGGGAAGTCGAGGTAGGAGGATCACTTGAGCCCAGGAGATAAAGACTATCCTGGACAATATAGTGACATCCTGACTCTACAAAGAACAGAAAAAATTAACCAGTATGGTAGTGCGTGCCTATAGTCCCAGCTACCTGGGAGGCTGGAAAGGAGAATCGCTTGAGCCCGGCAGACATAGGCTTCAGTGAGCCATGATTGCACCACTGCACTCCAGCCTGGGGATGGAGCAAGATCCTGTCTCAAGAAGGGGAAGAAGAAGAAGCAGAAGAAGAAGGAGGAGGAGGAGGAGTAAGGACTAACAAAAGACAAGGAGGAGAAGGAGAAGGAGGAGGAGGAGGGAGGAGGAGGAGGGACTAACAAAAGACGAGAAGAAGAAGAAGGAGGAGGAGGAAGGACTAACAAAAGAAGAAGAAGAAGAGGAAGAAGAAGAAGGAGGAGGAGGAGGAGAAGGAGGGACTAACAAAAGACTCAGTGTAGTCCAGTGGTTAAGAGAGTGGGGCTAGGGGTAGGCTTCCTGGGTTCAAATAGAGCTTGACCACTGTGGGACCTGAGGTACGTTATGAAGCCTCTGTGCCTCAATTTCCTCATATGAGATAACACATTACTTCAGAGCTGTCGCGAGGATTAAATTAGTTAATGTTTATAAAGCACTTAGAATAGTATCTGGCATACAGTAGGTTCCCAGTAAGTATCTGCAGCATGAATAATATTATAGACCATAATGCAACCCATCAGAAAATTATGTTAGCTTTAGAGGAGGCAGAATCAGGGCTGGCTGAGTCATCTGCCCTGAGGCTGGTGCCTACTAATCCAAGCCAGCAACAGTCATCAGATTCACATGTTTTAACCTCCTGAATCTGAATATTCAGCTAAATCCCTAGTAGATTCATACTGCTCCAAACCAACCCCTAAACTAGGGTCTCCACTAGCACCAAACTTGTCTAGTCCAAACACAAAGCTAAAGACCAGATTCCCATAAATTCCTGTGTGTAGAATTTACAGTGTGAGTAGCTTCAGCCACAAAAGCTCAACTGATCAGAAGCAGTTTCCCCGCAAATCCACCACACTCCTATCCCACTTGGACGTGGGGACCTTCACAATGGCAGGAAGAGAACCCCGGCAGACTCTGCTGGATGCACCCCACAGATAGGTGGTGAGAGTGAGACTCAGGAACAGAGAGGGAAGGGGAGTGAGGCAGGCGCCACCTGCAGAGGGTGCTCCCGTGGCTGGATCTAGTGATATCACCCTTCAAGAAGTCATGCAAACTGCACTACAGGACGGTTAGTCCAGGGGTGCAAAGGGGAAGATTTTATCCACTGGCTCCTATGTCCCAGGGTCAAATGTTTGCCCCATGTGGCGTTGCCTCCCCCCTGCTTCGTTGCTGTGCATGTATGGACAGTGAGCATGGTCTGTAGTGTTTCATACCTCATCCCAGGCCAAAGCAAGAGGGAGGCATCACAGAAGGGGGTGGGACAGATCAGGGAACACCACGGGAAAGTCACTTGGAGCGCTCACAGAGCCGGTTGCCGCTGTAATAACTGGAAAAGTAGGTCAGGCCAAGAGGCTATGAATTGTGCCTAAGCAGTATCTGAGTCTCCACAACCCAGTAGTTCCACTCCCTGGTAGATCCTGAAAAAGAAAAAATCTCACACACTTTCACAAGGAGACAGGTACTAGAATTCTATTGTCACGTTGTTATGTAATAGCAAAGGAGAAGAAGGAAGGGGAGGAGAAGGGGACTACCTAAACGATCTAAATGTCCATCCTTGAGAGAATGCATGACTAATCCGTAATAAAACAAGCAAATGAAACGTTACGTAACAACAAAAATGAGTTAGAGCTGCAGGCATCAACATGCCAAATCTTACCAACAATGTAAGAATCTTACCAACAAGTAAAGAATTAAAATTACTAATTCTAATACTAAAGGATTAACCCTGGACATAAGATCAAAATATAAAAACAAATTGTATTTCCTATAATAGCATTAAATGATTAAAAATGCAATTTTTCAGGCTGGGCACGGTGGCTCACGCCTGTAATCCCAGCACTTTGGAAGGCCAAGGCAGGCAGATCACCTGAGGTCAGGAGTTCGAGACCAGGCTGGCCAACATGGTGAAGCCCCATCTCTACTGGAAACACAAAAATTAGCTGGGTGTGGTGGCAGGCGCCTGTCATTCCAGCTACTCAGGAGGCTGAAGCAGGAGAATCGCTTGAACCCAGGAGGTAGAGATTGCAGTGAGCCCAGATTGCAACATTGCACTCCAGCCTGGGCTGAGTGAGACTCTGTCTCCAAAAAAAAAAAAAAAAAAAATGCGATTTTCCAAAAATACAAATTCTCAAGCTCCACCCAGACCCCAGAAACTCCAGAGGTGCAGCCCTGCAATTTCTGTTTTGAGAAACCTTCAAGGTGCTTCTCATGCATGCTAAATTTGGGAAACAAGTGCTCTTTAATGAGAACACAATAAACGCTATTTAAATGTATCAATCAAAAAACAAAAGTAAAAGTGTACTGTATTAATTTCCAATGGCAACCACCAGAAGACCAGAAAGTGTTGACAGTGGTTGCCTCTGGAGAGTGATGCTGAGTTTTTGCAGAAGGTAGGGTGTGAGCAAACAGACTTTTAAAAATTTCATGTCGGGGGCTCATGCCTGTAATCCCAGCATTTTGGGAGACTGAGGCGGGCGGATCATGAGGTCAGGAGTTTGAGACCAGCCTGGCCAACTGGGTGAAACCCCATCTCTACTAAAATACAAAAAATTAGCCAGGGCATGGTGGCAGGCGCCTGTAGTCCCAGCTACTCGGGAGACTGAGACAGGAGAATTGCTTGAACCTGGGAGGCGGAGGGTGTAATGAGCCAAGATTGTGCCACTGCATTCCAGCCTGGCAACAGAGCGAGACTCCGTCTCAAAAAAAAAAAAAAAAAAAATTCATGTCATTCTGAACCATTTGAATTCTTATAGCATGTTAATCTGTGTTTTGTTTTGTTTTGTTTTTTTCTAAAAAGCCATATACTTTTTTAAAACAAGCAGAACAAAGCTCTCTCGCTTCTCTGTCTTTAGGGAAAGCGCTAGACCTCGTGTAAGTCCCATTACCCAAATCGTGATCAGGCAGAGAAGCCTCCACGTTTGCATAGGTCACATCAAAAAGAAAAGTGCTAGCCGGGCACGGTGGCTCACGCCTGTAATCCCAGCACTTTGGGAGGCCAAGGCGGGTGGATCACCTGAGGTTAGGAGTTTGAGACCAGCCTGACCAACATGGTGAAACCCCATCTCTACTAAAAATACGAAAAGCGGCCGGGAGTGGTGGTGTGCACCTTTAGTCCCAGCAACTGGGGAGGCTGAAACAGGAGAACTGCTCGAACCCGGGAGGAAGACATTGCAGTGAGTGAACCGAGATGGCACCACTGTACTCCAGGCTACGTGACAGAGTAAAAGAAAAAGTGCTTTGGCAACAGTTTATACTGCACATCAATACTAAATTCAGACTTTGTTTCAGGCCTCAATTCTTATTTTTTTAACTTTTTACCAAGAATCCTGCCCAACTGAAGGAAACATCAAATGCACTTTTATAGTGAATTCTCAGTATATACAGAGTAAATTTCAATTGTGCAAATGGTAGATATTAACATGCCTTCAGTGAGTAGGATGAATCAAAGGGAAAATACGTAAACAATTGAAAAGTTCTAGAAATGAGTATTTGTCTTCTCTACACAAGAAAAAGTAGCACCCAGTTCCATGTGACTCCTTGTTAGGAGAGGCAGTCAGCATCCTCCAGCTGTGGTCGTCTCCAAAGATGACCACGATGCTACCAACTCTCCCTGCCTGTATGTACATCCATCCCTCTAATAGAGGTGGAGTATACTTCTTTTCCTTTGACTCTAGGCTGGCCCCTTGCTCTGATGGATAAAATATGTCAGAAGTGAATTTCGAACTCAGGAGTTAAGCTGACAGTTTCCGCCTCCTTCTTGGAACATTCATTCTTGGAACTCAGGCATCAAATTTTGAGGAAGCCTGAATAACTACACTGCAAGGCCCACATGGGGGAAAACAAAGGTCTTTGGTAAACAGCCCTAGCTCAGCTCCCAGCCAACATGCAGTACCAACTGCCAGACATATGAGTGAGCTCTCCTGGGTCTTTCTTCCCAGTCGAGTCCTCAGAAGACTGCAGAATCAGTTGACATCGCATGGAGCAGAAAAACTGACCCCAAGTCCATTTCACTCGTAGAATTAAGAGTAGTAAGATGGCTGTTGTTTTAAGCTACTATGTTTTAAATTGGCTTATTCCACAGTAATTGATAGCTGAAACAGAACGTGATATCTAGAAGTGGGATACTGTAACAGAAACCGAAAACATGCAGCATTGGCTTTAAGACTGTTTGGGGCAGGGAGGGGCCAGAAAGGTCTCAAAAAACCACTAAAGGAGACCGGAAGGAGAGCGAGGAAACTGTTATTGGAGGCTGAAGAAAAGGCAACTCATACAATATATCGGTAGAACATTTTACAACACTGTCAAACTATGAAGCCAATGGAAAGAGAGATGAACAAAAAAAAAGACTGCTCAGATTGAGAGCAGAATTTAGAAAACACATCCAGAATTCAGGACTCAACAAAAAATTCTCAAAGGAAGAAATGGCCTTAAGGCAAGTGTTAAACCCAGGTTGCTGCAAGTAAAATGTAGTGTCAGAGAAACTGTTCAAATCAAAAGTGTAGGCATAAGACCTCGGAAAGATTTGAGACAGTGTCCCAATAACATTCTTCACTTCCAAGACAAAAGGACTTTCAAGAATCTTAAGGGATTTGTTCTACAGCATTTTCACTCTCAGTCCAAGGTTTAGATGTTCCTGTCTCAAGGAGAATTCTGGGTGTAGCATTTATCTAAGGGATTGGAATTATAATTTGATGCACAGGAAACCTATAAGGTTTTTAAAGGAATTATATTAACTTGGTCTAAACGATATGGAGATAGTTCAAAATGAAAAGAGGTCTCTGGGTCCTTAACCTCTTACAAAGAGAAAGGAGATTGAGACTGTCTCCTACACAGCTGCAAGCATAGATAATTTCTTATGGAAAAGAACAGGTCACTAGAGAGCTGAGTCAAGAACCATGGAGAACCATGAAAGAGATCCTGATTCAAAAAATGACAACACATGCCTGGCTGGATTTCAGAATTGCTATGAACTAGTCAAAGCTATTCACCTATTGTTTCCCACTTTTTGAATGGGAGCATTTATTGCATTTATCTTGTCCCTTTTTCACATTTTATGTGAAAGGATGTATACAGGACAGATAACTTGTCTTTCCAGTTTAGAGGAATTTTCTCTCAAGAAACCACACCAGAAAAGCTGCACTCAAGGATTCCTATCCATGCCTGAATCTGGTAGTAAGATCCTGGACTTTGTTTAAACCAATACCATGATGCTAATATGAGGAGAGGAGATGAGTATATTTTGCATGTGGAAAGATGTGAACTGTGGAGGCCAGAGGGCAGATTGTGGTAGACAGTATCTAAAGATGGGGCCCCTGTGCACGTGTGTGCCACTCTCACAGTGAGTGGAGTTTTGTTTCATCTCCTCTTGAATCTGGGCTGGCTCCATGACTTCTTTGACCAACATGGTCCAGCCTTAAGTGGACTGCCTTAAAAGGCAGGCTTAAGTGAGTTCAGCCTTCGGAGAACTAACAATTTCTGCTTCCTTCCTTTTGGGAGCCTATTTTTAGACTCAAGATGCTATGCCGTGAAAAAGCCCAAACTACACGTGGAGAAGGCCATAGGAAAGAGAACTAAGCCCTAGCTGAGGTCCCAGGCAATGGCCAGCTCTATACACAGCAATGGCCAGCTCTGTGAATAAGCCCTTTGGTACATTTTAACCCAATCAAGCCCCCATTGCAGCCCCAGCCAAAATCATGTGGAGCAGAAGCTTCTTCCAAACGAGCTCAATAGACTTCTAGAACTGGGAAAGATAATAAAATGGTTGTTGCTTTAAGCCGTTAAGTTTGAGGGTGGTTTGTTACTAGCATTAGACAGCTGAAAAACAAATCTTGGGCAAATCTCCAGCAATTAAGTAGTTGTGTGCATTTGATCCCAAAGAGCATCATTTTAAGCTCATTTGCATCATATAATTGTTTAATTCTTCCTGGGATATAATTGCAAATTATCCAAGTCATGCTTGCAAGCGGATCAAGAAGAAAAAAAAATCTTAATTTTATTAACTACTGATTTACCCACATCAATCTGATTTACACACCAACCTTTATTTTGATGCTTCCTCGGATGGAAAAATAAATAAATAAAAATAAAGTCCAAGGTCAAAACAGTCAAATAGAAACTAATAAGTATTTCTTGAGTTCCTGCTTCCTACTATCAGGGACACTTTGCATGGTGCTGAAAATAGAAGAATCCTTGCCCTCAAAGAGTTCACCATATGACAGATAAGAGCAGGCCAGGCTTCAGAGGCTGGCAACTTGACTTCACCATCACATTGCCTCTCATACACCAGTCTCCGTACTCTGAGCACCCACTAGCTAGCTAATTAGCAGTGACTGCTGTCTATTTCCAGGAACATCTATGTGAGTCCTTAAGATTGTATACAGAGAGGACCCGAGTGCCCCCCGGCCCTTTCTAGGGTCTCTTTCTTGCTCAGATTCTGAGCCGATGGCAGCCAAAGGACGATTTTGGGGGAGCTCAGCAGATTCGGTGTTCCAGGTCTTCCATGCCCACCAGTTCTCTGCCCTGGTGCCTGCCGACACTGTCCTGGCCTTGGACCCCAGTCCACACTGCTAGACTCTCCTGTAGAAGTCGGGCATGGTGACTCAAGCTTGTAATCCCAGCACTTTTGGAAGCTGAGGCGGGTGGATTGCCGGAGCTCAGGAGCTCAAGACAAGCCTGGGCAACATGGTGAGACCACATCTCTACTAAAAATACAAAACATTAGCTGACGTGGTGGTGCACGCCTGTGGTCCCAGCTACCCTGGAGGCTGAGGTGGAAGGATGGTTTAAACCCAAGATGCAGTGAGCCGAGATCACACCACTGGATTTCAACCTGGGTCACAGAGCGAGACCTTGTCACACACACACACAAAAAGGAATCTTCTGCAGACTTCTAACCTTCATGTGCTGTGGGCCTGTGTCCACACCCCCACCTATTTTCCCCAGACAGCTTGGCCTCTGTCAACCCTTACATCCAACTTTCAGAGAAAGGTCCCACAGTCCTTTCATTTGGATCCCTTGGAACCCCAGCCTTTCCTTTATGCCCCAGGACCTGTCCTCCACTGAGAGTCACTGCACTCTCAAGTGAGGCTGCAGGACTAAGAGGAGGTGATGTTGGGGTGCCTTGCCCTCAGGGAGGCACAGCCCCACACCGAAGCAGATCCATGCTCCCCTCCTTCACCCAGATCCCTGCTGCTTCACCTGCTACACCCGCCATTCTTCAGAGGTCCTATTGCTACCTGAAATTGTCTTGTACCCATTCTCATTTTTATTGCCTGTCCCCTCTCATGTCCTATGGAAATGGTGATTGCTTGTCTATTTGTTGTCATGTATCTGCAATGCATCATGTGGCACATAGTAGATGTTCAATTAGTATAGTTATCCTTTGCTTAAAGACAGTGATACATTCTGAGAAGTGTGTTGCAAGACAATTTCATCATTGTGTGAGCATCATAGCGTGTACGTATGCAAACCTAGATGGCATGGCCTACCACACACCTAGGTTAAATGGTACAGTTTACTCCTCCTAGGCTACATACCTGTACAGCAAGTGACTATGCAGAATATTGTAGGAAACTATAACACAATGGAAGGTATTCATGTATCTAAACATATCGAAGCATAGGAAGGGTATAGTACAAAATGTGGCATGAAAGATTTTTTTTTTTTGAGACGGAGTCTCGCCCTGTCTCCCATGCTGGAGTGCAGTGGCCCGATCTCAACTCACTACAACCTCCACCTCCCGGGTTCAAGCGATTCTCCTGCCTCAGCCTCCCGAGTAGCTGGGACTACAGGCGTCCACCACCACTCCCGGCTAATTTTTGTATTTTTAGTAGAGACGGGGTTTCACCACATTGGCCAGGCTGGTCTCGAACTCTTGACCTTGTGATCCACCTGCCTCGGCCTCCCAAAGTGCTGGGATTATAAGTGTGAGCCACCGTGTCCGGCCAAGATTTTTTAAAAGTGGTACACCTGTATAGGGCAGGCCTGCCTATGAAAACCTTACGGGACCACCATCATATATTCAGTCCATCATCGACTGAAATGACCTTAAGGGGCACATGACTGTATGTGTTTAATCAGTTACTACTTATTCCTCCTTTATGGTGGTTTTTCTTTCAGGAATTCAATAGTTTTATCCTACAGATCATCAGGGGATCCTACAGACCATCCTCAGACCATCAGGGGATGTCCTGCCTATACAGTCTTCCCAGTCTAACGTAAACCAAGGGAAGGGTCAGGGAATCTTAGTGTCCCTTGACACGCTGGGGTTCCCAGGGCACTCCATGAACAAAGAGAAGGTGGTTATGTCCAGAATATGCAGAGGACTCTGGGGAAAGTAAGAACCATCAGACCCTGATAGTATGAAAGTGACCTTTCACACCCCACCAAGACACCTCATTACCGAAGAAGAAGGCACAAAGCAATAGATGGAAAATGCCCAATAGAGTGGATTAGAAGAAGATAGACCACAAACCTCAGCCATGATGCCTAAGCAGGAATGTTCTCAGAACTCTGTAGGCCCAGTCTCAGAACAAGTGAATTAGAATATCTAAATCAAAGGCTTAAATGCACTTAGAAAATGTTTGCCAAGTGAACTGACATCATTCACTTCAGGTTAAGAACTACTGGCCCAGGCCGGGTGTGGTGGCTCACACCTGTAATCCCAGCACTTTGGGAGGCCGAGGTGGACGGATCACTTGAGGTCAAGAGTTCAAGACCAGCCCAGCCCACATGGTGAAACCCCATCTTTACTAAAAATGCAAAATTTAGACAGGCATAGTGGCACATGCCTGTAATCCCCGCTATTTGGGAGGTTGAGGCGGGAGAATCGCTTGAACCCTGGAGGTGGAGGTTGCAAAAAAAAAAAGGAAAAAAACTACTGACCTAAAGAAATAAAAATTCCTTTTTGATTAGAAGGGGCTAATATTGCTTTGGTATAGGGACTGGATTGGCAAGAAGACTGTCCGGCATAAATTCACGTCTTTGCGATAGGCTCCTATTAAAACGCACCAGCTTCTCCCAGTCTCCTTGCCTGTATCTTCTAAAGAGGTTATAATGCGAAACCCAACATCAACCAATCTTAGTTTGGTCAAGTCAGGAGAGAAACAGTAGGAGAGAAATAATACAAAGGCTGCATTATTCGCTTTCCAAGTTATTATCCAAACTATGAAATATTTGCATTTTGGGGACTAATAAAAATAATGTAATAAAATGAAGGTAATGCCTTTAATGCTATTATCTTCCAATATCTTTGTTATTGAAAAATACTGGTGTGTTTTTCTATTTGCATTTCCAAGTATATACTCACTCAATCTGCCAGAAGCACCCATTTGCCTCTAAGAGGATTTAGAATAATTACATCAGGGATGCACAAAAAGAGTTGATTTTTCTGCTTTGACTACACAAATTGTATTTTTGTGTCTCTAGAAATAGGATCGTTTTGACAATTCTGAAGCATCTAAGTCGAGCCTGACAAAACTGATTCTACAGCTTTGCTATAAGTCATAGGATAGAAAGAATGCAAGATGTGCCGGGTGCGGTGGCTCATGCCTACAATCCCAGCACTTTGGGAGGCCAAGGCGGGTGGATCACAAGGTCAGGAGTTCAAGACCAGCCTGGTCAATATGGTGAAACCCCGTATCTACTAAAAATACAAAAATTAGCCGGGCGTGGTGGCGCACACCTGTAATCTCAGCTACTCAGGAGGGTGAGGCAGAAGAATCGCTTGAACCCGGGAGGCAGAGGTTGCAGTGAGCCAAGATCGTGCCACTGCACTTCAGTCTGGGCAACAGAGCGAGATTCCACCTCAAAAAAAAGAAGAAAGAAAGAAAGAAAGAATGCAAGATGTGATGAAAGGAAAACCTCTGATACACAGAAAGAAGAACCTTCCTCTTCTAGCGCAGATGGAACATGGGAGGGAAGAGAGAAACACAGAGTGAAGAGGTTGGTTGCCAATGTCTTTGATATCTATCCCTTTCTGCTACCTTGGGGTAGACTTAGAAACCCCCACACCTGTCTTTGGGAAGTGGGTCTTTGGTATACCACCACATCCAACATGGCAGGACTAGCAATGGTGGATAAGATATCTACGTAGACATCCTGAGAAAATGTTAGTGGTGCCCCAGAGCCCATGCATGGTCTGCAGAAGATCCATAAACGTGTCCTCAAAGGTTCTGAGATTCTCTGTGCTGACCACAGATCACAAAGCTATGGGGTCTGTGGAGCATGAGGACTCATGACGCATATCCAGCATGCAGCCAGAAGGCACCAGCTGCACACAACAAACTCCATGCAGAGACCCATAGAAGGCCCAGCCCATCTGCAACTAGAAGATGTGGGGCTGGTGCTCAGGGACCCGATATCTCCTCCCACCACCCCAAGGTTATATCACTTCTTTCATGCAGCCAGATGCCATCTAGCGGGGTGGGGAGAACAGCAAGAAATCTGAAATACTGAGATGGTTGAAAAAAGGCTCTCTCTCTCCTGGATTTTTCTCCACCCCCAGCACATGAAAGAATTGTAAGAAAATTTAGATGATTGACAATAAACTATGAAATCTGGATTATCATTATATATTTCATGGT
This sequence comes from Chlorocebus sabaeus, assembly GCF_047675955.1. Lineage (NCBI taxonomy): Eukaryota > Metazoa > Chordata > Mammalia > Primates > Cercopithecidae > Chlorocebus > Chlorocebus sabaeus. The sequence continues at coordinate 10,588,331 of NC_132915.1, read as the reverse complement.
AATGGGTAGATTTCCATACCACAATGACTAGCCTTTCCTATAATAAGATATCTTCTGGAATGTTCTGCTAATAGAAACTAAGGCACTATCATTACACTTAGATTTTATAACCAAGAATTCCAAAATCATATTACCAGTCTACGCTTTCCCAATGGATCCATCCTTCTCGTCTAATTTCTAAATACACTCATTGTCCACAAGGTGGCCCTACAAGCAATAGAATACAGTTCACCTCCAGAGCAGCCCGACTGCTAAAAGGATTCAATCCTTTTTGTTTTCCCATTTATGAGCAACTAATTGAGTGAGGACAGGAAAAAAAAAAAAAAAAAAAAAAGAACAATTAAACATTGTACTAACAAAATGATAACGCGTCTTCAGTGTTTGTTTTTACCAAACAAAGCAGAACTATGAATCATGTGGCCGCCGCACAGCACACCTTGGCTGTGTATGGCACCGAGGAACCGTGCGTTACCTCCGAGGATGTCTGCCGATTTTTTGTCTGCCAATTTTTTAAACGTGCAACACCACAGTGGCAGTAAAGGAAAAGGTCCCAGAAGACTCGCAATTGTTTAAATGGGGGAAAAAAAAAAAACAGGCATCAGCTATCACAAAATTCCAGATTGCCAGATTCCCTGATTGTGGCTTTTAATCAAAATACAGCCAGCTGCCTGTATTTAACGTTAATTGTTAAGCTCCAAGTCTCAGCCAATCATTTTACTTCTGAGTTGGCGGGGTAACAGCAACACAAATATGAAACTCTCTCCCTGACCCAGTTTAGTGTGGGGGGAGCGGGGAAGACAATGAATAATTAATTCTAGGATTTGGTCAGCTTTCCTGTGAAGAACACATCACTAGCTTCCTAAAGCAAAACAACATCTGTGTCTGAAAACTTCTCTTGCACCTTCAAGATGAGCTGACGGTGCGTTTATAAACCCTGTAAAATCCACCTCTTCTCTCTTCCTCCCACCAAAGAGCCATGTTGGCACTTCAAGGTGTGAGTCTTCTGTTTATGATTGGCCAGAAGGGTGGCCACCTGTCTCATGTGGTCCTCTGCTGAGAACTCACTTGGCTGATCATTTCCCTATTCTTGACCCTTTGTGCAATTTGAAGGGTTTCTCGCTCCTCCCAGATTGCTAACAGCGCCAAGTATCTAGTCTCCTATTTTTCCTCCGGGGATGGATACCTTAGCCTCCTTTCTGGGTCTGGAATGCGAAGAACGCAGCTTCATTTGAGTGAATGGAGAATTCTCTGTAGGGAGAAATGATCTCTCATATTCCTGTTCAGTCTTTCTGTCTCATAAACCATAAACGACAGGCAAGTGTCTAAAAAAGCATCTGGTTTTTAGAATCCCCCCCAGCCACCGGACCCGGGGGGAGGTGTCCTCCTCCAGAGCACCCCAAGCAACCTCCTACAACCAATCTGACTTTGAGCCTGGCTTTGAGGTCTTGTTGCCAGAAAAGGGAGCCCTCATCCAGACCCCAAGAGAGGAGACGGTTCTTGGATCTCATGCAGGAAACAATGTAAGGGGAGTCGCAGAGTGCAGTGAGTAGAGAGAGTTGATTGAAAGATACTCAGTTACAGAGTAGGGATTCTCAGAAAGCAAGAGGAGGAAACCCTTTGTCTTTGTTTTGTTGTTCATATATAGGGGTCTTTTCTATGCAAAAGCTAAGCTAAGGTATGTCTATGTGCAGTTGGGCTGACAGCATGGCAAAATTGCTTATTTTGCTGACTCAAAGAAAACTCTCTTTGGCATACAGTCTATAAATACATCAAAGGATACCATTACATACCATACATTACCTTGGAAGCATGCATTGTTATGGATATTGGGACATCTGGACATTCTGTTGTCATAGGAGTGTGTCCTTGCAGGTATCATCAAGTTGTTTTCTTAACTGTAAACATCTTAGGCCTGTGGGTTGTGACCAGCAAGGAATGTGTCTTGTTAATGTCAAGATGAATCTGAACTTCAAATGACGTGACTGACTCTCCTATGCTCTTGTTTCCCTAACAGTCTGACAAGGTTAACCTTCAAGAACCGCATCAGGAATTGGTCACATTGCTTAGCAACAGGTTTTCTTCGCTCCTGTCATTTACATATAGACGACAGCTAATATTCCAATCCGTGTAGGCAAACCCACAGTTGATTAAATTAAATCTCTTCCCTAGCTTGATTTGCATAACTTGAAATAATCAGAATAGAGAGCGAATGCATAATTGAAAAGAGAAAATACATACTGCAGCTATCTGAAACTAGATGTCATTGAATTAAGCTTGTAAATTCTGATAGTACTGAATGTACGACTGTTCCAGGCTAACTTTACATTTGAAATGTTAAGAAATGTGAGTTGTGAACTGGAAAGTTAATTAGCAAATAAAATCTTAGAAAACTATTGCACTTTGTTATGGCAGCCCTAGAAATACATAAAATTTAAAAGAAAAAAGAAAACTTTTGACTAACAACATTTTAATTTTTTTTTTTTTTTTTTTTTTTTTTTTTTTTGAGACAGAATTTTGCTCTTAATGCCCAGGCTAGAGCACAGTGGCGAAATCTCGGCTCACTGTAACCTCCGCCTTCCGGTTTCAAGCAAGTCTCCTGCCTCAGCCTCCCAAGTCGCTGGGATTACAGGCCCCGCCACCACGCCCAGCTAATTGTTTTGTGTTTCACCATGTTGGTCAGGCTGGTCTCCAACTGCTGACCTCGTGATCCACCCACCTAGGCCTCCCAAAGTGCTGGTATTACAGGCATGAGCCACTGCGCCCGGCCATAACATTTTAAACTTTTTAAGAGAAAAACTGTCGAGAAAATGACCTGAATAGTTTGCTCACATTGTTTTACAAGAAAACAGAAGCAGCTCCTGCATACTATGTTCTGTTCTAACTCTTGGATGGAAAAGAATTTAGCCAGTGTTTCCTTTATTTTAGAGCAAAATCCACTCACTATAAGATCCTCCCCATTACTGCACCCAGACTCCCAGTTCTCTTTCTTTATGGCCCATATAGGACCCTCCCACCTCCACCCCCTACCCACATTGCCTTTATGAAGAAGCAAACCCTGATCTGGCTGGGCGCAGTGGCTCACACCTGTAATCCCAGCACTTTGGGAGGCCAAGGCGGCCAGATCATGAGGCCAAGAGAGCAAGACCATCCTGGCCAACATGGTGAAACCTCGATTCTACTAAAAATACAAAAATTAGCAGGGCATGGTGGCGCAAGCCTGTAGTCCCAGGTATTCAGGAGGCTGAGGCAGGAGAATTGCTTGAACCCAGGAGGCGGAGGTTGCAGTGAGTCGAGATTGCGCCACTGCACTCCAGCCTGGGTGACAGAGCAAGATTCCATTTCAGAAAAAAAAAGCAAAACCTGAAAAAAAATTCCACCTGCACCACAAAGACACAGAGACCCTGCTGCTAAGCAATGTCACTTTGTAGATCAGGCATACGCAGTCCTTCATTTTGTTAATTTCACCTTGCCTTGCTGTTCCCATCACCTGGGGTCTCAAAAAGAGAAAGGAAAAAAGCAAGTGGGCATGGCAACTATGACTTGGATCCCTAGAGTATACACCTCCCCCCGCCACCCCCAATACTTCCCATTTAATTCTCAAAAGCAGAGGCAGCACCAGGCCTAGCCAAGCACCCCAGCTCCAGCAAAAGCAGAAAGCACTACAGACGAAGTCAATCTGAGAGGCGGTCTTCGTCCCAGCCTCAGGCATGGTTATAAAATGTTTGCAATTTGGAAAACGTGGGTCGCTGATGTGTAGTGAGGGCAATAACTGCTTTTCTCCCACAGTTGTTGTGAAGCTCCATTTTCCCAGCCAACCCTAAGCGGACTTGCTCCTTCCCTAGGATGACAGTATTCTTTCATCACAGAATGTCTGTAAGAATGAATGGAAAGAGTATATTTTTTAGGGTAAATGTCCTAAATGTGTAGTTGAAATACATTATTTTCAAGCTGTCAAAAATAAGAGATAAGTTGTTCAAGTTTAAGAGTAAACAAGGATTTATAACAACATTGGTAAGAACTTGCTTTCTATTGCCCTACGTTAAGTCAAACAGTGATCATTTTATTGAATATCCACCTCACTTAAGGAGATAGGAATGATTGCTCCTTCTTTTTTACAGATGAGAAAACTGAGGCTCCACCAGGTGAAGCAACTTGCCCAAGGCCATGCCACTAGAAAGAAGTGACCTGTGATTCAAGCCCAGGCAATGTATTACAGAAAGCCCTCCCCTTCACTGCCCTGCTGTGCTGTCTTCCCAAAGAGCATGAATAACTAGACTGGATATTTACAGACTGTTTTTCTTTAACAGGCAAGATGGACGAAACAGTTCAGAAACGGCTGTTTCTGCCTATCGGCAGACTTCCTGCCCTAGCGACATTTGGTCCACATCCCTAAGTTCTTTGCTTTGACTCAATTTATCTCCCAAAGCCAAAGTCACAGTAGGATGATCTTCCTTCAGAGAACCCCTGGAAAGTTGTTTTTTCATCAGCCAGAAATTCCAGAGAACTTGGGGGAAAAATCCTGAGGATTTCAGAACAAGCTAAGCAGCTAAAACAGAGATTCCGGGAGACCTCTCCAACAAACGATCATGAGGTGTTTGCTGCTCAGTGTTGTGTTGCTTGAAGAGAATGTTGTGTCCGGCTCTTGAAGCTCTAAGAACCAAGGGCTCAGTAAGTAAGACGATGTGAGTGAGGGAGGCCATTGCAGGACACCAAGGAACAGCCATACTCATAGAGAGAGAGAAACCCAGATATATCCTAGAGACAGCAGATGTCTGCAGACTGTTTCCTCCTCCTGAGAAGTCCCTGGGCACCTCCCAGCCTCCCTTGCAGCATGGTTCAGATCATGTAACTGAGTTCTCGCCAATTCCAGTCCTGATCCTTAGAAACATCCCTTCAGCTCCTGCTTCCCAGTCTTAACATCTTGGGCACCACACATTCCAAGTGGTGTAGCTGCAAGAAGGAGGCAGCCCTACTCATATTGGAATTTGCATGAGCAACACATAAATCTTGATTATGTTAAGCCACTGAGATTTCAGGATGAATTTGTTATAGGAGCATAATCTAATCTATCCTGACGTCAGTGCAGGGCAAATTAATCACTTAGAAGGTTATTGAAAAATATATTTCCATTCTATTATAAAGATACATGCACGCGTATGTTCATTGCAACACTATTCACAATAGCAAAGACACGGAATCAACGCGTATGTCCATCAATGATAGACTGGATAAAGGAAAAGTGATACATATACACCATGGAATACTATGCATCCATAAAAGGGAACGAGATTATGTCCTTTGCAGGGACATAGAGTTGGAAGCCGTTATTCTCAGCAAACTAACACAGGAACAAAAAACCAAACACCACATGCTCTCACTTATAAGTGCGAGCTAAATCATGAGAACACAGGGACACATTGTGGGGAACAATGCAAATTGGGACCTGTGGTCAGGGAGGGAGAACATCAGGAAGAACAGTTAATGGATGCTGAGCTTAATACCTAGGTGATGGGTTGACCTATGCAGCGAACCACCATGGCACCCGTTTACCTATGTAACAGACCTGCACATCCTGCACATGTACCCCGGAACTTAAAAGTTAAAGAAAATAAGAAACAAAAATTTTTTAAAAAAGAAAATTACTTTAAATATAGAGAGAGAGGGATAGATTTCTAGATTGTCCTCCCTGATGAATTTTTTGGGGCACAAGAATGAGGGAACGGGCTGAATTTGAAGCAGGTACCCTAAGGCTGGTGTGTGTGGTACAAAAGAAAAAGAAAAAATATCTAAGAAAGAAGCTGTACAATTTTTGTTATGGTTTGGAGAAAGAAAGAAAAAAAGAGAGAAAGAAAGAAAGAGAGAGAAAGAAAGAAAGGAAACAAATGGAAAGAGGAAGGAAGGGAGGGAGGGAGGGAGGGAAGGAAGGAAGGAAGGGAGGAAGGGAGGGAGGGAGGGAGGGAGGGAAGGAAGGAAGGAAGGGAGGGAGGGAGGGAAGGAAGAGATGGCCAAAGGCTTCCACCTCAAAAGCCTGAAAAAATAACAGGCTTGTGGGAGTCTGCCAAGTTATTTTTCAAGCGAAGGATGAGTTTGATCTCAGGATGCCAGCAGTGTGAGCTGGAGTGCCTCTGTGCAGCTGGAAAGGACCTCTGGGATGTGAGGAAGGAAGGCTTGCCGATGAGGGACTGGGCTGGGACTCCTCCAGGATGTCTGGGCTCCCCCAGCAGTGGGCACATAGAAAAAGGCCAGGAGGTGAAGGCCTGAGCACAGGGGGATGGCAGCAGCCAAGACTCTAGGAAGGTACCAGAAAAGGAGCAGGAATGAGAATATTTAGAGCACACAGTGCCAGTGGTTACAGAAAGCAGCCACAGGGTGGGGAAGGGTCAGGAAGAGTCCCCTCGCCCAGCTTTGGTTTAACCCTACCTGCTTTTCATCCCTTGCTAACCTCATCAGCACCTCACTGACCACTTGCGCCGTCTGTGCCAGGCTCCTGCCCAGAATGCCTTCTCCTTGCCTCCCCTCTCCCTAAATCAAAGCCCAGAACAAGCTCCGCTCCCATCCTTGAATTCTGGATAGTCTTCATGGTGCCATCTCTGGACTGACACAGGTTTTGTCTCGGTGGTTAATTTCTCTCTTTCCCGGTAAAGGGGAGAGGAAAACACCTTTACAAATGTATATTCTGCTTTTAGGCAAATAGGAGAAGGGAAGAGAGCTTTTCTTGTATCTGCTTCTTCTCCACTGTCTTCAGCTCAATATAATCCTTATGCCAAAATGGCATAATTTGTTGTGGAATATTTTTGCTGCTCTACACAGGGAAGAGTGTGCTCTTGGGCAAGGCAGCCCTCTGTAGCTGAGGTCACCTAGAAGGAACCGAGAGCTAAGAACTGTCCGCTGACTCACCTCCAGTAGCACGGGCAGCAGGTCCTCCGTGGATGGGGATGTGGGTGGTGCATCTTCAGCCCACTATACATCCCCACCATTTGTTACCCGGTGCTTTGAATTCTAGGATCTCAGCTCACACGAGTGAAGCTAATATTTTTTCTTGGGTTCCCAGGAAGTCTCTAGCGGTGACTCTTCTCCTGGGCTGTGTAACCAATAACCTGGTCCAGTTCTGACAAGCACAGCTCACCCTTTCCTAAAGGGCTTCCATCGTTATCCAGCAGCCAGCGGGGCTCCTCCAGCAGCTCCTGGCTTATTCCCAGTAAGTACTGGGTGGGAATAATGAAACGGCCCAAGTTTGTCCACGAGTCCCAGGCTGCAGGTCTGGGGCAGATGGAGCAACTTGCTCGGCAGGGGAGGTATATGAGGGAGAGGGAGGAAACCTTCCTTCTTCCAAGCCCAAGCCCTGGGAGGGCTGAGTTGAACTAGAAATGACAAGCACTCTGGTCGTGTCTGAACACGCACAGATGGAATTTTAAGCACATAAAACGCTGAAGCATTAATGCCAAAAACTAGCTTTAGTAACAGATTTCTGCTGGCCCTCCGAGAGCAACGGGAACAGGTGAGCCAATGTCTCAGCAACGTGATGTCTGTCTACTCTTGTGCCTGGAGGAATGTGGCTCCTTAGAAAGCACCTATGGAAATGTCTTCATGTGAGGAAGATGATACGGGGGATGAGAGAAAAGCCTAATGTCCTTTGTAGTTGGTTCCTCTCGGCCCATCCAAATCTAAGAGAGAGACTCTTATTTCCTTCCCCATGGCCCTCTCTAGGTGTCTAGACCCAGACTCCACTCTCCATCTGGGGCAAGTGGAAGCAGAGATTCTACACTTAGGTTAAGTCAAATGGGGACTAAAAAGGCTCAGAGTCCAAACATGGGACATTCCTGCTGAACGGATATCAAAATGAGTTGTGAAGTTGTGACCATTACCAAAATGAGGTCCTCACCAGAAGCCAGTGGGAAGTGTGATCACATTGTTCCACTGTACGGGTGGCTGTCAGATGCTTGTTGGCTCCTACATGGATGCTGGTGATTGATGATGTTGGCTCCATGGGGAGGCTGGTGATTTTTCAGTTTTGATGGCATTCCTGTACGTAGGGTTCACTGGGGCCTCATGCTTTCCCTACAAAACTTACGAAGTTCTCTCCCTTTCCACTTCTCTGTCCAGGAAGTTTGCTTGTTTGTTTTTTGTGGGGTTTTTTCCCCCCTAGTGGAAAGAAGAGTAGGAAAGCTTGGTTCTCGTATTATTTGTGTTCTCCCAAATCTACTGTATTGCCTAAGGTGCACAAGAGTGTTGCCCACTTTATTTCGTATATCATTCTAAGGGCCTCTTCTTTTAAAACATGAAAGTTAAGGGGGAAACCTCATTTCCCTCTGGCTGTGGCCTCACCTTTCCATGCAGTGATGAGTATTGGATGCCCCAGCTGTTTCTCAAATTAGGCAGCAGTGGGAAAGGAGCACATGGTAACAGGGACTCTGGGGGAAAAGCACATCCGTTAACACTTGAAAAGAGGATCCTGGCTGCCTGCAGTGACACATGCCTATAATTCCAGAATTTGGGGAGGAAAAGGTAGGAGGATTGCTTGAGTCCAAGACTTTGAGACCAGCCTGTGCAGCATAGCAAGACCCCACCTCTACATTTTTTTTTTTTAAATTAGTAGGGCATGGTGGTGTGCTCCTGTAGTCCCAGTTACTTGGGAGGCTAAGGCAGTAGTATCGCTTGAGCCCAGAAGTTCAAAGAGAAAGTAATCTATGATCACACCACTGCACTTCCAGCCTAGAAAACAGAACCAGACCCTATGTCTAAAAACAAACAAACAAAACCGTGAAGAGAGAATCCCACCACTTTGAAAATGTCTCAGAGTCAGTAATTGTCATATACTGCTCTGCATAGTTCCCAAAATAACAGTCATTTTAGACGAATCAAGGTTTTCTTTGCACAGCCTATCTTAGCCTGAGGAGAGCCTGCAAGAAGGGCCCTATATCCTATCAGTCACCAAGGTGACCCGCCGCCATCTTGAAGGTTCTCCAGCATGGAGTCTTGTGCCCCAGGTGTGAGTGCACAAGGGTTGCCCTGCTGCCCTTGCTGCCACAACACAAAGGAGTAGCTCCAGGAAGGAGCTGACCCAGGGGAATTTGGACCCAGTCACAGATGTGCAGGGGGGCCACAAATAAGCTCTCTTTCTCCCCTCAGCTGAACACCGTTGAATCTCTTCTCTCTATCATTAAAGAATAATAATAAATAAAAGCAAAACCATCCTTCAGTGGAAGATGCACCATCTAAACTAAATTAAAACGCCACCTCTGTCCCCAGCTTTACCTTGGTGCGTTACCTTTAACTCTCTAAATCTTTGTGTTCTGCAAAACAGAGCTGCTAATCCCAGCTACAGAGTCAATTCCAACAGTGAATGCAGTGCTGGCTTTTTCCCCCCACGCACATGGGAGAGGACACATGGGTTGTTCTGTCAGAGCATGACTCTTAAATTAACCACTCGCCAACTGCTGCCCCACTTTGCAACCAAACAATGCCATCCACCCACACCGTCAACCTTCTGAGGGCAAACCGAAACCCTAGCAAAGCTCACTAACCAAGAAATAGCTCCTGATTCCTTGTCCAAAGTCAAAAAACAAAACAAAACAAAAAAAAACATTGCAGGCTTGCTTCCCCCTCCTGCGTGTCCCCAGACAGTGCACAATGTACCGGCTCTCAGTTGCCTTGCCTCCCACTTCTCTGCTCCTCCAGCACAGCTCCTGCCTCTTCCCAGCTCTTTGTTTGAGTTGTTTCCCATTTTCTCTAAATTGTAGCTTGCAGTGCATTGGGAGCAAAGAATGTGCCCTTTTGTGCCATGCTAAGTACCTAGAACATTGTAAAGAAGTTCTTAAATTATAAAACCTGGAGTGGTCCAGAAAAATGTGTAAGAAATTCTGGTTCCATGAGCAGATTTATGCATTTACCTTTCTTTGAGCTTGTCTCTTATTCTGGTGTACGTTTGAAAGGAAGACTCATTGGGGCTCCAAGGGATACATGAGCAAGTGTATACAGGTATACACTTGTATATCTGTTGGCAGAGGAAAGCCATCTCTCAATATCCATCACCAGGTGATTTCACTAAGTCTCCTGATAAATAATCACAGGAACGGTTGTATCATTCCCACTTACTATCACCAGAGTACCTTGTGCTATTTGAGCAATTGACCTCTGTAAGGGCAGGTACAGCATCTCATTCATCTTTGCATTCTCACTTTCATTGCACTGTGCCTGGCACACAGTAAGCACACAAAACACTGTGGTTGAATTGAATGAGCCATAATATAACTTGCCACAGTGCACTGTACTTAGAATGTTCACATATGGATTGAGTGGCCAAGCACGGTTGGTAGAAATACTGGTTATTGCTCTCCAGCTGGGAGCAGCTTGAAGTGGCCCAACTTGAGAAGTGATCTTGTGCCTTCACTTTTCAAAGTAGAGGGAATGTCTCCAAGAAGGAGAAAAAAGAAAAGAGAAATAGCAGATGATAATAAATACAGGAGAGCCACATACCCACAGAGAGGACATTGTCTACAGAGTTTGAGCATCAAATCGAATATTCTTGCCTGAGACGTCTGTGGAATACCAAAATTGTTCCATCCCTGGAAGAAAGGAGCCTGAATATTTTATATGTCAAAGATATTGTACCAGGCTGATGTGCATCTGTAGTCCCAGCTATCCAGGAGGCTGAGGTGGGAGGGTCACTTGAGTCCAGGAAATCAAGGCCATGGTGCACTATGATCATGCTTGTAAATAGTCACTGCAGTCCACCCTGAACAACATAACAAGACCTCATATCTACAAAAAGAAAAGATAAGCTGAACCAGGCCGTCCAACTCCAAGGTTCAGTGATTTTGATTCCCCAGGATGATTTCCTAGTGTTCAGTGTTAGTGTACTAGTTTGCTGAGGCTGCCATAACGAAGTACCACAAACTAGGCGACTTAGACAACCGGAATTTATTTCTTCACAATCTGGAGGCTGGCTCTCTGAGATCAAGGTGTTGGCAGGTTAGTTTCTTCTGGGGTTTCTCTCCTCGGCTTGTAGATGGCCATCTTCTCCACGTATCTTCCCATGATCTCTCTATGTATGTTTATGTTCACATTTCTTCTTACAGGAACAACAGTCATACTGGATTAGGGCCCAATATGACCTCTAATTATCTATTTAAAGACCCTATCTCCAAATACAGTCATATTCTGAGGTACTGGGGTAAGGACATAAATACATAAAATTGGGAGGGATACAATTCAGCCCATTAGTGCTCCATAACTAATTACTGAACTACTACTGTAGGTATGCCTACAAAATCCTAGCAACCAACCTGTGTCAAAAGCAAGTCTTTGGCTACCACCAAGAATCCTAATTTTAATAAAGTGACAACTTGGTGAGGACATTGCAATAATATAAATAATAATCCATTCATCTAATAACAGAATATTACTCAGATGTACTGACAGTGGAGATCAAATTTCTACCACCTAGAAAATGAATATACTGATTAGATTTATAGACACTAATGACTCTGTTTTCAGTACTAAAGAGAGCACTGATAGTCTATGATGTGATCTGGCAATGGATATACACAAAATAACTCTATTGAATACTCCTAATCGACCACTTATAAAAAGCAAGGAGCTGGGTGACAGTGTATGTAACACTTTTGAACATTTTCGCAAATCTTATTAATATAATCAAGTTGGCTGTTTGCTCCTAATGTTGCTGGACAAAGTGGCGAAAGAGAATGACGCATCTTAGAAATTCAAATTGTAATTAGGCGGGCGTGGTAGCGACAGCCTGTAGTCCCAGCTACTCGGAAGACTGAGGCAGGAGAATGGCGGAGGCGTGAGCCCGGAGGCACGAACCCGGAGGCGGAGCTTGCAGTGAGCCAAGATAGCACCACTGCACTCCAGCGTGGGCGACAGAGAGAGACTCCCTCTCAAAAAAAAAAAAAAAAGAAAGAAAGAAAGAAATTCAAATTGCTAGCTCAAGAGCCACATAAATAACCTGAAAACTTATTTTGTGTCCTGAAAAATACTCTTATCCTCTGCAGCTGCAGAGCTGACATTGCTGAAAACCAAATGCAGAATCTCATCCTGAAATTGGCTGAATTATGCATATTAGCATGCATTAACAGAATTGGTAAAATTCGGATGTTACTATGGTTTAAATGTATGTGTCCCTCCAAAATTCTTATGTTGGAACTTAAACCACAAGTTGATGATATTGATAGGTGGGGTCTTTGCAGATAACATGAACCTATATGTAAAACACCCCAAAGATTTCACAAAAACAAAACAAAACAAAACAAAAAAAACCTGTTAGAACAGAAGGCACAGTCCCTGTGGACTGGGAAAAACATATTGGCAAACCATATATCTGATAAGAAGTTAATATCCAAAATTAAATGAATAAATGAATTTAGCAAAGTCGGAAGGTACAGCATCAACATACAAAGATTAGCAACATTTCTTGCAACCTACCTGAAAAAGAAATCAAGGAAACAATCTCATTTATGATAGCATTAAAAAATAGGAATAAATTTAACCAAGGAAGTGAGATGTTTATATGCTAAAAACTATAAAACATTGATGAAAGAAATTGAAGAACGCAAAGTAAATGGAAAGATATTTCATGCTCATGGATTGAAAGAATTAATATTGTCAAAATGTTCATACTACTCAGAGCAACATACATATTCAACACAATCCCTATCAAAATCTCAATGGTATTCTTCACAGAAACAGAAAAACAATCCTAGAATTCATATGGAAACACAAAATACCCTGAATAGTCAAAACAATTCTGAAAAAGAAAAAACAAAATTGTGGACATTATACTTTCTGATTTAAAATCATATTACAAAACTATTGTGATCAAAACAGTATGATATTGACATAAAAGCAGTCCCATAGAACAGACAAAGAGTATACAGAGCCTCGAGAAATGAATCCAAACATATACAGTCAACTAATTTTTGACAAGGGTACCAAAAGAACACAATGGGGAAAGGACAGTCTCTTCAATAAACAATGCTGGGAAAACTGGATTTCCAAATGCAAAGAAATAAAATTGGACTGTCATCTTACACCATACACAAAAATCAACTCAAAATGGATAAAAGACCTAAATGTAAGATCTGAAGCTACTAAACTCCTAGAAGAAAATATAGAGAAAAATCTGAATATTGACCTTGGTGATTAATTTTTGAATATTACACCAAAAGCTCAGGCTACAAAAGCAAAAATAAATAAATAGTTCACGCAGAGTAAAAACTTTATGCAGCATAAACAATCAACAAAATAAAATGGCAGCTTGTTGACTGGGAAAAATGTATTTGCAAACTATATATGTGGTATGGAGTTAATATTCAAAATGTACAAAGAACTCACACAACTCAACAGTAGAAAAGCAAATAACCTAATTTTAATATGGGCAAAAGACCTGAATAGACATTTCTCCAAAGGAGACGTAAAAATTGCCAACAGGTATATGAAAAAGTGCTCAACAACATTAATCATCAAGAAAATGCAAATCAAAACCACAGTGAGATAGCACCTCACACCTGTTAAGATGGCTACTATTAAAAAGTCAAAAGTAAGGTTGGCAAGGGTATGGAGAAAATAACTTGTACACTGTTGGTGAGTATGTGGATTGGTGAAGCTATTATGGAAAGCAGTATGGAGATTTCTAAAGAAATTAAAAATAGAACTATCATATGACCCAGAAATCCCTCTCATAGGCATATACCCAAAGGAAATGAGATCACCACCTCATAAAGATTTCATCACTCTCATGTTCATTGCAGCATTTTCCACTATAGCCAAAATATGAAAATAACTTAGGTGTCCATTGACAGATTAATGGATAAAGAAACCGTGATATATATATATATAGTAGAATATTATATATAGTACATATACTATATATAATATATAGTATATAATATTCTATATAGTCGAATATTATATATAGTATATATAATAACATTCTATATATACTATATATAATAATCTATAATAATATTCTATATAGTAAAATATTATTCTACTATATAAAAATATTCTACTATAGTAGAATATTATTCAGCTTTAAAAAAGAAAGAGATAGGCTGGGTGTGGTGGCTCAAGCCTATAATCCCAGCACTTCGGGAGAACAAGGTAGGTGGATTGCTTGAGCTCAGTAGTTCAAGACCAGCCTGGGCAGCATGGCAAAATTCCATCTCTACAAAGAATTTAAAAAATTAGTGGGGCATGGTGGCGTGTGACTGTAATCCCAGCTACTAGGAAGGCTGAGGTGGGAGGATCACCTAAGCCAAGGAGGCTGAGGCTGCAGTGAACTGTGATTACACTACTGCACTCCAGCCTGGGCGAAAGAGTGAGACTCTATCTCAAGAACAAACAAACAAAGAAAAAGAAAGAAAGAAAGATCCAGGCAAAGTAGCTTGTGCTGGTAATACCAGCACTTTGGGCAGCTGAGGCAGAAGGATCACTTGAGCCCAGGAGTTCAAGACCATCCATGGCAATATAGCAAGACCTCATCTCTACTAAAAATTTAAAAATTAGTCAGGTATGGTGGCATGTCTGTGGTCCAAGCTACTCAGGAGGCTGAAGTGGGAGGATTGCTTGGTGCGGGAGGCTGAAGTTGCAGTGAGCCGTGGTCATGCTACCACACTCCAGCCTGGGCAACAAAACAAGACTGTCTCAAAACAAAAAAATTTAAAAGCAGGAGATTGTGTCATTTACCACAACATGGATGAAACTGAAGGTCAGTATGCTAAGTGAAATAAGTCAGACACAGAAAGAAAAATATGCATTATCTCCTCACTTACATGTGGAATCTAAAAGGAAAAGGAAAAAGAGGACTGGATGTGGTGACTCACTCTGGTAATCCCAGTACTTTGGAAGGCAGAGGCAGGCAGATCACTTGAGCCCAGGAGTTTGAGACCAGCCTTGGCAACATGGCAAAACCTCATCTCTACCAAAAAAAAAAAAAAAAACCGAAATTAGCTGGGCACGCAGGAGGTGTGCCTGTAGTCCCAGATGCTCAAGAGATTGGGGTAGGAGGGTCGACTGAGCCCAGGAGGTCAAGGCCTCAGTGAGCCGTGATCACACCATTGCACTCTAGCCTAGGCAACAGAGTGAGATCATGTCTCAAAAAAAAAAAAAAAAAAAAAAAAAAGGCATATATGACTACAGAGATAGATAATTAAACTGTGGTTACTGAGATTGAAGGAAAGCAAACGGGGAGATATAGGTCAGAGGATACAAAGTAGCAGACGTGTAAGATGAACAAAACTAGAAGACTAATGTACAAGATTTCTAGAGGTAATCAAATTGTACTGTATTTGGGATTCCTGCCAAATTAGTAGATTCTAGCTGCTCTTGCCACAGAAAACGAAACAATGGATAGCTATGAGAGATGATGAAGATGTTAATTGGCTCTACTATATAACCATTTTACAATCTGTATGTATCCTATAACATCATGTTGTATACCTTAAATATGCACAGTAAAATTTATTTTAAAAACAAAACAAAAGTCATAATAGAACCGTGCTCTGATAAAAGAGATTGAAAGGAGTGCCCTACTGCCCTTTGTTCTTCTGCCTTCCACCATGTGAAAACACAGCATGTCTGCTACCATGTGAAGGCCTAGGAACAGGGCACCATCTTGGAAGGAGAGACAGCAGCCTTGCCGGACACCAAATCTGCCAGTCCCTTGATCTTGGACTTCCCACTCTCTAAAATGGTGAGAAATGAATTGCTGTTGTTTATAAATTACCCAGGATAAGGTACTTTGTTGTAGCAGCAGAAATGGATTTAGACAGATGCTAGAAGCCATTCTGGCAAGGTCTCAGATATAAATGAGCAGCAACATGTTATTGAAAACTAGAGGAAGCATGATCCTTGTTATAAAGTGGCAAAGAACTTGGATGAACCGTGTTTGTGTTCTAGTGTTTCATGGAAGGTAGAACACGTGAGCAATGAAATTGAATATTTAAATGTATTTTAAAAGGAACTGTTAAGATAAAACCAGAAAGATTGGGAAGAGTCCGTATTGCAAAATATGAGAAAGTGTGTTCAGAAGAGAACATCAATGGCGTGGCTAGACTTGATAAGTAGATTATTGGATTAAACAAGCAGAAACACTGCCAGTTTGGATTGAAGGGGACAGGGACAGGATGAAATGAAGAAAGGCTGTCAGACTACTTAGATCTTATAGGATTGCACCATAGACCTATTTGTTGTGAATGCGCACTATTCTTCAAGACAAAGAAGAATGACCTTGAAAGTGATTCAGAGGTCATTAGGGTGGCCTCCTCGGATTCAGGGGGAGAAGGAGGGCAGGTGAGGCATCACCTCACTTTCAACAGGACAGACAGGGGTCTCCCAGAGCTTTGGAGATGGCGCCATGATCCCTGGCCAGCAGAGCAGAAGAGGTAGAACCTCTACCCCAGTGGACCTGGAGGGCACAGCACAAAACCAAAAAAGATTATCTTTAAACCTTAAGATCAAACAGAATTTGAATTGTTTGACCCTCATCACTCCTTCTTTCTGGTCTATTTCTCCCTTTGGGCATGGGAATTTCTATCCTACGCCTACCACACCACTGTATTTTGAGAGCACATAATTTACCTGATTTCACAGATAATTTTTCTTAGAATGAATTGTATGTACCTTGAGCCTGACCTACATCTGATTTAGAAGAGACTTTGGACTTTTAGACTTAATGTGGTAATGAGTTAAGATGATGTTTGAAAGATCAGCTGTTGCGATGGAATAAATCTATTTTGCATACA
Organism: Chlorocebus sabaeus; assembly: GCF_047675955.1. Classification (NCBI taxonomy): domain Eukaryota; kingdom Metazoa; phylum Chordata; class Mammalia; order Primates; family Cercopithecidae; genus Chlorocebus; species Chlorocebus sabaeus. The sequence goes on along the minus strand of NC_132915.1, from coordinate 10,571,568 downwards.
AGGACCTAAATTTAGGGGTGGAGGCTAGGGATGGAAATGGACTAAATGTTTATGTTCCCCCAAAATTCATATTTTGAAGACAACCCACTGTGTATTGGGAGGTAGGAACTTAGGGACATAATTAGGTTGAGATTAAGTCCTGAGGGTGAGGACCCTGTGATGGGATTACTGTCCCTGTGAGAAGAAGAGAGACCAGAACTCTCCCTACCACGAAAGGACACAGCAAGAAGGCAATCAGCCTCAAGGCAGGAAGAGGAACCAAATCAGCCAGCACCTTGATCAGTAATTCCTAGCCTCCAAAACCATGAGAAATAATTCCTATTGTTAAGCCACCCCGGGGAACCAAATCAGCCAGCACCTTGATCAGTAATTCCTAGCCTCCAAAACCATGAGAAATAATTCCTATTGTTAAGCCACCCAGTCTATGGTATTATATAATGGCAGCCTGAGCTGAATAATGCAATGTATAAACAGTGAGATCAGACAGTCTTCACCAACAATCAGCATATTCATAAACCATTTAAGCAATTTTCTTCCTATCTTATTGTTTTCTTTATTTAACAATATGCTTGTATTTCCTTGAGGGACTGTGTGATTGCTGGCTCCAAGGTCAGCAACACATTTGTGTATATTGCACTATAACTCATGCATTGATCATGAGATTCAAATTAGCTTAAGTTTAAGAGGTGAAGTCATTTACATTCTCAGAATAGTTTTTTTTGGTTTTTTTTGTTGTTTCCAATTTGGTTAAGCCTTAAGGGTACTTTTTGTTTTACGGAATTAAAAAAAAAAAATCCGTCTTTATAAGAAAGCCCAATGCAATACAAAGCCTAACAAGGGGCTCCAGGGCATCTGTTACTGTTGAAAATCTATTTTAATAAATTTACAGTATTGGCTTAATTATTTATAAATTAGGAAATACTAAAAGGAAAATCTGTTTTTGGCTTTGTGGGTTTTTTTAATGTTGGAAATGAAATAGGTCAACCAAATGCCGTTTCACAGTACATATCGATCCTTGCTGTAATCACAAAGCTTTTGGGATAGTAAGTGCATTTTTGTGATTTCTTCAGGGCAAAAATCTCAGTGTGATAGATCAGTGTTTTCCCTACAGTATATGACAAGGAAAAGAGACAAAAATCTGTCTCTCAAGAAGTTTACAAAAAGCAAGTCCAAAATAACTGTAACAAGCGTCGTTTCTCCTGCTTTCAGCTTCTGTGATCATAAGCATTTTAATCATCTCTGAGTCTTCACAGGAAAGGCCACCAGTGCTAAGTAAGGAAGACATCTATCACATTGTGTTTCGAGTTTCAGAATCCTTGTTTAACAATGCCTGAAGGCTGTCAGCTTTCCTGACAAACCATCAGAATGATGAACAACTCAGGCTTGGCAGGAAGGCCTTCATTGCAGGGAGTAGAGGAATTTGTTGAGGAAGGAGCCAGGAAAGCAAAGCCACCTGTCTCTCAGAAGCAAGTTATCAAAGTGTAGGAGACAATGATGGAAGTACCTAGGCCAGTCTTACAATCACTAAAATCTACTAACTTATTCAAAAATTATCATTGAAGCCTATCAACACCAGGCACTGATAGGGGCTCTGGAAATACTATAGTAGATGGGAGTAAGATATGACAAATAGTGGTAATTTCTATTCACATAAACCATGTTATTTTAGTTTCCATGTGAATTATAAAAATTAAGAAAAATATCCAGAACCAACACTCAGTCTGCAATGACTATATTTATATTCATTCCTTCAAAAAATATTCTAACTGACAACTTTATTATGACTTTGGGGTATTTTTTAAACAAAAATCTCATTTTATTATTATTATTTTCTGTGTGTGTGAGACAGAGTCTAGCTCGGTCACCCAGACTAGAGTGCAGTTGTGCAATCTTGGCTCACTGTAACCTCTGCCTCCCTGGTTCAAGCGATTCTCCTGCCTCAGTCTCCTGAGTAGCTGGGATTACAGGCACCCACCACCATGCCCAGCTAATTTTTGTATTTTTAGTAGAGACGGGGTTTCACTATCTTGGCCAGGCTGGTCTCAAACTGCTGACCTCATGATCCACCCGCCTCAGCCTCCCAAAGTGCTGGGATTACAGGCATGAGCCACCACAGCCAGCCAAAAAACTCATCTTTAAAAATCCAGACACTTCTAAAGTAAGTGTTTTTAAAAGTTGCTGTGACCTTTTCTATATATTTTCTCAGAAAAAGAACAATTTCATTTTTACCATTGATTGTATTAGTGACCATATAACCATGACTACTTGGCCAATGGTGTTTCACATTTTTGGTTTCTTGATAATTTTCAAAAGATTTAACCAATTTTGATGACATTTATTACACTACCAAGTCATGTGAAGATTTGTATTATTCTTTCTTCCTATTGAAACAAATGATCTAGCAGATGGCAACATTTTTGAATGGACAAATCTTGTACACACAGACAGTACCTTCACCCATATGTTTTGAAAGTGTAATTATTTTTGATGAGTATTTTTCAACAGATTATAATACTTGGTTATTTTAGCTACTTGTAATGGCTATAAGAAATTTTTAATATTTAAGGTTTCACTGATCAAAGTCTCTAGTTCATAGAAAAGTCAACTCTTTCCTTTAACCCAGAGCCTATATCATAGCTTTTTGCTTAAAACAGTTTGAGATATAATTGGAAAAAAAAAACCTGAGCATGTTTAAGTGTAAAACTTGACAAGTTTGATGTATGTGTACATCTGTGAAACCCTCACTACAATCAAATAATAAGCTCATTCATCTAAAAAATATCTTTGTATCCCTTGATAACCCCTCCTTCCTGCACCTCTCCAATTTTCCCTTCTCCCCATCCCCATTCCCAGGCAACCACTGATCTGCTTTCTGTAATTATGAATTAGATAGCATTTTCTAGAATTCTATATAAATGGAATCACAACACAGGTACTCTATATTCATCTAGCTTATTTCGTGTAACAGTTGTTGTGTATATCAATAGCTTATTCCTTTTTCACTAGTATAATTAGAGTCTATTGTGTGGCTCCAACAGTTTGTTTATCCACTCATGTATTGATGGATATTTTAGTTGTTTCCAGTTTGGAGCTATTACAAATAAAGCTACTATGAACATTTGTGTGCAAGTGTTTGTACAGACACATGATTTTATTTATCTTGAGTAAATAAGAACTCAATGGTTGAATCATATGACATGTATATTTTTAACTTTTGAAGAAATTACCGAAATGTTTTTCAAAATGGCCATATCATTGTACACTCCCAACAGAAGTGTATGAGAGTTCCAGTTGTTCCACAACCTCATCAATAATTCGTGTGGTCAATTTTAAACCATTTCAGTAGGTGTATGTGATAATCCATTGTGTTGATTTACAATTCTCTAATGACTAATGATGCTGAGCATCATTTTGTGTGTGTAAATAAATACATAAATCTTCCTTGCTGAAGTACATGTCCATATCTTTTGATCATTTTTATTTTTTGTTTTCTTCTTCTTCAGTCTCATGTTTTTATATATAATGGATACAAGTACTTAGTCAAATAAATAATATGCACACATTTTTCTCTCAGTCTATGACCTATCTTTCATATAAGAGATTTTCATTTTCTGAAATCTGTTCCCCTAAGAACAGAAGTCTTAAGTTTGATGAAGTCTAATTCGTAAGTTTTTTCCTTTACAAATCATGCTGTTGATATTTTTTGTAAGAAAGCTTTGCCTTAAGATAACACATATATTCTCTTATGCTTTCTTCTGGAAGTTTTATAGTTTGGGGTTTTACATTTAGCTTTATGATTCATTTTTAATTAATTTTTGAATATGTGAATTACCCAGATGAGTGATGGGCTCTTCCTGAGCTTTTTATTCTGTTTTATTAATTTACTTGTCCATCTGAACAACAAGAACACACTGTCTTGATTACTGTATCTAGGGAAGAAGTCTAGAAGTCAAATAGTGAAAGTTTTCTAATTTTGTTACAATTTTATTTTAGACATTCTAGATCATTTGCATTTCTATATGCATTTTAGAATCAGCTTGTCAACTTCTAGAAAAAAGTCTGATGGAATTTCGCATAGAAATGCATTGAAACTATAGATCAACTCAAAGAGAACTGACATTTTAACAAGAAGATGAGTCTTATAATCCATGAACATGGTATATGTATTTATTTGAGCATTCTTTAATTTTTTTTTTTTTCAGTAATGTTTTGTAGTTTTCAGGTCTGGTATATCTTTTGTAAGATTTACTCTTGAGTACCTTTTTATACTATGTAAATTGTGATGTTTCTTTACTTATAATGAATGGGGTCTTTTGTTGCTAGTATTAATATATGGAAATAAAGTTGACTTTTTATATGGATTTCTATATTGATTTTGAATAGTGCATTACTATTAAGGTAAGAGTAGTAGTTCTAGCAGCATTTTGGAGATTTGGTAGAATTTTCTATGTAGAAAATCATATTGTTAGCTAATACTAACAGTTTTACTTCTTCCTTTCCAATTTTCCTATCATGTGTTTCATTTCCTTTTTTTTTTTTTTTTCCTTTTGCATAGCCTAGACATTTTGACAAAATTTTGAATAAAAGTAGTAAGACAGACATTTTTGACTTGTTTCTGATATTGGGGGGAAATATCAGTCTCTAAGTATTAAGTATGATGTTACACATAGGGTTTTTTATTAATGCCTTTACAAAGTTGAAATGGTTTATTTCTATTTTTCAGTTTGTTGAGCGTTTTTGTTTTTTAAGGAATGCCTTTTTCACATTTATTTAAATGATCATACAGTTTTCCTTTTTAGTCTATCAACATGGAAGATTGCATCTATTGTTTTTTGAATATTAAACTAGCCTTGTTGTACTCATGGATTAAGAAACATTTGATCATATCTTTTCAGGAGGCACAGCAAGATAACCAAATAGAAGACATCACTGATCATCCTCCCTAAAGGAAAATCAAATCAAACAACTATCTAAGCAAAAAGAAGCTTTGTAAGAACCAAAAATTAGGTGAGCGATCACAGTACCTGTTTTAAATTTTACATCCTTGACAGAGATGCTGAAAAGAGTAGAAAAGATCGTCTTGAATTACCAATGCCCCCCCTCCCCCATCCTCCAGCAGCAGCCATGTGGCACAGAGAGAGAATCTGTGTGCTTGGGAGGGAGAAAGTACAGTGATAGTGGGACTTTCCATTAAAACTCAGTGCAGCCCAGTGACAGCAGAAAGCAACACTGGGCAGAGCTCAGCCAGCACCTATAGAAGGGGAATTTGGACTGCCCTAACCAAAGGGGAATTGCCCATCCCATCCCATCTGGAATTGGGTGAGATCCAATGCCAGATTTGACTCAGCATAGTTCCAGTGGTGGCAACAGGGGTGTCTGTGCCACCCCTTCCCCAGCTCCAGGGAGCTCAGTACAAAGAGAGAGAGACTTTGTTTGGGAAAAAGTAAGAGAAAAGAACAAGAGTCTCTGCCTGGTAATCCAGAGAATTCTTCTGGCTATTATCCAAGACCACCAAGGGAGTACCTTTACAAGTCTGCAAGAACCACAGCATTACTGGGTTTGGGGTGCCCAGATATGGGTATAGTGACCAAAAACATAGATTACATAACCCAAGTCCCTTTGAATACCCAGAACACCTTCCCAAGGACTGGTACAAACAAGCCCTGACTGCAAAGACAACAATAAATACTTAACTATTCAATGCCCAGATACTGACAAACATCCACAAGCACCAAGACCTTCCAGGAAAACATGACCTCATCAAACAAACTAAATAAGGCACCAGTAACCAATTCCAGAAAGACACACGTATGCAACCTTTCAGACAGAATTCAAAATAGCTGTTTTAAGATAATTTAGTGAAACTCAAGATATCACAGAAAAGGAATTCAGAATCCTATCAGATAAATTTAACAAAGAGGTTGAAATAATTAAGCAGAAATTCTGGCACTGAAAAATGCAATTGACATACTGAAGAATGCATCAGAGTCTCTTAACAGCAGACTTGATTAAGCAGAAGAAAGAAGTAGTGAGCTTGAAGACAGGCCATTTGAAAATACACAGTCAGAGGAGACAAAAGAAAAAAGAACAAAAAGAAATGTTGCACACCTACGGGATCTAGAAAATAGCTCTAAAGGTCAAATCTAAGAGTTATTGGCCTTAAAGAGAAGGTAAAGAGAGAGATCAGAGTAAAAAGTTTATTCAAAGGGATAACAACAGAGAATTTCCCAAACCTAGAGAAAGATATTAATACTTAAGTAAAAGAAAGTTATACAACACCAAGCAGATTAAACCCAAGTAAGATCACTTCAAGACATTTAATAATCATACTCCCAAAAGTCAAGGATAAAGAAAGAATCATAAAAGCAGCAAAAGAAAGGAAACAACATGTAATAGAGCTCCAAAACACCTGGCAGCAGACATTTTTAGTAGAAACCTTAGAGGCCAGGAGAGAGTAGCATGACATATTTAAAGTGCTAAAGGAAAATAACTTCTGTCTTAGAAGAGTATATGCAGTGACATGACGGAAAAATAAAGACTTTCCCAGACGAACAAAAGGTGATGAATTTTATCAACACCAGACCTGTCTTACAAGAAATGCTAAAAAAAGCTCTTCAATCTGAAAAAAATAAGACATTAATGAGCAATAAGAAATCATCTGAAGGTGCAAACTCACTGGTAATAGTAAGTACACAGAAAAACATGGAATATGATAACACTATAATGTGGTGTGTCTACTACTCATATCATGAGTAAAAAGACTAAAAGATGAACTGATCAAAAATAATAACTACAACAGCTTTTCAAGACATAGTACAATAAGACAGAAATAGAAACAACAAAAAAGTTAAAAAGCAGAGGGACAAAGTTATACTGTACAATTTTTATCAGTTTTCTCTTTGCTGGTTAGTTTGTTCATGCAATCAGTGTTAAGTTGTCATCAGTTTAAAATAATTGGTTATAAGATATTATTTGCAAGCCTCATGGTAAACCTCAAATAAAAAAAACATGCCACAGAACTTCTAGCTGACTCTTTAAGGAAAAAAAGAAAGAAAACATGCAACAGACACACAGAAAATAAAAACAAGAAATTAAAATATACCACCAGAGAAAAAATCACCTTCACTGAAAGAAAGACAGGAAGGAAGGAAAGAAGGAAAACCATAAGACAACCATAAAACAAGTAAAATGGCAAGAATAAGTTAGTGCTTATCAATAATAATATTGAATGTAAATGAATTAAACTGTCCAATCAAAAGACACAGAGTGACAGAATGGATTTAAAAAAAAAAAAAAAAATGACCCAGTGATCTGTTGCCTTCTAGAAACATACTTCACCTATAAAGACACACGTAGACTGAAAAGGGATGAAAAAGATATTCCATGCAAATGGAAACCAAAAAAAGATCAAGAGTTAACTACATTTATATCAGACAAAATGTATTTCAAGAAAAAACTATAAAAAAAAGAAAAGGAAGGTCATTATATAATGATAAAGTGGTCAATTCAGCAAAGAAATATCGCAATTGTAAATATATGCACCCAATAGTGGAGCACCCAGATATACAAAGTAAACGTTATTAGAGCTAAAGAGAGAGATAGAGCCCCAACACGATGATAGCCAGAGAGTTCAACACCTCACTTTCAGTATTAGACAGATCATTTAGACAGAAAATCAACAAAGAAATATCAGACTTAATCTACACTATGGACCTTATGAATCATATATGCACCTTATGCATCTACACTATGGACCTTATACATATTAAGGAAACATTTTAATGATTGCAGAATACACATTCTTCTCAGCACATGGATCATACTCAAGGATAGACCGTAAGTTAGGTCACAAAACCAGTTTTGAAAAATTCAAAAAAATTGAAATTATATCAAATATTTTCTCTGATCACAATGAAATAAAACTAGAAATCAATAGCAATAGGAATTTTTGAAACTACACAAACACACGGAAACTAACCAATATGCTCCTGAATGACCAGTGGGTCAATGAAGGAATTAAGAAGAAAATTGAAGAATTTCTTCAAACAAATGATAATGAAAACACAACCTGTCAAAACCAATGGAAGATAGCAAAAGCACTACTAAGGGAAAAAGGTCTCAGCTGTAACTGTGAAAGGTACATCAAAAAACTCGAAAGACCTCAAATAGACAACTTCACAATTCATCTTAAAGAACTAGAAAAGAGCCGGGTGTGGTGGCTCATGCCTGTAATCCCAGCACTTTCAGAAGCCAAGGCAGGTGGATCAAGATGAGGTCAGGAGATCGAGACCATCCTGGCTAACATGGTGAAACCCTACCTCTACTAAAAATACAAAAAATTAGCCTGACGTGGTGGCGGGTGCCTGTAGTCCCAGCTACTCAGGAGGCTGAGGCAGGAGAATGGTGTGAACCCGGGAGGCAGAGGTTGCAGTGAGCCAAGATTCTGCCACTACACTCCAGCCTGGGTGACAGAGCAAGACTCCGTCTCAAAAAAAAAAGAACTAGAAAAGAAAGAGCAAACCAAACCAAAAATTAGTAGAATAGAAATAATGAAGATCAGAGAAATAAATATAATTGAAACAAACAATACAAAAGATCAATGAAACAAAAGCTGGTTTTTTATAAAGATAAAATTGACAAACCTTTAGCTAGACTAAGAAAAAAAGAGAGAAGATCCAAATAAATAAAATCAGAGATGGTAAGTAAACATTATAACCAAGCCCTCAGGACATTAAAGATCATTAGATCGACATCATTAGATCTTTAAAGTTGGCAACTATATGCCAATAAATTGGAAAAACTAAAAGAAATGGATAAATTCCTAGACACATGTAACCTACCAAGATTGAACCATGAAGAAATCCAAAACCTGAACAGGTCAATAACGAGAAACAAGATCAACGCTGTAATAAAAAGTCTACCAGCAAAGAAAAAGCCAGGACCTAATGGCTTCACTGCTGATTTTTACCAAAAATTTAAAGAACTAATACCAATCCTACTCAAACTATTTTGAAAAAATGGAGGAGGAAGTAATACCTCCAAACTCATTCTATGAGGCCAGTATTATCTTGATATCAAAACCAGACAAACACAATAATAATAATAAACAATTACAGGCCAATATCCCTGATGAACTTTGATACAAAAATTCTCAACAGGCCAGGTGCGGTGGCTCACGCCTGTAATCCCAGCACTTTGGGAGGCCAAGGTGGGCGGATCATGAGGTCAGGAGATCGAGACCATCTCGGCTAACACGGTGAAACCCCATCTCTACTAAAAATACAAAAAATTAGTCGGGTGTGGTGGCAGGTGCCTATGGTCCCAGCTACTCGGGAGGCTGAGGCAGGAGAATGGCGTGAACCGGGAGACAGAGCTTGCAGTGAGCCGAGATTGCGCCACTGCACTCCAGCCTGGGCAACAGAGTGAGACTCCATCTCAAAAAAAAAAAAAAAATTCTCAACAAAATACTAGTAAACCAAATTCAACAATGCATTAAAAATATCATCCATCATGACCAACTGCGATTTATCCCAGGGACACAAACATGGTTCAACATATGCAAATCAATCAATGTAATACATCATATCTACAGAATGAAGTACAAAAACAATATGATAATTTCAACTGATGCTGAAAAAACATTTGATCAAATTCAACATCCCTTCATGATAAAAACTCTCAAAAAACTGGGTATAGAAGGAACATACTTCAACATAATAAAAGCCATATACAAAAGACCAACTGCTAGTATCATACTGAACGAGGAAAAGCTGAAAACCTTTCCTCTAAGATCTGTAACATGACAAGAATGACCACTTTCACCACTGTTATTTAACACAGTACTGGAAGTCCTTGCCTGAGCAATCAGACAAGAGAAATAAATAAAGGGCATCCCAACAGGTAAGGAAAAAGTTAAATTATTCTTGTTTGCAGATGACTTGATCTTATATTTGGAAAAACCTAAAGACTTCACAGGAAAACTGTTAGAACTGATAAACAAATTCAGTAAAGTTGTGGGATACAAAGTCAACACACAAAAAATAGTCACATTTTTATATGCCAACAGTGAACAATGTGAAAAAGAAATTTTAAAAGTAATCCCATTTACAATAGCCACACAAAAAATTAAATACCTAGGAATTAACCAAAGAAGTGAAAGATCTCTATAATGAAAACTATAAAACACTGATGAAAGAAATTGAAGAGGACACCAAAAAATGGAAAAATATTTCATGTTAGTGGATTGAAAGAATCAATATTGTTAAAATGTCCGTATTATCCCAAGCAATCTACAGATTCAACGCAATCCCTAGCAAAATATCAATGACATTCATCACAGAAATAGAAAAAACAATCCTAAAATGTATATGGAACCAAGAAAGACCCAGAATAGCCAACACTGTCCTAAGTAAAAAGACCAAAACTGAAACAATCACATTACCTGACTTCAAATTATACTACAGAGCTATAGCAACCAAAACAGCATGGTACTGGCATAAAAACAGACACATAGACCAATGGGGTGGAATAGAGAACCCAGAAACAAATCCACACACCTACAGTGGACTCATTTCCAACAAAGGTGCCAAGAACACACAGACTGGGGAAAAGACAGTATCTTCAATAAATAGTGCTGGGAAAACTGGATATCCATATGCAGAAGAATGAAACTAGACCCCTATCCCTTGCCATATACAAAAAATCAAATCAAGTCTTAGATTTAAGTCTTAAATCCATTAATTCCTTCAAACTAAAAGAAACAACTAAAAGAAAACATTGAGGAAACTCTCCAGGACATTGGAGACTTCTTGGGTAATACCTCACAAACACAGGCAACCAACGCAAAAATGGACACATAGGATCACATCAAGTTAAAAAGCTTCTGCACAACAAAGGAAATAATCAACAAGGTGAAAAGACAACTCACAGAATGGGAAAAAATATTTGCAAACTATGTATCTGACAAGGGACTAATAACTAGAATATATAAGGAGTTCAAACAATTCTTAGGAGTAAAATCTAATAAAACAATTTTTAAAAGGGGCAAAAGATCTGAATAGACATTTTCCAAAAGAAGACATGCAAATAGCAAACAGGTATATAAAAGGTGCTCATCGGCCAGGTGCAGTGGCTGATGCCTGTAATCCCAGCACTTTGGGAGGCCAGGGAAGGCAGATCATAAGGTCAGGAGATGGAGACCATCCTAGCCAACATGGTGAAACCCCGTCTCTACCAGTACAAAAATTAGCTGGGCATGGTGTTGCGCACCTGAAGTCCTGGCTACTCGGGAGGCTGAGGCAGAAGAATCGCTTGAACCTGGGAGGCAGAGGTTGCAGTGAGCCAAGATCACACTGCTGCACTCCAGCCTGGCAACAGAGCGAGACTCCATTCACAAAAAAAAAAAAAAAAAAAAAATTTAAAATTAAGAGAAAAAAAGATTATCATCATCATTGATTATCAGAGAAATGCAAATCAAATCTACAATGAGGTATCTCATTCCAGGTAAAGTGGCTTTTATACAAAAGACAGGCAATAACAGAGGCTGGCGAGGATATGGAGAAAAGGGAACCCTGGAACACTGTTGGTGGGAGTGTAAATTAATACAGCCATTATGAGGAATGGTTTGGAGTTTCCTCAAAAAACTGGAAATAGAGCTACCATATGATCCAGCAGTCTCACTGCTAGGTATATACCCAAAAGAAAGGACATTAGTATATTGAAGAGAGATCTGAACTCCCATGTTATTGCAGCACTATTCACAATAGCCAACATTTGGAAGCAACCTAAGTGTCCATCAACAGATGAATGGATAAAGAAAAGGTGGTGCATATACACAATGGAGTATTCTGCAGCCATAAAAATGAATAAGATACTGTCATCTGGTTTGCAACAACATGGATGGAACTGGAGGTCATAATGTTAAGTGAAATAAACCAAGCACAGAAAAACAAACTTTACATGTTCTCACTTATTTGTGGGAGCTAAAACTTAAAACAAACTCATACAGGTAGCGAGTAGAATGATGGTTACCAGAAGTTGGGAAAGGTAGTAGCAGGGGAGATGGGGGAATGGTAAATGAATACAAAAATATAGTTAGAATGAATAAAATCTAGTATTTGATAGCACAACAGGGTGACTACAATCAATGATAATGTGTCACACATTTTTAAAGAACCAAGAGTATAATTGGACTGCTTGTAACACAAACAAACAAAGAATAACTGTTTGAGATGAAGGATACTTCATTTACCCTGACGTGATTATTACGCATTGTATGCCTGTATCAAAATATTTCTTGTACCTCATAAATATATATACCTACTATGTACCAACAAAAATTAAAAATAAATTTAAAAAAAATGTTTATTAACCTGTATTATCCTTTTTATGTACTGTTGGAATTGATCTGTTAAAATTTTGTGGAAAACTGTTTTTGGTTTGTAGTTTTCCTTTCTTGAAATTTCTGTGTTTGGTTTTTGGTATCAGATTAATGCTAGCCTTATAGAACTAGTTGGGAAGCAGTCTCCTCTTTTTAATTTTCTGTAACAGTTTGTTTAGAGCTGATATTTATTTCTTAAATGATTGGCAGAATTTACAAGTGAACACTTTGGCTTGGAGTTCCCTTCATGGGAAGATTTTTTAACTAAATATTTAATTACTTTAACAAACAGAGGTCTATTCAAGATAATCTATTTCTTTTTGATTAAGCTATGTGAGAATGTTTCTTTGAATAAATCTGTCCCTTTCATCTAAGTTGTCAAATATTCTTGATATAAAACTGTTAATGCTATTACCCTATTAGGCTTTTAATACCAATAAATTCTTTAAAATTCTAATGTTGGTAATTTGTGTCCTCTCTCTCTCCTTTATTGGTTTGTTTTCTAATTATTCTGGTTAGAGATTTATCAATATCTCCTCAAAGAGCCAGCTTTGGGGTTTATTGATTTTCTTTAATTTTTTTGGCTTTCTATTTCAATGATTTATAGTCTGATCTTATTTTTTTCTGTATAATTGAATTTAACTTGCTCTTCTTTTTTTCTAGATTCTAAAGATGGAATCTGAGGTCATTGATTTGAGACCTTTTTTTCTTTTTTGAGACAGAGTCTCGCTCTGTCGCCCAGGCTGGAGTGCAGTGGCGCGATCTCCGCTCACTGCAAGCTCTGCCTCCCGGGTTCACGCCATTCTCCTGCCTCAGCCTCCCGAGTAGCTGGGAATACAGGCTCCCACCACCATGTCCAGCTAATTTTTTGTGTTTTTAGTAGAGACGGGGTTTCACAGTGTTAGTCAGGATGGTCTCGATCTCCTGACCTTGTGATCCGCCCGCCTGGGACTCCCAAAATGCTAGTATTACAGGCGTAAGCCACTGCACCCAGCAAGACCTTTTTTTCTAATGTAATTATGGTGTGCTATAATTTTCCCTCTAAGTACTGCTTTAGCTGTGTTCCATACATTTTGATGTTTTGTTTTTATATTCATTCAGGTCAAAATACTTTTCAATTCCCCTTTTGATATCTTCTTTAACTAATGGATTGTTTAGAAATGTATTGTTTACTTTCCAAATACTTGGAACTAGTTGGGACAATTAGTATTCTAATATCTTCTTTCTGGGTTTGCTTTCTAATTTAATTTCATTTTAGTAAGAGAACATATTTTGTATGACAAGAATCCTTCAAATTTTTTGAGACTTGTTTTATGGTTCAGAATATGGTCTAACTTGGTGAGTGTTCTGTCTACACTTGAAAAAAAAAATGTGTTCTGTCATTGGGTGAAGGCAGCAACTACTGATATGATAAGGTGTCAATGAGAAAAAATTGGGTAATAGTATTGTTCAAGTGTTCTATATCCTTACTAATTTTCTGTCTGTTTGTGCTACCAATTATTAAGAGAGAGATTGTGGATTTTTCTTTATCTTTACAGATATATCAGATTTTGCTTCAAGTATTTAAAGCTTTAGTCTTTGGGGCCTAAATGTTTAGAGCCAGTTGTCCTCTTGATGAATTGACACCTTTACCATTATGAAATAACCATGTTTATCTTAGTGTCAATGGGAATATTCTTTACTTTATAATATACTTTGATATTAATTTAGTTACTACCAGTTTGTTTGTTCGTTCGTTTTAACTAGCATTAGCATTGCATTTTTTTCATTTTGACTTTTAACTTATTTGTATTTTTACTTTCAAATGCATTAGATGGTTGTCTACAGTAGCTGTTGGGAACAGGTAGTTTTAATTCTGTGTGAATTCTGGGTATTATTTCCTCTAATCCTTCTAGGTAGCTCCTTCCCCAGCCAGTTTCCTCAAATGCATGCACTGATTAGTACTAAACTGAATACTACAAATTTGCAGAATTTTCCCTACATAGCTCTTTCCTCTCTGGTACTCTGCCCTGTGAAATCTAACAACCTTGGCTTCCCCAGGCTTGCAGCCAAGCCTTCTCAACACAAGACCACTAGATTCTGCCTGGGTTCCCTCTTCCTATACTGCAGAATAGAAACTTTTTCCACACAATAAGCTGGGGCAATTGTAGGGCACTCTTCATTTGTCCCATTTCCAGGATCATTATCTTTCATGACTTGATACCCTATGTATTGAGTGCCCTTTTTAAAAAACATATTTTCATGTGATGTTTTTGTTATTTCAAGCAGTAGGGTAAGTCTAGTTCCTGTTATTTCATCTTGACCAGAAGTAAAATCTCTCAATTTTCCTTTTAATATTTTCTAGAACATAGAGTCTCAGTTGCCAAGTAAATCAAACATTGTTTTCTTTTTTTTTTTTAGACAGAGTCTCGCTCTGTCACCAGGCTGGAATGCAGTGGCACGATCTCAGCTCACTGCAACCTCCGCCTCCTGGGTTCCAGCAATACTCCTGCCTCAGCCTCCTGAGTAGCTGGGATTACAGGCGCCCACCACCACATCCGGCTGATTTTTGTATTTTTAGTGAGACTAGGTTTCACCAAGTTGGCCATGATGGTCTTGATCTCTTGACCTCGTGATCCGCCCACCTCAGCCTCCCAAAGTGCTGGGATTACAGGTGTGAGCCACCATGCCCAGCCAAACATGTTTTTAATTTTTGAAATTCTGAATGACTATAATGTATTAGCAACAAGTATAAAGTTTAAGACATACTGATACACTTCGGAATTCACAAATATGCTCTAAAATTTTTTCCCTTTAATCATATGAAGCATGTGTTTCAAATTCTGAAGCATTGTTTTGTTCATAGTACCAGTCTGATTATTTTCCTCATATAAGGAGTAAACTACTCTGAGTCTTTTCCTTTTTTTTATTTATTTTTTTTTTTTTGGTTAACTAATGCGACAACTTTAAAAATTAAATTTAACTTAAATTCAAACACAAAGAAATCAGTAATAACACCTCCCTGAGTTAGAAATACATTCAATTCTCTTTGGTCTTGATGCTTAAAAACTTGTAAGGTTTATAATTTTGATGAAGAAATGCCCTGCACACTTTCAAGAACAGGTAGTGAGACAGCTTAAAGAAGGCTTGGAAATTCAGTCTTTATGTCTTGGATTTTCAGCGTTTAGGGATGATGTATACTTGCCTTTAGTGACTCTACAGCCCTATACCCTGCACAATTTCTGGTGCTCATCGAATGCTGAAAAACAAAACAAAACAAAACTATACAAAAACTTCCCTTTTGTTGCCCACAAAAAAAAAAAATCAGTAAGAGTGCAATCTGAGCAAGCTTATGATTTTAATCAGTGTTGCCTAAGGCTTTAATGTCAGGGCATCAGGCATTGGGCCAAAGAGATTAAATTCACCCAGGACCTCACAGCAATTGACTTGTTTTTTAAAACATAGCATTACAACAATGAGAATACGGC
Source organism: Chlorocebus sabaeus (assembly GCF_047675955.1). NCBI lineage: Eukaryota > Metazoa > Chordata > Mammalia > Primates > Cercopithecidae > Chlorocebus > Chlorocebus sabaeus. The sequence continues at coordinate 10,555,722 of NC_132915.1, read as the reverse complement.
CTTGGCTATATTTCAGATTTGTTCATCTTTCATTGGTTTATTTTGAGAAGAAAGGTATTAGATTAAACAATGTCAAGAACATTCTTGAAGGGAAAAGGAATGCATAAACAGGCAACTCAGAGCTGTGGGACAGAAGGAGAGCATGGGTGGCAGAAGAGCTGACCCTCCACACTTGCCTCCATGTTGGCAGGAGCACCACGGGGACAGATCCAGACTAGGCTCAATGTTATCAGGCTCTGGGCTGTTTGAAACTCACCTAGCAACCATATAGACAGATGTGGATGGACAGGAGAAGTTAGACATGGCCCAGGTCATGCAGGCAAATGGCACTGAAACAAGCCATGGGCAAGCCAGGTGTAGAGGAGAGAGAGGTCTCAGGAGCACAGCTGGGGACAAGGATCTAGGCTGGTGGAGGAAAAGGCTCCAGACCGCTGGGTCATTCACTTCAGCAGCATTTGCCGCATCTCTCCTGGGGACCAGGCACCGTGCCCTTGACTGGAGGCACGGATGAGCAGGAGTCAGTCCCTGCCTCAGGGAGGACACCACTAAGGGAGGGAATTTCCGGGAGACGACTGTACCCTCTGAGATCCAGTCACCTGTTGTTGGTATAAGGAAATGCAGTATGAAGCTGCAGGCGTCAACAGAAAAATCCGGCGTGGGTTCTGAGGGCATGTCTCCCTAGCATTTCTCCTGTCCTGAAAAGTCACTACTCCATTCCCCAAGCCCTTGCTTTCTTCGTTGACCCTGTATCTCTCTTTCTTTTTCACACTTACATGCACGCATACACAAGCATACCCCACCATCCAAAAGAGTCATAAACAACTAGCTCTGATAAAAGAGGAGATCTCCAAAAGCGGCACCGGAAGGTTTGTGGGGGAACAGACGAGGGAAGAATCAGTTCTTGGAAGAAAGAAGGGACAGAGAAGTTTCCGGAAAGGGGACAGTTGAATGCACTTTTTTTTTTTTTTTTTTTCAGACAGAGTTTCGCTCCTGTTGCCCAGGCTGCAGTGCAATGGCACAATCTCAGCTCACTGCAACCTCCGCCTCCCAGGTTCAAGGGATTCTCCTGCCTCAGCCTCCCAAATAGCTGGGATTACAGGTGCCCGTCACCACACCTTGGTAATTTTGTATTTTTAGTAGAGATGGGGTTTCACTGCATTGGCCAGGCTGGTCTCGAGCTCCTCACCTCAGGAGATCCACCGTCTCGGCCTCCCAGAGTGCTGGGATTACAGGCATGAGCCACAGCACCAGCAAGTACAGTTTTTAAAAGAATGAAATGTACTAAGTATTTGGAGGAGGAGAGTTAGGAGAGCAAGGCAGGGAGAGAAAGCTACGTGGTCAAAGCCTCCAAGGTGTGAAAAGGCCTAGAGTGTCCTGTAGGATGGAAACCTTCAGGTGGCAGGGAGTGGCTGGCAAAGAGCTGGGAGGGGGGTGGGCTCTTGGGGGGGCCCCAGGCCTCACAGGATTTTGAGGCCTGGGGCGTCCTCATCCCAGGAAGAATGAGGTGCTGGAAAGTGCCCCCCTGAACTTTTGAAAGCCAGTTACATGGAAAACAGTGTCACATAGGGAGTGACAGAAAGTAAGAAAATCAATTAAAAAGTTACTGCAGGGCAGGGTGGGTGGCCCATGCCTATAATCCCAGCCCTTTGGGAGGCCAAGGCAGGGAGATCACTTAAGCCCAGGAGTTTCAAGATAAGCCTGGGCAACATGGCAAAAACCCAGCTCTACTAAAAATACAAAAATTAGCAGGGCTTGGTGGCGTGTGCCTGTAATCCCAGGGAGACTGAGGTGGGAGAATCGCTTGAGCCCGGAAGGCAGAGGTTGAAGTGAGCTGAGATCATGCCACTGCACTCTGACCTGGGCAACAAATCCAGACCTTGTTTCAAAAAAAAAAAAAAAAAAAAGTTACTGTGGTAGCCCAGGCAAAAAACATTGATGGCTCTTCACATTCCAGAATATTCCTGGCATGAGAATTTTATGAGCACATAAAATTAGAACTCACCTATTGGTGTCCACACACTAACAGAATTAGGAGATTCCCTACGTGGATTCCCTCTCATTCCTTCCAACTCCACCTCCCACAGAGAAAATGTTTTGTTTACTGTAGCTTTAAATTGTTTTAAATTTTACATCTTTACTTTTCACAATACCTAGAAGGGATGCGGGCAGAGAGAAAGTAGTTAATAGATAACATCGCCCTTAGAGAAAGGCAACACTGGATAAAATATAACTGCGTGACCTGCTCTTGCTCCCTGTACGTGCAAATGGTGCAGTCCCCTCAAGCGACCTTAATGAAATCAGGGAGTGACACAAGGGCCTAACCTCCAGGCGTGGCAGGGACCCAGCCCACTGAGTGCATTCCCCAGAGACAGAGCCTCCTCCACTGGGTCCCTATAGCTGGAAATACAGAGAGATAAAACCAAACATGAATAATGAGCCTGTCATTCAGGTGTTAGCCTCCACTTTGAAACTGCACTACAACTATTTCCAAGATAAGAACTGAAAGCCTGAGCTGAGTACCTGCTCTGCCTTGAACAACTGCAAGGAAATCTAAAGCCAGGGTACCCTTCCGTGAAAGATTATAATTACTGCCACACCTGTGTTTCGCAGGTGGTTTTTGAGAGGGCAGCGAGTGAAAAAATACAGTGGGTGAGATGATATGTAAATATAAAATATTAACAAATAAATACACATAACATAGTATTTGACTTTAACAATCAGGAAAGGCTCTCCTTTACCAACAGCCAACACACACATATATGATACGTGTTATGAGAACATGGCATTGGCCGGGCATGGTGGCTGACGCCTGTAATCCCAACACTTTGGGAGGCTGAGGTGGGCAGATCACTTGAGGCCAGGAGTTCAAGATCAGCCTGGCCATCATGGTGAAACCTGTCTCTATTAAAAACACAAAAATTAGGCCGGGTGCAGTGGCTCACACCTGTAATCCCAGCACTTTGGGAGGCCGAGGTGGGCTGATTATCTGAGGCCAGGAGTTCGAGACCAGCTTGGCCAACGTGGTGAGACCTTGTCTCTACTAAAAATGCAAAAATGAGTCAGGTGTGGTGGCACAACCCTATAGTCCCAGATGCTTGGGAGGCTGAGGCAGGAAAATCGCTGGAACCCGGGAGACGGAGGTTGCAGTGAGCTGACACTGTCCCACTGCACTCTAGCCTGGGTGACAGAGCGAGACTCCATCTCAAAATAAATAAATAAATAAAAATACAAAAATTAGCTAGGCATGGTGGCGCACACCTATAGTCCCAGCTACTCAGGTGGCTGAGGCAGGAGAATCTCTGGAACCTGGGAGGTGGAGGCTGCAGTGAGCTGAGATCGCATCTCTGCATTACAGCCTGGGCAACAAAGCAAGACTCCATCTCAAAAACAAACAAACAAACAAACAAATAAATAAATAAATAAATAAATAACGTGGCATCTTATTTTCTGGGTTCTTCTCTTTTCCTTCTCTACTTTGTCTCTGTGTCTATTTTAACATCTCTGAAAATCATTCCGAGGCACTGAGCGATTGTCTGAGGATGTCTGCTACTGTTTTTCATAGCCATCTGCCATCTTTGCTGGCTCTTCATGTTTTCCCTGGACTCCTTTTACCTTGTCTTAGAACTCATCTGAGCCTCAGGGTCTACTTGAGATAGAAACGTGGTATCTTAGGACAAGCTCTACCCAAGGAAGGAATTCAGGCCACAAGGAGCCTCCGAATGTCCCAGCCTGCTCATCCCTGGGTGAACACAGCTCTGGCTGTAATTCAAAGCTCTCCTAAAAGTGTAACCACCCAAGGGGTTCACCTTGCTTGCTGCCTAGACAAAGCTGAGTCATCAAGACAGAGGAACTGCAATAGAGAAAGAGTAATTCACGCAGAGTTGGCTGTGCAGGAGACCAGAGTTTGATTATTACTCAAATCAGTCTCCCCGAGCTTTCGGGGAGCAGAATCTTTAAGGATAACTTGGTGGGTGGCGGGAAGCCAGTGAGCAGGGAGTGCTGATTGGTTAGAGATTAAATCACAGGGAGTCAGAACTGTCTTCTCGCATCAAGTCAGTTCCTGGTTGGGGGCTACAAGATTAGAAGAGCCAGTTTATTGATCTGGGTGGAGCCAGCTGATCCATCAAGTGCAGGGACTGCAAAATATCACAAGCACTAATTTTAGGAGCAGTTTAGGGAGTGTCAGAATCTTGTAGCCTCCAGTTGCTTGACTCCTAAACTATAATTTCTAATCTTATGGGTAACGTTAGTCCTACAAAGGCAGTCTAGTTCCCTGGCAAGAAGGCGGTCTGCTTTGGGAAAGGGCTGTTACCGTCTTTGTTCAAACTATAAACTAAGTTTCTCCCAAAGTTAGTTCAGCCTATGCCCAGGAATGAACAAGGACAGCTTGGAGGTTAGAAGCAACATGGAGTCAGTTAAGTTAGATCTCGTTCACTGTCTCAGTCATAAATTTGCAAAAGCAGTTTCAAAAGCTGTGCTTGTCAGTTGGCCTCACATCTGCATGTCTACTTCAGTGGCCACAAAATTTCCAGAGCTTAGCACTTTTCTCCACTTTTGTTGGACACCTGGCTCATCCCACAAGTACTTCTGCAAATATACTTTTTATTTAAGTTATTTGCTTTCCTCGGAAACTAGAGCATCATTGAGGGAGCAAATGTCTGTAAAGTTCCTAGAGGAGCTCTCAATCCCGAGGCTGAAGCACAAAAGCCCGACATTGCTCCAAAGTACGGGCTTGCTCTCATGACAACCTCAGGTTCAAGATCAACAGCTGGTGATATTTAGGGAAGGCCTTGCTTTGTTTTGGTGTGTAGTTAAGCATCACTCCCATTGAGGAGTTTTACACACACACACACACACACACACACACACACTAGAGAAATACAGAGAGCTGAAGATAGATACGCAGGTAGGCAGAGTATGTGGAGATACAGCACCAAGGTCAGAAACATCACTGGGGTCCAAACTCAAATGGCTTCACAGTCTTCCAAGGAACACTAATGTGTAAATGTGGTTGGTGGGAGTGGGTGGAGAAGACAATAGGGAAAGTTAAGAGCTTCAGGGAAGTGAAGAGTGCCCAAGGTCTTCACATTTCAATGATTTTAAATTCATATTTTGAGACATGTCTGCAGGCAGCAGAGGCTTGAAGATCACAGCCTGAGACATCCTGATTCTGTCATGCTGCCCGAACATTGCCTCCTCTACTGCTGTTGTTGTTGGCACTAAACCTTACTGCCCAGACTGCCATCCAATTAGTAATAGGATTCATCAACACTTTTGAATTAAGTGAGGGGGGAGGTACGGAAAGATGTCATTCATTCATGCCCACCATCACAGGAGATGCAAGCTTCATAAAACAAATCCATGCCCTCAACCAGCTAGGGAACAATGTGAGGACATAGGGTTTGTAAATAAGGGCCGGATTACAAAGCAGTGCAGGATCAATGTCAACAAGCCTGGCATGGAAAAATACCCATCATGGGGTGTTAGAGTAGGATGGATTCTTTCCAGATGTGGTCAACTAGAAAAACATCACAAAAATATCTGGGGCTGGGCACAGTGGCTCACACTTATAATCCCAACACTATAGAATGCTGAGGCAGGAGGATTGCTTGAGCCCAGGAATTCATGACTAGCCCAGGCAACACAGAGAGACCCCGTCTGATGAAAGAAATTATCTGAGCATGGTGGTACACACCTGCAGTCCCAGCTGAGGAAGGAGGATCACTTAAGCCTAGGAGTTCAAGGTTGCAGTGAGTTCTAATCATGCCATTGTACTGCAGCCTCAGCAACAGAGCAAGCCCCTGTCACCCCCACTCCCAAAACTGGGATTTTTACTATGCTTGAAAAATAAATCAGATTTTAGGGACAGAGTAATGTAAGGTCAGTCTCCTCATTTATTGCAAAAAATATTATTTTCAGACATTAAAATTGCAAATGGACATTCACACTGCCTCCACAGACCAAATGAGCTTATCTGTGGAGCTTGATAAAGATGACAAAGAGAGTTATCGAAAAAGGTTTCTGAAGTCTGGAATGAAATCTAGAGATGGGTTCTAGGAGCACAGATGATCCAGATTAAAGAAAATAGACAAACTGTGTGGACAGCTCTTCCCTATCACTGTGAAATCTGCCAGAGAGCCCAGACACCACTCCTGATCTCCCAGCTACAACAGCAGTACCAACAGCTTGGATAACTCATCCCAAGGAGAGTCTAAACTATCCAGAAAGGATAGATCTGTCAAAATATTTGTGTAAGCTTGGCAATTTTGAGCTGCTTATTAATAGGTTTTTTTCCAACTCAATTTGCTGTGCAAAGTTCCATAATTAACCTTCCAACAATACTTCATTTTGGTTGGAGTTAAAAATCTTCACAAAATAAATAGAATTCCTGGTATAGCTACCATCTGAGAGCCTCTAAATGATTCGCACGCAACATCCTGTCTTCATCATTGTAAATGTGAGGGTTCTTGGATTGCAAGCACCCAAAACCAGATCAAACTAATTTAAGTAAAAATAGATTTTATTGGCTCATAGAACGGGAAGCAAGTCTCCAGAAACAGATCTTATGAGGGAGTAAGAGCTAAATGCTAGTCTCTCTGAGGTAATACCCTTGAATGAATGAGCACTAATTGTTTTTAATCTCAGCCTAACACTCAACTTCCACAGGGAGACTGTGACTGAACTTGGGTCACATGCTTACTTCATGGTAGGTAAGTGGGAAATGCCTTGGACACCAGTCCCATCAACATTATCCCCAGTAAAAATTTTGTTTTCCAAAAGGAAATTGAGGTGCAATTTTGGAGGGAGAGAAGATGGACTGTTGACACTCAAAAACAACGGAGCATCACCTGTAAGTGCAGCATCACTAGAATTGCGATGCCCATATTACCTTTGGAAGAAGGTAAGAGTTTTGAGTATCTTATCAATTGTAGCAATGCTGTGTTTAAACGTTGCCTAGACATCATCCAGCTCTGTGACCATTACCTTGAGCTAACTTATAGCATTGTAGGCTGTAAGGACAGTAACACAACATGGAGTCACTATCTTCAGAATAAGATGATGCTTTCAAACATTAGTGAACCTCCCTAGCATTCAAAAGATCATTTGGGTGAATTTCAAGGAGCAGGCAAGGAAAAGAAAAATATTAACAATATGCTTTTTCTGATATTTTTGACGTGAAGTTTGAGGGAAATTAGCATCTCTTGAAAACTTCTCTTCACGACTTTTCAGATTTCTGTTGATTTTAGACTCATGTCACCCATCATTTGTCTTTAGCTTAATCTGCTGTCACCAGGAGCACTAGTATGGTATGTTTTTCTTTTGATTAAAAAGGAGATCATTATATTTAAGTATAAAATTTTGGAAAATCTTTTAAAGACAGAATGATCTCCCTAGCAGAGTGGCGACTTCCTTTCTCCCAAAGGTTGCCAACTAAGGACAACTGCTGGTCAGAGGGCAGCAGTCGTGTGTTGTGTCATGAGTGGCCAGATCACGAAACCTTCATGTCCGTTTCAATAATAAGATTCTGTAGTTCTAAATCTGTTGAATAGCCTGAATCTTAAAACACAGCCTGACAGCCAAAGAAAAGGACTTACATTTCAGAGGGTATCATTAATTTTACCTAAAAATAGCTTAAATCATTTTAAAAATCAACCCGATGAGGCTAAGCTGGATTTATTTATGAAAAAGCATAAATAATAGTAAATATAATGTGTTTGTTCTGCAAGATAGGGTGTTGTTTTTAACCAGTATATTAGGGTTCTCTAGGGGGACAGAACTAATGGAACCCAAATATATATAAAGGGGAGTTTATTAAGTGTTAACTCATACGATCTCAAGGTCCCACAATAGGCCATCTGCAGGCCGTGTGTAAAGCCAGCCCAAGTTCCAAAACTAGAGAACCTGGAGTCTGATGTTCAAGGGCAGGAAGCACCCAGCACAGGAGAAAGATGTAGGCTGGGAGGCTAGGCCAGTCTCTCTTTCACATTTTTCTGCCTGCTTATAGTGTAGCTGCACTGGCAGCTGATTAGATTGTGCCGACCCAGATTAAGGGTGGGCCTGCCTTCCCTAGTCCACTGACTCAAATGTTAAACTCCTTTGGCAACACCCTCACAGACACACCCAGGATCAATACTTTGTATCTTTCAATCCAATCAAGTTGACACTCAGTATTAACCATCATAGCCAGGCTTCTTGAGAAGTTGAAGCAAGTGACTCTAACCAAACTAAGAATTCTCAAATAGAAAATGACTTAATTGTTAATGATATTTCTAAGTTCTTTATTTATACTTCGAAGTCATAGAACGGCATGATAGCATATTGAAGTATTATCAATTGCACTAAAACAGACATTATCCAAGACCAGCAAAAATGGGTTGGGAATATAAAAATTTTATGTGGCTATGAAAAAAGGAAAATAAAAAGCCCATAAAACTGCTTAAGAGTCTAAATGTAATGACTTCATGATAAAGTATCTTTTAATGTATAAAATTAAAATCCTTTCTAAATGAACTGAAATGCTGACAAAATAATAGCAATTGAGATTCATACATATCTATCATTATCAAACTGGTAATTCTAGAGAAGGAGGGAGAGTTGAAGCTCGTCAGAGGATCCTACATCTCCAATTATTTTTTTTTAAATGCTTAATGAATGGCAGCAATCTAAAACTGTCAATAAGGACTGGTTAAATAAATCCTGAGGTAGGCATTCAATGATATACCATGCAGCCATAAAAAAGAATGGAGGACTCCATCATGCCTTGATATAGAAATCAAGATCTAGATCAATTTATATTAGTTGCCCTTTGAGGAAAAAAAAAATAAATCAGAGAATGTTTATACATCTACGTTGATGAGCATTGATTGTCTCTGAAGGACACATAAGAAACTGGTAACATTGGTTGATTCCGAAGGGAGCTGGGTAGCTGGAGAACCAGGTTAAATGAAGAAGATTTTTACTAAATACCTTTTATTTTTTGTCTCTGTCTCTTGGATTAAGACAATGCCAACATACTACTTATTTAATACATAAACAAAATTTGTTTTTAGACTTCTTAATTTATTAAATTGCTTCTAATAATGGATGACAGTGGCTGGGCGCGGTGACCCACACCTGTAATCCCAAACACTTTGGGAGGCTGAGGAAGTTGGATTGCTTGAGGCCTGGAATTTAAGACCAGCCTGGCCAACATGATGAAACCCCATCTCTACTAAAAATACAAAAATCAGCCAGCCATGGTGGTGCACATCTGTAATCCCAGCTACTCGGGAGGCTGAGGCAGGAGAATCGCTTGAACTCAGAAGGCAGAGGCTGCAGTGAGCTGAGATCATGCCAATGCACTCCAGCCTGGGTGATAGAGTGAGACTCCGTCTCAGAAAAAATAATAATAGTAATGGATGACAGTATGGAATATTAAACCCAGAATTACTTGGTAGTGCCATCAAATGGAATTTGGTCAGTTTGGTAGAGTACACAAATATTAAAGTGGTGATTGGTGTCAACCTTCAACAACACCTGTTTAGCAACAGTTTCTTTCAACCTCTATTAAGAACATACCACACTCAAAAACAGGGTGGTCAAGAGCAAATCTGCTGCTACTGAACAGAATCACTAGGGACAAAGGAAGAGAGTTTTTCTTTTTAGTCTTTGTGCCAAATGCAGTGTGCACAAATGTCAGAATCAGGGGTGTAAGATCTTATTTTCTATAATTCAGCCTGATTTCTATTCAGAGCCCTCCCTTTTCTCCGCCAAAATTCAGTATTCTCCCTTTCTTTCCAAGAACGTCATCTAAGTTCTAGGAAACCCGCATTGTGCCCAGCGATGAGGCATAGGAGGGAGGTGGCGTCTGGTGTTCTCTATGTCTGTCCATGAAGGCACCTGTTCAGACGGCCAGTGCCCCTCCTGGTCCCCCATTTGGGTGTACGGTCTATGCCTTGTGTCTAACAGAGCTTCCAAGACCCCAAAATACTTAAGCTCTGGCATTTTCCCTCTGGTTCTTCCTTTCACCCCTCTGGGCTGCCTTAGCAGTGCAAGGCACCTTTTCCTCTTGTGGGAGAAGCAAGCCTTGCTGTTACTCATTCTCATTTCTGCCATATCTTCCGTCTGTCTTGTGTCCTTTCTACTCCCCTGCTAGTCTGTTAAAACTCAAATGCCGGCCGGGCGCAGTGGCTCACGCCTGTAATCCCAGCACTCTGGGAGGCCCAGGCGGGTGGATCATCTGAGGTCAGGAGTTCGAGACCAGCCTGGCCAACATGGTGAAACCCCATCTCTACTAAAAATACAAAAATTAACCAGGCGTGGTGGCGTATGCCTATAATCCTAGCTACCCACAAGGCTGAGGCAGGAGAATCACTGGAACCCGGAAGGCAGAGGCTGCAATGAGCCGAAAATCACGCCATTGCACTCCAGCCTGGGCGGCAGAGCAAGTCTTCATCTCAAAAACAAAAGCAAAAACGAAAAAACTCAAACGCCAAGAATATATTTCTTTGTTTTCCTTGAATTTTTATCCTTTGCATGAGAATCCCCCTGAAAATGAGAAGTTTAGTCACTCCAGGGGTTCTCAAATTTTGCTGCATATTAAAATCCTCTAGAGTGCTTTTCAAAAATACCCATATTTGGGCCAGGCCTAAAGATATACTGATTTACTCAATCTGAGGGTGAGGTCCAGATAGGATTCATTTGTAAAAACTTTCCATGTGATTCCAATTCATAGTTAGTTTGAGAAGTAGTGAGCTTGGGAAAATGCAAAGAAAAGAAAAAAGAAATACTGGGAAAAGAAAACTTTGGTTAATATTTTGTAATATTGTACAATCCTAAACGTATCAACATTATGCAATCGTACATAAATACCAGAAGATGGAAAAGTCCTTGAAAATGAATTTGAATGTCAGTGTGAATAAATTAGAAGAAAACTGTGGAAACCTTACATATCACAGGCATCTAATACCTTTTTTCTTTTTGAAGGCTCAGGATATCTGAATGCTTAGCAAATCCTGGCATGGTATTTGGAAATCCTTGTTTTCCAACTTACATATTTCAGCTGTCTTACATTTTTTTCTAAAGTCCAGCGGCCGGTTAGGAGAAAGCTAGCTCAGATTCTCATGGAAAGAAGACAGTTCTGGCTTGCTTTACACTGTAAGAACAGGCATGCCAGAACAAATAAAATACTGATGTTCACTAAAAAGGAAAATTTATGGATCCAAAATCCAAAGAGCTTCAGGGTGGGCACAATGTGGGCCCTTGTCCCATGCTCTGAGAAAGGTGAGGGCCCTGACCCATGTTCACAAGGCCACACCCAGCTTCTTTCTCTGTGGAGAGGCCCCTGAGACCTTGAACTCTCAGGAGATGCCAAGGTCTTGACCTTTCGGTGGAGGATTCAAGAGCACAGCATTCTTGCTCAGAATGAATCAGTCCAGCAAAGAGTTTATTTCTTGAGCAATTAAATCTCATGATTAGAAAAGATACCAGTGTTAGAGCCAGATGTACAGAATGTGAGCTCCAAACCCTGGCTCTACGATGTGCCAGTGAGCATATTAATGACCCTCTCTGTGCCTCACTGGCCACATGTATAAAGCAAGAATAATAATGGAACCTTCTCACTAGAGTTTTCATGAGAATTGAATGAGAAAATATTGATAAAAGCCCTCATATGGAAAGCCCTCAGTAAATGCTAGTTAATATGATCTTTTACTTAGTTACATGGATGATTCCCGTCTACCACATGCCTAAGAAATGGTGCAGATCACCCTAAGAGCAATAAGTAATGAGACAGGACTATAAAACTAAGAGAGTGAAAAAGACAAAGAGGGACCATGTAATGTTTCCAAGCTAGCATTACAATCGATCCAGCGGTAAGACTGGCCCTCTGTAACCCCAGCATTGGGTAGCCCTCCACTTGCTTCTTGGCACGTTATATGGACATCACCATTGTGGTCCATCTAAGGGCAGGGAGTGTGCATTGCTCATCTTTGTTCCTCTATAGCCTGGCTCCTCATATGTGCTCGATACATAGATGTGGAACTGAACTGCAATAGTCACCCCTTATCCACTGAGGATATGTTCCAAGACCCCCACTGGATGCCTGAAACCATGGGTAGTACTGGACCCTATATATTTTATGTTTTTCCTATACATACATACCCAGGATAAAGTTTAATGTGTAAACTAGGCACAAAGATGAACAACAATAAATAAAAATAAAATAGAACAGCTATTACAATATACTGTGGTGAAAGTTACGTGATAAATTTGAGAACTTTCACGTTTTCACTTAAAGGAGGGACTTTACAGCTTCTCTTTGACATATCTGAATTGTCAGCATCACTATTGTTGTGCTTTCATTAAGAAAAATCAGGACGACTTGAGCACCAGCACTGTGATACCATGACAGGCGCGCTGATAACCCAGACGGCTAAGTGACTTGTGGGCGAGAAGCACAAGACAACATGGAGATGCTGGACAAATGGATGATGATTCACATCCTGGGCAGGATAGCATGAGATTTCATCACGCTACTCAGAGCAGCATGCAATTTAAAGCTTATGAACTGTGTTATTTCTGGAATATTCCATTGAATATTTTTGGACCGCTATTGACCGAAAGTAACTCAAAGGGTGGAATGTGAAGGCTTGGATAAAGAGACACTACTGGAATTATCTTGTTTTACACTTGCAGTGACTTAGTCCTTGTTTAAACTTGCGGAAAAAATGGAGAATGGTTGAAGGGAGGAGAGTAGGGGCTGTTTCACTTTAGACTATGACAAGTACTCAGTACTGACAAGAGCTCCAAAATCGTACATCTCAAAACCATTCCATGCCTGTCACCAAGCAGGCTGGTAGGGTGCCATCCACTGCTTCTCCAGGTCCTGCCCCCTTTCAGGGCCCTGAGTTTTCCAGAATTTTCCAGAATTTTCCTGGAGGCTCATAGCCTTGCAGGCATTTCCTCCCCCATCTGTTCTCCCAGAGGACTGTGCTAAGACTCTTTCTTCCTCTGCTCCTCAAGACTCTCAGGAAGCCCAAAGAGTTCTGTTCTCAAAAGGTGGAGCAGATCCCCAAGGGGAGCACTGCCAAGAGTTCCATACCAGATGCAAAATAGCTATGGCTTTTATATAATTAACAACTTAATGATCCATAAAATTCACTATTTAAAGTAAGAAAAAGGGTTTTGAAAGTCTTTGAAGCTTACTCACACGGTAAAATATATATTATGTAAAAAGAATAATGTGACAATAGGTCCATGGGGGTTAGCAATTTTTATTACTCACTCGGGCAGGATTTTTCACTTTTCTTCTCACCCTTGCAATCTAGAGCTTTCCTCCCCCGGAAACGTAATGTTTGCACACTGGTAAGCAATACCCCAAAACCCGACCCTGAGTCCAATGAAAGTCATGGAGACAAACTGTGCCAAGAGCACATGAATCACAATTAGTTTAAGAAACAAAACAAAACACCCACCTACATATTAACTTTCTCACTCTTTCCCTTCTGAGAACACGGAGACATTCTGAAGCATCACCTTCTTGGATGTGCAATTTCACGGTCTGGCCTTGGTCACAGTTGCTAGCACATCCTACCAGGTTCCTTGATCAAGGACCACCTGGGGCAATACTTAGTCAAAACTCACTTCTGTACAAGCTCTATACGAGTTATCGTCAGTGTGCTTTCTTACAGAGATAGGAAGAAAAAAGGAGAATGAGAAAGAAAATTAAGAGGAAATAGTATGGAGCCTTTGGTAACTTCCTTCTTTTCTTCTTTTCTTTTCTTTTCTTTTTTTCTTTCAGACAGGGTCTTGCTCTGTTGCCTAGACTGGAGTGCAGTGGTGCGATCATGGCTCATTGCAGCCTTGACTTCCTGGGCTCAATCAATCCCTTATCTCAGACTCCCAAGTAGCTGGGCCTACCCATGCATGCCACCAAGCCCAGCTAATTTTTATAGAGACAAGGTTTTACCATGTTGCCCAGGCTGGTCGCGAACTCCTAGCCTCAAGCAATCTGTCCACCTCTATCTCCAAAAGTGCTAGGATTACAGGCATGAGAAACCATGCCCACTGCCTTTGATAATTTCTAACAACCTGCCATTGATTGATGTTTCAGTTTTCTATTGCTATGTAATAAATCAACCCAACTTAGTAGCATAAAACTGTAGCAACTTTCATAAGGAGGAGGAAGAGAGGAAAGAAGAGAAGGAGGAAAACCTCTGATCTTTTCATGGGTTTATTGGGCTCAACTGGGCAGATCTCACTCAGATATCTCATGAGGTCGCTGTCAGATGGGGACTAGGCTGGGGTCTTCTGGAAGGCTTCCTTACTCCCAGGTCTGGCAGCTGGCTGGGAACAAAGCTGGGATTGCTGGCCAGACAGTTGCAAGTGGCTCTCCAGGTGTCCCCAGCATCCTCCCAGTAGGGCAGCTGGGCTCCAAGAGCAAGTATCCTGGGAAACAAAGCCAGGGGAATGCTGTGTCACCATTTATGACCAGCCTCTGCAGTCACACATTTCTAACACATTCTATTAATTAGGACCAAAGGAAAGGGAATTAGGTCCTTGATGGGAGAAATGTCAAAGAACACATAGATGTCTTTTAAATCCACTGCAATTAGCATTGCTATGCTTTTCCTTCTCTATGGCTTTCAAAACCATGATTAAGCAGTAAAAAGAAACGCTCACCAAATATAAACATCAAAAATAGGTTTCTCTGCTTCTTTTTACTCCGGCCATCAATCCCTTCTTCTCAGCACACTCAGATTAGACAAAGCACCTCTGACACTGTTTCTCCTCCTGCATTCACGCTCACTCCTAAATACATCTTCTTGTGAGCTCTCTTGGGTTGAGATCACTCACCATGAGGAAACTGTAGGCCAGCGTTCATAATGGGGAGACTTGGCAGAAACTGATTTTATTTTTTTCCAAATATCCTTTCCATTGAACCACAATGCTGTCCCTAGTAGCCTTTGGCTGGTGTCATCATTGAGATTCCTCACACCCTGTCAATCACCTCCCCCAGTTAGTTTTCCATATACTAGTGGTCTTCTTCCCATCACTGAAAACTTAGTCCAGAGCCTTTCCCTCTCTTTTTGGACTGCCAGTTTGCACAGGTCTGTCCGTCTCACCACTGCCCCTTCAGATTGAATGACCAAAATGTCTTTCTTATATGTTGCCTGCCTTCCCAATTCTGACAAGACGTCTATAGTTTCTGGATGCATTTTACCCAAATTTCTGGTCATGGATCTCAAAGACTTCACCATCACACATAGACATAAATGCAACCTGTTCCAAAGTAATTGTGATTCTCCACCAACTTTCTCCTGTTTCCAGTTTCGACTGCATGTTCAAAAACAACTTTTCATTATCCTGTCTCCACACTCATACTCCCATTGATAGAAGCTCTTCAATTTATCTACATTTTCTCACCTGCCAAATCACCTCAATGTGGCTGAACAAAAAGATCACATGACTTAGAAATAAGAGGCCCAAGTTCTGGCATTATAAACCTCATAATAAGATATTTAATAAAATCATTTGGAAGAGTAAAATATACATTATGACAATGATGAGATTCTCCATCTTCTGAAAGTTCTGCTCAAGTTTCATTGACCTTATGAATCTCCCATCAGTAAGCAAAGGAACGTCCAGCTGTGTTGCTGCCCACAACAGCCTTTCCTGAGAGTTGGTGGCTGTGAACATCACCGAGTCTCTGTTGGCTAAAGGGAATGTCAACAAAGTCCTTGCCAAGAGTAATAGTTCTCTTTGCAGAACCTGTAGTAATCACAAGGGACTCATGCTGTCTAAAGATACCAGGTGTCTTACACCAACACACACCAGACACTTTCTCAGAGAGCACATAGCTGAGGGCTTATCCTTAATTCCATCTGTGCAGCAAAATAAACTTACAACCAATGGTGAGGTCTCAAACTGCACCTAGTGGGGACCTCCTGAAAAGGCCGAGGAGATGTGGAAGGTTAAGCTTAAGGTGCCTGGCACACAGCCAGAGTAGTCTGGACTTGCCTATTTTGAGTTTGGTCAACTTGGGTCTTACAATAAAGCAGCAGCTGAAAGCCAAGAGCAGTGGTGCACATCTGTAGTCCCAGCTACTTGGGAGGCTAAGACAGGAGGATCACTTGAGCTCAAGAGTTCCAGGCTGCAGTGTACTATGATCGCACCTGTGAATAGCCACTGCATGCCAGCCTGAGCAATATAGCCTGACCTTGCCTCTAAAAAAAAAAAAAAAATCAGCTAATACATGTGTGGCTCTCTAAAAGTTACTACATTTCATATGAATTCTCTCAGTCACAATCCAGCAATATGCACCAGAATATATCACCTCTACTTTCCAAGCTGTGTCTAACCTCTGCATATCTCAAAGTTGTTTTTTTTTGTTTGTTTGTTTTGTTTTTTTTTTTGTGGGGAGGCGGGGAGACAGGGTCTGGCTCTGTCACCCAGACCAGATTGCAGTGGTTTGATCTTGGCTCACTGCAGCCTCAACCTTCTGGGTTCAAGTGATTCTCCCACCTCAGCCTCCCAAGTAGCTGAGACTACAGGTGCCAGCACCACTACACTTGGCTAATTTCTGCATTTTTTGTAAAGATGGGGTTTGATAATGCTGCCCAAGGCGGTCTGGAAATCCTGGGCTCGAGCAATCCTCCTACCTCAGCCCTCCAAAGTGCTGGGATTACAGGCATGAGCCACCACTCCTGGCACCTCTGCATATCTCATACCTAAAACATTGCCTACCCAGTGGAAGCTTCAGATGGTTATTGAACAAAAAAAGTGAAGCTTTCACACAAGTTAATTGCATGCTCATGTGGTCCAGCCCAGCTCTTTCAAATTAGGATTGGTGACAAACCCCCAACTAATATGAAAGATCTATCCCATGTGCTTCCTTTGTGCATATAACTCTCTCAGGAAGCCTAGAAGGAGGAAATTTTGATGCTCTGTGAAGGGGTTTGGGTGTTCCTAGATCCCCTGGCTAATATCATCAGTTTCATATCCTAGGAGCACCTCAAATAGGAAAAGGATTCAGACATCGACATTCCCTGAAAAGAACAATGTCCAAAAGCCTAAGGAGAGTTCTCCGCTGTACACCACAGAGAGAGGGCCGGTGCATCTGGCTCTTCTGCAGGTGTCAATGGAAGCACCTGCAGGGGCAGCAGCAGCTTTCGAATCTCAGTGACACCCTCAACATGTGTTCATGTATTCATTCAACACATGGCTCTGGAGCACCTACTATACCCTCAGCACTCTTCTAGATGCTGGGGACATACAGGGGAGCACAGCAAAGTCCCTGCTCTTAGGGAGATTATATTCTAGTGAGGTGAGACAGACAATTCATGTGTGTGCCGGTTGATAAACTCTATGGAGGTGGGAGGGGCAGGGCCAGGGAATGGAGAAGAGGTTGTCATTCTACATAGGATGGTCAGGGAGGCCCCTGATAAGGTGCCACTTGAGCAGATATCTAAAGGAAGCATATGAGGGTGAGCCATGCAGGTGCGTGGAGGCAGGTGTGTGGAGGTGCCATGCAGGCGGGTGGAGGCAGGTGTGTGGAGGTGCCATGCAGGCGGGTGGAGGCAGGTGTGTGGAGATGCCATGTAGATGTGTGGAAGCAGGTGTGTGAAGATGGCATGCAGGTATGTGTGGCACCATGCAGGTGTGTGGAAGCAGGAGTGTGGAGATGCCATGCAGGTGTGTGGATGTGTCATGCAGGTGTATGGAGGTGCCATGTAGGTGTGTAGAGACAGGTGTGTGGAGGTGCAATGCAGATGGGTGGAAGCAGGTGTGTGAAGATGGCATGCAGGTATGTGGGGCACCATGCAGGTGTGTGGAGGCAGGTGTGTGGAGGCAGGTGTGTGGAGGTGCCATGTAGGTGTGTAGAGGCAGGTGTGTGGAGGTGCCATGTAGGTGTGTGGAAGCAGGTATGTGAAGATGGCATGCAGGTATGTGGGGGCCGTGCAGGTGTGTGGAAGCAGGAGTGTGGAGGTGTCATGCAGGTGTGTGGATGTGTCATGCAGGTGTGTGGAGGTGCCGTGTAGGTGTGGAGGGAGGTGGATGGAGATACCACGCAGGTGTGTGGAGGCAGAGTGTTCCAGGTGGAGAAGAGAGCACAGGAGAGGACCTTGAGGTGGAAGCAGGCTTGGCCTATTTCGCCACCACCACGGCAGCCTCAAGCCCCTTCTTTCAGTAACTCAAAACTTCAAGACCAACAAGACTTTCTCCACATTCCATACCAAGATTTGAGTCTCCTGCGAGAGTCCAACTCATTCTTCCAATCTTCCAATAATTGAAAATAGATTTTATTCTCTCTTCAAGCAAAAATGCCACCAAAGTCTGCAATGGTGGCTCATGGATTCACAACCTGGTGTTGGTTTAAAAAAAGAAAAGAAAAGAAAAGATAGAGAGAGAGAGAAAAGAGAGAAAATGGGAAAATGGAAAGAAAAGAAGTGGAGGAGAAACTTCCATGTAGGATATAGACACCCTATATTGAACACACAGCATATAACCTTGTGTTTCCTAACTTGCATCCTGTAACAATCAACATAGTGGACAACCAACACACACTATGGACATAGTGCAAGTGTTACTGCAGTATCTCAAAGGGCAAAAAACAATGCTAAAAGTCTTTAACAACCTGTAAACTCACAAAGCACAGTGCCACACAAATACAGCATTCAAATATTGTTTCAAAACTAACCTATATAATGATTAAAGCAATCATATCTTGGAAACTCATTTGTGTAAACTAAGGCAAGCAATTTTGCCTGCGTATCAGTAACTTTATCTCTACAAAAGCACATTATATTAAATGAGGGCTACTCAATTTTAAAAAGAGTTCAGCATTTTGGGGAATTATCATGAAAAGATTTTCTTTTTTAAGCTCTTTAAAAAAAAAAAAATCCAACTAGGCACGGTGGCTCACACCTATAATCCCAGCACTTTGGGAAGCTGAGGCGGGAGGATCACCTGAAGTCAGGAGTTTGAGACCAGCCTGGCCAACATGGTGAAACCCCATCTCTGCTGAAAACACAAAAATCAGCTGGATGTGGTGGTGCATGCCTATAGTCACAGCTACTCGGGAGGCTGAGGCAGGAGAATCACTTGAACCCAGGAGACGGAGGCTGTGGTGAGCCAAGATCACACCACTGCACTCCAGCCTGGGAAACAGACCAAGACTCCATCTCAAAAAAATAAATAAATAAAATAAATCCATGTTAAAATCTTTCCTCTTGATCTATTTTGTACATTATTTATTTATTTCATATGTATTTATATCTCATAAGTTATTTCATTTCCAATATGCCAAATAAAGCGTATTTCTTTGGCATAGTTCTAATTCAAGAAGCTGCTTTTTGTATCGGGACAGATTTCCTTCAAAACAGCATTACGGGTTGTTTGAAATTTGCAAAATAAAGAGAAGCTGAATGAATGAATAAATACTAAAGACTTTACTTGATAATAAAGTCTTTCTATGATATCTCTATCAAACATTTTAAATGACCTACACCAAAGACACCTGGCCCTTCAAATACATTTAATCTCACTCTCTCTTTTTTCTTTTTTTTTTTTTTTTTTTGAGATGGAGTCTTTCTCTGTCGCTCAGGCTAGAGTGCAGTGGCATGATCTCGGCTCACTGCAACCTCTGCCTCCTGGGTTCAAGCAACTCTTCTGCCTCAGCCTCCCTAGTAGCTGGGATTACAGGCACCTGCTACCAGGCCCAGCTAAGTTTTGACTTTAGTAGAGACAGGGTTTCACTATGTCAGCCAGGCTGGTCTTGAACTCCTGACCTCTAGCAATCCATCTGCCTTGGCCTCCCAAAGTGCTGGGATTACAGGCGTGAGCCACCACGCCCAGCCTATCTCACTCTTAATACCAGCTGTCATCCCAGGACGCAGGGGTTCTGCTCTCCCCGACAGTGTTAAGCCCCCATGAAGCACTTGATAAACAGATGCTAACTGATACCTCCCCACCTTCTCTCTGGCTGAAGCACGCGGCAAAGTGGTTGTACTGGGTTTCCTGACTCAGTCATGACTTGGCTGAGGAATTCTTACCGCCCAAGGGGCATTACCTGGAAGTTCTTACAGAAAATCATACCAAGAATACATTCAAAGAACAACTGCTCATTCTTCTCATGCTATTAACACAAAAGGTTTTCTCTCAACTTACAACATTGAATTTAGTGTTTGACTTTGAATTTTTCTGGATACTGCACAAAGAAGATAAAATCTTCTTTCCTCTCTTTTTTTTTTTTTTTTTTTGAGACAGGATCTCGCTCCATCAACCAGGCTGGAGTGAAGTGGCACGAACATGGCTGACAGTAGCCTCGAACTCCTGGGCTCAAATGAGCCCTCCACCTTAGCCTCCTGAGTAGCTTGGACTACAGGCAAATGCCACCACGCCCAGCTAACCTTTGTTGTTGTTGTTGTTGTTGTTGTTGTTGTTGTTGTTGTGACAGAGTTTTCCTATGTTGTCCAGGCTTATCTCAAACTCTTCTGGGCTCAAACAATCCTCCCACCACAGCTTCTCAAAGTACTGGGATTACAGATGTGAGCCATCGCACCCAGCCCATTTCTAAGGTATTTTCATAACATAACTGGCAGCACTAGGTAATATTTAATTATTTAGAGAAGTAATCCTAGATCCTGATAACAAACATTTTAATTATTTCAAATGTGAGGATCTGCAACAGCCTACAATGTGGCCACTAAAAATAAATAGGCAGTGCAATGAATGGTGTCTAGGTTTCTAGATAAAAATGGAAGAGCAGGCTGGGCACAGTGGCTCATATTTGTAATCCCAGCATCTTGAGAGGCTGAGGAGGGAGGACCATTTGAGACCAGGAGTTCCAGACCACCCTGGGCAACAGGGTAAGACCCCTCCTCTCTATTTAGTTGTGGTTTGTTGTTGCTGTTTTGTTTTTCATTTTTTGTTGCTGTTGTTGTTTGTTTGTTTGCTTTTTGAGATGGAGTCTCACTCTGTTGCCCAGGTTGGAGTGCAATGGCATGATCTTGGCTCACTGCAACCTCTGCCTCCCAGGTTCAAGCGATTCTCCTGCCTCAGCCTCCCAAGTAGCGGGGATCACAGGAATGTGCTACCGTGCCGGTCTAATTTTTTGTATTTTTAGTAGAGATGGGGTTTTACCATGTTGGCCAGGCTGATCTTGAACTCCTGACCTCAAGTGATCCACCCGCTTTGGCCTCCCAAAGTGCTGGGATTACAGGTGTGAGCCACTGCGCCTGGCCCCCATCTCTATTTAAAAAGAGAAAAAAGAAAAAAAATGGAAGAGTGGTTTGTCTTCTCTCTGAAACAAATGAAACTTTTTTTAAAAAAAATGAATTTAATAGATGCTTAATGCTTAACTAGAACCTTGTCATAATTTTGAAACATATTCAAGAAGAACTGCATAGGGAAGCAAAAATGAATTGGTCAAGGCAAGGGAGGAGTGTGGGGGGATTTGCTGTGTATTCACCAGACTTACCCCTCCGTCTGCTTTGCACAAAGTCATACTGCATTTCCCAGTCTCCCTTACAGTTAGCTCTGGTATGCTACTGAATTTTGACCCACTGAATATGATGGGGGATTTCTTACTTCTGGATGAAATGTTTGAAAGAAAATGTGCGCCTTCCTCACTCTCCCTTCCCTATAGCCAGAATGCATAGGCTTGGGAAACAAGGAGAGGGGTACAAAGAGCTCCTTTCAACTTTCTACCAGATTACTTGATAGGGGAAATTTATTTTTCCACCCAAATCTTGGGACCGAAATGTTTGGAAGTCCTAATGCTCAAAGGAAAAAATTCTTCTGCCAGGGAACAAAGTTTGGGTTCTATTACATTACAAGCTGAGGCTATCACATGGCCATTCCAGGCTTTTCACACAAGTGACCCAAAAGGCAGTGGGGGAGGTCTCTGTACTGACAAGGAGACAGGGAGACACTGGGATGCTCCAGCTCAATCGATGTGAGGACCGCTAAGTCTGGACCCCAGGAGGTTGGCTGGGCTACCTCCTAAGACTTTCTGATCCAATATTTCCGGTCAATGAAAAATTGAGGTACAAGCTGAGCATCCCTAATCTGAAAACCAGAAATGCTCCAAATTCCAAAATTTTTGAGCTCTGACATGACACAAGTGGAAATTCCACACATGACCTCACGTGATAGGTCCAAGTCAAAACGCAGGCACACAACACAGTTTATTCAGCATCCCCATGTATTCTGGTGATGCTACCGTGCTGCTTAGTAATCCAGAACACGTTCTTTCTTTCTTTTTTTTTTTTTTTTAAGACGGAGTCTCACTCTGTCACCCAGGCTAGAGTGCAGTGGTGCGATCTCGGCTCACTGCAAGCTCCGCCTCCCGGGTTCACGCCATTCTCCTGTCTCAACCTCCCGAGTAGCTGGGACAACAGGTGCCCGCCACCACGCCCGGCTAATTTTTCGTATTTTTAGTAGAGACGGGGTTTCACCGTGTTAGCCAGGATGGTCTTGATCTCCTGACCTCGTGATCCACCTGCCTCGGCCTCCCAAAGTGCTGGGATTACAGGCGTGAGCCACCGCACCCAGCCAGAATGTCATATTTCTTACTCTTTAATACTTATGTGTGAATAACTGTAAGAAAGTGACTGCTTATTGGTCGCAGTCATTGGTTAGGAATGATGGTAATTGCCAAGGAACCACAGTTTGTCCACATGAGTGGCTGAGACAGTGACGCCTTGGCTTTCTGAAGGTTCAGTGCAAGCAAACTGTTTCCTGCACAGCATTATTAAGAATATTGTATAAAATTACCTTCAAGCTATGTGTATAACGTGTATATTAAATATAAATGAATTTCATATTTAGATTCATGTTCCATCCCCGGGATACCTCATTATATACATGCAAATATTCCAAATTTGAAAAAATACAAAATTCAGAACACTTCTGGTCCCAAGCATTTTGAATAAGGGATACTCAGCCTGTAATGTAATAAGAATAAAACAACTAAGGTGTCAGGTCTCATGCAAATGAAAGTTTGAGTCATCCCAACAGGTCTAGGGCTCAATGCAGCTGAAACATGGGCAGAAAATAAAGGGAATGTGGAATGACACTCTTCAACTCTTAATTGCTGTGGCTTTCCATCATTCTCTCCTGCTGTTGGTGCCCCACATATGTT
This sequence comes from Chlorocebus sabaeus, assembly GCF_047675955.1. NCBI lineage: Eukaryota > Metazoa > Chordata > Mammalia > Primates > Cercopithecidae > Chlorocebus > Chlorocebus sabaeus. The sequence goes on along the minus strand of NC_132915.1, from coordinate 10,532,597 downwards.
GGCCCATGGCAGAAACTTTTAATGCTCACTAAATATTCGTGTGTCCCCTACATGGAGTTACCAATACTCTACCCAATCTAACCTTAATATAATGCTACACAATTAAAATGGATAGCACTCTTTTTTTTTTTTTTTTTTTTTTGAGACGGAGTCTCGCTCTGTCGCCCAGGCTGGAGTGCAGTGGCCGGATCTCAGCTCACTGCAAGCTCCGCCTCCCGGGTTCACGCCATTCTTCTGCCTCAGCCTCCCGAGTAGCTGGGACTACAGGCACCCGCCACCTCGCCCGGCTAGTTTTTTGTATCTTTTAGTAGAGACGGGGTTTCACCGTGTTCGCCAGGATGGTCTTGATCTCCTGACCTCGTGATCCGCCCGTCTCGGCCTCCCAAAGTGCTGGGATTACAGGCTTGAGCCACCGCGCCCGGCCCTGGATAGCACTTCTTTCCATTTTTTCCTCCATTATTTTTAGAATGAGTTCAATTTACTTCATCAACAAGATAAGAAATACCACATCATCATTTCAATGGTTGCTGAAAAACAGCCTTAGAAGTATTTATGTTTTGTGACTCTATCTACTTCTAGGAATTTATGAAATCTGTGGAAATCTATGGAATTTATGAAAATTATAAACAAAAAATGTACACACCAAGGTTTTCACTGCAATATTATGTGTAGCTGTCAAAACTGGAAACAATCTAAGCCTCAACCAATAGACAAATGGTTAAGTAAATTACAAAAATTTCATAAGACAGAATATTATTTAGTCATTAGAAGTATACTTGCAAAGAAATATTAATGAAATAGGGGAGATGGTTATGCTAAAATAAGAAAAACAAAACATTATACAGGTAGGGTCTACGTCAGACAAAACTGTTTCTAAAATCTGACTCTACCTATTTGTATTTTTTGTTTTCAATGAGCATGAGCCTATACTACTTTTATAACCAGGTTAAAATATCTTATTTATGTATTTATTTATGTATTTATTTATTTATTTATTTTTGAGACAGTGTGGTGTGATCTTGGCTCACTGCAACCTCCACCTCCTAGGTTCCAGTGATTCTCAAGCTTCAGCCTCCCGAGTAGCTGGGATTACAGGTGCACATGACCACACCCAGCTAATTTTTGTATTAGAGATGGGGCTTCGCTACGTTGGCCAGGCTGGTCTGGAACTCCTAAAAGTGATCCACCCACCTCAGCCTCCCAAAGTGCTGAGATTACAGGCAAGAGCCACTGCACCCAGCCAAAAAATCTTTTTTTAACAAAAGGGTCCTATTCTTATGTGACTTTTCTCTCAGGCTTCCATCCTCGCCTCATGGAGCATCATCAAGTAAGAGAAATGACTTTGGAATTTGCAAAATAATAGTCCTTATCTAACAATTTGTACGTTTAGGCTTTCTAAAAGTCTTAAGAGAACGTGAAAATTTGATTTTTGAAAAGTCTAATCCTTCCAGTCAAGATCCGGCAATAATATGGTCATGATCTAGGATTCAGCAGACAGCAACCGTGCTGAGGCCTGGATTTTCTCCACAGATTGTATTTTCCCTGGCTCCCCTGACATAAAAACAGAACGCAGGCATTCACCAGTTCCTTTCTTCACATCCTGAAAAGCACTAAAGAGACTATTAGCAGCAAGCCTCTGCAAAAGAACCTAAAGGGTTTGCAATTTGCTATCTTCATATGTAATTCCAACCATTTTTGAAACAAGCAACAAGAGGAATCATAGTCCTTCATGAGAAAACAATGCAATGTAATAAGCGAAGCCCTCAGAACCAATTGTATTGTATTACTCTTAAAAGTAACGAAATACCAGACTCTTCCATGCAATAAGATGCCCAGTGGTTAAATCAGAAAGATAAGTCATTATCCTGTGTGGAATGATGAAAGCAGCCCGGGGCTGAGGCCTGGGGGTGGCAGAGAAGGCAAATAAAAAGACTACTGTATTTCCCTAAACTCTTATCCAGTGATCTCTGTTTTCCTGGATCATGTAGCAAACACGCCTTAAAGAATGCATTTACTTCTAGTGGTGCCCTTTTAGAAGACATTTCAATTGTCTTACTTTCCTTCTCTGCCTACAGAGTAAATCTGAGGTTGGGTCTTGCTGTGTTTCCAATGGAGAAGCCAAGTGAGTGCTGAGGCCAAGTGATTCACTCAATTAGGGTTTAGCTAGAATCTCTTTTCAGTTCCTATTACCGCTTGAGTTCCTAATTTTTAGGTTAATTTCTCCCATCGTGAGGATTTTCTGCACCAAACCAAGGACTCACTAGTTTATGGATCCCCGTTTCACAGGACTTGTCCTTTCCATGCAAAATAAAATGGATCCCTATCACATTCGAACTGCAATGCATTCTGTTTCCCTGTGAAAAAATTATCACTCACGTATTTTTCCTGCAAAGTATAGTTTAGTTTTGTGTTTTGAAGACATATTAGAAACATGATGAAAGTAGCAATCAAAAGAAATATCAAATGAAGCAGATAACTTTGAAATTGCTTAATACTATGTTCATGTTGAACCCTAAGTATTGGCTGTCACCTAAAAATGAACTCATTAGTATTGTATTTTACAGAACATCAACATGTTTCCATATACTCTCTTCGCACTGTCTTGTCTTGCTCCAACCCATTATTCAAAATGACACCAGGGTAATCTAAAAGCCACAAATCCAATCCCACCGCTTCCCTTCTTTAGCCCTTCAATGGCTCCCATTGTCCTTGAGTGAAACACAAATTCCCCAACATGTCTACTAAGTCCCAAACTTTCTGGTCTCCTGTGTTCCTCTTCAGTAGTAACAGCTGCCCTTTGACCCCTCATATCCTACTCTCCTGCCTGCTTAGGGCGTCTCAAAAAGGCACCACTACCTCCTGTGTGCCACCTTGGCACATGTTAGTGCAACTGTTAGTGTTAGCAACTGTTAGCGCTCACCATGCATCCATGTCTTTCTCTCCAGTTCCCAGATCCTACGGATCTAGGAAGGTCGCGTGATAAACTTTTGCCAGTGATGTGTGATGAGTCATCTCCAGTCGAAGGAGTTAAAAACAAGTGTGAGAGACTCTCAGGCTCTCTCCTTCCCATCCGTACATCTGGAAGTGAAGGGCTGCAGAGGTGCAAAATGGAAGCCGCCTGGGACCCAGCAGCCTAGGTCTTCCACTTGGAAGAAAGGCATGCAGGAGAGCTGCCTCATCCACCTTCAACTTGGTGTGGATGACAAATAATCCAGGTGCGGTGGCTCACGCCTGTAATTCCAGCACTTTGGGAGGCCAAGGCGGGCAGATCACGAGGTCAAAGGATCAAGACCATCCTGGCCAACATGGTGAAATCCCATCTCTACTAAAAATACAAAAATTAGCTGGGCATGGTGGCATGTGCTTGTAGTCCCAGCTACTCGGGAGGCTGAGGCAAGAGAACTGCTTGAACTCAGGAGGCAGAGGTTGCAGTGAGCTGAGATCGTGCCACTGCACTCCAGCCTGGTGACAGGGCGTGACTCTGTCTCAAAATAATAATAATAATAATAATAATCCTTGATTATATTAAATCACTGAGATTTGAGGGAGTACTGCTTACTGCAACAGCAAGGATTGATTGCCCTGATGACCTCTTAGCCCACACAATCCTCTCCTCACTTTCCACCCTCATCTTCACCACCATCCATTTTCACCTACTGTTCCTCTTTAAATGTCAGTGTAAATCTCTCTTTCTCCAGGACTCCTTTGCTCTCACAATAGATCTCAACTTCTTTAATGAATTCACTCATTTTATTATAATTACTTGATTAAAGTTTTTTGTTTCCATATGGACTGTTAAGCTTCAAAGGGCAGCTGCATTGCCAGTGCTGACATCATATGTGACATAAACTAGGTGCTTAATCTATATTCAAGAGTGGATGCACAAAGAGGATCTTGGTTGTCATCTATGGTAAACGTCAATATGATTTTGGCCATTGAGGCATGAAACTATTACTGGACATCTGAGAGACCGAATATACAAACAGACGATGGTCAACTACATATAAAAATGGAACTCTTATCCACAATCCCAGCAACCGGTTCAAGAAGCCAACCCATTATTTACAGTAACCAGCCCAAGAAGCCAGCCAGTAGGTACATCTATAAGTAGAATTTGTAGGAATTCAGATCACTATCTCTTGCAACCAGCCCAGGAAGCCACACAATAACCCCTATAGCAACTGAATCCAGGTGATCAGGACTTAATTAATAATTGACAGCTTCTCTTATTTTTGTTGCTGCTTTCAACTCAGGACCACATGGAGAAAGCCAAATATATATCATCTATTGTAAATCCCATAGGCAATCCCATAGGATGCTCCACATCTAGTTAGCCAGCCTCCAAGTTCCCATGCCGACAGCCTGTAATCAGGGCACACCTGAAGCCTTCCCTTGTTTCCACTGATGCTTTCCCACTCCTCTGCCCACCTTTGAGTCTGGGCCAAAAGGCAGGTGATGGTGGCTGATTCCCTTGTTACAGCAAGATCTGAACAAAGAATATCAACAGCAAGTCAGATATAACCTCTTAAGGTTCATGAGGAACTTGAGCCACACATCGGCATCACCTGAAGACTCGTCAGAGATGCAAATCTCAGGCCCTACCCCAGACTTACAGAATCAGAAACTCTGAAGGTGGGTCCCAGGACTCTGTTTCAACAAGCCCTCCTCCCTATGATGCTGAAGTTTGGGAACCACAGCAATATAATCAGATGTGAATTACCTTATGTTCCAAAGGCATTATCCTTTGGGGCATCAGAAGATTCCTTCCGCTTGAGAACATCCTACCAATCTGTTATTCCCCTGGTTACTGCTACCTAGCGCCAGACAAACCCCATCTGAACAGTAGGGAAGGCACATGGCTTCCTCTGGGATCCATGCCTTTTGCATAACACAACAACCCCCTTTGAAACATACTGCATGCATTTCCTTTCCGTCTTTTTCTTTGCCACCTGGTATTATGATCTGTTAGAAGACAAACACACTGATTTTGGCTGTGCCTAGTTACTAACTGTTCCTAAGAACCAGCCAAATTATTCTTATGACATGGCTTCCTCCCTACTGAACGTTGCTTTATATTTTTAGAGATTTTTGAGTGTTGTTCTAGCATGTGGGAATGGATGTCTTCTAAGCTGAAATCTTATTTTATAGAAACTAGAAAAAGCTGAGTGCAGATTCATAATAGCAGTTTCCAATATTTATGGACTTTTTTCCAAACTCAAATATATTAGTTACCAGTATCTGGGTTGAGAATTGTTGTATAAAAGTCTTTGCCCTGTAATATGGTAGCCTAAAAAGATTAAGAGGAGGATTTCACCTTCAAGTTTCATTTTGTAGAAAAGAATGCAAAATTGGTTAAAGATGTGAGGGAAATCAGAAATCACAACGAAATACAAATTTTTAAACACTGGCAAAAAAATCATGAGCATCATAAAATACAAAGGAATAGCATGTAAAAATAAATAAAAATTAAAATCCTGACACATCTTAATAAGATTTACCTTCCTGCATTGTTGGCTGCATACTTTTTGACCATCTCTTTATATGATAAAGATCTCATGGCCGGGCACGGTGGCTCACGCCTGTAATCCCAGCACTTTGGAAGGCCGAGGTGGGTAGATCACGAGGTCAGGAGTTCAAGACCAGCCTGGCCAACTTGGTGAAAACCCCGTCTCTACTAAAAATACAAAAAAATTAGACGGGCATGGCAGCAGATGCCTGTGGTCCCAGCTACTCAGAAGGATGAGGCAGAGAATTGCTTGAACCAGGAGGCGGAGATTGCAGTGAGCCAAGATTGCACCACTGTACTCTGGCTTGGGTGAAAGAGTGAGGCAGCGCCTCAAAAAAAAAAAAAAAATTTCATAATATACAACATAAGAGTAAATATCTTTAATCTAGCCTGGTTGATTAAATTTTTAAGTCAGGCTGGGAGCAGTGGCTCACGCCTGTAATCCCAACACTTTGGGAGGCTGAAGCAGGTGGATCATCTGAGACAGGAGTTGGAGACCAGCCTGGTCAACATGGTGAAACCCCGTCTCTAGTAAAAATACAAAAATTAGCTGGGCGTGATGGCATGCCTGTAATCCCAACTACTCGGGAGGCTGAGGCAGGAGAATCGCTTGAGCCTGGGAGACGGAGGTTGCAGTGAGCCGAGATCGTGCCATTGCACTCCAGCCTGGGCAACAGAGCAAGACTCCATACTAATAATAATAATAAAATAAAGTCAGCAGTGTAGAAGATTCCTTCAGTATCACAATCTCTTTTGATGATGTCACGTAAGTTTCTTGGGATTGTGGTCAGATTTGGCAAGACTTCTATCAAGTTTCCCTCACATGTAAGTTTTACCATTTGGAAGAGTGTTCCAGAGACCGGCTTCAGGCTCCATAGCTTTCAGGCGATGCCACTCCCCTGCCTCTCACATAGTTAGGGTACCAGCTATCATGTGCATGTCCATCCCACAGTGAGACTCTTGGGTCTGCCCTCTCATGTCTCTTAAGTCTCTAGGCCAGGGGAGTGGCAGAGTGGGCGGGGAAGTGTTCCTAGGAGCCATTTCTCCAAGAAGTCAGCCAGCCAAAACTGAACAGTAGCCAGGCACGAACAGAGTGCAAACCAAGTAAGCATATTCCACTAAATCCAAATTAGATGTGTCCCCAACTCAACTTTCCTTTAGATCGTTCCCCAAAACGTCCACAGCCTCTTGAAGTCCAGCCATATTAGGGGAGATGTTGAGACAGCTGAGTATAAAGGGGTCACCGGGGAACATCCAACCAGCCTGCGCACTGGGAGGAGTGTGCACCGGGGTGGAACCTCGGGAAGTTGGTGCCATTTGCAGGAGAGAAGAACCCAGCCTCTCCAGGTGGTACCTGGGAGTCGGTCTGTGAGGCAGGAAGTCTACTAGCAGGACTCTCGCTTTGCTGAAAGTCACTGTTTCCCTTTTTTTCCTCTTCACCCAATAAACCCTGCTCTTCTCACCCTTTAAAGGGTCTGTGAGCCTAATCTTTCATGGTTGTGTGACAGGGACCCTGTTTTTGGCTGAACTAAGGAGAAAGTTCTACAACAATGTAACAGAGAATAATTACGTGTAGAGAGAGGCTAAGATATCTGGCATTTGTACATTTTACAGTGAATGACCGTGTGAACACACTGCTACAACCCCATGCAAGCAAGGGGCCCTGAAGCTAAGCTTCCTCAGAAAATCCACCTCTGGTCAAGCTTGAGAACCGTGTTTGAGTCCTGATGTGCCCTGGCAGGTGAAGGCAGGTTCTGTGTCTTTAACTGACAAGGGAGGAAAGGGGGTGATCACAGGTGACAGAAGGAGATGATGTAGAGAAGGTGATGAGAAAAGCTAGTGGCCTGAAGCTAGTGTATGACACAGGAGAAAAAGTACATTGAAGAATATGGGCATTTTTACAAAGGCAAATTGCGCTCTCCCGTGCTAGTCTGCGACAAAGAGTGCATGTGTTAGCCAAGCAAATTTGTCATAAATGATTAACTTCTGGAAGAACAAATCATTTGACCTCTCCAGCTGAACAAACACAGAACTGCAGTGACTAAAACAGCCAAAGGCAATGCTTTAGCAAAACGGAACACATTTCAAGTCCTGCCATTTTATGTCACAAGAGCCTTAGGGAAGCTGAGGTAATGGTGCCTCTTTAGCTAAAGAAAGAGATTTCCCTGGGCCTAGGTTGTGGCAGCAGTAAATGAATGATACAGAGAATGGCTTTAGATCTCGAGGTTGATTTGATTCTGCGGCGGCTTTGAAAATGCCTAGGGCTTCTGAAAAGGAGAGTTTGATTTATGAAAAACATGTTTCTGGGATATTAACAAAGAAAATGAAGGTAGTAAAATGGTGCAAGGAGCCAGTGACATGCAAGTCAGTCATGGGCAAGTTTCAAGTGACTCTGTGCTTCTGGTCCTCAGCCACCAAAAAACTACTCAAAATAGCTTTTCATTTCTTTCCATTTTCATTTTTGAGACAGAGTCTTGCTTTATTGCCCAGGCTGCAGTGCACTGGCACAATCTCCGCTCACTGCAACCTCTGCCTCCTGGGTTCAAGCGATTCTCCTGCCTCAGCCTCCTGAGTAACTGGGATTACAGGCGTGTGCCACCACACCCAGCTAATTTTTGTACTTTTAGTAGAGACAGGGTTTCACCATGTTGGCCAGGATGGTCTTGAACTCCTAACCTCAAGTGATCCAGCCACGTCAGCCACCCAAAGTGCTGCAATTACAGGCGTGAGCCACTCCGCCAGGCCTCAAAATAGCTTTTTTTTTTTTTTTTTTTTTTTTGAGACAGAGTCTTGCTCTGTTGCCCAGGCTGGAGCACAGTGGCACCATCTCGGCTCACTGCAAGCTCCACCTCTCAGGTTCATGCCATTCTCCTGCCTCAGCCTCCCGAGTAGCTGAGATTACAGGCGCTACCACGCCCAGCTAATTTTTTTGTGTTTTCGGTAGAGACGGGGTTTCACTGTGTTAGCCAGGATGGTCTCGATCTCCTGATCTCGTGATCTGCCCGCCTCAGCCTCCCAAACTGCTGGGATTACAGGTGTGAGCCACGTCACCTGGCCTCAAAATAGCTTTCAGCTAGAAAAGTTTATTGAGATACAGAATGCAAATGTGCAACCGTATTAACTCTCAGTTTCCTCGTTCTGTGCAGCTTTCTATCACCAAGTAGATGGTAAATAAGGAGTAAATATCCCTATCCCCAGGGAATTCTTGTTTCATTCAGCTGTGGCTTAGCAAGGACTTCAACAAATAAAATGCAAATGAGAATGGAGAAAATGAATTAGAAACAAAGATCAGAATTCCTTTTTCATTAACTCCTTAAAAATCATCATTCTCCAAAAGAAAACTTCAAGAAATGGTAATACACTAAAATTAAAATGGAATTCACTGCTTGTTTTCTCTGCCATGACCTGACTAAACTAAAGTTAATGATCTCGTCAGCCCAGAGGCTATGTCTTAAAGGGCATTTTCCCCTATAAAATAGGAGGTCAGAATTCTGTTCTGAAGCCTATACCTGAACTGTGGCTATTAAAAAACCAAAGTGTTCTTGCCCTCAGAAGCAAGCACATATTAAACAACATGACAACAGCCCTGATGGATTGTTGATCTCTTTAGAAGAGGTGTTGAATACACGCTGGTTCTTGTAATTTGTAAAAGAATAGTTTTTTAAAAATTACATCCATATGCATACATGCTCAGGGTCACCTACATTAGCTTCATTTTATTTTCATGTGTTTATTTTGGGTGACAGGGCCTTGCTCTGAAACTGGAGTACAGTTGTGAAATCATGTCTCGCTGCAGCCTCCACCTTCTGGGCTCCAGTGATCCTCCTGCCTTAGCCTCCCAAAGTGCTGGGACTACAGGCAGGAGCCACCATGACAGGCCACCATCTTTTAACAAAATATACTTTTAAAGTTTAAAAGAAAAGTGTGCACATCACTGAATACTTGGAAAAGAAAGAAAAACAGAAGCAAAAGAAAATCACCAATATTATCTATCATCCAGATACAACCACTGCCAACCTACAGGTTTATCTTCTTCCAGTATTTTTGCCGATCATGTTTTTTACATACAAACAGAAATACATGGAATATTCAAAATTTTTTATGTTGAATCAGTCTTTTCCTGATTGAAAAAAATCATCCTAGTTTATTGTGGATTGTTTGAATAATATAGAAAAGGATACATTTAAGATACCACTATCCAGAGACAACGTTTTAAATGTTAGTATAATTTTCACATTGTTTTTTATTTCTTTTTTTTTTTTAACCTAAATAAGTAAACATGTTTGTGAAGCAGCTACATTGTCTGGGGTAAACACCCAGGGTTCATTTTCTTGAGCCAGGAAAATTTAGGACATGGACACACAGGAGGATTTTAGGAGAGGTTTGATAGGCAGAAGAAAGAGAAAGGAAAACAGCTCTCTCTGTGGTGAGACAGAGTAGACTTCCAAGAGGAAAGGACCAGCTGATGTCAGATGCCCCGGATGTTATAGTCAGGTTTAAGGAAGCGGAGTCTGATTTACACAGGGCTCACAGATTGGTTCCATCAGGTATGATGTTTACCTAGCGCTGGGAAGGCTGGTTGCCCCACCCTAATCTTATTATGCAAATGAACTCTCCCCTTGACAGTACCATCTACTTACCTTACATGTGGCTGACAAAGAGAAGGGAAGATGCAGCCGCCATCTTGAACGTGATTGGCACAACTGCCGGCATCCATCTCTGCAGCTCAATTTTACTGGCTGCTCTTAGTTAGAAAGGAAAATGGGGCCGGGCACGGTGGCTCAAGCCTGTAATCCCAGCACTTTGGGAGGCCGAGATGGGCGGATCAGGAGGTCAGGAGATGAGACCATCCTGGCTAACACGGTGAAACTCCGTCTCTACTAAAAAAAAAACTACAAAAAACTAGCCGGGCGAGGTGACGGGCGCCTGTAGTCCCAGCTACTCGGGAGGCTGAGGCAGGAGAATGACGTAAACCCGGGAGGCGGAGCTTGCAGTGAGCCGAGATCCGGCCACTGCACTCCAGCCTGGGCGACAGAGCGAGACTCCCTCTCAAAAAAAAAAAAAAAAAAAAAAAAAGGAAAATGATTTGGGGCTGCTTTTAATTAAAAGAAAAACCTTAGCAAAAATTTCGCTATCCTCACTGTCTGCCTAAGTAATTTCTTAACTCCTGTATCATTTGCATTGCTGCTTAAAAGAATTTTTAGGCTAGGTATGAGGGCTCATGCCTGTAATCCCAACACTTTGGGAAGCCAAAGTGGGAGGACCATTTGGGGCCAGGAGTTCAAGGCCAACCTGGGCAACATAGAGAGACCCCATTTATACAGAAGATTAAAAAATTAGCCGGTCGTGGTGGCACATGCCTGTAATCTCAGCTATTCAGGAGGCTGAGGCAGGAGGGTCACTTAAGCCCAGGAAGTCAAGGTTGCAGTGAGCTGTGGTCACAATCACATCACTGCACTCCAGCCTCAGCAACAGAGCAAGACCCCATCTCATTTTTTTTTAAATTATTTTAACAAGGAAATATAAGGAATAATATGTGAATTGGACACTTTCCTTCCCCATCAATGTCTGCTACTCCTGCCTCATCTTGGTGGACATTTATGGTGGTTCTAATTTTTTTTTTTTTTTTACTTTAAACAATGCTACAGTGAACGTCTTTGTATATGCGCTCATGTACATATGCCAGTATTTCCTTTTTTTTTTTTTTTTTTTTTTGAGACAGAGTCTCTCTCTGTCTCCCAGACTGGAGTGCAGTGGCCTGATCTCGGCTCACTACAACCTCCGCCTCCTGGGTTCAAGCGATTCTCCTGCCTCAGCCTCCCGAGTAGCTGGGACTATAGGCGTCTGCCACCACTTCTGGCTAATTTTTTTGTATTTTTAGTAGAGACGAGGTTTCACCATATTGGCCATGCTAGTCTCGAACTCCTGACCTTGTGATCCACTCACTTCGGACTCCCAAAGTGCTGGGATGCCAGTATTTCTTTAGAGGAAATGCTATATGTATAATTCCTAGTTCAAAGTAATTTAATTGTAATAATTTGCCCTTCGAAAACTTGCAATTTAAATTCTGATCAATAGTAAGAATACTTGCACCTCTATATTCTTGCCCACAAATTATCACCTATAATTATAATTTGTACTCCTCTGATTACTAGCAAAGTTAAGCATTTTTGCATCTGTTTATTGGTCATTTTAAAAATTTATTTTATTTATTTTATTTTATTTTTTAGATGGAGTCTCACTCTGTCACCCCCGCTTCAGTTCAATGGCATGATCTCAGCTCAGGGCAACCTGGGCTTCCTGGGTTCAAACAATTCTCCTGCCTCAGGCTCCCAAGTAGCTGGGATTACAGGCACCTGCTACCACACCCAGCTAATTTTTTTGTATTTTTAGTAGAGGCAGGGTTTCACCATGTTGGCCAGGCGTGGTTTTGAACTCCTGACCTCAAGTGATCCGCCTTCCCTGGCCTCCCAAAGTGCTGGGATTACGGGTGTGAGCCACCATGCCTGGCCAGCCATTTGTTTTAATTCTTTCATAAATTTCTTGCTCATATCTATTCTTTTGTATTTTCTAATTATTTTTTAGGAACTTTTTATATTTTGTGTGTACTAATAATTTTCTCTTCATCTGCCAATTTTCTTTTAACTTTTTACAATGTCATTTGTCATCAAAACTTTTAAAATTCTATATGTAGTCAAATCTACATACTAATTCTGTGTGTAGTTCTCTAATTCTCTTTTCCCTTGAGACTTCTGGGTTTTGTATATTTCTTCAGATGCCTTCCCATTCCCAAGATTATTTTAAAAATAAAAATATTTTCTTCTCATACTTTCATGGTTCTGCTCTTGAGGCCTGGCTCTTTATTTCTGTTTCTAGAATGAGGTAAGCGCCTAATTTTATCTCTTTCCAAATAGCTTCGTGTCTCAACATTTTTTATCAACTTGTTCAAATTTGTATTTTGAGTCTAACACCACACTTTGAATTGCCCCAGCTATATTCCACTGGGGGGGCAGTGGGGAACCCCTTACTCTTCATTGTTTTCCTGTTGTTCCAGTATTCATAACTATTCTGTGTTATCTCTTTCAGAGGAAATGTATAATTATTTTGCCCATAAATTCTCTTGATATTTGGTTGGGAATGTTCTGAATTTATAGATTAATTTTGCTGATAGTAAAATCCCTATAATACTTAGCCCATTAAGAGCACACCCTATTGCTCCAATATTTATTTACTATTTTGCGTATTTCAGGAAAAAACTACAAAATTTTTTCATGTTGACCTTGCACAGTTTGGGGAGTTGTTTCTGGATTTTTAACTGGGCATAGGTTTGGAATAAGACAATTTTCATTTTCCGAGAAAGTAATTTTCTCAAATATCTTGATTATACAAACTATTCTCTTATAGTTTTTTGTTTGATAATTGGATTTGCTGTAACTTTCTCTCTTTTGTCTTTTTAAAATATCATTTTTTTTGTTTACTATTCCATTAATTCTACTTATCTTTTGTGTTTTCTTCCCTTTTTGGATTTGTTTTGTTGTTGTTTCCTTTTTAGCTTCTTTCTTATTTTAAAATAGATACATTTTCCTTCAAGAACTCCTTTGGGCCAGGTGCAGTGGCTCACGCCTGTAATCCCAGCACTTTGGGAGGCCAAGGAAGAGGGGATCACCTGAGTTCAGGATTTCAAGACCAGCCTGACCAACATGGAGAAACCCCGTCTCTACTAAAAATACAAAATCAGCTGGGAGTGGTGGCACATGCCTGTAATCCCAGCTACTCGGGAGGCTGAGGCAAGAGAATCGCTTGAACCCGGGAGGCAGAGGTTGTGGTGAGCCGAGATCATGTCATTGCACTCCAGTCTGGGGCAACAGGAGTGAAACTTGGTCACCAAAAGAAAAAAAAAAAAAAAAGAACTTTGGCCACATCGCACTTGTCTTATATCCTAGAGACCCCAATGCTTCGTGCCTCCGTGCCTTTGCCTCTCCTTTCCCCACAAGGCGCTCCTTACCTCCACTCCCGTTCTTCAGCACCCAGACATCCTGCCCCACCTGAATTGTGCAGTTAGTTCACTACCAAGAAAATGCTCATATTCTGAAGACTGATCACATTGGGCTGTCCTGAGTACCCAGAAGTCATTTTCCTCAGGCCACAAGGAAGAACTTTGCAAACTTTCTGTGCTTCCTGCAGGATTGCCTCATGCTATTAGTGTCCTGTGATAGGAATTATTGAGACCTGTTTTGACTCCATCCTGAGAAAAGCTGGATCATCGTATATTTTTTAAATGGGTCATCCATAAGAAACAAGCCCTCCTCTCACTAATTTTGACTGTCTCTTCTATGTATCGTTAGTGCATCATTATGCTGTGAGGAGACACAGATCCGTGCTTTTAAGGCAATCGAAAATTAGATGAATTTCCTAATGTGCTGTAGAGAAAAGTTTCTGAATCCTGGCTGAGTTTCCCCTCTCCTTAACTGTATTATTTACCAGGCTAGGAGTGGCAATTCATGTCTGTAATTCCAGGACTGTAATCCCCAGGGTGGCCAAGGCAGGGGGATCACTGGAGCCCGGGAGTTCAAGACCAACCTTGACAACATAGTCAGACCTCATCTCTATTAAAAAAATTTTTTTAATTAGCTGGGTGTGGTGGTACATACTTGTAGTCCCAGCTACGTGGGAGGCTGAGGTGGGAGGATCACTGGGGTCCTGGAAACGGAGGCTGCAGTGAACCATGATGTGCCAGTACATTCCAGCCTGGGTGACAAAGCACGGCCTTGAAAGAAAAAAAGAGAGAGAGAGAGGCCGGGCGCGGTGGCTCAAGCCTGTAATCCCAGCACTTTGGGAGGCCGAGACGGGTAGATCACGGGTCAGGAGATCGAGACCATCCTGGCTAACACGGTGAAACTCTGTCTCTACTAAAAAATACAAAAAACTAGCTGGGCGTGGTGGCGGGCGCCTGTAGTCCCAGCTACTCGGGAGGCTGAGGCAGGAGAATGGCATAAACCCGGGAGGCGGAGCTTGCAGTGAGCTGAGATCCGGCCACTACACTCCAGCCTGGACGACAGAGCGAAACTCCGTCTCAAAAAACAAAAACAAAAACAAAAACAAACAAAAAAAGGAAGGAAGGAAGGAAGGAAGGAAGGAAGGAAGGAAGGAAGGAAGGAAGGAAGGAAGGATTAATTTACTTACCCCTTTCACCTCAATACAATGAAACACAGTTCTATCCCGGACTAAAATCTGACGACCCACGTCAAGGCCAAAAATCTGATGACATATATGTATTAAGGTCTACGTGAGGAGGAATTTTCCCAGCCTTGGGGAAGTAGAAGCTGGCCCTACAATGCACCCCAGATTGGAGTCTTGCTAGCCTTCCTCTGCCCTGGATAACTATTTGTCCTCCACCAGCACCTTGAGGACACCCTGGGGCTAGTATCCTAGTAACCTAGTTTTTCAATGTGTAAAATGTAACTGTGATGCTCATTAATTGATCATTCTTTTTTCTTTCTTTCTTTTTTTGAGATAGAGTCATCACTCTGTTGCCCAGGCTGAAGTACAGTGGCAGGATCTTGGCTCACTGCAACCTCTGCCTCCCACGTTCAAGTGATCCTCCTGTCTCAGCCTCCCCAGTAGCTGGGACTACAGGCGTGCGCCACCACACCCAGTTGATTTTTGTATTTTCAGTAGAGACGGGGTTTCATCATGTTGGGCAGGCTGGTCTCAAATTCCTGACCTCAAGTGATTCACCTGCTTGGCCTCCCAAAGTACTAGGATTACAGGCGTGAGTCACCGCACCCAGCCAGATCATCCTTTTTAAAGAGTAAAATATAAAATGAATTCACCGATTTTATTCAGCTCATTAACTATTGAGGAAACCAGTAAGACGTTGCAAGAAGTCCAAAGGAGAAACCAAAAAGCAGACACAAATGTAAATCCCAAAAAACAATCGAATGAAATTTCTTATTAGATGCAAAATTTGCTTTTTCCACAAGGATGTGAGAGAATCAATTGCCTCTCCACAAGACAAAATGTATTTGCATGCCTGGACAAGAATCATTTGCATTGCTCTCAGTTGTCTATAATTACAGAGGTGTAAAATAGCTGAAAAACAATGAAGCTGTAGAGATAATCTGGAAAAGTATGCTGGACAAGACATCCAGTAATCTGCTTTGCCTATTTCAAAAGTATTTTCAATTTTTCCCACATACGTATTTAACAGCTTCAGTTCGCGCTTTACTTTGAAACTGGCACAGGTCCCCTTCCCATGTATCTGATAGTTTGTAACTACTCAGAATTCTCAAAAAAGACATATTCTGGACCCTTGACAGCCCAGGTATCAAGGGCCTTCTGCTGTATCAAGCTTCCATGGACCCCAACTGAGGAGCCACCAGAGTTTTCCCTCTAATTAGATTTGAACTGCATCAGTCTTTCTTCTTCTGCCTTTTAACCACAAACAAAAGTCACTTGGTATCCAGAAATCCTCCAAATATCAAGAAATAAGACTGACTCACTGTTTGTAATGGCTGTATGTAGATCAGGGAACACATTTCTGCATCCACTACCTTTTTGATTCCACTTCATCTTAGGAATAACTGTAGGCTTTTTAAATCCCTCCAACTAAAATAATTCCAGTACTAACAAACAAAATCTCTTCTCACCCACACATGGATTCAAGCTAAATTCAGAGAGATTAAGAAATTTGGCCAGTTGCAGTGGCTCATGCCTATAATCCCAGTACTTTGGGAGCCCGAAGCGGGCGGATCACTTGTGGTCAGGAGTTCAAGACCAACCTGGCCAACATGGCAAAACTCTGTCTTTATTGAAAAAAAAAAAAAAGTACAAAAATTAGCAGGGTGTGATGGCACATGCTACTAGGGAGACTGAGGCAGGAGAATCGCCTGAACCCAGGAGACAGGGGTTGCAGTGAGCCAAGATGGTGCTACTGCACTCCAGCCTGGGTGACAGAGCGAGATTCCATCTCAAAAAAAAAAAAAAGAAAAAAAAAAAAGAAAAGAAACTTGCTCAAAGTCCCACAACGATTATAATAAGTAACCAAACCATGCTATGATGCAAGCAAAGTTAATCTGACTCCTCACTCTGACTGCCTTCCATCATACCGTGCTGCTCCTCTATGACCCAGATATTTGTGCCACCTTCTGCAAATATTCACTCAGTGCCTACCATCCATAGGCATTTTGTGGGCATCACCATTCATCTGGTCACCCAAGACAGAAACTTTTGTATTAGCCTGACTCCACCATCTGCTCTGTCTTGCACATTCAGTTGAATGTTCAGTTCTATACATTTTACCTTGACGTGTTTCTCCACTTCATCCCCTCCACTTTGTACCCTACACTGTTGACTTATTCATCTCTCACCTGGAATAACACAGTCTTGTTCTCTGGCCTACTCAATTCCAGCTTATTCTCACTTCTCTTTCCTAGCCACGTATCCTTCTTACCATTAAAAAGTAATATATTGCTGATCTGAGCTTGTCTCTCCCTTGCTTAACAAACCTCAGTGGCTCCCCATTTCCTGCACCATGATGTACTATCTCCTTAGCATGGCCCATAGAGACTTGGAAAGCATACAAGCCCATCTTTCTGGTCACTTTACATCTTACATCCTGGCCACTGATGAACCTGTGAGCTACCCACAACTTATCAGTGCCTGTGTCCTCAGCACCCCATCACTCTTGTGCCTCTATGCCTTGGTTCATGCTGTTCTTTTCAACTGTGGTGCTCTTCCCCAGCTCCCAGGTCAGATATCTCTTATCTGACACATTCATTGATGTCACCGCCACTATTCCTCCTCCATGGGGGAAAGTAACTCTCTCAATCAGAGTGCACATACCTCTATTCTAGCATACGCATACTCACATTCTGCAATAGTGTTTTTATATTTCTATCCCTCACTAGACTGCCGTCTCTTCAGTGGCAGGGGTTACTCTTGGTACCTTAGAATTTGCGGCACATACGCAGCACAGAGCCCAGCATGAGGAGGTGCTAAATGTGTGGCTGAATATTTGAATTAGTAAAGGAACGAATATCAGACTCATATCCCACTCAGGGTGCTTTCACTACATCTTGATCTACTTCGAGACAGAAAAAACAACGAAAGCAAACAAGCAAAAAAAAAACAAAAAAAACAAAAAAAAAAAACAAGAAAAAAGCTAGCAAAAGCAATCAGAGAAGGAATCCTGTATACCCCTCACCTTCTTCCTAAACCCCTGTGGCTAGGAAACAATTGCCACACTGGGAACCAGTAGTGTTGAAATCAGCAATAGTGGGAGAATTAACATTATGGAAATTAGCAGATAATGCGAATAATATTTGGGGGAAGGGAGAATTGTTGTTGTTTCCTTTTAAAATTGTATGATTCAGTGGTTTCCTAATGTATTCATTAGGTTATGCAACTACCACCATCAAATTTCAGAACATTTTCATCACACCAAAAAAGGAACACAGTCATTAGCAGTCACTCCCCATAATTCCCCACCCCAGCCCCTGGCAGTGTTTCTTGTTTATTGAGAGCTGGTTGTTAAACATTTACAGCACACCACTGCTGGGAATGCAGCTATTTCTATAACAGTTACTTTTCTCTTCCTCACTTACTGTTTTGATTCTTCAAGAATCTTGAGGCCTGCTAAACCTCAAAGGTTTATAACACAAAGATGATTTTTCTTTAAAAGAAGTTATTTCAACTCTCACTTAATTCAACTTATCTGTCACAGAATGAGATGAAAAATAGTTATGCATAGAGAGGAAGATCAGAAACTAATAAATCTTTTAAAAGGCTAGATCACTTTCTGCTGGATTAGTATGTGGGATTTACTTTTGCATGAGACAATGGGCTCTTGTCTATTTTTAGAGTAGATAATGCATTTCCTAGGACCCACAGGAGGCCTTGGCTTCTCCTATTACTGAACACACATGCAGAGACCAGAGATTTTGTGAAAGGGAAAAAGAAGAAAGACAAGGGAAAAGGATTGGTGGTTTGTTCTTTTGATCACTAATGCAACTCCATCAGGAAAGATGAAATATAATGCCCAAGAATTTCCTAAAAGACATTCACTAGAAATGCGCAAAAATACGCTTGTTTCAAAAGATGTATATACATCCCCATATTCATGTAAAAGCACTTGCACCATGAAGTCATTTGTTAATCTGTTAATGACCCAATGACCCTAGAGCAGTTCCCTAGATGTGGGCTCCCAGACACCAGATGCACATTACTCATCTAATTAATGCTTGCTGATGAACTTGTTTCAAAATCTTTTATATTTGTAAACAGGAAAGGTTGGGCTGTCCTCTAAGATAGCATAAACCAAAAATCAAATTCTAAGCCCTGTAAGCATCTGAATGGACCCTTCCTTTCGGCCAAGAGCATTCCAAAGTCAACCTGAAAAACTAGTTCAGGCCATGATGGGAAGAGGGGGTGGGACAAGCCTTATTATCATTAACATCAACATAGACCTTGAGACTGCTAGAACAGACTCTTTAAGTCTGGTAAATATTTACAGGCTATCCTCTCTGAAGCCTGCTACCAGGAAGCTTCATCTACATGGTAAAACCTTGGTCTTCACAATCCCATACCTTAACCTAGACATTCTTTTCTATTGATTCCAGGTCTGTAGATAATAACCAATTGCCAATCAGAAAATCTTTGGACGGATCTATGACCCCTGACTTCCACTTTCCCATCTTTCCTGACCAAGCCAATGTACATCTTATATGTATTGATTGATGTCTTACGTCTCTCTAAAACGTACAAAAGCAAGAAGAGGTAGCCTGACCACCTTGGGCACTTGTCATCAGGACCTCCTGAGGCTGTGTCATAGGCATGTCCTTAACCTTGGCAAAATAAACTTATAAATTGATCGAGACTTATCTCAGATACTTTTTGGTTTATGTGGGGACTCTATCTTGTTACTCAAATTGTAGTTTGCTGTCCAGTAGCATCAGCATTACCTGAGAGCTTGTCAGAAACAGAGCCTGAGGCCGGGTGCTGTGGTTCATGCCTGCAGTCCCAATGCTTTAAGAGGCTGAGGTGGGAGGACTGCTTGGGGACAGAAGTTCAAGACCAGCCCGGGCAACATAGTGAGATCCGTATCTACAAAAAATAAAAATTAGGCTTGGCGCGGTGGCTCAGGCTTGTAATCCCAGCACTCTGGGAGACTGAGGCGGGAGGATCACCTGAAGTCAGTGACACACGCGTCTGTGTGAAGAGACCACCAAACAGGCTTTGTGTGAGCAATAAAGCTTTTCAATCACCTGGGTGCAGGTGAGCTGAGTCCGAAAAGAGAGTCAGCGAAGGTAGATAGGGGTGGGGCAGTTTTATAGGAGTTGGGTGGGTAGTGGAAAATTACAGTCAAAGGGGGTTGTTCTCTTGCAGGCGGGGCGGGGGTCACAAGGTGCTCAGTGGGGGAGCTTCTGAGCCCGGAGAAGGAATTTCACAAGGTTAATCGCTCAGTCAAGGTAGGGCAGGAACAAATCACAATGGTGGAATGTCATCAGTTAAGGCAGGAATGGCCATTTTCACTTCTTTTGTGATTCTTCACTTGCTTCAGGCCATCTGGATGTATACGTGCAGGCTTGGGCTCAGAGGCCTGACAGTCAGGAGTTCAAAACCAGCCTGGCCAACATGGAGAAACCCTATCTCTACTAAAAATACAAAAATTAGTCAGGCATGGTGGCGCATGCCTGTAATCCCAGCTATTCAGGAAGCTGAGGCAGGAGAATTGCTTGAACCCAGGAGGCGAAGGTCGCAGTGAGCCGAGATTGCACCATTGCACTTCAGCCTGGGCAACAAGAGCAAGACTCCATCTCAAAAAAATAAATAAATAAAATAAATGAAAATTAGCCAGGCATGGGGGCACACACTTGGAGTCCTAGTTACTTGGGAGGCTGAGCCAGAAGCATGGCTCGACCCCAGGAGTTGGAGGTTACAGTGAGCTATGGTTGTGCCACCAGGGCCCTATAATTGGCATCCGTTCTCACCTTCTTTTCTGGAATTTTTATGGAAAAAGAATTCACTGAGCCTTACTTGAAACTCATTCAAATGATCCCCAAACAGTTGAGATGTGTTGGGAATTCTCACTTTATTTCAAGCAATTCTGATGCTAAATCAAGAGGCTAATTCTCTACCCAGGTTGGAATCCTACTGACTGCAGGAAAGCCAGGGGACCATCTTCAGAGATCATGAGAAGTTTTACTTCCAATAATGCTTTTCTTTTATAAAAGTGATTCATGGCCAGGCGTGGTGCTCATGCCTGTAATCCCAACATTTTGGGAGGCTAAGGCAGGTGGATCGCTTGAAGCCAGGAGTTCAAGACCAGCCTAGGCAACATGGTGAAGCCCGTCTCTACCAAAAATACAAAAAAAAAGCTGGGTGCAGTGGTACACACCTGTAGTCCCAGCTACTTGGGGGGCTAAGTTGGGAGGATCACTTGAGGCTGAGAGATGGAGATTCCAGTGAGCCAAGATCATGTCACTGCACTCCAGGCTGGGTGACAGAGCCAGAACCTGTCTCAAAAAAAAAAAAAAAAAAAAAAATCATTCATACTCGTTACAGGAAATGTGAAGAACCTTGGAGAAGAAAGTTAAAATCACCTGAATGTCCACCCTATATGTTAAACACTTAATATTTTGGTAATTTTAAATATACGTATAATTGTAAGCATTACATGCCCTGTTTCCAATGGAATTCTTCATTTCACATAATTGGGAGCATAAAATAAATAGTTTGCATGATGTTTCATTTTGCATGTATTATGATTATTTTCATGCCCCTAAAAATTATTCAGGAATATGATTTTAATCATCTTATATTCCTATATGAATAAGTCACATTTTACTTAAATATTCTCATATTCTTGAATACGTAACCCTTATAGAAAACATTGTGATTAATATTCTTGCATATAAATCTTGTTCTGACTTTCTGATTATTTCTTCCATATAGATTTTCAGAAGTGCATCTGTGGTATGAACTTTACAGATTATTGATACATAACGCCAAATGGCTTTCCAGAGAATCTACAGTAAGTCACCCTCCCAGCAGGCACCATGCTCTCGCCAGCCTCTCTACCAACTGATTTCTTTTTTTTGTTTGTTTTTTGAGATGGAGTTTTGCTCTCGTTGCCAGGCTGGAGTGCAATGACGTGATCTCAGCTCACTGCAACCTCCGCCTCTGGGGTTCAAGTGATTCTCCTGCCTTAGCCTCCCAAGTAGCTGGAATTACAGGCAGCCGCCACCATGCCTGGCTAATTTTTGTATTTTTAGTAGAGATGGGGTTTCACCATTTTGGCCAGGCTGGTTTTGAACTCCCGACCTCAAGTTATCCGCCTGCCTCAGGCCTCCCAAAGTGCTGTAATTCCAGGCGTGAGCCACCACGCCGGGCGCTTTGCTGGTTTTTTAGGTTATGATTACCACTTCATTGTTTTCATTTGCATTTCTTTGATAACAAGTGTGGTTGAAGACATTGTTGGAACCTAGGTTTAGATTCCTTCCTGGGATAGGGGGTCGTCTCGAGAGACCACTCAACACGGGAGTCACAGCAGAGAGATTTATTACTAGCGCGCTAGGGTCCTCTGCACAAAGGTGGCAAAGGACCCCGATTGCTTGTTACAGGTAGTTTATATAGGCAAACACCACCGGTTCAAACAAGGCGCGAAATTCAAACAAAGCTTAAGGCGCGAGATTCAAACAAGGCTTAAGGTTCAAAATGATTGGAGCCAGCTATGGTGCGAGCAGGGTGTGTCTTTTCTGATTGGTTGGGGTAGGCTAGTTCTCTGATTGGTTGGGGTGGGCTCGTATGAGGGGTTTTTCCTGGAATTATTTTTCTGTTTGCGTTCCGGGGATATTGGGTGTTTACTAAGGGGCCATCTGGTGTTGGGTGGGTCTGAGTGGCCATCTGGTGTTGGGTGGGTCTGAGTGGGTTGTTTTTCTAAGTTTCAAAATGGCCTAACTTAAGTTTCTAATTTTTATTAAGTTTCTAATTTTTATTCCTTTCAACATTTCTATTGTTTGCTGACATTTTTATTTCTCCAGTGAATCCCCTATCCTATAGTCTGTTCTGTTATTGGAGTGCTACTGCTATCAGAGATGTTCATATATTCCCTTTATTAACTCTCTGTCATTTGCTCTTTCTGCTTGATTGCCATTAGTCATTTAATGGTTTTTAAAGTCATGAGGTTTTATATGTTTGAATTGAATAGTCAAAATCATGACTCTTTCTTTGTGATTTCTTCTGTAGTGTTTATGATTAGAAGGATGCATTAAGGAAGGTATAATTAAACTATATATTTTTCCACGAGGCAGGATAACCATGCTGATAGCGAGCAGCCTTATCTCCTTCCTGATTGAGCATGCTGTTGGCCTGCACCTGTATCGATTTCAGAATAATTCATTTCTTTTTTATTTTTTATTTCTGTGACACCCCTTTTTATGCTTAAACTATTTTAATTAATTGATTAATTATTTTGATGTTTTCTTAATCATATATTATTTCCTAAAACACACTAAGGAGTCTGTTTGACAGTTGAGCTATCCCACCGAGCTGCCAATTCTTGCTGCAGTATCATCTGATTTTAATTACCATAGCCTTACACCTGGCTAACTCCATTTTTAGGAATAACATGCCTTTTTATTATTTGGCTTTCTTACTCTTTGGCTCCTTATGGGGTAAATCAACTTTCTAATCCAAGAGCTGACATTTTCAGCAAAGAAGAAATCGTCTTTCGTTATGTTAACATAGAGCCTTAGATATTAGTAGGGGCAGCTTCCTCAAACCATTCCACAAAATGGCCAGATAGCTTTACCTTTCCAAACACTGAACTAGGATGTGTGTAACCTTTTGGTGTTATGTCTAAAGTTTCATTAAAATTTACCGTGCAAAACAATCTAAGTGTTTCTTTTTCTTTTTCTTTTTTTTTGAGTCTGAGTTTCGCTCTTGTTACTTCGCTGGAGTGCAGTGGTGCGACCTCAGCTCACGGCAAACACCCCCTCCCGGGTTCAAGCCATTGTCCTGATTCAGCCTCCAGAGTAGCTGGGATTACAGGCATGCGCCACCTCGCCCAACTAATTTTGTGTTTTTAGTGGAGACGGGGTTCTCCATGTTGAACAGGCTGGTCTCCAATTCCCGACCTCAGGTGATCTGCCCGCCTCAGCCTTCCAAGGTGCTGGGATTACAGGTGTGAGCCACTGCATGCGGCCCAATCTGAGTGTTTCTTGACATATCTGGCTGTCTAGGATAGCACAGAGGCAATTTAAACAGCTAAGAAAACGTCGGTTTGTCCTTGTGGCTATATTTACGGTTGAAATTGTGAAGACCAAGTGTCCTATATTTTCTTGAAGGACATTTTTTTCTTTTCCTTGGACTAACCTCTTGTTGATCACTTTTTAAATTTCTCACAATAGTCATTCTTAAGTAAACCACTGAAAGGGTGTAGGGAGTGAAGAGAGCTGCAGTCTGGTTTCTGACAGAACTGGCTTACCTCTTGCTTCCCTACTTCCCATTAGCATCAGCTTCTTCATCTATAAAGAATCATTTAACAAAATGACATTTGTCTCGTAGAGCTGGTAAAGTAGTTAAATGGAATTCTGTATGGAAGGACCTTAGCACAATGCTTGCACAAAATAAAAACTAAATAAATATAAGGTAGGTGTAGTGGTGCAGGCCTATAGTCCCATCTACTTATGAGGCTGAGACAGAAGGATTCCTTGAGCCCAGGAGTTCAAGACTGCAGTGCACACTGATGGCGCCTGTAAGTAGCCACTACACTCCAGCCTGAGCAATATAGCAAGAGCTTGTCTCTGAAAAAAAAAAAAAAAAAAAAGTGCTTTTTTGAAACACAGTCTCACTGTGTCGCCTGGGCAGGAGTGCAATGGTGCGATCTCGGCTCACTGCAACCTCTGCAAACCCAGCTCAAGATATCCTACCATGTCAGTCTCCCAAGCAGCTGGGACTACAGGCACTCACCACCACATGCAGCTAATTTTTGTATTTTTTGTACAGATGGGGTTTCTCCATGTTTCCCAGGCTGGTCTTGGACTCCTGGGCTCAAGCAATCCTCCTGCTTTGGCCCCCAGAAAAATTGTTAATGTTGAAAAAACACTAAATAAATGTAAGCTTACAAAATAGACCTCCTCACTGCAGGCTGCCTCAGTCCTTGCAAATGATCTTGCTTGACTTCTACTTTGCTGATACGATGAAGCTCTCAATCTACCCTCTTCTTTATGCTCATCCTTAACCCTATCCATCTCATTCCCTCCTTATTCCTATCTCAAGAAAAAACAGGTCCTCTTGCCTGCCAAGGCTATCCCTACGTCTTTGATCTCCTTTCTTCCCTCCCTCCTTCCTTCCTTCCCTTCCTCCCTTCTTCCCTTTCTCCTTCCTTCCCTCCCTCCTTCATTGTCTTTTCTTTCTTCCTTCCTTCTTTCCCTCCTCCCTTCCTTCTTTTCCTTCCTCCTTCTCTCCCTCCTTCTCTCTCTGAACCTTGCTCAGTTCCCTTCGCCCTTAGATCAGCAGTTCTCTACATGTGCCCTGTCCTTTCTTTTTGTTATAAATAGACTCAGTTCTCTCCTGCCCTATAGAAACAAACCATCTTTAAGCATTATATTTTAGTTATCTATTGCTACATAATAAATTATGTCAAGACTTAGTGACTTGCAACAACCATAAGTATTTCTCCTCTCCCATTGTTTCTTTGAGTCTGGCATTGAGTGGCAGCTTGGTTGGGCAGTTCTGGCTTGGGGTCTGTCAAAATGTTGCAGTCAGGTCAGCTGAGGCCGCAGTGTCTGAAGGGTTAATGGAAATGGAGAATCCACTTCTGAGGTAGCTCACTGCAAAAGCTGGCAAATTGGTGTTGACAAGTGGAGTCCTCTCTGTGTAAGAATCTCCTCAGGGCTGCCTGAGTGTTCTCACAACATGGTGGCTAGCATTCTCCTAGGGTGTATGATTCATGCAGCCAATGCAGAAGCTATAATTTCTTTACGAACTACCTTTGGAAGTCACACACTGTTATTTTCTCTGTATTCTGGTGGTCGCACAGAGCAGACTTGGTACAACATGGCACAACAAAAGTACATGAACCCTAAAAGGCAATAATGATTGGGGGCCAACTCAGAGGCTGACTGCCCCACCTACTAGCATTCTCTTTGTTCTCCTGTGACTTTGAAAAGGTTGCCCACCATGGCTCCAATTTCTCATCCTCTGCTCTCTCAGGCACAGTTACTGTTTGCAAGCAGTCAAAGTTGGCTCTAGGTATTCCAAAGAGAAGTTTATTAAAAAGATATTGTTGGAAGTGCTGGAGAACCAGAGTTGCTGAGGTTGAGTCTCCAAAAAGAATGCCCAAAACCAGGCCACAAGACTGGCAGAGGAACCAAAATTTCCCTTGCTGTGGCCACTTCTACTGCTATTGTTCAAAAAGCCAAAGCTTCTGCTACCGCTTACCCAACAAAAATACAGCTGATCCTTGAACAACACAGGTTTGAACTGCACTTACACGTGGATTTTCTTCAACAAAAGTCACAGTGAGTGTGCTTGCCTCTCCTGCCTCCTGTTCCACCTCTTCCGCTTCTGCCACCCCTGAGACAGCAAGATCAGCCCCTCCTCTTCCTCCTCCTTCTCAACCTCTCAACATGAGGATGACAAGGATGAAGACCTTCATGATGATTCGCTTCCACTAAATGAATAGTATATTAGTTCGTTCTCACATTGCTATAAAGACATACCCGAGACTGATTAATTTATAAAGAAAAGAGGTTTAATTGACTTTTAGCTATGCATGACTGGGGAGGCCTCAGGAAACTTACAATCATGGCGGAAGGGGAAGAGGCACATCTTACATGGTGGCAGGAGAGAGAGAGAAGAGTGAACAAAGGAGGAACTTCCAAACACTTATAAAACCATCAGGTCTCTTGAGAACTCACTCACTATCATGAGAACAGTATGGGGGAAACCACCCCCATGATCAAACCACCTCCCACCAGGTCCCTCCCTCAACAGCTGGGGATTATAACTCAAGATGGGATTTGGGTAGGAATACAAAGCCTAGCCATATCAAATGGTAAATGTATATTTTTTTTATTATTTTCTTAATAACATTTTCTTTTCTCTAGCATACTTTATTGTAAGAATACGATATATAATGCATATATAAAATATATGTTAACTGTTTATATGGGCTTCCAGTCAATAGTAGGCTATTACTACTTAAGTTTTGGGGAATAAAAAGTAATACATGGATTTTTGACAGTACAGGGGTCATTGCCCCAGCCCCATGTCGTTCAAGGGTCAACTGTAGTAAAAGATCCCACAAGAAAGTCTCTTTCCCAAGCTGTTGGTTTCTGAACAGGTGGTTAATATGAGTGTATTTGATGAGAAGCTGTATACATCACGTTCCTGCATTCCAGCTGTTAGAGAGGCTGAGAATCTCAATTTTCTGAGTTCTGTTTTGGTGAGGCAAGATGCAAAAGGCTGGAAATATCCCAAACATAATAAGAGTTTTCAGAAAGTGTAGGCCACACAAAAAGGAATGACAAACTGTCTGCAATATCCTCTTCCTTCTTATTCCTTGCAATTTGGTTTCTGTCTAAATTCCACTAAAGCTGCTTCTCAGCAGTCCCCAGTGATGTTACATGGGCTTTCCCACCCTTGGATCATTCCCGCACCTAGTGGGGAAATTAACTCTTCGCCAGCATCTTAGGTCAAGTTCCCCAGAAGTGGACACTGAGTGCATTCATGCCTTTGATTTTTTTTTTTTTTTTTTTTTTTGAGGTGGAGTCTCACTCTGTTGCCCAGGTTGGAGTGCAGTGGTGTGAACTCAGCCCATTGCAACCTCTGCCTCCCTGGTTTAAGCGATTCTCCTGCCTCAGCCTCCCGAGTAGTTGGGATTACAGGCATGCACCACCATAACCAGCTAATTTTTGTATTTTTAGTAGAGATGGGGTTTTGCCATGTTGGCCAGGCTCATCTTGAACCCCTGGCCTCAGGTGATCCACCCGCCTCAGCCTCCAAAAGTCCTGAGATTACAGATATGAGTCACTACACCCACCAATGCCTTTGATTTATTAAGAAAGTTTCTCCAGAGGAGTCAGGTTAGGAGGTGGGGGACGTAGGACAGCAGGGTCCTATACAAGGCCCTACATGATTGTGCCCTGTCTCCCCAACCTCATCTCACCACACATTCCCCGTGCTCACGAAGCTCCCTCCACAGCAATCTGCTCTCTGCTGCTGCTACACACCATGCCCTTTCTTGCTTGAGAGCTACTGTCCTTGCTCTTCCCTCCACCTGAAGACCTTTCCCCTGACGTGGGACATGGTCCTCATCATCCTTCAGGCCTCAGCTCTCTTGGCATCCTATCTTAGTGGCCTTTTCACTCCTTCCCCAGGTGGTAGCAATCATATCAGTCTGTGTATGTCCCTCAAAGCCTTTATGATAATCCAGAATTATTAATGGATTTGTTCAAATGTGTCCCTTCCCCAAAGAAAATTGAAAGTTGCCTGAAGAGGATTGCCTAATAAATACGTTGGGAGCCACCAAAATTCTTAGATTTTGGTAGGCATTCCGAAAATAAGTGCTAAAGGAATGAATGGAAAAGTATGCTTTGGAGAAGGAAGATGTTGTTAAACAGGACAACAAAACACAACATTATAAATCAATAGATAATTTAACCTCATAAAAGTTTAAAACTTCTCTATTTTAAAAGATGAGTAAACCTATTGAAAAGTGAAAAAACGCCTGTAATCCCAGCACTTTGGGAGGCCAAGGTGGGTAGATCACGAGATCAGGAGATCAAGACCATCCTGGCCAACATGGTGAAACCCCATCTTTACTAAAAATACAAAAAAATTACCCAGGTGTGGTGGCACACACCTGTAGTCCCAGCTACTCAGGAGTCGGAGGCAGAAGAATCACTTGAACCTGGGAGGCAGAGGTTGCAGTGAGCTGAGATCATGCCACTGCACTCTAGCCTGGTGATAGAGCATGACTCTGTCTCAAAAAAAAAAAAGAAAAAGAAAAACAAAAGCGAAAAAAAAAAATAGAACACATAAAACAGACCATAGGTTTGTTCAAGAACCCCTACCAAGTTAAGTGACTGATCTCACACAAATAAGAGCATTTTACTTTATTAAAAATAAAAAGAGGCCCAGAATTACAATAAAAAGAGAGTAAGATTACTATTAATGATTATGGGAAACTTAATTAGCTCCAAATAAACAATGATGATTTTTAGTGTTCCTACTAAATCTCCGTCAAACACTGGAATTATTTCCTTGCCTCTCCTCCCTACACCCACCCCAACTTTCCAACCCAATGTATCCCTTGTTAAATTAAGTTTAGCCTAAAGCTGTCTCCTTACCTCAAAAGGTTCCTCTGTACATAGTGAACTGTAACCTATCTGGATGTATAAACAGACTGTAACCTACTCTTGTATTAATTGTGGAGTTTCAGCCAATCACAGGCAGCCAACTGTACAAACTGTATGCAAATAAGGCCAACCTGTAACCAGTCCTGCTGTTCCTGTGCCTCACTTCCTTTCTCTGTCCATAAATCCTCTGACCACTGGGCAGTGCCGTAGTCTTTCTGCACCTATTCTGGCTCAGGAGGCTGCCCATCATTCTTTGCTCAGCTAAACTCTGCTCAAAATAATTTGTTTAAAGTTTTTATTTTAACACCCTAAGCTACCTCTGCTCACATAGGGGTTTGCATATTCCCCTAAGAGAATATGATCTTAACTGCTGGAAATTTAGGGCTTTGGGGAAGGAGTGTTGCCTTATTGGTCTTCATACCCCAGGGTCAGTGTGATGCTTGTCACAAAATAGGTGCTAGGGCTTAGGACATCCACACAGTCTCAGTGCAGATACTACTTAGCCCAGGGACCTGGTGGCTAGGCTGATTCTCTCCTTTCCAATAGGAGTCCTCTGCCACAAACACACTCCACCAGATCGTCAGTCAGACCAAGAAGCATCCAAGCTTGATCCCCCTCTTTGTATTTATTGGAGTTTTGTATTTATTGGAGTTTTGTATTTATTGGAGATACTGGAGCAGCACTGTATGTCTTGTGTCTGGCATTGTTCAATCCAGATGTTAGCTGAGACAGAAAGAATAACCCAGAGCCCTGGAAAAAGCTGGGTCCCAATGATTAATACAAGTTCTACTCAGTGAATGTGGATTACAGTAAACTGAAGAAAGAAGGTCCATATTTCTAAATGAAATGTTTCGTTATAAATCTGCTTTAGAATGAAGGTCTTCCAGAAGCCATCCTCACAATTTTCCATTTAACCAGGAAATATCCTCTAAATTCATGAAATCATGTAGATGTAATCTATTGGAGATTACACTGATTAATAAATAACTGAAACTTGGCAGAGTGTAGTGGCTCACACCAATAATCCCAGCACTTTGGGAGGCCAAGGTGGGTGAATCACCTGAGGTCAGGAGTTCGAGACCAGCCTGACCCACATGGGGAAACCCTGTCTCTACTAAAAATACAAAAATTACCTGGGTGTGGTGGCATGCACCTGTAATCTCAGCTACTCAGGAGGCTGAGACAGGAGAATCACTTGAACCCAGGAGGCAGAGGTTGCAGTGAGCTGAGATCACACCACTACACTCCAGGCTGGGCAACAGAGCAAGACTCCATCTCAAAATAAATAAATAAATAAATGGATAACTGAAATTTGAAAAAAAAATAGGTTTTAGGGGTGCAAGAGCAGTAACTGCAGGAGAAAAGTCCCCAAGCAGGTAAGAGGAAATGAAGCCCAAGGGCAAAGTGGACGTGTTGGACTTCCTTCTTAATAATCAACAGGAGTGTGTAGAGGCAGAGGCAGTGGCAGACAATGGAGTGTGTACATGCTTAAGGCTTTCTGTCATCTTGTTGAATATCAGGCACATGGAGAGAAATGTGAAAGATCTGAGGGGAGTGAAGGTGTGAAGTGGTCATACGAAACAGTGGAAAAACTAATATACTAGGGATGCTTAATAAGGTTACTGGGTGGCTGGGTGTGGTGGCACATGCCTGTAATCCCAGCACTTTGGGAGGTCAAGGTGGGCAGATCATGAAGTCAAGAGATCAAGACCATCCTGGCCAACATGGTGAAACTCTGTCTCTACTAAAAATACAAAAATTAGCCAGGAGTGGTGGCACCTGCCTGTAGTCCCAGCTACTTGGGAGGCTGAGGCAGAAGAATTGCTTGAACCTGGGAGGCAGAGGTTGCAGTGAGCCGAGATCGCACCACTGCACTCCAGCCTAATGACAGAGCAAGACTCTATCTCTAAATAAATAAATACATACATACATAAATACATAAATAAGTAAATAAATAAAATAAGTGTTGGAAATTGGTGCTAGGTGCCACAAAGAAGAACCTGCACTTAGATCGAAAATTTCTCATCAAGGCAATTTACTTCTGCAGAAGGGTGCCGCCTGTGTCCAAAGTGATTGCAAGAGCACACCACACAAAGGAGAGAAGGAGTTTTTATTCCTAAGGCAGTTCCTGCTTCTGTCTTTTCCCCTTTGGCTGGGGTCAGACTGCACAATCTAAGCCAACCCGATTTGCTAAGTCTTGAACTTTTCCAAATAGGGTAAACATGAGATTTGCAAAGGAAGGAGGGGAGGGAAAGGAAGGGGTAGGGTTGACTTACAAAACACGAAAGAAGGAAGTTTGAAACTGTTTCCAAATAAGGTAGAGAAATGAGAACTTTGAAGGCCAAGGTGATGGCCAGGGTGAAGAAACGGGGAAGGAGAGAGAAGGGAAGGGTAGATTTATGACCTCACCACTTACGACCATAGAGTTGAGTTTTGAAGAACAACTTATTTGTTCCAACAATAAGGTTACTGGGTGGCATTGAATGTACAGTTGAGATTTGTGATCATGAAACTAAAGCAAGAACTGGTTGGCCAGGTGCAGTGGCTCATGCCTGTAATCCTAGCACTTTGGGAGGCTGAGGCGGGTGGGTCACAAGGTCAGGAGTTCAAGACCAGTCTGGCCAATATGGTGAAACCCCATGTCTACTAAAAATACAAAAATCAGCTGGGCATGGTGGCATGCACCTGTAATCCCAGCTAGTAGGGAGACTGAGGCAGGAGAATCGCTTGAACCTAGGAGGCAGAGATTGCAGTGAGCCAAGATCGCACCACTGCACACCAGCCTGGGCAACAGAGTAAGACTCCATCTCAAAATAATAATAATAATAATAATAATAATAATAATAATAATAATTTAAAAGAAGCAGTCAACACAGTTTTGTGCTATTGTCCAGCAATAATTATCTGCCCAGGTAAAGGAACAGAAGAGGTAGAGAATGGGATTTAATCAAGATTGCATGTTTGCTAGAGGAGGAGTAAGCCATTGAAGAGAGGGCCTACAAAATTTGTGGAATGTGCGAGAGGTGATTAGTATGATGGACCATCTACTCTAACCTTAGTAAGGGAAATGAAAATGCAATAGAGTGCCTGATTGTGAAAATACACTAGGATCAAAGGATTAAAGGCCTGTTGAGACTGAAGAATTGTTGGAGTGAAGACACTGGTGTTAGAGATGTAGAGGATAGGAGGTGGGGGTCAGATAATGGGATACTGAAGTTAATTTTTAATAATTATGCATTTAAGATGATGAAATGTTCATGTTATGGCCAAGGTGATCAATAGTTTAGGTAGGATAAAAAAGTATTTAAAGAGGTAGAGGAACTGAAACTCTGATATGCAAGATGGATCATCCACGAGGTTGGGGAAATCTCAAAAAATGGAGTGGAAAGGTGAGTTTTGAATGAGTGAGCCATTACATGCTTTGGGGATGTGAAGACCATTTAATCTTCTTAAGAGTTCTACATAAAATTCAAGAATTTGGCCAGACATGCCCGTAATCCCAGCACATTGGGAGGCTGAGATGGGCAGATCACCTGAGCCCAGGAGTTTGAGACCAGCCTGGGAAATATGATGAAACCCCGTCTCTACAAGAAAATACAAAAATTAACTGGGTGTGGTGACACATACATGTGTTCCCTGCTACTCAGGAGGCTGAGGTGGGAGGATCGCCTGAGCTGGGGGAAGTTAAGGCTGCAATGAGCCATGATTGAGTCACTGCCCTCCAACCTGGGCAGTGAGAGAGACCCTGATTCAAAAAAAAAAAAAAAGCAGAACTTTTATCTCTACTTAAAGAAGAAGGTGTTTTGAATAATTGCCTAAAGTCACGCAGGGTAAGTGCTTCAGCTGGAGTTTGAACCTAAGTTTCTCTGATTCCAAAGCTTATTAAATTCTTTCTCTGCCAGTATGCATCTTCCATTTTTCATTGGTAAGACCAAGCACAAGAGAGTTAAGGCATGATCCATGACATGCTCCAATAGTGAATTCCAAGCTCAAAAAATAAAATAAATCTCAGCCAAAAAAAAAAAAAAATATATATATATATATAATGTATTTATCTATCTGATTTAGATTTGGGTTTGAATGCTTTATATATTATAAAGCATATATAATATAATATATATATTTTATATATATAAAATAAAAATCCTGCTGAAATGCTTGGGGCAGGGGCAGGACGGGGGTGGAATCAGACACTAGAAATGTTTAATCTTGTGGATATCATTAATTTTTAGACACTACGGTAGAAATGGGAGTTAACTGTTCGGAGGTATAAATGAGGTTCTAGAAGTGAAAGTAAATAATTGAACCACAGAATCATAGAGCTAGTAGGGATCTTAGTAAATATTTCATTCATTCATTTTTTGCTTAGAAAACTGACACTCAAAAAAGTTAAGTGACTTGTGTAAATTCACAAAGCTAGGTGGTAATGTAAAGTCTAACCCAGGTAATGTAAGGACCACCAGCCCATTCCATCACATAGACTGTGGTTTTTTCTTCCCACTCCAAAAGATTTTAAGTCAGAATTCTTGAGACTGTATGCCTTTCCTAGAAGGGGCATGCTTCCCCAAAAGTTCAATGCACTGTGCTTGAGAGTCTTCTCCAAGGTGCATTTGGCATGACTGGTATTCACGTGGCCCCTTTACGCTCGATTTTACTGATGGCTGGCCACCTCTCACATCCAGGAACAACCTACTTTGTAGAAACCACGACTGTAACTTGCTCTAAACCGGTGGTCAAATCTTGCCAGAGGCAACAATCCTCTTCCTGATGGGATCTTTCCCATGACTCTGTTGAGGAACTGGAAGGTCCAGTTTCTGTGGCCGATAGAGAAATCCTAATAATTGAGCACTAAAATGTGAGACAATAGAGGACCCTCACCACGGATATTCTGAAGGCTGAAAATACACTGAACTGTCCCAGCCTTCTCAGTGAAGGCAGAGTCAGCAGATGAGTGTATTCCTGTACCTTCCAGCTTTATGCTTCTCCTGTGGTGGAGAGAAAGGAGCTGGAGTGGATTGGAGGAGAAGCTGAGGTGGATTAGGAAACTACTTCCTTTTCTACAAGCTTACTTCAGGAATAGTCAATCAAGGCTCTTCAACGTGACTAAACATTGCGTTAAGCATCCTTTGCCTTGGAGACATCAGCTTTCTAAAAAGAGGGCTATTAAGGCAAGTGGCTGTGTAGGGCCTCATGCATTATGAATTTGCTAGTCATGGATGAATACAAATAACCTTGCAATCAGGACACAGCTGGTAATTAGAAACAACTCTTCTTTTGATTCAATTAACCACCTGAAGAAATTAGGTTTTGATTTAGATTTGGGTTTGAATGCTGTAGTCTCCTTTAAAACAAGGAGAAAGATTGACAATTCCGAAGCGTAGAACATCTCTTCCAGATTTGCAACAGGGGAGTTCTCTCCATTATGATTAAAAATCAATAGATTAAAAGAAAATGACCCACCATGTGTCACTGTTGTGAATAATTGCCATTGATCAGCTCAGGAGGGAGAATGGGGCAGAATAGCTTCCACTTCCGAAATCAGATCTTCCCCACAGTTGAGACAGCCTCCTGCTCTAACTGGTTTGACAACAGGAGACCGACCTATGGTTGGGAAGCTGGCCAGTGATTACCCAGGGAGTAGGCAGCAGCTCAAAGATGGAAACACAGAGCTCCTCATTTTCCAATCCACTGCACACTGCCTATAGCACACGACCCCCACAGATGTGCAAAACGAAGGAGGAAATGTGTGACCTCTTCCGAACCAAATCTTGTTGTCCTCTCTGAGCTTAGGACTCTACTGAAATGCTAGATAGAAGCAGATTGTGTTTCCCCACCTCTACCCGTGATAAGAAAAGTGCTTAATAAAATCTAAGAAATGTGGTAATAAAATCTAAGAAATGTGGTCGACATCCCAGAAGAAAGGTGTTGCCTAGCAGCAGTGACCTTTAAAGTAAGGTCAGATAGACCCTTAAAGGATTTTTACGACATTGGGAGTCAAGTTTCCTGATAATTTATCTAAATATAGTACTGAGAATATACCACCTGCATTATTGGAGGGAGGCTTTGAATACTCAGCCTCCAAAGATAAATACTAATAATAATCTCCAACATGTACCTGGAGCATTGTTTCCCAAAGTATGGTACACATTCCTGTACAGATGCCACAGATGGTATGCAAAGTGATTTTAGGCACTATCTGATGAATATTTGTTATTTTATAGGTCATGTAATTGTTTAAAAATGCGTTTGAAAATGTAACCATTTCGCCATTCATCAGATTGAATGAAGATAGACTGGGTGTGGGGGCTGAGGCAGGAGGATCACCTGAGCGCAGGAGTTCAAGGCCACAGTGAGCTATGACTGCATGATTGCACCACTGCACTCTGGCCTGGGTGACAGAGCAAGGACCCTGTCTCTTAAAGACAATTTTAAAAATACAAAAAGAATGAACAGAGTTGCTTAGGATGAAACTAAGTTTTAAGAAATGATTTAAATAAACTCGGTTTTAAAATTTAACTAAAGAAGAGCCAGTTCTTAAATACGGCTGGCATTTTGCAAGTAATAATTTGGTGCTTGTTTTGTTCTAGGCACTTTGTACAGGATTGCAGTCTCTCCTTCATTCCTTGTTTTTCTGGAAACTCAGGCTAATCATATCTGTGAGTTGGTGAAATGGAACTTACTTGGGGTTTTCGTTTTTGTTTTTGTTTTTGTTTTTTTCTAAGATGGAGTTTCACTCTTATTGCCCAGGTTGGAGTGCAGTAGCGCAATCTCAGCTCACTGCAACCTTCACTTTCCAGGTTCAAGATATTCTCCTGCCTCAGCCTCCCAAATAGCTGGGATTACAGGCACGTGCCACCATGCCCAGCTAATTGGTGTATTTTTAGTAGAGACAGGGTTTTGCCATGTTGACCAGGCTGGTCTCGAACTCCTGACCTCAGGTGATCCACCCACTTCAGCCTCCCAAAGTACTTGGATTACAGGCACGTGTCACCATGCCCAGCTAATTATATACATTATATATATATACACACACACACAAAATATATATAAATACACACACACACACATATATATATATATATATATATTTTTTTTTTTTTTTTTTAGTAGAGACAGAGTTTCTCCATGTTGGTCAGGCTGGTCTTGAACTCCCGACCCCCGGTGATCCGCCTGCCTCGACCTCCCAAAGTGCTGGGATTACAGGCATGAGCCACCACGCCCAGCCTTCTTTTATTTTCTAAACACTCCACCCTTTGAATTAAATCCTCTTGGGATATGGAGTTTGCAGGATTATTGACAAACATATGAAATTCTCCTGCTTTAAACAGAAAGCTTTAGAATTATTTCGGGGTTGTGATAGATACCACCTCATGTAAGCAGACGGTGTACATCTTTTCCCACTCTGCGTGGGTAATGGTGGTACATGCCAGTAATCCCAGCTACTTGGGAGGCTGAGGCAAGAGAATCGCTTGAACTCGGGAGGCGGAGGTTGCAGTGAACCAGCCTGGGAAACAAGAGGGAAACTCAGTCTCAAAAAATAAAAATAAATAAAAAACAAATACAATAAGAAATCTTATTTTCTAACGTGATAGTTTAAGCTAATTTTTTTTCCATCCAGCCATGGGCTGCCTGTTGGTTTCATTCTTGAGGTTCCCACACTTTAAAAAATGACAGCCAGAAATGTATGAATGCCGGATAATCCCTTAAAGTCTTCACGTTGTGCTTGCTCTGCTGCATAATTCGATGACCACATTCACCGTGCTTTTGCTGTCGTTTGAACTCAGACACCCTGGCTTCTCTCAACCACACTGACATCAAGGAGCCCATTTCAGTTGCAGTCAATTTCATCAGATTTTTGATCTTTCAAGAACAGATTGTAAAGCTCTTTTTAAACATTGTGTTGCGTCTCTTGTTAACATAATCTTCACGGCAGGAGAAAAGGGAAAGTTTTCTGGGTTCTACCTAGGGATTTAACAAGGGTCAGAGAAAGAAAAGGTAAAAACATCCAGGCCAGCGTATGTTACACAAATTCTTGTAATCGCTATTCCTGATTATGACCCTTCATGGTCTTTCTGTGTCATTTAGTATGGCCCAACATTTAATTCAAGATTATATGAGTTAACCCAGAGAACTGGCAGAACCATGGCTGGTGAGCTAATCCCAGCCCACTTTATGCTGAATCTCTAGTAAAATACACTCATATAAATACTTCGAGTCCTACCTGTGGTGAAACATTCCCAAAATCTGTTTCAAAAAAATACGTCTAGACTTTTAATGCCATGAATTTATGAATCTTTTCAGGTTCTTCTGCATACGACATTTGAATTTTGCACTTCACCTCCCTGATCATATTGTGTTTGAATCGTAGATATTTTTAGAGCATCAATAAGAGATGGGGCTTGTGAAAAATTATTCTCTTTCTTCTACATAGGAGATGTGGCTTCCTGAGTCAAGAGAAATGCTATAGCTGGCATTTTAGAAAGTTTGGAGGATCTTAAAAAACATCTTTCAAATCTTGCCATATCTCTCATTTTAATTACTGGGATTTCTGGTAAAAGCCTCAATTTTCAGTAAGAGACCTGGTCAGATTGTAAGTTAAAATAGCAATCTGCAGAGTTAATCTGTGCATTTGGATTTTAGTTATTTTAGCCCCATATCTACAAGCCAAAGGCGTTCAGTGATTTCTAAGCATTTTTGGCTATTACCTACATTATAAAATAAATTTTATATGATAAATAAGTTTATATACACGTATAATTGAATTGTAAATTACATGAAACATTTCTTACCCTTACTATATATAATAATATACTTTGATGTTTTCTCTTCTATGCTATTTTTAAACCATTAGTTCATGATGGGTTTCAACTAAAATCTCGTAAAGTTTTGAGTTTTATTTCATGTCTTGTGGCAAGAATCTCAAAGTTTGAGAGAGCTGTTAAAATATCCACTGATGGCCGGGCGCAGTGGCTCATGCCTGTAATCCCAGCACTTTGGGAGGCCAGGCAGGGTGAATCACCTGAGGTCAGGAGTTCAAGACCAGCCTGACCAATATGGTAAAACCCTGTCTCTACTAAAAATACAAAAATTGGGCCGGGCACAGTGGCTCATGCCTGTAATCTCAGCACTTTAGGAGACCGAGGCAGGCGAACCACCTGAGGTCGGGAGTTTGCGACCAGCCTGACCAATATGGAGAAACCCCATCTCTATAAAAATATAAAAGTAACTGGGCATGGTGGCGCATGCCTGTAATCCCAGCAACTCAGGAGTCTGAGGTAGGAGAATCGCTTCAGCCCGGGAGACGGAGGTTGTGGTGAGCCATGATTGCGCTATTGCACTCCAGCCTGGGCAGCAAGAGCAAAACTCAGTCTCAAAAAAAAAAAAAAAAACCCAAAAATTAGCTTGTCATGGTGGCACCTGTAGTCCCAGCTTCTTGGGAGGCTGAGACAGGAAAATTGCTTGAACCCGAGAGGCTGAGGTTATAGTGAGCCAAGATCACACCACTGCACTCCAGCCTGGGAGATAGAGCAAGACTCTGCCTCTAAACAAATAAATAAAATAAAATATCCAGTGATGTTAGAAGAGCAATCCTACTGCATTGTTAGTAGCAATCCTACTGCATTGCTCCCAGCATTTCTTGTTCTCTTTAAATGGTTCACAGCCACAGCTACCTACTTCTCAAGAGCTTCCCCCTCAGTAGTACATTGTATCCTACCTTATTATAGATGAAAATTAGGTTAGCGGTTTGCTGATTTATAACCAGCCTCTATATATTTTGGTACATACGTAGGAATTTCACTACTAATTTCAATAACTGATTCTAATAAACGACAAACCCTGTTACCTAGATTCCACAATTCACCGTAGTGAACATATTTTTAACATATTCTTAACAAAATAGGGAGGAAATACTCGTGGCAATTGTAGTCGTCATTTTTGTAACTGACCACATGTTCGCAGCTGGCATATATAACCACATTTTTCTGCTACCAGTTCTGTAGTCAGCGAGCATCTCTTGGTCATGGTTCTTTACCTGGTGAGGTGACCAAAACCATCATTCCTAAAGAATCTGGGCCATTTTATAGTCCTGCTTGGATTGGGTTCTTGTAAATTCCAGTTGACCTTAATCACGGATGTGGTCATACTAAGAGATGCCCTAAAGGATCTTCTGTATTCCAGACATACCTTACCTCTATTGTGGTGTAGTAGTAGAATTTTCCCTTGGTAGTCAAGATCAACATGCCAGGCAACACTATAATTCCCTTCCTGGCCTGATGACCCAGAGGCATGAAGAACCCAAAGCAGTCGGGTGGCAGTCTTAACTTCCAGTTCAATGGACTTGTTGTGTCTCCTGAAGGAAGCATTCTTTTCTCTGAAACTAAGGCCTCTAGGCCTGCAAGGCACAAAGTCAGGGGAACAGGAAGCAAACATTTTGCTAGTGGGTCACTAGGGGTGATGGTAAGTGGTGCCACTTCCACTTCTGTCCCTTGATTCCTAGACCCATGAATGCTTACTATGGGAGCAACAGAACCGCATATTAGATGCTGATTCAGAGCATATACAGCCTTCTGGAGAACCTTGCCCCAGCCCTGCAAAGTATTGTTACCCATCTGGCACTGTAACTGCAGCTTCACGAGGCCATTCCATAGTTCTACCGGCCAAATGCTTCAGGGTAGTGGGAAGCATGGTAGGACCAGTGAATTTCATGATTCTGAGCCCACTGCCACGCTTCTTTGATTTTGAAGTGAGTTTCTTGGTCAGAGCAATGTCGTGTTGAATACCATGGTGGTGGATAAGATGTTCTGTAAGTCCACAGATGGTAGTTTTGGCAGAAACTTTGTTAGCAAGAAAGGCAAATCCAAATCCAGAGTATGTGTTTATTCCAGTAAGGACAAAACATTGCCCTTTCCATGATGGAAATACTCCCATGTAATCAACTTTTCCACCAGGTAGCTGGCTGATCACCCCAGGGAATGGTGCCACAATGGGGCTCAGTTTTGGTCTCTGATGCCAGGTCAGCTTTGAGGAGTGGAAGTCCATGTCTCTCAGCCCATGCATAACCTCCATCTCTGCCACTGTGGCCATTGTGTTCATGAGCCAATTAGGCTATTGTAGGGGTGTCTGGTGAAGGCTGCTGACTGGTATTTACAGAATGGGTCATCCTATTCACTTGATTATTAAAACCCTCCTCTGCTGAGGTCACCGTTTGGTGAGCATTCAGATGGGACACAAATATCTTTGCATCCTTTGCCCACTCCAAAAGTTCCATCCACATACCTCTTCCCCCATTTTCTTTTGTTACCAATTTTCTTATAATGTTCTTTCCAATTCCTTCACCATCGGTGTATACCAATCAGTGTATAATCATATATCTGATCATTTCTCCTTTCAAGCAAAGTGAACTGCCTGAAATTCTGCCCATTGTGAAGATTTTCTTTCATTATTGTCCTTAAGGATGTCCCAGAAGGGAGCCGAAGTGCTACAACTCTTTACTTTTGCACCATTTAGGTGCCTGCTTATTGTGCAGACTCGTCCATAAGCCAGGCCCTAGTCTTCTTTTCCTCTGTGAACTGAGCCTAGGGAACTCAAGTACCAATGGTCCTGCTGAATTATATGGCCTAAAATTAACCATTACAGGCTGGGCTTGGTGGCTTACGCCTGTAATCCCAGCACTTTGGGAAACCAAGACGGGCGGATCACCAAGGTCAGGAGTTCAAGACCAGCCTGACTAACATGGAGAAACCCTGTCTCTACTAAAAATACAAAATTAGCCAGGTGTGGTGGCCCATGCCTGTAATCCCAGCTACTGGGGAGGTTGAGACAGGAGAATTGTTTGAACGTGGGAAGTGGAGGTTGCAGAGAGCCGAGATCGCGCCATTGTACTTTAGCCTGGGCCATAAGAGCAAAACTCCATCTCAAAAAAAAAAAAAAAATTAACCATCACACAGCCCAAATTCCTTTTCCTTTGTGTTATCACAATTTATTACTCTTTGTTAAAATGTCGTAACCACTTCTTTGGAAGATTTTTATTTCTTTTCTGTAAAACCTGCTTCCTCCATGTGCATGAAAAATAAACCTTTTCTCTTGTTTATTGGTCTTTGTCAGTTTAATACACAGGACCCAGTGATAAACTTGACGGTAGAGGGAAAGTTTTTTTCTTTCCTGCACAAGATAGCCACCCAAGTTAGAATTAGGGTTCAAGGAAAAGTCTGATTCAGCAAACTACAGAAACCCCTCAGGCAACTCCAACAAACACCCCCATTATCAGAGGAAGAGATCCTCAGTTACACAGCTCTGTGATTCAGTTACTGATGCAGAATTCCAGAATTCCATCTTCTAGCAGGCACTGCTTCCCTGGTCAGGCAAATGGTTGTCGGGGGGAGGCATTCTCAAACTAACTCCCCATTTTTTATTTTTGAGATGAGTCTGAAGCATTAAAACAAAAACTATTCCACATTAATCAGAAATGTCCAAAAACTGTAGTCTCAACACTGAATGCCCATCAGGATGAACTGGGATGCTTTTTCAAAATGCATGTGATTATAACACAACCTTGGAGATTATATTGGAGTCCAGATACATGAACAGCCATGTGCCATATAATGACATCTTGAGCAACAATAGACTGCATATATGATGGTAGTCCTATAAAATTATAATGGGGCTGCCCTACAAAGAGGTGCCTTTTTTTTTTTTTTGGTCTTTTATACCATATTTTTACTGTACCTTTTCTCTGTTTAAATATGTTTAGCCACACAAATACCATTGTGTCACAATTGCCTACAGTGTTCAGTATAGTCCCATTTTACACATGTTTGTAATGCAGGTGGGTAGCAGGCTATACAATCTAGGTTTGTGTAAGTACATTCTATGATATTCACACAATGACAAAATTGCCTAAGGATGCATTTCTCAGAACCTACGCTTGTCATTAAGCCACACATGACGGTATTCTGGAAAGAGGTATGTTTTGATTCTTGTGTACAGCCAGGGTTAAAACTCACTGACTTGGAAAGTGGAGCAGCCTGAAGACTGGAGGTGAGAAGACTCTGTTAGATCCAGCTCTGAAAAATCAACGGAGAGCTGAGGGGAGGCCAGCAAGTCTGCGGGACCCCGGGGAGCAGGTGACATCCAGTGTGACCTTCCATCTGTAAAGCGTAGTTGCTTCATAATGTCTGTTCTCCTTCAGATTACTGCAAATACCTGAAATTATGCTATTAAAAGTTCATCCATACAGTAACCCTTTCATAATAAATATTAAATCCTCATAGACTCTATCATGTTAGCTTCTTCCCACTCCTCCACCAAAAAAAATTTAAGAGCTGGGAATCATAGACAGGCCAGGAAACTTCTGATAATAGAGCAGGGAGAGACATGAAAGACTGCAGGGGGGCGGGATGGTCTGTGGCAGAGACCACCAGCTGCCTCTGCAATATTCATTTTCCCGTCTTCCTCCCTAACAGATCGGAATGACACCTCAGCCAGCCACAGCCTCGTTAAGACTACATTTCCCAGAAGGCCATGCTCCTCAGGGTGGCCAATGAGATGTTAACAGAAGTGGTGTTTCCATGCTCCTTCCTTAAAGGGCACTGGCAGTTGAGAAGGGTACTCCTCTGCTCTTCCACTTTCCCTTCTGGATTCCACAGGAAAATTCTGAGTTAGTGGGTCAAGCACCAGATGCCATCTTCAACCATGAGACCATGGTGGAGGAGAAGGAATAACGAAGCCCAGCTTGCCGATCACGAGAACTTCAGCTGCCTGATCGCAGCCCTAGGCTCTCTACCTCCAGATCTTTCCTATACCAAAGGAAAAATAACCTCTATTTTGTTTAAGTTGCATAACGGGGTTTCCAGCTATGTGCAACCAAGATTAATTCTGGAGGAAGAATCTGGAGTATAGCCCTATGCCCAAAGAGGTCATTTTCAGGAGAGACTCTAAAGGGGAAGGCTCTGAAATGTCTTTATCTGTGATGTGGTTTGGCTGTGTCCCCACCCAAATCTTATCTTAAATTGTAACTCCCACAATTCCCACCTGTCTTGAAAGGAACCTGGTGGGAGATGATTGAATTACGGGGGCAGGTCTTTCCTGCGCTGTTCTTGTGATCGTGAATGAGTATCAGGAGATCTGATGGTTTTAAAAAGAGGAGTTCCCCTTCCCAAGTCTCTCTCTTTGCCTGCTGCCATCCACTTAAGAGGTGACTTGCTCCTCCTTGCCTTCCGCCATGATTGTGACGCCTGCCCAGCCATGTGGAACTATAAGTCCATTAAACCTCTTTCTTTTGTAAATTGCCCAGTCTCGGGTATGTCTTTATCAGTAGTGTGAAAACGGACTAATACAATATGTTTAAAAAAAAAAGAAAGAAAGAAAGAAAGAAAACAATACTGCAGTCAAGTGGCAAATGAAAAAAGTGCTTGGCTTCTGTTTTGTGGCATATCTAACCACAGCATACAACAAGCACCCACACAGTGCCTCCGTTTGCAGAGTCAGTCCCAAAAGTGTCACCTCAGCATGCCTCATGTACTTTACCAACTCTTCTTTCAGCTACCTGGCCCCCATCTCACTGGTCATTCTCTCTCTGTCCCCACCCTACCCCTCAGTTCCTGATGGCCATCTCACATGTGGCCATGGCTCCTCTGTGCTCTTCTCCACCCCAGCTCCACTACCTCATGCTGCTTTGCTTTCGTGTCCCAGGACTGTCCAGCCCAGCATTCTCACCAAGATAGGTGCCTCTCACCTGCCCATTGCACAAAATCTGGACAGCATTCACCAAGGAAAAGTCAGCATGGTAATAGATGAAAAGCCATGGATTAGAGTGGACATAGCATCTTATGTGGCTCACACCTGTAACACCAGCATTTTGGGAGGCCAGGGAGGGTGGATCACTTGGGGTCAGGCGTTCGAACCCAGCCTGGCCAACATGGTGAAACCCCATCTCTACTAAAAATACAAAACAGTAGCCAGGCGTAGTGGCACGCGCCTGTAATTCTAGTTACTTGGGAGGCTGAGGCAGGAGAACTGCTTGAACCTGGGAGGTAGAGGTTGCAATGAGATGAACTCATGCCACTGCACTCCAGCATGGGTGACAGAGCAAGACTCCATCTCAAAAAAAAAAAAAAAAGAAAAGAAAAGAAAAAAGAAAAAAAATGCTTAGTGCAGGAATTAAATTCTAAAAATGAATATCTGGAAGTAAAAATTTAGTATTTTAGAGATTGTCTGTGTTTAGTTGTTTTGTATGTGTTTAGGTATCTTTTCCAAGGCCGCATCCTATAAGAGGAAATTAGAAAAATGTTTTAGACCATCTGACATTGGATACTATAATGTTAAAAGTTTCTGATGACTGACAGAGTTGCTAATAACTTTAAGTTCTGGTCTCTTTAAGTTCTGGTCTATTCCTAGCGAGCACCCAGCTGCCTGCAGCCCGCCCTGATCCTCCCCTGACAAGCAGCCAGCAGGGTCTGGATAGTCCTTTCTAGGCTAATGCCCTAATAAATGGGCTGTGGTGGCAGCAGGATGGACAGGCGTGACCACGTGGTCCCTGGGTACCTGCATTCCTCCAACCTCTCTGCAGTGCCCCTCTCTGCCACTCCACTCTGGGAGATCCTCTCTCTAGAATGCTCCGTAGTCCTGTTACCATGGCTGAGCCCTATCTGCATTCTTCATTGTCCGTCAGATACATTCATAAGCAGGACTTTGCATGCTCCACTGTTCCATGGTGTCCTCTTACACCTTGGCAGCCATAGCAACTAATTGGCTTCTGAGAAAAACGTGCTCTCACCACCATGCCAATACAAACACACACACGCCTGCTTTGGCTCTCAAGGCCTGTCAGAATCCAGCTTTATTATCCCAGTTTTGTTTTATATCTCA
Source organism: Chlorocebus sabaeus (assembly GCF_047675955.1). Classification (NCBI taxonomy): domain Eukaryota; kingdom Metazoa; phylum Chordata; class Mammalia; order Primates; family Cercopithecidae; genus Chlorocebus; species Chlorocebus sabaeus. Next base: position 10,487,858 of record NC_132915.1, on the reverse strand, counting down.
CCCCAAGTCTCTGCCTTTGTTCACAACCCCTCTCCCAACTCTCACTTGAAGGCTGACACAGCCTGACCACACTGACTATATTGACTTTGGCATTGTCTATCCTGGGGATAGACCTTGAATGAATCATTTTGACCTTCTCCACATCAGTTTCTTTATCAGAAAATGATGAGGTTGAACAGTGAATTTAAAGATCCCTTCCAATTCTGAAAGGCTGCAAAATTTTGTACATAGAAACTTCCTCATACATGCAGATGCTGTCTCTCCAATCCATGCCTATATCATTTCTGATTAATAATATTGACAAAAACAATGATAGCTGACACTTTTAGAGTACCTTCTGTGCGCCAGACATAGTGCTAGGCACTTTATGTGCATTATGTTATTTGACTCCTAACTAATCTAAAGTGAATGTGATTACTTTCCCTGCTTTGCATCAAGAAAAAAAAACAGAGTGGGCCGGGTGTGGTGACTCACACCTAAAATCTCAGCACTTTGGAAGGCCGACGCAGGAGGATCTCTTGAAGCCAGGAGTTCAAGACCAGCCTAGGTAACATAGGGAGACCTTGTTTCCAGAAAAAGTTTAAAAATTAGCCGGGTGTGGTAATGCATGCCTGTAGTCCCAGATACTCAGGACACTGAGGTGGAAGATTGCTTGAGTTCAGGTCAAGGCTACAGTGAGGTGTGATTGACCAATGCACTCTAGCCTAGGAGACAGAATGAGACCCTGTCTCAAAAGAGAGAAAAGAAAAAGAAAGAGAAGAAAAAAAAAAGACCACAGCATTAGAGTAATAGTCCCAAGATAATGAAGAGTACAGCCAGGACTGGAGGCTGGATCTGACTCCACAGCTTAGGATCATAACCACTGCACTGTTCCAAGATAGTGTCATGAACCTAATAGACACATGTAGGTGTTCAAACCAGTTCTAGGTTCAAATCAGTATCAGCATTTAGTAAGTAGTCAGTTCTTGCCTGTATTATTCTTGTTGTTTCCAAAGTTCTTTCATTACCATTTCCTCCTAGGAGCAACAGATTCCTTTTGGCTGTGATACACTGAGATCACCTCGTAAACAAATAAATTAATTAAAAATACTGCAGAAGAGGGAGTTCCAAGAGAAAAATGACACGACATTTTGTTCTTAGGAGAATAATTCTTTTTTTTTTTTTTTAACTTGACAAAATGCAATCTCTTCACATTGTGATTGCTTCTGAGGATTTTTTTTTTTCTACATACAGAATTCAAAGAACTGATTTAACAGGAATTTTAGTTCCACTTAAAAACTCTCCAGTGGTAATAGTACGTTCTACAGATATTATGCTATTCGGTAAAGAAGCACCACTGTTCCTAAGCAACAGAGAAGAACTCAGCAAGAAACGGAAGCTCAAGTGCTGTGAATTCCACATCTTACTTTGCTTCTGTGACCTTGAGCAAGTCACTTGCTCCGTATACCTTTGCTCCTCGTTCTGTTAAATGGGAATAAGTTCAGCCTTATTTCGAAAACGGAACTTCTAAAAGCTACTTGCTAGTAAAATGTATAATTAATACATTTTTAAATTTTATAATTAATACAATTATAATAGAAAGCTATTTGTCCATTAACATAATTGTCTACCCATTAATATACATGTGTGGTCTTGGCTGACATGCATTAATTCTTAAGAATTTTTCAAGCAATCTTCCTGAATATAAACTAAAGTGAAATTTGTGCTCTATATTAAGATTCAAACATATGCAAATCTCAGGGGATCCCAGGTCTGAGAGCTACATACTTTATATGAAGACACAAACATTTTGGATATAATTATTCTGCTGCCCATAGTTATTTCAGACTAAATTAAGTTTAATTTAGGAAGATCCAGAAACCTTTTTAGCATCTCAGTAGGGAGGATGGCCTACAATTCCTCAAGTTTCATGTGCCCACTCCTGTACAACTAATTATTATCATCATCCTTATTATCAATGATAGAATAATGAAACCTAATTGCTTAATAGAGTAGTTCAGCATCAGTAAACATAGAAAAGCCCCTCATTTTTCTTAAGTTATTATTTAATTAAGCAGTGAACATGAAATTCAACCCCACAATACATCTGCTTTTATTTTGATGGAGATGAAAGGTATTTATAAGCACCTTTGGGAAAAGATTCTCAGACTGTTTACCTCAAAAGATTCCATAGGATTATCTCTGAAGAACAGCTGAGAACAGAGTATGTCAGGACGTCATTTCTTTTTTTTCTTTTCTTTATATCTTCTGAAAAAAAAAACAAAGTGCCTGTAATCCCAGCACTTTGGGAGGCTGAGGTGGGCGGATCATGAGGTCAGGAGTTTGAGACCAGCCTGGCCAGTATGGTGACATCCCGTCTCTAGTAAAAATACAAAAATTGGCTGGGCGTGGTGGTGGGTGCCTGTAATCCCAGCTGCTCGGGAGGCTGAGGCAGAAGAATCGCTTGAACCCAGGAGGTGGAGTTTGCAGTGAACCAAGATCGCACCACTGCACTCCAGCCTGGGCAACAGAGTAAGACTCCATCTCAAGAAAAAAAAAAAAAAAACCCAAAAACCAAAAATAACAAGAAAAAAAAAACGGGATACATGTGTAGAATGTGCAGATTTGTTACATAAGCATACATGTGCCATGGTGGTTTGCTGCACCCATTGACTAGCCCTCTAAGTTCTCTTCTCTCACTCCCAACCTCCCCAACAGGCCCTGGTGTGTGTTATTCCCCTCTCTGAGGACTTCACGTCTTGTACTGTTTTTTGTTAGTTTTGATTTTTTTGTTTTTAATTTTTTTTTAACCGAATAAAACCATGTGGATCTGGAAAGTTTCCAACAAACAGCATTTTATTTGGAGATTTCCCTTAGCTAATTTTAAAGACATATCTGATGAGCACACCCTGTTTAAATTTTTAAAAAGTAAGGAAGAAATGTCAACTATTATTAGTAGAGCTCTCCCTTTATTTAACCAAATAGATTAATAATAACTACTCAAAGCAGGTGTTCTCTCTTTAGGGGAATGGTATATGTATACTGGAGGTATCAATTTGAAAAGTGAAGTCAATATTTGTCTTAGTTTACATAGCAAACCGACAGATCAAACAAACAACTCTTAGTGTGACAAACGAATTGTTCTTGGCGAATTTTTTTAATGTTAATTCTGATAACAAGATCAGTGGAGACCCAGAAAATATTTACCAAGGAAGTCATACACAGAAAAGGTAACACACGTTTCATAAGACCACAAATATTATGACTATGTGATACAATACAAATATCCCACAGTTTAGGTGTTGACAGAAAAAAACAACCACACCATCTCTGAGGACTGAGGCTGCTGCCTGTTTGCCTTCATGTGTAATGGTAGATTACCTGGAGGGATGCATCCTGCAAACAGGATGTGTTCCATGACAGGCAGGTCTATGCAAACCTACTCCCAGAAGTCAGGGCAGGCAGGAGGGCGAGCTGAGGCAGGAGGCTGAGGCTCACAATATGAGCATATGCTGTTGGAAGCAGCCAGTCCACATCTTGAACACTTTGCTGCTTGGAAATTTATTCTACCAGATACCCTAAATCGTCACTCTCAAGTTCAAAGTTCCACAGGTCATTAGAGCAGGGATGAAATGCAGCCAACCTCTTTGCTAATGCATAACAAAAGCAGCCTTTGCTCCAGTTCCCAGTAAGTTCCTCTCTCCATCTGAGACCTCATCAGCCTGGACTTTCCTGTCCATATGACTATAAGCATTTTGGTCACAACAATTTAACAACTCTCTCGGAAGTTCCAAATTTTCCCTCATCTTCCTGTCTTCTTCTGGGCTCTCCAAACAGTTCCAACCTCTGCCTATAACCCAGCTCCAAAGTTTCCACATTTTCAGGTATCTTTATAACAATACCCTACTCCTGGTAGCCAATTTTCTGTATTAGTTCATTCTTGCACTGCTACAAAGAAATATCTAAGACAGGGTAATTTATAAAGAGAAGGGGTTTAATTGGCTCACTCTTCTGCAGACTATACAGGAAACATGATGCTGGCATCTGCTCGGCTTCTGGGGAGGCTTCAGGAAAGCTTACAATCATGGCAGAAGGAAAAAGGGGAGCACCACTTCACATTGTAGCAGGACAAGCCTCGGACAAAACTCCTCAGACACCGAGTTAAAGAAGGAAGAGGTTTATTCGGCCGGGGGCATCGGCAAGACTCCTGTCTCAAGAGCTGAGCTCTCCGAGTAGGCAATTCCTGTCCCTTTTAAGGGCTCACAACTCCAAGGGGGTGCGTGTGAGAGGGTCGTGATTGATGAAGCAAGCAGGGGGTATGTGACTAGGGGCTGCATGCACTGGTAATTAGATCAGAACAAAACAAGATAGGGATTTTCACAGTGCATTTCTATACAATGTAATCTATAGATAACAGAACCGATTAGGTCTGGGTCGATCTTTAACTACCAGGCCCAGGGTGTGGCAGCGGGCTGTCTGCCTGTGGATTTCATTTCTGCCTTTTAGTTTTTACTTTTTCTTTCTTTGGAGGCAGAAATTAGGCATAAGACAGTATGAGGGGTGGTCTCCTCCCTTAACATAGCTGGAGCAGAAGAAAGGGAGAGAGTCGGGAGGTGCCACATGCTTTTAAAAAACCAGATCTGATGAGAACTCTATCACAAGACAGCACTGGCAGATGGTGCTAAACCATTAAAATCTGCCCCCATGATCCAATCACCTTCCACCAACCTCCAACACGTGGGGATTATAATTCAACATGAGATTTGGGCAGGGACACAGATCCAAACCACATTACCTTCCAAGTAGGACCAGCACTTCCTGCAGCCTCTGTTTGCAGGCCAGGGATTTTGTGGAATTCTCCAGCATTAGGCAGTGTTGTCTGATGCTGTCTCCCACCTTTCAGGGGGTATTTTGACCTTAATTATTCCACAGAAATTTAACTGTTCTTTCAGTTCCAGAGATCAGCTGGCTTGTAGTTTGAAACCAGCTCCATGCTTTGTGTTGCTGCCCTACTTTCTGGCCTAGAGAGAGATCTTTGTCTTGTTTAGAAGACATGCCTTTATCATTGATTTATATATTTAATATTTTGTTATTTTTTTGTCAATTACTAATACATGTTTGGAGCTAGAGCTAGAAAGGGAGCGGGCCTTGTGAGTGTTTGAAATCACAATGCAAACTTGACCTGCAAGAAGGATCAAGGAAGGCTTGCTCAGGGGGCCTGTGAACCAGGCCTTGGAGCCTGGACTCAAGAGATTCAGGAGGGCTGGAGGGCAACACACTGGACAGGCTGAGCTTCAGTTTAGAGGAAGAAATGTATAAGCAGATATCAGTGAGAGCAAAGGGATTGATTTTAGTTGGTACACTCTGTGTGTGTGTGTGTGTGTGTGTGTGTGTGTATGTGTGTGTGTGTGTAGGGGAGTCATGAGAGTTTAGGCTGAAAAGGGAGGCCAGCAAAAATCAAAGCCCAAAGAGATTAAATGTCTTACCCAAGGTCATTTAGCTCTGTCTCCCTCTAGGCATCTCACTTTAAGCAAAACCATTGCAAAGCCACATTAAGGCACCGACAGCCATACAAAGAGGAAGGAGGAGAAGCAGAAGAGGTGGAGGGCAAGGAGCAGAACAAAAAGCGTATAAAGAGGAAGATGAGAGGGAGGAGGAAGAGGAAGAAGATGGCAAGGAGGATGAGACGGTATGACGTCCTTTTCCATAGAAAGTTTACCTTTAAGTTCCAAATGGACAACATTCGTAAATAGCACATATACAGATCTGATAATCATGATCTTTAACAAATCAACATATGATAATAAGTAAAATAGAATAAACCATGCATGCGTAGTGGGGAGATGAGAAGTAAAGAAGGACCACTGGACATCAATGGAGATCATCTACTAATACATCCTTGTTTTATAAGTGAGGAAACAGACTCAGAAAGAATAAGTGACTTGCCTGTGGTCACACAAATGCAGACCCAAGACTAGCTCCCCAGACTTCTAATATTTTTACAGTTTTCTTCTAATCTCATCCTCAGGGAGAAGTGGAGTTAATTGAAAAATATTCCCTGAGTAGATATGTTTTGAGCCAAGCAAAAGGAAGTGGCATTTATAATTTTGGTTCTTGCAAATGCAAATTCTGTAGAATACTATGTTGGTGGGTCTAATGATTTGTAAAGTGTAATTAAAATGTCTTTTCAACAAATACAATTCCTTCTGTTATGAATATTCTATATTCTGGAAAATGACAATGTAGACAGAAGAAATGAGAGTCTCCATGGAATAAAAATGAGGTGTTCCATTTTTGCTGGGGCAGACACCACTGGTCACAGGGAATGATGGTCATGAGTGATGTTGGACCAGTAAGGCTGTCAGCTCATAACTGGCTTCTTAGATCACTGGACTCTGACATTTCTAATTTGGTTGTTAACCTCTGGGACTAATCCCCTGAAGAAGCAAATTAGCTTCAAACCTGGATCATGTTCTTCCCTCAAACACAACCTTGATGGATAGATTTGACATCTCTTTCTTTCTTATCAAAAATGACATTCTCTACAAAGGATCTGTTAATTGAGTAATATTGAATTTTGACATTTTATTAAACTTTGGTTTGTTTTCTGAAGCTAAAGTCTACTCTCAACATCAACTTTAGGAGACACTTATATAATAAAGGAATTTATGGCCGGGCGCAGTGGCTCATACCTGTAATCCCAGCACTTTGGGAGGCCGAGGTGGGTGGATCACCTGAAGTCACGAGTTTGAGACCAGCCTGGCCAAGATGGTGAAACCCCGTCTCTACTAAAAATACAAAAATCAGCCGGGCGTGATGGTGCATGCCTGTAATCCCAGCTACTTGGGAGGCTGAGGCAGGAGAATTGCTTGAACCGAGGAGGCAGAGGTTGCGGTGAGCCAAGATCACACCAATGCACTCCAGCCTGGGTGACAGAGTGTGACTCCGTCTGGGGGCAGGGGCAGAAATTTATTGCCCTAGTTACCCATGCTGCACTTCAGAAATAGTATTGTTGACAAGATGATCTTTTCACTGAAAGACTGTGATTTTATCATTTACTTTTTTTTGGTGAGAAACTGGTTTAAGTATTTTAAGCTAGTAATTCTCTTTCTAGGAAACAATACGTAAGAAATAACCAGAAACTCGGATTAATATACAAATAAGCTCTTAATCATCTGTCATAATGAAAAATTAAAACTGGTCTAAATGTTAACAGTAGAGTCATTAAATAAATTAATACATATGCAAACACTGCAATGTTATACAATTGAATTCATTATTTGAGGAGTATTTAAGGATATGGGAAAATATCTTCTATGGAATGAAAGTCTCGATGAGAATAGAGACCATGTCTGGGTTTGCCCGATGTTGTACAGCTGACTCTTGAACAACACAGGTTTCAACTGCATGGGTCCACGTATACATGAATTTTTTTCCACAAAAATTACACCTAGTGTGCCTGTCTCTCCTGCCTCCCCTTCTACCTCCTCCACCACTTTTGCCTCTGCCATCCCTGAGACAGCAAGACCAACCCCTCTTCTTTCTCTTCCTCCTCAGTGATATGAAGATGAAGACCTTTATGATGAGCCATTTCTACTTAATAAATATATTCTCTCTTCCTTATGATTTTCTTTTTTAAATTTTATTTTCTTAATAACATTTTCTTTTCTCTAGTTTACTTTGAGAATACAATATATGGCCGGGCGCAGTGGCTCACCCTGTAATCCCAGCACTTTGGGAGGCCGAGGCGGGCGGATCATGAGGTCAGGAGAACGAGACCATCCTGGCTAACATGGTGAAACTCTGTCTCTACTAAAACTTCAAAAAATTAGCTGGGCGCCGTGGTGGGCGCCTGTAGTCCCAGCTACTCGGGAGGCCGAGGCAGGAGAATGGCGTGAACCCAGGAGGTGGAGCTTGCAGTGAGCCAAGATCGCGCCACTGCACTCCAGCCTGGGCGACAGAGCAAGACTCCGTCTCAAAAAAAAAAAAAAAAAAAAAAAGAGAATACAATATATAATACACATTACATACAGAATATGTATTAATAGGCTATTTATGTTATCAGTAAGGTCAACAGTAGGCTATTAGTAATTAAGTTTTGGGGATATCAGAAGTTACATACAGATTTCTGACTGTGAGGAGGGGTGGTGTCCCTAGCCCTTGGGTTGTTTAAGGGTTAATTGTATACTCAACTTCTAGTACAGTGGCTCAATGGGTTAAGGCAAGGCTGGGCGCAGTGGCTCACACCTGTAATCCCAGCACTTTGGGAGGCTGAGGCGGGCAGATCACCAGGTCAGGAGTTCGAGACCAGCCTGGACAATATGGTGAAAGCCCATTTCTAGTAAAAAAAATACAAAAATTAACCAGGCGTGGTGGTGCACATCTGTAGTCCCAGTTCCTTGGGAGGCTGAAGCAGAAGGATCGCTTGAATCTGGGAGGCGGAGGTTGCAGTGAGCCAAGATCGTGCCACTGTACTCCAGCCTGGGTGACAGAGTGAGACTCCATCTCAAAAAAAAAAAAAAAAAAAGAAAAAGAAAAAGAATAAATAAGTTAGAAAAAGAACTCAAAGTTATGCATATATTTTAAATTTAACTATTTCTTCTGAAATAAAAGACTCCAAAGAGATACTGTCACTATTATTACAAACAAAGCATTTCCTCTTTCCTCTTTGTGGCTTTATACCATGTAAACATAATTAAAATGTATTTGCTTTTGAAACAGAAACACGTTTCTTGGGTGCTAATGTAGATTTTTGATGCATATGAGAAACAAGCTGAAAGTAAAACAAAAGATAGTCAGGTTTTTTTTCTAATCAATTTTTCTCTCCTAATTCTATTATATTGAAACTTATTTTTCAAAATCTGTTCCTCGTTGCCATAGTGATCAGCTCCCGATGTGAAATTATATCACACTGGCTCTCTTTCAAGTTTCAATAATGTGCCGTCACCACCCACTTCTCTTTTAAAATGTTCAAATCCTCTAATCAGTGAGCGTCTTAATAGCCTCACTTTTGGGGAACTGAAGTAGGAGCTGGGAGCCGAGGAAAAGGTATTGTATGAAAAGTGGGAGTGAAATGAAAGAAATAGAAAAAAGTGAACTTTGAAAATAAATTAATTTACCATAGAAAATAAGATTTGACCTACCACATATAGCAATCTCCTATTCCCAACATACCTCAAATATCAATTTTATAAATGACATGCTACGGTCGGGCGCAGTGGCTCACGCCTGTAATCCCAACACTTTGGGATGCCAAGGCGGGTGGATAACTTGAGGTCAGGAATTCGAGACCAGCCTGGCCAATATGATGAATCCCTGTTCCTATTAAAAATACAAAAAAAGGGGCCGGGCGCGGTGGCTCAAGCCTGTAATCCCAGCACTTTGGGAGGCCGAGACGGGCGGATCACGAGGTCAGGAGATCGAGACCATCCTGGCTAACAAGGTGAAACCCCCGTCTCTACTTAAAAATACAAAAAAATAAGCCGGGCGAGGTGGCGGGCGCCTGTAGTCCCAGCTACTCGGGAGGCTGAGGCAGGAGAATGGCCTGAACCCGGGAGGCAGAGCTTGCAGTGAGCTGAGATCCGGCCACTGCACTCCAGCCTGGGCGAAAGAGCAAGACTCTATCTCAAAAAAAAAAAAAAAAAAAAAAAAAAATACAAAAAAAATTAGCTGGGCGTGGTGGCACATGCCTGTAATCCCAGCTATTTGGTAAGCTGAGGCAGGAGAATCGCTTGAACCCAGGAGGCAGAAGTTGCAGTGAACAGAGATCGCATCACTGCACTCCAGCCTGGGTGACAGAGCAAGACTCCATCTAAAAAAAGATAATAAAATAAAAATAAAAGTAATAAAAAAATATATAAATGATATGCTAACGGGTAAATTGAACTTTAACTGAAAATGAGAGTAATTTGAGAATGAAGGTATATGGTCTGTATTAAAACTCATAAGAATATCCTTAGTATAGAAGGACTCTTTACAAAGCAATGAGGAAAAAAATTCACACTTCAATAAAACAATGGGAAATAGGTATAATAGGTATAGATAACCAGTTTACAAATGAAAAAAGTAAAATAGTCAATAGACACATAAAAGAATGTTCAACCTTGCCAGTAGTCCAAGAAATAAAAATAAAGCAAGATGTCATCTTTTGTTTGATGATTTATAAAAATCTCATAGGATGATAATGCCAATATAGCTAGAGTTTAGAAAAATAAGCATTGAATAAACAACGATATTTATACTAGCTTTTTTTTTTTTTTTTTTTTTTTTGATACAGAGTCTTTGTTTCGCCCAGGCTGGAGTGCAGTGCCTCGATCTCAGATCACTGCAACCTCCACCTCCTGGGTTCAAGCCATTCTCATGCCTAACCCTCTTGAGCAGCTGGGACTACAGGTGCATGCCACCACACCCAGCTAATTTTTTGTTTATTTAGTAGAGACAGGGTTTCACCATGTTGGCCAGCCTGGTGTCGAACTCCTGACATCAAGTGATCTGCCCGCCTCGGCCTCCCAAAGTGCTGGAATTACAGGTATGAGCCACCAAGCCTGGCCTCTTAGCTTCGTTTTCTTTTTTGTTTGTTTGTTTGAGACAGAGTCTCGCTCTGTCACCCAGGCTGGAGTGCAGTGGCCGGATCTCAGCTCACTGTAAGTTCCACCTCCTGGGACTACAGGCGCCCACCACCATGCCCGGCTAATTTTTTGTATTTTTTAGTAGAGACGGGGTTTCACCGTGTTAGCCAGGATGGTCTCAATCTCCTGACCTCGTGATCCGCCCATCTCAGCCTCCCAAATTGCTGGGATTACAGGCTTGAGCCACCGTGCCCGGCTTAGCTTCGTTTTCATACCAAAAAAAAAAAAAAAAAAAAAAAAATAGGCCAGGCATGGTGGCTCATGCCTGTAATCCCAGCACTTTGGGAGGCCAAGGCAGGTGGATCATGAAGTCTGGAGTTCGAGACCAATCTGACCAACATGGTGAAACCCCGTCTCTACTAAAAATACAACAAATGAGCCGGGCATGGTGGCACATGCCTGTACTCCCAGCTACTCAGGAGGCTGAGGCAGGAGTATCGCTTGAACCTGGAGGCGGAGGTTACAGTGAGCCCAGATCACACCACTGCACTCCAGCTTGGCAACAGAGTGAGACTCCGTCTCAAAAAAAAAAAAAAAAAAAAAAGGAACCAATCTCAATGCCCATGAATAGGGAAGAGTTATAGAAATTATAATTTAACTATGTGATGGAATGTTCGCAAACCATTGAACATGAAAATGATGACTTGATCTGTATTTCTTGACATTAAAAGATCTCATATTGACATGGAAAGAAATCCATATAACATGTGGCAAACAAGAAAACAAAGCAGATGGAGACTAGGAAGATTTCTGAAAATACCCTAGGAAAAATGAATGTGTGTGGGTCTCCACAGAAACACGTTTAGATGCTGCCACAGTAAAATGTGAACTGTGGTTACTGCTGAAAGATATGCTTATGAGTGATTTTTATTTTATAAATGCTGTGTTATGTGAATATTTCTATTCAGCAGGTTGAAATCAGGAGAGCAAGAGATATTTCCATTTCCATTACACACAGGATAATTTTCTTATAAAAAAAATTTAATACGTAAGTTCCCAGACATGTAAAGCTATGAAGACTGAAGCAGACCTTGAAAATCATAGTCCTAAAAGGAAATGGTGGTGACTGGGTTGGGGAAAGTTTTTGGAAATCCCTGATATGAATCTGTTACTGACTGAACACGTAGTTATTGACTACGAACCCCGACTTAACCCTCTCATTTTACAAGAAAGGAAGGCCAGGCCGGGCGGGGTGGCTCACACATTCCCAGAATGTTGGGAGGCCAAAGTGGGTGGATCACGAGGTCAGGAGTTCAAGACCAGCCTGGCCAAGATGGTGAAACCCCATCTCTACTAAAAATATAAAAATTAGCCTGGCATGGTGGCAGGCGCCTGTAATCCCAGCTACTCGAGAGGCTGAGGCAGGAGAATCGCTTGAACCCAGAGGACAGAGGTTGCAGTGAGCTGAGATCGTGCCACTAGAGTCCAACCTAGGTGACAGAGTAAGACTCATCTCAAAAAAAAAAAAAAAAAGGAAAAAAAGAAAAATTAAAAGAGAAAGGCCAGATTCTCAAGGTGAAGGTGCTTTCTTTAGGTCACAGGAGTGAAGGGAGGAACTGGCATTTCCCGATTCTGAGTCTCTGGTTTTCTCACCCAAACATGCCACCCCCATTGTGCAAACTGGCTTTTCCCTCCAGCAATTTCGAGTGGCTGTCTATTTTGTATAGCCAAAGGAGGTTTTTGTAGTGGATGACAAATCTTGAGCTAAAAAAGAAACGTAGTATGACTCAAACAGTGAGCTGAGTTTACATAGAAATTATAGGCCTGTGCTGCTGTTTGGTAAGATTTTGGAACTAATTACTAGGTATTCCCCAAACAACACTTCTTTGGGCATCACGTGCATTTCTGAAAATTTCCTGAGGGTGATTGCTGGCCAAGAGCATTTCCTGCATGAAAATCCAAACAGTTGCTTGTTTATTGTTACACTCTAGTGTAAGATTTCTAAGAATCTTTCTGTGAATCAAAGACTTCACTAGAAATAATGCTGTGTGGAGTCCCTTTACTACCTAGGGACCTATTCGGCTAAACAAGCATTTCTGCTGCTAATGTACATCGACTTTCCTGGATCAAAGGGATTCCAGTTTAAATTTGTCTATAACACACATGAGTATGAATGGAGTGGTTGAATGGGGAAAGCCCACAGTCTTGACCTGACCTGTCTTAGAACACTGGAAAATGTCACAAGTTATGTCTGTGTGTTTCTACTGGTGTCTCCTGTGAGCTGTCACATCTGGCCTCAGCCACATTCTACACGCTCTTCCTTTCCCTGTTCCGTGTTTTCTTCCCTTTCTGATGATACTCAGGGACTTTTCCCCGCTGCCGGCGCCCATCGGAGGAAGGTCAAAGTCCGTTCCCAAGACTCTCTTGGATGCTCCCAAGGGTGTCAAGCCTCAGTGACAGCTGGTGATGCATTCTCTGGAGACTGGGGAGAAAACTTGGCTGATACTGGGACGCAATTTGTCACCTGAAGCTGAAGGGAGCTGAGTCTTGAGAAAGAAAAATCTTTTATCTGAGGAAAGGAGTCTCTCAAATTATCAGGCCCAGAAAGACACTTAAATTTAACAGCAGTCCTTTCACTCCCCTTTGAGCTAAATAATGACCTCTTACAGCCGGAAGCCAAGTAGTCAGAAAATGCCACAGGCTCTATAGTTCAGAAGTGTATGGCCAATCACTAACCAATGTTATTTCTGTAAACCAATGAGAATTCCTGACAAACAACTTCAGTATTCAGCCCCTTCTGATTTGTTTTTCATTAAAAAATGTGAGCCTCTCTTTTGTTCTTCGAAGCACTCCCCAAGGCAACTTGGAAGTGTCTTCTCAGCTGCAGTCCTTAACTTTTGCACTTGAATAAACTCTCTAAACTAGATTGAGGTGTTTTTTTTTTATAATTTTAGGTTGGCAGTCTGCACCAATGTCTCCACCAGAGCCAGCAAGGTGGACACCCAGCACCAAAACACCCTCCCAATTCTCTCTTTCCCCCAGGCCAAGATAATCATCCTTACCTTTCATTTAACGATACAGGGGGCTGATGCAAATCAGCTCATGCAAATCGCCCCTTCAAGACCTGCCCCCAGCTCATCGGATGGGTCTAGACCAGTCTGAATGGGCTCAAATAAGGATCTTGGCTGCATTCATTTCCCTTGTCATTTTATACTCCAAAGCGAAAACCTGTTTTGGAAGAATTAAACCAGTTTGCATGGTACTAAAAGAAGTTTAACACCTGACCGCCCTAAAAATTTTCAGGTCAAGTTCACCATGAAGGGAATGCAAAATGCAACACATAAACATAGCTCTGAAAACCAATGAAGACACAAAAACCAAACAATGAAAATATTGCCCCTTCCTCTGCTTTAAATACGTCGTTTCCATAAGACCAGATCAAGTCGCTGTTGGACAACTTTTTAAAAGACAGCAACGGTTTCAGCTTAATTTCATTTTAATTTTTCTTTTTTTTTTTTTTTTTTTTCTTTTTGAGACGGAGTCTCACTCTGTCGCCCGGGCTGGAGTGCAGTGGCGTGATCTTGGCTCACTGCAAGCTCCGCCTCCCAGGTTCATGCCATTCTCCTGCCTCAGCCTCCCGAGTAGCTGGGACTACAGGCATCTGCCACCACGCCCGGCTAATTTTTTTTTTTTTTTTTTTTCCAGTAGAGATGGGGTTTCACTGTGTTAGCCAGAATGGTCTCGATCTCCTGACCTCATGATCCACCCGCCTCAGCCTCCCAAAGTGCTGGGATTACAGGCATGAGCCACCGTGCCTGGCCTCATTTTAATTTTTCAAAGTGAACTTTAAAAGACACCTTATGTGACTTGCATGAATCCATTGAAACACCATGTTACACAGCAGTTAAAATAGAAGACCTGGCTCCATTTCGATAAATGATTAGGCTCACTAAAGTGCTCAGATCAATGTCAAGCATGGGGCATTATCTATATAAACACACAAACTTTAGCACCTCTAAATTTGACTATTCAGACAAATGCGACTGGTCTAAGAGAAGATCAATGTTTATAGCCTTAAAGTCACTCAATATTTAATTTAAATGCAAGCTGGTTTATGCCTGAAGCGAATGCCTAATATTTTAGATTTTTTTTTTTTTTTTTTGAGACAGAGTCTCGCTCTGTCGTGCAGTGGCACGATCTCAGCTCACTGCAACCCCTGCTCCTGAGTTCAAGCAGTTCTCCTGCCTCAACCTCCCGAGTAGCTGGGATTACAGGCGTGTGCCACCATGCCTGGCTAATTTTTGTATTTTTAGCAGAGATGGGGTTTTGCCATGTTGGCCAGGATAGTCTCGAACTTCTGACCTCTAGTGATCTGCCTGCCTCGCCCTCCCAAAATGCTGGGATTACAGGCGTGAGCCACCGTGCCCAGCCGGGATTTTTTTTTTCTCTCTTCTTAACAGACCAAACCCAGCAAAAAACATCATGCATATGTGCTCAGGTGCTGAGTAGGCTTCAGGACCTCAGCAGGCCCACCTGACTAGAGGTCCAGCAATGAGAGTAGTGAGGCCCACCCGTACATCTTGTCAAACCTCTGAGCCCAAGCGAAGCCATCACATCCCCTGTGACCTGCACATATACATCTAGATGGCCTGAAGTAGCTGAAGAATCACAAAAGAAGTGAAAATGGCCTGTTCCTGCCTTAACTGATGACATTACCTTGTGAAATTCCTTCTCCTGTTTCATCCTGGCTCAAAAGCTCCCCCACTGAGCACCTTGTGACCCCCACCTCTGCCAGCCAGAGAACAACCGCCTTTGACTGTAATTTTCCTTTACCTACCAAATCCTATAAAATAGCCAACGGCCCCACCCCTCTCTCTCTTCTCTGACTCTCTTTTTGGACTCAGACCCCCTGCACCCAGGTGAAATAAACAGCCTTGTTGCTCACACAAAGCCTCTTTGGTGGTCTCTTCACATGGACGCAAGTGAAACATCTGGCCTAGTCTTCAAAAGCCTACTCACTGACCAGACCAATTTCCTGAGAATTTTTCTAAACAAAAAATTTCAGATAAACCTAGATTCAACTTTTATATTGTTTCTTTAACTGGCTTTTGTTTTATGATCTTTATTTCAAATGTCACGCACACTTAGAAAAGTCAGAAAATAGAGACGAGCAGACTTGTCAGACGCATTCGAACCACAGCGACTCCATCTTGATTAGGGGCTGGGTAAAAGGAGGCTGAAACCTACTGGGCTGCATTTCCAGGAGGTTAGGCCTTCTTACTCACAGGATGAGATAGAAGATCAGCACAAGATACAGGTCACAAACACCTTGCTGATAAAACAGGTTGCAGTAAAGAAGCAGGCCAAAAGGCCGATGTGGTGGCTCATGCCTGGAATCCCAGCGCTTTGGTAGGCTGAGGCAAGAGGATCACTGAGGTCGGGAGTTTGAGAACAGCCTGGCCAACATGGTGAAACCCAGTCTCTACTAAAAATACAAAAATTAACTGGGCATGGTGGCATACACCTATAATCCCAGCTACTTGGGAGGCTGAGGCACGAGAATCGCTTGAACCTGGGAGGTGGAGGTTGCAGCGAGCCGAGATTGTGCCACTGCAGTCTAGCCTGGTGACAGAGCGAGACTCGGTCTCAAAAAAAAAAAAAAAAAAAAAAGAGGCAGGCCAAAACCAAGATGGCCACAAAAGTGACTTCTGGTCATTCTCACTGCTCATTAGTTGTTAATTATAATGCATTAGGATGCTAAAAGATACTTCCACCAGCACCATGGCAGTTTACAAATGGTCTATATGGTCTAAAAAGGGGAGGAACCCTCAGTTCCAGAATTGCCCACTCCTTCCCTGGAAAACTCATGAGTAATCCACTCCTTGTTTAGCATATGATCAAGAAGCAACTCTAAGTATACTCGTTTGAGCACCAGGTGCTTCTGCTCTGCTTATGGAGTAGCCATTCTTTTCCTTTACTTTCTTAATAAACTTACTTTGGCTTTGCTCTCTGGACTCACCCCAAATTCTTTCTTGAGCAAAATCCCAAGAACTCTCTCTTGGGGTCTGGATTGGGACCCCTTTCCAGTAACAGAATGAACGTAAAGAATATTCATAATTGGCCGGGCGTGGTGGCTCAAGCCTGTAATCCCAGCACTTTGGGAGGTCGAGACAGGGGGATCACGAGGTCAGGAGATCGAGACCATCCTGGCTAACCTGGTGAAACCCCGTCTCTACTAAAAAATACAAAAAACTAGCCAGGCGAGGTGGCGGGCACCTGTAGTCCCAGCTACTTGGGAGGCTGAGGCAGGAGAATGGCGTGAACCCGGGAGGCGGAGCTTGCAGTGAGCTGAGATAGCGCCACTGCACTCCAGCCTGGGAGACAGAGAGAGACTCCGTCTCAAAAAAAAAGAGAATATTCATAATCACTTCTCATGGGATGGAAAATGTGTCCATTCCTTCAAGAGTCTTCCTTCTGGCACCCCCTACATAAAATGATACTTTTACAAAACTAAACAGTATGTTTTATTTTATTACCTGCCATAATTTAAGCCAGTGGTTCTCAAATTGGGCTGTTCCTTAATCACCTGGGGAGATCTTCAATAGCTTGCTAGATGGGCCTCACTTCTTACCACTTAAATAGTAATTTTGGGGATGAGACTCAAGCATTCGTATTTTTTAGGTATATCCAAGATGCAAACAAGATGGCAAAGAGTGCCTTACATAAAGAACTGACAGATGGGAGATTAGGTCAGGGAGTGAAGTAGGGCAGCAGCTGTCAAACCTTGGTGTGTATCCTGATCACCTGGAGAACTTGGTGAAATATGAAGGCCCAGGCCTTGTATTTCCATGACTCTTGGACTCCATGTTTCTTATTGGCTCTGCAGGCCATTTGCATACTCACCAAGCTGGAGAACCAACAGTTTAGGTGAGCAATCCCCTACCGTTTGATCACCTCTTACAGGACCTGATGCCCCCGTCCTCACTAGAGTAAACTTTAAGAACTAGGCTGTTCTATCCAGTAGCCTCTCATCACATGTGACTATTAAGCACTTGAACTATGGCTAGTTCAAACAGAGCACAGCTGCAAATGGAGAATGAGCACAGGATTCCAAAGGCCTAGCACACATTCAAATGGCAGTCTGTTGGACACTCTGAGTTTCTTCTTTTTCCATAAATTACATATGTGGCTCACATTACATTCCTATGGGACAGGCTGCTCTCGAGGCAGGGCCTATGTCTGTTCACCACTGTCTTTCCAGCAGCTGGCTCAGTGATTTTGCATCAAGTAGGCACTCAATCAATATATATTTTTTTCTTTTTGACAAAGGGAATGAGTCAATGAATGAATGAACGAACACAGACATATGACAACCCAGTCACGCAAAGTGTTATTCTACAGACAAAGCAGAAACTTGGAAAATAGATGCTATTTTGGTTTGGGTTCCCCTAGAGGCCCTTCCTGAGACTCGGGTTCAAGTGCAAGTGGTGGATTTGGAAGGAGATCCCCAAGAATATTGGTAGAGGAGTAAAGAAGTGAAGCCGGGAAGGCAAGGAGGGCAATAAAGGGTATGTTAGGAACCAGTTGCCAAGGTGGGCAGTTGGGGCTTAGTCCTGCTGGGAACTTTAGGAAACAGTGTGAAATATGTGCCTGGAAGCTATGTCCCCCACCCAGGGTGAAGGAGCTAGGGTGTTTATACACCACTTCCCATTAGTCTTTCGTTGAAAGCTGCTAGGAGGGGCACATGCGTTCATTCCCAGGCACTTCTGTCCTACCATGTGCTATGAGTTCCAGCAGACAGAGAAAGCCTTCAGGCAAAGAGACAGCAGTGCTAGCAGATGGACGTGCTAAAATGGTACAGCTGAGGGGACCAGAGCAAAGAAGTTCAGAAAATGCCACCCCCAAATATACTGCTTTGGTATATTGATTGCCTTCAGCTGAAGGCTCTTGAAAAGCAACAAATGCAGTCTTTCTCTAAACTCCTCTTATCTGCCTAAAGACGGATCCTCCAGAAGAAACTCAGTTGTCATCAGTCCCCACCTGGGGAGTTTCATCAACCAGAGAAGATTAAGTCTTATCGCAGGAGAGGTGGCTAGAAGTGAGTTCCATACCCAGATAAACTTTGCTGCCAGCTCTCATCTGTTCTTCCAAGGGCCTATCCATCTTTCCCCCAAAACCATTTACTCTCCCCTGAATTGCCAATATCCCCCCTCCCCTCTCCCATATGAAGAGGGTATACAAGTTCCTAAATCTCACTGGCTTTTCCGATAGCTACTTTTTTTTTTTTTCCTGTGATGCCTCCGTGCATATAATAAACTTATATGCCTTTTCTCCTGTTAATCTGCCTGTTGTCAGTTGATTTCATGGATGAACTAACATGAACCTCAGGGGGTAGAGGAAAAGTCTTCCCTTCTCTACAGGGAAGGGAATTTCCTTTTTCTGGTGTTCCTTCCCTATAGTTCCTTTTTCTGGCTTGGGCTGGTGCGGAATCTCGCTCTGTCACGCAGGTTGGAGTGCAATGGCTGGATCTCGGCTCGCTGCAACCTCTGCCTCCAGGATTCAAGTGATTCTCCTGTCTCAACCTCCCAAGTACGTGGGACTACAGGTGCACTCTGCCACACCCAGCTAATTTTTTTGTATTTTAGTAGAGACAGAGTTTCACTGTGTTGCCCAGGCCGGTCTCGAACTCCTGAGCTCAAGCAATCTGGCTGCCTCAGCATCCCAAAGTGCTAAGATTACAGGCATGCGCCACCTTGCCTGGCCTGTAGTTCCTTTTTAAATAAGCCCAGTAATTCCATCACCTAATAATTTACATTGGTACTACCGTCATGCACATCTCACAAGATGGTCAGTAAAACTCCTTGTCAGCTCCTCTGACGACCCTAGAGGCCCCAAACAGATGTGGGGACAGGCTCCCAGCCATGAGCCCAGTGTTCCTTGATTAAGAATTGTTCAACCAGGCCGGGCGCGGTGGCTCACGCCGGTAATCCCAGCACTTTGGGAGGCCGAGACGGGCGGATCACAAGGTCAGGAGATCGAGACCATCCTGGCGAACACGGTGAAACCCCATCTCTACTAAAAAATACAAAAAACTAGCCGGGCGAGGTGGCGGGCGCCTGTAGTCCCAGCTACTCGGGAGGCTGAGGCAGGAGAATGGCGTAAACCCGGGAGGCGGAGCTTGCAGTGAGCCGAGTTCGCGCCACTGCACTCCAGCCTGGGCGACAGAGCAAAGACTCCGTCTCAAAAAAAAAAAAAAAAAAAAAAAAAAAGAATTGTTCAACCAGGAGGGTCCATCACTGCTCGGCCCTTTGTCTCCTGGCAGTTACTCCTAGGCCAAGATGGTAGGCAATTTTCTTTCTTCTGGTTTCTTCATTATGATGCAAACCCACCCAGGAACGTGGCTGGCACTTGTCTTTAGATTGCCCATCATACATGCACGCAGGCCTGAAATTGTACCCACTTAATGTTTTAATAAAGAGTCTCAAGTTTCTAGTTTCAGAAAATATAACTTTTCTGGGTCTTAAATCATTTCACAGAGACCAGACCATAATAGTCCATTTTTGGCAGTTAATTCAGTCTGGTTCTAATTTGAAATGAATCAGGAGAGGCTTCAGAATCCTTTCATTCAGCACAATGAAGCAAAGCAAATAGGACCAAAGAAACAGTAAACAAATAGAAAATGAGAAATGGCTGCTTTGGCGGGGGATTGAACTCAAAGCAGCCCTGAGTTTTCACAGTAACTTTAAATCTACTTGATACCATAAACATGCATCTGCGGTTTCCATGAACAATTCATTTGAGTCAAGGCGTTGGTCTCATTTGGAGGATTTGAGCCAAAACACTGTCACAACCTGTCATTGCTGGAATTTTACATTCAAGGCCCTTTCCTCTAGTATTTGTTTTCCCCTCTGGAATGTAAGTGGTACAGAAAACTAGGTTATTTAACGAAATACTTAGGTTATAAATAATTTAGATGAAAAAGTACATGTCTATGCACACACACATAATCTTAGGGGCCCTGCAGATTGTTAGGTCCCCACAACTTTTAGCGTTTTTGTTTTGTTTTGTTTTGAGACAAGAGTCTCACTCTCTCACCCAGGCTGGGAGCGCAGTGGAGACATCTCACCCCACTGCAACCTCCTCCTCCCTGGTTCAAGCGATTCTCCCACTTCAGGCTCCAGAAGAGTTGAGGCATGCGCCATGACACCTGGCTAATTTTGTATTTTTGTATGTTTAGTAGAGACGGGGTTTCACCATGTTGACCAGAAGGCTGGTCTCGAACTCCTAACCTTAAGTGATCCACCTGCCTCAGCCTCCAAGAGTGCTGGGATTATAGGCATGAGGCACCATGCCCAGCCTCCCCACAACTTTTAAAAGAGAACGCAGAGGTCGGGTATGGTAGCTCATGCATGTAATCCCAGCCCTTTGGGAGGCTGAAGCGGGAGGATCCCTTGAGCCCAGGAGTTCAAGACTGCAGTGAGCTATTGCACCACTGGACTCCAGCCTGGGAGACACGATGCTGATGCTGTCTCTAAAAATAAACATACACTTTTTTAAAAAAGAGAAACGTCTGGACAAGCAACCCCCGTGAAACTCCACCCAACTGTTGCCATGAAGGAATGTGGGCTTGATGATTCCAAATCTACTGACGTTACATGCTTAATCCGCAAATTTTTATGTGAAATATTCCTTTTTTTAAACATTGGTAACTAATTTAAAATTTTTAAAAACACTGTAACAAGCCGGGTGTGGTGGCTCACGCCTGTAATCCCAACACTTTGTGAGGCTGAGGCGGGCAGATCACGAGGTCAGGAGATCCAGACCATCCTGGCTAACGCGGTGAAACCCTGTATCTTCTAAAAATACAAAAGATTAGCTGGCGTGGTGGCACGCGCCTGTACTCCCAGCTACTAGTGAGGCTGAGGCAGGAGAAATCACTTGAATCTGGGAGGCGGAGGTTGCAGTGAGCCAAGACCGTGCCACTGCACTGTAGCCTGGGAGACAGAGCAAACTCTGTCTCAAAAAAATAATAAAAATAAATAAACAAATAAAAATAAAAAATAAAAACACTGTACCAACCCACGTGGAAATGGCCAAACGGAACTCAGATGCAGGGAGCGTGTAGAGCCGTGACCCTGGGGCATGAAAAGTTATGGCCTCAATCCACCATGGAGCAGATGCAGCCCCAGGCACGAACTGAGACAGACACCAAGATCTATATAATGTGTCCTGCCCTCCAGTAGCTTCCTATCCTGGAGAGCAAATGATGCATACAACTAATGTTTTCACACAAAGTAAAAAACAAGAGTCAATAAATATATAATCATCATAATAATGAATAAGCAGGTAGCATGTAATTATCAGGGCACTCTGGAGAAAGAGAACCAGTAGCAGATAAGGAAATCTTTATTTATTTTAAGGAATTGGCTTATGCAATTGTGGAGGCTGGTGTGTTTGTAATTTACAGGGCAGGCCGGCAGGCTGGAAACTCAGGGAGGGGCTGATGCTGCAGTCCTGAGGCAGAATTTCTTCTTTTCCTAGAAGCCCCAGTTTTTGCTCTTAGGACTTTCAACTGACTAGATGAGGCTCACTCGTGTCATCCAGAAAAATCTCCTTTTCTTAAAGTCAAATGATTGTAGGTGTTCACCTCATCTACAAGCTACCGTCATGGTAACACCTACATGAGTGTTTGAATAACTGGGTACTATAGCCCAGCAAAGCCGACACATAAAAATACCCCTCGGAAACAGTGCTGTCAGAGAGGTGCAAAAAACTGCTTCGGAAGTTCAGGAGAATGAAAAGCTAAGAAACTTAGAGGGTTGAAAACAATCCCCATGATAAAAGAGCAAAGAAATAAAGCCTTCTCAATAGAGAAGACCAAAAAGAAATAATGCTGATTAACAGTAACCAAGCACATGTTAGCTGTCATATATTCTTTCCTTCTTTTTTTTTTTTGAGACAGAGTATTGCTGTGTTTCCCAGGCTGGAGTGCAATGGTGCGGTCTCGGCTCATTGCTACCTCCGTGTCCCAGATTCAAGTGATTCTCCTGCGTCAGCGTCCTGAGTACCTGGGATTACAGGCATCCGCCCCCACACCTGGCTAATTTTTGTATTTTCAGTAGAGATGGGGTTTTGCCATGTTGGCCAGGCTGGTCTCGAACTCCTGACCTCAGATGATCCACCTGCCTCGGCCTCCCAAAATGCTGGAATTACAGGCATGAGCCACTGTGCCCGGCCTATTATTTAGTTTTAATCATCTCAACTACCCTAATGGGGCAGGAACTACCATTCTCCCCACTTTATACATAAAGACAACCGACCCCAGTGTTTCCAATGTCACACAACTATGACAGAAATGGAACTCGAATTCAGGCAGTGTGAAATCTCCAGAGCTTTACACCCTACTCATACCTCCCCAATGAACTCATACATGACCTCATTAATTCTCATAAAGGCCCCATGAAATAGATACCATTATCCCCTCTTACAAATGAGTAAACTGAGGCTTACTTATTTGTAAGGTGGCAGCACTGGGATTTGAACCTGGTTTATCTGACTCTAAACGTATGCTCTGTCCACCCCAGCATGCAGCACGCCTCCGGCCTTGCTCCAAACATACCAAGGAGAATGTGTCAAGGGTATGTTCAGATGCAAACTCTGAGTAGAATGGGGCTTAATTTCAAGCAGTGAAAAATGTTGATAGAATAGTTGAAGTAACTTCTTGGTTGTCCATCAGGGAAATGCACACATCAACTGGAGAAAGAAACATTTATCCTTGGAGAACTTGACTGCTTTGAACATTAGCCTCCCCAAAGACCGAGATAAGGTTATAATCATTGCATGGGAATGTGTATTGAGACTCTGAATTTTGGTTATTGATTGGCAAGAATAAAAACACAGCACTTTCCACCCACACAGAAGACAACACCAAAGTTGGCTTCTCTTAAATGAAAATATTTCCTTGGCTTTCTCTTAGCTACATATTTTTAGAAAAAAATTAAATATACACTGCAAATCATATCTTCTTTTCTTGGGTAGGGAATAGACTCATTTCAATCGAACTTCAAAGGAGCAACCAGAAGACTTTTCTTTCCCCGACCACTTTGAAATACTCCTACACTATTTTATCCTTTTCTCTCAGTGAGTTATTTTTTTCCTCTCAGAACGTAGAGTATGTGAAAAATCTGTACTGTTCTATTTTTGCTGAGGAATGAATTCTGAGCTCACTTTGAGCTCATAAAATTGTCATCTATTCACTTGTTATCTCTTCTCTAGACCTTCCTGCTAGAGTCAATGCCAGGTCTTTCTCCCTTCTATGATCATGATGATAACAGGAAATATAGGGTAACCATTTAGCTATTGTTTAAAATTAAATGGTGCCCTTTCTTTGTCATTATTTTTATCTTAATTGTATCTCCACAATATATAACAGTAATCATCCCATTCCTCATAATTTTATGTGATGGGCATGATATTGCAAATCAGATCATAAAAATAAAATCTACTTTCATTGGGCTCTGTTGTATGCCAGGTTCCAGGCTATACAGACTTTTTTTTTTTTCTTTTTTTTTTTGTGACGGAGTCTCGCCCTGTCGCCCGGACTGGAGTGCAGTGGCGCCATCTCGGCTCACTGCAAGCTCCGCCTCCCGGGTTCCCGCCATTCTCCTGCCTCAGCCTCCTGAGTAGCTGGGACTACAGGCGCCCGCCACCTCGCCCAGCTAGTTTTTTGTGTTTTTTAGTAGAGACGGGGTTCACCGTGTTAGCCAGAATGGTCTCGATCTCCTGACCTCGTGATCCGCCCGTCTCGGCCTCCCAAAGTGCTGGGATTACAGGCTTGAGCCACCACGCCCGGCCTATACAGACATTTAAAACAGACAAAAACCCTCTGAGGTAGATACTATTATCCTCATTTTTCTAAGGAGGAAACTGAGGCATAGGTAATTTCAGTAATTTGCTCATGTTTACGCAGGAAGGGAGCCGAAAATGAAGCATCTGCCTGCAAAGACAATTTGTGGCCGTAACAATGTGTACAACTCCCACTAAATAATTATGAGGTTTCATTTTCTTGTTTTTCTCTTTCTTCTTGGAAGTTCAAAGCTAAAATTTTATGGAGGCAGAACAGATAAACACAAATACTTCACAGGGAAACACTGTGGGTAAGTAGGTGGCCTTATCTGTCATTCAGGATAGGTGCCAGCCAAAAGGTGAGCTATGAATCTACAGCCTAGAATAAGCTACAGACTGGAAGGTGAAAGCTCAGGAGGCTCTTCACCAAAGCCATCTGACTTTAAGAACCCTAATAAGATTTCCCTGGTGCTGTTGGGTGTAGTGGTTCACCCCCGTTATCCCAGCAATTTGGGAGGCTGAAGCAGGAGGATTGCTTGAGGCTAGGAGTTCAAGAACAGCCTGGGCAACATAACAAGACCCTGTCTCTAAAAATGAAAAATGAGATTCCTCTGATGTAGCAAACTATGAGAAATCATAGACATAGGGCTTGACATCCAACTCAACCTCCCGTTTTGCCAAAGTGACCCAGATTCACAAAGATTTTGGTAGAACTAGAACCTGTTATCTAGTTAACCTA
This sequence comes from Chlorocebus sabaeus, assembly GCF_047675955.1. Lineage (NCBI taxonomy): Eukaryota > Metazoa > Chordata > Mammalia > Primates > Cercopithecidae > Chlorocebus > Chlorocebus sabaeus. The sequence continues at coordinate 10,462,727 of NC_132915.1, read as the reverse complement.
CTGGCCTCTCAAACAAGTGAGTTGAGGCAAAAGTGCATGGTTTTAAAAGTCAATTCAACAGCTCAAGTTAAACGAAGAGACAAGAATATCAATGTGATAGATATTCACTCTCTGTGTAGCATTAAAGCAGATTTCGGCAGTATCCCAGCAGCCCCAAATCTCCGTTAACTGGAATTTCCATAAAAGATGCTCATAATTCTTCAAGATCTCATGGTGCCTTCTGGATCATTACAGAAAAGATAAAATGACAGTTGGTGCATTTTTTTAAAAAAAATTATTTTAACTGGGCATGGTGACTCACGCCTATAATTCTAGCACTTGGGGAGGTCGAGGCAGGCAGATCACCTGAGGTCAGGAGTTTGAGACCAGCCTGGCCAATGCTGTGAAACCCCATCTCTACTAAAAATAGAGAAATTAGCCAGGTATGGTGGCGGGCACCTATAATCCCAGTTACTCGGGAGGCTGAGGCACGAGAATTGCTTGAACTCAGGAGGCAGAGGTTGCAGTGAGCCAAGATTGTGCCACTGCACTCTGGCCTGAGCAACAGAGCAAGACTCAGGCTCAAAAAAAAAAAAAAAAATTGTTATATTTTTAACTGACAAATAATTGCATATGTTGGTCAGAAAAAAATATTTTTTATACATATATATATATATATATATTTTTTTTTTTTTTTTTTTTTTTTTTTTTGAGAAGGAGTCTCGCTCTGTTGCCCGGACTGGAGTGCAGTGGCTCGATCTCGGCTCACTGCAAGCTCCGCCTCCCGGGTTTATGCCATTCTCCTGCCTCAGCCTCCTGAGAAGTTGGGACTACAGGCGCCCGCCACCTCGACCGGCTAATTTTTTGTATTTTTAGTAGAGATGGGGTTTCACTGTGTTAGCCAGGATGGTCTCGATCTCCTGACCTCGTGATTCGCCCGCCTTGGCCTCTCAAAGTGCTGGGATTAGAGGTGTGAGCCACCACACCCGGCCAAAAAATATTACATTTTTAACTGACAAATAATTGTGTATGTTGGTCATTATAGTTCTGCTGTTTTCTCTCCCTTTTGTTCTGCCTTTGCATATGGCATTTTACCTTGCCTGTCCTGAACTCAGAGTATGTTTATTAACCAGAGCAGCCAGGCTAAGCAGAGATGGGTCTCCTTATCTGTCCAGATAAGTTGACAGAGATGGGTCTCCTTATCTGTCCAGAAAAGTCAGTGGGTTCTAAGTATAATTGTAAAAAAATTGTGGCAAAACAACAAAAGAGAAAAAATAGCTATAATACAGCATCAAGATCTATTAGGCATAGAAAATATTGTCCTTTCTGCTTTTCATGTAGGGGGAAAGCTTCCTTCAGCTTTTACATAAAACCTCAGTAAACTTATCTTCTTCTCCATATTTGAAGTAATAGAACTCGGTCTAATTTCAAGAATTACTTGAAAAATGGGTGGCCAACCAGGTGGGCAGAGTCTAGCAAGGGAATCCAGGTGGCTCTGAAGATGTGAACACAGGTAAGCAGAGGTTGTCATTTCAGAAGATCTGGAGGTCAAGGTCTGGGGGAAACTGGTGTGCAGGAGGTTAATTAGTGAGTGCCCTTGGGATGAATACTTGAGGAGGGAAGGACAGGAGATAGGATTGGCAGAGCACACAGTGGAGCAGCCATGATGAAGGCTACAGACAGCCCCTCCCGGAGCTTTAGAGCTGGGATCACCCATTCAGAGTTATGTTAAGTTCAGGAGACCACTCCAGTGGATGCAGCCTGCTCCAGCTAGGGGATGTGGCCTTGGGCCAGAAGGCTCTCCCTAGCTGGGGCAAGTCCCACAGTGGGCTGACAGCTAAGGGTGTTGTCCCAAGAGCACTTCCAGCAGCTAGCTGAGGAAGTGAAGCCTGCAATCCCTGAAGGGGAACCTGGGTTAGGGGCCACACCACAGCACCATCCCAGGAAAATAAACATTCCTCTCTCCTGGGAGCAGGGTTTTGAAAAACTAGGCAAGAGTATCAGGGCTGCCATCCCAAGATAGGGCTCAGGGCAAGATCCCCATTTCAGGGCAACAGGGAGAACAGGGCCTGGAAGATGAATCTTTGCTTCACAGCAGAATGCAAATAAGACTGAAGGCGAGGCTGTCACAGGGCCAGCCCACACAGAGCAGGAGCCAACCTGGGGGCTGTGGGTGCTGGGGGGTCGCGTGTGGCCCGTGCTCTGCTGCACCCTCTCCTAGGCTGCCTTGATAACCGGGAAGCGCAGGGAAGCCCCTGGAAGCCCAGCAGGACGGCCCGGGTCACAGACTCACAGTTCAGGGAGTGCAGCCCAGCCTGGTGCTGGAGTAGGGGTATGAGAGAGGAGGTGGAGGGGAGTATCCTGGTTTTACCAGCTTTAAGGAGATAGAGAAGACAGGAGAAAGACAGCAGGGGTAAAGGTAACTAATTAGCTGTAGTTTGCAAATGCGGGATACCTTATATTTGATAAAAGTCTTTGCGTAGATATGATTCTATTTTGTTAGTTCTGCCCCTAGAATGTTTATATAAAAAAAGTTATCTGTAAATGAATATGATAGATTCTTTTTTCTTTTTAAATTTTTTTGAGATGGAGTCTCACTTTTTTGCCCAGGATGGAGTGCAGTGGCATGATCTTGGCTCACTGCAACCTCCGCCTCCTGGGTTCAAGTGATTCTCCTGCCTTAGCCTCCCGAGTAGCTGGGATTACAGGGGTGCACCCACCGCCCTGCCCAGCTAGGTTTTGTATTTTTAGTGGAGACGGAGTTTCACCATGTTGGCCAGGTTGGTCTCGAACTCCTGACCTCAAGTAATCCGCCCACCTCGTCTTCCCAAAGTGCTGGGATTATAGGCACGAGCCACTGTGCCCGGCCAAGATTCTTATAGCACCGCTGATATCAGAGTACTTCTCTCTCTCCCCTCTCCCCCAGGACTCTGGAGTCATGAGTCACACCCGGAAGGAGAGCACCAGGAGTGTGTGGTTTCTGCGGTGGCTGGGTCACGGCAAGTTTCCTTGGCCACGTGACCATTCTGAGCCCAGGAAGATGCCTCCAGTAGCCCTTTCTTCACTTCCCCTTTCACTTCCCTTCTTCACAGTGTTAAGGGAGATTCACCCACACTGTGAAGGTGGTGAGGTCATGTGGCCACTTTGACAATGACATGGCATTTAATGTTTAACCAAACCAAATACAGCATTCTGTCACTCGGGACAACCTTTGGGGACAGCTCCAAGGAAGTCTCCCCTCGTGTTCTGCCTGCCAGACTAAATGGGAGTCTTGTTGAAGAAAACATAAAACAGGGAAAGATAAGACCTCAGCAGTCATAAATGTTAATAAAACATGAGACTGAAGAGGTGATGTTAGTAAGAAACTTAATGTCCGCCTAGGTAATCACATCTTCTTATCATGGGACCAAAACATAAATGTAACTCATATGTGTTTGTCCATTAAAATTAAGTGGTGGATCACATCCGCATCCCTGTAAACACTGGTTTGGACACCTCCAGGGGAAGGCAGAACAATGGGAAATTATATACCTAAAGGCAAAGGGACCAGTTGAAAACTTCCATTGCTAGATCCTCACAGGACCACTTTGATGTCACATCCTATTATCAGAATAGGCAAAGCATAACCCTTCAGTGCCAATTAACAAATGGTTTATTAGCGTATTTGCATGTTTATAACCATTGAATAATGTCCTTGCAAAGCAGCATCTTGCTGTCTATTTTCAGGTACTTAATTAATGGCCTTACATCCTGTGTTAAATATGATGATGAAAGCTTGTAAAAAAAAATGTATCATGCTCTATTTTTTTTTTTTTTTTTGAGAAGGAGTCTTGCTCTGTCACCCAGGCTGGAGTGCAGTGGCACCATCTTGGCTCACTGTAAGCTCCACCTCCCAGGTTCACGCCATTCTCCTGCCTCAGCCTCCCGAGTAACTGGAACTACAGGCACCCACCAAGACACCCGGCTAATTTTTTTTAATAGAGATGGGATTTCACCGTGTTAGCCAGGATGGTCTAGATCTCCTGACCTTGTGATCCGCCTGCCTCGGCCTCCCAAAGTGCTGGGATTACAGGCGTGAGCCACTGCGCCCAGTCTCATGCTCTATTTTGGCCTTGATAAATGGTTTCAGAAATATATACTTATACCCAAACTTATTGAGATGTACATATTAGCCATGTGCAGCTTTTTATGTCAACCAGACCTCAATAAAGTTGTTTTTAAAAAACTGTATCTTGCACGTCATTGCATTAGACACTGCCCTTCAACACAAAATTGTAAACAATTATTTTAAACAAACCTATCATAGCAGCGATTGAGAGGATGTTAATTCTGCCATTTCTCCTACAGCTCATTCAGCCACACTTGGAAGATTTTAAGTGGATGCACATACCATAAATTAAATACAAGATGTCATGTTATATGACATACATCAATATGTACTCTCTTTCAAGAATTCCAGGAGCACTCTCTATATCACTTTGAAGAAAATTCTACAAACCTTTTCTTTAACAGAAAGCTTGGCCCACTGTGGTGGCTCATTTCTGTAGTCCCGGCACTTTGGGAGGCCGAGGTGAGAGGATTGCTTAAAGCCAGGGATTCGAGATCAGCTTGAGCAACATAGCAAGACCCTATCTCTACAAAAAAAAAAAAAAAAAATGTTTTAAATTAGCCAGGCAGGTTGGGATGCACCTGTGATCCCAACTACTTGGGCGGCTGAGGTAGGAGATCAAGGCTGATCACCCACAGGCTACAGTGAGCTGTGATTAAGCCACTGCACTTTAGCCTGGGCAGCAGAGCCAGACCCTGTCTAAAAATAAAAATTTTAAAAAAGCTTTCTTGTAATTTATTTGTTTTCAGAGTAGAACTAAATTACATTTAGTACATTTTGCAATTCTTTTTAAAAGTGATTATCCTCGGTCAAAAGCATGTATTGCGTTTTCCCCAATCGTGTGAATCATTTTAATTCAAGTATTTTGGTTGCTTCTGTTTCTAGGTTACCATTTGTACAGAACTCACAGTTCTCAACAGCTAGAAGATTGAAAGCCCTGGGTTTCCCTGATGACAGATTTTAACAATATTTGGTTGCCTCTGCACTGTAATCAGAGTATTGAGAAATCCACCTGGCTAATCCTATTTAAGATTACAGAACACTCCAAAGGCAGGACATGATATGTCAAACATTTGCAATGCTGCTTAGAAGTCTGCCTTGCTGCGATCATATTTTAAAATAGTTTATTTCACTGTCAAAATACAATGCATTTAGTCATTATTAAATACATTTTTCTCTGCTTCCTGGCAGGTGTACACCCTATTGGTCGTGGGGGAAATTTGTCATGGTGCATAATTTAAAGGTGCCATAAAGTTTGCACCTTCAGGAACACCTATGCATTGGTGTTCTGAAACAGCTTGCAGTGAGTTTTAGAAGCCAATGGATCTAATTTAGCACTACTGTGATCCTCTCTGAAAATAGAGCTGTTATGTTTTCAATTAGCATATCTTTAATCAAAAGCTAGAAAAAGAAGGAAGGAAGGGAGGGAGGGAGGAAGGAAGTAAGGAATACCTAGGAAAAAAACCAAATATTTGACAGTTTTACTTAAAAGTGTCCCGTATGTAGGACATTCTGCTAAGCTGTGGGACACTGAGCAGTAATAACGCAAGGAACATTCCTGAAGAACAATGTGTTTTGAGAAATGAGATCATCAAACATGGAATAATAAAAGTTATTCAAAGGAATACATATTTAGGGGGTTAATTACATAGAAATAATTAAAGAGTCACAGCAGTTTAGGGAAGAGAGATCAATGTAGAACAGAAATACTAGAAAAAGTTTCCAGGAGAAAACAAGACGGGAGCTGGGCCTAAGGGATATTTAATATTCTTTTTTTTTTCTTTTTTGAGACGAGGTCTCGCTCTGTCACCAGGCTGGAGTGCAGTGGCGTGATCTCGGCTCACTGCAACCTCTGCCTCCCGGGTTCAACAAGTGATTCTTCTGCCTCAGCCTTCCAAGAAGCTGGGACTACAGGCGTGCGCCACCAGCCCCAACTAATTTTTGTATTTTTAGGAGAGACGGGGTTTCACCATATTGGCCAGGATAGCCTTGAACGCCTGACGTCGTGATCCACCTGCCTCGGCCTCCCAAAGTGCTGGGATTATAGGTGTGACCCACCGCGCCCGGCCAGGATGCTTAATATTCTAAGAGAAACTTTCCAAATTTGGGAGTGCTCTGGTATATACAATCATAATTTCCATAGAAGTGGTATTACCTATATTTATATCTGCCTAAATTGCCTTAGAAATAGCACATAAACAAGAATGTATCCCTGTGGCTATATACAGAACAATGGAACTGAAAGATATACAAAGCAGTCTGCAAATACTTAATGTTTCTTGTTGTTCTTACGTTCCTGGACAAAATAAGGTTCAATAAGTTAGGGAAACCTGGCACTCCAAATTCCTGCCTTGGAGCACGCCCTTGTATAATACCCTATTAAAGGTCTGAGAAGTTGTGTTGAAAAGAAACTGTTTAGTTCTTTTTACTTTAGAATTCCTCAAAGTTTATCTGACCGTGGAATGCTTTTTTTGCTCACAGATCACTTCTGTTAGCATGTCAAAGAACGGAACTCCGTGGAACACAGTTTAGGAAATAGTGATCCACAGCAATAAGAAAATAAACAATCCACTAAAAAATGGACTTTAACAGACAAAGATGGAAAGAAAAGCTTATCAAAAGATGGTCCGCAGCATATGTCATCAGGGACATGCAAACTAAAACAATGAGATACCACTATATTGCCTGTTACAGTGGTCAAAATCCAGAACACTGATGACACCAAATTGTGACAAGGATGTGGAGCAACAGAGACTCTCATTCATTGCTGGTGAGGATGCCAAATGGTACAGCCACAGTGGAAGACAGCTTGGCAGTTTCTTGCGCACCAAACATAGTCTTGCCCTAGGATCCAGTAATCAAGGTTTATGGTATTTACCCAAAGGAGTTGAAAATCTATGTCCACACAAAAAACCTGCACACAGATGTTTAAAGGAATTTTATTCATAATTACCAAAACTTGGAAGTAACCTAGGTATCCTTTAGTAGATGAATGGATAAATAAACTGTGGTACATCTAGACAAAGGAATACTATTCACCGCTAAAATGATATGAGCTATCAAGCCGTGAAAAACCATGGAGGAACCCTAAATGCTTATGACTAAGTCAAAGAAGCGTATCTGAAAAGGCTACAAACTCTGTGATTTCAACTATGATATTCTGGAAAATCAAAACTATGGAAACAGTAAAACAATCAGTGGTTGCTGGGTGTTAGAGAAGAGGGGGGAATGAACAGGTAGAGCATGGAGAATTTTTAGGGCAGTGAAACTGTTGTATATAACATTACGATGGTGGCTACAATTATACATTTGTCCACATTCTTAGAATGTACATAGTAGGAGTGAACTCTAATGTAAACTATGAACTCTGGGTGATGATGTGTCAATGCAGATTCATCAGTTGGAGCAAATGTACTCCCACTATGGTGGGAGATATTAATCATGGGGGAGACTCTGCACGTGGGGACAGAGGTTATATAAGAAATCTCTGGCCAGGCGCGGTGGCTCACGCCTGTAATCCCAGCACTTTGGGAGGCCGAGGCAGGTGGATCACGAGGTCAGAAGATCTAGACCATCCTAGATAACACGGTGAAACCCCGTCTCTACTAAAAATACAAAAAATTAGCCGGGTGTGGTGGCGGGCGCCTGTAGTCCCAATTACTTGGGAGGCTGAGGCAGGAGAATGGCATGAACCTGGGAGGCGGAGCGTGCAGTGAGCCGAGATGGCGCCACTGCACTCCAGCCTGGGTGACAGAGTGAGACTCCATCTCAAAAAAAAAAAAAAGAAATCTCTGTACCTTCTGCTGAATATGACTGTGAACCTAAAACTGCTCTAAAAAACAGTCTATTTGCTATGTGCAGTGACACATATCTGTAGCCCCAGCTATTCAGGAGGCTGAGGCAGGAGGATAACTTTGACCCAGGAGTTCAAAACTATACTGCACCATGATTGCACCTGTGAATAGCCGCTGCGCTCCAGCCTGGACAACATAGCAAGACCCTGTCTCTAAAAAAATAAATCCAGTCAAGTAGGCATTATACACCAGTGAAATCTGGTTTGCATATGTGTTTTGTTTGCCACCTTACCTACTCATATTATCTGTCTGGTACAAAGTTTTGTTTAAAAAAATTAAAAAAGGAGAAATTGGTATTGAGAGCTATTAGGCCATTTGCTCAATGCCCCATGGCAGAGTTAATGGTACAATGAGCCATAGAAGCCAAGTCTCCTCAACTCCAGTCTCCAGCTTGTTCTGCAAGGTTCTGCCTTACAAAACCTTCCTTATCTATGTCCTGATACTCTCAGAAAGACAGATGAACAGATTGGAACAGCATCAAAACTGATCTGGAGAGGAAAAAAGTAGACACCTAAAGTCTAACCAACTCAAATATGGCCAAATACAAGTAAAATTCTAAAAACTTGGTTAAAGAAAAACACTACGCAATTTTTAAAGTGTGAAATTGTTCAAATGCATAGAGATGGTCCCAATAAGAATTTGCAATCACTAACCAATTCCATAGGAATATCTGGTCCACTTTTTTCCTTTTATTTATTTATTTATTTAGAGACAAAGTCTTGCTTTGTTGCCCAGGCTGGAGTGGAGAGGTACAATTATGGCTCACTGCAACCTCTGCCTCCTGGGCTCAGCAATCCTCCTACCTCAGCCTCCCGAGTAGCTGGGACTACAGGCACGTATCACTATGCCTCGCTAATTTCTGTATTTTTGTAGAGACAAGGTCTCACTGTGTTGCCCAGGCTGGTCTCAAACTCCCAGACTCAAGCCAACAGCCCACTTTGGCCTCCCAAAGTGCTAGGATTACAGGCATGAGCCACTCCGCCCAGCCTGGTCCACATTTTTAAACCAAACAAATCTGTTATTTCTCCTTGGGAATGGGTGCACTATCCACCTTATTCTTGCTTTGAAATAACAGACATTAAAATGAATTATGGTCGAATGCAGTGTATGGAGAAAAATCCAGTGCAGTCAAAACATGTGAGAGCCACAGCTCCCACTTGTCATCTCTTTTTGGATTGAAATTCCTGTGATCCATGCTGCTTGACAGTTGCCTAACAACTGTCAATTAACCATTAACAAGCTGTCAACTATTTTAAGTTTTGTCTTTTTAACATTTTTAAGTGCGGTTCCTTCTTTTATGTCTTTAATCATTTTAAACATTCTTATTTTACAGTCTCTATCCAATTGTCCTGTTATCTGAAGTTAGTGGGAGTGAAACTATCTTGGTTATTTATTAAATCTGCTGTACCTAATTACACCACATTGGTTCCTCAAAGGTTTTGCAATTTTCCATTGTGAGCTCATCTTCAGTGGGGCTTGGTTATTCTCCCTGGTGTGGGATGAGGACTGGTCTCTCCAGAAGAGTTCACCAGTGGAGAAACACTTATTTGACTAAGATGATTTTCGACCAATCATGAAATATAAATTTTATTTTATTTTATTTACTTATTTATTTATTTATTTATTTTGAGACAGTCTCACTCTGTCACCCAGGCTGGAGTGCAGTGGTGCGATCTCAGCTCACTGCAAGCTCTACCTCCCGGGTTCACGCCATTCTCCTGCCTCAGCCTCCCAAGTAGCCGGGACTACAGGCACCCACCACCACGCCTGGCTAATTTTTTGTATTTTTAGTAGAGACGGGGTTTCACTGTGTTAGCCAGGATGGTCTCGATCTCCTGACCTCGTGATCCGCCCGCCTCAGCCTCCCAAAGTGCTGGGATTACAGGCGTGAGCCCCCGCGCCCGGCCAAAATATAAATTTTCAATGCAATTCCATGTGAGGATGAGGCCTGAGGTTACATAAATTCTCGTGGATTTTATGGCGGATCAGCGTTTTGTTATCAATTTTTGTTAAGTGAGTGAATTTTCTTCAAGGCCACCTCTTACTGAAAGTTTTGTCTTTTGGAGACAAAAGTGCTAAAAGTCTCATCTCCTGTCTCACCTGGGTATTAAAAACCCAACCCAACCCTATCCCCCACGCTGTCAGAGCTGGTTGTATCTTCTGTATTTATTTATTTATGTATTCATTTATTTTTGAGATGAAGTCTCACTCTGTCGCCCAGGCTGGAGTGCAATGGCGCGATCTCAGCTCATTGCAACCTCCATCCGCTGAGTTCAAGCGATTCTCCTGTCTCAGTCTCCCAAGTAGCTGGGATTACAGGAGTGTGTCACCATGCTTGGCTAATTCTTTTGTATTTTTGTAAAGGTGGGGTTTCACCATGTTGGCCAGGCTGGTCTCAAACGCCTGACCTGAAGTGATCCACCTGCCTTGACCTCCCAAAGTGCTGGGATTACAGGTGTGAGCCTCCGTGCCCGGCCTATTCCTTGCTTTCTTTCAGGGGCAGATGTACCTTTAAATGATGCTTGCTCTGTGTTACTAATATGTTTCTAGTACCCTGAAACATACTAGAGAGTTTCTGAGTTTCTTATTCACCATCCTGCCAGATTCAGAACACCCTTTACCCACCACTGTGTGGTTTCTGTCAGAGTCTTAAGGGAACAGCTCAGGTTGGTTGGATTTTCTTATATGCCTCACTCAGCAAATGTATGAAAAATACATAAAACTATTCATAGGTTCAAGGTTTTCCAATGACCTGGAAAAGGTTCTTGTTTATTCTTTTCTGGGACCTTTTTTATTTTTAATAATAAATAGTGTTTGTAAACAAATTGAAGATGCAAAAGTGAAGGGGGGTTTTTTTGGTCAAATATGAGATCCTCAAAAAAAACACTTTTCTGTGCAGTAACCATTGATATCAGGAACTAACACACTGAGTACCTCATACCATCCTTTGGAGCAGCCAACAGTGACAATGAACTTGAAAGCCTCTTGTTGCTTTAAGGAACTTTTCTAAGAGAGAAAAGGGAATCAGCTCAACATTTTCTTGGACAGATATTAGGGACCTGGCCCATTCCAATTACCACCCAAAAGTCCTTCCAAACTCTAGGAAGGACAGCACAATTATTGGCAAACTATTTAATTAATGTTTGTTTTACGTGGCATCCTATTTTAACTAGAATTTATAATACCATAAAGTTGCATTTTATGTGATTTTGTACACACACACACACACACACAACTATAACGATGAATGAAGTGCTATGGTGGATATGTATAGTGTCTCTATGCCCCTTTTTATCATTCTTGGAGCATAATCTTACTGCTTTGTATTTCCAAGGAGGTTATAGTTGCTGAGCCTTGGCTTTTATGACATATTTTTGTTTACTGCCATGATTTATTTGATGCCAAATTCTTGGTCAGCAGTACAGCTTCCAGTTATTTCCAGTATAATCCAGTAGTACAACATTCTTTAATGGAAATGAGCTTTCTGTTATACTAAGAACTGCATAATGCTCAAGTTTACCGAAATGCATTTTGGTTACAAGTAAAGACCACCTGTATATCAGGGCGTTATTGTAGTTAATTCATTACACTAAAAAGCAATTAAGGCTAAGCACGTTGGCTCACGCCTGTAAGCCCAGCACTTTGGGAGGCCGAGGTGGGCAGATCACCTGAGGTCGCGAGTTTGAGACCAGCCTGACCAATGTGAAGAAACCCTGACTTTACTAAAAATACAAAATTAGCTGGGCATGGTGGCACTTGCCTGTAATCCTAGCTACTAGGGGAGGTCGAGGCAGGAGAATCACTTGAACCTGGGAGGTGGAGGTTGCAGTGAGCCAAGATCGCGCCATTGCCCTCCAGTGTGGGCAACAGGAGTGAAACTCTGTCTCAAATAATAATAATAATAATAATAATAATAACAACAACAACAACAAAAGCAATTAATTCAGAATTAAATATTCCCTGTGCTCCTGGTCCCACACTCCCGAACTTTTTGAGGTTTGCTAAGACACAAATTTCTAAAAGACATAGACTTCTAATGCTCAAGGAACCTAAAAGTTTTTTTTTTTTTTTTTTGAGATGAAGTCTGGCACTGTCACCCAGGCTGGAATGCATTGGCGTGATCTCAGCTCACTGCAACCTCTGCCTCCCGGGTTCATGTGACTCTCCTGCCTCAGCCTCCCGAGTAGGTGGGATTACAGGCGCCCGCCACCACACATGGCTAATTTTTTGTATTTTTAGTAGAGATGGGGTTTCAGCGTGTTAGCCAGGATGGTCTCGATCTCCTGACTTCGTGATCCACCTGCCTCGGCCTTCCAAAGTGCTGGGATTACAGGTGAGAGCCACCACGCCCGGCCTACAAGTTATTCAAAAGCTTATAATGTGGCCTACAATCAAATGCCTAATCAAATTACTCCAAAGTCAAGAAACATTTTTAAAAGATGTATTTACATCATTTAAGATACAACTTTGCAACAGATGAAATAATCTATTAATACTTGAAAAATTAATCACATGTGCAAAAAGCTGGGTAGGATTGTAGGGGTGTTTTTTAAAGCTTAAGAGGGTGAGGTAGACTAAAAGGAGGGGAGTGAAGGAAGGGAGTGAAGTGAGGGAGGGCAGAAGAGGTAGGCAATGCGTGTTCAACTGTTTTGCCTTTTCTTATAACCTGGATTAGGGGATTGGTTGTAATTAGGGAACTCCATTTCCTGACTTTATTCTAGGAAATGTAAGCAGGAAATTAAAAAAACAAAAACAAAAACAAAGAAAAACCCAAGTAGATCCTTTCTTTAAGAGGATTCTAAAGAAATACAACATGTGATCACAGTGCTTCTACATCATAAATCCCTGGGTCTTTTTCACTGCCATCCTTATTACTCAATAAATAATTAAATGAGGCCTGGTGTCGTGGCTCACACCTGTAATCCTAGCACTTCGGGAGACCAAAGCAGGAGGATCACTTGAGCCCAAGAGCTCAAGACCATCCTGGGTAACACAGAGAGACCTCATCTCTATTTAAAAAAAAAAAAAAAGAAAAATTAGCCGGGTGTGCTGGCGCATACCTAGAGTCCCAGCTACTTGAGAGACTGAGGAGAAAGGATTGCTTGAGCCTGGGAAGTTGAGGCTACAATGGGCCGTGATCACGTCACTGCACTCCAGCTTGGGTGACAGAGTGAGAGATACTGTTAAAAACATTAAAAAAAAAAAAAAGAAAAGAAAGAAAATGATATAAAATGCTTAATCAACACATTAAATTGCACCCATATTTTGACATGGTTGCCAAAAAAGTATATTTGGACATAGTAAGTCTATATAGACAGAAGGCACCAATTTTATAAGTGTGTACATTTAGAGCTCTTGGAATGTGAATACAGCATTGAATGGATCAAAGATTATTGCTGTCTTTGCAAATCTTCAAACTGACAGAACCTTTTGGAAAAATTTATGGCAAGTTTGTCTTTTTTTACAAGCAATGTTTCTATAAATCCTACCAAAGTGCTATGAATAAGGCTGTAAATCACTTCACTGGCTTGAGTAATGGGACTTTTATTTCATGAAACCATGCCAGGAAACCTAGAGGCTTTCATTGATATTGAATCTTCTGTAATATTTAATACCTATCCAACCCAAAAAGATGAATTTTGATACTGACTGAAAATATTTTTACTATAATTTTTGCTGAAAGGAAAATAAATAGAAATCAATGGTGTTAAGTTGGATGGTTTGAAAGCAGTTCATTAGTCATCATAAGAGGAAAAAAATTAGAAGCAATAGAAAGTAAATCAATGAGAATATAAGTTCAGATTTTATCTGTAATTATGATTGGTACATCCATTCCTAATGGATGAATAATGCTGACTGCTGACATTTTTCCGTCTTGCTTGACGTTTATTTGACGAAACAGAAAGAAACTCTTTTGAATGTTTTAGTCTTCTTTTCAATTATTAGGTTGGTACAAAAGTGATTGTGGTTTTTGCCATTATTTTGGGGTCAACTAATATATTCAAATATTCTTACAGGGAAATGCTGTAGAACCTGGTAGCCAACTGCGTAAAATCTCAATAGCCAGCTGGGCGCGGTGGCTCACGCCTGTAATCCCAGCACTTTGGGAGGCCGAGGCGGTTGGATCACAAGGTCAGGAGATCGAGACCACAGTGAAACCCCGTCTCTACTAAAAATACAAACAAACATTAGCCAGGAACGGTGGCGGGCGCCTGTAGTCCCGGCTACTTGGGAGGCTGAGGCAGGAGAATGGTGTGAACCCGGGAGGCGGAGCTTGCAGTGAGGCGAGATCGAGCCACTGCACTCCAGCCTGGGTGACAGAGCAAGACTCCGTCTCAAGAAAAAAAAAAAAAATCTCAGTAGCCAGTGAGTCGTGTGGGAATAAAAATGTACATGTTATACAAAAGCTAAATTTGCACATGCTGGCAAAATGAGTGATGCATACACTACCACGAGGCACCTCCATGACATTCAGTTAGGAACCTGATTGACATTCCAAGCCTTGAGTTTTGCAAATGCTCTTTAGTGTTACCAATCTTTTGCTTCAGGTAGTGACAGAACCTAAACGAAATTGGTCCAGGCATAAAATAAATTAGGCTAAAGGCAAAAGTAAAACTGTAATGCCAGATCACTGGTCAGTGACTTTTAAGTGCTTATTTGCACACTGCCTGTTTTTACAAGGAATTTAATGCATTCAATACCACAGGGCACAATACATGAAAATGGGGCGGGGGGCGGAAAAACCTGAGTCAGAGGGAAAGTAGGACTAGAGAAGAAGGATGGGCAAAACCCCAAGTGACGACACTGTAAACCTGGGCTCACAAACTTCTAGTTCAGATGGCCAGGCAGGTAATGGGAAGCCCCTCATCTTTAAAACCTTGCACTGCAAAAGGGCTGGGAGACTGGAGAAATCTTGGGAGAAGGTATCTGAGAGGTACTGCAAATCACTCACAGTTCAGCAGGAAGTGAGTAATGTGCATTTGCTATTTTGTTTGTGAATATTCATTTCTGCTCTGAAAAAGAAGAAAAATAGGATGGAGGAAACTCATAGGATGTGTTAAGCATAGATAAGGAAGTTAGGGACCTACCAGACCAAGAAGACAGCAAATCTTCATGATGCAATAAATACTGTATGCCGGAAGCATAATGAGGCGTTCCATATGCAGGAAGTCTTAATTCACCACCCATTGATGATGCCCATTCTAGCTCCACCTGTTCTCTGCCCAAGAAACAAATGAACAAAGCAAAACCCTTTAGCTGCTCATCAGATCAACTGGCAACCTTCAGCTACTGGCCAGGCATTCTTGCCCCTCTGTATTTGCTTGGGTTCATATGCTACTGTTCCAAGGTTCTGCCACTAGTACTCTCCTTTTCAATCCTGCACACCCTGTCCTTAGGTGGCCTCACCCCCTTCTATGCCTGCAGCCCCCCTGGAGTATACGCCAGACTCACTTTCTCCCCATCCCTCAGGTACCCATCGCCCATCTCCCAGACATCTCCTGGACATCATCTAGATGCCTCATGGGTACCTCAATCTTCGTAATCCTAAGACTGACCTCATCTTCTCTCCCAAACTGCATGTATATCTGTATTTCAGCCTACATGGCAGTAAGATGTATCTAATCACTCAACCAAAACTTGGGGTGTCACCCTGACTCTGTTTTTTTCCTCGGGTACTGAGGTCCCAGGTCCTGTGATTTCTACCTCCTTAAAGCATCTCGCTATTTTTCTATACCCACCATTTGTGCTAAATTAGCACTAATTAGCTATCTTCAGAGTGATACAGCCACACGCTGAGCATGATGGACAAGGACCTTCAAGCTCTACCTTGGTTCACCCCTCCATCTCATCTGAGTTCTGGGCATGACGGAAGAGACCCTTCTCCTCTCCACTTTTGCCTCTTGCCATTTCCTTGCCTTGGTTGTGATTACCTGCAGACGCCTGAATGAGTCATAGTCTTTCTCATATCCAGGATTGTACCCTTGCTGTTTTCCTCTGCCTAGATGCCCTCCTTTCCAACCCCCACTGTCCCACAACCCACCACCCCAATTGTCCACCATTTCATCTTGCTTACTCTTAATCTCTTTTCAAATTTTTCATGAGATGTCAGCTTCTCTAGGAAACTTCCCTGAAATCCCAGCCTTCCCTCCACCTTCACCCTCCACCGGCCCTTATCTGAATTAAGCACCCTGCCTGCTTGTTTTCATCGTCTTCTGAGACTCCTCTCTCATTACGCTGTCACTTAGGGGTCCAGAGGGCAGAGATGGAATGCTCAAATTAGGACGATTCAGGGAGGTATGGGAGAGGTGCAGGGGGACCATAAAGGATGGAGCAGGAACCCAAATTAGTAATAGCAGAGCTGGCACCAACCCTAGGCTCGAAGAGACAGAGGAGAGAGAGTGTGGTTACCAAAACCCAGAAAGAGAAAACCGTGTAAAATAGGGGATGTGGTGAAGAGCAGCAACCTGTGTTTGGCTGTGAACTGAGGCAATCTCGCAGGGAGGAGAGCAGAGGAAAGACTATCTTGGCTTCACTCTCCTTCCTTCTCCTTCATCTCATGTCAGGTGCCTCATTGGCTAAACCTACCAGCAACCAGAGGACAAGGAACGCGTGAAAATAATCTTACGGCTCAGAGAGTAGATTAGATGTAGAGCGACAAATGGATTATATTTAGCACAATCGCAGGTCTATTTGTTGATCCGTCTCCCTCATCAGGCTGAGTTACCTGAGGACAGAGAATGTTTCTCTTATATCTGCATCCCTAACATCTGGTGGACACTAGATACTCAAGAAATGCTTATGGATGAGATCAGAGAAGATGGTAAATTGGGCATTAGATGGAGGTTTGTGCTTTCTGAGCCTGCCACATGCTTTCTGGAGAATCCAAGGCAAAATGAGAAACAGAATGAGCTCTATACTTTTGTCTGATAAAAGAAAATATGATTTGGTGAGAAGAAATGAATAGTTTTAGCACTCAATGCTGGGAGGAACTGGGATCAGTCATGTGGCTGCCTCTATCAGAGGCTCTCAACTGCATAATGGACAGAATCTTTAACAGTGAAACCACAATGCAGAAACATTCTTAAAAATATTAGCCCTTGATAAAACCAAAGCCATGTTACAAAAAACCAAACAAAAGGTGGAACGGAATTCATATGGTCCACTTTGAGCTGAGAATATCTTTCAAGAAAATGGTTGTCTCAGACTTCGAGTCTGACCTCCTACATAAACCTTCAGTGCAGTCCTCCTTGTATTGTCTCTTCTCTCATCAGCCAAAAGATGGAAAGGATCGACTGAGGAACTTACACTGGAGGAGCATGGATTCATTAGATGGCAGAAACCTGGGTTTCTGAATGACTACTGTGGAACTGATCTCTGCCTACACCCTGCAAACTTTTGCACTGAGAGCAAGTAACACATTTTTAATGTGTTAAACCTCTGAGATCTGTTGGGTCTTATAGCAACAGTTATTTTACCCTAATACGGCTGTAAAATAATGTTCTAAAATCTACACTCGGGTTTGTTTAAAATATTATTGCCATGATTGTTATAATTATAATCCATAGTCCATATCATAATCAATTATTTTTATAGAAGTCCTTCTCAACTGACATCTCATAATGTGTGACTTCTTACATTGTTGCCTTCTATGTGTGAGATGCCTCTCTGAGTCTTTTTTGCTGGGACATGATAGAAAATAAAATATCGAACATTCTGATGTATTTTATAATGTACAAAGTCCTGTTTCATGCATTATCTCTTTAGATTGCCCCAATAAACCCGAGGAATATTTAAGAGTCTATAATCATCCTCATTTCACAAGTGATGAAACTCAGACATTTACATATAAAGTGGAAAAACCACTAATTTATTTATTTATTAAATAGAAAACTCACTAATTTATTTAAAGATTAATTGAGAGAATAATTTAGTCTGTCTGGAACCACGTACGTGTTAAGTTTTCTTAATTTTTCTTTTTAAGAAGATAATCTATGGCTACATAACAAACCACCCTGAAGTAATGACTTAAAACATTAAAAGTCATTGATTTTGCTCACAGAACTTGAACTGGAAGATAAAAACAGCTGTGAGTGAGGGTGGGGCTGGGCAGCTGGCTTCTTTGGGCATCTCTCCTTCTTTCTGTGGTCTTGTCACATGTCTCTACACGGCAGCCCTAGGGTAATCATGACAGCTGAAGGCTTTAGAGTGGGTGGAGGGGGAGAGGGAGGGAGGGAGGGAGAGAGAGAGAGAGAGAGAGAGAGAGAGAGAGAGAAGCAAGCAGGCAGAAGCTCTAATGCCTTATGACCTAACCTTGGAAATAAATTACACTGTGCCACTGCCACTACCTTTTCTTAGAAGCAAGCAGATAGGGTTGGTGCATATTTGAGAGGGGAATTAGACTTCACCTCTTGATTGGGAGAGTGTGAAAGAATTTGTGAATATGTTTTTAAATGACTACATTTCCCCTTTCTTTTTCTTTCTTTCTTTTTTTTTTTTTTGAGACGGAGTCTCACTCTATTGCCCAGGCTGGAGTACAGTGGCCCAATCCAGCTCACTGCAAGCTCCGCCTCCTGAGTTCACGCCATTCTCCTGCCTCAGCCTCTCAAGTAGCTGGGACTACAGGTGCCCGCCACCACGCCCGGCTAATTTTTGTATTTTTAGTAGAGACGGGGTTTCACTGTGTTAGCCAGGATGGTCTCGATTTCATGACCTTGTGATCTGCTTGCCTTGGCCTCCCAAAGTGCTGGGATTACAGGCGTGAGCCACTGCGCCCGCCTCACATTTCCCCTTTCTAAAATGCTTGTCTAAATTGGTGCACACGTGAAGCTTGGGTGTTAGTGACTCATCCAAGATTATTAACCTGTTAAATGGTTCCACCAATACTAGATCTAATTTTGTGACTCCAAATTTCATGCTCTTTCTCACTACTCCAGAAAATCTCCAGTGAACATCGTTGTCCATTACGGTAATTAAGACATTCTAGCTGCCAAATAGATTCAATCCTTTTAATTGACTTGAAAAATGTATTTTTTTTGTTTTGCAGAAAATAAATATTACCCATATGGCGGTCATCCACAAACACCTTCCAAGTTTATCCCAAACATCTGTGTTTTTTTTCTCCCAACAGGTGTATTCATTTGCATTTTCCCAGATGAATCATTCTTATTTTTGTTGTTATTTTTGACTGTATTTCTCACCCCTCAAGATCCTTTTGTGTTAATTACCAAGCTCACCGCTTAAGCTAATACGATCTCCCAATATGGGGACTTCCTCTTGATTCCTGTGTGCCCTTCCTGTGGGTCATTAATGCAATGTTATTTAAGACTAGCATTTGGCCGGGCACAGTGGTTCACACCTGCAATCCCAGCACTTTGGGGGGCCGAGCCGGGAGGAGGATCGCCTGAGGTCAGGAGTTCGAGACCAGTCTGGCCAACGTGGTGAAACCACATCTCTACTAAAAATACAAAATTAGCTGGGCGTAGTCACATGCCTGTAATCCCAGCTACTGGGTAGCTTGAGGCAGGAGAATCGCTTGAACCTGGGAGGAGGAGTTTGCGGTGAGCCGAGATTTCACAACTGCACTCCCGCCTAGGCCACAAGAGCTAAACTCTGTATCCAAAAAAAAAAAAAAAAAAAAAAAAAAAAAAGACTACGATTTGGATTTGCCGAAAGGCTTGAGGGGCAGTCTTTTGTTTTGTTTTGCCTTGTTTTCAAGAGGCCAAAATCTTCACAGTTGAAAATTTCTGTTGAACCACAGAGATCTGAACCAACTCAGTTTAGAAAGCCTGGGGATTTGAACAACGGTGTGGATGGGAAATCTCTTCATCTGTCAGTTTTCATCATTCTAGGCAGTAAAATCGATTTCCCTTTAGGAGTTTTTCTCCGTTTGGGGTTCACCAGCAGCGGGATGTGGCGAATCAACCCTTCTTCGTCCCCACCCAAACATTAGGTGGGAGCATGGGGTGGGAAGTGGAGAAAGTGGACAGAGGTCTCCAGTGGATATGGGATCTTTGTGTAGACCAGAACAGTCCTCAGAAATCTCATGCAAGCCACATAAGTACTGTTATATTTTCTAGTAGCCACTTTTTAAAAAGTAAACAGGTGAGGCCGGGCGCGGTAGCTCACGCCTGTAACCACAGCACTTTGGGAGGCTGAGACGGCCGGATCACAAGGTAAAGAGATAGAGACTATCCTGGCCAACACAGTGAAACCCCGTCTCTACCAAAAATACAAAAATTAGCTGGGCATGGTGACGCCTGACTGTAGTCCCAGCTACTGGGGAGGCTAAGGCAGGAGAATAGCTTGAACCCTGGAGGTGGAGGTTGCAGTAAGCCGAGATCGCGCCACTACACTCCAGCCTGGTGATAGAGCGAGACTCTGTGTCAAAAAAAGAAAGTAAACCGGTGAAATTAATTTTAGTAATATATTTTATTTAACCCAATGTATCCAAAATACTATCATTGGAACGTGTAATGAATATAAAAATATTCATGAGATATTTTTCATTCTCCTATCCATACTGTCTTGGACTCTAACGTGTATTTTACACTTTCAGCACAATTAATTTGGGACTAGCTACATTTCATCTCAACAATAGCCAACAGCATATTGGATAGCACAAATAAATTCTTCGTCTCTGTTGCTTCTTTGGGTCTAGGAGACCTTTCTTCGGATTGCAAACCTTTTTGCTTTCAAACCTCGGCTCCAACACCAGTCCGGCAGAGGAACCCATTCTAATGAGGTCCGCTCCCTTCCTGCCATTCTCTATTCCATTAACCTGTTTTGTGGTAAACATAGGACAGATCCTCCAAGATTACCTTATTAATTAGCTTACATATTTATTATCTATCTGTCCCACCAGAATGCAGGTTTCCGGAGGGCAGGGATTTTTAAAAACCTGTTTTGTTCTGTGATTTTCCCATACCGAGCACCGTGCCCGGCACAAGCTGGGATCCCAGTACACATCCCGGGGCGAAAGAACCGTGTTTCCCTGGAACCCAGGCAGAGGGCAGCTTAGCAGTGTGTCACAGGTGGGGCGCCCGCACTGGCTCCCAGGCCGGCGTGGGTGTGGGGCGAGTGGGTGTGTGCGGGGTGTGCGCGGTAGAGCGCGCCAGCGAGCCCGGAGCGCGGAGCTGGGAGGAGCAGCGAGCGCCGCGCAGAACCCGCAGCGCCGGCCAGGCAGGGCAGCTCGGAGGTGGGTGGGCCGCGCCGCCAGCCCGCTTGCAGGGTCCCCATTGGCCGCCTGCCGGCCGCCCTCCGCCCAAAAGGCGGCAAGGAGGCGAGAGGCTGCTCCAGAGCCCGGGCAGGAGACCCGGCCGAGCCAACGCCAGGGACTTTGTTCCCTCCGCGGAGGGGACTCGGCGACCCTCGCGGCGGCAGAGTCTGGTGCAGGCGCCTGGGCGGCTGCGTGGGATCTGCGCCCCCGACTCCCTCCCTAGCTGTGTTCCCGCCGCCGCCCCGCCTGTCTCCGGCGCTGGCGCCTATGGTCGGCCTCCGACAGCGCTCCGGAGGGACCCGGGGAGCTCCCAGGCGCCCGGGTGAGTGGCCAGGCGCGGCTCCCCGGTCCCCCTGGTCCCCGGCGCCAGCTTTTGCTTTCCCGGCCAGAGCGCGGTGGGGTTTGCCCGGGCAGTGCCTCGAGCAACTGAGAAGGCCAAGGCGGAGGGAAACTTGGCTTCGGGGAGAAGTGCGATCGCAGCTGGGAGGCTTCCCCAGCCCCGCGGGCCGGGTGAGAACAGGTGGCGCCGGCCCGACCAGGCGCTTTGTGTCGGGGCGCGGGGATCTGGAGCGGACGGCCGCGCCTCGGTGGGCCGCTCCCTTCCCTCCCTTGCTCCCCCGGGCGGCCGCACGCCGGGTCGGCCGGGTAACGGAGAGGGAGTCGCTAGGAATGTGGCTCCGGGGACTGCCTCGCTCGGGGAAGGGGAGAGGGTGGCCACGGTGGCAGGAGAGGCGCGGGAGCCGAGAGGTGGCGCGGGGGTGCCACCGTTGCCGCAGGCTGGAGAGAGATGCTTCCAGCGAGGAGCGTTCCGTCTGGGCGAGGGCTTCATTCTTCCGCTGCGTCCCTGGAGGTGGGAAAGCTGGGTGGGCGTGTGTGCAGAGAAAGGGGAGGCGGGGAGGCCAGTCACTTCCGGAGCCGGTTCTGATCCGAACAGACCGCCCAGCGTTCGGGGACGCGGACCTCGGGGTGCCGTGGTGCCCGGCCCCACGCGCGCACGAGGCTGAGGGGTCGGGGGCGTCTCTGACCGCCCAGCTTTAACAAAGGGTGCTCCTCTCCACCCCGCGAGGAGGGGCAGCTTCGGAGACCCGGTCTTCAGCGAGCGGGTCTTAGCGCCGGGGAGGTCTACTTCCTTTTGGGGTTGCCATTTTACTATTATTATTGCCTTTTTTCCCCCCCCCCCAAAAGGACTGGAGACTGATGCATGAGGGGGCCACGGAGGCGCAGGAGCGGTGGTGATGGTTTGGGAAGCGGAGCTGAAGTGCGCTGGGCTTTGGTGAGGCGTGACAGTTTATCATGACCGTGTTCAGGCAGGAAAACGTGGATGATTACTACGACACCGGCGAGGAACTTGGCAGGTAAAGGGGGTCCCGGAAACGTACCCTCCTGGATTGTGGAGATGCATAACGATGGGACCGTTGGGTGGTAAACAAATGCAGTTCGAATCAGGTGTCTCCTTCGCCCTTTCTGGAGATGCGCAAATCATAGAGAAAAGAGTTACTAACCCAGCGATAAACTGCCTGATCCAAGGGCCTGGGGGTGGAGGAGAGGCAGCCGTTCTGGGCTAGGTTGTGATGCACAGTATATTGATCAAGTTCCCTGGACAAAAACATTTAATTGTCTGCACTAACTCTTGTCAGCCCCTTGCCCTTCTGTGACAACAGGACAAACACTAAGATTATAATTGCAACTGGAGTTAGCTTTTATGTGTGATTTAAACGGAGAGTACAAACTAACTAATAGGTTTTAAAAATCTTAGTACTTTTTCCTCTATCTAAATTTTCAGTGTAATGTGAGCAAGTATTGGTAGGTGGTAAATGGAGACTTGTCAGATGTTGATGTTGGGCTTGGATTTTGAAACTTCTTCCAACCAGGAATTTAATTATGTGGTTGGTATTGGTGGTTGCTTTGGTTTCATTTACAATGTTAAATTTTTAACAAATCAATGAAAGTCTAATATGGGTATCTGGATTCAGAACATACCTCCATTGCCCTAGCAGCTGTGATTCTCAGTGTAAAATCTTTCCGTTTCTAGGTAAACAAAGAATGGTTTCTTTCGGGGCATCTAAGGGCTGATTGCTGTTTCCTTTGAGTGTGTATTAGACAGTGTTTTGGGCTCTGGTCAACTTTAGTAGAAAACCTAGTTTTCATACCTACGTTTAAAACTGAATTTATGGAATTTGTGGTGTATTTGCATTGTGAGTGGAGTAGGCAAAAGGATATTTAAACAAACAAAATATGTACTTATATGTGCATTGAAATATGTATTTTCCCATATACATCTGATGTCCTGATACAAAGCTTTCTTTTTCTCCATGAAAAGCAAATTAAAAAACACCCACATCCTGGATTACCTAATGAGAATTATGGAAACTAAGCTTAACTAAATTTTTTAAAAATTCAAACGATAGTGTAGAATTTTTTAAAAAGTTAACTGTAGCAGAGTATTTCTCTAAATATTTAGTACTGACTGAAAACATCGATGGGGGCCTGTGCTTAGGAAGAACGCTCTGTATATTGATGATCTGGTGAGTAAATAAGGAAAACTCTTCAAAAATCACATTTCATGGATATGTTTAAGATTAAAGTTTAAGAGTGTGCGGTTGAAATACTTGGTTTAACTGGAATTAAATAACTTTCCTGTGGTTTTCAGCAAGATGAGTGGTATTTGGAGTTTTCCTTTGGGACTGGAAGAAAAAAGCAAAAAACTACATTTTAATTTGATTTGCGTAGTGCGGCCTGATCATTTAAGTGTTGTTAGAGAGATGACTGAAATTAGTTGAGATTATTGTATTGTGGATTAAGTATAATGACCTTATTTTCATTATGATTTTTTGGTACAATTATGTGTTATGAGAAAGAAATAGAAAAAGAGGCCTCCCTGTGGTTGGCGAAGGGAGTTTGTGATCTTTATTTCGTGGGCGTGATGATGAGGGGAGTGAGTGGTTTGCTTATTTGTCACTAGCACATTGATTTGCTCCGTGTACATTTCTTTGTATAACGTTCTGCCCACTATGCAAGGTAAACTGACAAATTGTTTATTAAATAATTTATGTGACCTAGGAATTTTAAAGAAATGCTCTGAAAACCTGGAAGTCTGAAGTTTTTAAAAATGAAATGTATAGACTCATCTATCCTGTATAACTGCTACTGTTTTAGCCAAAAAATGAGTGAATGATTGGGTTTTGGAAAATTGTTCAAGTCCTGTGATTTTATGTCTGCCTTGGATGTAGCCACTTCCTGAAAACAAGTCCGGATGTAAGATGGACATGTAGGAAGATGCTGCTTATATGACATCATGTATCACTGAGGGAAGATTGGAAGTGGAGGCAGGAGTTTGGTAGCAGGAAAATGGAAATGGGCAGATATGTGGCACAAATGCAAGGTCATTCTAAGCAGTGAGTTACTGCAGACCAGTATCTGAGATTTAAGACTTTCATTTGGCCAGGCGCGGTGGCCCACGCCTGTAATCCCAGCACTTTGGGAGGCTGAGGTGGGCGGATCACGAGGTCAGGAGTTTAAGACCAGCCTGGCTAACACAGTGAAACAACGTCTCTACAAAAAATACAAAAAAAATTAGCGGGCTTGGTGGTGTGTGCCTGTAGTCCCAGCTATTTGGGAGGCTGAGGCACGGAATCGCTTGAACCTGGGAGGTGGAGGTTGCAGTGATCGGAGATCGTGCCACTGCACTCCAGCCTGGGTGACACAGTGAGACTCTGTCTGAAAAAAAAAAACCAAAAAAACAAAAATACTTTACTTACATATCTTTAGCAGTCATGTAAATAACAACGATTCACTTACCTTATAAATGTAGTGAGACACAGTACATAGCCAGGAGAAAAGATGAGATTTTGAAGAAGTAGAGTACAGTATTATTGTTAATATTATTTTATTTCTAGGAAAACTGAAAATGTGCGTATTTGTGTGTACTGCCTAAGACTTCTGTAAAAACTCTCTGTCAACTGTCAGAAACTTTATAAAGTATTACAACTATTGCAGCAGTGATAGAGCAGATGGACCACTGGACAGATACCCTGGTCCAAAACCTGGCTCTGCAACTTACTAGTTTTCTTGAACAGGCCATTTACCCACTCTGACACTCAGGATTTTCATCTATAATATAAGAGAGAGATCTAGTGCTTATTTCATGGGTGTTGTAAAAATCAAGTAATCTAACTTGTAAAAGTAGTTTATCAGCAGTAGAGAATTAAACAAGTATAGATATTACCTGTAGACTGGCTGAGACATGTGGGTGCCCCAGGCAAGCTAATAACTTGGCCGGCAACTCAATATTCTTTAAGTTTCTGTTTACCAACTTTGGGAGGGGATGCCCTATAGGAAAAGGGTCAGGAGGACAAGGGTTGCTGACAGCATTCACCCTCCGCTATGATTCTGAATAATGCAGCCCTGGCTTTGAGCTGGCACACCCCGCAAACAGAAGCAAGTCCCTGCAGCAGATGCACGGGTTATGTTTAGAAGGGGGTTTGGTGGCCTTCAATTTGGCTCCTGGAGGCCCTTTAGGGTCTCACCCTCTGTCCCAGGAGGTGGAACAAAGAACTGCCTCTATTATGTGTAATAGTCTCTGGGAGGAGTTCTTATAAATGCAGTTTTCTCCATCTGCTATTATACCGGGTTGTTTTAATGCCCCAGGATGCCCTAGCATCTCTTATCAGTTGGCACCTTGGGCAGCTGCGGGCTGACTTGCCACATTGTCGGGCTCTAGTTACACCCTTGGCCGTCGTTCAGCCTAACCTGTGAGCCTCCTGGGCACCTCTCTGTGTACACTGCTTTCCTGAGGGACTGCCCTTCTTTCCTGTTGCACCATCTGACCTTATATGATCTCAAGACCTAAGTCCTACTTCCTTAATGAATCCTTCCACAATGAGTTTCCCCTTTTTAAGTCAGGTGACTTCTCTGAGACTCTCTTTGTCCATGACCATAGACTGCCCAGTGACATGTTCCATCCTGTTTGACATTTATTAGTCTTGTATTCCTCTTTGCAGCCAGCTTTTGGATTTCTTTGGGGCATGCCCTGTGGTGTGGAGTTGTTGTGGTCCTTTCTCCCCATAGCGTGCAGTGTGCCATAGACTTCCTACATTGATTAATATCAGGATTAATGCATGCCTAAATGAGCTAGTGCAGTTTGGCAGGTGCAATTTTGAGACCAGAATGGGGATGTACGATACAAACGATGATGCAGAGGCTGATGCTGTTAGAGAGGCAGTGTGCTCATTTGGAAAGTGGGGAGACACCAACCCTGGTAGGGTGTTGTGAGAATTGCAGATGTGACTTTAAACTTCTATCATGCAGTCACTGGCTAATATCTGTCTGTCTTTTTAGTCTATAGATACGCATTTACTGAACACCTGCTAAGTGTCATGTGTCTAAAATATATATATTTGTATGTATGTAATATATTTTTTATATATATATGTTTCCGAGACAGGTCTTACTCTGTTCCCCAGCCTGGAGTGCAGTGGCATTATCATAGCTCACTGTAACCTTGAACTCCTGGGCTCAAGCAGCCCTCCCACCTCGGCCTTCCAAAGCTCTGAGATTACAGGGCAGAGACACTGTGCCTGGCCTCTAATGTATTATTTTTATTATTTTTATTAACCTGTTTTCTCCATCACGGCATTTACCACATTGCATAATAACTGCTTATTTGATGATCTGCTTTCTCCATGGGGCCATTACCTTGGACTTGCTCCTCCCTTTTTATTTCTAATGCCCAGGTTGATGCATGACACTTAGAAGGCACTCAGTAAATGCATGCTGATAGACTAGACTGGTGGATCAATATATGTAAAGCAACTTGAAAGAATATGTATGTATTAGGCCCTCAATAAATGATGGCTTGCGGTGAAGATGAACACTTAGGATATAATGGCTGCCGCTCATCAAAATAAAACTGCTCTTGTTTTTGCATTCTTTGTGGCTCAGCAGTCATGAGCACAGCAGCCAAAATTTTCAAGCACAAGATCAGTTTTAAACAAAACAAATGAAATGGAGCATTAAATATTTTACCTTGGTTTGGATGGTCATTGGAAGCTAATAATTCAAGTTTAAAACATTGCCCTTTCGGCGTAAAATCCATAGGCATTTTCATTGAAGTAAGAAGTTGTCGTAAGTCCTGGCAGTCCAAGTGCATCTCTCGGCTGGTTCACTGCGAATTGCTGGAGTCAGTCCTAAGACTAATGGCAACCCTGTGTGGCTCATAGAAGGGGAGAGACTTTCTGGCATGTTTTTTCTTCGGAAATGGGAACCACAGGCCACTGGTGGGTTTCTGCATCCTTATAGGACTGTGCTAAATGTGACATTTTTCCTCTTAGTATTTTTGACTCAGAATGCTCTCAGATGTTTCCTCTGATAGGAAAGGGTCCAAAGTTTTAAGAGAGATAAAGTTCCGATACATAGATTAAAGGCAACAGTTAGTGATTTTAAAAGTGTGTACGTTTTAGGAAGGTCTAGTAATAATCTTCCAGGATACGAAGCGAAGACATGATGGTGTTGGTGAGTGGCAGTTTGTTCGAATGCTTGCTTGCTGGCACTGGGAGCGTGTTGCTGGGTTACTAGGGCAGGCATCATGTAGGTTCAAGGGGGCAGGAACAGAGTGGGTGGAGGTGCTTATTGGTCAGGAAGCCAAGGAACATGGAAGCTCGCTTCTTGGTCCCCCATGTTCTTTTACCATCAGCTTGTGTCTCACCCAGCCAATGAGGAACCTGAACGCCCCATATCATTGGCATATGCCCCTGCGAAGCCATGAAAAACTCATAGGAAACCTTCAGAGATGGATGCCCAGATAAATTCCAGTGCACTCGTCCCTCAGTATCCATGGCGGATTAGTTCCAGGACCTCTGGGGACACCAAAATCCACAAATGCTGAAGTCCTTTATATAAAATGGCATAGTATTTGCATATAACCGATGTAATCTTCCCATATATCTTAAATCATCTCTGGATTACTTAATGATACTTAGTACAATGTAAATGCTACCTAAGTAGTAGCATTATAATGTTTAGGGAATAATAACCAGAAAAAAAAGTCTGTATATATTCAATATAGTTGCAGTTTTTTTCCCTGAATATTTTTGGTACGAGGTTGGTTGAATCCATGGATGCAGAACCCACAGGTCTAGAGGGCCGACTGTAGTTGTATACAGGTGTTATATCAGGAGAGGCAACATTGGCTCTTCTGCCTTTGTCTCTTCCCTCCTAGCAGAGTTGTAATCCAGACCACTTCTTTCCAGGTGATTGGGGGTGAGGGGCAAGCTGCTGGGTATCTGATATCCGGGAGTGACATGGTCAAGGTCATATGGCGTGACTCAGCAGGGAAATGTGTTAGGAACTTTCATCCTTCATTCTAGTCAACTGCCATGAGTACCTAACATTTTATATAAATTAAGTGAATATTATTTTAGTAGAAATTTATTTCTGATTATGAGACAAAGGAAGCCACCCTGCTGACACGAGGGGAGTGGTTTCCATTGGGGAAGAGTACCCTGGCGAGCTCAGGGACTTTGTTGGTTTATGTTTTTTTGTTTTTTTTTTTTTTTGAGACAGACCCTCACTCTGTCGCCCAGGCTGGAGTGTAGTGGCGCAATCTCGGCTCACTGCAACCTCCTACCTCCGAGTTCAAGCGATTTTCCTGCCTCAACCTCCCGAGTAGCTGGGATTACAGGTGCCTGCCACCGCACCTGGCTTATTTTTTGTATTTTTAGTAGAGACGGAGTTTCACCATCTTGGCCAGGCTGGTCTTGAACTCCTGACATCGTGATCCACCCGCCTCAGCCTCCCAAAGGGCTGGGATTACAGGCGTAAGCCACTGCGCCCGGCCTTTTGTTTTTTTGGAGACAAAGTCTTGCTCTGTTGCCCAGGCTAGAGTACAGTGGGGCGATCTTGGCCCACTGCAACCTCTGCCTCCCCAGTTTAAGCGATTCTCTGTCTCAGCCTCCCAAATAGCTGGAATTACAGGCATATACCACCACACCTGGCTAATTTTTAAATTTTTAGTAGAGGTGGGGTTTCACCATGTTGGCTATGCTGGTCTTGAACTCCTGACCTCAATTGATCCACCTACCTCGGCTTCCCAAAGTGCTGGGATTACAGGCGTGAGCCGCTGTACCCGGCTGGGACTTTGACCTGGAAGACGGCTGAGTGACCAGCATTGCCTCCCTTCACATTTTATCCACCTGTGTTTGGACAGGTCGAGTGGCTTTCTCCAGGCAGCTGATTAAAAGGTGATAAGACGTGGACCCAGAACCCTGGGCTAGGCCTATTTCATTATCTGTGCTACTTAGGATTTGACAATTTTCTATTTTTGAAAGCCAGATGAAGTTGATATTTAAGAGAGCTGAAGTAGGCAGCCATTTGATGCCGATTTATTTCAGCATCTGCATGGAGAAAATGGTTAGGGATAAACAGTAGCTGCTTCATGGTAGGTTTTCATTTGAGGCCTAGCCAAAGGCAACAGGGTCAGCCCTTTGAGCTCAGAACTTTTGCAGGCCTTAGCGACATACTGGGACCTTCTTTCCTTTTCCAAGTGGCTTGCACCTTGCAGTTCTGAATGATGTTAACATGTGGTGTAGTTTTACTAAAGTCCCAAGTTAATGGTTTACCTTTTTAGAAAACTCCAAAAACACTTTCATTGTTATTTAACTTTTGAATAATGTAATGTCTTAAGAGTGTTGTCTCTGATCTGTGCGCCTACCTGCCAGTGACCAACAGCTTCTCATTTCATTACGCCACAGCTAGTCTGGCTAGCTTACAGTTGGTGTGTGATTGTTTGAGACTTTATGTGGAAGATAATACTTAATTGTTTTGTTCTGGTTTGTTGGGGTAAATTCTCCAAATGGAATGCATCCTTTCTCGGCTTGAAAGAGGTTATATGACAGTACAATTATTTATAATAAATCCAATGTATGACTTTGGGTACATTCTATTATAAATGAACTTTTTAAAAGGTGCAGTTAGGGTGGAAGGAAAAAGAAGTTGACATTCCGATTTTCCACATCATCTAACTAAAATGGATTTAAACTAACCTTCTCTAACTAGTAAATCTTTCTCAGGTAAGTACAGTTGTATCCCAGCTCTAGAGTTAATGTGCTAGGGGGTTTTTACACATAAAAAATCTAAAACCTAAAATAGTTGTATTTTATGTTCTATCCCAATCCAAAACAAAACAAAACAATCATGTGATAGTAACTAATCTTTGGAGATACCTGACAAGCGTGATCCATAGTGACATGCGTTTG
Organism: Chlorocebus sabaeus; assembly: GCF_047675955.1. Classification (NCBI taxonomy): domain Eukaryota; kingdom Metazoa; phylum Chordata; class Mammalia; order Primates; family Cercopithecidae; genus Chlorocebus; species Chlorocebus sabaeus. The sequence goes on along the minus strand of NC_132915.1, from coordinate 10,432,319 downwards.
TCACTTTGTTCTTCTTTAGGTGACACTGAGAGCTGGTGTGGCTTATGGATCATGCTGTTGTCATTTATGTATAATGTTGCTTACTCTGAGAAGAGATCATGGGGCCTTTTTTTTTTTCTTTCTTTGAGACGGAGTTTCACTCTTGTTGCCCAGGCTGGAGTGCAATGGCGCCATCTCGGCTCACTGCAACCTCTACCTCCCAGGTTCAAGCGATTCTCCTGCCTCAGCCTCCTAAGTAGCTGGGATTACAGGCATGCGCCTCCACGCCTGGCTAATTTTGTGACATTGAGAGCTGGTGTGGCTTATGGATCACACTGTGGTCATTTATGTATAACGTTGCTTACTCTGATAAGTGATCATTGGCCTTTTTTTTTTTTTGAGATGGAGTTTCACTCTTGTCGCCCAGGCTGGAGTGCAATGGCGCGATCTTGGCTCACTGCAACCTCTGCCTCCTGGGTTCAAGCGATTCTCCTGCCTCAGCCTCCTAAGTAGCTGGGATTACAGGCATGTGCCTCCACTCCTGGCTAATTTTGTATTTTTAGTAGAGGCAGGGTCTCCCCATGTTAGTCAGGCTGGTCTTGAACTCCTGACCTCAGGTGATCCGCCCGCCTCAGCCTCCCAAAGTGTTGGGATTACAGGTGTGAGCCACCACGTCCGGCGTTCACGGGGCTTTTACCTTATGTACTACCTTTTGATGTTTCAGTTGTGAGCTTGAGGAATTTTATTCAGTAACCTAACGTATGATTAGAGATGCCAGAGTGGTGGGGAGGGGAGGGAAGGAGGTTGGGAGAATGTTGTTGGTTTTTTTTTTTTTTTCCTTTTATAAACACATACAACTTTGGACGAAGAACATAATGTTTCAGCAAATGAGTGCTTGTAAACTGCCGATCTCTGGAGTGTGAAAAGTTTATATTGATGGCGCTTATATTCATAAGCCTGATGGGTTTTGGCTGGGAAATTTGGCTCGAGGTATGGACTTCTTTTGGGACACATTTTATTTTCTGTCAAAACTGCCTGATTATTCTTATTTAGGAAATATGTGATGAATGGGGCTGGCTGGTAAATGTTTTAAGTGCAGTTGTTATAAATTTTCACTTACAAGAATGAACTAATTTTCATTGTTGAATAGTTATATCTTAGTTCATTGCTTTTTACTTTCAAAACTGTATAAACTTTTCCTTTTTTTTTTTTTTTGGAGACAATGTGTCACTCTGTCGCCCAGGCTGGAGTGCAGTGGCATGCTCTCCGCTCACAGCAACCTCCGCGTCCTGAGTTCAAGTGATTCTCCTGCCTCAGTCTCCTGAGTAGCTGGGACTACAGGCACCCGCCACCACACCCGGCTAATTTTTGTATTTTTAGTAGAGATGAGGTTTCACCATGTTGGCCAGTTTGGTCTGTGACCTCAGGTGATCTGCCCTCCTTGGCCTCCCAAAGTGCTGGGATTACAGGCATGAGCTGCCGCGCTGGTCCACCTTTTCCTTTTTACCTTAAAAAGATTGTCAGGATTTTTGAGACCTTGCTACATCCCCTGACACCTGACCCACAGTATAGAATTTTCCAGGTGAAAAAGACATGTAGAGAAAGACATCAATGCCATTCTTTTTTTCCCCGTTCATGAAAATGATTAGATTTTCCTTTGAGCTGCCTGTCTGTGTGTCTGCCTAGCACCTCGTACGTCTCTCCAGGACAGGGCTGCCTCTGAGAGAGGAGGATAGGTGCACCTAAAGCGATGTAAGAAAAAAAGTGGCAGAAGGTTATGATGGGACAGGCAGAGAGGAGAGGTCAGAATTTAGTGTTGATTCAGTTCTGATCTTTCCACCCTCCTTTGAGAGGTTTTTCTAAATTGTTTTGCCTCCTCTGTGTAAAGCTCAATTTTGGGGCCATCTGTGGTTTATGGGTAAGCAGCAGAAATGTGTGTCTCCGGGAAAGTGATGAAAGGCTGCAACCTTTGGAGTGTAATATTTAATAGACTAGGAGTTACAAGCTGTTTGGCTTTATAAAAACAAAGCTACGGGCGCTGCAGGTATACGTACCCTGTGGAGAACAAACTTTTAACGGGTACTGCTGATGTTGGAGATGCTAAATGGCACATAATACACAGAAGAGCTGTCCTTAGGAATTTGGTAAGGCAAAAAGTGCTAAAAAGTTATTTATTACCTTAAAATAATATTTCATTGGCCTATACATCAGTATAATTGAAAGCAGAGCCTGCCACATTTTCTTTTCTTTTTTTTTTTTTTGGAGATAGAGTTTTGCTCTTGTTGCCCAGGCTGGAGTGCAATGGCGTGATCTCAGCTCACCTCAACCTCCGCCTCCCGGGTTCAAGTGATTCTCCTGCCTCAGTCCCCCGAGTAGCTGGGATTACAGGCATGCGCCAGCACACCCAAGCTAATTTTATATTTTTAGTAGAGATGGGTTTCTCCATGGGTTTCTGCATGTTGGTCATGCCGGTCTCGAACTCCCGACCTCAGGTGATCCGCCTGCATTGGCCCCCCAAAGTGCTGGGATTACAGGCGTGAGCCACCGCGCCCGGCCATCCTGCCAGCGTTTTCTTCTGTGCGCTTGGGATGGGAATATAGAAAATTGTCTTCCTAGATATTGGCTTTGCCACTCAAAGTCTCTACAATCAGTGTGTGAACGGCTGGGAGCGATGCCAGAATGTTTCACAGATTTCATTCCTGGGAGCTCTTCTGGCGTCAGATGATCGCGGTTTCTTTTCCTTCTGAACCACAGCACATGGAGGAGGCCCCTTTCTCACTCACTCCGTTCCTTTGCCATTCATGGAGACAGTGGCACCAGTCAGCCCACGGCCAGGCCGCTTTTGCCCTTTTCCTAACTAAGTCACTATAGATGGACTAAACAGAAGATATTTACTGTTTGCCCATTTAGAATCGATAAGGGTGTGCCCTGGTCTCCATCATATATTCTATTACGTCCAGCCTCAGGTATCTGTTTCAATTGTTTGGGAGAGGAAGTGAATTAGCACAAGTGGAATATCTACAGGATGAAAAGTGGTCAGTCTGTGCGTTCCTCCCCACCCCTTCGTTGGCTGGAAGAGATAACGCTTGTCATGTATGGAGCGGACAGGGGACTGTCAGCCTTGTGGCCATGGAGAAGCAGGAAGTCCCAAATCAATTTGATTTGGGCATTGAATGAGTAGATCCTGTTTTAACAATACGACTCATTAATATGAACCATCATTTTGTAGGTCTTGTCTTTAGAAGCAACATTCTCTCGAGTGCAAAGAATGTTTATCTGCATTGAGAGAAGTAATAATAACCTGGAGAATGAGAAGGAAAAGACACATGTGAAATGACCCAGCCAGTTCCTCCTGGCACCCTCTCCAGAGCATTTCCTGGGCTACTCCTCCAGGAAGGCTCCTGCTCTGATTTCCTGTATTCCTTCAAGATTTGGAGTAGATAACTGCCCACATGACATTCTTCTTACAGGGGACGTATGCGTGGGATTCTTGGCTTCCCCTATGGACTGTGAGTTTTCTGAGGGAAGGGAACATGGCCTTTTGTCTCTGGTGCTGGTTGGGATTAAGCTAAGTGCACAGTAAGCCATGTTTATTTAGTTGCCTTATAAAGGTACATATGCAGAAATTAGAACAGTGTTTCAGGGCTTTGGACCCAAATCCCTGTCTCCACAAAACACGTTAGCTGTTACTTTGGGAAGGTCACTTGACTTCTGTGAGATTTAGTTTTTCTCGTCTGTAAAATGGGGATAGTCGTTACTGCTACTTCGTAAGGTGGTTGTGAGGATGCCCGTGATATGTGTAAAGTGCTTGACACAGTGCTAGGCACACAGCAAGTGCTCGAGAGGTGGACGCTAGTTAACAAGACAGAGCAGGAACAGGAGAGAGAGGGAGAGAGACAGTATAACATTCTTCTGAATCTGTGTTCCTCGGTCCTACCTCTTCTCCATTCGTTCCTGGCCTGGCCTCCCACAGGCGGAGTGCGGGTGACGGCTCACTTCTCCTCGGTTTCATCCTTCCTCCCTCTCTTCTCCTCTGCCTGTCTCTCCTTTGGCTCAGCCTGCCCGGTGGGCTTATTCTGCCAAGTTTGCCGTTGCTTATCTGATCCATTTTTCTAGGTATGCCTGCCTCCTTCCAGCTGGACTCAGTTTATGTGCTGGGCTCCCTTGGTGAGTCCACCTTATTATGTGTTCATTAGATGATGCTTAGGGTTCCTAAGAAACATATTGACTAGGAACTTAGCTGTGCATTTGAAAGTTGACTGCTGAAGGCAGAGCTTCAAGGATACCCTTTTCAAAGTCCACCAGACACCATGGGAAAGGAAGGGAAAAGCTTCATATTAAGGAGGATCTATTAAGATGGGAAGAGATGCATTTAAGGAAGTAGAGACAACTACAAACTGCTCTGTGCCAGGAGGAGTTAGCTGCTCGGCAAGAAGGCTGCTGGGACATGCTTTGAGGGATATCATCCTGGTGTTATAGGGAACCTGAGACTATGTGAGCACATAAATTCGTGTTTTTAATGCAGTGTGCTTCATTTCCTGAAAGGTAGTTTTTTTGTTTGTGTGTGTGTGTGTGTGTGTGGTTTTTTTTGTTTGTTTGTTTTTGACATGGAGTCTCTGTCACCTGGCCCGGAGTGCAGTGGCGCGATCTCAGCTCACTGCAACCTCCGCCTCCTGGTTTTAAGCGATTCTCCTGCCTCAGTCTCCCGAGTAGCTGGGATTACAGGCCCAGTTAACTTTTTGTATTTTTAGTAGAGACGAGGTTTTACCATGTTGGCCAGGCTGGTCTCAAACTCCTGACCTCAGGTGATCCACCCACCTCAGCCTCCCAAAGTGCTGGGATTGCAGATGTAAGCCACTGTGCCCGGCCTGATTTTATTTTTTTAGCTTGCTTTTTCAATGAAAAACCGTCTTTTATTTATTTGTTTATTTTTTAGAGACGAGGTCTTCCTATGTTACCCAGGCACAGTGGCGTGATCCTAGCTCACTGCAGCCCCAAATTCCTGGGCTCAAGTGATCCTCTCACCTCAGCCTCCTGCGTAGCTGGGGCTATAGGCATGTGCCAACACACCTGGCTTAAAAGCCATCTTAAGTGGCCAAATAAGACACTGGGAATTTGATTAGGGATACAAATAATTGATTTTTTTTTCATGGATCTTTATGGAGAAAGGAGTCTGAGATGAGTGTGGACACCTGAGTCCCCGACCAAGCGAAGCCTAGTGCAGCATGTGAGACAGACGGCAGATTCTGAAGCTCCATTCAGTTCTGACACATACCAATTTAAGATGTGAAAATGAGTGTTTTGCCAAGCCAGAACTGTCCGTGCCAAGAAAAGCCTATTAGGTTGGTGGCTGAAAGGCTGGATTGTTAGGATGTACTGAATGGCGAGGCCCTGCCAGCTGCTGCGGGTAAATGCCCACTTACATGTCTAAGTACTCATTCTGTTCCCCTGGAGTGGGGTCCGGCTTGTTCAGGAACCATGGCTGCTGCATGAGAGCTGCTTTCTTATTTTTGAGACAGAGTCTTGCCCTGTCGCCCAGGCTGGAGTACAGTGGTACAATCTCGGCTCACTGCAACCTCTACCTTCCAGGTTCAAGAGATTCTCCTGCTTCAGTCTCCTGAGTAGCTGGGGTTATGGGTACGTGCCACCATGCCCGGCTAATTTTTGTATTTTTAGTAGAGACGGGGTTTCACCGTGTTGACCAGGCTGGTCTCAAACTCCTGACCTCAGAGGCTGGTGATCCACCTGCCTCGGCCTCCCAAAGTGCTGGGATTACAGGCGTGAGCCAGTGCACCTGGCCGGGAGGCTGTTTTCTTTTAAAGAACTCTTGTTCTTTGGGCTTGTTGGGTGGGTATCTTCAGTTAGTAAAAGTAACATAAAACTGACAAAATCTGAAAAGGAAAATGCTTGGAAATTGGGTCTATAAGGTGAATTTAGGTAAAACATCAAGGGAACTAACAAATAACAAATAAGCTATAAACAGGTACCATAAATAGGCTGTTAAACGAAACTATCATTTGAACCGTAATATTTGCCCCATCATTTGTTCATTGCTCGAGGGCTGATTGAATATCTGAATCATCTTGCTGCGGTGTTGGGCAGGGCCCTCTAGCTCAACAAGCTTCTAGTCATGCAGGGTAGACAGACTTTTGTGCAACCAACAGTATTAAAAAGCCTAAATAGGAAGTGAGATGAAGCAAGGAAAAATGTTTTTTGGAGTTCAACCAAGGAGAGATCATTCTGACTTGGAGGTTTCGTTCCTTCATTCAGATTCTTGTGGACGACATAAAAATGTAAGCAGGTGTGTGCAAATGTGGGGGGGTGTGTGTGTGTCTCTACCCTTGCCTTCCTTGGAGAAAACTGGAAATAAGACATGAAAGAAATGGCTGTAAGGAAACTAAGATTTGCTAGGAACTCTAGACCAGCAGCTGGAGGTAGGTATTGTAATTCACGTTTTGAAAACCGTAGTTCAGAAAGATCATTGGCCTTGAATAGTGTGTTTAAAATGCTGAAAGCAGTAGTTGGACTCCCTAGCTGCTAAGCCATGTCTGGAAATTGGGTAGTGGGTGGTGCAGCTCATTTTGTGACCTGTTCTACTGTCACTGTCTTGGAAGGGAAGTTTAAAGAAGTTTAAAATATCTAGCACAGTGCTGGCTCATACGATGTGTTCAATGCCTGTTTTTTCTGCTTGCTTCCTCTAAACCAGGTGTTCTCAACCTCAGCATTAGTGACAGCCTGTTCTGGATCGTTTTCTGTTGTGGGGGCTGTCTTGTGCATTGTATTTTAGGATATGAGATTTTTAATAGGATGTTTAGCGGCATCCATGGACTGTACCCACTGGATGCCAGTAACAGCCACCTCCTCACACTCCTTATGACAGCCAAGAATGTCTACAGACATTGCTAAATGTGTGAGGGGGCGCAAAATTCCCCCACCCTCCGTAGAGAACCACTGGACTGCAAGATCAAGAGAGATCAGTCTTGACTGATACGCTTAGGGGTCTGGAGCTAGTGTAGGGAAGGAGGAGCCTGCACCCAGTGGGCAAAAAAAAAAAAAAAAAAAAGATGCCCCGAGCTTCCTGTGGAATGAGCTGAGAGAAGATACTGACCTTGGGTGTCCAGAGCTGGCAAGCGAAGAGAAAAGGCTGCCAGATGGTGTGCGCTGAGGTCTAGGGCAGTTGCTGTTGTACTCTGATTTGTATGGACTGTCCCAGGAGTGTGTAGTTTCCTGTGCCCCAGAGGTCTGGGCTGAGACAGACAATGAGTATGACCTGGAGAACCTGTTGGTAAGACGTGGCGGGTGTCAGAGCCCTGTTGAATCACTTTTCCCTCTCCATTCAAATAGCTCCTGCAATTCCATACCTATTTGTATAATAGATTTCAAATGTCATTCTCTTCCTGAAGACTGGAAGCTCCCGTGATCTAGGTCTGTGACTTGTTTTCTGGGTGTTGAATTGAGCACAAGAAGCAGCCCCAGATTGAACATTGAAGTGAGTGACATGAATGAATGAATGAATAGAAGGAGGGTTCCCATTGGTTGGATTGAACCGAGTCCGACATGATTAGATGTAACAGATATAAAGATGAAGCCAGACAGTTAAGTTGGAGAGAAAAAGCAGTTGCCCAAATGCAGCAGTGGGGAGACTTGTCATGACAGTGTCCTTTTGGAGAAGAGTCTGAGAGCTTTGATAATTACAAACGTCGGCCAGGCGCGGTGGCTCACGCCTGTAATCCCAGCACTTTGGGAGGCCGAGGCGGGCGGATCACGAGGTCAGGAGATCGAGACCATCCTGGCTAACACGGTAAAACCCCATCTCTACTAAAAATATAAAAAATTAGCTGGGCGTGGTGGCGGGTGCCTGTAGTCCCAGCTACTCGGGAGGCTGAGGCAGGAGAATGGTGTGAACCTGGGAGGTGGATCTTGCAGTGAGCTGAGATGGCGCCACTGTACTCCAGCCTGGGCGACAAAGCAAGACTCCATCTCAAAAAAAAAAAAAAAAAAGATAATTACAAATGTCTGAGGAACCTATAGCCTTGTGACTGCATTAAGAAGAAAATACAGCTTTTGTCTATACTATAGAAATTGAATGTCCACAATGGGAGTTGCTGGTTTCTCTGTTTTCTCTGAGGTCATTCTGCATCTGTGACATGAGAGTGTCCTGTTCTGGGAGAGACGCTGACAAACTTGGGGGAGTCCAAAGAAGGCAAAAGCCGGAGAACCCCAGCATCTCATGAATAATGTATTTTACTTAGCTGTGGAGTCAAGCACCATGTGCATCTTTTTGTAAATATTACTGCATTTAATTCCCAAACCAGCCTCCTGTGGGGGTCCTCTATTTCAGAGCTTGGCAGACATTTTATGTAAAGATAGTAAATATCGTAAGCTTCCTGGGCCAGATGGTTTCTCTTGCAACAACTCAACTCTGTTGTAACTTGAAAGCAGCCACAGACATCATGTGTCCAAAAGGGTGTGGCTGTGTTCTAATAAAAACAGGCAATGGTCTGAATTTACCCTGTGGGCCATGATTTGCTAAGCCCTGCCCTGTGTTATTGATGAATCACCCAAGGCTTAAAGAGATTAAATAATTTAATTTGCTGAAATGAGTAAGTGGCAGAACTGAAATTCAGCTCTGAGCCTCTCTGGCTCTGAAGCCCGTGAAAACACACATAGATGGTCTTTTGAATGGGGATAGGCTTGTCTTGGAGGCACTGGGGGTCAGTGGTAGGAGCCATGAGGAGGCAGAGCATGGCTTAGTAGGAAAAACTCAACTGCCCAAGAGCAGAGCAGACTGCAAGTGAGGTCACGAGTGGTAGACACTGCAGTGTTTGCACTAAGTACCCACCTGGTGGGGATGTTGAGGAACGGATTGCCGATTTGGGGAGGAAGTTGAGCCGATAGCCTCTGAGGATCCCTTCCAACTCTGTGGATCTGTGGTCATCAGCAAAGGGGACCACGTGGGTAACGAGCAGCTTCTACCAGGGTGCTCTTGAGCAGGAGCTGCAGGGCCAGTAGCTCCCGTTTTCTTCTCATTCTCAGGGTCCATCCTGCTGACCTCTTCTGCCCACTCCTAATGACCCGTTCCTGCAGGTCGGTCTTACCAGCCTCCCCCCATTGCCCTGCAATGGTCAGCAGGTGCCCTTGCCCCCCTTTCCCTAGCTCCCAGCTCTCACCGCACAGTCGACTGAATCCCCAGGGAGAACACAAAGCAGAGAGTTGCACAGTTACGGGCTTGCCCAAGTGGCCCAGCCAGCGAGTCCCTGCCTCTGAAGGGAGGCAGATGAATGTGGCCTCTTGCTGCTTTATGCCAACTTGGAGTTCACTCTCTGGCTGTACTTGCCCCCCCAGCTTCTGTGCTTCTCCTTGGTGTGGAAGCTGGGATTCTGTCTCCAGCATTACTCCAATTTTTCCCTTGTGTCTCTACTGGATTCCACATCCTCCTGCACACTGCTAGCATTGCAGCATGCATACTGTTGGGGCTCAAGAGCCAGCCAGGTCGTAGCTGTGGTCTGTGGTCTAGGCCATAGTGGGTTCTTCCAGCGGGCCTGTTCTCCCTGGGGTTCAGTCCAGCCATGGCAAACACGGAGTTTCTGCCTTGCCTTTCCTGCTGAGCAGGCCTCGTGAGTCATGAGTCCTGAGTCCTGGCCTCGAAACTTCCCATTGCTAGCTGACCTTGCTTCCCTCTGCTCTCTCCCAAGGGTGACATCCTGCTTGCCATCTTGGTGATTGTTTTCTAAACCGCCTAATAGCTGTGAGTTTTTTTCAGGCTGATTTCTAATTTTTCTTCAGCGTTAGGTAACTCCTTGTTTCTTATTCTCTTAGGCCTCTGGTTGCTGCCTCTTCAGCAGGCTGGATGGTTTAGCATGCTGCGTGTGTGGCCGGGGCAGCCCACGTGGCTGAATTAGCTCCTCAACCCCCTGGCAGGAGGTGTGATGCTTCCTACAGTATGTGGGCACCCTGGGGTTGGGGCATTCTCCCATGTGCTAACCAAGGCTCGGTGGATTGGAAAAGCTTGAAGGGGTGGATTTGGAGGGTATTGTGCAAAAGGAAGGTGTGGCAGTCAGGGTGCTGGCACGGACCTGGGCCCTTCTGATGGTCCACATGTAGGTTATGGGATGGTCAGGTACATACTGTCTGGCAGCAGAAGGGGAGCCTGTACCATGCCTAGGGCTGCACTGGAGCCACCGGGGGGGGGGGGGTCACCAGTACATGCCACTTCGGGGAAGGAAACATCACAGCCTCTCTATTCCTGCCCCTACAGTCCCACCAGTGCGTCTCATTAGCCAAACCTAACAGGAACCACCTGCAGGGAGCCGCCCAGAGTGGTGCAGTGTGTAGGGAAGAGTGAAGAATGCGATTGCGGGCAGGGGAGGACAGACAGATGGGACAGATGGAGAATAACCAGGAAGGGCGTCCACTTAGTGGGCGCCAATAGCAGGCTTGCTGCTTGCTGCGTTACTGCTTTCCTCCGGGAGTGCTGGTGGTCGGTATCTGCAGAACCCATCTGCTGGGCCCTCCTCTCTACTTCTCTGTGTACTGGGTTTATAGTCCATTTTCCCTCTGAAGGCATTCCTGAGCCTCCCACCTCAAGCAGTGTCCTCCTTCTGCAGACTCCTGGGGTAATTCCTCGTTGACACATTCATCCAGCATTAAGACTCCCCACTGTTCCCCCCACCCCGCCCCTTTCTCTGTGTGCGCATCTTTCCTGGATTGTGAGCCTGTAAAGTGTCATAATTCTTTTGTTCCCCATATCTTGCAAGGCCCTTCAGAAATATCTGTTGTTTGATGATCAACTTCATTAACTGGTCAGAATTACAAAATCCTGAACTGAAGGATTGTAGCGATGGTTCCTATGAGTTTTAAAGGTAAACCGAGGAATCGCTGAAAAGTTCCTGAAGATGCATAGCGTGTTGTGCACATGTTTTCATCCTTGGCATAACCCTGTGAGGTGACAGCCCCGTAAAGGTGCAAAGTGGGTCCCAGATCATTCTCTACTAGCTGGGGTAGAGTAGGCTTCAGATAAAATGGTGGTTTCCTTTCCATCCTGTTGATGATTTTCCCCAAATCTATTGGTACTTATTACCATGGTAGCTAGTCTGAGTGCCATATTTTTAAATTTGAAAGCAGAATGGGGAGGTGAGTCTAGTGGGAATAAAATGTGGTTGACCGCATTTCTTCTACAGAAGAGGAAATGCGCACCAGTGATCATAGGTGCCTGGGTCCCCATCTGCCCCATAGCACAGCTAGTGGGGTTCTGAGAGAAAACAGCACACATCTGTCGCTGAACTTGTGTTTTTACAGCACAGCTGTTTGCCCTGGAATATTTGCCATTTATGGTTTTTTTTTTTTTTTTTTGGAGACAGAGTCTCGCTCTGTTGCCCAGGCTGGAGTCTGACTCTGTTGCTCAGGCCAGAGTGCAGTGGCACAATCTTGGCTCACTGCAACCTCTGCCTCCCGGGTTCAAGCGATTCTCCTGCCTCAGCCTCCCGAGTAGCTGGGATTACAGGTGTACCCCTCCACACCCGGCTAATTTTTTTTGTATTTTTAATAGAGGTGGAGTTTCACTATGTTGGCCAGGGTAGTCTTGAACTCCTGACCTCTGGTGATCCACCCACCTCAGCCTCCCAAAGTGCTGGGATTATAGGCGTGAGCCACTGCGCCCGGCCATATTTGCCCTTTGAAAGGAAAAACCTGAGGACACTGATGTGAACCCTTTGCCATCGCCAATCTTTTTGATGTCAGCCACTCAGTCCTGTCAAATCTTGCTCTTTTTTTGATGATGCTTGAAAATTGGAGCTTCACAACTGCTTACTAGGTGGGTTCAGGGTGGTAATTTCTGAAAATGACTGTAGACTATGCCAAATGTCTTCGGAGCCTGTGATCTGACCACGCCCAGATGGCTTAACTTTTCTCTAGGAGGGTCACCTTTTCCTTATTTCTCTGTATCTGTAGAGAAGCGTCGAACTGTTTGTACGAAGGTTTCTGCTGACATATCCACGTCTACACAGCTATGTGGGTATCCATGTTGGTGCCTGAAAAGTCTGGCTTGAGCCCAGTATTTGGCAGCTGTAAAATGTTAGATGAACTTCCACCCTTAGTGAAAACAGCCACCCCTTCGAAAGGGTCACAGGCGTCCATCCAGTAATATCCTTCCAGGAAAATAAAAAGATTGACGTGTAGTCAAGAGGAAGTAGAGATCGCAGGAAAAACTGCCCTGAGCAGATTAGAACAGGATTTTGCAAGAGGTGCTCCTTGGCCAAGTCAAGTAAGTAACATCGGACTGATAGGAGGAAAAGCAGCTTAGCTTGGGGCCTTGTGCCCAGTCCTGCTTGTTTAGGCCTTTGTCCCTGTCTGCTTTCCTGGGGCTGGGGCTCTGGGCCCGGCCGATACCCCTGGTCCCAACCCCAGCTTTATCACTGGGTTCAACAAGGGGCCCCGGAGAGCAGGCACCAATGGCGGGCGCCTCCCGCGTACACCATCACCTTCATTCCTCTTCTCAGGATTCCACAGTTGCCCCTATAAAAAGACTGCTGTTGGCCTATGCCAAGTACTCTGGAATAGACAGGAGTGGTATTTCCCCCCTCTTGGAGGGCTGGTGTTGACCAGTTTCCCTCCTTGCTGCAACCCAGTGACAATTGTATTGTCCCGGTGCTCCAGGAATCTGAGGATGATTGGTTGGTTTCCTGCAATTTCTGGGAGAGTAGTTTACCCAAACCTTTTATGAACCAAAGCCATATTCCCTGGAGCTGTCTGGCTGATCACGTCGGAGACGTCTGCGTGGTGGTTTGGGGCGATTACGTGACCGGTGGTCCACTCTTCCTGCTGCCCCGTACTGCCAACTGGGGAGTGTCCTTCTGCCTTTCTCTCTGCCCCCATGCCTGGGACACAGGGATGGCAGCCAGGCCCAGGAGCTCCCAGCATCCTCCGAGCAATGACACAGTAGCACCACTTCTGACTTTTCCTCAGGACCTGGTCTTTTTCTGTGACAATGAGGTGGGGCCCAACCTTCTCAAAAGTGGCTTCGTTTCTGCATAGTTGTAACTGCTCTCGGGGGCATCAGTGAAGTGAGAGTGGGAGGGAAGCCATGGGATGCCGAGAGAATAGGGCCGAGAGGACATACCTGCTCTCCAGCTTGGCCTTTGATCCAGACACCAGGGACGAGGCTGTCACTGTGAGTGCCTTTGTTAATGTTTGTGTGTTTGAGTATTCTGAAATGCTGTGACTTTTTTTGTCAATGAAGATAAGGAAACAACACCACCACAAAAAGGAAATTGGAGCTTCCAAAAGGAAGAAGGAAGTCTTAATATAGAATTGACTTCTTCCCAGGTAAGTTTTAATTGCTTCTCATGCTTGTAGAAAGGTATATCATGTGTTCTAATAGGTTAGGATTTAATTATGGTTTAAAGTGAGCTCTATAGGAAGAGCTTGGAGTTGCACCTAGAGAGAAGAAGCAGAGGGTTCCAGAATTGTGTAAACGGATTGATGGAAAAATCGACTTCTGGTGCTGAGGGTTTGAGAGCCTTGCCAGCATCACAACAAGGTGTGAATTAGCCTCCTCGCACTTTGGGAGGAAGTGGAGGAACTGCTGGGGTGTGAGGCTGCAAAAGGGCCTTGGAGAGCCAAGTCCTCCCTGCTCAGACAGGGACAGGCACAGCTGGAGACAGCAGTTTTCAGCTCTGTGGAGCTCTTGTTCTCTGGGTTGCACTTCCTCCTGTGATAATAAAGAGGTTGAAGACAAGAAGACAGGTGCTTGAAAGCCGGAAGACAAGGGGAAAGTTGTTTGAAGCAGGTGTTTAAAAATCAGCCACTTTGGGGAGATGAATTAGGATATCTGTAACAATTGTATAGTTTATGTGGTTTCTTTTTGACCCCTGAAGACAAGTGGGAAGTGGTTTTCTATACTTCTTTGAAAAACTGGGAAACCAGAGCTCAAAGAAGTTAAGCTTGAGGCAGCAGAGTTCAATGCAGTGGTGAATTGAAATGTTTGTGTGTGTATACATACATACCTGTGTGCATACATACATAGGTGTATATACATACTCAGTATAAATATACATGCACATACATCCATACATGTACTGATATAAAGGGTATATGATGCAATTCACAACTAATAGCAAACTACGTGCACTCTTTACTATAAATTCCATTTAGCCAATGTAAGGCTCACAGAATGCCTTTATTGATTTTTACTGTGGCCAGCCTATGACTGACAATGGTTTGACAAGCAGAGTTGCATCCCAATTCACTAGTTTTTTACCCAGTAAATTTATTACCATTAAATCTAATATGTGATCTACTATTAGACTATTTCTCACCTTGTGCAAATTATATTCCTTAAGCTGAGCTTCATTTTGGCTTCAGCACTGCTGATTACAATAGCGCTAGCTATGTTTTAAGCTTTTGGTGTTGTTGCAGGGGTTGAAGCATTGTTTGATTCTGTATCACCTAAGGGGGTCTATGTTTAGCAACCAGGTCATGAAATACCTGAAAAATGAACAGTTGTCTCTTGCGAGCCAACACAGGCAGGCTGGAGCACATCACTAGCTCCATTGTCAAGGTCTGAAAAGGCAGGTGCTCATCTGTCTTATTCAGTCTTTAGCCCCAGACCCAAGGAGGTGCTGAATGTGTGATTGGAGATTCATTGAATATTGGTGGGATGGATGAATGAGGTTTCAAAGCTGGGACCAGGAGCCAGTCCATGGGACTCCAGTTCTTATCCCATGAGGACAAGGTCAGGGGTGGGCATTGAAGAATCACAGGAAAGGAGGGGCACCAGAGACTGTCTCCACTGTCAGAACTCAACTGCCATGTCCTGCCTTCTGTTAGGATGTCAGCATTGGGGCAGTGTGGTACAAAGAAGAGGAGGATGACAGCTCATTCGGTGTACTTTTTTTCCAGCTTTATCCAATCTTTTGGCAATTTTATTCCCCATCTTTTAGGAAAGAGAAGACCTTCTTATCTAGCAGTTTGGTGACTTACAGTAGTTGCTTTGGTTTGAATATAGAGATTAAGTCATGCTCAGACTTAATCTCCAGTGTGGCAGTGTTGAGAGGTGAGGCTTTTAAGAGGTGATTGGGAAGGCAGAGCCTTCATGAATGGATTAATTCATATGTGGGTTAATGGATGAAAGGGCTAATGGATTAATGTGTTATCCTGGGAGTGCAACTGGTAGCTTTATAAGAGGAAGAGAGACCCAAGCATAGTTACTGAGCATTTTCTTGCCCTCTTGCCATGTGATGCCCTCTGCCACGTTTTGATGACAGCAAGAAGATGCAGCAAGAAGGTGCCAGTGCCATGCTCTTGGACTTCCCAGCTTTCAGGACCATGAGCTGAATAAACGCTTTTATTTATAAATTGCCCATTCTGCAACAGAAAATGGACTAAGACAGTAGTCACCAACAATACTGAACTGGAATGGCCAGTTATGGAGAACAAGAGTTATATTTTTGTTCTCAGACAGGTCCCTTTACATCTTTTAAAATGAAATATGTAATACATTCCCTCAGTTTGAAAGTCAAAGACAGTATCTTGCCCTCCAGTGACTAGCTCCTTCTAGTGATTCTTGAGATCATTCCATATATATTCTATGCATATTTAAGACAATAAACATAATTCCACTTCTAGAAACATAATTTTTTCATGTTTTTATTGAAATTGTAGCATGTTATACACATTGTTTTGGCTTTGGGGACTTAGAGGGGAAGGGTGGGAAGGGGGTGAGAAATAAAAGACTACAAATGGATTACAATGGTTACCGCTCGGGCGATGGATGCACCAAAATCTCAAAAGTCTCCACTAAAGAACTTGCTCATGTAACTGAACACCACCTGTTTCCCAATAACCAATGGAAATATAAAGATTAAAAACAAAAACAAAAACCGAACAGTGCGAACGGTGCACCCTGAGGTCTCCCTGGGTCCCTTGTACCCCTTGGGATCCTGTGGATGGCCTTGTGCAAACAGTTGGGTGGAAGTCTGTGTCTTTTTGTGTGTTTGGATGAGTACCAGAACTTTCTGCATCTGTTTTGCACCATGCCCAATGCAGTGCTTATCTAAAAAATGTGTTGAATAAATGAAGGCCAAAATGTCAGTTTCTAAAAAGAATCTGAGGTGGTTCTTTGTCAGAGCAGCCCTGTTAGGGCTGAGGGCCTCAGGTCCACCTCTTCTATGTTTTCCTCTCTCTCTCCACTGTGAACTCTCTCAGACCTGGCACGGTGGCTGCTCCCAGCTCCTCGCACCTGGCGTGGGGCAGGTACCGAATGTCTGAGGAGCTTGATTTTCCCTTCCTGTCGCCTTCTGCCTGGGGTGAGGGCTCAGTTGCTCTGAAGCTCATGACCAGGCTCAGTTGAGCTATAGGCCTACAGATCGAGTATCCCTGTAAGTTTGTTTTTAAAATATTAAATTTACCAAGAAACAATAAATATTTAAAATTTTTATTGGGTTTTGCTATTTTACTGATTTCTACTAGATTTTTTCGCTCCTTTTAAGGTATAATTTACATGCTAGGAGTGGTGTCTCATGCCTGTAATCCTAGCACTTTGGGAGGCTGAGGCAAGAGGATCGCTTACAGCCAGGAATTCCAGCCCCAGCCTGGGCAATGTAGCAAGACCCTGTCTCAACAATTAAAAAAAAAGAAGGAAAAAAGGTATAATTTATATTCAGTAACATTCACACCATTTACTATACAATTCTGAGTTTTAACAAATGTATAGTCATAGAACTACTACTGCAATCAGGACGTACAATAGTTCATAATCCCCTAAATTTCCATGTATGTATTATAGTTAATGCTCCCCACCTCCCTTCATCTGGCAACCACTGTCAGTTTTCTGTTCTTGCAGTGTCACCTTTTCAAGACAGACACAGAAGTGGAATCATGGCATGTATACCTTTTAAGTTTGGCTAGCTTCACACATTTGTAATTCTTCCACATTGCTGTCTATGTTAATAGTTCATCTCTTTTTATTGCTGAGTTGTTTTCTATTGTATGAATATGCTACAGTCTATTCATTCGTCAACTGAATGACATTTGGGTTTTTCCAATGCCTTCCTGGTATTCTATTTCACTCCACTAGTCTATGGGAAGCTTTCTAGAGAATCATTGTGATTCTAACCAGGTGTATTTGGTATTTCTTTTGAGGACAAAGCTTTTGGGGCAGCATCCCCCAAGTCACCCTGTATAATTGTGTACTGAGTTGTCCTTTATAGTGATGAGATGGTAGTGGTAGTGTCACCGTGCCCAAGTCTGATTGACAGCTTACCATTCTGCCATCCTTGGTTCTTCTCTCCTCTCTCCGGTGAACAACATGCCTTCTTTGATGTTAATGCCAATTAGACATGTTATAAGGACTTCTCTGAAAACTCGGAACCCAAACATAACCATCCCCATATGCTGTTTGTACTTCAAAAACAGTTGGAGGATTGTAAGAATTTCTTCCCATTAGCAGTGGGGGCCAAGAAGGAAGGGGAAGAAAGAACCAGTTGCCCAGGGCCTTTGACTGTGAAACAGGACATCTGAAGGTGAAGGACCCATGACGTTGTTAGTTGTGATTATTTAGCTGATGGAAACAAAATTCCATAAACATTTTGTAAGAGCAAAGCCTGGTGTAGAGATTCACTCTGCCTCTTTCGGTGTTGGTCTCCCAGTGACTGTAAAAGCACCCAAGGGTGGCATTGAAGACACTCTGCTTTGCCCTTGACTTATGTGCTCTTGAGTATTGTACGTCCTTGGGCTAATCGCTTGCCTTCAGATCCTCTGCTCTAGGTTGAGGGGCTTGCAGGAGATGGGCCTCTTCGGTCTCTGACACTGATTCATTCCTCTCAGGACCCCTAGGCCCAATAGTTTTTGCAGCCTGCTGGGTCTGCAAGTTTAGAAATAGCAACTCCATGCCACAGGAACGTTTCTGCTTCCATTGTTACTCACTGGCCTTACACAGATGATCAGGCACTGTACAGGGAATGCCTGGGCTGGCCAAGCTGGCTCCAGCAGAGCACAAAATAGAGCTTGCTCCTGCTGAGGCGAGGTCCGTTCCTGGAATTAGATGCTCTCTCTGCATCTAGGTCTATCAGGAAGGTGACCTGGCAAAAGATCCTCAAAGCCTTTAAACATCACTTAAATAGGCACGTGTGCAAAATTGTCTTCCATTAACAAATACACCAAAACACAAGCCTGATGTTTTCTTTGGACAGTTTCCAAACACTGAGCTGCTTTCTGAACTGTTACTGGCCAGATTATTGGGACTATTCCCAGGTGTTTATTTCACACCCTCCTCTTTTTGCAAGTGACATTTAAAATACTTCTTTGAGGCACACACATTAAGCCAGGAGAAAAATCCTAGGATGGGAAGTGATCTTATGCCTGAGACCTCGTCTGCGAGCAGTTGTTTGCTGACCAGAATGCCGAAGTCATTAATCCTCCTTTCTACTGACTTTGAAATGGAGAATTAAATTTCAGAAACCTTCTGATTGCACACATGCATCCCACAATATTTCATACACCATTACATATATAGGTAGTTCGAATTCTGTGCACCAAGCCACTTGCATTGACACTGATACTAATGTGCTGTGAAAGAGCAGCATACTTTAAATGCTTGCCTATGTGAATCAGACTTGAGAGAAGTTGAACGTGCGTCAGCACCTTGATGCCTTGTCCATTTGGAAGCTTATTGTTACAGGGCCTTTTCTTTTCTTTCTTTCTTTGTTTTTCATGGAATTTCTCTCTTGTTGCCCAGGCTGGAGTGCAATG
Organism: Chlorocebus sabaeus; assembly: GCF_047675955.1. Lineage (NCBI taxonomy): Eukaryota > Metazoa > Chordata > Mammalia > Primates > Cercopithecidae > Chlorocebus > Chlorocebus sabaeus. The sequence goes on along the minus strand of NC_132915.1, from coordinate 10,413,593 downwards.
GTGATATCTCAGCTCACCGCAACTTCCGCCTCCCAGGTTCAAGCGATTCTCCTGTGTCAGCCTCCCGAGTAGCTGGGATTGCAGGTGTCCACCACCACTCCCAGCTAATTTTTATATTTTTAGTAGAGAAGGAGTTTCGCCCTGTTGGCCAGGCTGGTCTTGAGCTCCTGACCTCAGGTGATCCACCCGGCTTGGCCTCCCAAAGTGCTGGGATTACAGGCGTGAGCCACCGCGCCCGGCCTGCGTTGCCTTTTCTAATCCCTCTTCCTGGAATGCTCTTGCCCCAGAGAGCCACATAGCTAACTGTCATCTCCTGCAGCATTTGTTCAGATGTCACTTTCTCAGTGAAGCTAAACTGACCTCCCTATAAAAATCACCTCCAACTCCTGAGCTCGGGCCTGGGCAACACGGTGAAACCCCGCGTCTACTAAAAATACAAAAAAACCAGCCGGGTGTGGCGGCGGGCACCTGTAGTCCCAGCTACTTGGGAGACTGAGGCAGGAGAATTGCTTGAACCCAGGAGGTGGAGTTTGCAGTGAGCCGAGATCGCGCTACTGCACTCCAGCTGGGTGACAGAGTGAGGTCTCAAACAAAAAAAAAAAACCAAACCCCTTCCAACCTCACACCATACCCCATTTTCTGCCGCACTTTACCCTGGTACATGACCTTCCAGGGACATTCGACTGGTAAGGGAAGAATACTTCAAGGGAGCATGCCTGTGATTCCAGTAAACACAGTGTGTGTGCTCACCTCCCAGGTGCTGGCAGGCCACTGAGCATGCAGACAGCCACCCCAAGGGAAGAATCAGGGGAGAAGGGACACAAGACCCCCGAAGCATGACAACGTGTAAAACCCCAAGTCAAAATGTTACACCGCACACTTGATCGCTCCAGTCGCCTCCTGGGCCCTCTTCCAAGTGGACTTGACTTCCTTTCATTTCTGCTCTAACGCTTTTAAATAAGCTTTCGCTCAGTCTCTTCTTCTGCCTTAGGCCCTCTTGGTCGAATTCTTTCTTTTGAGGAGAAAAGAAGTGAGGTTGCTGCAGACCCATGCAGATTCGCTGCCAGTAACACTCGTACCTAGTAGTTTCTAAGGTATTTCTAACGTAATCCTACTAATTTATCTCTTAAATTAAAAATTAAGGGTATCATTTATTGTGACTCTCTGAGGAGAGTTGGTGTCTGTTTTATCCTGAGCGTCTACAACAGTGCCTGACATATAGTAGCTGTTCAGTAAAAAGATATGGAGTGAATACCACATGGTCTGGGGGCTGCATGGCATAGCCTTTGGATGATCAGTTTGTGTTTATTTCTTGGCTGCAAAGGGGGAAGGAAGGCCCAGGTTGCACAGGAGGGGACAGAGCTTTAACAGTACATGAAATGCAGTGGACATTCCTTTATCTCAAGGACTCTTGACTGCGTTGAGGCTGCCTGGAGCAAAGAAGCCACCAGACCCACGGGGCTCAGGCTAGGCTGGGAGAATGCAAGGAGTCCCTGTCACCTGCCCCTAGAGCAGATCAGACCTGTTGTGTTGTTCTGTGGTCATCTGCTTTAAATTTCCTCCTGTTCACCTCTGGCCCTTTGAATTTGGGATTCATGAGACTGCTTGGTGCAGAGGACGAGCTGATGCCTCCCTAACTTCCCTAATGCTGCCAGAGCTTCTCAGAACCCCTGCTTCCTCATTAAGATAATGAGAACTGCCTTGGAGATCTGTGCAGACGAAATGAGAGAATGTGCCTAAGTCCTCAACGCAGTGCTGTTTTTATTATTTAGGCTTTCCCCCTCTGGGATTTGGAATGGAAAAAGCACAGCCTAATCTTGCCCCTCTCTTTTCCCCAATGAGAACTTACATAGTTCCCATGATGGTCTATTGTTACTATTCCACTCACCGTAACTTAGAACAGTTTCCGGAATGTGAGGAATAAGCACACCCTGAGCCTGCCGCTTTCACTTGGTCGTCAAAAGTCCTGGGGAAGCAGTTGAGAGATGTAACTTTTAGTATCAATCTCAAAGACACTGCGTAACCGACACAGGCTGTATTACCAGTTCCTACGTCTAGCCCTCTGTAGGGTAGCTTGATTTTAAATGTGCAAGTTCATTTCAAGTCTGTTTTGTATGGGGAATTTATATTAAGCACATTAACAGTGTCTCCAAGGGTCAAATCTTGTATCTGCTTTCCTTGACCCGTTTTGAAATTGGAAGAGGAAGTTAATATGCAGCCCCATGCACTCCCTTTTAGATTTAATAATGGATGAAAAGTTCTTTTATCCACTGTACTTCTTCAGAAATTTCAGAATAATTTCCTTCTGTTTGAGGAATATGAAGTTGGTTCTTTAAAAAGAGAGACGTGCTATTTAATTTTTAAACCCCACCTTCATAGGGAATTCTGACATTATGGGACAGACTGAGCCAGTTTCCCTTTGTGACATTGGGATTTCATGTGCTGGAGCCACATGAAGGATGCACAGAGGGGAGCCTCCTTGTGGCAGGTGGGAACAAACATCCAAGGAAACCCCCAAGGGCTCCTTTGAAGGTCATCCTGCCTGGAACAAAGGTAGTCATTGGGGCCAGACCACTGACCTCTCCATATTCATGCAGGTCTCTTCTTCAAAGGAGGTTTTAAGTAACTTCCTTCCCCAGGGGGATGGAGCAGCTGTGAGCCAAGCATTAGCATCAGACCTTTAAAAACAGAGACCAGTGAATTTAAGAAATGCTTACCCTTTGGATAGCCAAGTGGAAGCATGGATATATTTTAAAGTATCTATCTAATTTCTTCTCTCGAGTGAGAAGGGGGCTGGGGGGAGAGATCTATGTCAAAAATATTAGTTAAGGAAAAAATGCTCTGATCATTGCATTGTTGCATGCAGTGTGGATCATAGCTTGTGCATGAGTCCCCTCTGACTAGAGGGCTGGTCTTGTATCCATGCCCGATGCTCACTGCCAGTAGCTGGCTGGAGTTCATTACTGGTGCCACCAGTTTCCAGCCTGGTCATTCAAAGAAGAAACAATATTTGAAAATGGGCCTGATTTTTCCCTTGGGGCTTTCCTATGTTTTCTTCATAGAGTATACTTTGTAATTCAGGGACCCAGAATAAATAGAAAAAAGAATAGTTAGGACAGTGAGTCCATCTGAAGGCTTTGTAGGTGGTGAATGGAGAAGTTGGGGGTGAGAGGGTATTCACTGCACAGCAAAGACTGGAGTGTCTCAGACTGGTGCAAATCCGTGCTGCAGCATTGACCTGCGAATGAGTAGATAAAGGCAGAGGAGCCGTCGCTTCAGTGTAATGCTGAGAAAAAACAATCCTCTCCCCAGTGTAGGGCATTGAACTGTCACAACCAGAATTATGCCCAGGATTTCGTACAGGTACTGTCTATTGTGCGTAGCTTAAAAGGCTGGTTGCCTGAAAGTTCAACTATTGTCTTATTGTTTCCTATGAACATAAAGGAATGTCTACAGAATATTAGAGAATATTGGAATGCAGGAAGAGAGGCAAGTCTGAGAGGTGGGGATGAGTTCAGAGAAATCCCCAAGGGCCTCCCTATTATGCAGTAGTTTTCCCCCTGTGTGTCCCCTGGGCTGATATTAATGTGTTCTAGGAAATGCTTAGAGCTTATGGGCCTGGCTCTTGGTTTTGCCTTTTAAGAGGCATCATCATGACTGACAAACACATTCATAAACAAGCTTTAGTGCTGAGCTAGGCCCGATCTCTTCTTTCTGGCCAAATTGGGATTAATGACACTCTTTGATTTCCTCATGTTGGCAATCACACAGTGCCATGATTAACCGGTGCCAGACATTGCCGGGGTCCTATGGTTTACTTCAAGGTTCAGCAAACTATAAACTCCAAGGCTAAATCTGGCCCACGATGTTTTTGTAGAGCCCCTGTGCTAAGAATTGTTTTTACAATTTTAAATGATTGAAAAAGATTTTTAAAAAGAACAATATTTTGTGCCACGTGAAAATTATATGAGATTCAGATTTTAGTGTTGATAAATAGTTTTATGGGAACACACCCATGTCCATTTGTTTGGTCTCTGGTTGCTTTCGCCCAGCAATGGCAGAGTTGAGTCATGGTGATGGAGACCATGTGACCCTCAAACCTGAGAATATTTATCCTCTAACCTTTTGCAGAAAGTTTGCCGACCCCTGTTTTATATCGTTAGGGTAGGCATGTTGTACCTTTATCCTATGTTTTTTAAGAAAATTCTAAAATCTAAAATGTGTTCATTTCATGTATATTATAATGTAGCAATTCTTATTTTGATAGCATTTTCATACCCCCTATACAAAATGAAAATGCTAGACAATGGAAGAAATGTGTAAACTGTTGAATACATGCAGCCAGGCGTTCATAATAGAGCCAGCTGATGCTTTGTGAGAAGGAAAAAACCTCATGTCTCCTCTTCTAACCTCTCCCTCTTCTCTTCCAACATTTTATTATGACAATTTTTAAATATACAGAGAAGTTGGTAGAACTGTACAGGGAACACCAATTTGCCCTCCACCCAGAGTCTGTAATTACTAACATTTTGCCACATTTCCTTTATCGCGTCTCTGTACAGTCATCTGTCTATCTCAATTTTGATGCATTTCAAAATAAGTTGCAGATGTTAGTACATTTCAACAATGGGTTGCTTTTATTTCCACTGTTGATTAGGCATAGTCTGAAGGGTGTGGAATATTTTCATTTTCTGAATGGATTAAAAGGTGGGAGTTAAAAGCAGATGGGAACAAGCAGAATGATACAATGTAATTAAGGCCTGGCTTAAAAAAAAAATGTGTGCCTGTATATACACACACACACACATTGTAAATTTTGTGTACACACACATAAAATATATATACACATGCGTGTGTGTGTATATGTATGCATATCTATATGTAAAAATGAAAGAATGTAATTGTCCATAAAGTAATGCAGTCTTTGAGAAACTGTTGGGAGAACTACATTTATCAGCGCTTAGGCACCAGATCAATACTGTGAAATTAAAGATGCTGAAGTCTTTGACATCTTTAGCTTTTACTACACATTTATGTTCTCTCAGACCGCATCCAGGGGCAGGAGAAGGAGTGTTTGTGTGTTCACAGGCAGCACCAGCCGGGTGGACAGGTCCAAGACCGCAGGCCAACTCAGGCTGGAAGGCACCTGTTCCTGTGGGGTGCTAGCCACTGCTGGGGAGCAGAGATGAGCAGAGAAGGCACCTGGAGCTTTGAAAGACATAGGCAGCCTGCCACCTGAAGGACTCAGTGAGGAACCGTTTGACGGTCAAAGAATTCTTTTATGATAGAATCAATTTCTAATTGGTCCATGTGTCCACCCCATCCCTTCCCTTCCTTTCCCTTCCCATCCTGTCCCGTCCTGTCCCGTCCTGTCCCATCCTGTCCCGTCCCGTCCCGTCCTTTTTGAGATGGAGTCTCTCTCTCTCTCTCAGGCTGGTGTGCAGTGGTGTAATCTGGGCTCACTGCAACCTCCGCCTTTCTGGCTTAAGCGATTCTTCTGTCTCAGCCTTCCAAATAGCTGGGATTATAGGCATGTGCCACCATGCCTGGCTGATTTTTGTATTTTGAGTGGAGACAGGGTTTCGCCATGTTGACCAGGCTGGTTTCGAATCACTGACCTCAGATGATCCGCCCACCTCAGCCTCCCAAAGTGCTAGGATTACAGGTGTGAGCCACCGCACCTGGCCGTGTCCACTCATTTTGTAACAGCAGTTCTCAGGTTCCTGTCCTTTAGGCCCATTTGATTATACATTTGCATAATGCTTTGCAATTTTAAAAACACTTTTCTTGGACTGTGATCCTGTGGGAATTATTATTCCAATTTCTTGGGAGATTTTTTTTTTTAATTTTGCAAGCTGCTATGAATTCTTAGGAAAAAGTGCATGGTAAACATGAGACATACTTTTCAGTATATGTGCAATGTGCGATATGCCACACGTATGGCCAAAATGCAGTTGGCTCATTTTGACAGGGTTTTTTTTTTTTTTTTTTTTAATGCTGCCATGCTATTCCAATTGGTTTGGCTTGGCAATTTTTAAATTGACAATTTCTGCCTCTCCCAATCGTTGCTCTCAAGGGCAGGAGTGCCACACTGGACATTTCACTGGATCTTCGAAGGCCCTCCATACAATGTTGATTCCCAGGCAGAGATACTCCATAGATGTTTACTTTCTGTTGAGTTTGAGTTATTACTAGGATGCTTTAGTTTGGATTCCATTTCCAACCTGAGGATCAGCAAAAACCACTTCATGCATTTTCAGTGTTCTCGTTAGGTAAGGGCTGTCGGGACAGGTAGAGTAAATGGTTTAAATGCCTTCCTGTTAGATGCCCTTATTTTTAAAGTGTGAGGTGTCCTTTCTTGATTTCTTTTCTTCTCTTCTCTCTCTCTTTTTGTTTTGATATGGAGTCTTGTTTTGTCACGCAGGCTGGAGTGTAGTGGCGCGATCTGGGCTCATTGCAACCTCCACCTCCCAGGTTCAAGAAGTTCTCCTGCCTCAGCCTCCCAAGTAGCTGTGATTATAGGCACGCACCACCATGCCTGGCTAATTTTTGTATTTTTAGTAGAGACAGGGTTTCGCCATGTTGGCCAGGCTGGTCTCAAACTCCTGACCTCAGGTGATCCACCTGCCTCGGCCTCCTAAAGTGCTGGGATTAGAGGGATGAGCCACCGAGACCGACTCTTGATTTATTTTCTGTAATTGATTTGATGTGTGCAAATGTGTTTATCAATAGGAAGAGCACTTTCTGGAAAGCAGTTTTCAGAAGATTAAAGGAGAAATCCTCACCATCAGTTCTTAGTTTCTTGAAGCCCGTGGTGGAAATGGATACACAGATGACACAGAGACCATCCATTTTTCTGTGTTCTGTGTGTTTCTAGCCCCAGGCAAATCCTGCCAAGCTCTGTCTATTGTAATAGGCCCTGTTTCTGGTGTCACCTCTGGCTTGAGAACTGCATTTCCATTAGCCCCCCTTTCCTGCACTTTAAGGACGGGGGGATTATTGTTCTCCAGGCATCATCAAGCAGAAAATCAGCACAGCAATGCTTAGGAGCATGCTGTATCACACTAGTGTTTTTTAGATTTATTTTGGTGTTTAATTCTAGCATTTTACAGGAAACTAATCTTTTAGTATTGAATTGCATAAAAATTATAAGCCCATAAAAATTATAAGCCCTGCTAAGCTTTGAGTGTGATTAAAAACAGCTGAACATTGGAAACTTGGTCTATATGGGATCCTAATTTGGGGTTCTCATGTGTGAAGGTCTCCTTTGATATCAAATATATAATGTTCCTTTAATGTAATACTGTCTATAAATGTGATTTTTTTTTCCTCCAAGAAAGGTTAGTCTCTGCCCTACTTAACCTAAATATATAGCCCATCAGTATTTTATTTCTCTTTATCGTAGGACCATAGTTCAAGATATCTTAGACTATGGCAATTCATAAGCTTTCTAAATAAATTCTTGCAAAAATCATTATATAAATATATATTATTTTAAATAAAGTACACAATGGTATAGTAATATCCTTCCCCAAAGACACAGAGTTAAGGCAACTTAATGTTTGTATGTAAGAGGGGGAAAAAGGTGACCCAGATGTAAACCGGAAGGCCCATGGTGCTTGTCTTTGGGCAGAGGATTACATCTGGGTGATTTTTATTTTCCATTTGCTCATCAGTTTTCTGAAATTTCCACAGCAGACTGTTACCTTGGTAATGAGAAACAAAATGATACTTGATTTTTCAAAGAGGGTCATTTATTTATACCTGTTCCCCAGCCTCTTCCCCCTCCCAAGTGAAATGGGGCTTGCCAGCTGATTCATTTATGTTCTTTCTTGTTTTCTAGGTTAGTATGTTGCTCAGATCAGCCCTTGGGTGCTCTCGGAGCTCAGGAGCAGTTTGGTGTCCCCAAAGCAGCCTCTTCCCTAAAGCTACAGCCTCTGGGTTAAGGACATGTAGCAGAGGTACTAGTGTCAGGTGTCTGGATTTTCTGGTTTGTTCTTGGACCCACAAAGCACAGAGAGCTCCCAAACGTGTCCTCAGGATGGGCGAGGGCAGAAGGTGTAAGTCTTGGTGCCTATCTGCAAGTGAAGGTTTTTTCAAGACACCATGTGCATGAGCACGTGACCCAGATGTGGTTTATGATGCAGACTTTTTCCTCTGGGGAAATGCTAAATAATTAAGGCTTTTATCTGTCTGTACTGAGTTTGAAAGCCAAGAGCCTAAGATTTGGGCAATTAGTTAAAAAAAAAATCTGTAAGTCATGTGGGAATTGTAAAAATCTTTTGGGAAATAATAATTTTAACTTAACCAATAAATAACACAATAAAAATCAAAGCACTTAAAATACTGATTTAAGTGCTTTATTTATTATTGCATTGATAAATAAATCAGGGAGCCGATTTCTCCAACCACCTCCTACCCATGTCAGACTTAAATGTAACTAGGATTATCTTGTTTCTTTTGCAAATTCGTATGTTTATAGCTACTTTTCTTATGTTATTTGCCTTGAGGGCAAATTATATTCTCTTTGAGAATATTTTATTCTTATTTAAATTCTTTATTGTCTTGACTAGGCACAGTAACAATAAATTTATTCAAAATTCAACGGTGGGGAAGAACTTTAATTAACCTGATTATTTTATATTTTTCTAGTGGAGTAGTGATGTTAGTCATATCATCAGAGCAGTAATAGTTGTTTTAGATTAAATTTTACCTTGAAAAAGTTGATATGAGACATGAGGTTTTCTTTTTTTTTTTTCTTGAGACGGAATCTCACACAGTCAGCAAGGCTGGAGTGCAATGGCCCAATCTTGGCTCACTGCAACCTCTACCTCCCGAGTTGAAGCGATTCTCCTGCCTCAGCCTCCCAAGTAGCTGGGATTACAGGTGCCTGCCACCACGCCTGGCTAATTTTTTGTATTTTTAGTAGAGACAGGGTTCACTATGTTGGCCAGACTGGTCTCGAACTCCTGTCCTCGTGATCCGCCCGCCTCGGCCTCCCAAAGTGCTGGGATGACAGGCGTGAGCCACCGCGCCTGGCCCCTCTGAGGTTTTCATGTGTTTTGGGAGCCCTAGTGCATCTGTATCCCCCTCCCCCATCACGTAGTGCATATGCAGCCAGCCAGCTCTGCTTGATGGGCTGGGTGTATGGGGAGATGTTTCTGGGTATGGTGTGGGGCTTTGTGTGCGTGTGTGGTGTGAATGTGGTGTGTGTATGTATACTTGTGTATTTTGTATGTGTAGTTTGTGGATGGGCTGTGCATGTGTGTAGTATGTGATATACATGGTGTATATGTATGTATGTGGAATATGGTATGCATGCCTGGAGTATCTGGCATGTGTGTAGATGTGTAGTGTATGTGGCATACATGGTAAGTGCATATCTTTATGTATGTGGCATATGTGATATGACCTGTGTGTGCGCGTTTAGCGTGTCTGCAGGAGCATTGGAGAATGCCAGGGAGGATGCATTTCTTATCGTCTGTTCTTAATGGAGGAGGATTTCTGGAAGCAGCAGATGGTGTGAAGTGTGCAGCTGTGAAGTTAGAAGAAAATCTTAGTAAGGACCAGATTGGTTCTGAGGCCCAGGAAGGAGTATCCTCATAAAATCAAGCCCCTAAAGCTATAAACATCAGATAGCAGGGCCTGAGGCAAGCTGGGGGTTGAGAGGAGTCGTAATGTCTCTCATTTACAAGAGTAATGGCCGCCAGCTTTTATCGAAAATCCCTTAGGAATTACAGTTGTTTTACTGGCCCAAAATGCTTTGTAACTCAGCAGATGGCTTGAAGACTTCAGTATCTTCCCATTTTTACTTTAAGGTCAAAAGGATTCTGATTAAAGCTAAAGCTACAATCTCAATGTCGTTGTTTAAATGAATTCACCAAGGCTATAGTTGTGGAATCTTTTCAGAGGAAATTTAAGATGTTAATTTCCCACTGAAGTATAGTCTAATAATTGAGCCAAATAATGGCACTGAAGAATGACTTGGGGGTTTGCCCTCTTGGAGTCCATCTATTCTTAAAGAAAGATTTTTCCCCTTAATTATCAAAGTAATAATGGCCATTGGAGGTGGGGAACTGGGAAGAAAAAAAATCACCAATAATCCCAGTCCCAGAGAGAATCATGGTAAATATTCAGTCATTTCCCAAGTAGATCTGTAGATGTCTGAGGGTGTGTGGATGTCTGAGGGTGTGTGGATGTCTGAGGGTGTGTAGATGTCTGAGCGTGTGTGGATGTCTGAGCGTGTGTGGATGTCTGAGGGTGTGTGGATGTCTGAGGGTGTGTGGATGTCTGAGGGTGTGTGGATGTCTGAGCGTGTGTGGATGTCTGAGGGTGTGTGGATGTCTGAGCGTGTGTGGATGTCTGAGGGTGTGTGGATGTCTGAGGGTGTGTGGATGTCTGAGCGTGTGTGGATGTCTGAGGGTGTGTGGATGTCTGAGGGTGTGTGGATGTCTGAGCGTGTGTGGATGTCTGAGCGTGTGTGGATGTCTGAGGGTGTGTGGATGTCTGAGGGTGTGTGGATGTCTGAGCGTGTGTGGATGTCTGAGGGTGTGTGGATGTCTGAGGGTGTGTGGATGTCTGAGGGTGTGTGGATGTCTGAGAGTGTGTGTGGATGTCTGAGTGTGTGTAGATGATGTCTGAGTGTGTGTAGATGTCTGAGTGTGTGTAGATGTCTGTGTGTGTGGATGTCTGAGAGTGTGTGTGGATGTCTGAGAGTGTGTGGATGTCTGAGTGTGTGGATGTCTGATTGTGTGTAGATGTCTGAGAGTGTGTGTAGATGTCTGAGAGTGTGTGGATGTCTGAGTGTGTGTAGATGCCTGAGTGTGTGTAGATGTCTGAGTGTGTATAGATGTCTATTTTGGTTTAGTTTGCAGATCTGTGCTCATGTTATGTACATAAAAGCTATATCCTTCCATTCGCCTTAAGATTCTATTACTGTCTCACTTTGAAAGGCCTTTAACTGAAGTGCACTGAAATCTTCAATAACACGTTCATTTGTCTTTGAGACAGGTTGTTACAACACAAATTTGAACAGTTCTTTTAAAATACTGAAATAGGTGAGACCCAGTATTTATGGGAGTGACTTTCTGCCCAGCTGTTTTCTTGTTGGCTGATTCCACAGGAATTGCCCGCATATGAAAAAGAAAATTGGAACAGATTAAAAAACAAAACCTCATCTGCTTGACATTAAATGCGACTTGTAACTTAAAAAATTAACTTACAAAACCACAATGAATTATTAGAGCTTTATAAACTGTTTATTGACTTTAAAAAAATTTATTTAGTTTTAAAAATTAAGTGTTTTTGTGTCATTGGCTTTGATGAATCTTTGTGCTTGTTAGACAGTAAGTTTGTTTGGATGCTAAGAAATGTGCTAAACAGCCCCACTGGATTTTATATATTTAAAATATATATTTCTTAAAATACCTATTTTATTTATATTTAAACATATATATTTTAAAATATAAATTGAAATTATAACTAATTTAAGATTAATTTTATTGCTAACTTACAAAGAGTTTTCATAAAAGCCTACATATATAAAAAATATATACTACATATATTATGTATAAACATATGGATGCTACGTATATCTTATATGTAGACTTTATGAAAACTCTTTGTATGTTAGCTCAAATTAAGTCTTCTGAAAGTGATAAGAATTGTATTATATTAAAGCAATTACTGAAGTTTAACATGTACGGATGTGTAGTTTAAGACGTGGATTTTATGTGATTGTGAAAGCTAAGTACGGTAGTCCTCTCTTATCCTTGGTGTCGCTTTCTGAGGTTAAAGTTACCCACATTTAACCTTGATATGAAAATGGTAAATGGAAAATTCCAGAAATACACAATGTATAAGTTTTAAATTTCTCACTTTTTTTTTTTTTTTTTTTTGAGATGGAGCCTTGCTCTGTCACCCACGCTGGAATACAGTGGTACGATCTCGGCTCACTGCAGCCTCTGCCTTCCGAGTTTGAGCAGTTCTCCTGCCTCAGCCTCCCAAGTAGCTGGGATTACGGGTGCCTGCCACCACATCCGGCTAACTTTTGTGTTTTTAATAGAGACGGGGTTTAACCATGTTGGCCAGGCTGGTCTTGAACTCCCGACCTCAGGTGATCTGCCCACCTTGGTCTCCCAAAGTGCTGGGATTACAGGCGTAAGCCACCGGGCCCGGCCAAATGGCGTGCCTTTCTGAGGAGAGCGATGAAATCTCCCGTTGTCTCATGCCATCCAAGATTGGAAGCATCCTTTGTCCAGCTATTCACGATGTCTGTCTACATTCGCTGACTGTCTACACTCCCTGCCTGTTGGCCACTCAGGAGCCCTCTCCGTGTCAACGATTGTCGTAGTCCCGTAGTGCTTGTGTTCAAGGCACCATTATTTTACTTCTTAATGGCCCCAGAGCCCAAGAGTAGCGATGCCAGCAGTTCGGATGTGCCAAAAACAAGCTGTCAAATGCTTCCTTTAAGTGAAAAGGTAAAAGTTCTCGACTTAATAAGGAAAGAAAAAATGATTTACTGAGGTTGCTAAGACAATATGGTAGAAGATATTTTGAGAGAGAGAGACCACATTCACATGACTTTTACTACAGTGTATTGTTATAATTGTTGTATTTATTACTACTTATTGTTATTAATCTCTTTTTTTTTTTTGGAGACAGAGTCTCGTTCTGTCATCCAGGCTGGAGTGCAGTGGTGTGATCTCAGTTCACTGCAACCTCCGCCTCCCATGCCCAAGCAGTTCTCCTGCCTCAGCCCCCTGAGTAGCTGGGATTACAGGCATGTGCCACCACGCCTAGCTGTTTTTTGTATTTTTAGTAGAGATCGGGTTTTGCCATGTTGGCCAGGCTGGTCTCGAACTCTCAACCTCAGGTAATCCTCCCACGTCTTCCTCCCAAAGTGCTGGGGTTACTGGCATAAACTACCGTGCCCGGCCTGTTGTTAATCTCTTACCATGTCTAATTTATAAATTAAACTTCATCACAGGTATGTATATATAGAGGAAGAAACTTAGTAGACACAGTGTTCGGTACTTTCCATGGTTTGACTCATCCACTGGGGGTTTTGGAATGGATCCCCCGTGAATAAAGGGGAACTACGAGGTAACCTTTTCCCGAAAGCTGTGAAATCAGTCTGCCGAGATAAATAATTATAACTGATAATAGGGTTATCAGTGTGACCGTAGTAAATAATTCCATTATTATGTACATCATACCACAACGTAGTTGCTCACTTACCTATCTCTTAAGGGAACCTACAACTAACTATCTTTTAACTTTAAGTGCTGACATATACTTGACCCACAATTGTTGAATTAGTAAACTCGCACTGAACTGTTTTCTCTTTCCTCGAGCTCATCTGTACTGTGACATACACACCACAGAAATATGTTCTGAGTTTTTCTTACCTATCCAAGCCTCACACAGGAATGAAAGTAATTTGAAATAATTATCAGGAACATTCTTCTACTTTATCACGTTTTTATGAAAATGCTTCAAATTCCTCAAGCAGTAATATTATTGATTTTGTTCACATTATCAAAACCATTCTTAGAAAATATAAAATCACAACATTCAATAAAACATCTTTTTAATAAACATTGAATATTGGTTCCTACTTTTATTCCACTTGTGGGAAAAGCTTGTATGTTCCTATGTAGTTTATGTTCATCCCGAGTGTAAGTGGTTCTTCTGTCAGCTCTTAAAGAATGATGGAGGGCCAGCATGGTGGCGTACACCTGTAACACCAGTACTTTGGGAGGCTGAGGCCGGCAGATCACTTGAGGCCATGAGTTCGAGACCAGCCTAGCCAACATGACGAAACCCTGTCTCTACTGAAAATACGAAAAATTAGCTGGATGTGGTGGTGTGTGCCTGTAATCCCAGTTGCTCGGGAGGCTGAGGCATGAGAATTGCTTGAACCAGGGAGGCAAAGGTTGTGGTGAGCGGAGATGGCGCCATTCCTCGCCAGCTTGGGCAACAGAGCAAGGCTCTGTCTCCAAAAAAAAAAAAAAAGAAAGAAAGAAAGAAAGAAAGAAAGAAAAATGTGGAGAAAGACTTTATAAGCTGTTGTAGTTTAGACTCTGTCCAACTAGAAGCATCGTGTGGCTTTCAGAAAAAAACACTCTAGTCAATCAGTCGAGAAATGCAGAGGAGGAAATGTGAGACTTACTTTCAAACTGAAGACAATTAAGAAGAGGTAGAACTTCTCAAAGATAACGTTTTCATGAACTACTATTTATGTATTATATAGCAACAGATATTATGGTGACTTGTACAGCCATTACCATTACCCAGTGTGGTACATGTTTTCCTGTTCTGTATCTATCACCTGTCTATATAGGCCGTGCATATTTATGCTTTTCCTGTTTGTTTGGGTCTCAGATCAGAGAGTGCTTTCGTTCATCTTGAAAATGGTATTGATAGCCACACAGAATCAAAAAACATTTTTCAGGAAATAGAAATCAGCAGATTGTTTTAGACCCTGAATTTAATGACAGCAGCAGGAATTATAAACCCTTGGTTCTAATGAGAAAGAGGGACTTATTTAGATAAAAATAGCTTACAGGGTTTTTCTAGGGGTCAGCAAAATTTCCTACTGATCTGTACCTTTAGGACTTCATAATGATTTAGCTCCATTTAATCCCAGATTAGCAGTGAAAGATTAATACTGAGTTTTCTAAGGTGGGAAATTCCGTATGAACAATAACAGGTAACATATCCTGAGTACCAAAGACAGGTCTGACGGTGTCAGTGTTTAGCATTGCATCTTATAGATCATCTCATGAATCATCACAGCAGCCCTAAGAGGCTGATGCCATCATGCCCATTTTACAGATGAGGAAATTGAGGGATTTGCCGACAGTGACACAGAGAGTAAGGAATAAAGTCATGCTGTGAGCCAGGCATCGCTGACCCTGTGGTCAGCATTTCAGTGTGACACTGTAACCAGCATGCATATCATTCCTCACCTTGCCAGAGCTGCCCTGTGCCGTAGGGATTCCTGCTGGCTTTTCCTATGTGTGGTCTCTGCTTTGTAAGAGAAATCAGTATTTACCAAGTCCCTCTGGTACTGGTTGGCTTACACTCAGGGACTTCCGGAAGGCTTGCCAAACCCTCTGAGGTAGGAAAGATCATTCCCATTTTAAGGGTGAAGAAGCTGTGGCTGAGTGGCTCAGTTGCCTAAAGACAGATGGCCAGTGAGAAGGGGAAACTCAAGTCCGTCTGAGTCCGAGATTAATGCCTTTACCATTGCCCAGATCCGTCTGGCTTTGGAGTCAGCATGGAACTCCTCACTGGGCCTTCCGCAATGGGATGCCCGTATGCATGCCTCACGCTCCCCAGGACAGAGTTCATGGACGTATGTGAAATGGCATCACAATCATGAATAGATGTTCTGGTACTTTGGCTCATAGCTAGCATGTCTTTTTACCATTAATTAGCATAATATAGACTGCATGGGTGACGTTAGAAAACAAATTTTTATTGTTTTTGCAGTGAAGTTTGTGGACCTTTTATAAGAATTATTTTAATAAGTAGGGATTTAAAGCAAGTTAGAGAATGTTAAAATAAAATAACATATTAAAATGCTACTTAAGGTTTCACATTTATGTGCAAAACAACATATAATTCTTGGTCGGGGCTGTGACAGTTCTGCTAAGAATGTCTAAAACAGATGATCTGATAAGGAAATTGCTCTTACCACAGTAGAAGGGAAAAGGCAAGAAGGAGACCTTCACACAAAAACAAAATTATAATGGCCTCCTTAATGGGCATATGTCTGAGTTTCTCAGTGCTTATCACTTACAAATGAACACTTTCATACACACAGTTTCCATTGCCTAATAGTTGAATATGACTATGAGTCATTTTGAATGCAGTTTCTTTAAAATACCTTGTTAATAAATGTTCTCTGGAGAGGTCGATCGGTGGAATCTTAGGTAGTTAATAAAAACAACACAAGCAGCCAAAATGACTCAGGATTATGTTTTCATTTCATGGAACCTTCTGCAAATTAATCATTTGTCCTTATCTGAGGTTCTTCTAAATAGTTGCTTTATTAAGCATTGCTTGTTTGGCAGTACAGTTTGTGAGCTGGATAAGGTGATTGAAAACTTGGGAAAAATGTAAAAGACTCACTTTTTAAATATCTAGATTAAATGCATTATCTTTGCTATGTTTGAGTGATCCCTTACAGTTCTGTAAGATGGACCATTTTGTTACATACTCAGAAAGTGTAAAAGAAGAGGGTTTTGTTTTTTCTTTTTTGTTTTTGTAGTCTTGTGTGTTTGGATTTTATTATAATATTATGCTATAGTTTTAAGGATTGAGGACTCAGAAGGTTTCATATGGCCTTGATTAGCAATCTGTCATATTTTAAAACGAACTCATGTTGAAATAAAAAAGGTAGAAGTTGTAAATATATAATCCTCTGGAAGGCAGGGATTATATCTATAAAATTATTTCAGTTAAAGTTTCAGAAGAGGAACACACATGAATAAGTATATCAATATGTTAGCTTCTCTTTAACAAATTATACAAGCAACATAATTCATTATCTAAATTTTAAGAAAAATAAGAAAAATCACCCATCACTGCACTAACTCAAATCTCTGTCACGAGTTTTAGTTAATAAGTGCTTTTTGACAATGACAAATTTTCATACATGAATAAGTGTATAAATATGTTAGCTTAACTCAACATAATTCATTATCTAGATTTTAGAAAAATGAGAAAAATCTCCCATAACTGCACTAACTCAAATCTCTGTCATGAGTTTTAGTTAATAAATGCTTTTTGACAATGACAAATTTTCATTTTTAGACATTGCATGTATGAACGGGGAAAAATTTTATAGATATGCTGAAGAATATGTAGTACATGAGAATATATGTGAGTGTGTATGTATGTGTATGCATGCATACATACACACTTGTGTACATTAATGTATGTACATGTAAATGTGCATATAAGTATACACACACACCCCAAAAAATTTTTCTAATGTTCCTTCCAAACACAATGTGCTGCTTTCTGAAAATTATTATTTTTGTGATATTTTTGGTGACTGTAGCATTTATTTTTAATAGCTGGCTTTGGGCAGCCCCTACAGACAGTCCTTTTTCTCGGGCTCTTACTGGTGAGCTGGATTATGCATGTGAGACTTCAAACTGGGAACATGGGACAGCTGGAAAGCGATCATTTTAAAAGGCGTATTTAAGACGGACGTAAAGCTCATTTTCCTACCAGTACCCAAAATGCAGAAAGACAGACATTTTGCGAGAGGATGAAATTGAACAATGAAGATTTTAATTTGGTCCGATTCCCTACCCCTGCAAGGTAAGGTAGTGACGCAGTTCGGCTTCCATGCGCCTTTGCAGCCCAGTCCCCAGCCTCTCACAGACAAGGCCACCCTGGACCTGAGGACAAGCCCGTCTTCAGTATTCTTGGTGGTTGTCCCCACACACTCTAGGTTACTTTTGGAATTTGATGGATAGCTTTTCAGATTTGTCTTCCTATCTGGAAGATGATCGTCAGCTATCCCTGCACTTTGCAGCAATTACAAAACTCCTGAAGAGCAGAGGCTGTCAGACCAGCTGCCAAAGCTTAACACCTTTTATTCAGAAAATCTGAGGCCTCCACTTGACTGGTCTCCCTAATTCTCCTTGCAGACCAGGCTCCCGGGTGCAGCGTTAGGAAGTGCTTAATGGGCTTTAGAAAGGGTTCCTGAACCAATAGCTAAACTGTGGTTAATAATCTCAGCTCTGGCAGTTACTTGGGATGAAGAGATCTTAATGACTGCTTTAATTAAAATATACATAATACTAGAGGATTAGTAGACCACGAGCAAGAACTCTAAGTAATTCATTAGTTTCTTTCAATTTTAGGCAAATGTGGAAGATATGAGAAGAAAATACGCATACTAGACAGGCGTCAGTCAGAATGTTTAGACTTGTCTCGGCTGGTGAGCCTTGGTGAGGCATTTCAGCTTAAAAAAAAATTTTTTTTTTTGAGATGGAGTTTTGCTCTTGTCAACCAGGCTGGAGTGCAATGGCGTATATCTTGGCTCACTGCATCCTCCGCCTCCCAGGTTCAAGAGATACTCCTCTCTCAGCCTCCCAAGTAGCTGGGATTACAGGTATGCACCACCACACCTGGCTAATTTTGTAATTTTAGTAGAGACAGGGTTTCACCATGTTGGTCAGGCTGGTCTCGAACTCCTGACCTCAGGTGATCCACTTGCCTCAGCCTCCCACAGTGCTGGGATTACAGGCGCGAACCACCACACCCAGCCGCATTTCAGCTTTAAAATAAAGGGGTTCATCTGATTGTCTCATCAGTTCCATAAGATGCTATATTTCAGTGACTGCTCATGATTCTGTAAGATAGACCATTTTGTTGCATCTTCCGAAAGTGTGAAAGAAGAGGGTTTGTTTTTTGTTTTTGTTTTTGCAGTACTTACAGATTCTCAGTAATCCCATAGCATAGAGGGTTGAGTCATAGAGTCCAGCCAGCTTCTTGGCTGGGAAGTTGATGTTCAATTAAATAAACTTGAGCTTTCCTGTGGTGAGACTGGGTGGTGGTGGAGCAAAACCATTTTAAAATGTAGGCTTTATTCAGATAGGGTGAAGCTTACAGATCTGGGAGATGGCCGCTAATGAAAAGATCTCACAGTTCCCAAGAGGAGGAGCATCCCATGCGGTGCAGGCCGCACTGAGAAGCAGCAGGGTCCGTCAGGAGGCAGCGGGAGTGGGGGGAAAATGAGGGCAAGAGCCTCTACTGTGGTTTCCGCAGAAAGGAATGGGCAGGATTTAGGGCTGGCTAGTTAGGGGAGTTTCAGCAGGCTCTGGGAGGTGGATACTCTCCCTGTTTGCCTGGCATCTGACCCTTGGTTAGTTAAGGCAGAATTGTGGCCCACAGGAGGTAGGGGTGGGTGGTCTGAATTCTGGATTGGTTGGTTTGCATAGGAAAGATGTGCAGGTGAGTTTAGGTCTCTAGGAATCTGCTAGTTCTGGGAGGGGCAGTGCCTGCAGGGTCAACAAGGCCTCAATGCTAAAGTATCAAACATGCAGAAAACAGATGTGGGGTCAATCCAGAGACAGCGTGTTGGCTTTGGGTGACAAGACGAATGAGCCTTTCTCTGTCTTTCCCCATCCTCTCTCTACCCAGCTGTCTTTACTCTCTTGTATTCCATTCTCCCTCCTTTCCATCTCATCTCTTTGTTTTCCCTACCCGTTCCTTTAACAGAGGACTCAGATGAGGTTAGAAGAGGCTGCACTGCCTAGAGCATTCTGCATTCCATATTACCTTTATAAAGAAAAAATCAGCCTGTGCGGTGACTCATGCCTATAGTCCCAGCACTTTGGGAGGCTGAGGTGGGTGGATCGCCTGAGTTCAGGAGTTCAAAATCAGCCTGGGCCACATGGCGAAACCCCATCTCTACAAAATACACAAAACTCAGCCGGATGTGGTGGCAAGTTCCTGTAGTCCCAGCTGCTCAGGAGGCTGAGGCAGGAGCATGCTTTAAGCTTGGGAGGCAGAGGTTGCAGTGAGCCAAGACCACACCACTGCACCCCAGCCTGGGTGACAGAGCCAGACCCTGTCCCTAAAAACAAAAAATGATAGGAGGCTTTGAAAACCCAATATAATAGTAATAATAATAATTTGATATAAAAATAATCAATAAAATCCCAATGTTGTATTAATGACAATGATGATGATAATGCCAAGAACTGTTGTCTTCACAAACCTGGTACTGGCTTCCAGAGAAAAAATGCATTTCCTTCTCTAGATCAACACAGTTCAAAAGACCTTGGCACAGTGGTGGAAATGTTCCGTATCTGCGCTGAACAGTACAGTAGCCCCTACCCACGTGTAGCTACTGAGCACTCAGATGGTAAGACTGAGGAACTGAATTTTTAATTTTCGTGGACTTTAGTTAATTTAAAATTAATTTAAATAGCTACATGTATTAGGGTTCTCCAGAGAAACAGAACCAAAAGTGTGTGTGAAGAGAGAAAGTGTGTGTGTGTGTGTGTGTGTGTGTGTGTGTGTGTGTGTGTGTGTAGAGGAGGGGATTGATTTTAAGGAATTGGCTCCTGTGATTGTGGAGGGTGGCAAGTCCAGAATTCGCTGCAGTAGTGGGGCAGGGGTGGGAGTGCAGGGTAGAGAACGGGGAAGAGTTGATGACACAGCTGGGGCTCTGAAGGCCATCTACTGGCAGAATCCCCTCTTCCCGGGGAAGTCTCGTCTCTTTCTACTCAAGGCCTTCCACTGATTGGATGATCCCAACCACCCCCATTAGGGAGAGTGGCTGGCTTTACTCAGAGTCTGCTGATTTAGGTGTTAATCTCCTGGTAAATGCACCTTCACGGAAACATCTAGAACAATGTTTGGCCACATATCTGTGTCCAGGGCCCAGGCAGGTTGACACATAAAATGAGTCACCTCCTTGGCCGGGCACGGTGGCTCAAGCCTGTAATCCCAGCACTTTGGGAGGCTGAGACGGGTGGATCACGAGGTCAGGAGATCGAGACCATCCTGGCTAACACGGTGAAACCCCGTCTCTACTAAAAAATACAAAAAACTAGCCGGGCGAGGTGACGGCGCCTGTAGTCCCAGCTACTCGGGAGGCTGAGGCCGGAGAATGGCGTGAACCCGGGAGGCGGAGCTTGCAGTGAGCCGAGATCTGGCCACTGCACTCCAGCCTGGGCGACAGAGCGAGACTCAGTCTCAAAAAAAAAAAAAAAAGAAAAAAAAAAAAAAAAAATGAGTCACCTCCCTCGCCTGGCTGGTGGCTGTAGTGCTGACCAGCACAGGTCTGGATTCGGTCTGCATGTTCAGGGCCGGGCATTATTCTAAGCACTTCACTGGGACTTCCATCCGATGAACGCTGTTATGCTACCTTCTCTAAGCAACAATAATACAGCACAAACCGTAAGGCTTGCCTGGGGTCACACAGCCAGCAAATCAGGATTCATTCTTTAGCTTGGGGGCAGAGGCTGTGTGCTTCACTGTCACCTTTGCAAGGCCCCCTTGGCTTGGAGGGGCAAAGCTGTTTCCTAAACATCAATCTTTTTTCTCACCAGGGCCAGAGTCAGAAGGCCTGGGTTAGAACCCTGGTTTTCCCCCTGAGTAGCTATGTGATGTGGAACACTGAACCTCAGTATCACCATCTGTAAAATGGGAATGATGATTCTGTCCTATATTTTCTCTCTCTCTCTCTCTCTCACCACTTTGTGGACTACGTTTCTCCTGTTCCTGGGTCTGTTCTCTTGCAAAATATAAGCTTGGTAATGTAATCAATAAAAAACATTTGGTTATTGAAAAGTTGAATTGATTGATACTTTCTTTAAGGTAATGCTGAAATACTGGATTCCCCAACAACAACTAAATTTTGTATTCAGAGTTTCTTCCCTCACTCAAAGAGGAAAGCATGGCACTGTTATTATTTTGTAAATCTTTTCTTTAGGATAACCATTTCTGAGCCAGCATTCCATGGATTTGGCTGCTGTCTTGGGAGCACAGTACTGATGTTGCTCCTGGTGAGCGTGCCCTGAAGATTTGCCCTACTCTGTACCTGAGGTTCTCAGCCGAGTTTTCATGTGTATGTTTCAGGCTCTGGTTCTGTTTTGTGGGGCTGTGGACAAAACCCACCCTCCCCAGTAGACTGTAAAGAATGCATCTTTTGGTAATTCACCACCCACTGAGTGGATTTCATTCCTTTTTTTTTCTTTTTTTTTTTTTTTGGCCTTTAACTTTTATTTTAAGTTCAGTGGTACATTTGCAGGATGTACAGGTTTGTTACATAGGTAAATGTGTGCCATCGTGGGTCGCTGCACAGATCATCCGATCACCTAGGTATTAACCCAGTACCCATTAACTATTCTTCCTGATGCTCTCCCTCCCCGCATCCGCCTGATAGGCCCCAGTGTGTGCTGTTTTGCTCCCTGTGTCCATGTGTTCTCATCGCTCAGCTCCCACTTGTAAGTGAGAACATGCAGTATTTGATTTTCTGTTCCTGCGTGAGTTTGCTGAGGATAATGGCCTCCAGCTCCATCCATGTCCTTGCAGAGGACTTGATCTCATTCCTTTTTATGGCTGCATAGTATTCCATGATGTATATGTACCACATTTTCTTTATCCAGTCTATCATTGATGGGCATTTGGGTTCATTCCGTGTCTTTGCTATTGTGAATAGTGGTGCAGTGAACATACCCATGCATGTATCTTGATAATAGAATGATTTATATGGAGGGGGTATATAGTAACGAGATTGCTGGGGATTTCATGCTAATGTAGTTTGTTGGTTTGGGTTATCCTCACTATCTCTGAAATGAAGAAAAAATTCTTAGTATCACCCAAACCTTATTCTGTTTTAATTAGGCATTTCACACAATTTAAATTAGTTTTACAAAGAATGTAGAGTGAAGAACACTTCTCATCACAAACAGTACATGAGATCTCAGCACAAAATAATGTCCCCTCGCCCCTCCTTTTAGATTGCTTTTATGACGTGCCTTCTAGAGCCTCAGTAACGCACTTGTACAGCTCGTAGCAGAGCACCAAAAGAAACCGTGATCAGTGTGGTAACATTTTTCCATATTTTGTTATGAAAAATTCCAAATATATGGAAAAGTCGGGGAAAAAAAGTATCATGAATACCCATGTGTCTGTTACCCAGATCCACAATGAACTTTTAAAAAATCTTTCCCTCTATCACGCCAATCTTCATTACTTTATGCATTTAAAAGTAAGTTGCAGGTGTCTGTATACCTCACCCTTTTAAGGCTTCGTCGTGCGTGTCATTTCCTAGAGCTCGGTGCTTGTTGCTGGTTTTTTCTGGGTCGGGTAAAGTTTATATGTAGTGAAATGCAGAAGTCCTAAGCACGTCCTTTGACGAGGTTTGATAGTTGCATTCCCTGGGTAACCTGAACCCCTGTCAGGATAATCACAAAACGTTAACCATCACCCTAGAGAGTTCTCTCTTGCCCCTTCTCAATCATTCCCACCCCATCCCTCCAAAGGAAACCAGTGTTCTGATTTTTTCACCGTAGGTTGATTTAACCTGTTTGAGAACTGTGTGTGGATGAGATCCTAGAGTTTGTTTATTATTTTGTGTAAGACTTCTGTTGCCAGCCGCATTAGTGTGCTAGGGCTCTTGTAACAAAATACCACAGACTGCGTAGTTCAAACAAGAGAAATTTATTGCCTCACAGTTTGGGAAGCTGGAAGTCCAAGATCAAGGTGTCATTTAGAATCTGTTCCAGGCTTCTCTGCTGGCTCCTGGAAGTTCTTTGCCTTGTGGCAGCATAATTCCAGTCTACACATGGCATTCTGCTTCTCTGTGTCCAAATTTCCCCCTAAAGACCTGTGGTCCTCCTAAGGACACCCATCATGTTGAATTGGAAGCGCACCCTACTGCAGGGTGACCGTGTCTCAACTAATGACATCTACAATGACCGTATTTCCAAATAAAGCTACCTTACGAATAAGGTACTGGGGATTAGTGCGTCAGTATACAAATTTGAGGGGGTCGTAATTCAACCCATGACACCAGCACCTGGGTTGTTTTATGTACCAGTGATTTGCTCTTACTGCCGAGTAGTGCTCCATTGTAGAAATGGACTATGGCTAAGCCAAGCTGTAGCAAGCCATGCTTGTTGATGGGCGCCGGTTTTGGCTGTCGTGAATAAAGCTGCTAGGAACATTTTTGCACAAGTGTTTCTGTGGACATGTGCTTTTATTTCTCTTGGATACATACCCTGACCCTGGGGAGGGGGCTAACCTGGGGACAGATGTGGAAGGATGGTCCTCTGAAGGCAGAAGGCCCAGCTGGTGAGTCCCCCTACGTTGGGTAGCGGCAGGACAGCTCTTCCCCAGTGCCGCTTCAGTCCGGTGGAGACAGCAGCTACAAACCACAGATCCTGCTTCTCAAAACTGGACAACATCATCATGTCTGTTAATTTAGTTTTTTTTTTTTTTTTTTTTTGAGACGGAGTCTTGCTCTGTCACCCAGGCTGGAGTGCAGTGGCACGATCTTGGCTCACTGCAACCTCTGCCTCCTGGGTTCAAGTGATTCTCCTGCCTCAGCCTACCGAGTAACTGGGATTACAGGTGCCCACCACCACGCCCAGCTAATTTTTGTAGTTTTAGCAGCGACGGGTTTCACCATGTTGGCCAGGCTGGTCTCGAATTCCTGACCTTATGATCCACCCACCTTGGCCTCCCAAAGTGCTGGGATTACAGGCTTGAGCCACCGTGTCCAGCCTGTTTAGATTTTAAGCCAATCTGTTGGTTTCCCTTTGAGGTTGGTGATGAAGTCCTTAAAGACCTAAAGACAGATCCGGTCACCTGGACCAGTAAGGAAGTGGGGAGCTGGGGAGATTGTCCTGTTCCCGGGACAGTAGTGACAGTGGATGAAGGACAGGACAGCAGCTTTTGAGGATAAAGGCGAGAGAAGGGACCCAGGGACCCATCGTGGGCCCATGATGGGAGCTGGGGGCTGGCCCAGGGTCACATTCTCCTTCATCCTCAAGGGAAGGTGAGTGGCCCATGAACTCTCAGGGCAGTGCAGGTCCTGATACAGCGACCTGGAGAAGCTGTAACCAAGCCGGAGAGAGTCACCGCAGAGCCCAAGAGGAGAGACCCGAAGATAAGCATCACCCTGTGCTGTCATCTCCGAGGGACGGGCGCTGCTGATAGACACGCGAAAGTCTAGCCTGCAGCAGATGCGAGTCTCAGATGCCTCCGTGGGCAGCCAGAATCTAGATGAACAACTATACTCTAGAATAATCTCAGCTGCCAGTAAGCCAGAGGGGCTTGGAGGGCGAGGAGTCCCTGTGATAACCAAGATCAAGTTCTAAACCAGCCAGCAGGCCTTGTGGGGCTGGCTCACCTTTCAGGCTGCTGGTGTTGGAAACATGAGACTGTGCCTCTCAGCTCAGGCAGGGCCCTGCCGGGGGTCCCACAGCTTCCAGGAGCCGGTAGGAAGCCCAGAGCCTGGCAAGGCCAGCAAGTAGGGAGGGGATACTGCTTGGCAGGAAGTCCTCGGGTAGGGAGTTGACGCTTGGTTTGCCCAGAACACCACAGCCCAGGGCTTTCTGTACCCAGGACTTCAGTGCCAACCCCGCTGACCCCATCCCAAAGAGGACAAGGGAGGGGGATGTCTGCAGCTGGAAGGAGTGTGCCAGCTAGAACAGTGACAGGGGCACCACTTTCTGGAAAATAAGGAAGAACCTAGTGTACATTAGGGCTGTGAAACTTGTGACCCACACACTAATTTTCTCTAGCACCTGGGCAGACATAGGCACTGGTGGCATCTCTTTTTATCAAGTACAGACAGAAAAAAATCAATTAAAATAATTTTGTTGTTATATAATGCACATGCTGTAAAATGTACTTTTATTTTTATTTTTATTTTTTTTAATTTGAGACAAGGTCTTGCTCTGTTGCCCAGGCTGGTGTGCAGTGGTGCGATCATAGCTCACTGCAACCTCCAGCTTCTGGGCTTAGGTGATCCTCCTGCCTCAGCCTCCTAAGTAGCTAGGACTATAGGCATGCCCCACTGTACCCCGTTAATTTTTTTTGTTTTTTTTTTTTAGATTTCTAGTAGAGATGGGGATCTCTGTGTTGCTCAGGCTGTTCTAGAACTCCTGGCCTCAAGCGATCCTCCCACACAGCTTCCCGAAGTGTAGGGATTACAAGTGCGAGCCATTGAACCATTTTATGCCTGGCCATATTTACCATTTGAACCATTTTTAAGTGCACAGTTCAGTGGCATTAAGAACATTCACGTTGTGTTGCAGCCATCACCATTTCTCTCCAGAACTTTTTCATCATCCCAGCTGAAACTGTGTATCCATTAAATACTAACCACATTTCCTTCTCCTAGCCCCTGGCAATGACCTTTCTACTTTCTGTCTCTGAATTTAAATCTACTTTTGGGAAGACACGTTGTTCTGGTCCTTGCATTGTTGATATTTAAGTTCCAACTGGCCAGCTAGGAAGAAAACCAAGCAAAATCTCACTCATCAGACCTGACTATTTTTTTCCTTAACTTGTGTCTGTCATGTGGGTGGGGCTGGGCAATTGGAAATATTTGGTATCTACACGACAGTTTTTCTGCCTTTGCCATCATCCTGTGCATATGCTTCTTGATAATTAGTAGGAGCGTTCAGTTAACCATTCATGGGATCTTTTCTTTTATCTGACTCTCCTCCGTCCCTTAAGGACATGGGCTGTGTCTTGTTTGTTTGTCCCTGTATCCCCAGCCCTGAGCACTATGCCTGGCGCTTAGGGTGCTCAATATTTATTTTCTTTTTCTCTTTTTCCTTTTCCTTTCCCCCCCCCTTTTTTTTTTTTTTTTGAGATGGAGTCTCGGTCTGTTGCCCAGGCCGGATCAGTGGCGTGATCTCGGCTCCCTGCAACTTCCACCTCCCTAGTTCAAGTGATTCTCCTGCCTCAGCCTCCCGAGTAGCTGGGATCACAGGCGTGAGCCACCACGCCCGGCTAATTTTTGCATTTTTAGTAGGGACAGGGTTTCGCCCTGTTAGCCAGGCTGGTCTCTGTCTCCTGACATCAAGTGATCCGCCCGCCTGGGCCTCCCAAAGTCCTGGGATTACAGGCATGAGCCACCATGCCTGGCCTCAATATTTATTTTCAATATTCCACAGATGAGGGCAATAAGGAGAGAAAGTGGAAGAAAAAGGATGAGACCTGTGACTTGTGGGCAGAAAGGGGAGGCAGGAGAACATTCCCAGTCTGCCTTTCACTGAGTTTTTACCTGTTCACTAGAACAACAAAAGGGAACCAGATGGGGAAACTCTGCTGTCAACTAAGCAAACTCTAAATTTAACATTTGGGGGACCCCCTTGGAGAGTAGTCAAGAGCTACGTGCTTCCCTTTTCAGAAAAATGCTCTCAAATATGCAATGCGTAAGCCCACAGTCTTAGCAGATTCCCAGACCTTAGGTCAACAGTCCTGTTCTAAGGCATAAATCACGGGCAGCATTTTGATTTTCATCTAGGGAACTTAGTTCATAAAGACCTACTGATCCATTAAAATTCCCACTTGATTTTGCCATTAGTAATCTCTTAAACAAATCCAAGGAAGCCAGAGGAAGTTATTTCTTGAATGCTTTTATACCAGTGCTTTCAAGAGTTCGTGCTGCTGACTCCAGTTTTTAAAATTATTGTTCTCATCTTCTGCAATGCCTCGAGGCATGTTTTTAGCTGAATAGCAATAATTATGGGATTGTGCAATACTGGAAGAAGCAGTAAAAATAAAATGTAATACTGAAAAAAAAAGTCTTTACTTCATCTAGGAAATTCAGTTTAAAGAATTTTTACCTCCGGATGTAACAGTGACTGTGCTGGAACTCAAATCAAAGATGGATGGGATCACCCTTAGGAGCCTTCCACAGGAAGGTCCCCTCTGCAGTAGGACTTAGGGCGCTCATGTAGATCCCTCTGCAGTAATGTGCTAGTTGCTTTTATAGTCAGGAGGCATCTAGGGAGACCGCTGATCTCCATGGCAACCTGGACCCAAATGAGCAGAGCTGGCCTCAGCCTGACTGCTCTGGAGGGAGGGAGGAAGCTGATGCTGTCTCCCGCCCAGGCTGTGTAGCCATTTCCCCCATACCCGCCCCCCCCCCCCCCCCGGAGGTCTGAGAGTGGCAGGGCTTCTGCTCTTAGCTTCAGCCAGTTCTCCTGGAGGTCATTAAAGGGAAGCTCTTCTGGTGGCAAGTTCTCTGCCACAATCTACAGTGAGAATTTAATGATAGCATCAGTCGTAGAGGCCCCTTGATCTCTGGAGAGAGTTCTGGGTGCCAAGGAACTTTCTAGAACCGTGGAGGAACCCTGCATGGACCTCTCAGAGTCCTGAGCAAAGAGGTGGGGAAAACTGTCTGGGCGTGCCCCGTGGTCTCATCACCCTGCCCCCAAGGGCAGCCTCAGTGTTATGACTTAAGGACTTGGGGGTTTACATAACATCCTGTTTTCTCAGCAAAGGAAGTTCCTTATTTCTAAATCTCATGGTCCCAGAAAACCCAGTTCCTGATCTGTCTGTCCTGTTAGGGCATTTCCATAATACAGCACGTGCTTAAGCAGACATTAAGTTAGACAATTAGGTCCCAGCTCAGCCTTGTCTTGACCTTTTAAGCAACATCTCTGCCCTCCCTTTTGCCTTCTCTCTTTTCCTTCTCTGTCACAAACACAAGGACTAGATGAGAATGACAGCCTGGGGTGATCTGATATGCCTCCTCAAGAAATACTAGTAACACAAACAACAACAGAAAAAACAAAGTGAAATTTATCATAAAGCACTTTATTTTATTTATTTATTTATTTATTTGAGATGGAGTTTCGCTCTTGTTGCCCAGGCTGGAGTGCAGTGGCGCGACCTCGGCTCACTGCAACCTCCGCTTCCCGGGTTCCAGCAATTCTCCTGCCTCAGCCTCCCGAGTAGCTGGGATTACAGGCGTGCACCACCATGCCCAGCTAATTTTGTATTTTTAGTAGAGACGGGGTTTCACCATGTTGGTCAGGCTGGTCTCGAACTCCTGACCTCAGGTGATCTGCCCGCCTTGGCCCCCCAAAGTGCTAGGATTACAGGCGTGAGCCACTGTGGCCAGAAGCACTTTAAAACGTATTGTTAAGAACAAATATGCAATCTTGCAAGAGCACACTATTAAAAAATTACCAGCTAACTAAAAGGTAGGCAAGTTCCGTATCAATATGATTGAACAATTGCACGGGAAAATTATTATTTAAAGGAATGGAAGTAGCCACTAGTACGTGTTGCCAGTAGATACTGTTTTATTCCTAAAAAGACAAATGAGAAAATGAGGTATTATGAAGGAAGTAGCAAGGGTAAATGCCACCATGGTACTTACTGCCCAGGGGCAGATGAAGAGCTGGTTTTTTTGTATTCTAATCTCCGTCACTGAAACTCATCAGTGATGCAGGACCCAAAAATAGAAGGACATTTTGGGTGGACATGTAGTTAATAATGACTTATGCAGCCCAGCACCTGTGTGGGCTGGCATTGTTCTAAGTACTTTTTCCTGTGTTACCTCATTTAATCTTCACAACAGCGCTGTGAGGTTGGTACAAGTATTATGTTGATTTTTATGGAGGAGGAAACAGGTGCAGAGAGACAAGGTACTTTGCCCAGGCTTCCTTTGTCAATGCCCACAGAGCTGGGGAGGGTGCCCACGTGTGTGTGCCTGTACCCACCGTGCATGCTGCCCGTCACGGGCAAAGGGGCTTCCATTTGCTGTTTTTGAATCATGGATTTATTCAGTGTCTGTGGGAAGTCACGCATGGGTCAGATTCCGGCCACAGCAGTGAATGCTACAGTCTGACCCCGTGGTGCTAATGTCAGGAGTGCGGGGAGTTGGCAGAGCATGGAGAGGGTGGCAGTCTCCTGCCGAAGCCCTGTGGAGTAGCCTCAGCTACCCTTTCACAGAGCGGGGTTTGCTCTCTGAAAGGTGAGGTCTTTCACTCGTGGTCATGGCACAAGGCTGTGGTACTTCCCGCTCCCGGAGCTCGCTGGAGAACATTCCAGCGGAGGCCTTGTGTGGCTCCTCAGCCCATACCCTCAGGAGAAGGAATGCCCTCCTCAGGTTTGGAATGGCTTTTCCTGGTCCTTGTTTCCAGTGGGGAATGAGAAGAGACATGAGTTGCGCCTGCTGGGCAGAGCCTTTGCAGGTCGGGCCTCCTGGGCTGCCTTGGGGGTGTTCCCTGAGGAGCCAGCCCTGCAGTGGGTGGGAGAGGAGCTTCTCTGAGATGTGTTATCAGGAACCTTGGCAGAGGTGGGCAGGTGACCTTCAGCTTTGCCCATGGCCTCTAGGGATTCGTATCTCATAAAGGACAGAAAAGAGGAAGGCGGCCTGGCCTTCCCCTCACCCTTCTCTCTTGGCGGTGTTGCGGGAAGGGAGGAGCAGCTCTTCCTCACCATCATTGAAGCCCAGTGTCTGGTGTTGTAAGGCCAGTGGTTTTCAAACCTCTGGGCTCAGAACCTTTGTTCAAAGCAAATGTTACCTGGCAGCCACACATCCACCCAGGCTGCCCTGTGAGGGATGCTCAGATCCATCTGTGAAGAGTCTGGAAACCCACATCTTCATTTCCCACCGTGGCCCTAACAGGGGAGACCCTTTGTCCTGTGCCTTCCCCTCCTGTTCTTTCTATGCGTCATCCTCTGCCTTCCTCATCCTTCCAAATCAGGTTATTCATCTCATGAAGAAAATACAGCTTTCTTTCTGTGACTCAAAACATCCTCTTTTGTGAGTTCTAAAACCATGCCTATTAAGAAATTTTAAATTTAAAATAATATTAAATGGCCAGTAGTTTTTACTGACAAATGATCATGGGACAAAGCCATTAGAAGAGTTTTTTTCTATCTCTTACAGAATCCCCTTCCTGTTAAAATATTACTCATTGAGAAATGAACCATCAAAAGAAAAATATATTGGATTTAAAAAAATACCTAATCCTTGGCAGGGCGCGGTGGCTTATGCCTATAATCACAGCACTTTGGGAGGCCGAGGTGGGCGGACCACTTGAGGTCAGGAGTTCGAGACCAGCCTGGCCAACATGGTGAAACACCGTCTCTACAAAAAATACAAAAATGAGCTCGGTGTGGTGGCAGGCACCTGTAGTCCTAGCTACTTGAGAGGCTGAGGCTCGACAATCACCTGAACCCGGGAGGCGGAGCTTGCAATGAGCCGAGATTACAACATTGCACTCCAGCCTGGGCGACAGAGTGAGACTCCGTCTGAAAAAAAAAACAAAAGCAAAAGCATAATCTTTTAGCCAGGTGTGTCTCTTGTTGGATAAGTCAGTTTGGAATCTTTTGGATGTTTTCCTTCTTCTACTTGCTCAGCCATAATAAATCTTTCATTTTAATTTTGTTCGTCAGTGCCGTGAGGTCCTGCCCAGTGTGATAATGGGCAGTTAGCTTGTCACAGTCCCGTCATCTCGCCAGCCCCTTGAGAGCTGCAGGAAGCTTGTGGTCCGTCTGGTTTCACATGATGGTCATGGAATCTCTTAGGGGCTGGCATGTTACCTGCACAGTGGGTCTGCATCTTGGCCTGTTAACGCCTCTCCCTGAGGCATCCCAGGAGACACTTACCAAAATGGATCATGCTCTCTTGTCAAGAGCAGCCCACTGTACTGCATTGCACCCCTGAGGATATACCCACAGATCAATGGGACAGAATCAATAAAGCAAGCCGAAAAAGAAATGAAGGGATCTAGTGGAATAAGCTTGGCAACTAAAAATCTTCCATGTGTACGGGATCTCAGAATCACTTGATAATATGCGCCACATACATAAGTACACATGCACACACACACATAGCCGTGTGAGTACACATATACAAGCTGTAAGGTGGTCATTGCACACCAACGTCCCTTTTGACAAAAGTGACAATTCCCCGATACTAGCTGGTCTCTTGGTTGCTGCTGTTTGTTACCTGTCATTGCAGGGAAGGGCTGTGATGGAGGGGGTTTTTGTTGACTTGGTAGTTCCTGTCTGCAGACCCCTTCATTGCTTCATTGGGCTCATTGGACAGCCTGCTGTAGCCACATGGGAACTCAGTTAGAGCCCGCCCTGTGAGCTGCACCTACCCGTTTGGGCTCCCCCACCCTGAAGGCATGATTCCCGTGTTCCACATCAGGGGACTCCTGTTAGGCAGGTGGGAAAGGAGAAACCAGACTGCCTGGAACCTGCCTACGGGGCCTGTACCCAGTGGGGCACCGGGGAGGTACCACCCATTCCAGTCGTTTGTTGAAAACTGTTCCCATTCTGAGGGAGGGGAGGGTAAGTCATGGTCTCTTTCTGTAAGAAATCAGAGGGGTGTGTGTGTGTGTGCGCGCACATGCATGCATCATCTATCTCCTTCTCCCCAACAAAATAACAGCTGGCATTCATAGAGCCTGTACTCTGAGACAGGGATGTTGTGCTTGACGTGTATTATCTAATTTAATCCACTTAACCCTGTAAGTTAGATGAAATATTATCCTTGTTTTACAAATGAAAAAATTAAGGCAGAGGTTATGTGTCACCTCTAGTACTCTAGAGTTTCTAATGCCCCAGGTAGGCTTCTTTTTATTATAGGATAGCTAGGGTAGGCTAGGCTAGGGTAGGGTAGGGTAGGGTAGAGTAGGGTAGGGCAGGGTAGGCTAGGGTAGGGCAGGGTAGGGTAAGCTAGGGTAGGCTAGGGTAGGGCAGGGTAGGGTAGAGTAGGGTAGGCTAGGGTAGGGTAGGGTAGGCTAGGGTAGGCTAGGGTAGGGTAGGGTAGAGTAGGGTAGGCTAGGCTAGGGTAGGGCAGGGTAGGCTAGGGTAGGGCAGGGTAGGGTAGGGTAGGGTAGGCTAGGGTAGAGTAGGCTAGGCTAGGGTAGGGTAGGGTAGAGTTGGGTAGGCTAGCATAGGCTAGGGTAGGGCAGGGTAGGGTAGAGTAGGGTAGGCTAGGGTAAGGCAGGGTAGGCTAGGGTAGGGTAGGGTAGAGTAGGGTAGGCTAGGGTAGGCTAGGGTAGGGCAGGATAGGCTAGGGTAGGCTAGGGTAGGGCAGGGTAGGCTAGGGTAGGGTAGGCTAGGGTAGGGCAGGGTAGGCTAGGGTAGGGTAGGGTAGAGTAGGGTAGGCTAGGGTAGGCTAGGGTAGGGCAGGGTAGGGTAGAGTAGGGTAGGCTAGGGTAGGCTAGGCTAGGCTAGGGTAGGGTAAAGTAGGGTAGGCTAAGGTAGGGTAGGCTAAGGTAGGGCAGGGTAGGGTAGAGTAGGGTAGGCTAAGGTAGGGTAGGGCAGGGTAGGGTAGAGTAGGGTAGGCTAGGGTACGTTAGGGTAAGGTAGGGTAGGGCAGGGCAGGGTAGGGTAGCATCTACACCAGTGCTGTGCATCGACCTTTCTGCAATTATGGGACTGTTCTGTGCCGCCCAGTGTGGCAGCAGCTATAGCCATATGTGACTGTTCAGCATATGAAATGGGACTAGTGTTTCCAAAAAGGTAAATTTTTAATATTCTTTAATTTTAGTTAAATTTCACTGTGACTAGTAGCTACTGTGGTGGACTTTCCCTGCAGCTGTGAGACCTTCCAGAACGGTCTCAAAGGCAGGATGTAGGACGCCTTGGACTCGATTAGCACTATTTGGTCACTGATTGATCTGAAAGATCTTTACTGAGCCCCTCCTAGGTACTAAGCAGCTCAGGCTGTGAGAATCTCTGAACTCCAAGAATTGCTCCATGATTCTTTTTGAACTGAGACCAGTAAGCAGGCGAATGTCTACAATAGTCCCGGATGTTGGAAAGGACTCTGGTGTGGACCTTTGATGCCTGCTGCCCCAGTGAGTGACCCAGTGTCCCCAGACTCGGGTGCCCCCTCCTCAGAAGGGCCCCCATCCTTCATGCCCCCTATCTTGCCCTTTCTCTGCCTCCATTGGCTTCTTTTGTTCCCGCCACCCCGCCCCTCCGCTTGGTTTATGAAGTCTCCTCTCTCCTCTTCCCTCCTCTGCCCTTGAATCTTTTCCTTCCCCCCTCTTTCTCTCTCTTTCTTTCTTTATCTCTCTCCTTCCTTCCTTCCTTCCTTCCTTCCGTCCCTCCCTCCCTCCTTCCTCCTCTCCTCTCCTCTCCTCTCCTCTCCTCTCCTCTCCTCTCCTCTCCTCTCCTCTCCTCTCCTCTCCTCTCCTCTCCTCTTCTCTCCTCTCCTCTCCTCTTCTCTCCTTTCTTCTTTCTTGTCTCTCTCTCTCTTTTTGATGAAGTCTTGCTCTGTCGCCAAGGCTCAATCTCGGCTCACTGCAACCTCCGCTTCCCGGGTTCAAGCTATTCTTCTGCCTTAGCCTCCCTAGTAGCTGGGATTACAGGCGCATGCCACCAAGCCTGGCTAATTTTTGTATTTTTTTTTTTTTTTTTTTTTTAGTAGAGACCGGTCTTCTCCATGTTGAACAGGCTGGTCTAGAACTCCTGACCTCAGGTGATCTGCCTGCCTTGGCCTCCCAAAGTGCTGAAATTACAGGTGTGAGTCACCATGCCCAGCCTGCCCTTGGAACTGTAAAATTTATTTGAAACTTTATTGTAATATGTGGTTACAATCACATAACATTAAATTTACCATTTAAACATTTTAAAGCATGCAATTCAGTTGTGTCAGCTATATCACATTGTTGCGTGACACTTCCCCAGAACTTTTTCATCTTGTAAAACTGAAACTTCGTGCTCATTAAACACAAACTCCCCCTTCCCCTACCCCTTGGCAGATACGAGTCTACTTTCTGTTTCTGTGATTTGGACTACTTCAGATACCTCACATGAGTAGAATCACACAATATTTGTGCTTTTGTGACCTGTTTATTTCATTTGCATGATGTCCTTGAGGTTCATTCATGCTGAGGCATATGTCAGAACATACTTTTTTTTTTTTTTTGAAACAGAGTCTTGCTCTGTCACCCAGGCTGGAGTGCAGTGGCATGATCTCGGCTCACTGCAATCTCTGCCTTCCAGGATCAAGCAATTCTCCTGCCTTAGCCTCCCAAGTAGCTGAGATTACAGGCACCCACCACCACACCTGGCTAATTTTTGTATTTTTAGTAGAGATGGAGTTTCACAGATGTTGGCCAGGCTGGTCTTGAACTCCTGACCTCGGGTGATCCACCCGCCTCGGCCTCCCAAAGTGTTAGGATTTACCAGTGTGAGCCACCGTGCCTGGCAGGGATCTGTTTCCTTTTTTAAGGCCACATTCTATTCCATTGTGTGTATAAATCACATGTCATGTATTCATTCATCCATCAGTGGACATTTGAGTGCTCTTGTCTTTTACCTTTTCTTCCTTTCCCTTCGTTTTCCCGAAAATGTCATATGAAATTAAAATATCTGAACCATTAATATATTAGCCGAGGAGCCGTTCATGCTTATTTCCTATCTTTTGGGCAGCAAGAGTTGAGCCTTTATGCCCTCCCCAGTCATTGCTACAAAATACACCAAATACGTTAGCTGGAGTGAATTTCTATTCTAACGAAACCTCTCATTGATTTTTTATTTCTCTGGGTCATTAACTTCCCATTGAATAAAGAAATTCCCCCGGCCTGCCCTGGGGGTTTCCCCTGCTCAGTGGCAGTTTGATGGGATTGCATTTGGGTGCTAGAAGTGGAAGCCCCTTAGACAGCAGTTTGCACAAGTTAAAGATTCATTTTCTTCTCATCCAGGAGTGGGGCTGTGTGTGGACAGTGCTCACCTGGCAGCCCCTCAGGGCCATCGGAGACCCAGGCTCCCCTGGGTTCTGACCCCCTCCTTAGGGTGGCAGCCAGAGCTGCATCCACCATGCCCAGGGTTCAAGCAAGGGAAAGGGAAGGGAAGCAAAAAGGGATGCACTCTGGCTTTACTGGCCCCCTGAATGGGCATCCCTGTGAGCTAGCTGCAAGGGGCTCTGCACACTTCTCATCATCCAGGCTGGGCCATAGGGACCCTCACTCCACCCCAGAGCGTGGAGAAGAGACGCATGGCTGCCCTGAGTAATGTGGGGATTCTCGTGGGGAGAGGGAAGCGGGGCGTGCAGGGCAGGCCTCCTGCAGTTCTGTATCCACCTGGTGGTCTTCAGTATTTACCTTCTTGGGGTTCAGGTGATGGAACGAAGACACAGCAGTTGAGCTCTATGTTCATCACAGTTATATTGAGTTAGGTTGGGCAAAGTCATGCCACTGTAACAAACAACCCCAATAACAAATGTGAGTTAGTTGGAGTCATGTCCTCATGTGTCATAACTCTAGGACCAAAGCTAGTGAAGCCTCCATTGGAAAGTTGCAGTCTCATTGGCGAGGAAGAGGGTGTCACAAATTAAGGACTGGCTCTTGAGGCTTTTATCTGGAACCAATGCTAGGAGTTGAGCCCACTTTCATTGGCCAGAAGTCACATGGCCACACTCAATGTGAAAGCATGGGTGTGTCCTCCTACCTCATGCTGAAAGGAGAGGACTCTGAAATATTTGATGACTATCACTGCCACAGTAGTTATTTGAATAGAGAATTATATCGTATTTTTATAGAAAAGAGTATAAGGAATTGAGTCATTTGCTAACTCAAAGTCTCTACATTATTTACACCTGAAAGAAGTTGAGATTGTCCATGTAACCACCTGACATACTGTTTGGCTTAATTTAAAGCACAGTGTGCCGAAGGAAATAAATAAACCTTGCCAAGTATAACTCATCAAATAATAGCATGTCAGGTGCCCAAATTTGGAAGACAGATTGAAGCAAAAGTCTGCTGCTATTGCAAAGCAAAGACAATTTGCTGTATATTAAACTTAAGGAATGATTTAAAGAGGATTCTTCCCAGGCATGATGCCTTGCTCGGCTTTTTTATAGAACTTGAAACAAGTGCTGACCTCTTAAACTTTTTTACTTTTTTCATGACAAGTGATGTGATTTGGAGTGAAGGTTGGACAATGGAAGGAGGGTGATGATCCGCCTAGAGATTTGTTATTGGTGAATTTCAGGACAGATCTTGGGTCTCTCTTTGTGAAATAATCATGTTTCTATTCTGTTGTCTAGAAGCATTTTGTAAGCAAAAGAGACTTTTTGTTTTTTATTAACTGTACCTTCGGGCGTTCTCTCCTGGTAAGCTCCAATTCCTAAGTTTATAAGTACATGCCTTTGTGAGGATTTAGTCAATCAAGTCACACAAGTTTATTAGACACATACTGTATGAGGAAGAATGATGGGAGTTACAATTGAGGGCACAGAGATGAATATATTTTTAAGCTCCTTGAATGCTTTTAAATTTAAGGGGTTCACACTCCCATTTGGAAGATACAGTGTGAACACCTGCACTAACACTATTTCTTTCCACTCTGGGGTGGGCCGTAGTGTTCATGGTCTCGGATAACTGTGCCTCCCTGTTGTATCTTGGCTTGACTCCCCCATTCCCTGAATTGGGGCTGGCTTTGTGACTTGCTCTGCCCAGCAGAGTCTTCCAGAGAGATATGTGTGATGTCCAAGGTTAGACCTTGCTCTCGTGGGACACTTTGCTGTCATGTAAAGATGCTCTGTCAAGCCTCCTGGAGGATGAGAGGCCACGTGAAGTGAGAGGCCCAGCCATCAGCCAGCACATACCACCAGATGTTCAGGTGAGGCTGTCAGCCCACCAGCCAGCGCCTCCCACCCCCCGCCCCTTAAACTGCAGACACGTGACTGAACCTAGCCAGCACCAGGAGGAGCAGATGACCTGCCCAGCTGAGCCCAGCCCATGTTGCAACCCCCAGAGTTGTGAGCATGAGAATGATTGCCATTTGGGCCTCTAAGGTTGGAGTGGTGTATTTGTGCCCTATGGATGATCAGTGTCCACTTCCTGCTCATGCCCTCTGTAACAGCCACACAGACCTTGCCACATGGCATAGTTTTTGGCACCATTTTGGATATGTTCTTTATTTAGTTTAGGATGCCCGTCTCCCCTTTTCCTCCTTGGAGCTTCTTTGTCCCATCTTCAAAACCCAGGTACTTCTCCAGATTCCCTCTGGAGTCCTCCATACACATCTCTGTTACTGGCACTTTACTTTCTACAGTACACTCTGCTGATTTGTTTTCAGATTAGTCTGATGCTGACCTCTGCAGGAAAACAGTCTATTTTCTCTCCCCTGGCTCTTGGGCCCCGACTCAGATCCTGACACACAGTAGGCATGGTGGGTTATTGGGTGACAAGGCATACAGAATAACTACTGTGCGATCATGAGCACTGTGCTGGGAGTCAGGGAGTATGGCTGACCAGTCCTGGCTGTCCCATACACTGAGACATGTGTGACAAATGACTCACCACTTAAGGCTCATTTTTGTTATCTGGGAAATGAGGACTTCTATCTTAGTCCACTTTTTGCTGCTCTAACAGAATACCTGAGAAGGGATTATTTATGAACAATAGAAGTTTATTTTGCTTATGGTTCTGGAGGCTGGGAGGTCCAAGACCATGTCACCAGCATCTGGCTATGGCCTTCCTCCTGTGTTATTTCATGGCAGAAGGCAAGAAATAGGAGAGAGGGAGGGAGGGAGGGAGGGAGGGAGGGAGGGAGAGAGAGGAAGGGAGAAGGAGGAGGAGGAAGGAGCGGGAGGGAGGGAGGAAGGGAGAGAGAGATTGAGAGAGAGAGAGAGAGTGATGAAGCAAGGTAAACTCATCCTTTTAATCTGGAACCAGCTCCCACAATAACTGCGTTAATTCATTCATGAGGCAGAGCCCTCATGATCTAATCATCTCTTAAAGGTGTCACCTCTTAACACTATTGCATTGGGGATTAAATTTCTAACACATCAACTTGGGGGACACATTCAAACCATAGCCAGTGCCACTGGCTCTTCTGATTCCAACTTTCTTATGTGGTAGAAGCAATAAAGACGCTTGGATTTCTGAAGAGGAAGAGCTGATAGCCCTGTGGTTTCATTTCTTCATTGGTTTTGGCTGTAGGCAATTGGGCTTCACTGTGTCTGGGAAAACACAGTGAAAACCAGGAAGACCCTTTCCACATTTGCTGAGCGCTGGCACGCAGTGTGCTGTGGAAATTCCCAGAAAGACTTTTCACACAGGAGCTCAAAGGGCCCCAGGTCACGAGTGCTCCAGAAAGCACCACCACAGCTCCTTGGTGACTCCCAGGATGTGTTGCAGAGGTCCTGGCAGCCTGGAGGGCGAACAGTTGAGAGCATGAAAAACGAGTGTCGAGGCTGTAGAGAGAGGCTGTAGAGAAAGAAGAACAGGAGACAGAACTCAACTCGGGGAGACAACTTTGCCTCTGGGAGCTTCTCTGAGGGGTTAAAGCAAAACACTGAAGAATCACAACCCCATCCTCTGTCCAGAGCAGAATCTGACTTGAGGATGCAGCTCTCAGGATCAAAAGCAGAGGGACTTGAGGGATCATGTCTTCCAATGCCCCCTATTTTATACTTGGGGAAAGTAAAGCCAGTAGAGGTGAAGTGCCTCACTACAGGTCATTGCAGCAGGCTAGTAGGAGAATGGCTAGTATGGCACTAACTCGGGTTACAGATTGAAGGGAATTTACCTTCTGGGCTTCTGGACCTCCAAAGAAGGCTGAGTGTGTGATGTTCTCTCTGTCTAAAAGAGAAGTAAAATGATGAGGAACTCAGATCTCACTTCTTGAACTCTGAGGTGTGGGCTTGAACCCAGACCTACCATTTTAAATTTACTGTTCTTTTCCCCTTTTTTCACTCTTTTTATCTTCCTTTTTCCACTGCTACTATCATTTTTATTATTGCTACTTGCTACTCCTAGTTGTACACAAACACTTACCTTTGCCATATGGAAGGCACTGTGCTAAGCTCTTTACATGTATTATCTCATTTCATTCTTCCAAGAACCCTGAGAGGTAGGTATTATTCCCTTTGTTTTGCCAATGATGAAACTGAGACCCAGAGAAGTTGAACATCTTGCCTGAGGTCACACAGCATTTAGTGGCAGTGCTGAGATTTGAAACTTCTGTCTTTCTGTCTCAGCATTCTTTTTTTTTTGAGATGGAGTCTCGCTCTGTCGCCCGGGCTGGAGTGCAGTGGTGCGATCTCAGCTCACTGCAAGCTCCGCCTCCCAGGTTCACGCCATTCTTCTGCCTCAGCCTCCCAAGTAGCTGGGGCTACAGGCAACCGCCACCACGCCCAGCTAATGTCTTGTATTTTTAGTAGAGATGAGGTTTCACCGTGTTAGCCAAGATGGCCTCGATCTCCTGACGTCGGGATCCGCCCGCCTCGGCCTCCCAAAGTGCTGGGATTACAGACGTGAGCCACCGCGCCTGGCCCTCAGCATTCTGTTAAGAGTTCTTGGAACTGCATCTCAGCTATGTCATTATGGAGTTGGTCGTCAACCATTAAGCCATTCTTGTTCTTTAGGAAAGTAGAATCTATATTATCTCCAAGATGATAGGACTCAACAAAGTAGGGCCTCCAAAAATTGAGGCTGTAAGGAATGCCCCGAATGCTCCAATTAAAGAGGAAAAGTGGAGGGAGGTAAATAGTTATTGGTAAGGAAATTTTCTAACTAAGCAAGCTCAGATTATTTAAACGATCTACCAAAAATAAGGTGAGGAGAATCAATTACGTAAGTAGTGATGACTGCAGAACTAGCCTAGACCAAACCTGGCTGATTGTGACAAATACTAAATACAAAAACAAAATAAAACAAAGCAAAATCGTAGACTGATGTTCAGAATAAGAACAAGGAAGTGTTGGACACGTTGGTTGGGCTCTTGGAAGGAGGAAAGGAAAGCAGCAAACACTAGCAAGCTGGTCATCTCAGGCCAACCATGTTTCCTTATCTGAACACATCAGTGCACTGATGAAACAGAAATTTTATCACAGCATACAGGGGGTTTTGGCAGGGCATCGATGATGTCCCTCCTTGCAGTCACTATGGAAGGAGCATGAACTGATACCTATACATTCAGGTGCCTGGTTGCAAAGAAAAATAGCAAGAAAGCTCATTAATGAAGGGTTGCGAATGCAGAGAGACGGTCCCCAGAATTCACGTTGGCAGTGCATCTGAAGATATAGATGGACTGCTTATGAAATCTAGAGTTCCTTCCAAAACAAATTATTGTGAAATTAAAATATTCTCTTTCTATTGGCAAAGCAAGTGAAGGCAAAGTCATGGGAACGTGGCGGACTTTAGAAACGCTTGGCCTCTCCTCCCATGGTGGCTGGTGCCAAGTCAATCTGTAGCTGATTATTGTCTCGAATATGTACTCAAATGAGCTGTGTAGCAGGCCATCTGCTGTCTCCTCGACTCAGCTGATAGGCCCTGGAAAAGGGAAATCCTGCCAAAATGCAAATATCGTACTAAACTGATAATATAGGGAGAGGAGCTACAGGCTGTGGGGGAATGGGGGTAGGGGAGGGAATGGGGCGTGGGGAAGAAATAAGTGACTGTCTTCACCCCTCCTCTATGTCTTTCCATCCTCCTGTGTTTCTTCCTGTTAGAGAAAGACCAGGTGTGGATCGGTAGACCCTGGTCACAATTGGAGACGCGGGGTCAGACTGGAAGTAGCCAGGGAATTAGGCTTGGTTGTGAGGATGCTGTTTGTAGCCTCTTCATTTGAATTCGAGAACTTGTAGCCTCTTGGTTTACACGGGCACGCTTGTCATGGTAGGAGCCCTTGTTAGGATTGGGCTTTTCTCAGTGCTGGAGATGGAGTTGTTGCACTCATGGGGCTACCACCTGGATTCCTCAGATTGCTTTAGAATGAGTCTGTGAGCCCCACCCCACCGGACCTCCCTCCATGGCATCCCTCCCAAGCATGGCTCAAGGGTTCTGAGTTGCTGTGTTGAATGGATTGGCTAGCGATCGTTTGCATGGGCATACTGCTCCATCATTTTCAAATGCTTTCATGTTCACTTTCAGTTCCTTTTAATATTTATAGACACCCCAAAAAGGCTGCCACTATTCAGTTGAAATAGTAATGCTAAGGAAACTAAGGATTCAAGAAGACTGTCCAAGGTCTCATGGCTGAATGAGTAGAAGACCAAAACTGTGATTACAAAGCTGTCACCAGCTCTGCCCCTTTAGGGTGAGTTACTGATGAAAGAAGAGTTGGCTCTGCAGACAGCAGTGAGGAGGAGTGAAGCCACCCAGGCATAAGGCACTGGGGAGCTGCGGGCCTGTGTCCAGCTGGAGCGCACGGGGCCGTCTGAAGGGGCAGTCGCTATGCATTGGTTGCTGACTGCCTGCAGGCCGTGGGCCAACCCTGCTAGCTCTTCCAAGTCTTCATGCATTGCTGGGAATCAGAGTTTTAAAATATTGACAGTGGATTCAGTTCTTTTCGAAACACTGTGCCCATTGCTCTGGATCAAACAAACACCATCCCACACAACACTCCAGTTGTGATCAGTGGATTAAAGCAACACTCCTTGGTGAATGAGGCTTCTTTTGATGGTGCTTGCATTTGAAAAGAGTTTTGTTGGAGCAATTTAGCTTCTAATTAATGCAGTCCGTGGGGGAGATGTTTTTTCATGGAGGCATCTTCTTGTGCCTGCTCCGGGTCCCTCAGCTTCAAGGAATGTTGGCTAAAGAGAGTGGGAAAGTGGGATGCAGTGTGGGTGACGTCACCTTGCAGCCTGACCATGCCTCCTCCGTCCTCTCTGCACAAGGTGACAACCCACCAGGATATGGAAGGGGAAGGCTGTCACATGTGCCTTGTGTGATCCACCCAAGTCATTACGAACCATTTTCTAAAAATCCTTGCACAGTGGGTAATGGGTATCTGAGCCACATAGTGTTGGGGCTGTTGCAAAACAGGTCCGCTTCCAAATTGCAGCCTTGATCATGTACTCCCTGCGTGGGAAAGGGGAGCTCTCCACAGTAAAGAACTCAGTTCTTGTCCTCAGATATGTGGTGGTGTGATGTGATGAGCAGACTTTATACTGAGAAAGGAATTTTGGAGGAATACAGAATCCAGCTAACTCAGTAGGAGTGATTAAAAAATACTGGAGGTGTGTGGTAAGGCAGATTCTCTTGATAGAGGAAATTCTCCAGGTCACCTGTGTTTTAATAAGCAGCATCCCTTTGCATTAACCTCAGTGGTTCTCAACTGGCTGCTTGGGGAATCCCTGTGAACTTTAAACACTGCCTGTACTTGGGCTCAGCCTCAGAGATTAGGATTTAATTGGTGTGGAGTCTGGTGAGGGCATCTGGACTTTCAACAGCTCCCCCACTGACGATGGTTGAGAATTACTACTCTAGTCTGTGAGTTTTAGACTTTGCTGTGCATCAGAAGCACCCAGGAGCTCGTTAAAATGCAGATTGCTTGACTTTGCCCCCATGGACTGAATCCTGGGTTCAAGGGGGAGCCCAGGAACCTGTATTTTTAAAAACTCTACCTCCAGCAAGACTCAGGTGATCATTGGCTTAAGTGCTTCATCACAGGTGCCCATATAGAAATACACAGATAGGTTATTTCATTATTTGCAATTAATACATATAAATACTTTAGTGTCCTACTTTTGACAAGCAGTTGAATGGGAAATCAATTTCCTGAAATGGATTTCAGTTTAGGCTAAAAACGTGTGATTACCTAAGTTCTTACTGCTAGAGAATTCGGACTGATAGGCCATGTTTTCCAGAGGAAGTGGGTGCAGAACGGGGTCCTGTCAGTGTCAACGCGGATGCATCCGGGTGTGTAGCGGTGCCTTTTGGTTAAACCCAGGCTTTCCCTACGAGAGGTCTTCCAGTCCATTAATCTGGTGTTAAGTTTCTCGGTTGGAATGGTGGTTTATAGAAGTGATGCCAAACAGCTGTAAATGCAAGGCTGAGAACTATTTGTCCTCTTCCTTTATTTTTAAGACTTCAGAAAACACCTTTCACTAAATTGGTAAACGAAGTTTTAGGTATTATTTTCTGATTAATGAAATCACCATAAACTACTACTTCTAGACTTCTGAATGTCATGATTTTATTTCTGGTCTTATTATATTTGTGTCTCTGAGTCTTAATGGCTAGAAATGCTTATAAGACAAAAACAATGTATGTTTTTTCCTGCATCAGATTCTTTTACACCTTATCTTGAAGTTTGTATAACTGGTCACTTTCTTTTTTTTTTTAATCACTTTTTGATAAGATAAAAATTTATGTTAGTTGCAGTCCAGGAAAGAGAAGGCACAAACACTGCTGATCAAATGTTACTAAAGCTTTTATGAACTCTTGAACCTCATTTTCCCTCCCATATGTACACAAGACGCACTTCATTCTTGCTGTTTATGCCTCTCGTCTAATAGAAACTTCACTTCTGACTCCAACCTTGTCTAATTATTAACACAGAGAGGTACTAGAAGTTGTCCATTAGCAAAGAAGAGAAAAATTATGTTTAGGGAACTAA
The DNA here is from genome assembly GCF_047675955.1 of Chlorocebus sabaeus. Classification (NCBI taxonomy): domain Eukaryota; kingdom Metazoa; phylum Chordata; class Mammalia; order Primates; family Cercopithecidae; genus Chlorocebus; species Chlorocebus sabaeus. The sequence continues at coordinate 10,369,751 of NC_132915.1, read as the reverse complement.
TTTTATAACAGCTTCAAATGGCTTTGATGTAACTCTACCAGATACCTCTTTTTATATCATCAAATACTTTGCTTTACCTTGGAGAATATTATCCCCAGGTTGGGACAGGAGATTTCCCATTCTTTTCATTATTTTGTTATGCAAAAAATCCCAAACAGCCAGTTGCACCTCTCGTAAATAATACGTTTTCCTCTGCAGAACTGTAATCTATGTGGCACCTACAAACAAGGGACTGCTTGAGGAGTGAAAACCTGGCTTAACACAGACATGTACGTCTTAGGGAATTCTTTATAGGAAGGAGGCAGTGATTTAGAAGACGAAAGATTTCATTCCAGAGATTGAACTGCCTGTACAGCTGTTCAAAATGCCTGATTCCCCAGATTTCGAGTACAGCAGAGAGGGGAGAGAAGCCATTTGGAAACACATAGGGTGACGAGTAAGAGTCTCAGAGAATTTTTTCTTCCCATCTGAAGTGTCGTATGCTCAGTTTGCTTCCCTTGCTTACATGTGGGACTGACCCCTGACTGTGCTGATAAGAGAAGAATAAGTAAGTAAACACCCCCAGGATTTGAGGCTGATAGAAAAGTCACTTGGTTTCAGTGAACTGGACTGGAACACGAGCCTTTTGTTTGCTCTTGAAAGTTTAGCACTTGAATTTCAGGTTGGGCTGTTTAGTTCATTAAAGAAAATGTGGATGCCTCATGCCAACGCCTGTTTTCTTTAGGCCTTGAGAATAGAAGGCATTGTGTATTCGGTACACACACACTAAGGGAACAGTGACTTAATTGTACCCTGGGAACAAAAGCCATTACCTGAGGACAAGATGGGGGACCCCAGGCTTCTGCTCCCTGTTTCTCTCTGCAGAGTCAGCGTTGCTGGGAACCTGGAGCAAGTGTCTGAACCGCTGCTGGTGTTTGCCTGTGAAATTGTAATCATGGACTGGTTTCTCCTGGAGCTGAAACATGAGGGAACTTGGCTTCCTGCGAAGAGACCCAGAGTCTAGGCCACATCCCCCACCCCCCAGCACACACACACACAAAGGCCAGAAGCAAAGCAGGAGGAGAGGGAAAAGGGAACACAGAGGGTTTGGTTCTCCCCATTTGATCTGTCTCCTTGCAAACGTTCCAGTGTCACAAATTGATGGTTGCATCCTGCGGTTGCCCATCTGTCTGCCAGCAGTCCAGCTTCAGCTGATGCCATGTAGAGAGCGTTTGCACACTTTCCTTACACGGTGATCCGTGGGCAGTGCGTGCGTGCCAATGAGAGAGTTTGGGGGCCTTCAGAGTTTTGGGGGATACCCTTGATTACTCTCTCACATGAAGGTGGTGCCTCTGTGTCCCTGGGATGGGGACATGGGGGTTGGAGGCCTCTCTCCTTCTGAGGGACTAAGTGGTTGGCTTTGCTGTTGGCTCGAGCCAGCTCTTTGGTTGCAGACCCTGGAGTCCCAGGGATCTTCCTTCCCGGGGTTTGTGTTTTCTTTTGCCTTTGTGGATCAGTCAAGGCCACCTTTTAAATGTTCTTTGTTCGCTGGGGAGGATTCTGTCATGCCAAGGGCCGGAAATAAAAAAGTCACAAGTCGAAAGATTTGATCAGCATTGGAAACTCCCATCCCTCAGTGGTTGTCTTGAATTTTGGTAAATCTAGACCGGTGAATATGGTGGTTAATAATCATAGTAGTAGCAGCAAAAACAAAGCTGGCATTCATTAACCTCTCACACTGCCCTGTGGCCTTTATACATCAACACTTTTAATCCTCATAGTAAGAGGTCTTTATTTTTTTTAAATGAAGCAAATGAAGAGCAAGTATGTAGACTGGGTTCTATGACAATGGCTACTAAATATAATATATTTTCCTTGAAGTCGTGCCATTATAAATGGGAGCCAGCTTTTCTCAAATTTCAGTGTGCTTATGAGTCACGTGAGGATCAGGCAGATTCCAATTCAGTAGGCGATATTGTTTGGATATTTGTCCCCACCCAGATCTCATGTTGAATTGTAACCCTCCATGTTGGAGGTGGGGCCTGGTGGGAGGTGTCTGGGTCATGAGAGTGGGTCACTCCTGGCTTGGTGCTGTCCTGGTGATAGTGAGTGAGTTTTGGTGAGATCTGGTTGCTGAAAAGTGTGTGGTTCCTCCCCGTCACCTGGCTTGTGCCCTCCCCATGTGAAGTGCCTGCTCCCACTTCACCACCCCCCAAGAATAAAGGCTCCCTGAGGCTTGCCCAGAAGCCAAGCAGATGCCAGTGCCATGCTTATACAGCTTGCAGAATCGTGAGCCAATTAAACTTCTTTTATTTGTAATTTACCCATTCTCGGGTATTTGTTTCTTGCATTGCGAGAACAGCCTAACACTGTAGGTCTGGGCGGGGACTGAGATTCTGCATTTAAAGCACACATCCAGATGAGGCCCATGCTGCGCCCACAGAACGCATTGAGTGGTGAGGTTCTAAGCTAGAGATTGCCAAGCCTGGCTGAGATTCTGAAACACACAGCTCTCCTCCCACCTTCCAGATGCTGATTCTGAAGACAGGAGTTTCGCTTTTACAACACACAGAGCAAACTGGGGTTCTAAGCTTATCTGTGATCTCTGCAAGGCCACACAGACAGCACCAGGCTCCTAGGGTTCAGAGCGCCTACCCTCCTCATAATACCTCTGACTGCATGTTAAATGGCTCTGACTGCATGTTAAATGGTATCGTGCTGAAGGCTGTGCACAAGTTCGTGTCTTTCCTTCTCGCTGACATCTGCCACAGCTGACAAACCCACCTTGGATGCCCAGGGGAATGAGCTTCATTTCCTGCCTTGTAACCTGAGCCAGGTCTTCCTCCAGGCGAGCGCATCGTGCACTGCACATTCCTCATAGGAGGCACTGAAGCTCTGTCTCTCCTGGATGGAAACCCTGCTCCCTGGAGAGATGGGGACACTGGCTTTCTGTTCATTGCACACAGTGATATGGTAATATAACATCCAGAGATGATGGGAGAAGGAGCAGAGAGGGAGGGAGGGGTGCGTTTGCAAGAGTGGGAATATGTGGCTCTGAAGGAGGTGTGTTTGCAGAGAAGGACAGCACAGCTGAGGGCTTCCCCAACATGGCTGGGCTGTGCTGTGCTGCCTCTTCCTGACCACCAAGGATCAGACTTCTGGAAGAAGAAAGTGGCTTCAACTCCAGTCAGCACTTTATGTCAGTGTCCTGTCACCTCAGGACCCTGATCTTCTTCTCTAGTTACTTCTGTAAAGCTCCAATACTCCAAGTGTCCAGGAATTGACCAAGCTAGGGAGCCAGTGTCCAGGAATTGACCAAGCTTTGAGAAATGCTCTTGCAGGATTGACTTCATGCCCCTTATCTCTGTAATTCTAATGTGAGCTCACCTTTGATTATTTGGAGTTTTGAAGGTTTCTTTAGAGATATTTTCATTACTGAATGCTTAGGATTAGTTTGGACTGCTTGTGATAGAAAACCTCAAATAATAATGACTTAAAGAAATAGGACTTTATTTCTATATCATATAGAAGGAGTCTAGGCTGATATGGCAGCTCTGTGATATCAAAGACTTTGGCTCCTTTTATTATGCCACTGTGCTATCCTAAGCATGAGATTTTGACTTCATGGCCCAAGATGACTGCTCATGCATTAGCCATCACATCTTCGTTCCACCTAGCAGGAAGAAAGAAGAGAGAAAGGAAGGCATGTCCTTTCCCATAAAAGACATTCCTTGGATATTGCACACAATAATTCTGCTTACATTCTATTGGTCAGAACATAACAACATGGCCACAGCTAGCTAGTTATGTGGCCATAAGGAAATCTAGGAACAGTAGTCTTTTTACCAAATGCCAGATTCTCAGCTAAAAATTGGTAATTCTAGGACCCAGGACACAGTGAAGGTCAAATATTGGGATAAACAACTACTGTCTCTGCCTCGTTGGAGTCTTAAGGTCATTCAAACCTAGGTAATGTTTGGATTTGGTCCAAAAATTTCCAACAGATGCTTCCCAGGCATTTTATATATGTCACGGGAGGTTTGCAGTCATGCTGGATCTCTTAATCATTCCTCCAAGAGGAGGCAGAGCTGGCCCTTAGAGGTGATATTAATTAACCATGGCTTAATAATTTAATTAATTACGGCTGGCATGGAGTGCAAATATGAGGAGAAAACTGCTGGCAATCATCTAAGTTTGAAGGTAAAAGGTGGCCAGGCGCAGTGGGATTATTCACCTGTAATCCCAGCACTTTGGGAGGCCAAGGTGGGCAAATCACCTGAAGTCAGGAGTTTGAGACCAGCCTGGCCAACATGGTGAAACACCATCTCTACTAAAAATACAAAAAAAAATTTAGCCGGGCGTGGTGGTGCGCACCTGTAATCTCAGCTACTCAGAAGGCTGAGGCAGGAGAATCACTTGAACCTGGGAGGTGGAGGTTGCAGTGAGCTGAAATCATGCCCTGGCACTCCAGCCTGGGCAACAGAGTGAGACTCTGTCTCAAAAAAATAAAATAAGGCCAGGCGCGGTGGCTCACACCTGTAATGCCAGCACTTTGGGAGGCTGAGGTGGGTGGGTCACCTGAGGTCAGGAGTTTGAGACCAACCTGACCAATATGGTGAAACCCCATCTCTACTAAAAATGCAAAAGAATTAGCCAGGCGTGGTGGTGTGCACCTGTAGTTCCAACTACTCAGGAGGTTGAGGCAGGATAATTACTTGAATCTGAGAGGTGGAGGTTGCAGTGAGCCAAGATTACACCACTGCACTCCAACCTGGGCAACAGAGCGAGACTCCATCTCAATAAAACAAAACAGGCCGGGCGCAGTGGCTCAAGCCTGTAATCCCAGCACTTTGGGAGGCCAAGACGGGTGGATCACGAGGTCAGGAGATCGAGACCATCCTGGCTAACCCGGTGAAACCCGGTCTCTACAAAAAATACAAAAAACTAGCCGGGCAAGGTGGCGGGCGCCTGTAGTCCCAGCTACTCGGGAGGCTGAGGCAGGAGAATGGCGTAAACCCGGGAGGCGGAGCTTACAATGAGCTGAGATCCGGCCACTGCACTCCAGCCTGGGCGACAGAGCGAGACTCCGTCTCAAAAAAAAAACAAAAAACAAAAAACAAAACAAAACAAAATAAAGTAAAATAAAATAAAATAAAAGTAGAAGGCAAGATGCATACATTCATAACTGTTCTCTCATGCTGGTCTCAGCTTACTGGGGATGTGCACGTGTGTTTAGAGCCCGGCAAAAGAGCTTTACAATAACAATCACAGCAGGAGTAGAAAAACAGGCCTCGCGTCAGCACCAGAGGGAATGCATGGGTCTGTGTCAGCATCGAGTGCTTTATGGGGTGTGGTGAGGGCAACAAACCTTAAGGAGTGTGTGGGTTCTGAGATCCTAATTTCGAGAAAACAAAGCCCCGAGCTGGAACTCCCAGGCATGTCACTGTTCCTCCATGGGGGTTACAAAGGAGTAATTTGAAGAGTGACATCAATATTATTTAAATGTGGAGAATCAAATAGATTTTGAGAGCTAGTGCAGGACTGAGTGGAAATTTTCCAGATTTCTGTACAGATGAAGACTCATAAGAGGGCTCAATGTTATCTCTCCCTCCTGACTTTTTTTTTTTTTTTGAGACGGAGTCTCGCTCTGTCGCCCAGGCTGGAGTGCAGTGGCCAGATCTCAGCTCACACAAGCTCCACCTCCCGGGTTCACACCATTCTTCTGCCTCAGCCTCCCGAGTAGCTGGGACTACAGGCGCCCGCCACCATGCCCGGCTAGTTTTTTGTATTTTTTAGTAGAGACGGGGTTTCACCGTGTTAGCCAGGATGGTCTCGATCTCATGACCTCGTGATCCGCCCGTCTCGGCCTCCCAAAGTGCTGGGATTACAGGCTTGAGCCACCGCGCCCGGCCCTCCTGACTGTTTTTGACCTGACAGCAAACACAAATTATTCCGTTTAGAAGAGAATGTATGAAGAGTGCTAGAAAAATAGGAATAATTTTCTTCGACCTAATCATCTCAAACTCAAACAAAACAACCCTCACATTCTCAGGCATTAAGGAGCTCCCTGGCAAGGGAAGTCCAGGGCGGAACAGAAGGTACAGATAGAATTTATACCACATGGGGCCCACGACAAACCCAGCCATGCCTGGGAGGAAGGCTGCAAATGCAGTGAAGTCCTGAAACCCAAGAAGCCAAATCTCAATTTCACGTGCCTTACAAATGCCTTCTGTGGTTCAATGTTTTGCTTTTTCTCTAACAAGCTCAGGTTAGTGGTAGTCAGATATCTCAGCGTGAGCATCTCTCTAATGTTAGCATTCAGCATTCCAAACTTGGGTGGACTTCGATGAGCTCATTCTTCTTACACATACACACACGTACACACATGTACGCACACACGCACACACGTGCGCGTGCACACACACACACACACACACACACATGAGTCAGAGTTAATGAAAATGTGTTTGAGTTTGTGCTAAAGGCAAGCTGAGCAAATGTTTTCCTGTAGTGACTGTGTTACGTCATTATCTGTGCTAATAATTATAAGAATAAAAAGCAAAGCACAGTGGACTCCTATATTTGCTCTTATGTTTTCTACTGTCATCTAAATCATGTCTCTTCAGACACATGTTTGCTTCTGGGGATGGTTTTATCTTGTCAAGTGTGTTTGTTCTTGGAGGCAGGAAAGCAGGCTTGGGTGACTGGTGAGCCTTAATTGCATTTTGGCCTCTGCCCCTCATGAGCTGCCTGTTACTGATAAATTACTGTGTTTCTCTGGATCTCGTTTTTTCGTTTTGTTTTATTTTATATGGAGTCTCTCTCTGTTTCCCAGGCTGGAGTGCAATGGCGCTATCTCGGCTCACTGCAACCTCCACTTCCTAGGTTCAAGTGATTCTCCTGCCTCAGCCTCCCAAGTAGCTGGGATTACAGGCACCCGCCACCACACCTGGACAATTTTTGTATTTTTAGTAGAGACAGGATTTCACCATGTTGGCCAGGCTGGTACCAAATGTCTGACCTCAAGTGCTCCGCCCTCCTTGGCCTCCGCGCCCGGCCCTGGATCTCGGTTTTAATTGACCTACAGTAGAAATGGTGGTGCCCTCCTTATAGCACTGCTGTGAGGACGAGGTGAGCTCCAGGTATGGACATGCCGGATGCAGCCCAGTGCCCAGCAGCCTGCAGCTGCCCCATAAATGGGCAATTCCTTTTTCTTCCTTGATTGTCCTTTTGCCTTCTTTGGATCAAAACTTGGCTGCTCAGTGTTTAGGGGAAGAGGCAATATTCTGGTTTGTCACTCAAATATGTATGGGAATCTGGTATGGAACTCAAGGTCAATGAAGCGAACCTAAGAAGCTGTGGGTGTACAGCTGTGGTTCTCAAAGTGATGATAATGAGATGCATTATCAGAGACCACTCTGGACCTGCATCATTATCATCACCACCGGGAAACCGGTTAGAAATGCAGATTCTCAGGTTCCACCCCAGACTTACGGAATTGAAAACTCGAGGTGGGGCCCAGCAATCTGTGTTTTAACCAGACTTCAGGTGATCTGAATGCATGCTAACATCTGACAGCTACTAGTCTCTATGTCCATGAGGCTCTTTGAATCTTAGACTTCCCTGAGGAACATTTAAAAATACGAAAGTATTTTAAAATACAAGAGATGCTGATTTAATGAGTCTGGGGCAGAGCCCAGGCACCAGGATGTTTTAAAAGACTCCATCAGTGATCCGGCACAGTGGCTCACGCCTATAATCCCAGCACTTTGGAAGGCCAAGGATGGTGGATCACCTGAGGTCAGGAGTTCGAGACCATCCTGGCCAACATGGTGAAACCCCATTTCTACTAAAAATACAAAAGTTAGCTGGGCGTGGTGGTGCGGGCCTGTAGTCCCAGCTTCTCAGGAGCCTGAGGCAGGAGAATTGCTTGAACCCGGGAGGTGGAGGTTGCAGTGAGCTGAGATCGTGCCACTGCACTCCAGTCTGGTGACAGAGCGAGACTCCGTCTCAGGAAAAAAAAAAAAAAAAAAAAGACGCCACCAGTGATGCCTGTGTGCAACCAGGATTGAAAAATTCTGCTCTAGAGAATTTCTGTCTGGGTCTCTCCCTTTCCCCTCCCCTCCTCGTAGGGGTGGGGGTTGGAACTGGAGGAAGAATTCTTTTGAAACAGGTGCTCAGAGGAGATGACAGGGATGCGGCGAGAAGCTACCCACAGGCCATAGAACATTTCCATTGCCTTTACCTCATTTCCTGGTGCTCTGATATTTTTTGATGGCAGCCTTCTTCTGATTTTAAATGTAACTCATGCTCATGTAGAAAGTTTGAAAACAACATAGAAAACTTTGAAGGAGAAAATAGGACTCTCTCGTAATCCCATCCCCCGAAAGATCCCATTAAATGTTAACATTTTGCCGTATTAGCTTGCAGCCTTGCATCTATATGTCCTTTTTAGTAGAAAATTAGGATCATACGGATGTATGTAGTTGCATGGCTTGCATTTTTAACCGAATATTACATTATGATAATGCATGATATATTTTTAATTTCATTTTCAAAGCTGGCATCAGATTGCACCATGTGAGTTTATCATAATTAGCTCAGCCGTTTTCCTCTGGTGAATGTCTTCCATGGTGGGTACAAATATCCTTGTAAAGCAATCTTTGATTGCTTTTCTGATTATTTCCTTAGGATAGATTCCTAGAAGTAGATGCGCTGAGCCAAAAGTTATAAACATTTTAAAGGTTCTTGTTACACGGAGCTAAATTTGTTTCCAGAAGGGTTGTGTTGTCTTTACTCCCACTCTGAATAAGACAGTGCCTGTTTCCTTGTACTTTTGCTAAAGTTGGCTATTATCTTAAAATACAAAACCCAAACAAAACCAGAAAATAATCCTATTTGCCACTTTGCAGAGCCAAGTGTCCATGCTCTTGACCTTTAGCAGCTCTCTGTGAATGTGGTGACAGATTCCTACACCCATGTGTCTTCATCTTCCTTTTACTCATCTTTCAGAGTCATGTTTATCTTTCAATGTCTGACAGCTTTAGTTTGGGGATTTTCGTCTTATCTTGGGATTTGAGGCCATCTGGGCTTCTCAGCTCTGCTCTTGCAGCTCCATCTTTATTGTATCTGGACTTCATCTCTAATGCTTTTGTACCATTTAACCTCTTTGTGCCATGCACACCAGCCTAGACCAGTGTGGCGTTTAGGCCACCTTCATAGAGGTCCTTAATAAATGCTCTGGGATGTTGCAGCAAAAGGCACACATAGCATTGCAAAGTTAAATTATTCAGGCTCACCCAAGTGTATGTAATCTATTTCAAGGTGACACTGCACCCCCTCCCCATCAATACACACATTTCCCCACTCCCTTCACATACACTCAAGTGCACTTCTTCAGTGCATCATAAAGGGAAGCCTTTGAGGGCCTCTGACTAAAATAATCAGAGACTCCATCTTCTTAGACTTTCTTGATAAATGATGTTTGATTGAAGCGATGAATGACTTGTTGCATACTTTCCTTTCAAACTGAGTGTGCATTACCCAGATAGAGAAGAGGAAGAGCACATTTCCACCCTTTCATTTAACATCTTGCAGTCATCCTGGCTTGTCACAGTGGCAAAGCCATGTAGGTTAATAACTTTAGCTTTGGGACCCTCCCAGAAGAAGCTCTGTGCTGGAAAGGTGGTGGGGAGATAGTAGATCCATCATAGTTTTAAAGCTGCTTCTGGCACTTTTACACCCTAGTTGCTCTACTTTGTGAATAACAGCAGAGGCACCCAGAATTGAGCATCACTTGGGAGGTAGAAAAGCTGAGAAGGACAAGAGCGGAAAGAAGAATTGAAGTCTTCTTCTACTCTGGCTACAGATTGACACATTCTCTTCTATTATTTCAAAGTGATTCTTCTATTTCTGTTTTTCAATTCAGGGAAATCGGCTGCAGGAATGAATGATCGCCTTACTTTTATTCCAAAGGTTTCTGAACATGTTTTGTCCTATTCATCCATCCTTCTATCCGGCCATCCATCCATCCATCCATCCATTCCTCTAATAAAAATGTATTAAGTAGTATTATCCAACTTACTACTAGGAAGTAGCCACTTGTGGATCAAGGTTTTCTAAAGCCTAGCAGTGATGGAATGAATGTGTGTTAAATGTCTGTAGGCCCAAGTGGTGGCTTGGTGGGGACTCACTGGTATATAGAGAATGCTGTTTTCGTTGAAACTGGACTGTATGAAAAACATGGAGAATCATGTCATTATATAAGGCCTCGTTATTTAATGGCAGTGGTTACAGCAGATAAAGCAGTTGAGGAGGCAGGCAGGGAAAATCCTTAACTGTGGGTCAGAGAACTTCACCGTCACTGATGAAACTGCCCTGTGTGCTCTTTCTTCCTGATATTTCCTTTAAGTTCCTATTTTTAAAAATAAATAAATAAAAAGGGGTGTCATTATGATTAGCTCATTCTGGGGATGTGGCTGGATAGTGACCCCCAAACATATCCTCCTCCTCATCCCTGGGACCTGTGAATGGTTACCTTCCATGGTAAAAGGGATTTTCCAGAGATGGCAACTGGAAACCTCCATGGGGGTGGTTCCCAATGGAAAGCAATCTCAAATATTTTGTTCTCATAAACATATTTTTACTTTTTAGACAACTTGTCCTAGTTTTGTGTTTGGAAAATATGATCTCCATCGCAGACGACACAGGAATGAATTCTGTCCTCTATCTCTTTATCTTTGGAGGAATTTCTTGCTTCATAGTTGACTTCATTGGATATTGAGCACTTACTGTATACAAGATTATATCTATAGCTAGCATAAGACCAAATACAAAGATTAATACCTGCTCCTACTCTATATGACTTTACTACCTGCTCTAAGGCTCCCATCACTTTGGCCTTACGTGATATCCCAATAGTGATTAGATTGCCCCTGTAAAGAAGACACATATGGCTCTCCCACGTAGCACCGAGCGGTTAAGCTTCTAAAGAGGTTTTCTGAAGTTTTAAGGGGAAGCAGTGCTCCAAGTATGGGTCTGTCAGCATATGGGGACACTTAATGTGAATATTTGATCGTTATTTTAGCGTGTGCCCTTTGTACAACTTGACATTGACACTACTGTGAAATGTAAATTGCACAGAACTCCATGGGACCACTAAACCCTCTCCCAGTCAGCAACAGTTAGCAGAATGAACGCGTGACCCAGTTAGATAGCCATCGCATAGCTTATCCGAGTTCTCTCCGCTTGCTTTCAGTCTCCTTAACCGCTTTCAAAATTATCATGTAAAAGTCTGTTGCACACTCTTTACCTCGCTGTTCAGACTAGCCTGCAAACGTCCATATCTTCAGAGACACCTCTGTTCCTTGGACACACACTGCTTTCCTCAAACTGCATAGTTGTGCTTTTGTTTTCATTTTCCCTTCTGAGGGGAGGAGCGGAGACTAGCAATGAATGGCACCTGGCTAGGGGTTACCCTTGAACATCCTGATATTAAGTAAATAGGCAAATAAAGTCTCTTTGTAGGCAAATAAACCCTGGTTTGCCTGAGTACAAGCTATGATGATGGAATCAAGCTGTAACTTGAAAAAAAAGAAACTTAGTTAATTTTACTTACAACGATATCCTGAAATCAAAATGGATTTAAAATTGCATAGTTATCATGACCAATAATTAGGCTCCACAACCTGTGGTTTTGGAGGCTTTGCAGCCCATTTCAGCTGTTTGTGTGTAGTTGTAGCTCATTTGGGTTGTAAATTAGAATCTGATTCTTTCCTCCTAACTACGCTAGTTCCCTTCTGGCCCCGTGGAAGATAAGCCATTCTGGGTCAAAAGCAGTGTGCTCACATGACCAGCCTGCAAAACAGAGTCAGCCTGAAAACTTCCAGGACTGGGCTGATTTGGAAACTTGGAGAAACTTTGCTACACAGGAAGATGTCTGCCGCCAGGGAACAAACCAGCAATTCATCTTGTGCCTTTCATCTGGAGTAGATCATGTGCCCTGAGGTCATATGTATTTTTAAACATTTATTCCCACTCATTTTCTTTAATTTGAGACTCTTGGGCTTAATGTAATAAGACATTTTAACTGAAATTTAATTTGAATAGGACCTCGCATATAGAGTTCGGTGCTCTACAAAAAATAACCAACGTTTAAAAAGAAAACAAATCCAGGCGGCCTTCAAATATACCACTTAAAATGATCAACTTTACGTTTTTTAACAAAGATTGATTTTGTGCTCTGCTGGAATGTGGCCCTGTACCAGGTGTAGCCTTCTCCTCCGGTTCCTGTTTTTAATGAACTGGAGTAGCTAGTGAGATCTGAAATGGGTCTACATAAAACAATTCTGAAAGAGTTGCTAGAATCTTGGCTTCTTTTCTGATTGTACCAAGCGGTGAAAGCAAAGTGGAGTTGGAGGTGAAATGAGTTATTATAAAAGGCTAGGTACGTCATGAAAAAGCCAGCAGAGAAACAGCGATCATTACAGTCTCTGGGACTGAAGCGTCTAGCCTGTTGGAGCTTAGAAATGGTTGACTTTGAGTGACAGTCTTCCCTGCTCTTCAATACGGTGCTCAAGACCTAAAACATGTGGTCAGGAGCGGCTGGCAAGTTTGTTGAGACTGATGTGCCTCCTCAGTTGTTTCTGATATGTTTACTGATGGCCGTGAAGTGTTTCTCCTTACTATGGTCACACTTTGCCAGTTTTCCCACCTTCTTCTTTTTTTTTTTTTTTTTTTTTTTTTTGAGATGGAGTCTCGCTCTGTTTCCCAGGCTGGAGTGCAGTGGCGCTATCTCAGCTCACTGCAAGCTCCGCGTCCCGGGTTCAATCAATTCTCCTGCCTCAGCCTCCTGAGTGGCTGGGACTACAGGCATGTGCTACCACTCCTGGTTAATTTTTGTATTTTTAGTAGACACGGGGTTTCACCATCTTGGCCAGGCTGGCCTTGAACTCCTGACCTCATGATCCACCCGCCTCGGCCTCCCAAAGTGCTGGGATTACAGGCATGAGCCACCGTGCCCAGCCAGTTCTCCCTGGTTCTAAGGGGGTCACTGTACCATAAAAGACCTTGAGAATACTGGGTGATCAGAACCACAGCAGTAGCAGCTGCTGCATGGTAAGTTCAGACCCCAGATTCCTTCATCTTTTGTTAAAAAGTGGTTGACCTCTGTGATCTCAGGATTTGTCTTCTCCAGGTCAAGAGTATATACCGTTTGCCACTTTAAAAATGGCATGCCATTTTTCTTTCTGTTATTTAATAGGATGAAGGAAATCAGAAAAGAAATGGTAAATAAGGAGAAAGACTCTTAAGGGGTTGCAATTCACAGCCAGGTTGGGGAAGAATAATATTTCATTATTACAGATTCCCCCTTTATTGTGGTATTTGAGAAAAATGCCCTCCCATCGTACTATGCCTGACACTTCAGTGTTCAAGGAACGCTCATTGAATGGGTTAGTAAATCAATGAATGTAAGTAGCAGTCACTGAGAATGCAGGTAGAGACCCCAGTTGTTCCTCAGCTTATTTAAACCTGCCACTAGGCAGGAGCACTCAGCACTCTACCTGCAAGTGCGTGCAGCAAATGTAATGAACCGCAAGCAGCAGGCTTGCTAATTCTTACAACTGAGGCAAGCAAGGGGAAATAATGAATATCGGTACTGGGATCACTTGAAAGTGGAGAAGAAATGAATTGGCCCCAAGTTTAAGAAATGCGATGCGTAGAGAAAGAACAGACTCCGGTGAGCAGTGACAATCTAAGCTTGTAGCCTTCCCCTTCATCTCCCCACTGTCATAACCTGCACCCCACCTTGGAGTTCCTTGACCTCCTCGTTTCCAGCCACCTTCTCTTCCACCGCACTGCTGTCACTGGAAGCTCCACCCGAACCTCCATTTCCAGGCAGCCATACTCACAGTACCTCCTTCCCACGGACTAGCCCACCCTTTCCATGATGATAGCTCTTCAGCCTCATTGGAACCTTCCAGCCTACCATGTTTTCTCTATCATTGCTCTTCTTTCTTCTGTCCATGGGGATGGAGGTGGAGGTGAGGGTAACTATGAAATAATTAAGATCATGCAGAAAATCCACCTACCAGGGAGGACCACACTTTTAAAATCAGCTGAATCACAGTCTCTATTTTTATTTAATATTGGGGCTGGATATATTTTTGTAGCCATATTATTAGTATGCTGCATACAAATCTTTTTAAAATTATTTTTTAAATAGATAAAATTGCATGCATTTACTGTATTCAACATGATGTTTTGAAGTATGTATACATTGTGGAATGACTAAATTTAACTAATTAACATGTGCATTACCTCACGTGGTTATTTTTGTGGTGAGAACACTTTACATTCATTCTCTTAGCATTTTTCCAGAATACATTATTAACTATAGTCACCATGTTGTAAAATAGCTCTCTTGAACTCATTTCTCTTACCAGTTTTTCTGGCTGAGTAGTATTTTACTGTGTATATATACCACGTTTTCTTTATTCATTCATCCACTGATGGACACGTAGATTGATTCCATATCTTGACTATTGGGAATAGTGCTGTAATAAACATGGGAGTGCAGATGTCTGTTTGACACACTGATTTCATTTGCTTTGGATATATACTTACTAGTGGGATTGTTGGACCATATGGTAGTTCTATTTTTAATTTTTTGTGGAACCTCCAGATTGTTTTCCATGGTGGCTGTGCTAATTTGCACTCTCTCCAACAGTGTACAAGCGTTCTCTTTTCTCCACATCCTCACCAACTCTTGTCTGTTGTCTATTTGATAGCAGCCATTCTAACAAGTGAGAAACGATAGCTCATTGTGGGTGTGTGTTTTTGTTTGTTTGTTTTTGAGATGGAGTTTCACTCTTGTTGCCCAGGCTAGAGTGCAGTGGCATGATCTCAGCTCACTGCAGTCTCCACCTCCCGGGTTCAAGTGATTCTCCTGCCTCAGCCTCCCAAGTGGCTAGAACTACAGTCGTCCACCACCATGCCCGGCTAATTTTTGTATTTTTAGTAGAGATGGGGTTTCACCATGTTGGCTAGGCTGGCCTCGAACTCCTGACCTCAGGTGATCCACCCGCCTCGGCCTCTCAAAGTTCTGGGATTACAAGCATGAGCCGCTGCGTCCAGCCGTATATCCTCTTTTGAGAGACGTCTTTTAAGTCCATTGCCCATTTTTAAATCAGGTTATTTGTTTTCTTGCTATGGAGTTGAGTACCACGTATATGTTTTGACTATTAACTCATTATCAGATGTACAGTTTCAAAATACTTTTTCCCGTTCGGTAGGTAATCTATTCACTCTGTGTATTGTTTCCTTTTCTATGCAGAAACTTTTTCGTTTGATGTAGTTCCATTTGTCTATTTTTGCTCTTGTTGCCTGTGCTTTTGGGGTCATATCCAAAAAGTCATTTCCCAGACCATGGAAATCTTGATGTTTACCCTTTTGGAGCCATAAGCTCATCTCATGAACGAGTGATTATACTAACAGGAATTCGCTAAACAAAGCTGAATGAAGACTTGTAAATGCCTTCAAGTACACAAATTCTTATTGTAGCTTGTAGGTTGTCCATTTGGCTCCTGTACTCCAAACAGTAGAATATGTTTAAAAAGTAAACTATCTTAGTGCACATAAATTACGAGCTGGAAGTGTATTCACATCATTTTAAGAAAATTATCCAGAATACACAGTCTGGGTCTCTAAGCTAATTTTGGTCTCTGTTATTCTTCTAATAAGGTGAACAGTCATACCTTTTATCTTCCAATGATTAATGTGCTGACTTAGCTGTGGTTCATCTCAGTGACTTCACAACTATCTCTTCTGCTTCCCTTCTATAAATAATTAAGCTATGTCCTAGTTTTATATTATAGCTATAAAATTAGCCTAAAGCTGTGCCGTTTGACATGACAGCCACAGGCCACTTGTGGCCATCGAGCACTTGAAGTGGGGTTGGTTTGAACAAGATGTGCTGTGCGTGTGTAAAGCACACACTGGGGTCCAAGCACTCAGAAAAGGGCAAAATCCATCATAATCATTTTCATTATTAACTACATGCTTAAATTATAACATTTCAATCTATTGGGATAAACAAAATATTAGAGTTAATTTTGCCTGTTTCTTTTTACTTTTATTAGTGTGACTGCTAGAAAGTTTCAAATGATACCTGGGTGTGGTGGCTCGCATCTGTAATCCCGGCACATTGGGAGGCTGAGGGGAGCAGATCACTTGAGCCCAGAAGCGTGAGGCCAGCCTGTGCAATATGGTGAAACCCCACCTCTACAAAAAATACAAAAATTAGCCAGATGTGGTGGTGTGTACCTGTAATCCCAGCTACTTGGGAGGCTGAGGTGGGAGGATGACTTGAGCCCAGGGGATCCAGGCTATAGTGAGCTGAGATGGTGCCCCATTGCACTCCAGCCTGGGCAACAGAGTGAAGCCCTGTCTCCAAGGACAAAAGAGAAAATTTCAGATTACACCTGCGGTTTGCATTTGTGGCTTGTATTATATTTCTGATGGACTACTCTGTCTTAAAGTAAGTCATTGTTTTAATTTATAAATGATTATTGCTTAAAATTTAAATGTATGTGTATGCATACAGTTATCCTTTGCGTATAGTTATATATATGTATATACTTATGTAGTTATGTAATTTGAAGATTACATAACTATAACCTACTTCCTGTGATAAAACACTATTGGACAAGTCATCTAAACAAGTAATTGACACTAGTGCTTAAATAGATTAATGTATATCAAGTCAACCTTAAGATAATCCGACTATAAGTTTTCATAGATTTTATCATGTAAAGTTTTATTCTTTTTGCCTGTGTCTGAGGGAGGTTAGAATTTTGGAACCAGTGCAAAGTTCATTTTCATGTGTTTTATTCTGAGTCACTAACATTAACTCTTCTGAACCTGTGACAGCCAGCATTTGGAAAGTTAACTTGAGTGTCCTAAAAGTCACCTTCTTCAGTTTGTTTACCTTATTTATCTTATTATCATAATCTAAGTAGCTAGTAGAGAAAAACCTCTAAATAACATTCTCCTTAGTGGTTGAGCCAATAAATCAAACATTAACAAGAGAAACTTGGAATTCCAAGGACCAAGGCTGAATAAATCAATTTCACCCACCTGTCCAGTGAGCATTTGCTGAGAGGAGGAGATGTACAGCACTGTCCTGTGTTTTAGCAAGATCAAACTCCCTCTTCCCCCTCACCTAAAGCTGAGATTCAGAAGTCGGGGATGTGTTCTAATCACTGTACAGTTTGTCTAGTTCATCAAAGTTGGGCAGATGGGTACGGTCTGGAAGCTGGCAGGCAGCTTCTCTGGCAGGAAGCTCTCCACCATGTTCCCTGCCTTCATATAAGGCAGCCAGCAGCATTTATCGACGTTAATAATAATGGAAGAAAAAGTAGATCACTCTCTATTCCCTTAGGTTATTTAAATTTTACTTTTGACCTTTGTTTTCTAACACTGAGCGTTTCTCAGGAGCATGCTCACCGTGTGTTTCTTATATAGAATAAGTACCTTGCATGATCAGAGCCTCAAAATCAGCATGAGAAATTTGAGGCTTCTTTGAATTCATGCAAGCTTGAATTAGAAATAGCCTCAAACAGCTTCAGTTAGAATCTTTCTGCTGTGGCTCTTCAAGAGATGGAGCAATAACTTCTTATTATCCCAGGGTGAGGTTACCCACAAAATTTGACCATCCACGTCTAAGGCCAGAAAGACATCAGAATAATGTTACTCAAGGGCCCAAGACGTGGGAATTGGTCATTTTTGTTCCTGTGCTTTCCTTCGCTGTCAGTACTTCAGTATCTCATAAGTGTAATCAGTTTTAAATGAAAGGGTGACAACCACTGCCACATGCCGAGGTGTCCTTAAGCCAGCAGCCTTCACGAGATCCATTCAGCAGCCCTTGCTCAACATGGCTTCTTCAGAAAACGATAGAGGAGAGCTGGCTTGGCTTTTTGCCTTCTCTTATTTTCTCGAATAGAACAACATATGAGCTTTGGCACATGCCTAAAAGATGCAGATGGTTTTAAGCAACTATATACAATAATGGTGATCATATTATTACATATCAAGCACTGTTGAAGGAGCTTTACGTGTATAACTCATTTGATCTTTACAACAGCCCCTTGGGGAAGATATGGTTAAAACGTTCTTTGTCAATCAACGAGGTACCTGAGTCACAGAGAGGTTGAGGAACTTGCCCGAGACCACACAGCTAGTAAATGGCAAAGCCAGGATATAAAAGCAAGCCCTCTGCCTCCAAAGTGCGTAAGTCATAATGCCATGCAGGAGATTGAAATAATTTTGTCTGTCTGGATATTTTTGCTAAGTTTTGGTTTTTGAAGACTTGAATTGATGGTTTCTGAATCCTGTTGAAAAAGGATCTTTTCCTTTCTTTCCATCCCTTTTAGAAACTGACCTAAACCTGTTAGGGTTCCTTGGATATAGACACAGCGGTTCTATTCCCAGCCGTGATGTCTCTTAAACCCTTCCAAATATTAACATTGTATTTGTGTGGTAGCAGGCAGTATCTAAAACATAATCATACCTTTCTGTCTCTGTTGAGTGCTACAGCTGCCCTATAGGCTAAGCATTATTCAACTCAGTTTTGCTTTGTTTTGTTTTATTTCCCAATCGACCATGCTGAGACTCAGCAAAGGTTGTGAGGATCAGCGTTCACAGATGGTAAACGGCAGAGGAGGGCAACATCTAGCATTGTTTCTCACAACTGTGCCTTTCCTCTCAGATTGTAGATACTCTCTGTCACTCGGAAGGCACAGATGCACAAAATACATTTCCAAATAGAGACTAGAGAAGTTGATGGAAATATGGATTTATTTTAACTTTCAGTCTGGAAACATCATGATCACAGAGATTCAGAAAATGCATGAAAAAGAAAGTCTGTTACAGGATTTGTACTTTACTCCATGCTATGTATGATTTTAATTAAATGAGGAGTGCACGAAATGAAAACCTCCATGAGAACCATCCAGATTAGTGCAGAGCATTTTTTTTTTCTTTTTCTTGAAGACAAAGTTTCGCTCTGGTTGCCCAGGCTGGAGTGCAGTGGCGCGATCTCAGCTCACTGTGACCTCCACTTCCCAGGTTCAAGCGATTCTCCTGCCTCAGCCTTCCAAGTAGCTGGGATTACAGGAATGTACCACCAAGCCCGGCTAATTTTTTTTTTTTTTTTTTTGGTATTTTTAGTAGAGACAGGGTTTCTCCATGTTGGTCAGGCTGGTCTGGAACTCCGGACCTCAGGTGATCCCCCCGCCTTGGCCTCCCAAAGTGCTGTGATTACAGGTGTGAGCCACCGCACCTGTCCAGTGCAGAGCATCTTAAGGTTGGAAGGAATCTTGGAGACCATAGTCCAGCCTCCCACTTGATTCTGAAATACCTTTGTGAATTCCTGGCAGATGGTATAATTTCCTCTACCACCTTTCCAATATGGACGGTTCCCATGCCCAGAAGCAAAACCTTCTTTATTGTGCTTGTCCTCCCTTGACTGCCATGTATACGATAGCGTCTTTCCCACTAAGTGAAGGGCCCAGACTCCAGCACAGGAGCACAGCACCTCTTAAACTCAACAGGGGCTGCGTTGACACCATTAGCAGGGGAATTACACCACCCTTGTGTCATTCATGGTCAGCTAGCATTTATATGAACTGCTATTGTGCTAGGTCCCCCCAATCCTGTACTTGTGAGGTTCATTTCTTTGAACCCCAATACAGAAATTCCTGTTTATTCCTTTTGCAAATTTGATTATTCAGCTTCTTGGAAGAATTTAGATTCCCAGTTCTGTCAGTGAGTATATTAGTATATTGAATGATTCTCTTAGCCATTCAAAAATGTGATGAGATATGCTTCCATATGACATATTGAATGAAGTATCAGGGTAAAGATGTCGTGATAAATACCTTGTTGAGGACAGCGTAAATACAGGAGCCTGCAGTCCACTCACCAAAATCTACCATATGGTGATTCATATTTCATCTACCAAAATATCATGAAAAATGATGTCACAGGCCTTGGCGACATCAAAACACTTTTAAAATCTATATCCGTTCCCATTCTACTTGTCTTACAACCCAGTTGTGGGCAAGGGGAAAGTTCTTGCTACTCATTGACCATTTGCTAAGTATTTCTAATTCATCAGATCAAAAGTTGATTCTTGATGTTTTCTAGGAATTCATAAGCTACTTGATCTTGGAGAGGGCTCCACTTTGGTTCCCTCTGAACATCAGTATGGCTTCTTGCATTCGTATTTGCCCATGATTGCCAGCAGTGATCTGAGATTGCTTTTGCCACACTGCGACTTAACTTACTCAGACCTGGAGATTCGAATTTTTAAAAAAAGACCTAACAGGCAATCTTTTATTATCTCTTTTCTTACTTCAGGCTTTGGTTCCACCTTAACAATGTTCTCCTGATGTTTCCCCAAGTGCAGATCACTGGCCTCAAAAAAATAAAAAAATTAAAAAAAAAAAAAAGGAAGCTAAAAGAGTTGCCTAGTTTTGTTTCCTATATGCTATATGCCTGTTCCACCATCAGCTATGACCAGCCATTTTAACCCTTTTCTGTCCGTCTTCTTTCTCAGAACTGAACTTAAGTTTTGGAGTTTTTTCCCAATTTTCAGTTCTTTGAGGTTTCCTGAATAATTTGTGCTACCTAAATTTTTTTTTTTTTTTTTTTTTTTTTGAGACAGGTCAAAAAAAAAGCCTGTTACCCAGGCTGGAATGCAGTGGCATGATTGTGGCTCACTGTAGCCTCTAGCATTCGGGCTCAAGCCTTTCTCTCACCTCAGCCTCCCAAGTAGCTAAGAATACAGACATGTACCACAAGCGTAGCTAATTTTTAAAAATTTTTGTAGAGATAGAGTCTCATGTTGCCAGGGCTTGTCTTGAACTCCCAGGCTCAAGGAATTCTCCCACCTCAGCCTCCCAAAGTGCTGGGATTACAGGTGTGAGCCACTGCACCCCGCCTATTTGTGCCATTCTGTTGTATTCATACAAGATCTTGAGTCCTACTTTCCAATTTCCCAATTTTTAGAAATCTGACCTCTTGGAGTTAACAAACTGCATTATCCTTTCAAGGGCCAATTACAAATTACTTAATGACTATGAAAAATTCTTATTTACAAAATATTTCGGTTGTGTTCCAATTAGGGAATCTACCCAGTTACCTGAAGTTATGGCTGAAGGCAACTGCTTAGTCAAAGCAATTAGCCTCTAGGAGACCAGGAGAATTGCCGTGAAGTTTGTCAATGGCCCATGTGAAGGCTTTGCTTTTCGGATGAATGTACAGGATCTGAAATACACTGATTGACCCTTAGGCTTCTAAAAGCATGTAGGCAGCCCCCACAGGGCCAGTTATATACTAAGTCCAGGGCCAGGGCTTAGTAAAATAATCGGAGCCCAGTAAATGGGAAAAGTAAACGCATGTGGACTGCCCTGGGCCAGGATGTTCTTAAAGCAAGTGATGGACATCTTGCATAATGTTTTTCAGTGCTGGAGCAATTGTTTTTCCGTGTTCAGAAAGTCAGTGGAAACAATGTAAACAGATAGGTAGTCAGCATATAAATTGAGGAACCCATAAAGCATTGAGTCAACGTGTATTAATACTAAACTTTTCTCCAATATACTATGTTAGGCTCTGGGGATTCAAAAGTGGTATTAATTTTTCAGAACGAATCCTATATACAAGGGTGGTTAAATTTTTTTTTAAAAGCTAGTGCATTGGTAGGTCACTATGAAGGAAATTAAAATTTAAACTCAACAAACCAGTTCTTCTAGTATTCATGTTACTTGTTTGTGGTTCTCATTGTAGTGACTAGCGATGTATCTCATGTCTAACAAGTGATGAAGTAGCTGGAAAAATGAGTTCTATTATTGTGCATTCACGCGCCCATTAAGTGGGAAGTAAGCTCCAGATTTTGATTTATTAGGATTGTACAGCTTTGTAGCCAGCCTCTTCTGCTCAGAGCTTGCCTCCACCATGAAGCCACCTCTTCACCTGGAAGTCCAGTTGCCTTCCTTTCTGGAGGCATTGCAGAGCCCTATGGAAGTCAGTACCCTGGAGTAGAAAGTCTAAACCGGGGGCCTGTGATGATACACGTGTAACTAGAGGCATCCCTGCTTCCCTGGTAGACCGTCCTCCACTCCAGGGCCATTGCCACCATTTCCTTTAGGCCCCGTTATGCTGAGCATGGTGGATTCTTTAAACAGGCCAGGCTGTCTGGCCTCAGTGTTTCCATATCACTGCAGACAGGCACAGCCTCTTGATGCAAATGACAAGACCATGTTGACCCCCAGCTCTGCAGGGCCCACAGCCACCCATGTTGGGGAGGGGTATAGAGCTCCTTACCGCCGGCCCACTGCAGATGATAAAGAGGAAACCCAGCGAGAGGAAGGGCTTCCCACCCAACCCCAGCATGGGCTATAGCGGAGGTCATTCCTCCTTCTCGCCCACCAGTGGACTTCCCATTTCACCCATTTCCTGGCCAGGGGATTATGTTTCCATCCACAAAGCTTCTAAAACCCCCCAATGATGATGATGACTTCATGTCCCATAGAAGTCATATTCCACACTTTTTTGGAAGCAGTGCTCCACGGAAAGGTCGTCGGGTTTACAATCCCTGCTTCAGGAGATACCACCTCCAAACCTCATTCACACAAATTGTATTTTATTTTGTTTAGTGTTTGACCTGAGACTTAATTAGTGACACATTCTCTTCAAAAGTGGCACTTCCAAGAGTTAAGGCCATCGGTCTCTTTACTCTCCTGGCCGTGGTGGATACGGCCTTGCCCTGGCTCTCACAGTAAGCCGCGTGCTTGCTCGGATCAGGCCGTGGGGGTGAGGTCAGCCTCGTGGCTGGCTTCCAGGGAGGTCTGCTTCCATTGAGAGAATACTCAGGCTTCCCGGGAGCTCCGGTTTCTCTTTAACTTATCATCTTTCATTTTTATCTGAGTGGCTGTCACTTCAGGTAACTCCAGCAGTGCCTTTCCCTGCCAGCCTCTTCTTGCCTGCCCTGAAGTGACCCTGTGGTCCTCTCCCCATTTTCTCCTCCCCCTAGACTTCCTCCATGAGGTGAGTCCCCACTTGGTTCAGAGCCAAGGTGACAGATCTGTAGACATCATGGGAAATGGCTTGGCCTAGAGCACTGTGAAAAGGATTCTTCTTTGCCGGGCTGACAACCAGACACCCACTCACTGCCTCCCTGAGACCTGGGCCTCTGACTCTTGCAATTCCAGACACGGAAGACCCCAAAGAAGCTTGGCTACCCTCAGTTGTATTCAGTCTCCAGAGCAGGACAGACCTGTGAATGGTGTCTCCCAAGTACGTTGGCCACCCAACTGCACTAAATGCCACGTAGTGCCAGGCATATTTGAATTTCTGCCAAGACACTGAGGGCAGTTCGGAGCAGACTTCCCGGTATAAGGTGGAGCTAATTCTTCCAATGACAGCATGACAGAGGGTTCCAAACCTACCCTTTAAAAACATGCAGACGAATAGTATCTTGACTTAAATCAAGAGGAGAAACCATGAAAATATTTAGACATCTTTCTTTGTTCACTTCCTCTCATGCTCCAGAACTGAGCAGGGTGAATATTGGAGGGGAGTATCTCACAATTCGTATTTCAGTCTGGGCAGTTTTGTAGAGTATTTGCATGGTAATGACCTCTGCCATCAGGCTACCAAGCTCTGTCCTTTCTCTTTCCCTTTAGCTGATTCTTGCCCGTCTCGAATCTTAGCACCCTGAACACATCTGACTTTCTTCCTATTCTTTTGGCCACAGAATAAGGAACTTAGCTTAGCTTTTTATTTGTCTTCTCTTTCCCCATGACGTTATATGAACCTTCTGCCTTCTTTTTCAATTTTTTTTCAGCCAAGAGCAGCTTGCCAAGTTGAGAACAAATCATTCCTTATGGTCCAGTTAACTTTGACTCACTGGCTGAAAGGGGATTACATGACAAAGTCAAGATGATCAAATGATGGGATTGGCCCAAGGCAATAGCATGGTGAAGTCAAAGTGATCAAACAAGGAGCTGAGCCCTCTGAGTCTCAACCAGAATCACTCGAGAGCCAGGGGGCTCAACTAGGGTCTTGGGGCAGGAAGCTCTGATCTCCAGTCATCCAATGTGGTCAGCATTCATTGAAATGGAACAGCCGATCCTGGCATAACAGTAATCTGTAGCTACTCTTTCTGTATAAGGGCATTTTAGTCTCCTTAAAACTGGACTCAGAGTTCAGCTATGATTCCGCTGTAGGGTTTACTATATTTGGAGAAAATGTATGGCGTGTCGTTGTTTATTTTATTTGTCTGATCCACCAGAGGCCGTGTTTAGATTGTATCACATTATGCTTTCCCAACACTTATTCCTTCCTTTCCCTTGTGGCTTTACAGACAAAAACAAACAGCAAACAGCAGGCAGGTGTTCTGTGTTAGGTCCTAGGGATGGTGCTGAGAAAAGTGGGTGCAGTTCACATATCCTTTAGCTGAAGCCAGGGCCCCTGCTCACTCTGCACACCGCCCACTGGGCGGTTGAAAGTCTGTTGCACTGACGTGTCTTGTTAGTAAATTCCTGACGTCGTGGACCATATGGGAAGCAGGGTAGGATTCACTAGGGCAGTGAGTCCCAGAAAGTGAAGGAACTGGGCTTAGAGGAAGGCAGTGGTACATCTCTAGGCTCAGGACTCTGCTCTAAGGAGTCTGCCAGGCTCTGGGCTCCTTCCTGTCACCACCACGCTCTTCCTCGGAGGTAGCTGTCATGGCCAGTATTTACTGTGCTGTCCATACCGAGTCCATCTGCTCTCAGTTGCCACCCAAATTACCCAGCCCCACTGCCTGCCTGAAATAAAAGAAAAACTCCAAATCCTTTGCCAGTTTCAAGTGGTGAAGAGGGCTGAATCCATCATAGATTTGCCTGTGGCCTCTAAGCAGCCCTTTCACCAGTAGCCAGAAGGAGGCAGAGGAAACACCAGGCCTGAGGAGGTGGGTGGCCTCCTCTCGCAGGCCTGACTCAGTTGGTCCCCACTCTTCTAATGGGTCAGTCCCAGGAAGGTCTGAATCCCCCTGGGCACCTCCCACCTCCAGCTCTGTGCTTGGCTCTTGCAGCCCATGAAGGAGCAGGCACTGTGATTGGCATCCTGCCTTAGGGAATAATCTGAAAGTGTTGCAAATGCAAAGGGAACAGTGAATGCAGAGTCCACTTCCAAGATGCTTCCCATTTAACTGGGAGAGAGGACCAAAGCACACCTTCCCAAGAAAACTGGACTTAAAATGCTTCGTAACCAAAAATATGTAAGGAAGGAAAAAAGTTTTGTGGTTAACATCAACCCCAAACCATGTGAAATGCCGAATGCTGTTGCCCCTCGTGGAAAGGGCCGTGTTGACTGAGTCCTGCATATAGCACCCTGTTGTGACTTTGTTTACCTACCTTTGCTTAAAAACTTGCTTGGCCTTGACACCCTTTCTCCAAGCAGCATCTCTTTATTTGAGCTCCAAAGACCCACTTTGGGAAATATTCTTCTAGATGGATCTTGGACCTTCCTCCTGCAAAGAGGTATCATAGGGACAAGGGGGAGTGAACGAAGGCACCCGCTGCTATCTTTCTAATCTCCCGTCTGTTTAATCCTCAACTGCTCTGATTTGCAAATTTCTTAATGATAAAGAGGTATCTTGAGCTACCTGACACTCAGCGTATTTGGTTTCTGTGTTCCCACTTGCAATACCAAACCAGTGCGTGGAGCCCGACCCACGCTGGCCTTGGTTCCTTGGTTATGCCACCTTCTTCTCTGCAGTCTTCCAAGGGACCTTGTCCTTGGGAGGATGCTTTCGCCAAGGGACCCACCTCTCCTCTGCTCTCCTTGGCCCATTGTGCTGTTCGTCTTTCTCTTTCTGCATCTCATTCCTACCTCTGCGTGTTGTTCTGGTTCCCAGGGTGACGGACTGCTATTTATCCCCTCGGTAAACTCCACTTTTCCCTGTTGGTGCCGTGGCAACCTGAGCCACTTGCTCTACAAATCACAGCCTATTTAACCGAGCCCTTGTATTAGTTTAAAAGTTTTTGGAGGTTTGTACTTTTTTTCATGATAATAATGTTTTTAAAATCACCTGCTTTGCTTTTTTTCGATGAAAAGTATTGCTTTCCTCTGCCTCGTAGCTTCTCAAAGGGCAGAAAGAGAACAACTCCAAGTGTGGCCTCCATTCCAAGGGAATTGTGTACCACTTGGTGCTGAAGTACTGAGTTCCCATACAGGGTTTGCCTTCATCCTGTGCTGAAATCCGTGAACCTGTTGGGGTTAAGATCAAAGAAGGGGTTCCCGCTGAAGCTGCTTCCTGAAGAGAGCGTTTCCTCTTCACACGCGTTCTGCTAAAGGTGAAGTCAGCATAGGTACGCACTGGGCATTCAGACTAGGCGGGAGGAAGATTAGGTAGCCACATTTACTGGATCGTGTATAGCATTTGGGATTTGTGTGTTTCCCAGGGTGGAGATCTGCTTCACTGCAGAGACTGGGGAAGGTAAAGTTGGAGGCCAGCAACAAGCCCTGCCCAGCCAGAACACTGAAGGCATCTCAATGAGGGTCTTTGGGTTTTGTTGTTTGTGTTGAGGTCCTTCCTAAATGATGCAGAATTTTCCTTGAAAGGTGGGAAATTGTTGCCATGATGAGAGGCAGAGAAGTTGAAAAGTGAGTCCATGCATGCTGATGGGATGAGAGGGCCCGTTTTTCTGAGCCTGGGACAGGGCCTGCGTTCAGGGTGGCCTGGACACCCTCACTCTCTTCCCATGCTTTCCTGTGAGGCTGCTTGTGACCTAGTCACCTTCTGTGTCAAGTCCTTCCTCTGCACGACTTCTGGGGTGATCTGTTAAACCCACCATCCCAGATTCTTCAGTGCTGTTCTGCTGACCCACTGCTGCATAACAACCCACTCCAAAACGTGGTAGCTGAAAATAACGGTTTATGATGATCTCTTAACTCTCATGCTTCTTTGGGCTGCCTGGACCCAGCTTAGAGGGTTTTGCCTGGGTCTCTCAGGTGGTCACATTGAAAGGTTGGCTAGACCTATAGCCATCTGAAGACTTGATGGCCCAGATGTCCATGACAGCTCACGCACGTGCCTGGCCTCTCACAGCTGCTGTCAGCTCAGCTGGAGCTGCGGGCGGAAGTGTCTGCACACGGCCTCTCCACACAGCCTGGGCTTCTCCCAGCATGCTGGTTGGCTTCCAAGAGGAAGCTCCTAAGAACTCAGGCGGAAGTTCCAGGATCACTTCTGCCACATTCTGTGAGTCCGTCTTTGGAAGATGCTGTCTGCTTCCCATCACCTACCTCCAGCTGAAAGCTTCAGCATCCAAGCAAAGCTGCAGGGGCCTTTGAGGACCAAAGGGGGCAAACCAAATACGTCTCCATCCGAAATGAAAATAGCTTTGTTGAGTTCCAACGAGGGAATAAAATGTAGAGACTTAACATTTAGATTTCAAACTTGTTGCATAGCAAAATGTCAAGGGGAAGTTTGGTGCTGCTTTTCAGCTCCTGAAATCTTGTCTTCTTGGCTTCTCTGAGAAGTTCACGAAGCTTAGACAGCTTGGTAATTTTCATCCTTTCCATGTGCTTGATGTGTTTAGAGACAACAGTGTGCACTCACATGCATGGCCGCATTTCATGTTGTCATCATCCTTGCACAGATGGGAAACTGAGGCTCAGAGAGGCCTCCTGCCTTCTCAAGTTATTGGCGGAGCTGGGGCTGATATTGCTTCATCTGCACAGGGCCCTGTTTGTGTGTCTGGCCTGACACCTCCCTGCCACTCCTCTCTTCCTCTAGAAATAGGAAGTAGGCTCTTCCATGCCTTCCTGCCTCTGCTCACGCTGTTCCTCCTCTAGGAAACCCTGTCCCTACACACACACCTTCCTCCACTCCTGACTCACGCTCAGCCTTCAGGCACAGCCTCGGAGGCCAGCTTGGGCAGGGGTCTCCTAACTGCACCCTCTCTGCAACAGCAACTGAGTCCCCTTTTTTCCTCTTCCCACAGCGAAGTATTTCATGCTTGTCTCTCCCCTAGTCTGTGAACCCTCAGGGTCTTATCTCCTGCTGTAGATGTGAATTATTATCAGATGTTAACTCATCCTTGAGAAACCGTTCCTGTTCCTCACCCCTTACCTACAACCTGTAATTCTAATATTCTGGCAGACTTCAAGCTGCCCTGCTGCTCTGGCAGCAAAAGTCTTCTACTGAAATAGATCACCCATAAACCACCGCTGAAACCGAGCCAGGGATTTGATGCAAGTTCAAAAGTAGAAATTATTTTGTGTTAATGAGAAACCATATTGCAAAGACTTGGGAGGAGCGGAAAGATGGAACGTATCAGCTGTTAGATTTAAACCAGATCTGTTTCCAGCATTAATGTAGGGAATTCATCGTAATACTAGTTACCATAAATAATTTTTAACTGGCATATGTTGGTTAGATGCATATTTAAAGTAAAAACATGAAAAAGGAGATGCTGTTTTCGTCACTTGTTTTTGGATCTGCACCCACCTGCTCCGGGTGAGAACTTGTTTTAATGGTGTGTCTGGATCAGGACCAGCAATGAAAAGGTTAGACCCTGGGCTTGGCACCAGCTCATGCAGCAGACATCAATTATCATGTCCAGTCAGATTATGCTTTTTCCTTCCATTCTGAATGTTACATCTTCTCTGACATTGTGTGTCCACACCTTCATTCTCCCATGTGAACAGAGCCTCCCACAAATTATAAAGAAAGTTGACAGTAAGAACTGACTGGATTAAACAAAAGGTAAACAGGTTTCTTTTTAAGGCACCAGGAACTGTAGAAGACCTACAGAAATAGGAATGCTGCCATCCTTGTGCCTTGACCTTAAGAATCAACTTGGGTTTCTTTCTGATTGTTACTAGAATGCTTCCTGGTTGCACAAACATGGTGTACTTTTATTGCGTGGCACCTCAGAGCATCTTAAAGCAAAGATTTTAATTAATTAAGACACCTTGTGAGTCTTCAATTGAGAAGAGAAGGCAACATGACCCAAACAGATTTAACCACAAACCCCTGCCCTTTGCTTTCCCCTCACAAAGCACTTTCCTAGAGTGATGCTGGAGTCTGTCTGTAGCTTCACAGTAAGATGACTTGTATGACAAACATAAAGTGTACAAGGTCCACACAGCGGTGGGGTCAGAACCTGGAGCTTTGGAGGCAAATACACTTGAGTTTGAGTTCATTTCTTAGTTATGCAGCTTACTGACTCAGTGATTTGGGACAGTCTTTAAAAATCTCCCTGAGACCTGATTTTCTCTTTGGTCAGAAGAGATGACGTGTATCTCATAGAGTTGTGATTATTAATAAAGTAATACGTGTAAAGATCCTTGCATGTAATCCTGGTTACAGTTTCTTCAGTGACTGCAGAGGTAGTAGTCAGATTAGATATATTAGTGAGTCAGAGAAATTAGATGTCAGCCTGTTCTTTATGAAGCTTGCTCCTTTTAGCCATGCATTTCCTCTGTTTAATAAAATTGGTGATTACATTTGAATCAAATTTTTGAATATAAAACTCATTAAAGGAAGAATGTGTCTCATTATCTTTGTATGTATCTGACCATGAGTAGTTAATAAATGTTTATTACATTTAGTGGAAAGTTTTTAATATTAACATTAATTTGACATCTGTATCTAATGCAACAGAGTGTTTTGTCAGTTATTAAATGATGGAGAATGTTAGTGCATTTTTTGGGGAAAAAAAAAAAGTTGGCGTATAGTTGACTTTCATTATGTGTGAGAGTTGTTCTCTAGAAATTCACTGCAAACACGAAACCATTGCTCCTAGGAGAAACCCAGGGTTACCTTCCTGTGAGTCTCTGGTCAAATCATTTTTGTCATTTTTGCATAACGTTGTTTTATGTATGTTTCTGTTTAAAGACATCATACACACACACACGATTGATTAACATTGAACTCATGGCTAACAGCACATTACGCATGGCTGAATGAAGCTTATCTAACACACAGTCTCTCCCTGAGCCACATCACAGCTTTGTGGTGCTTAGAAACACTAGACAGCACCACAGTACTGTACTTGGGGGTCATTGTATACAGTGAAATTACCAGTAAAAAATGTGACACTAAACGCACTGCAGAAAGCACACTCGTTTATGGTGTGAGAGCCAAAGCAAGAAGGCAGCTGTTTGACTTCAGCTAGAAACGTGTGCAGCCGCCTCTCCAATTTTCCACAATCCTCTCCATTTTTCCACGATCCGTGCATGTCCACGAGTGACTGCGAAAGTGCCAGAAATATTGACTTGGAGGTTACAAATAAATTTTATGCCTGCTGCAGTGACTCATGCCTGTAATTCCCCCACTTTGGGTGGCTGAGGTGGGAGGACTGCTTTGAGCCCGAGAGTTCGAGACCAGCCTAGGCAACAGAGCAAGACGCCATCTCTGCGGGAAAAAAAAAAAACAAAAAACAAAACAAAACAAAACAAAAACAAAGAAAAAAAAAATAAAATTAGCTGGGTGTGGTGATATGCTCCTGTAGTTCCAGCTGCTCGGGAGGCTGAGGTGGAAGGATTGCTCGAGCTTGGGAGGTCAAGGATGCAGTGAGCTGTGATTGCACCACCACACGCCAGCCTGCACAACAGATCGAGACCCTGTCTCAAGAAAAGAAAAAAAAAAGTTACTAAGTAGGTGAAAAAAACAAGTACAGAATCCATGAATAATAAGGATCACTTGTACTGCTTTATCAAAATTAAATGTCGTAGCATACAAAGAATTTCTGTTTTCCAGTAAAGAGCTACCTCCCCCCATCCATTGAACAGCCCTAGCTGTATTAATGGTAATTAATGAATAATGCAGCCAACCGTATCATTGTTGATTACTGACTGGCCTCAGTGCATGGGTGTGAGGAGGGGGCAGAAGGGACAAGCGCCCCCAGCGTGGTTGTGGCAGTGGTCTTGCTGCTTTGTGTGCTGTGGCTTTGCTCCCCGGTCTGTGTGAAGTCACCCTTGAATCTGGATCACGGTATTCCTCTGCAGGCACACGATTTAGGAATCCTCACCAGCAAAGTAGACACACAAGCTGTTTTTTTTTAAGTTGTTGTTGTCTTTGGGGAGGCAGAGGATGGGTGAAGAGGAACTGTCCCCCCGAAGGAGTCCCAATCCAGGGAGGAAAGCGGGTCCAGGCCCAGCTGCCCAGGAAGGAAGGGATCAGAGCAGCAGTTCACCAACAGTCCAACTCGAATTAGACTTCACAAGGCAAATGACTGGTTAGGGAAGAGTTGCTCCTCCGGGAGGTCTGTCCTCACAGTTTGCCGACTGCCTGACGAGACTGTGCCGTGGAAATGCCTGACAGGCTTACCCAGCACACACAAAGGCCCCCAAAGGCCCCCAGGTGGGCCTGGCTGCTGGCACTTTGGCTCAGCTTGTGACTCTGAGCTCCCAAGGCCAGGGCCAGCCTGCCTGAGCAGTTATGTGACAACACACCCTCTGAGTGGGGACAGGCAGCAAAAGGAGGAAGGGAGTGAGGGTTCAGCAGTAGTTGTACACGTTGTTAGCACAGTGCAGCCCTGCTGTGGCCTTTTTTTTTTTTTTTTTTTTTTTGGTACTATGAGGGCTCTTTTCTCTCTGGCGGTCATGAGAGGTAGGTACTTGGCGGGTAATACTGCATCACTGCGAGACGGAGGCAACAGTGTGCTGATGAAAATAACTCCAGTTGTCACAGATTAATAACAGCTAAAAGTTAATGAAGACTCCCCATGGTCAGGTGCTGTTCTAAACACTTCATGCATATTGGCTCATTTCATCCTTTTCCCTCTAAGCAGGCACTTATTATGCCCACTCTACAGATAAGAAAACTGAGGCCTAGAGTGGCTAAGTCCTAAATAAACCCTGGGTTACACTGCTGGCTCCTAGGCACTACACAATTCGGTTGAACTGTTATGCAGAACCCTTTGTCTAACTCCTCGGGCTCACAGGGTTATAGATTCAGGCATCAGCCGCAGCATATGTGCGTTGTGCATGGACTACGTGAAGTAAGTCTGCACCCAGGGCCTCAGGAGATGCGAAGATGAGCCTGGCAGCCCTTTGTCCTCCAGGCATCGGCAGTCTGGGAGGGTGGGAAAGGCAAGAATGGGCAGAAAACAGCAGGTTCCCCTGAGGGGTATGGGGGGCTCTTTGGACTCAGGGATATGGCAGATTGGAGGAAAGGGAATAGATTGTTAGGGGTGTCAAAGAAGAATAGGGAATGGTATCTTAAAAGAGGTGACATTGCAGTAGGTCTAGAACAAGTTTCTCAAGCTCATTCTAGACCCTCATTTTGCTCTTTGCAGTCAGGATTAGCCAGTACCCCAGCATCCACATAGAGCCTTCCTAACCACCAGCCCTTATCCCCTCCTCACCAGCCAGCACTTTTTGTGCGGGGACCCTGCAGTGTAAGTGAGGGATCCATTGTCAGGTGAGAGAGTAAATTCCCCAGGTTTCGCTGTAACTAAGGCGCCCAGTTCGCCTGGGCATGAGCGCACATGACATTCAGCACCTGCCTTCATCCTGCCATCAGGGCTCACCTGACTTTACTTACCATCTTCCCATAAATAAAATGAAGAAACTTCCGATATAGAACATTTGGAGGTGAAAACACCTGATTTACTTACCATCTTCCTGTAAATAAAATGGAGAAACTTCCGATATAGAACATTTGGAGGTGAAAACACATGTGGAAGAGTCTTTGTATCTAGGCTTACACTGAAATTCTTTGTGACTCTCCTGTCAGAAGGATTTTCTTTTTTCTTCCCCCTCCCACCCGCCCCTGCTGAGATGGAGTCTTGCTCTGTCACCCAGGCTGGAGTGCAGTGGCATGATTTCAGCTCACTGCAAGCTCCACCTCCCAGGTTCAAGCAATTCTCCTGCCTCAGCCTCCTGAGTAGCTGGTCTCGAACTCCTGACCTTGTGATCCACCCACCTCAGCCTCCCAAAGTGGTTTTTTTTTCTCTGTCTCTCTGTTTCTCTCTCTCTCTCTCGACGTTTTTGGTTTTGAATTTTAAAGCACCATGATTGAAACTACTGAGTCTGCCTTGAGTTGTAAGTCTCTGAGACAAGTTGCTGTGGCCATGTGTGAGATATGAATGGGCCCAGCCTCTGAACTGTCAGCTGCTTGTTGGTTGGCTGGGCTGGGCTGGGTCTCCCTATCCTGGGTCTTTTTGAATCTAACTGGTGGGGACACAATAATATCTTTGTAAGGAGGGGCCTGGACTCTAAAGGAAGCAGCTGACTGTGTTTTGAATTCAGGCTGTTTCCCCTCTTCTCTCCATATGCCCCATCTCTCCACCCTCCACCCCACAATAGAGGGAAGGTTTTTACTTCTCAGAGAAATTGGGTTTTGGTTGTAATAAAGTCATTACATAGACCCCGTAACTGTTTAAGGTAGCGAGTTTACAGGCAGTCGGTGCTGGCATTCCTGTGTGATTTATTCTTCAGCTTCTCAGCTATCCTGCTGCAGGGGGAAAGTGGGTATTAACAGCCTGCCATGCAAAAAAATTGACATGGCTATAAAGATAATCCTTGTCTCTGCGTGTCTTCTTCACTGGCCTCCTACTGCTAAAGTAAATGAGTAATATTTTAAAGTATCCATTCTTTAACATCAAAATATTATCCTTAATTTGCTTTTCTCTCTGGCTTTTGTCTTCACGTGAGGATAAAGCCAGCTAAAAATACCTGTGGTAATTCTTTACATAGCAGTACTCCAGCAGCTGCCAAGAAACGTACAGATCCTGCGATGGACAGATCAACCCTTCCTCGGGCACTAGGGAAGAAGGAAGGGCACCAGCATGGGTCCAGGAGGGTCTTTGCATTGCGTTCCACTGGCTATCAGCGGGGCCTGTGTACCTCTCACCATCTCACCCACTTACTGCCTACCCCCTATTATTTTGAGTCAAGTTCTGTTATTACAGTCTTTAATATATGTATTACATATTAAAGACTGTAATACATATATTAAAGGAAAGGGAATCTGGCTATTTGCTGTGACATTTAGGGTGCTTTCCTCTGCCGGAAGTAGAAAACCCATCAAACTGACTTGAGCCATAAAAGGAATTTATTGGCTTATGTCGCTGAAACATCACAGGCAGATGGTTTCAGGCCAGGGCTGATCCAGCGACTCCATGGTGTCACTGCAGACCTGGTTTCTTCCCTTTTACTGGCTCTGCCTCTGCAGTGGTTGTCTTCAAACTAAGAGTGACTCTCCTCATGGTCCCAAGATTGTTGGCAGCGGCTTTTGGGGGTTCTGTCACACTCAAAAGAGAAAAGAGTCTCAGCAAACCTGTGTCTCTGCATCCTCTAAAGGGTCTTACTTAGGTCACATGCCTGTCATTGTGACCAGGAGAATGGAGTGGACTGATTGGCTCAGCCTAGGTCACATGATCCATATTTACAGTTAGGGGTGGAATCGGCTTCCCCAGAACCACAAAGATCCCTGGGTAGAAATACTTTCAGAAGGGAGGAGAGGGGAAGATAATGCCAGAGAAGTGACCAACATCAATCACTTAATTGTGAACAAAATAATAGACCTTTTTCTGTTTGTGTATTTAAATTGGTTAATATTGGTGCTAGAAATACGTTGTTGAAGGCAGGGCTTCATATACATATATATATATTTTATTATATATATATTTTATATATACTGCAAGCTCCACCTCCCATATATATTTTTATATATATATATATATATATATTTTTTTTTTTTTTTTTTTTTACCGATTCTCTGGTCTCAATCCCTTGTTTTCCAGGCTCAGAGACTAGACATGCAGGAAAAGAGCTTGCTGGAAGTGAGGTCAGAGCACAGAGCTCCTTGCTGCTGTCCTAGGACCTGAAGTGGGAGGGAAAGAAGACAGGACACAAATGGAGATATGATCACTCTTTCAATAAAATACACTTTTTAAGAGTTTATATTCCTTGCAGCATTGTTTATAAAGAAACAGGCTTAGTGAAACTGAATGATGATAAGAAACATCCCTACCTAATTGGTTACTTTTCCACAATTTGAACTTTCCTATTCACAGTTCTCTTGTCCCCTCTGCACCATGCCACGTCCTCATTCAAATCCTGTTTTTTTAATGAACGATCAAGAATCCTCCATCTTCTCTTTTCAGTGGACAGTTTGCAGTTGTGAAGAAATGCCGTGAGAAAAGCACCGGCCTCCAGTATGCCGCCAAATTCATCAAGAAAAGGAGGACTAAGTCCAGCCGGCGGGGCGTGAGCCGTGAGGACATCGAGCGGGAAGTCAGCATCCTGAAGGAGATCCAGCACCCCAATGTCATCACCCTGCACGAAGTCTATGAGAACAAGACGGACGTCATTCTGATCTTGGAACTGTGAGTGCTGCCTGGGCCAGGCTGGGCAGGAGACAGTGTGGTGGGCGGGAGAGAGTGTGGTGGGCGGGAGAGAGTGTGGTGGGCGTCAGCCACAGCTTCGTTCCAGCCGGACCACGCCACAGAGAGCCCAAGAGATGGATCAGGAATTGGTTCTCCTGTACGGGGTGTGTGAGAGCCATGCTGCCTGACCTGAAACCCAGCTGCAGGGATCTAGAACAAACTCTAAAAAGCAGCTCCCATCACTGTGGTTTCACCCAGTTTGCAAGAGGGTCTCCCATTCTTGGGGTTCACCACTTTCTGGGGTTCATCTTTGTCATGAGCACATCTATATTCTGAGTTTCTCGTTAAGCTTCAAACATATGTCCTTCTCCCCTCTCTATTCCTGTCCTCTCTCTTTTTTTTCTGCCTTTATTCCTCTGTTCTCTTTATCTCTTCCCCCATCTCTTCCCCCTCCCTCTATCTTAAACGCATGAACCCCATTTTTAACTGCTGAATCCATCAACACTAATTATATGATTAGGTAAAACTGAGCCAGAATCACTCAAATAGGACTTGTTTTTAAAGCAAGTTGCTGATTTTCTCAGGCAAGCCGTGCCCATCGGATGTTATTATGGGAAACTGATTGCGGCGGGTTCTTCTGTGGTGTTTCTCATCTCCCTCTCCCACCCCTCCGGTCCCCAGCTTCCTGCCTGCTGTGCCGAGTGGGGCCCCACTCCCTGTGGCTGAGTCCAGCAGCACATGCTAGCGGGAGAGGACAGGAAGCCAGCTTGGGGCGCACATCTGTCTGTCTCCGGGCTTTTGGGATGGAGGCGAGATATGAGTGCCTTGAGGGAGGAGGGACGCTGGAACCAAAGAAGATTTGAGGACAAACCCATCCTCGGTGGCTTAGTAATGACAGGCTCCATCCATTGAATGCAGCCTCTTGAATTCAGATTTGCCCTTTTGCCCATCCAACAGTCCTCTTCTTTGCAATCCAACAGCCTCCTTCTTTGCAGATACCTTAGGGGTAAGAAGAAATTTTTAAGACCACAGGAGAAGGTTGGCAGAACTGCCAGACCAGCTCCCAGGCACCATCCTGCAGGTACCTCGACTTTGCAGTCCCAGGTGCCTGTAGTCCCCGCAGCATCTTGTCTCACCACTGGGATTTGGGCACATTTCTCTATGGATCTCAGCCACAAATTTCTTAACCATAAAATGGGGTTAATAATATCTCAGAAGGTTTATGGGGAGATAAATGAGATAAGAATTTTTAAAGAGCTAACTCTGTGCTGGTTTGTAGATGAGATTAATATGTTCCCTCCCTCCTTCCCTCCTTCCTTCCCTACTTCCTCCCTCCCTCCCTCCTTCCTTTCTTCCTTCTTTCCTCCCTCCCTCCCTCCCTCCCTCCCTTTTCTCCTTTCCTCCCTTCCTCTCTCCTTCCTTCTTCCCTTCCTCCCCTCTTCCAAATCAGCATTTCTCAATCTTGGCACAAGTGACATTTGGGACTGAATCACTCTTCCTTCAGGCTGTCCTAAACATTGTAGAATGTTTAGCAGCATCTCTGGCTTCTACCTACTGGATGCCAGTAGCACTCTTCCCCCATGTTGTGACAACTAAAAATATGTCCAGACATTGCCACATGTACCTTGAGGGCAAAATCTCCTGCTTCCTCCTGTGCCCCCACACCCTCGCAACTGGGAACTCTGGCTTTAAAGGAAGAACAGAGCTTTAAGGGGCCAGTAGATTAAGGACTTGATTAGGGTACAAGAGAGGAAAAGGGACAAATCATGGTATAATCCTCACTGTGGCTTTATATGGCTCCTGGGAGGCAGCAACCTAGAGTGAAGATGGGGGCTGGGAAACCAGACAGAACTGGGATCAAAATCCAGGGCAAATCCTTTCTTGTCTTTAAGCCTACATTTCCTGCCTTAAGACAGTGAATACAGAGTGCCTGGAAAAAGAAACATAACAAATCACAACTATTCTGCCTTTTCAAATAATTCCCAGGTTGCGCCCAGTGACTCAAGAATGTCACTTATCCTCATTTCATACTAAAATATTTGAGCAATGCCTATGAGTCACTGGCCCTCTTGTGCCTGTCGGCATGTACATATTGCGCATTCAACTTCTGTTGACTGACCCCAATTCACAGATAGTTCCCATTAGGTGCATTTACCCTATGCCTAAATTGGGTGGCATACAATGATTTTTTTACCATTTGATTATGTAAAATTTTTATTTATAATAGAGCAAATACAGTGTTGGAGGAGGGTTGTGTCATTCTATGAAAGTTAACACATGTAAATCATGTAACCAGCACTCTAATTGGGGCTCAGAACAGTTCCCATACCCCTAAATACTCCAGTACTCCTTGTATTAATACTACCCCCGTCATGCCTACCCTCTGCCACCTAATGCCTGCAAGCCCTGAGCTGGTTTTCCTCACTGTTTGTATTAGTCCATTGTCACACTGCTATAAAGGCAGACCCGAGACTGGGTAATTTATGAAGAAAAGAGGTTTAATTGACTCATGGTTCTGCAGGCTGTACAGGAAGCATGGCCAGGGAGGCCTCAGGAAACTTACAATGATGGCAGAAGGTAAAGGGAAAGCAAGCACCATCCTCACATGGCCGGCAGGAGGAAGAGAGAGAGAAGGAGGAAGTGCTACACACTTTCAGACAACCAGATCTCCTGAGAACTCTATCAGGAGATCAGCAAGGGGGAAGTTCACCCCCATGATTCATTCACCTTCCACCAGGCGCCTCTTCCGATATCAGGAATTATAATCTGGCATGAGATTTGGGTAGAGACACAGAGCCAAACCATATCACTATTGTTTTGTCATTTTGAAAATGTCCAGTGAATAGACTCATACAGTATACAAGTGTTTGAAACTAGCTTCTTTCACTCGGCATAATGCATTGGAGATCTGTATATGAAGAGTGTGTCCATTTTTATTACTAACTGGTATTTCATTGTATGGATTTTTTATAATCCATTCACCCATTTGGGTTGTTTCTAGTATTTGATAATCATGAGTAAAACTGCTACAAACATTCGCATCCAGACTTGTGTGTGAGCGTAGGTTTTTATTTCTCTTCAGTAAATACCTAGAGGTCTTGGGATTGCTGGATTGTAGAGTAAACGTGTGTTCAACATTATGAGAAACTGCCAAGCTGTCTTCTAAAGTGAGCAGACTGTTTTACAGTTCCTGCAGCAATGGATGAAAATTCCAATTGCTCCACCAGTGGGGCTCTGTACTGTTTTTCAGTTGTAGGCTTTCTGGTAGTTGCATCTTGGCATACAGCTTTACATTGTTAACTGCATCATGACCCTAAATGAAAGCTGAGCAAGCTCACTAGGAACAGCTTTTAGATAGAGTGAGTGGGAAGGCCCTTAGGAGCCGGCCGCTTCCTTCACAGGGCTAGACAGGTCCCTGGTTATTTGCTCTTCATAAATTCTAGTGTCCCCTGGGAGCTGACTGTCTTTGCCTCTTCACCACCCAGGCATCTGAAGGGTTGTGATGGTTCCCTTCATGTGTCAACGTGACTGGACCATGAGGAGCCCAGATATTTGGTCAGAATAATAATTATGTCTGTGAGGATGTTTTCGGGTGAGATTAGCATTTGAATCGGTAGACTGAATAAAGCAGAACACACTCCCGAATGTGGGTGGCTGCATCCGATCACTGGGAGGCTCGAATAGAACAGAAAGGCTGACCCTGAGTAGGAGACCGTTTTTCCTGCGTAACATGACTTTGAACTGGGACACCATCTTTTCCTTGCTTTTGGACTTAAACTGAAGCATCAGCAGTTCCTGCGTCTTGAGCCTGCTGGCTTGGGCTGGAACTGCACCATCAGCTCTCCTGAGTCGCCAGCTTGCCGACTCACCTTGCAGATTTGGGTACCTGCCAGCTTCCATAATAATGTGAGCAAATTTCTATATATGCGTATGATGCGTAGGATGCGTATGCACAGTACGACGTGTGTTTCTCCGGAGAACCCTGATAATACAGTAGCACTAAGTACCTAAGAACAGAAAGTGCGTCTTGGAAGTCTGTCCCATTTTTTATGTATTTGCATTACCTTGAAGAGGTGTGTTGTAAGTTTTTTTCTTTTTGCTATACTTGTTTTGGAGGTTATATTTCATAATTTTTGATAGACTATTGAAGATATTAAATCTGTCCAGGAGAAACAGTCATCTTTGCCTTGGAGAAAATTACCATCCTAAATTCTAATGTCTTTAACAGAAGCTTTAGTCATCAGTGACAGATTCCATTTCCACTTTTCTTTCTTAAGAATTTTGAAGTACGGTGGTGGTTAAGGAGAGAATCAAAATGAAGAACTTGTTCAGAATATAACCCCATGAGGTAATAGTGGCTGTTGGTCTGAATCTTCTGGCTCAGTAATTTTTGAGTGGATATAGTTTTTGGATTTACTGCTTTGACATGAGCTCCACGGCAAGTCGAACTTCCTCTGAGGGTTACTGTTGAAGCGAGTGCCCTTATTGAAAGCCTGGTGCCTGTCTCTACCTATATATATGTGAGTTCTCTCCTCCAGACTCCAGGCCTATCCTTCCCACTGAAATAAACATCCCAAACTACACCTTCACTTGATATTTCATGAACCACTGCCACTGACCCAAAAAGGTGTCTTTTCTGTCCTTTGTACAGAAAGTGTTTGAGATCTGCATTAAAGGTACAGTTATCAAATCCCAGTCCAGGAGCTGCCCTTTAACATTTTTGCAAGCCTGAAAGTAGCTTTAAAGTCATGTGTTTTTCCCCCACCTGCTTCACTGGAGCATCATTTCACAGAGGATCTGTCATTGCAGCTCAGCATAGCATACACCTGAAGGAGGCCAATGTGATTTCTTAGAATCACGATTTCAGATTTCATGTCCTCCATGTCCCATTGTTCTCTAATGAAGTCGTGCCGATACTAGAACTTCTTCTTACTGTGTTGCGGCTCACCCACACGTCGTCACATGGGCAAGCCACTACAGAACTTCTATCTCCAGTGCTTGCATCATTTCATAACTTGCCTTGTTATCTGGTGAAGGGCGAAGCCAAACTCACAGAACTTAAAAGTCGATGCTATTTCTAAAGTGTGTGGCATTGTTCATCAGCAGCCCTGGCTTCTAGCTTGCCATTCCTAAACTGGCTGCTCAGAAACAGCTAAGTATTTTGGTCTGTGGATAGTTATGCCTTTTTCTGTCTAGCTGTCTGCCCAGCCATTGTTCAAACCCAAGTGCCCTTAGGGGATAGGCATACAATGTCAATGAGGATGGTTGGCCTCCATGAAGCCTCAGTGTCAGGGATGCCAGCTGTGGAGACTGTGGCCCACTGGAGCACTGAGGCCCCACCCCGAAGGGACAGCCACCAATCAGTTGATTGTTGTTGTGTGTAATTTTGAATTCAGTGTTGTCAGCTCTTCTAGTTTTTTCAGGAAAAGTCTGTAATCTAGATTTTTTAATATTGGCAGTCAGTTCATAGTATTCATGAACAGACAAAATAAAGCATCTGAAGATTGTGTGTCTTGCACAGACTTCCAAATTCTAGTCTGTTTCATGTAAGCAATAAGTTGATTGCTACTATAGGAGAAGTAACATGAGAAAGACTGCCTCAAAGGGTTAGTGATTCTATGGGAAGGGCAGGATGTACCCTTAGCATTATAAAATGATTTTTTTTTAAGTATACAGTTTAATTTAGTGGCTCTTAAACTTTAGCATGCATCAGAATTGCCTGAAGAGCTTGTCTGACTATTTGGCAAGCATCCAGAGTTTTGTATTCAGTGGGTTTGGGGTGGGACCTAGGTGTTTGTATTTTTATTTAATTTTATTTTTTGTAGAAATGGGGTGTCCCTATATTACCCAGGCTGGCCTCAAGCTCCTGCACTCAAGCGCTTCTCTCTCTTCAGCCTCCTGATTAGGTGGGACTGGGGCATGAGCCACTGGGCCCAGCTCAGAATTGACTTTTTGTTTTTTTTCTTGAGACAGGGTCCCATTCTGTCACCCAGGCTGAAATGCAGTGGCACATTCATAGCTCACTGCAGACTTGAACTTCCAGGCTTGAGTGATTCTCCCACTTCTGCCTCCTGAGTAGCTGGGATTACAGGTGTGTGGCACCACACTCAGCTATTTTTTATTTTTTTGTAGCTTCAGAGTGTCACTTTGTTGCCCAGGCTGGTCTCGACCTCCTGGGCTTATTCAATCCTCTCACCTTGGCCTCCCAAGTCGCTGGAATTACAGGTGTGAGCCACAGCACCTGGCCAGAATTTCCATTTTTAACAGATTCCCAGGTGATGAGGATGCTGCTGGTCTGGGTTCATCTTTTGAGAGGCTGTGCTCCCCACAAAGGATATGTTGCCGTGCTATGTCCCTGTCTTAGTTCATTTTGGGTTTTGCAATAACAAGACCACAGACTGGGTAATTTATAGAGAAAATAAGTTTATGTCTTACGGTGCTGGAGGCAGGAAGTCCATTCGGCTGCTTCTGATGTGGGTCTTCTTACTGCGTCATACATAACATGGCAAAAGGCATTGCGTGGCAAGAGAGGGCAAGAGCCCACTCCCAAGGGCCCTTTTTTAAAAGTGCTAAACCCACCCGTGAAGGTGCAGGAGCCCTTATGGCCTAAATTGCTTCTTAAAGTCCCCTCCTCTCAACGCTCTTACAATGGCAATTAAATCTCCACTTGAGTTTTGAAGAGGACAAACATTCAAACCATAGCCTTTTCGGAAATGAGATCGTTTTAGATGTAATTAATTAAGCTGAGGCCATACTAGAGTAGCATAGAGAACCTAATCTGATAGGACTGGTGTCCTTATAAGGCCCTGTGGAGACAGAGGAGTGGAGTGAAGCATCTACAAGCCAAGGAACCTACCAGAAACTAGGACTGAGGCATGGAGCAGATTCATCCTCACATCCCTTAGAAGGAACCAGCCCTGCCAACTTTCTGAGTTAGGACTGCCAGCCCCCAGAACTATGTGGTAACAAGTTGTTGTTTTAAACCACCCCATTTGTGGTCCTTTGTTAGGGCAGGCCTAGGAAACTAACACAGAGGCACCAGTTAACAGAAACTAGATGTCCTGGACTGGGAGCCTACTCACATGTTAGTCTAAAATTCTATAAGCAAGTTAGAAACAAAACAAATCATAATGCCTAATTATGGTAATGCCATCAGGTAACCGCAAAATGATGCAATACGTACATCTTACTCCCTGCAGATAGCCTGAGCAGAGAAGGATTGGAGAGGGGCTGGGGGTTTGGAGTCTAACATAAGGTAAGGAAGAAATGGACATCACCAGCTTCTGGCCTGCTTCAGGATGGTCACCCGAGTAGCTCCGGATCACGTGTCTGAAAGGTTACCATGTTAAGAATTGTAAAGTAAAAGTGCTAAGATGTCCGAGTAAGTATTAGCATGGTGGATTGTTCCAGGGAAATCAAGCCAGTTCAGTTCTCCAGTCCTATATTTCTCCCCCTATTTGTTCTGCTTCCATTTCGAAGCACATCTTTAAAACAGAGTAACCCCATTTAGCTTTCTCTCTCTTTCTTTGTGACAGGAAATTCCATTTAATTAGTGCAGTCTGCTGTGGTTGTGGCCAAGTGCAGGGCATGGAATGAATAATGCATTTCTTATATTTAAAAAGGTAAATTTTACTGATGTTTTTAATCATGGTAAAACAACATACAGTTTACCGTCTTAACCATTTTTAAGTGCACAGTACAGCAGTGTTAATTGTATGCATATTGTTGCGCAACAGATTTCTAGAACCTTTTCATCTTGCAAAACTGAAATCCTGTGTGCCTATTGAACAACTCTTCTTTTTAGCTCTGTATACTTTGGCTAAGTTAATAATTTCTGGAATTCAGTTTGCCTATCACAAACAACTGCCAAGTTATATTCAAACATTTGTGCGGTATTAGGTCGCTTTTTGTAGGATCACGGTTCAGTTGGCTCACTCTGTCTTTCATAACCAAACTGAGCTGCTAAATAATCAGAATACAAATACAACTTTGTTTTTCATTGTATGTCAGCATGGTGCATGTATGTAGACGAACACATGGTGCCTTGGTCAGCAAGATCAGAATCACAAGAGCCTTTCAGGAAACACATGCAGTGATTAAAGTGATGGTTTCAAAGGATCTTAAAAGTGGCAAAAATGGTACAGAGCTGAATGCGGTGGTTGGGACTTAGGGAAGCTGATAAATGGAGTGTGTGGTGCAGAGCCCTTCCGTCTCCTATCTCTGCTTCTTTCGGGGCGCTCACGAACCACAGTAGCACACACTCAGACTTCCTCAGTGCCTTCTTTTGCTGCCACATTTGTTCTCTCTTTTCTGAGCTCGAGCCAGCTCTTTTGACTTTTTGAACTTTTGTCTTTATTCA
The DNA here is from genome assembly GCF_047675955.1 of Chlorocebus sabaeus. Classification (NCBI taxonomy): domain Eukaryota; kingdom Metazoa; phylum Chordata; class Mammalia; order Primates; family Cercopithecidae; genus Chlorocebus; species Chlorocebus sabaeus. The sequence continues at coordinate 10,326,026 of NC_132915.1, read as the reverse complement.
CAAGGTAATTTCAAGAGCTCTTGTGGGTTCCACTTCTGGCATCCCGCTCCTCAGATATCTACTATTAGGCAAGAGCAGAGAAGTAAAGTGCATTTGGCAGCAGTCTCTGCCTTTCAAAGCAGAGCTAAATCATGTAAAATAGGTTATTTTCCATCCAGGCATTCTCTTGAGAAAGAAAACCCTGTGTGTGTCTTCCCCCACACTCTCACTTCTTGCCAGTTCAGTTGAAAAGTGTTCCCTTGATGTTATTAAATAGGTATTTTCACTCACTGAAGTGGATTATTTGATTTCTGCATGGTCTTAAGAAAAACTGAGACAACAGGCATCTTAAAAACAAAACCCGTGTGGTATCTGTGAGCTCATAGATCTGGGGTTTTTAGGATATAGTCATAACTTTAGTATCTGCTATGATGTTCTCCATGCTGATTACATGAGCTGTAAGTCATATTTGGAATCTCTGCTCATCTCTGCTTAAGACTCATGATCGTGGTTAATTTGGGAAACTGAGGCAATGCTGCTTAGGGACCGCCACAGCTCTAGGCAGGTGACTATTCTTAGACTCCTTCCCAGGGACCGGACTCTCTTGCACCACTCTCTGGGGTGGTGCAGATCCTGCAAATTGTTCATACTTCCTCTTAGAAATTCTCGCCGATCTCATATCTTCTTCCTGTTTTGGCCAACCGCTTCCCCAACCTGCACATCAAGCGGGTGTGATGGAAGAGAACTTTGTGGAATTGTGGCTTTAGCTATCCCCTCACATGGACTGGTTTTGCCTCTTGCCCAGTTCCCTCTCCTCACTGCCCCAGTATCTTCCCCATCCTCGTCATGGTCTCCCCAGCACTGTGGCTGCCACCATCCTGGCCGGGCAGCTCCTTCTCTCCACCCAGAGCCAAGTTCCTTCCAGGCCCCGGGGCTGCCCGTTTGGTGGTCAGGCTCCACTCAAACCTTCTGTTTCACTTTCCTCCACTCTAGTCATACGGAGTCCACATCCAGGTCTCGCTGTGCCCAGAATTCTGGAATGGTGACTGGGGTGATGATTTTAGACAGGCAGCCAGGGATGGTTCGTCTCCAGCTGGTACTCCAAGACAGAGAGTGCCTAGGCCGCAGGTCCTGGGAGCATTGCCTTATTAGATCAATATCTGCAAGCAGGTCAGTGGCAGTCTTCCCAGGACATCCTTGAGCCCTTCAGAGCATCCCCTTCTGCCTCATGCCTTGCAAAATGTGGATTCACAAGCAAATACTTCCAAGAACAACCTTACACTGATTTTTTCTCCTAATTTGTATTTCCAGATAACCAAGTATTACCTCATCTTCTTCTATTTAACAACTCTTTTTTTCCCTGTGTGTAACTTGTTTTTAATATTGTCAAAATTACTGCGATGCAAATGAGGAACATCAGGGCTCCAGCGGGAGCGCTGGGAATATGTGCTTGTTCCATGTTGAAATGTCAGTTTCATTTCCAGCCTCTGAATGAAGGCAGTGACTGAGCATGGCTACCATGAGATGCAAACACTATTCAGTTAACAAAGTTACGTAGAAATGGACTCAAGGACCTGGTCTTCCCTGGATGACAGAAGTGTTATTGACATTTCCCCTAATATTTTGATAGGAAAATTCAAGTAGAGTTGATAATTTCGAAAAGGTAGGGTAGAACGTTCACTACTTTTAAGGCACTTGCACTTAGGCTGGGTCTTCCCAAACTGCCTGAAGAGAGGATATGGTTAAACGACTGAGTGGCTTTCCTTGGAGGAAAAGGGAAACTGCACTTCACTTTACCTTTCTGAGTCAGCCACGGTGGACGCCTCCCTGAAGTGATCTCATTTCATCCTTGCATGCAACTCCGGGAGAGTGGCATTACCACCCTGCAGATAAGGAACGCTGTGCCCCCTCTGTCCACATACAGGTCACAGGAGCAGGTGGAGAGATGCTCATTCTCAGACAGTAGCCTCCTGGGGAGGGAATTCTTTTGTTTGAGTTTTCCAAGCCCTAGGATTCTGCTAAGCCACTGTAGGATGTTGCCTGCAAGGCCCCATTGTCTGTGGGCTGGTTGGCCAGCTTTACTCTTCTTTCTTGAGAGTGACTGTCACATTCCGGTGGTTCTGGAGACACATTTGCTCCTGCTCCATTTGAAAGCAAGGATTTAGAAGCTTTTGAAAGCCAAGCTGGCCTTCCAGCGCCCCTCACGTTTCTGCTTCCTTCCCTAGCGCAGCTGCATTGTTCTTGCCTCTCATTTCTTAGCATTTCCATGAAGTTGGAGGTGGGCAGAAGATGTTCTAGTTTTCCAGTGGGATTGCTGAAGTGCAGGAGTGGGATGGCTTCGTGGGGGCTCTGGTGTGGCAGTGGTATGTGCCTATATGCTCCTTGGATATATTTCTTTGAGGGCAAGACTGCATCCTACTGTGGCACTTACAGCACTTAAGACTGTGCTTGGCTCAGTACAGGGGTGTCAAATCCAGATAGAGCAGGAAGAACAGCAGGATCTGAAAAAGAGTCACGTGTGGCTCAAGAACCAGTTAGTTGTCCAGGGAGAAGGACATTTTTAGGGGAAATGTTCATTTACTTGCATGAGCTTCAGAAAACTCTTGACCGAGTTTCCTAAAGAGCAAAGTGAATATCAGGGTTTGGGTCACTTTGGGTCCTACCAGGAAGCAGATGACCCACACAGACAAGGCAATTTGAGAGTTAACAAACATGCATGCAAGGTTGGGAGGACATGATAAGTGATGGGGAAGCACCCTCTGAGAACGGAGCTGTCGTCACCCTTGGACCTGAAAAGTAAAACAGGGGAGTGGTGTGAGGACCCTGGAAAGGATGACTTCCTGGAGAGCACTGCATGACATGAGCTGAGCCTCAGTAGAGGGCCTCAGCCAAATCCACGGCCACATGGCTGGAAACTCTTCTCCTTTTCTGTGGGGCTACCTGTTGGCCAAACCAAACTAGTGTCCTGTTTTCAAGGGAACCTTTTGATTCAGTCTCTATGAGCAGCCTCCCTAAACCCAGAAGTGGATGTAGGAGATTGGAGCATGATCTGGAGAGGCAGGGAGAAAGTAACCTCTCTCCAGGTTCAAAGAGATTTGTCTTGGTTCTCTAGTCCAGTTGACACTTCAGACCTGATGCTGTAGCTAATTAGGACAACCCAAACTTCCCAGCGTCCCCCTTCCCCAATGGCATCCTTCCACTGAAAAATGCACAATTTGTCACTGCATAGTTAGGGTCCATTGGATCTCATGCCCTCTTTTCTCAAAGACTGTGCCCATCAGAAATTCTTTAAAAGGGAGTACATGTTTTGGAAGCATGAGCCCCTTTTGTTTTCCCTATTGTAAACTTCCTTGTTGGAACGGGGAGGTAGAGACATGGAGGGTGAGGGCCACAAGTCTTGGCTCTTTGGCAGGTGATAGCTTTCCATTGCCAGGGCCACTTGCACAGCAGGAAAGCTCACCTACCTCTTCTACCGCTTGGGTGCGGCATCCATCTCAGAAGGGATGTGAGTGGTCTTGGTGCTCCTTGGCATCCATGTTTACAATGGATGCAATGGGAAGGGTTTTCATGGAGACAGGATGCAATCTGTATTTGCTCCCGTCTCTTCCTTGACTCTCATTCCCTCTTCAGATCACTTTCATCTACCTTCCATTTCCACTACTGGCACTGAAAGGGTGCTGCCAAAAACTTTCTGATACTTATTGCAAAATGTATTACTTTGAATGCAGCCCATAATACTCAATTGTCACCTCTTAATAAATTGGTAATCCCTACAGATGTATCTCTAGGTCTCTCTGGAGCCCTACAGTTACTTCTCCAGGGGCCTACTCGACATTTCCACCCAGACAGGTCTCCCCAGGTACCTCAACTTCACGTGTCCTAAACTGGACTCATAGCATTCCCTCCACACCCCTACTCCCCTCTGCTTCTCTAGCTCAGTCCGTGGCATCCGCATCTTCCTGTTTGCTCAGACTGGGAACATTGGAGCTCTCCTTGCCTCTTTCTTCTCGCCCATTCTCCATGGTGCCACACATCTAGTCTTCCATGACGTCCTGCAGGCTCTGCCGCTGAAAGAGCTTCTGAGTCTCCCCTTATTACCATTCTCTTTGGCCGTGGCTCACAATCTCGAGAATTCTTCCCGAATTATTACAGCATCCTCTAGTTTCTCTCCTGTTGAGCTCACCCCGGGATTGATTACAAAACAGCTGCCTCTCTTGCTGAAGAATCTTGGTGAATGACACATGAATAGGTGCTCAATATTATGAGTCAGTAGGATCTACAACTCAGAAGCACCGTGAGATGGCACTTCACACCCACTAGGATGGCTATAATAAAAAAGACAGGCACTCTCAAGTGTCGGCAGGGATGGGGAGAAATTGGAGTGCTGGTGAGAATGTAAATTGTTCCAGCCACTTTGGGAAACAGTTTGTCTGTTCCTCAAAATGTTAAACATGGTTTCCATAGGACTCAGCATTTCCACTCCTCAGACGGTACGCAAGAGACATGAACATGTATTTCCACATGAAAGTGGTAGAAGTATTTTTCATACTAGACAAAAAGTGGAAACTAGCCAAATGTCCCTCAGCTAGTGAACAAAATATGGTATGTCCATACAATGGGCTGCTCCTTGACAAGGAAAATAAGGAGGTATTCATGTGTGCGACAACATGGATGAACCTTGAAAACATGCTAAGTGAAAGAGGCCAGACTCAATAGACAACACACCGTATGGTTTTATTGACACGAACTGTCTAGAGTAGGCACATCTGTGGAGACGGAAAGTAGCTGCATGACTGCCGAGGGCAGGTGGGAGTGTGTTGGGAAACAGGGGTGGCTATTCATGGACACAGGGCTTCTCTTGGGGGTGATAATGTTCTAAAATTAGAATGTGGAGATGGTTGCATAACCCTGAAAATACTAAAACCCAGTGAGTGGTCCACTTTAAAAGAGTGAATTGTATGGTGTGTGAATTATACATCAAGAAATATTTAAGCTTGTATGGCTCCCTCCTGCTCACAGAATGAGGTCCATGATTGGTAGAGTGGTGCAGAGCCTTTGAACCTGTGTCCGAGCCGGTCCCCATATCCATCCATGTCTCTTCCACCCCACTTTGCCTCTGCCCTGATGCTCCACCCACAGAGAATGTCTTGCTATTGCCGGATCACACCTGTTCCCCTGTAGAACTCCTACTCATCCATCAAAACCCAGCTCACATGTCACCCTCTCTGGATTTCTTGCCCACTCCCATTAGGTTTAATTGTTTTTGTACTTGTGTTTTCCTCACTCTTTAGGCGTGTGTCGATTATAGCACATGCTGTACTATATTTTAAACGTTTGTGTGTCTCTTCTGCAGTGGACTGTGAGCTTCCTGGGGATGTGCCAGTATTTTACTGGTTTGTTTTTCTATGCCACGCTTGTAGGAGAGGACATACATGCTAGTGCGCTGTCAGTGCCCAGTGAAAGTGGTCAAAGTTGAATTCTGTCAGGCAGACAGGCTGGGAAACAACAGTAAGGACCCTGAGGAACCACAATGAGGAGCTTTTTCATGGCAAGGACAGTGGGGTGAAGAGAGAAAACAGAGCCACAGGCACTGTTTCCAGAAGGCTCTACCTAGTACGTGACCTGCCATGCTCTAAGTAGTCCTGTCTCATGAAAACAGGGCAGTTTGTCAGCAGAGCTGATTTCCACCCCGAGCCTGAGAGGACTGAGACTCAGGACCCTGTGTTCGAGCTGGATGCATGGGATGGGAATGAGCCCAATAGAAGGACAGTCGATGGGACTCCACGGGCAGGCATGGAGAACCTATTATATGGCTGACCTTGTCATGCTAGAAGCTGATGACAGTCAAAGGTGGGCAGTTGAAAGTGATGCTTCTGATTGTTGTTGTCATCTGGTAGAGTCATGCCCATCGCGAAACAGGTGCCAATGCACATTTCTGCAAAGAAGGAGAGAAAGCCAATGAGCCCTTCAGAATATCAGCTCTTCAGACAATCTTAAGTCTCCTTTATCCATTACAGCATCTTCCATGGCACCCACCGCGCTCTCACCCTGGCATGCATGGGCCCGGACAGATGATGCTATTGAAAGGGAGATCTGAACCTCATCTGCCCTTCCTTAGAGGCCTCTGGTGGGGGCAGATCTCTGCTCTTAGCCCGCGCTTTCAGCAGAGCGGGGTTTCAGGCCACCTACTCCCTGCCCCTCTCCCCAAGTGGGTGGTGGAGACCCTCTGCTCATGCCCCTCCTTGGTCTCTGATTCCCTCTCCTCTCAGGGCCAGGTTTTTCAGAGCTCAGAGAGGGAAAACAAGTGACAGCCTTACCACCTGCCAAGTGAATCCCAGATCTTTCCCATTTTCCATCGCTTCCTCATCCTCAAACCCTTCTTCCCCCTCCTCGGACTAAGGGAAGAATCGCTCTGCTCTATGCCTGTTAAAATTGCAGCTCTCCACGTCTCAAGGTGGCTAAAGAACAGGCAGCACATCCTTCAGATCAGTTGTGTGCCTCTGATGGGCCGGTGGTCTTCTGTCCTGGGATTTCCAGGTCATGAAAGGGCAGGGAGAATTAAGCCCAGTCAAGGAGGAGAAAGAGAAGGAGTAGGGGGAGGAGGGGGACCTGGAGGAGGATAGGGAGGAGGAGGAGGAGGACAGGGAGGAGAAGGAGGAGGAGGAGGTGGTGGTAGAGGAGTTGGTGGTCTGTGCTTCCCCGGATAATAGCCTTCCCTTGTTTTCAACTAGCCCAGGCAGATTGATTTTGGAGAAAAACTCCATCTGTGGCTGTCCCTGCTTGGTTTACTCCGGCCGGCCTTTTGTTCTAGTGCCAGTTGTAATTACCCAGGCTGAAGAGATGCCTGGCGGCCCCTGCTTTTCCGTTTGCCCCACTTTTGATTGGCCTAATTATTTCTGTGGGTCTCCAAAGCCTGGGCTGAAGCCATTAAAGCAACCAGAGACTTGGCATGTGCTGCGGCCACTCTGGCTGCTGAGTGTCTTTTTCTCTGTGCCTGAGCACTTTCTTTAGTTCCAGCCCAGGAATCTCCATGTGCCCACTGGAGGATGGAGCTATAGTTTGTCTCTCGGGCACTTTCCTCTCTACCCTCCCTCCTCCAAGTATTGCCTGGAGCAAGGATTCCTTCCCTTTCCTCCCCTGGGACAACATGGATTGGTCATGCCCACTTACTTTGAGCACTGGGGTAAATGGCTGAAATTGTCTGTGGCTGTAGATGATCACCGGGAAGGTCCAGCTGCATACCCCAGGGCCGCATGCAGCACCCGAAGGTGTGGGGAGAGGCCTGTGTCTCTACACACCCGCATCCCGTTCACAGTGACCCAGTTATCAGACTCGGCCTTTGCACTGGGGGACTCCATGCCCAGAGGCTGGTGGGCTGCCTACCTGCACCACCTAGTGCAGATTCCCTGCATTCCTGGAGCCATCTGCAGTAAGCATCTCTACATCTCCCGGCCTCCCTGACCTTCCCAGTAAGGAAACAGTCTTCATCATCTTCCTTGTGTGTATCACTCCCGTTGCTGGTGTACCATTTTCTGAGTATTTGCCAGACTCTGTGTTTCTCTTGAAATCTAGAGCTCAGGGTGGTCTGTGGTGGCAGTTCTTTGGATGTTGAACATTAGGGGGTCTGCCTCTTGCTTTGGGTTTGAAATCCATTGCATTCCTGATGCAGGCAGCTAAGGATTCGCTCTGACTCTGGGCTTTTTTTTCTCATGCTAAGAGTTTCTCGTCTGAATTTGTTTTTAATTTCACCTGAAGTGGACACTGTTGAACAACCCTCTCTACCCTCTCCTGCCTGTTAGAACAGTGGCCTGGGTGATTCTAGACCCTCAGCCTCTCATCACCAATCCGGCAATCCGCAGTTCCCCCACATCATACCAAGCTGGGCTCGGTAGAGCCTCGGCAACCTCAGAGCCCTTTTTCACACATTACCACCTCTCTCCAAGGGCGTCCTTTGGACTCATGGAATGACTTGGGATGCACATAGAGCCACCGTTCTAGAATGGCTTTCATGCTTGCTGACTTGCACATCTTTTTTTTTTTTTTTTTTTTTTTTTTTAATCTCTCTGAGTTGATGGCCTTCACCATTTTCATTTGTAAGAGGTCTCTGGGAACTTTAACAAATTCTGATTTCATCTCTTTGGAGTATTTTTATGGTACCTCCCCCATCCATTTCTCTTTCCCGTGCCCCCTCGCTCCCTATCCCCTGTGGAAACAAACATGCAAGCAGAGAATCAGAACCTGAGCCAATGCCCAGTGTTGGGGTAGGAGGCTGTGGTTTCTGTGAATCCTTCGTAGGTGTGACAACCTCCTACACCAGACACCCTGCAGGGTGTGAGTGCCACCCTGCTGCCTGAGCAGCAGGCTCCGGTACCTCACAAAACAGCACTCAAGGTTGTCCTCTCCTGAAGGTTGTCTCTTACAAACCAAGTCTCTGAACCAAGAGCACATTTTCAAGAACTCCAGTCATTTTGATATATTCAGTGGGTAGAAGGAAGGTAGATTCTCTTCCCTGAAAGGGGAAGAGAGAAAAAAAGATTGTTTTTGGTTTGTTGGCTTGTTTTATAAATGCCTCCTTATATTCCACATAATGCTTCCTCAATTTAAGAAAAAAATAAGCTGGGCGCTGTGGCTCACGCCTGTAATCCTAGCACTTTGGGAGGCCGAGGCAGGTGGATTGCCTGAGTTCAGGGGTTTGAGGCCAGCCTGGGCAACTTGGTGAAACCCCATGTCTACTAAAATACAAAAAATTAGCCAGGCGTGGTGGGACGCGCCTGTAGTCCCAGCTACTCGGGAGGTTGAGGCAGGAGAATTGCTAGAACCTGAGAGGCGGAGGTTGCAGTGAGCCGAGATTGCACCACTGCACCCCAGCGTGGGCAGCAGAGTGAGACTCCGTCTCTCAAAAAAATAAATAAATAATAGAACTTTAAAAAAATTCCATGTCAAGCTGAGAACTGCAGCCTACTGTTTGAAAATCCACGCCTCAGCAAACTGCCACTCGATCATTTGGCCCTGAATTTGAGCATGCCATCATTTGAGTCAGTGGGTTGGGTAATCATATAAGGGGCCCAGTAGGACTTGAAAACACAATTGTTTATTATGCTGTGCTGGTAACAACTTCCACCTTCTTAACAGCTGAGTAAAGAGATCTGGCCCCACGTCTTCCCGGGCCTGCTGGTGTTAATAAATCATGGTGCGTTTTCTTTTCACCAATCCAGCATTCTGTTTCCATCTTGGATGCTGAAAGAAAGTCACGGTTTTGCTTTTTTCATTTATGAATGAAAGTGATTACCTTAAAAATCTTCCTTTTCCACACAGGCTGGACCTTAATGCAGCTTCACAGATTAGTCTTTCATGCCTTTGGAAGACCACGTTTTTGAGGCTAGAGACCTTTTGGGGATCCCAAAGTATTTCCAAATGTGGATCTTTCTTTTCTTGGCACAGTTGGCATAGCTAACAGGTTTGGTCCCTCATGTACGAGGCATACATCCCTGAAACATAAGGTTTTCTGTGCTGGTAGTGACTGTCCCCATGATCAAGCAGGACACAAAGGAACTGGAATAAAATTGCCCGTTAGTTTTAGGAGACATTGGGGACCGGGTGCAGTGGTGACACTATGGGCTAGAGGGTGGGTTGGGGGTGGAGGTGTAAGACAAGATGGTTTTTATGAAAGGTTCTGGGTTCCTGAGAGGAAGGGGTTGTGCAGGGGATCGAGCTAGCATTTCCTGCACAAGGACCGTGTGCCATGCTCTTGCTCATAAGCGCCTTTCATTTGATCTCATTTAATGTAGAGACGGTGAAAAAACATCCACCTCTGTAGAAAGCTGGGCCTGAGGAGCAAAACCCCTCAGATAGGAGGTAACACTTTGTTCCTGGACTGGGAGGGGAACTCAGGCAGCTTTATTTTTTCCAAATGCTGATAATTGCCATTCACTGAGCACTTTTTATATGCAGGGTGTATTGTATACATCATGTCATTTAATCCTCACAAAAGCCCAAGGAGGCAGGGTTCTGAGATTCTATTGCTACAAAAGAAAGCACTTCAAAGCTTCTTGATGTGAAGTGGCCACAGTCATTTGTTTTGATCACAAATCTGAAATTAGGACAAGGCTCAGCAGGGACAGCTTTTCCCTACTCCTTGCAGCCACAGCTGGAGCGGATGCCTGGGGCTAGAGGATTTCCTACTTAGATGGCCCCTGACATGCTGCAGGTCATTCAGAGGGGACCCCCTTCCAAGATGTCCTCTCACATGACTGATAAGGTAGTGCTGGCTGTCAGCCGCAAGTTCAGTCAGGGCTGTTGGTTCCACTCTACCTGTGCTCCTCCACGGTGCTAGTTGGGCTCTCCCACAGCATGGCAGCTGAGACCTAAGGGCAGGTCCTCTAAAACAAGGCATAGAAGTTGCCAGTCTCTTAAGACCTGAGCTTGGAAACTGACACAGCATCAGTTCTTTCAGATTCTATTGGTCGAGCAGACGCAGAGCTTGCTCAGATTCAAGGCAATGCAGCAAAAGAAACCACAGCTCTCAATGGGTAGTGCCAAAGGGTTTACAGCCATCTTTATTCTACCAGAGGTGCAGAAAGGTTAAGTGTCTTCCCCTGGATTACTCAGTCAGCAAGTGGACAGGACCCCTGTCCCCTGCCTTCTTCCAGATCCTGTGACACTCCTGAGTTGGCCAGAGCACCTGACTGACCTCGGGTCAGCTTTCTGTGTCCATCTTTTGCCATCAACTGTACCTGTAGCATCAATGCTCACCGCAGCTCCAGAGGCCCAGTGAAGCGGATTCTCTAAGCATTACTAAATCACCTTTATTTGGAATTGACTTTAAGAGCAACACTGGCAGGACCTTAGGCTTGGGAAGAAAACACCCAGAGAGCATATGATAACCATCTTCGGATGTGGGAGGCTCACTGTGCAGGTGACAGCACAGCTGGTGTTCTGTGACCTCTATTGTTCTTGAGTAGTTGACAAACTATAGCCGGTGGGCCCGAGACTGTCACCTGCATATGTGCAGTCCTTAAGAAGAAAATGAAAATGTTTTTACGTTTTCAAATGGTGAAGAAGGAAAGCAAAATAGAATACATAGCACAGTTGAACAGATGCAGAGAGAGAGTGGATGGCCCAGCAAGCCTCTCACAGAAACAGCTTGTTCATCGCTGTTCCAGAAGGCAGAACCAGCACCTATGTGACCAGAGGTAGATCTCGGGTTGCTATAAGAAAGAATTTTCTAACTAGAGTTGTCCATCAGCAGGAACAGCAGCTTTCAGCTGAAGGCCATGCAGGCAGATGCTGTGCCTTGGACACTATAGGTCGGTGGTGTGCTGGTAAAGCTCTAACAACAGGCTCCCCAGGGGAGAGAGCCTTGGTTGGCAATGTTTGCCTAATTCTGTGGTATAAATGCTCCCACATGGCCAGTCTCCAGCTGCCAGCATAGCAGCACTAAATGCGGAGTCGGGAGGAGATGCACATGGTCAGCTCTCTCGGGAGCTCCAGCTTCCGGTGTGATGGGCTTAGGTGATCATCAGTATGTAACGCTGCCCTCGAGCAGCTCCCAGTGCAGAGACTTGCAGGGTCTTGGGGAGGGACAGTAGTGCTGGGGAAGACTTCTGTGAGATGCCGTCTGCTGCTCTGGGGCCACAGGCAGCCATGGTTAACATCCACAAGCCCAGAAAGACTAAGTACTTTGCCCTGGGCCACACAGCTGCTAAATTCCACATGCTGGTTTGTTGTTCTCACATTTAGTTTAGAAAATCTTGATTTCTGCAAACAGATTGATAAGTTTGACTGTATTCAAATTTAACAAAACATCACTTGAAGCAAAGTTAGAAGGCGAATAACAGATTGAGAGAAAACATTTAGAATATGTGAGATCAAGACGCAGTATCCAGAATATGTATGGAGTACCCATCAGTCAATTAAAGTTAATGACTATGATGGTTCAGTGAGAAAATGGGCAAAGGATGTGGACACACAGTTTATACCCACTCAAGTACAAACAGCTACTAAACATGAAAGATGACCAATCTTGCTACTAAGCAGGGAAGTGTATGATAAAACATTGGTTCATGTTTTCCACTTATTCGACTGGCAAAAATAATACTACACAAGGGCCAGACGTGGTGGCGCACGCCTGTAATCCCAGCACTTTGGGAGGCCAAGGTGGGCGGATCACCTGAGGTCAGGAGTTTGAGATCAGCCTGGCCAACATGGTGAAACCCTGTCTCTACTAAACACAAAAATTAGCTGAGTGTGGTGACTCACACCTGTAATCCCAGCACTTTGGGAGGCCAAGGTGGGTGGATCACCTGAGGTCAGGAGTTTGAGATCAGCCTGACCAATATGGTGAAACCCTGTCTCTACTAAACACAAAAATTACCTGGGTGTGGTGGCGCACACCTGTAATCCCAGCTACTCAGGAGGCTGAGGCAGGAGAATCATTTGAACCCGGAAGGTGGAGGTTGCAGTGAGCCAAGATCATGCCACTGCACTCCAGCCTGGGCAACAAGAGGAAAACTCTGTCTCTTTAAAAAAAAAAAAAAAAATCCAAGCAAGTGAGGACATGAAGCCAAAGCAACTTCATGAACTGCTGCTGGAGGAATATAAGGTTATGCAGCACAGCCTGCAACTGAGCATTACCTTGACCCAGAAATTCCAAAGTGAACTAGATATCCTGGAGCCTAGAAAACCTGTCACATCCTCAGAGTAGTCAGGTGCACAGGGAATCATTGCCTTCTAGTTTGTGATAGTGAAAATTTGGAATGGACATAAAGACCTTCAGTTAGGGAATGAGTAAATAAACTCTTATGTGGACCTTCCGGTGAACATTAGGCTACAATGACAAGGATGCAAGAGATCGATAGCGATGGATATTGCTGAGGTGGAATAGCAAATTGCAGATTGATGCATAGACTCTGTTGTCATTTATGTTCTTAAAATGTAAATAAAACAATGCCATATGGTGCATAGACTTTTCATATAAAAAGTTCTGGAGGGCTATCCACCATACTCATGACAGTGCATGCTTTTGGGGAGGTAGGGAGGGGGAGGGCCTGTATTGGGGAGGAGGGGAGATGTTCAGAAGCAGCTTCAGTTTTATAGATGGAGGTTTAACTTTTTCTAAAGGTCAGTATATTTGTAAGAGACCAAGCCAAAATTCAGTTCTTTCCAAACAGAACCGTGGCTGTAAAGGAACCTACCATCTTCCTCAGCAAGTTCAGCCCCAGCAGGTTGGCCGTGGGGAGGCGCCCACATGGAGAGGGGTGTCTGGGTGTGGTTGCCTCAGCCCATGAGGTTGACCTTGCTCCTGAGGGTCCTCTCTCATCACGTCTATGACTTCCATCCTGGCCTCAGGTCCCCTTGACACTCGCCTAAGCAGAAAAATGGTTTTTGCTTAATTTATTGTTGCACAGCTGGGACAACTGAAGAATTTAAATAAGACTTTACTGAGAGCTGAGAATGGCAGGAGGAAAATAGAGTCACAGTAAGTAGGCGGTGTTGCTTATAAATCTCAGGGTTCTTGTGCCAAGCTTGGAATGGCCAACACCTCCTCGCTCCTCAGCCTGGCCACCCACCTGCTCTGCTTGCTCTCTTTCCCCTTGCCCCACTGGCTGCTCTCAGGAATGTCTAAACTCCACTGTGTCTAGACCTAAAGGAAAGATGCAGACAGAGTGTTCCCTCTCCCATGTAACCGTGGCCCACCTTCCAGCTTTCCTATTTCATGTCTAAGAGCCAAACTCTTCCGCAGAATTTTGGCCCTAGGAATGTCCATCTGTTTCAGCAAAACCCTACTCTCAACCACAGGAGTTCAGGCCCTATTCTGTCATTAGCATGAGGTCCATATCGGAATCCCACGCTGTCAACCTAGGACCTGGGCAAGAGACACTCACAGGAGCTTCAAGGCTTTCTCTCTCCTATGACTGTGAGGAGTTCAGGCCAAGGATTGCTGCAGGGAATATTGGCACCATTGCCATGTGCCAGATGCTCATATCCTAGCCATGTTCTCTTCATCAATCCCATTAGAACCGTGGGAACTAATATCCTCATTTTACAGACACGGAAACTGTGCCTCTGAAAGTAACTTAACCTCTCTGAGGACACAGATCCCGATGCCAACCAGGCTACTGCCTGCGGTGCCTCTGAACCCTTGAGCCATGTTCTTCTCCTAGGGGTTTGTTCTAGGGACCTTCAGGAGGCTCCTTCCTGCTTTCACACAACCTCCCTGGGTAAAAGGAAAGATCCCCTCCCCCATGAACTTTGAGTGCCAGGCGTGCATGCTGTTCTATGGGAATCCATGCAGCTCCTTTTAAGTTGTTACTTGAACTTGAATTGGAGGTGAAAACAGACAGAACATGTATTTTCAGATACAGCTTGCATTTTGGATTTAAAGAAGGTAGGGCTAATTCAGGGGAGGCCTTAAGGTTAGGAGCTTCGTTGATAAGATTCATTTAATTTGAGGGAAACAGAGCATAGAAGCAAAAAATGTCTCCAACCCCCTGAATCTATTTCCAACCTTAAACTCACTCCTGTTTGACACATGCAGAAAGGAATGCCTTGTGTTCCTTATTTCCCTTCCTCTGTCCCAGCTTCAGTTTTCATTCAGCAGAGCCCTCCAGCGACCCAAGGAACTGAAATTAGAGTGTGAGAGGTGAGCATGTGAACACCCTTCAAGGCTTCCCCTAAGTTAACAGGAAAGAACATTAAACACAGTGATGATGGTGGAGCATTGAGTTTTAGTTCTTGGTTTAGTTAGAGGCAAAGCCAAGAGGTAGTTGGGACCACCTCACTCCTTCATGCCATATACACCAGGATAGTTATGGTAAAGGAGGAATCATCTTAAAATGCTTGGGGAATTACTTATGCCTCAAAGAGAGCCCCAAATATATATTTCTCACCCATATTTTTCTGACCTGAATGAAAACATTGTTATAGCAGTACCTGCATGAGCCCTTCCTTCACAGGAGAATCCAAATGCAAGACTAAGAAAACACTTCAGTGGATTCTAATTATCTTCCCCTTTCCTTGCTTCCCTTTGTTTCCTGAATTGCTGTAGCCAACCTGTAATATTTTGCTCGCAGCTTGTGAGGAGTTATTACTTATTATGGGTTAGATTGGATACTCCCCCACAAAGAATTTTGTTGAAGTCGTAACCTACAGGACCTCAGAATGTGTGATCTTCTTTGGAAAGAGAAGATCATTCTTCTCATTGGTTACATGACCAAGTTAAAATGAGGGCACTTGGATGGGCTCTAATCCCATATGACTGGTGTTCTCATAAAGGGGGAGTGTGGATGCAGACACAGACGTGTGCAGAGGGCAGCCTACAGGGAGAGACTCAGGGAAAGCGCCAGGTGCAGGCGGGGACAGGAGTGCTCACCTGCAAGCCCAGGAGCACGGAGATTGCTGGCAAAGCCCCGGAAGCTGGGAAGCGGCCAGAAGGGATTCCCCACCAAGCTTTAGAGGGAGCATGACTCTGTAGACACCTTGAGTTTGGACTTGTAATCTGTAGAACTGAGGCAAGAAATTCTGTCATTTTAAGCCACCCAATTTGTGCTACTTTGTTAGTGTAGCCCCGGCAAACTAATACACTACCTATACCTAACCCTTTTACTTTTTTATTATTTTTTGAATATATTTTTTAAATGTTATGTAGAGATGGGAGTCCCACTGTGTTGCCTAGGTTGGTCTCAAACTTGTGGCCTCAAGCAATCCCACCTTGGCCTCCCAAAGTGTTGGGTTTGCAGGTGTGAACCACCATGCCTGGACCTAACCCTGTTAAAGTATACATTTAGGATGAAATAAAATTGAAAATTTTAGTTCTGCTATCATAGTCAGTGTGACATTATATTTTTCAAAGATGGCTTCATCGTCATTTGCTGTCCTACCTGTAGGACCAAACACCTGAAATCCCCCTTCAGGAGCTGGATTCTAAATCCCCCTTCCCTCAGGTCTGGATAGGCCCTTTTGATGCTGTGTGACTTCTGAGGCAGCATCCACCTGCTTGCTGGGACACTTGCTCTGGAACCCTGACCTGCCCATGAATGGTCCATTTGTCTTAAGGCCAGTGTGCTATGAGGGAGCCCAAACTAGCCCAGATGGAGAGACCACCCAGAGACATGAGACTACAAGGAGAGAGGTGCCCAGACAGCCCCCAGCTGCTCCAGTGCCCCTGCCGTTTCAGCTTCAGCCGTTGTCTGATTGTAACCCCATGACACCCCCTAAGCCACAACTGCCTAGCCAACTCTTCCTGAATTCCCAATCCATAATATGATTGTCATGGTTAAAGCCTAACATTCTGGGGAGATTTGTTACACAGCAATAGATAACCATAACAGTTAGCATGATCTGTGCTTTGCATTGGTCACTGTCTTTTAATTTACAAAATGTATTACATTATTACTTCTGATTAAATAGTTTTATATTTAAAGCAGACAGAAGACAACCACAAAATCCGGTAGCTTAACGTAATAGGATTCGTCTCTCACTCACTCAAAGTCTCATGCAGATAGGATAGGTTGATGACCTTCTCCAGGCAGTGACTCAGGGATCCATGTTCCTTCTGCCTAGTCTCTGCTGCCCCCTGATCCTTCTTGGAGTCCTGTGCTGGGTCACCTGTGTTCTGGTGGCCAAAGAGAGAGAAGAGAGTATGGGTGGGGGATCATGTCGGATGTTTTGGACTGCATCTGAAGTGGCACACGTCATTTTGGTTTTTTGTTTTTGTTTTTTTTTGAGACGGAGTCTCTCTCTGTCACCCAGGCTGGAGTGCATTGGCACGATCTCGGCTCACTGCAACCTCCGCCTCCTGGGGTCAGGCCATTCTCCTGCCTCAGCCTCCCAAGCAGCTGGGACTACAGGCGCCCACCACCACGCCCGGCTAATTTTTTTTTTTTTTTTTTTGTACTTTTAGTAGAGACGGGGTTTCACCATGTTAGGCAGAATGGTCTCGATCTCCTGACCACATGATCCGCCTGCCTTGACCTCCCAAAGTGCTGGGATTACTTTGGAATTATAGACGTGAGCCACCGCGCCCAGCCTGTTGTGGTCCGTATTTTACTGGCTAGAAGTAGTCCTGGATTCAAGGAGCTGGGAAATGCCCCTTAGTTGTGGGCCTGCAAGAAACAAGGTAGTATGGTGGGAACATAGCCAAGGCTCTGCCACATCTGCACACAGATCAGAGGATCTCAAAATACCAGAGCTGGAAGGGCCTTGAGAAATGAGCTTATCTGCATGTCATCTCTGCATCAGGATGAACAGAGCCTTGTTAAAGTACAGATTCTGGGGCCTCACTCAGGAAGTAGGTACTAGGAAATTGCATTAAAAAGATTCCCCAAATTATTGTTGTGTACACTAAGGATAGAGAACCACTTAACCTGGTTACTCAACCCTCTCATTGTATATAGAGCAAAGGTGAGGTCCAGAGAGGTGATATGACCTCCTTACATCTCTTCCAGTCACCCACCCCTTGAGGCCAGAATTGGAGCTGGCGCCTCTGCCTCCCAGGGCTTTATGACCTAGGAGCCACGCCTCGAAGGTGTGCCCTGGGGGAGCATACTTGGTGCCTGATTTCTTCTACTCTGAAGAATCCTAATGTTTGCCTTGAAATGGGCCTCATGGGGTAATTAGTATGTAGACAGGGGTTCACTGCAGCTTAAATGATAACCAGAGCTGGTCCCAAATTAAGTCTTGTTACATTTTGGGCCATTCCTAGCAAAAGTCAGGAACCCTCCAGAATGTGTTAATTTAGAAAATAGAATCTTGCAATACCTTCTCCTGCATTATTCAAAAGGCCCACTTTGTTTTTAATGTAGTGGCATGTCCTAAATACCTTCTGTCATGCCAACTTTTAGGGAGGCTTTGGTGATAGTAAAAGACACAGCGGGAGGAGAAAGAACCATGGTATTTTCCAGCTCTCTTGGTGAAAACAGCAAATGTTCATTAGTATTCATTTCACACAATTTCTCTGATAAAGCTGTAATTTAAAACACTGACTCAAAGCCCTAATAAAGGAGGTTAACTTGATTTCTAAATCTGCTGCACAGACTACTCATCTCTCCTTCCATCAGCCTCCCTTCTCCTAAGCAAATTGTGGAATTTGGAACAAAGAGAAAAAGTGCAAGGTTTTTTGACTGATTCCCTTATTAACCAGATTCTGCTGTTCAGCAACACTGTGAGCATTTGAGTTCTGGTTCTCAGCATGCGTGTGAAAAATCCTCAAGTCATTTTCTACCTTCACAGATTTGGGGGCCAGATAGGAAACAAATTACCAAACAATGCTTATCGTGCTCCCAAACCTTTGCTGAAATCATTTAGTTTCAATTATTTTGATTAATTACTGAGGATTTTATAAGCAGAGTTTATGGCAAAAACATCTGCCTTCATGAGTTGGCGTGAAGGAGTATGAGTATATATGTAGAAATGAAGGAAGATAAGTATATATGTAGAGATGAAAGAGGATGAGTATGTATGTAGGGATGAAGGATGAGTATATATGTAGGGATGAAAGGTAATTAGTATGTATGTAGGACTGAAGGAAGATGGGTATGTATGTAGAGATGAAAGAGTATGAGTATGTATGTAGAATGAAGGTGGATGAGTATATGTAGGGATAAAGGAGGATCAGTATATATAGGAGTGAAGGGTGTTCAGTATATATGTAGGAATGAAGGAGGATACGTACATATGTAGAAATGAAGGAAGAGGAGTAAACATGTAGGGAGAAGGAGGATGAATACATATGTAGGGATGAAGGAAGATGAGTGCATATGTAGAAATGAAGATAGGTATACATGTAGGGATGAAGGAAGATGAGTGTGTATGTAAGGATGAAGGAGGATGAGTATATGTATATAAGAATGAAGGGTGATGAGTATATATATATAGTCATGAAGGGTGATCAGTATATATGTAGGGATGAAGGAAGATGGGTATACATGTAGGGATGAAGTAGGATGAGTTTATATGTAGGGTTGAAGGAGGATGAGTATGTATATAGGAATGAAGGGTGATCAGTATATATGTAGGGATGAAGGAGGATGAGTACATATGTAGAAATGAAGGAAGATGAGTATATATGTAGGGATGAAGGAGGATGAGTTATAAATGTAGATATGAAGGAAGATCAGTATATATGTAGGGATGAAGGAGGTTGAGTACATATGTAGGTATGAAGGATGATGAGTACATGTGTACAAATGAAGGAAGATGAGTATACATGTAGGGATGAAGGAGGATACGTTTATATATATATATAGAAATGAAAGGTGGTCAGTATATATGTAGGGATGAAGGATGAGTACATATGTAGAAATGAAGGGAGATGAGTATACATTAGAGATGAGAAGGATGAGTATATATGTAGGGAAGAAGGAGGATGAGTATATATGTAGGATGAAGGAAGATGAATATATATGTAGGAATGAAGGAGGATGAGTACATATATAGAAATGAAGATGAGTATACATGTAGGGATGAAGGAGGATGAGTATATATGTAGGGATGAAGGTTGATCAGTATGTAGGGATAAAGGAGATTGAGTACATATGTAGGGATGAAGGAATATGAGTACATATGTAGAAATGAAGGCAATGTAGGGGTAAAGGGGGATGAGTATGTAGGGATGAAAGGGGATATGCACATACGTAGCTATGAAGGAAGATGAGTATATGTGTATGATGAGTATACGTATATGTGTATGGATGATGGGGGATGGAATGAATACATAGGGCCTTCTGGGCATCAGTTGATGAGTCCTGACCTAGTGGGATAGGGTCTCTCCTAAGCTTTCTAATGTCTGACTGAAGGACTTGGCTGCCTAGACAAGCCATGACATGGACTGCTTCATAACAAGTTGAGATTTGAACAGGGACTTGTGAGAAGGGTCGGTGATGAAAACTGAGAGGATCAACTAGTGCTCTCCTTCTCCCAGTCTTGATCAGGCACTATCACTTTGCACTCCTGGGTCCCTAACTCTTGGGGTTCCAGGGTTATTCACTGTCCTTACTCCTGTGGAGTTGAGTTTCTGAGGACACAAATACTGAATAAGGCACGAGATGACCAGGCCAGAGAAGGGCAAGCCAGATTTCTGTTGACTGAGCCTAGTAAACAAGCCCATGTTCCAACCTTCTCTGACTGTGTAAAAAAACTACTCCAGACCCAGTGGGGGTGTAGGTTGGGTTCCCTGGGAAGCAGACTCTGAGATGGAGAAAAGTGTGCATGGTGTTTATTAAGAACTTTATTTAGGATCAAAATTTGGAGAGGAGGAGAAGGGAGCAGGAATGCATTCAGTGGCAGCCCCAGTTGGCCAACAGGGAATTCTGGGGCCAGAATGACCCTTGAGAGTTACGCCAGGTTGGGCTGAGATGACCTAGTCTTTATATCAGGGGTCAGCAAGTTATGGCCTATAGGCCAAACCCAGGTTGCGACCTATTTTTTAACTAAAGTTTTATTGGAACACATCCACACCCATCATGTCATGTCATCTGTGGCTGCTTTCATGATACATTAGCAGAGTTGAGTAGTTGGGACAGACTCCAAGGCCGGCAAAGCCTAAAATGTTTAGGATCTGCCCTTGATAGAAGTTTGGCAGGCCCCGTGATGTTCCCTCATCGCTCAGTCGCTGAATGGACAGTCTCTGATCTCTGTGGCCTCGGCTGGGCTGGAGGGTCCCCTTGCTCAAGTCTCCTTGGCCTTGTTCTCCAAGGACATCTCTTCTTCCTGGGTTTCTCTATGTGGCACAGTGGTTTGGCATCATCATATTTCTTGTATCTTACCTGAGGGCTTCAGGAGGTGGGACCTGGAGGCCCCCAGTCCCAGAAAAACCACAGCAGAGTTGGCAGAATCACTTGTGCCATTGGTCAAAGTGATCACGGGGCCTGCCCAGATTCAAGAGGTGGAGGCACAGATTCCGCCCACTGCCTGAGGGAGGATGGCACAATCACGGTGCAGAAGAGCACGAGGATGAGATGCCATCAGACCGTCTTCAGAAAAATGTGGAATGTTATGCAGGCCAGGTGGCTGCTTGGCAGTTCTGTGTCAATCCCCGCTCACCCAGGTCACGGCTGCAGTGCCCGTCCCTCCCCAACTCCACGGTCCCTAATATCACATGGGGAGCTTGAGACGGCCATGGTGGGAATGTGACACCTCAGGAATGGGCTCTGCCCACCCCAACCCCAAAGAGCCTGCTGTTAAGCCCTCACCCGCACACGCCTGCTGCCATGGGAGGACTTCTAGTTTGAAGCCACCTGGGAAAAAAGACAGCAGCATTGATTGAGAAGGGTCTCTGCATGTCCTGGAACCTCAGGACGACTCCGTAAGCTATGATGTTTTACCCTTTATTTTATAGAAGGGGAGTCTGAGGCTCAGCGAGGTTGGAGGCCCTGGCAGGATTTGAACCACGGTCCCCTCGTTTTTGCCATCCTGCCTCACAGAAGACAGAGCCGGCAGGAGCAGGAGATCCTGGATCTGAAGAAAGCTTAGGTCGGCAGGGAGGGAGAGAAAGCCGGCCAAAGAGCGGGCAAAGCCTGAGGCCGGGGCAGCATGAGGTTGCCAGAAGGCTGGACAGTGGAGCCCCCGGAAAGGACTCAGGGCCAGCAGGCTGCGCCAGCTGTGTGGGTGCTGGAAGATTCACCCCAACCAGGCAGCCAAACTCCAGATGTTTCCCATTGTCTGAAAAATGCATCTCTGTCCTCTATGACAACACAAGCAGGGTGTGAGTGAGGGGTCGGGAGGCCCTGAAGAGGGCCACAGAGAAAGCCGGTGGCTGGGCACCACATTCACAGCAGAAGTTTCACTCCTTCCCCTCACCTTCTTCCTGGGAAGCACAGCGGTTAGGCTTAACCAATGGGCCAGCTGAAGAAGGAGGAGCGGGCAGGAAGGGGCTTTCATATTGGATCCTGGGGGAAGCAGTGGTATGCTACAGGGGTGACAGTGGCCTTCTTAATAACAACACTCGTTCCCACAAGCTGGACCTTACCCACGTGCCAGCCTTGCCAGTTACACGTGTCTATTACCTTTCATTCTCATAACCTTCAAGGGAAGAGGTCTTATGACTCCTCTGGGGAAATGAGGCTCAAGAGAAGGGGTAACCTTCTGGGTTTCAGGGTGAGCTCATGGCAGAAGTTAAGACTTGCACTGGATGCAGGCACTTGACTTCTCCACTCCACGTGGCCGCGGTGCCTGAGTCAGCCCCAGTGGTGCGGGGCGCCCCAGAGAGCACAGAAGCCAGGGCTGGAGACCCAGGGGTGATGGGAAAGCTTTCGTCAGGTTGGGTTGGTTCACAATCTCCCACTTTCTCTTTTTCCCCGTATAATTGAAGGATTTTCTCTCCCCCTCTTGTTTGTTTTAAGAATAAGATACAAAAGTGAGAAGCGGGAGGCCTTGCCTTGTTCCCTAGGGAGACAATGTGGGGGCTGTGAGGCCAGGGGCACCTGGGAGGGGAGAGGGTGGGGCAGACTGCATCTCCCAGGAGCAAGGTGGGGAGTGCAGGGAGGGTTCAGGAGGAGAGCACGGCCACTCCTGAGACTGGGTCCATGCAGGACACCTTTCACTTGGACTCCTGGGCGTCCTGGCTGGGCCCAGCCTCTGCTGTGTCCCCTGGGGGATAGGGGAGGCTTGTGGACTGTTCACAGGAGGGTGCGGCTACCTCCACCAGGCCCCTGGGATAGGAGAGTCACTCCATCGTCCCCATAAACCACTGGGAGGCCTGGCAGCAGGACCGTGGAATCAAGACATGGGAAAATGGTCTCAGTTTTTCAGGTGCTTGTTAAAAATGCTGAGTTTCCTGGTCACCATTCTTGGAAGCCCTCCCACAGCAGATTGAAAGTGAGGTTCAGAATCTTCATTTTTAAAGCATCCCCAAACAATTCTGATGCCACAGACTCTAGACCATGCTCAAGAAAACACCGACCTGGAGGGTGAAGGCGTGTGGGATCTGAAACTTTTAAGAAAACAGCTTTTTTGTCATTCTTATCTGATCTTATGAGCACCAATTTTCTTACTCTGAATAGATGTAGATGCGGAAGGTATAATGTTTAGGGAGCGCAGTTGCCCTAAGAAAGATAATGAATACAGCAGTTTGTGCATAATTGCACTTAATTATTATGTTGTGAATATATGGTTAAACTTGATAAAGATTAACTTATAAAAACTCTTATTAAAACTTCCCTGTTATTTGCCATTCATCGCTACCGTGGAGTTTTTAGGGGAGCTTGTTCATCCATCCACCTAATAAAGTTTTGAGTGCTTGCTGTGTGCCTGGCTCTGTGCAGGGAGTGGGGCATACAGCAGTAGCCAATAGCTGGGGTGGGAGTTGCCGACCACTCCCCTCCACCCACTTGCAGTCTGGACAGAGAAACAAACTAAATAAATCTGCAACCAACCACATACATTTTGCTTTTTTTTTGTAAATTTTTTTTTTTGAACAGTCTCTCTCTCTGTCACCAGGCTGAAGTGCAGTGGTGCGATCCCAGCTCACTGCAACCTCTGCCTCCCAGGTTCAAGCGATTCTTCTGCCACAGTCTCCCATGTAGCTGAGACTATAGGCATGCGCCACCATGCCCGGCTAATTTTTTTTGTATTTTTAGTAGAGACGGGGTTTCTCCGTGTTGGCCAGGATGGTCTCAATCTCTTGACTTTGTGATCCGCCCACCTTGGCCTCCCAAAGTGCTGGGATTACAGGTGTGAGCCACCGCGCCCAGGCTACTAAATTGGTTTTTATAAATGTGTTAGTATTTACATACAAACCAATACTAAACAAGAAAGGAAAAAACCCTTATCAGACCATATATTGTGGATTTGAATTTTAAAGAATTAATTAAACATGCAGGTTACAAAATTTTCAGGTACTCTCTAATTGAAATAAGAAGATATACACTATGAATTCTGTACAAAGCTGGCTTGCAGATTTTTTCTTGTCATTAGAGTTGAGACATCACCTCTAAATACATTTAATTAACATGTTTTAAAGATACACTGACATTTTCTTCACAATGTTTCGTCTCTGCCCCTCCTCTCATTGGTGAACACAGAACCTTAGGAAAATGGTTCCCAAGTGCTTTCAAGCCCAAATGTGTCTGAATGCAGAATTGTCAACAGCCTGCACAGAGAATTCTGACTCCATGCTTGGTGGTTTCAGCATAGTCTTTATGCTGTTTTCTTGTCTGATGTTTGAGCACACCAGTAGTCTATGAGAGAAGGAATCAATGTGAAACAGAATTGTCACCAATAACCTCTACTTCCGGGTTCTCAGCGTTGCAGGTGGCGAGCTGTTTGACTTCTTAGCTGAAAAGGAATCTTTAACTGAAGAGGAAGCAACTGAATTTCTCAAACAAATTCTTAATGGTGTTTACTACCTGCACTCCCTTCAAATCGCCCACTTTGATCTTAAGGTACGTTTCAAAGTGTAAGCCAGATAGAGGCTTGTGCAGATCACAGCCTTGGTTGTTTCTCTGCTAAGAAAAATTGAGGCATCTGAAAGAGTTACATTATTTTTCCTGTACCAGCTTAACAAACAGAATTATCCATATAAATCAGCAAGCATAGAATACATGCCTCCCACTGGGATGGCAAACCTTTTTGTGGGATAGAGGCTTAATGATAATTGATTACACTCTGGAATTCTTGGTAAAGAATACAAGGGGTCTTAGGAACCAGGTGTTTTAGTAAGGGGGCTGCTCTTGGCTACTGGGACATTAGCCAGCAGCCAGTGACTGGCACCAGTTCCTTCTGTGACTCTGAGCAGGGTAAGATAGAAAATGTGTTAAATGATGCAAAGGCTTGTGGCCTGACTCTGTCACCGATAATCAAGCAAACCAAACTCAGATTGGCTAATTGGGGCATTTGCCTGGCTGGATGCAGGATGTAATTGGAGATGAAACGGCATGTAAGACGTCCTCCCAGCCATGACAGAGGTGTGGTCTCTTTGGGAAGGGAAGACACGACAGAAGCAATAGGAAGTGGCAATGGTGAGAAGCTCCAGTTCAAGGCAGTGACAAGTGGTCTGGTAAAGCAGTGTGCGCTCTGTCGGAGAAGATGATTCAGACCCGTAGAGCTGGGACAGGATTTCAGAGGAGGGAGGATTGTCCCCATTCTTTTTGTAGCAGAGCTGTCAATGTCCCGTTCATGTCCCCCCTGGCCCCACAAACATGTGAAAAGACACACACTCATATACAGCCTAAAAGAGGGCTTGCTGCAAGTACCTGTGACTCTTCCTGGCATCTTGTTTCTGGCCCTGGGAGCTGGAAATGCAAAAGAAAAATTTCCACAGAAGCAGCTGTCAGCCGTGGAGGATGGAGAGGTGGTGGATAAAGACCCCAGCTCCCTCATGCTGCAATTGGAATAACACTGAGTTCTCCTTTTCGTCTCCCATTCCCCTAGTTACCCCCACCTTGATAGGACACTTCGTAGCAGCTTCCTTCTGTTTCCTGTATCTCCTTCCCCTACCGAGTGTTTCCTGTTGTCCCCTCCTTGTCTCAGGCCTGCTTCAGGAAGAACCTAGAGCAAGACATGTATTTCCTTCTTGAAATAAGAAGACGCACCCTATGAATTCTGTACAAAGCTGGCTTGCAGATTTTTTCTCATCATTAGAGTTAAGACATCACCTCTAAATACGTTTAATTAAAATGTTTTAAAGATACACTGACATTTTCTTCACAACGTTTTGTGTCTGCCCCTCCTCTCATTTGTGAACACAGAACCTTAGGAAAATGGTTCTGTGTATAGTCTTTCCTGGTGTACTCTTTCAACCACCCTGGTATACTCTTTTCCTGGTATACTCTTTCAACTACCCTTTCTTCCCTAATTTTTGGCCTTTTTTTTTTCTTTTGGGAGTGGGTAGAGAAGAACTATTCGGCCATCTTGTCCTCAGTATAACATATCATAGCTTTTTATTTCTCTCTTTTTTCAAGCCTGAGAACATAATGCTTTTGGATAGAAATGTCCCCAAACCTCGGATCAAGATCATTGACTTTGGGTTGGCCCATAAAATTGACTTTGGAAATGAATTTAAAAACATATTTGGGACTCCAGAGTTTGTCGGTAAGTTCCTTTGCTCCTGTGGTCATTTACATCTCATAAACATTATTCTGGCAAACCTCCCCTGCTGGAAGATTCTTTCCCCGTTACATGTTCCTGGTTGTTGCATGAAGATAGAATTGGTTAGTTTGCTTCCTCCCAAGCTAAATGAGTGTTTGTTTCCTCTTAGCTCCTGAGATAGTCAACTATGAACCTCTTGGTCTTGAGGCAGATATGTGGTAAGGAGTATGTCCTTGGTGTTGTTTTCTTTCTGATTTATTTGACTATTCTCCTGATGTGTTCTTTTGTTTGTTTTGTGTTGTTTTTAGGAGTATCGGGGTAATAACCTATATCCTGTAAGTACCAGAATTCACAACTCATACTCTCTTCTCTTCTATGAGACCATAGGTTTAATTAACCATTAAATGTGCTGTGTTGATCTCTTCAGCTTATGCATGCTTTTGATGTAAACATATTCATTTCACACCCCCAAAACATGTTTAGTTTATACTAATTAAACATGTTCTCCTAAATTGAAATGAGTCATCAGAAACTGTAGCATAATCACTGAAAGAAAGCATAGCTGTCCATCACTGCCGAGAAAACAGGTTTCCTTTAAACTACCAGATGCTGTTCCAAATTAACTTGTTAAGTGAATCCTTTTGCGTGAAGCTGAAGCTTTTGGTCCTGACAGTTAAAGCCCTATGAAATAGAATCAAACTCTCAAGTGACTATTCAAGCACCAGATTATAATCTTATTCCACACTCCGGATGTTATAGGAGCAAAATGACAACACCAAGGGGTCGTCATTAATGTTCTGTGCCCAACTTTATTTTTAACAGCCTAAGTGGGGCTTCCCCATTTCTTGGAGACACTAAGCAAGAAACGTTAGCAAATGTGTCCGCCGTCAACTATGAATTTGAGGACGAATACTTCAGTAATACCAGTGCGCTAGCCAAAGATTTCATAAGAAGACTTCTGGTCAAGGATCCAAAGTGAGTATCCATGTTCCTGAAAGGTGCTTGGCCACGGCCTCAGCCAGCCCAGAGCCTGTGCCTGTTCCATGCACAGGGCCACGTTTCTCAGACCCTGCTTGCTTCATGTGCCAAAGGGCAGCATGCCATGTGAAACGCTTCAGAAAGTGCAAGCAGGGCCCTCTGCCCCTGCTCAGTCAGTCCCTGCAGGCACAGTGAAATAATCACAAAAAGACCGATGTCGTTTTTGGCTTTCTTCCCTGAACTGCATTTTCCAGAGTGTCTGCTCGGCAGGCCCAGCCAGCAGGAAAACAACCTTAGTATTTGCTGCTATGGTCACAGCATTTTTTCCTTTCTCCCCCTCCCCTCAAGGAAGAGAATGACAATTCAAGATAGTTTGCAGCATCCCTGGATCAAGGTGAGTTGCATATTACTTCACTGTTTAGATCACTTTCTATGTGATTGGTTTGGGCACCCTGGTATTCATGTGTCTTAAAGTACTGCTAACCACAGGTCACACCTGGAGTGTTAAGTTTGCTATTTGCATCATATTTTAAGAAAAGCTGACAGGTTAGACTGTATCCCTAATGATCCCAGAGGTGGGGAGAGAGGAATAAGCCAGCACAGAGCAGGATTGTGAAAGGTCAAGCCCACTCAACAACTGTGTTTGGAGTGACATGTGGGATGTTGGCCCAAACAGTATATTTAAAATTTTATGTTGATCCCAGCATGTAAATATCAATCAAATCTGGATTTCTAGCTTCTCTTGGGAAATCTGAAGATCTGCTGACACTGAGCCCTCATTCCACATGGCCTTGGGAAGTCGCACAGGCACCTTGGTGCTGGGGAACAGGGTCCCCTGGAACATTACACCTTTACATTACCTGCCTGGCCTGATTGACATTTGGATTAAAGTTGCTTCAATCCAGGGCAGAAAGGATTAGGGGTGGTAAAGGATGATAGTTACAGAATGAAATCATGAAACGAAGAAGTGAACATCACAGAAACAGCCTTTGGGGACAAATAGCTTTGCTGTGCAAGCTCCCAGCGGTTACCTGGGCTCTCCTCGCCAGCCATGGTGTCTCTTCCTCCCAGAGGTGGAAGACGAAAGCTAAATACATCTACTGAAAAAGATACAGTACAAGGAATTCTCCTGCTATAGGCCAAACTAACTTTGCTGACCTCTGAGATCCCTCCAAGCTCTATATTACTTGGTGATACCCAAGTTCGAATGCCTCATAACATAGCCTCACCATGAATATTGCCATTCCCAAACTATCAGTGTGGAAAGTTATGATTTAGTTTTACCCCAAGCTCTACTTCTCCCCAGTGTTTATGGATGATACGAAACCCTCAGATATAAGAGTGAGCCCGCTAAGACTAGGTGCCTAGATATTCCATGTTATCCCAACTTGCTATGCTAATTTAATAAGGTGAATGCGTAAGCATCCTGAATAAGGAGATGTTTCAAAAAATTGTCATATAACACATTTTCGTAATTTGAGAGCTTTAATTTTTTTTCTTGGATTTTTATTTTAGCCTAAAGATACACAACAGGCACTTAGTAGAAAAGCATCAGCAGTAAACATGGAGAAATTCAAGAAGTTTGCAGCCCGGAAAAAGTGGAAAGTAAGATTGTTTGTTGTGGAGGGATTAACAAATTCTATTTCCTGTGTAGAGCAGTCAGGATCCGTCTCCTCTGATACTGGCAGTATGGAAAATACATCCTTTCCTCTTTTTAATCCACCCTGTAGTGTTCTGCACCATTACTCTATTTTGAAAAACAAGCAAAAACAATATTTTAGTCACTTTAACTCATACCATTAAATGTACTTTTGTAGTTTTTCCATCGAAACCATTCTCAATGCAAATTTTTATAGCAGCACCATAAAATTATAGTGAAATCTTTTTCTAATGCTACAAGCCACATTTTAAATAGGTTCATTCTTTGTGGTAAGCAGCATGAGATTACATTTGTGCTGTAACTCGTGTAAGTGGGTCTCTCAGCCCTGCCTTTATCTGTGAGTGGTTGGAGTGGGGGTGGGGTGGGGCCATGAGCATTTGCAGGGTGGCCTCTTCTCCTTCCTAAGCGTGGATGGCCTGGGTGGGACATAGATCTGAAGGCATTGCAGACGTCTTGGAAGAAATCACACTTCAGGGCTAAGAAGGTGATGGGATGGTTTCCTGTGCCCAGGGTCATGTCAAACCCAGAGGAAGTGGGTACCTACCATGTCTTCCCAGCTCAGGGCCAGAAATGTACCTCATTTTCACACCTACCAATTTTGGGGTGCTATGGTAGGGATGAGGAAGACCACAGCACTAGATTCTCAAAAAGTCCTCAGAATTAGGCTTAAAATAGAGAGAGAGCAACCATACATTTCTCTTTCTCACTCTCATTCTTTAACTGTACTTTTGCCTTTGAGAGTAAATGCAGAGATGTTTTTTCTGTAGACTAAGAGGCCCCCCAGCTGATGCTTCCATCAGCTGTCGCGTTTTGGTCATTACATTGTCTACCATCACTGTTTATGTGGCACAAAGGACACAGAGCAAGGCCCCTGCATTCTGTGCTTCTCTAAGTGGGGACCTGCAAGGGTCAAATCACCGTCTCCAAAGAGCAGAGAAGAAAGTATAGAGAGAGAAAGGATGTGGGGTGTCCAGCTCTGTAGTTCAATAATGAAACATGGAAGGAGAATCTCTATATCCTGTTGTCTTGATTTATAAGACCTTTAAAATTACTCTCGAAGCAAATACAACCCAGTTTGCTGTAGGATTGCCCACCTGGGAGAGTGTGTGCTCATGCCTGTGAACACGATCTCAAAGGCTTTGTCGTTTGTACTCATTTGACAATTGTTACATAAGCTGTCTCTCCTCCTCTCACCCTACCTTTTTTCTCCTCACCCTCCCCTCCTTTTTTTTTTTTTTTAAAAAAAAGCAATCCGTTCGCTTGATATCACTGTGCCAAAGATTATCCAGGTCGTTCCTGTCCAGAAGTAACATGAGTGTTGCCAGAAGCGACGATACTCTGGTAAGCAAACCCGTGTGCCCTGGTGCTCCTTTCTCAGCACTGGGTACTCGAATGTCCAAGCTGTCCTATTCATTCAACCTCCCAGGAACCTGAAGTTGTGGAAATGGCAAGCCTATTCTTGATCCCCTCAGAGGGGTTTGGGGGTGCTGATTTATGCACCCTCTTGCTTCTTTCCTCTTTTTTTCTCTTTGATTTGGATGGTGCTGTCCCCTTTCATAGCCCCATACCTCTAACACTACCCTCCACCTTGATGCAAACGTAGGCACAGACCACCCCCCAACACACACGCACACACGCACAGCAAATGCACATACACAGAGACACACTCACTGATATTTTGGTAAAAGAGAGGCTAGCCAGCAGAAAAGAGCTTCTTCTAATTTGCATGAACTGTTGCCGCTGACATAGAAGAATCTTGGTTAACAGTAGCACGGAAAGGACAGACAACCGTCACCTTCCCACACACACGCACCAGAGAATCAGGGAGGTGCAGTGCTGCTTGCTGATGTGTCTCCTAGCAGACCAGAAGGCCTGACCTGCTTGCATTGTTGGCCTGGTGTTGACTGCCCAAGGCCCTTGAGAATAACTCCAGCTTTCTTAGTTTTAATATGAACTTTGACAAAGTGGCAAAGATTTATCAAATTTGTGTTTCAATACTCTCTAGTTATGTTTCCTTCGTAATTAGAAATGCATTCATTTTCCAATTTCTAGCCTTTATTTTCTTTATCTTCCCCCCAATCCAAACTGAAACCTAATCATAGATAAGCTCTTCAGATATGAGTAGAAGCCTCCGAATTCAACAAGACTTTCCCCTGACAATCAAACAATGGGCCTTTGTTAAATCAGGAGGTGAAGGGGACTCCAGACGAGGCAGCCATGGTCGTCCTGTGGGAACTACCCTGCCCCTGTAATCGAACAGTCAGCATTTCCCCGGTGGAGCCGAGTACTTCAGGGTGGGAATTGCAGACACCAGCTCCCCGTTTTTCCCCTTAAGGTAGTAGCTTCACTGAGGCTCCACATCTAGCCTTGTGGAGTGAAATGGGATTGGAGATATTTTTTAAAAAAAAAACAAAAAACAAAAAAAACCAAAAGAGAAGCAGGTTAGGGCAAAAAGAGAGAGAAGAGGAGGCTTTGTTTGGGAATGGTTAGTGGGTGGCTGCTGCGCAACCAGCAAGAAGATAAAAACTGTGACTCTAAGTAAGATAATGAGAATGATTAAAGATTGCAAATTGAAGTCACTGAATATTCAACTGGGAGACGATCCATGTGTCACAGTGAAAAGTTTAGGGTAGGAGAGGGACCAAGGGTCGTGTAGGAGCTCCAGGTGGAAAGATACCCTCCCAGAGGTCAGATTCCCTCATCTCCATATTCTAATCACAGGGTGAGTCATAACAATCTACTTTATTCCTTCTGTTTTCCCCATTTCTCTTGACTTGCGCTTTCATGTAAATGCCTCTTAGTCATTGACTTGAATTGTGATAGAAAAGCAAAACCGGTGGCATTCTTAAACATGCATTTTATACAAATATTACTAAAACCCACATGGAAAGTGTTTGGATTCAGATCTGTAGAGAAGAGAAAGCAGATGGAGAGACATGCTTTCTCCATTCTCCCCCACAAGCAGAGATTCAGCATCTCTAGATTCACTTTTCCAGATTTGAAATTCCAGTGGTCATAATTCTATGTTTATCATTTCAAAAATTTTGTTTAGGATTTTTCTAGCAGATTCCTTAGTTTTAATGTGAATTTTGACAGAGTGCAAAGATTTTTCAAGTTTTTTGTTCACTACTCTTCTGGTTATTTTTCCTTTGTGATTAGAAATGCATCAGTTTTCTGATTTCTAGCCTTTGTTTTCTTTATTTAGAGCCTATTTTTAAAATTTTTGTTTTGTTTTGTTTTTTGTAATTGGGACCAACTTTCAGAGAATTTTGCCATGTTATTCTATACATAGTGATGGAAGAAATACAAGTGATCAGAAAATAATTCTGTAATTGGAAACATTCCAAATTGGGAATATCTTATTCAAAGGCATCATTTCTTTGCTTCAGTAGGTTTTTCTTTTTCCTTTTCCAGGAAGAGAGTATGTTATACCTAAAGATTTTCACAGTGGTTTTAGGAACTGTGTTTTGACAGATTCTTAAGATAAACACAAAAGGTTACTTGTCATCATCATCATTTGAAATCTGGATCTCAGACACTGTCTCTGGGCTATACTGCCGATAACATTAAAGCCCAGTTAAACAGTAAATAGTGTTCGTTTGCAACATGGAAGGAGCAAAAATTTCCCTCCTAGGTCCCTTCATGACTGTGTGGTTTTGGGGAATAAATGGCTTAGTTTCCTCTGAATCCCCCTGTTAACAAGTGAGCACAGGTTTCTTTTATGTTGGTAAGAGAATCATGGCTAGCAGTGTAACTCTGTTTCCATCTTGGCTGTCTCTCTCAAGGATGAGGAAGACTCCTTTGTGATGAAAGCCATCATCCATGCTATCAACGATGACAACGTCCCAGGCCTGCAGCACCTTCTGGGCTCATTGTCCAACTATGATGTTAACCAACCCAACAAGGTCTGGTTCTGTTCTGCAGCATAGTGGAGGGGTGGGTCACAGTGACCTTGCCCTTCCATATCAAAGGAAGGACCCCATCTGCTTCTCCATTCTTCCTTCCAATTGAAAGCTCCTTAAAATCACTTCTGTTTAGGGAGTGATTTGAGTTACAAATAGGGTCTTTTTGCATTGAGGACCTTCCTTCATTCACATATTGTATCTCTACCCATGAAATTTTAGATCTTCTCATCCTGCTAATGAAAATGTCCCCGATGAGAATCCAAAAGGGGAAGGAAAGGTTTTATACCCTTCCACCTGTCTTCCCTTCCTGCCACTCAGCAGTAGCTCTATGTCTGTTGAGACAGGGGAAGGTGTGTGGGAACCGCAATCATCATTTGGCCTTTTCCTTTCCTACCAAACCTGAAAATTAGTAATTTTTTTTCTTGCCTATTCTAGCACGGGACACCTCCATTACTCATTGCTGCTGGCTGTGGGAATATTCAAATACTACAGTTGCTCATTAAAAGAGGCTCAAGAATCGATATCCAGGATAAGGTCATAATTGTTTTATTGAAATGAATTGAATTTTAAAGTATTATCAAATGTCTCTTAATTATCGGGGTAACAGAGGAAAAAAAATGTATGTCCTAACTTGTTTCTCAGTTTCCTGTAGAGGAAGATAAGCTGCTTTTTCAACAGCTTGGTACAGCCTGACACATGCATTAGAGGGGCAAACATTTATCATTTCTCCTCCCCTTGGCGCTGCTGCTTGACGTCAGCATTTCTTTGTACACTACCCAGATTTTCCTTCTTACCGATCACATTTACTCGACAGTGTTAGATGCCACACATGAAAAAGTTTTATTATCTAATTATTCTCATCAGAAATGTGTTTGCGTACTTCTGTAGACGTCAGCAGAGCTGTAAGTGGAGTAGATCCGGTCCCCTGCAGTAAGGGAGTCCTAACCAGACGGGGAGATGAGGGTTTACAAACAGAAAACAATTGTTTATAAACAATTGTTTATTTCAAAATCATTTTAGATTTACAAAACAAAGTTGGAAAAGTTCCAAAAGAGTTCCATTATCTGCATCACCCAGGTGCCCCTAATGCTAGCATCTTGTGTAACCATGGTACCTTTGTCAAAGGTGTAAAAGAGGATGAGGGCTTCATTCCTCTGGGGAGTTGCTCCTCTGGGGTTTGTCATCACGCAGGAAGGGAAATACAGTGACTCTGAGGGATGTATGCATCCGGCGCCGTCAGCTTTTTAGAAATGTGACCCCAGGTTGATTTTCCTACAGGGTGGGTCCAATGCCATCTACTGGGCTGCTCGGCATGGCCACGTCGATACCTTGAAATTTCTCAATGAGAACAAATGCCCTTTGGATGTGAAAGACAAGGTAAGGCCACTTATCTTAGGAGGAACCTGAGGAGGTAGTAAATGGATTCATGTGAGAGTGAGTGCTGGCCTACCATGTGCATCGGGACCCGAAGGAGAGGAATCAGCACCAACATTCACCAGCAGAAAATTTAAATTGGAAATTTCTTGTTGCCTGTGGTTTGATTTAATATTG
The DNA here is from genome assembly GCF_047675955.1 of Chlorocebus sabaeus. NCBI lineage: Eukaryota > Metazoa > Chordata > Mammalia > Primates > Cercopithecidae > Chlorocebus > Chlorocebus sabaeus. The sequence goes on along the minus strand of NC_132915.1, from coordinate 10,291,931 downwards.
AAATCAGCCTTAAGCCAGAATCTTCTAGGTAGTTGCCATAATACGCACACAATGAATTATAATCCCTGTAACTTAAAAACCTCAAAGTTCTAGTAGAAAGACAACCAGACAGAGACCCTTGGTCTCGATTTGATTTTCTTCCTGACTCAGCCTTGTGCTTTTAAGCGGATCTCTCCTATTCTATTCTCCTCTGAAGTGGCTGATAGTGCTGACCTGACAATCACAGACACTAGAAGATATTAATGAGACAATGCACATAAAGTAATAAAGTAAGGCTTTTTTTTTGGTACAACAGTGTTATAAAAGTTACTGACTTATCAAGATACCTTGTTTTCATATGTGTGTGTTTCATTAAGTTCACATAACAATCCTGTGAATTAATTGGCTGTGCGGGAACCTGAACCTGGGATTCCTACCTACTCATCCATTATTTATTCTACTGTACAACACTTCTCTGCTTCCAGTACTGGCAGACTAATTCAACATGCTTAGTCAAGCTGCCACACACAGTTGCATGGATTGTGCATTGCACCATATCTGGGGGGTAACATTCGTATCAGAGACACTCATTTATTATGGCAGTTATCTGGAAGGTGGCAACCATATATCTTGTTTTGTCTTCTTAAAATTTGTTTATGCTGATGATTTTCTGTGGGGTGGATAGAAGTAAAGTATCTTAAAGGATTTGCACCTGTTACTAATTCACAGAAAGTTATTACATGGGCAAATAGTGATATTCTTTAAAATTTCTGAGAAAATCTCTGAGAATATAAGAAAATAAGTTTCTAATCATAGGCAATGAAATGAGAAGCTTGTTAGTAAGTAAAATAGTTCATTTAAGTAACTGCTGAATGATGAACCCAATAGTAAAGAGAATGTTGTGTTTAAAAAAGAAGAAAATCACACAGCTAGAAGTGTCAGTACATAAAGAAGATCGAGAACAGCCATCATGGAAAAGGGAGAGCCTTCTCCTGAGTTGTTTGCACTTCACAGGATGTGCCAAGTGTGTGGGCTTAATACTGACTGTGTGGTGGACACCCCAACCCCAGGTCCCCATCCTAGCCACTATAGGGCCATCTGCCCGAGGTGAGTGGGTGGAACCAAAGGGGATGGAGTGGAACCAGGCAGGCCTGGGTGTAGGCCTTGGGTTCTGGTCTCCATAGCCTGCTCACAGATGTGGCTTAGAATCACCAGCTCCTTTTCTTCTGCAGTCTGGAGAGACAGCCCTCCACGTGGCGGCTCGCTACGGCCATGCTGACATGGCTCAGTTACTGTGCAGCTTCGGCTCCAATCCCAATATCCAGGACAAGGTGGGTCGTAGCTGACGTCCTCCCTTCCTCTGCTCTATACATGAATGTACAGGCAGCCAGATGGTACAGTCGTGGCCTTTAGAGTTTTATCCAAGCTAGGTTTTCTGTCTTCCACTGCAGAGGGCAAGGACTCAAAGGGCAGGGACTCATAAACAGAAGTACTAGCTAAGGTGTGCAAGGTGCTAATACCAGGATCAGGTCTAACCACTTCATTCATTCATGCATTCAATCTGCTGAACAGCCCTATGAAATGGATGACTGTTATCATTCTCATTTTGGAGATGAGGAAATTGAGGCAGGGAAAGTTTCTGTAACTTTCCCAGGCTCACAAAGCTCAGAAGTGGTAGAGCTGGGGCTTGAACACACACAGTCTGGTTTCAGAGTCCACGTTTGTCACCACCGCATTAGGATGGCCTCTCATCGGTGCATTTATGTATCTAACGATGTTGATCCTGAAGCTACAGGCCTCCCAGTCTGTAAGGACTTCCCTTGACTTGTGTGTGGCTCTCCTAATTACTTTCTAGCCAAAGCAACAACACTGTTACCACTCACCTTGTGTTGTAAACCTGACAGAAAGCTAGAGGCATCAAGGTTGCTGGAAGAATTCATGCTCAGGGAAGTGCTCACCTACTATTAGTAGTTTCAGATAAAGTCAGCGAGGCACTTATTAGAAAGATGCTATCATGCACCTGCATGAAGGCTCTGTTGTTCAGAGAAGCAGGGCTGATGGTTTCAGCGGGCTCCCGAAAGTCCATTGTCAGTCATATGCTGAGAAAGCCAAATTCATCAAACACACAAGTGTTGAGGAAGGAAAACGAATGAAGGAGAGACATCAGATCTACCTCTTAATGCTGGTGGCTCACACTCATGTTGTTATTTCATTCCAGATTAATATTTCACTCCAGTACCTATGAGCTCTTTCCCTCTGCTGCCTTGGTTGCATTTCTGCCAAATTTGACGGGGACTCTCACCTTGCTTTACACTTTGTTTCTTACTGTTGTTTTCTCCTCCTCTCTGCACTTGTGTCCTTGGCCAGGAAGAAGAAACCCCCCTGCACTGTGCTGCCTGGCACGGCTATTACTCTGTGGCCAAAGCCCTTTGTGAAGCCGGCTGTAACGTGAACATCAAGAACCGAGAAGGAGAGACGCCCCTCCTGACAGCCTCTGCCAGGGGCTACCACGACATCGTGGAGTGTCTGGCCGAACATGGAGCCGACCTTAATGCTTGTGACAAGGTGCCTTATAATAGGGGAAGACTCATACGTACCGGGAAGTGATCTAGGGGTCTAGAGGGACCACAGGACTCCTCAGTTTGTTTCCCTAAGATAACAAACTTGAATGCGGCAAACTGTAATTACCCCTTCTCTTCTCTGTTCCAAAGATTCTGTGAACTTTTCTGTATTGTATTTAATAATTAATATTCATGGCATATAACAAAATCCATGAATTGATCAAATGACTTTGAGCTCTAAGTAATTTTTAGCTTTAAAGCTTTAGAGCAGGTACAGTGATGTTCACTGAATCCGAGACAATTCTCGTTGAGGACTAACACTGGCAACACACTATTAACTTTTAGATGAACAAAGAAATAGATGTTTTGCTTATTTCTATCATCTGCTGTGTTATGAAAAGACAATAAACCACTCTTACTTGTCGGGCAATCTCGATGCTAGACCAGGTGTTCCATGTTTTTAATTAAACAAATTCAGCCTCATCTGTTTTTATTGTGCTCTGTACTTAAAACAAGGCTGTGATGTTGCTATATACAGTTAGATTTGGGTTTCTGTAGTTGATTTAATATCTGCCCTTTGTGAAGTTATTTTCTAAGTATAGAGCAATGGTTCTGAGTGGGGGATGGGGGCTGACTTTGCCCCCAGGGGTGTTTGATAATGTCCGGAGATACTTTCTGGTTGTCACAACTAGAGATGAGGGTTGCTACTGGCGTCTCATCGATCCCAGCCAGTGGTGCTACTAAACATCCTGCAGCCCATAGGGCAGCCCCCCTCGGCAGAGAATCACCCAGCCCCAAATGCCAATAGCACTGAGGCTGAGAAACCCTAGCACAGTAAAGTTTTAGAAATGTTCCAGAACTCTCCACCAGCTCCTAAAACTCAACACACCTATTCATCAGGGATTCTGTAATAGGTCAAATGAAGGCCCGGGCTGGTGTTTCACGGAATGCAGAGGTTAGACATGTTAAATCTGCTTCTCATTTGTATGACAGCCCTCGAGCAAGTTGTTTCACAATACTTTCACATTTTTCCTGGTGCAAAGTAAAATAATAGGCTCTCTATTTAGGAAATTGGCAAAGATTGCTGGGCAAATGTTTTTAAAAGTGTTTTACAAATGCTTTGATTAAAGAGGCCATTGGAGTATCAACAATTACTTATGTTCTATCTGATTGTACTGCCGAAGCCTAAGTGGATCAAGCTGGTGTCAGCTTAGGCTATGATTATTTAGAGAGGAACATGTAAAGCTCCACATCCTCCCAGTCCTTACCCCTGCTATAGGAGTCTGCTATAGGATTCTTCATTTAAATCCTCCACTAGGCCTTTTAGTAGTGATCTTGTTGCCAATTAAACCTCACTCAGTGGCGGCAGGAAACGTGGAGAGATGGAGACCACATGCCCAAGCGTAAAGCTCTCATGATTTCTGGGGTTTGTTTCCAGGACGGACACATTGCCCTTCATCTGGCTGTAAGACGGTGTCAGATGGAAGTAATCAAGACTCTCCTCAGCCAAGGGTGTTTCGTCGATTATCAAGACAGGCACGGCAATACTCCCCTCCACGTGGCGTGTAAAGATGGCAACATGCCTATTGTGGTGGCCCTCTGTGAAGCAAACTGCAATTTGGACATCTCAAACAAGGTACGCACAGAGCACAGGATCCCTACAGCTTCCAAGTGTGTCCATCCACCCGATTCTGGGTCCTGATTCTGTGTCCTCCCACCTGATCCCAGGTCCTGATTCTTTGTCCTCCCACCCGATTCTGGGTCCTGATTCTGTGTCCTCCCACCCGATTCTGGGTCCTGATTCTGTGTCCTCCCACCTGATCCCGGGTCCTGATTCTGTGTCCTCCCGCCTGATCCCAGGTCCTGATTCTGTGTCCTCCCACCTGATCCCAGGTCCTGATTCTGTGTCCTCCCACCTGGTCCCAGGTCCTGATTCTATGTCCATCCACCCAATTGTGGGTCTTGATTCTGTGTCCTCCTGCCTGATCCCAGGTCCTGATTCTGTGTCCTCCCACCTGATCCTGGATTTTGGCCAAGTTTCTGTTTGCATGTGTTTGTTGTTGAAAGTGAATGTTACTTATATGGACATGTACTTTTTTATGGGGTTTTGCCATCTTAAGTTGCATTTTACATGTGACTTTTGAATAATTTCATAGATAAACAAAATTACTTTTTGCATAACTCAGTGTACACTGATGGAAATCGTGTGTGTGTGTGTGTGTGTGTGTAAATGCATGTGAGCATGAGGCTCTGTAGAGGAATCCGAGAGGCTCATGGTAAAATTCTAACATCTTTCTAGAGCACTAAGTCTTCAGGAAAATGTCTAAGGACATTAAGTTTTGATCCCAGGACTGTATTTCTCTTTTTTATTTTATTTATTATTATTATTATTTTTTTGATCTCACTCTTGTCGCCCAGGCTGGAGTGCAGCGGCCCAATCTTGGCTCGCTGCAACCTCTGCCTCCTGGGTTCAAGCGATTCTCATGCCTCAGCCTCCTGAGTAGCTGGGACTACACGCCCGTGCAACCATGCCCTGCTAATTTTTGTATTTTTAGTAGAGATGGGGTTTCACCATGTTGGCCAGGCTGGTCTCGAACTCCTGACCTCAGGTGATCTGCCCGCTTCATCCTCCCAATGTGCTGGGTTTACAGGCATGAGCCATCACACCTATATTTTTCTTCTTAGCTTTCCACATTGAGAGTTTTATGGGCAAAAGTTCCTAGTACCTTTTTTTGTGCTAAATAAATGTGGTAAGACCAAAGAGACACTATCATTTGGTGAAAAATGGAGAAATGAAAATAATTGTGCTTTTAGGTTCATAAAAAATATTGACTTCTAGATTTTAGCCACCACCTTCCCTTTTCTCTGAATTCCATATAGATTTTCATTACCAAACAACATAGACTATTGGAGATTCCTGTGATTTTTTTGGCCGTGTAGCTGTATTAAAGACGAGCATTATGCTGTTACGATTATGCTAAAAATGAAGTCCAAGTACAATTAATTTTTTAATTTCAGGAAATGTTTATCAGTGGTTTATACAATGCCAGTGGGATTCTAGTATGGTTTGTTGGAGGTAAAAGAACATCTGGGCCGGGTGCGGTGGCTCGCTCCTATAATCCCAGCACTTTGGGAGGCCAAGGTGGGTGGATCACGAGGTCAGGAGTTCAAGAACAGCCTGGCCAATGTGGTGAAACCCCATCTCTACTAAAAATACAAAAATTAGCTGGGCATGGTGGTGCATGCCTGTAATCCCAGCTACTTGGGAGGCTGAGGCAGGAGAATCGCTTGAACCCAGGAGGCAGAGGTTACAGTGAGCCGAGACTGCGCCACTGCACTCCAGCCTGGTCAACAGAGTGAGACTCTGTCTCAAAAAAAAAAAGAATATCTGAAACAGCTGGAAAATTATACTTTTATGTAAACTTATTCCTTTTGCATGTTGTATGATTAACTCAAACAGAAATTGAAATTGGTAATTTCACATTCTGACACTGTGTGGAAAGGCAGTATCCCAGGTTTTAGCCATTAGCTGCTGGTTGCTTTCTTAGTTTGTCCCGTTCTAATCTTGCCAAGTCAGTTCTATAAGTGGCTTAAGGGAAAAGCCAAATGTAGTATGAAGTAGCATCCAGACCTTGGGTTTCCTTCTAGGATTCTTCAAATGAATCAAAAGCAGCTTCAAGGGACATCTGCACTTATTTGACTCTCTGTAGACGTTCCCACTGTGCACCCAGGGGCCTACTATGTGTGCAGCATATAGAATCGGCTTTCCCCTTGTGAGGGGAGAGGAGGAGCTGAGCATCTCTTTGCCCTAAGCCAAACAGGGAATGGTGTTCTTCGCAGTTTCACTCCATACCTAAATGCACAACTTCACTTGTTAAATACACTCTTTAAAAAATCCACAGTCCCAGACTTTCGTGTTTTAAAACCACTGGCTTATTTACTAGAAAAGTCTTACATTTTTCAGGCTGCAAATATCTATAAGTAAAGTCGATAAATGCTGACAGAAATAATCACTGTCTATGGCACAGCAGCTGTACATAGAGGGCCTTCTGTAGACGATTTTGTCATTGAGTGGAGCTCAGCTGCTGTGAAAATCATCAGTACCAGTTTCAACCCCTTGGAATTAGCAGCATAATTCAGACCCGTAATTCAGAGCCTGCCTGGACAGAAGGGTGCTGGCTGCACACAAGCTCTGCATCTCCATCCCCACAGACAGGCTCCCCGGGTTGGCTTTGATGCTGCCATCATCAGCACGCCCTGACTGTGGGGGTCTCAGCTTCTTCAGAAGGGTTGCTGTCAGGCTTGTTTTGCTATTTTTTTTTTTTTTTAAAGGAAAGGTGATGGGGGCTTTAGAAGGCCTTAAAAGAAGCACAGGTATGTAACAGAAGGCATTGTTTCCCACCAAAGCACATCCAGCTTTCTAGAGACACACTCAAGTAACCGATTGGGAGCGTGGAGGGGCACCCCCATGCCACAAGGAGGCTGTTGCTCTTTCTTCATTGCATGGTCTTGCCTTTTCCTTATCTGGATTAAGTTCCTCCAGAAATAAAAATGGCCATTCAAATCCTACCCTGTCACCAGTATGTGACAGGACCTCGTTGCTATGTTTGATGCTCACGCAGTGAGATATTTCTGCATTCTTCCTCCTTCTTGTATGGAAATCAGGAGAGTGGCTGTTTAACTGGCCATGTTAGAGAGCACGGAAAGGAAAGGAAATAGATGGCGCAGAATGCATGGCCCTTACCCATTTGTCCCTCTTTGAGTTAGTACTTCCCTTAAGGACAGACAGAAGGCACGCTGTGCACACGCATGCATCTGGGAGGATGGGAGAGGACTGGCTGCCTGTCAGGTGTTTATCCCCTTCCAGGGCAGCACTGTGCCCAGCGTGGAGGGAGGAACTAGTAGATGCCAAGGTGAATGGCTCTGCCCTCAGGCTGCTTTTAGACATGCTCACATTCAGATGTAGCCGCATCGCATGTTGTCATTGCTGCTGTGTGGGGCACAAGGTGCTCCAGAAACACAGAAGCAGTAATTCAGATATTAAAGAAATCAGGGAAGACTTTTCATTGGTGATCATTTAAGATGATCGAGGCTTTGACAGATGGAGAAGAGGGAAGCCTGTTTTCCACCAGGGGAAGCCAGTGTGTCTGCTGTGGGCTATCACTGACACATAAGGGGTGTGGGGTAGGTATTTAGGGAGGGGGTTATGGGGAAGGGAGAAAATGAAGCTGGAGACATTGGGTCCGGATGGTGGCAGAACTGGAATTTAAGGCTAGGTAAGGGGTTTAGTGTCATTCTGTCCCAACCTGGGCCCTTCAACAGTGGCCATTTCCTCTGCCCTTTTCTTCATCACCCTCTCTTCCTCAGCTTTCTTCTCTTCTATAAAACTGTGCATTTTACAACCAAAATTCCATCTCCCTTATATTGCATCTTTTAAACATTTCACCCAGTCTTCAAAACCTTCCCTTTTCCTTCTCATGTGAACTCTAGGACGCTTGAAAGCTTAATATCTGCTTTCTGCATTATTGCAGAAGATAATAATAAAGAAATATGAGCGTGTCCCACACTGCAGCAGTGTTTACACTAGCCGGGAATTGAGACTGCCTAGCTTCCACCCTCGGTGGCTGAATGAATCATGAGAGCCACGCAGTAGATGCGATTCAGGCATTCAGAATGTGATCCCTCCTGTTACAGGCATGGAAAGGTGTTCCCAATCTACTGTTAGATGGACAAAGCAAGGAGCAGAGTGGAAGGTGGGCTATGACCACATCTCGGCTGTTTAAATTATTTTCTCCTGTTGAGGATTCATAGATACGAGCTTGGGAGGAAATGGACCAAATTGTTAAAACAGGGACAGCTCTGAGCCAGGGAGCTTGAGAGTAAAGGGGGGAGTGGAGAAGGAAGGTTTTTATTTTGTATTATTTGTTTCTCTAGGTTGCTTGGAGTTTTAAAAAGAGCGTGTGTTAACTGTATAACAAAAACTGATATTTAAAAATACATAGCATAAAAAAGACATTCCCAAACTTTCTCAGTTCACAACATCCTCAGGGTTTCAGTAATTATTTTTTCATGGTTCCCCTAGATCAAAAGAAATCCCTAACACTTCTGTTCATTCCAAACAACTTAGTAACCACTTATGTCCTAACAGCTTAGCAGCAGCTGAGAAAGATAATACATATAAACAGAAAGAAAACTAATATTTTCTTTTCCTTCTTCCATGACCACATTACATACAATGTGATGAGTGCACTGCACTTTTGAAACCTTTGACTCAGAGTGGACATGGCCTCATATCCTGTCCACAGTGATTTCCTCAAGACTCTTGATTCCTCCCAGGGCAGCCACCAACCCCCCGCTGTGAGAGACATGATGTCCTGGAAGGCAGGGTGGTGCAGTCTAATAATGACACTCTGCACCACTTCAAGTGAGTAGTTCACCTGGTCTCAGAGCCAGTTTTCTTATCAAAAACTTAGGATATTCCTGGGCACCTCTATGAATTCAGTGCAGTTCCCTGGGCTACCTTGGCACACAATTTGGGAACCACAGGCACAAACAAGGCTTATGGGCTTGTCCTGGGATTTTCACTAATTAGGATGTCTTCAATATATGTCTTCCGTGTATCTTCTTCCCTGGCTGTGCCTACATTTGATCTATGGTGCAGATCTTGCTGGAACTCTGGGCCTTGAGCCCTTGGCTCCTGCCTCCTTCAGGCCAGCACAGCAGGAAACTTACTTCAGTTATCTTTGAAGTTGTATTTTGAAGCTCCTCTTTTAACTGCAAAGCACTTGGAAAGGTTCTGCCTGGCTGGCCTGCCCCAGTGGAGAGCAAGTTTCAGGAGAAGGGAGATGGCTCCTTCCTTCTTTCTGGTGGGCCCTGACCCCTTCCTTAACCTTGTGTCTCCGGAATGTCATCCTCAGCAACTGCATGAGAAGAACGACCTTTGACCTTTTTTCTCTCTTCCCAGTACGGACGAACGCCTCTGCACCTCGCGGCCAACAACGGGATCCTCGACGTGGTCCGGTACCTCTGTCTGATGGGAGCCAGCGTGGAGGCGCTGACCGCAGTGAGTGCTCACAGGGCTTCGTGCAGGAGGGAGCTGCTGGGAGCCTCTGGCGCCTCCAGGGCAGGAGGGACAGGGCTTGCATGGCAACTCTGCATTCTAAAGCAGCCAGGCTGCTGTTCACTCCTCCGCCGCAGTAACACAGACATTCTCCCACACACCCCAACCTAATGTCTCCTTAATGTTCCTCTTCTCATCTCCCCACACCCTGCTCTGCCAGGGATTCCGCTGCTTCCCTCTGCTCTTTTTGTTTTCCGCATCACACACCAGGGCCCCTGCATTGTGGGATGTGTGTACTTCCCCTTCCTAAATGCTCCTCTGCCCCAGGGCACTGGAGCCCCTGCCCTTTAGAAGGAGCTGGGGGAGGAAGAATCCTCAGTGGGTGTTGGGTGCAGTCTCCATATTTGCCCAAGACCAGACTACCGGGTGCCATAAGCAGGAGTTGCTTAAAGAGTCAGGCTTTGCTTTAGGCCTGTGGAGTATTTTAAGTGAGATTTCTTCAGTTCCCTCACTCCCTGCTGCTGATGCCAGACCTAGCACCTCCCTGCTGAGGAAACCCTTTGATTCACATTTCATGAAATACTCAAGAAGGAAAATGCATCAGCTAATGAGGTATGGTTGCAATGTTACGGCTGCGGTGAAACGTTACCATTCGGGTGCTTGCCGGCCTAAGAGGAGGCTGACCATCCAGCCTGTGTGGGAGAGTCCTGGGCTCACAGATTAGAGCTTTGCTGACAGAGGGTGATTCTCTGAGGAGACCAAGTGGTGCTTTAATGTGTCGGCCCAGCTCAGGCCCCGAGGCTGGAAGAGAGCCTCACTTCCTGGAGATCATCCAGAGGTTAGCAAACCGTGGCCCACAGGCCATATCCCACTGCTGGTTTTTGTAAATGAAGTCTTACTGGGACACAGCCATGCCTAAGGTTTGTATTGGCCTTGGCGGCTTCCATGCCAGGTGTCAGAGCTGAGCAGTTGTGACAGAGACCATATGTGCCACGGAGCCCAAACACCTCCTCCCCTGGCCCTTGACAGAAAGTGTTTGCGGACCACTGGGGCTAGGATGTCGCCTCCCTGAATGCACTCATGTTATCGGGATGTCATTCCCTCCCCAGAAGTAATAGGTCTGATCTGTGCAGTCGTGGGGGGCGCCCAGCTCTGTGCTTTCTCTGCAGGCTCAGTTATTACCAAGTACTCCGCGTGGGATGAGGCCCGTTTCTAGGGCACCTGGTTACCCACCGCAAATGCACACACCATACCCACTTCACCCTGCTGTGCCTGACTCGTTAGATCTCGTGGGCCATTGTCAAGCCTGCCCAGCCATGCTTGGGCACAGGTTCCAGTTACTCCCTAATAGAGCATTTATATGCATTTTCAAGACGAGTAAATAGTTTTGTCCGATGTGTGGCCTCATGAAAGACCCAGCCAGACCATTATTGAAGATGCCAGCAGCTGACGCTGTTGCATCTACCACAGTGCAGGCTGGGGCTGCTGAAATGTGCGGCCCCCTCTGTGGAGTCCCTCCATGAGCCGCAGGGCCCTCTGCCCTTCCCCACGACAGCTGCATCGGTGGTCCCCGCCAGGCTCCTCCTCAGGTCCCTCCGTGCACCTCCTCGCTCTCTCGCTTCCCACCGCAGGAGAAGCGTCCTCTGTCCCCAGGCGCCTCCACGTTGCCCAGAGCTAACCTGCGAGGCGGGTGCGGCTCTTTCTGCCGCCTCCTCAGTCACTCCGCACACACCGGTGGCGCTGTGCGAGCAGGGAGTCCGGGGGCACAAGACAGGCGCGCGCCCCTCAGGAGACTTCTGGAAATGGGAAAGGGACGCTGACCCGAGAGTCACAGCCGTCAATTACAGTCACCGAATGGGCGAATGGGACCGTGTGGTGACAGAAAGGAGCGGGTCCTGAGGGCGTGGCAGCGGCTGGGGGCGCCCCTGTGGGAGGCATCGCTAGAACCTGCAAGCCACGCCCGGTCCTCAGAGGGGCAGTCCTGGGAGGATCGCCCTGTTCAGGCCGGGGCTCGGCGGCCTCCGGTGTCCTCCTGCGGTGGGAGCGCAGTGGCTGGAGCTGGCGCGGATGCCCGGGAGATGGGAGGGTGAGCAGAACTGGGTGTGCCTAGCCTTCTCCCAGAGCACCGCCCCCCGACCCCCCCACCCTCCCCCCCGGCCAACTGGGGCTTCCTCTCCCGTGGGGCCGGGGAGACCTTCCAGACTGGAGCGCCTTACTGGGGACGCTGCCTTCAGAAACATTGACCACACCACATCCCTCGATTTAAGTTTGCTAGCAGCCACATGGAAGGAGGAAAAAGAGACAGAGGAAATGAAGTTCAATAATATATTAGCACGAGATAATACAAATATTATGCTAACCTGTAAATCAATAAATTTATTTATTGATTTATTATTTGTATATATTCATGGGGTACAAGTGCAATTTTCTCCATTGGTATATTACATTGGGGTGAAGTCAGGGTCTTCAGCCTGTCCATCACTGGAGCAAAGCACATTGTACCCATCAAACAAACTCCCATCCTCCAGGAGCCTCCCTCCCCCTCACCCCTCCAAGTCCCCACTGTTCATTTTCCACACACAGCTTCCCTGTGTACATATCATTTGGCACCCACTTTAAGTGACAGCATGTGATATTTGGTTTTCTGTGTCTCAGTTGTTTCACTTAGGATAATGGCCTCCATTTCCATCCATGTTGCTGTAAAGGACATGATTTCCTTTTCTTTTTTCTTTCTTTTTTTTTGTTTTTTTTGAGAGGGAGTTTCATTCTGTTGATAGGCTGGAGTACAGTGGCCTGATCTGGGCTCATTGCAACCTCTGCCTCCCGGGTTCAAGTGATTCTTCTGCCTCAGCCTCCCGAGTAGCTGGGACTAGAGGCGCGTGCCACCACACCTGGCTAAGTTTTGTATTTTTAGTAGCGACGGGGTTTCACCATGTTGGCCAGGATGGTCTCAATCTCCTGACCTTATGATCCGCCTGCCTCAGCCTCCCAAAGTGCTGGGATTACAGGTGTAAGCCACCGCACCCGGCCTGATTTCCTTTTCTTAATGGCCAAGTAGTATTCCGTTGTGTATATATACCACAATTTTTAAGTCCAGTCCTCTGCTGATGGACAGTTTGATTCCCTACCTTTGCTACCGTGAACAGTCCTGCAGTGAACATACAAGTGCAGGTATCTTTTTGATATAATGATTTATTTTCCTTCAGGTAGATACCCAGTAGTGGGGTTGCTGGAACAAATGGGAGTTCTATTTTTAGTTATTTGAGAAGTTGCCATGCTGTTTTCCATAGCGGTTGTACTAATTTTTGTTCCCACCAACAATGTATAAAAGTTCTCTTTTCTCTACATCGTCTTCAACATCTGTTATTTTTTGACTTTGTAATAATGGCCATTCTGATTGGTGTTGATACCTCATTGTGGTTTTAACTTGCATGTCTCTGATGCTTGTTGATGTTGAACATGCTTTTCATGTTTGTTAGCCATTTGTCTTCTTTTGGAAAATGTCTCTTCATGTCCTTAACCCACTTTTAAATGGGATTATTTGGTGGTTTTCGTTGTTGCTGTTGAGTTGTTTGAGTTCCTGGTACATTCTGGATACTAGCTCCTTGTTGAATGTAGAGTTTGCAGTATTTTCTCTCATTCTGCAAATTGTCTGTTCACTCTGTTGATTATCTCCTTTGCTGTGCAGAAGCTTTTAGTTTAAGTCCTGTCCGTCTATTTTTAGTTTTGTTCCCTATGCTTTTGAAGTCTTAGTCATGAATTATTTGCCTAGACCCATGTTTAGAAAAGTTTTCCCTGAGTTTTCCTCCAGTATTTTTATAATTTAAGATCTTCCATTTAAGTCTTTAATCTATCTTGAGTTGACTTCTGCAAATGGTGAGAGAGAAGGATACAGTTTCATTTTTCTGCAAATAGATACCCAATTTTCCCAGCACTCCTTATTGAAAAGGGTGTCCTTTTTCCAGTGTATGTTCTTATCAATTTGTCAGAGAGCAATTGACTGTAAACATGTGGCTTTATTTCTGGGTTCCCTATTCCTTTCTGTTCCATTGTCTGTTTTTAAGTGGGTACCATGCTGTTTTGGTTACTGTGGCCATCTAGTGTAATTTGAAATTAGGCAATATGATGTCTCCAGCTTTGATCTTTTTGCTTAGGATTGCTTTGGCTATTTAGGCCCTTTTGTGGTTTCATATGAACTTTAGAGCTGTTTTTTCTAATTCTGTGAAAAATGAGGTGGGTATTTTGATGGGGATTGCATTGAATCTGTAGATTGTTTTGGGCAGTATGGTCATTTTAACAATACTAATTCTTCTCATCTGCAGTTTGTTTCGTTAGTGTTTTTTAGTTTGCCTCGTAGAGATCTTTCACCTCCTTGGTTAAATATATTCCTGGATTTTTTTGTTTTGTTTTGTTTTGTACCTGTTGGAGTTGGGATTGCCTTCCCGATTTTGGGGCTAGATCGTCATTGGTATGTAGAAACTCTACTGATTTCTGTATGTTAATTTTGTATTCTGAAATTTTACTGAATTAATTTATTAACCCTAAGAATTTTTTGGTGACGTCTTCAGGGTTTTCTAGATATAAAATCGTATCATCAGCGAACAGGGATAACTTGACCTCCTCTTTTCCAGTTTGGATGCCTCTATTTCTCTTGCCTAATTGATCTGGCAAGGGCTTCCAGTATTCTTAAATTATTGAGATCTTTCACATTCTTTGGTTTATACAAAGCTTTCCTTCTGTGCACTCACAGCGCGTCCTTACTCCCCAGGTTTCAGACTAAGTGAAGGCCTGGGTGGGGGGCCTCTGGTCTTCCTGGAAGGCCCAGCACCCACGCCTTCCTCCCACCCTCCAGAAGCAGTTCCATCTACCTCTCCTTCAGAACCACCAGCGCCCCCTGCTGCCCACTCCATTGAGTCCTCAGCCAGGGTGACCTGAACAAAGCTGCACATCCTGTCCCCTCTTTGTCCTTGCCTCCCTCACTCCTACACCCTCCACTGTCTTGTCTTCCACTTCACACAGCCCTCAGCAGAGTCCCCACTCACCTCTTGACAGCTTTCCTTCTAAACTTTCTTACTATAAAATAAAACATAAATAGAAAAAAGCACATAAACCAATATAAAGCTTAGTGGGTTTCCATAAGACAGACACCCTTGAATTCCACACAGGTCAAGAAATAAAACTTTCCCAGCCACCCCGAAGCCCCCATGAGCCTGGCCCAGCTGTTGCCCCTGGCCCCTGTGATCCCTCCCTGACTCAAAGCCAGCTCTTCCTTTTGCGTCCTTGTCATCTTTCCACCCAAGTCCCAGCCGCTGCCCCGAGCCTCTTTCACTGGATATCCCCAGGACTGGGTGCCCTTGGTGCTCCCTGACACTCTCCTGCCTGGGATGAGAAGGTCCCCACATCCTGCTTCTCCCCAGGCCTCTGCTTCCTGCTGGTCCACCCTGCAGTCCAGCCTCTCCCTTTCCATCCCCCCAGTCCTCTCTGGCCCCCAGACTTGCAGCTGCCCAACACTGAGGCCCATACTCAGGTCTCTGGTCCTTGCTTGCCCCTGAGTGCCAGCCTCACACAGCACCTTCAGCGGCCCCTGGCCTCCCCACACCAGGGCCCCTCCCTCCAGTTCTGTGCTTCCTCTTCCCCAGTGTTCAGCCTCTGCAAAGGGCTTCAGCACGCGTCTGTCACCCTGCCCAGGATCACAGAAACCCTCCTTACTCTCTCCTCACCTGTTTGCATCTAACCCGCAGCCTACTAAGTCTCCTCCCAATTCTCCATGACCACGAAGCACCCGCCTATCCAGCCCCCACCTGGTTAAGGGCATCACCCTTAACCTTAGTCTCCTCTGGACCAGTCGGACTGTTAGCCCGGCCCTGCTTGGTAGCCTCCTGCCCCTTGGGACCAGTCCATCCCAGCCCCACCTTTATCTTTCTAGAAATGCCAGCCGCTTGGTGGTCTCCACTTTCACCTCCATCTGGGGCTCCTGTGCCTTCAGGATGTGACCTCCGCAGCCTCTGCCCAGCCTCCCCTGCCCCCTGCACCCCTTCAGCTGTGGCCGGGTCCTGGTCCTGGGATGCCCCTGCCGGCTCCCCCATCATGGAGTTGGCACCTGTTGTTCTTTCACCCTGGAGTTCCCCATTTCCCCCTTCACCCCTTGCGCATAGTATGCGCACAGCGTCAGCACACACAGGCACGCATCTGTCTGCCCACTTCTGCCCTAAGGCTACCTGATGCCCTCTGCCTTCAGAGTCAGAGAGACTTGGAATGCCTGCTACGGGCATGCGGGCACACAGCCCATAACATTCGGGGAAGACTCCGCGGCACCCACTCCTCCTCATCCATCAACATTCACCTGCAGCCCGGGAAACCTCCTCTGTCCCAGCCTCTCCGGCATGTGTGATTCGCCCCTGTGGGCTGCTGGTCTCTTTGCCTTCCTTGCTCTGTTAGAATTGTATCCTGACTTCTCCTAGGAGGAATGAGCCCTTGGGCAGGGGTCACTGGGAATTCATTGCTGCCTCCTAAGTGGGCTCCCTGCTTCCACCCTTACCTGTCCACAGCCGGGTCCCCAGACAGCCGCCTGGTCAGACATAAGTCGGATCTTGTCCTCCTTGCTCAGATGCTCTAGCGGCTTCTCATGGGGATCAGAGCCCTTCAAATGGGGGCTTCCCCAAGGATCTGCCCCTGACATTGCCTCCCTGACCCCCATCTTCTGTTCCACCTCCTCCCCTCTCCCTCCGCATCAGCCCCATGGGCTTCCTTGACGTTCTTCAAAAGTGCTGGCCATCCACCGCCCCAGGCCACCCACCGCCCCAGGCCACCCACCGCCCCAGGCCTTTGCACTTGCTATTCTTGGGCCTGAGCAGCTCTTCCCCAGGTATCCATGTGATTTGCTCTCTCACCTTCTGCAGGTTTTGACTCGAGCTTAACCTTCTCAGGAAGGACTTTCTGGACCACCCTAGTTTAAATCCTATCCCTCCCCCACCCCCAGGATAGCCCCTCCTCTCCCCTGCCCCATTTTTCTTCATAGCACCTATCACCACCTGACCCACTGTACTTTACTCACCTATTTGTTTCTTGTCGGCCGTCTCCACTAGATTCTGGATCCCATGAAGACAGGGACTTTTGCTGGTTTTATTCACTGCTGTTTCCATAGGCCTGTGCATAATAGGCACTCAGTAAATACCTGCTAGATGAAAGTACAAAGGAAGGAAGGAAAAAATGAATGACACCATAGTCCAAGCAGGACATGGAGTGTTTGTTCACTGAGTGCTAAGTAGATGAACCCTTATAATTCTGTAGGGTAACAAAAAAATCCACATTTTCCCCGACACTATATCTAAAGATGTTTAAATGACTGTGCACATTCTTTTAGATCATCTTTTCACTGGGGGTTACACAAATAGGTTTCCCTGTCAGTGCTTGCCCCAGTTGAAACCTCATCTGTTCTGTTGCAAAGCATATTACTCGTGTCACTAGAAGTCCTGACCGTGAGCGCTTCCCCAGACAGCCATAAGCAGCGTGTCTGTGACGGGCAGGCTCCTAAAACTGGCTGGCCTGTGGGGCTCTGGCTTCTTGAATACAGTAAGGGAAGTGGCCTTTCACCTTCCCATGGATTTCTTTCTATGTCATGGGACCAACTTGGGAATCACTGCCCACAGTCTAGAATGTTGTGTGGGAGGCTGCTGGTGCACAAGAGACACTGTGATTTCTGGACCCAACTCACTCTTCTGCAGCCAGTTGGTCCCCAAGGCTCACGTTGAGATGATGGACAGCTGAGTGCCGAGACACTTGGCCATCTTTCTATATATTTTCAGTGCATGCACCTCATTGAGCCCATGAGTCCTGTTGGTAAGGAGGAGGGCAGCAAATGTTAGTGTTGCTTTTGCAGCCTCCATCAGGGTGTCCAGTAGAGCCAAGACCAAAATGCAGAGGTCTGACTTCTGCCCCTTTCCCTCTCAGACAGAAGGCCAGGTAGTTAGAGCAAGTCTCAGCTCTTCTACGAATAATTTCTGACACTGCTTGCTTCTTCCGTGCCTAGCACTGTGCTGGTTCTTTGCATTTGGTTTTCTCTCACCTGCTCAAGAACCTGTGCAAGGAGGGTACCATTTTCCATTGTGCAGATGAGGAAACTCAGGCCTGGGAAGGCCGAGTGACCAACCACATAGCTGGTGGGGGATGGGTTCAGGACTTCAAACTGGGTCTTCTCCCGACTTCAAACTGTCTCCTGCACCGCCAGGCATTTCTGTTGAAAGTCTGAATAGTGTCCTTTAGAGCAACATGTTTTGCAAGCTGTAAAGTGCAGTGCAAATGTGAG
Organism: Chlorocebus sabaeus; assembly: GCF_047675955.1. NCBI lineage: Eukaryota > Metazoa > Chordata > Mammalia > Primates > Cercopithecidae > Chlorocebus > Chlorocebus sabaeus. The sequence continues at coordinate 10,274,026 of NC_132915.1, read as the reverse complement.
GAAACATTATTTTTTATATTTTTATTTAGTTTTTGAGATGGAGTCTCGCTGTGTCGCCCAGGCTTGAGTGCAGTGGCACGATCTCGGCTCACTGCAACCTCTGCCTCCCAGGTTCAAGAGATTCTCATGTCTCAGCCTCCTGAGTATCTGGAATTACAGGCACCCGCCACCACACATGGCTAATTTTTGTATTTTTAGTAGAGACGGGGTTTCACCATGTTGGGCAGGTTGGTCTCAAACTCCTGACCTTGGGTGATGCACCCACCTCAGCCTCCCAAAGTGCTGGCATTACAGGCATGAGCCACCATGCCTGGCCGTGAGGAAGTATTGTTGATGGAGGTTCTCTTGATTTTGAAGAGGTTGAACAGTGGAGAGTTCAGCCTGGCGGTGAAAGGCCTCTGACTGTGTTTTGTGTGCATCTGAGTTCTACAAGAGGAACATCCTATTCAGACGTGTCGGGGGCAGGAAACTTCAGTCAAGGCTCGGATTTCTTCTAACTAGGGCAGTGGTTCCCAAACCTTGCTGCATAATAGAATTACCTGGGAGGCCAGGATGTACCCCATACTGATGACAGCAGTGTCTGTGTGGGAGCCGGGCAACAGGATATTTTCAAGTTTTACAGATGATTCCAGAGTGTAATGGAGAACCCCTTCCCTTTATGGACTTTTCTTGTATCCATAAAGAAACTAGAGTATTTGGCATGGATCCCTGGTTGGAGATGCAGTGTCTGTTAAGGCACCTATTTCACCCCCAAAGCAAGCTTGAAGCCCTAGCCTGCCCACTGGGGGATATTTCAGGAATTTAAAAGAACAGAGAGAGATGGGCAGTTCTGACTGCACAACAAGCCTCCTCCGGAGCAGCCACCTGGGCTTCGACTGGCAGCCTAAGGCAGTGGTTCTCAGCAGGGCAGTTTTGACCCCCGACCCCCAACAATTGTCAATACCTATTTGGTTGTCACAACTGGGAATTGGGTGCTACTGCCACCTAGTGTGTAGAAACCGGAGATGCTACTAAAATTTCTAAGAGGCACAAGACAGGCCCAGCAACAGAGAATTGCCTGGTGCAAAATGTCAGTGTTGGCAAGATTGAGCAACACTATCTGAATGGGACCCCAGGCACGACTCCAGGAGTGACTTGGGTTGAGGAATTGAGAGGTTGCTGTTATGTAGATTTCGGATATCCCTAAGCTTCTACAGGGATGCAACTTTGTTATTGATACACATTGATTGATAAACCAAATTCTTACTTTTTTATTAAAAAAAAAATTCGTTTTTATTTTTTTATATTGCTTTTCACCTTTTCTACTTTTGCATTTTTAGTGATCTCTAAAACTGCAACAGAATAGCCCCTACATGTCCCGTTTCTCCCCGGTGGCAGGGGAACAGTGACAGCTTCTACCTCCCAGGGGTGACTTCAGGGACTGAGGCTTGCAGAGCACTGAGAGCTGGGTTAGGCATGTATTATGAGGTGGTGTTCAATAAATGCTTGCTTTCATCATGTATGTTCATGGTGTAGATACAGAAACAAATTTATTCAGTGTGAAACTGCAGCCTATGAAAAGTCTCTAAATAAAAAGCAAGCATAAAAGTGCTGTGGGCTCTTATTTCCTTGTTTTCTGTTCACCAAAAAATCTTTCAATCAAAATTGCCTGTCAAACTAAGTATTTCCTTTGAAATGCACAGTAATTACTAGGAGCCGGTATCACGTAAGGACTGGGTTTGTCCCTGTAAGGACTGTAACACAGTAGCTTGCACTAACTAGAATTTGGCACCTGAGAATCTTGACTGTCTGCGCGACGGGAGATTGGAGAGAGGGGTTCAGGACAGCGAGGAACCATTCAGCTGAGGAGGCAGTTGAGTTGTGATTAAACCTGTGGACATGAAAGGTGTCGCTATTGGGCAGGAAGACACCAGCATGTGCTTTGTTGCTGCTGCTTGTCTTCCTGTCCTATACAATCAAGTGAAATAAGGATTGCACAGCCAGAGAAACACACCAGGACATTGTCCACCTGGCTTGCTTCTCACACCTGCTGTGCTTGTTTCTGCCTCAGACCCACGGACTTGGGGTATGGAACACACACAGCTCTCCTTTTCAGAGAAAAGAAACTAACGCATTTTTCTCCAACAGGATGGAAAGACGGCAGAAGATCTTGCTAGATCGGAACAGCATGAGCACGTAGCAGGTCTCCTTGCAAGACTTCGAAAGGTGAGAAATTCTGTTCATGGGTCTGAAGTTCTCTACCCGTGTTTATGTGAAAAAGTCTCAGCCTTTTTCCTTATTTGAGAGTGAACAAAATGAGGCTCTAGACAGCCAGGTTTTAGGAACAGTGGTGCCTGTCCTGTGGTTTGCATGTCAGTCGGTATAAATGCATCAGCTCCCTGTCTGTTTTCTTCTCTATTTGGACTTGGAAATCATTTCGCCTGTTTGCAGTTGCTGTGCCTGGTTTTCCTCCTCCCACTCTCTCTGTAATAAACCACTCCCACAAAGTAGCGGGGCATGAGGACGCTGACGCTGCCTCTTTCCTTCTTATGTTTGAGCTCCAAGATTGCTGTTAAGCTCCTGTTTATCAAACATTGTTGCTCTAAGGCTTAAAGAAACATGACAAAATTAAGTAAAGGCAGGTGTACCCTTTCCAGCCTACAGCATAAAAGTTGTGTCAGGAGACTTCACAATAGCCATACCCTTTAATCTAGGAACTCTATTTTATGCTTAAAGATGTTCACCGCAGTATTATTTGTAATACAGTAATAAAAATTGGGAACATCAGATAACCCACAATAATGTCTAGTAAAGGGTCCTATAGTCATAGAATAGAATGGCTTTGGCCTTTTAAATATTTTTAAGGAGTTTTACTAATAGGAGTTGGGGAGTCTGGGCTTCAAAGCAGAAGACAGATTGTGTATACGTAATAATCTCTACTATGTTAAAATGCATAGAAAGAAAATGATGGAAGTGATGTTTTTCGATTTTGCTATTATACTCAACATTTTCTTCTTTAAACATTATTGAAAAATTTGTAAAATTACTCTATTTTTAAAAAAATTTATAACAATGGTAATCATTTTTTTAAAAACGCAAACTAGGAATAAAATGATAATTCAGTTGGTTTAAGTGCTTGCTAAGAAGATAATGTCCAAAATATGCTCCAGAGATCCCACAAAGTTCTTGTCGTATAGACTGAGAAGTGCCTGGGGGAGAAGTGGTGAGGTCATAACCTTCACAGCCCCTGAAGTTTGAGTTTTCATACTTGTCCTGTGGTCTTGCCAGGAACAGGCAAGCCACAGATTGGGATAATTTCTTTCCTTATGCAGAATATAGACTTGGAGAGACACACTTCATATATGCATATTAAAACTCCTTGGAGTTGACCTGGCAAGGGTAAAATCATGGGTGACTGATTTTCACACCCTTCTGCTTTGGATTCTGAGAACTGGCCTCAGAGGCACTGAGCAGATGTTGATAAACTCTTGAGAGCTGTGATTCAGTCTCCCCTTTGTCCTGGAAAGTGCAGAATGAGATAAGTCAGGTAAAATTTCCCTAGCCTTACTCACCCGTTCTTACCAGAAATTCATAAATTACAATGATGGGCTTAGTGATTTCTCACTCTGTACCATTATGGACTGTGTCCTATGCCTGCGAATTTGGACTGGAAACTCAAGGGAAACCTTTTTCTTTACAGGCAAAACAAGCAGGGTCAGGGGCAAGGGAGAGCCCGTGAGTGGTTAGTATTCAAGAATGAGCCTTTCTATAGCGTTTCCTAAGTTTAAAATTCGCTATCTTTGAAGCAGAGGACCAGCCACACCAGACACAACGCAAGCCCGGATGTGCAGCCTCTGGCTTTTGCCAGATTGCACAGCAGGGGGCCCTGCATTGGACACAGAATCTCACGCCTACAGGCTGGTGTGCATCCATTACCCAGGCAGCATCCATTGATAGTGAAAGGAGACGAGAAGTCTGGTTTTTGCACAGGCTAAAAGAGCACAGTTTTTTCCTGTTAGTTATCAGGTCTCTGTTATGGTCCACTAGTAGGAAGAAACACTATAAGGAAGGGCGAAAGGCTTCTTCGACAGGCCTGACAGCTTTACTGAGTGCATAAGCCTGGTAGGTCAGATGTGCTCAGGTTTCCACCCAGAGAGGCTGCAAACCCACCTGCAGCACCTTGCACCTGGCTTGCGTCCCTGAGTCCCCATGCCGTGCCCTCCCAGGTGTATGAGGCCCTGGCTCGGCTCACACAGCACCAGCACTTCCACCACTACCGCCCTCTGGAAATCTGCTCACCACATTTGCTCTCAGCTTCGAGTGCTGTTGACCATCTAAGAAACTGTATCACAGAGCAGGGGCCGGGGGACCTGCAGCCAGCTCATTGTGAGGCAGACATTCAGTTGCAGCACAGTGACCTGCAACACCCCATCGGGTCACTCGGGACACCCGCCTCATGCAGAGGGAGGAGGCATCTCGTGGGGCTGTGCTGTGTTCTGCTGCCCATGGTCCCTTAGCAATGGTCCGTTCTTTGACTTCAAAGTAGATTACTGTGCGAGATGCAAGCCCACATGTGCCCTTCCAGAACGAGTCTGAAAACAGTGCTCAGAAAAAGGACGGAGGGAGAGCAGTGTTGCACGAGCTGGGGATGGTCGGACAGGTGGGTAGGAGGTCCTTCTCCCGTCCTCGGTCCCCGTTTTCTGCAGTCCACTTAGGTGACTGACATAGTGAGGAGTAGAGATGCAAAGCACCGGGCTGCGGAGCTTCCTCCAAATCCTAAGCGAAAGGGGCTTGTTCCCATTTAGAATTCTGAATTTCTGGGGGCGGGCTCTCGCCCTGTCTCAGTTTGGGATTTTCTTCTCTTCCATCCATTAGTTCCTTTGTTTTTGGTGCCTAGATTTTTAAAAGAGATGGGAAGTGGACTATTACAGCTATAAAATACAAAATACAAAAATATAAAATATATCATGTTTTATAAAATATATTTTATAAAATACAAAAAACTATAAAATGCAAAATATTATTTTTGTATTTTAGTAAATTATTATTTTGTTTTTTACCATTATCCTGTGGTCTTTTTTCTCTAAAGGAGAGGTCAAGGAAAAGAAGAGTCACTTTTTTTTTTTTCTTTCTTTCTTTTTTTTTTGAGATGAGGTCTTGCTCTGTGGCTCAGGCTGGAGTGCAGTGGTGCAGTCAGGGCTAACTGTGGCTTCACACTCCTGGGTTCCAGTGATCCTCTTGCCTCAGCCTCCCAAGTAGCTAGGACTACAGGCACATGTCTCCACACCCACCTGGCTCATTTTTAACATTTATATTAGCAACAATGTCTCAATACATTGCCCAGGCTGTCTCTAACTCCTAGCTTTTAGTGATCCTCCTACTTCGGCCTCCCAAAACAGTGGGATTACAGGCGTGAGCCACTGCACCTGGCCAGCATAGTCATCTTAAAGCCCTAAAGGACAACATCCCCCTTAGCACCCAGAATCCAGTGAAAGGTCCCCCCTATCTTTATGTTGAAACAAAATACAGAGTATTGCCTGAGAGCACAGACTGGAGGTCCGATGGCCTGGGATCCAACTCCACTTCCACCACGTTCTAGCTGGGTGAGCTAGCAAGTTGCTCAACAGCTCTGTGCCTCAGTATCCCTGCTTGTCAAGTGGTTGAGTCTGCTGCTACCTCCCATGACCGTGATAAGGGTTGGATGGGTCAATGTAGATGATGTCCCTCGCACAGTGCCTACACACAGTGAGCACCACGTGTTTCCTGCTATTGTTGGAATCCTGCAGAGCACTCTGGAACAGCTGTGAGGTGCAGCAGTGGCCCCTGTGGCTGGGCACCCTGAGTGTCATTTGTGATGACAGCCACCACTGAGTCCTCAGTGTGTGTGGTGGGCACTGTGATTTCAGAACATCCCCAAGGTTTACAGAGGGGAACATTGCTGTAGGAAACCTGGTTTCAGAGAGGTGAGCAACATGCTAATCAGTGCAGACCTGAGGTCCCGACCTCACCTGGAAGTACCTGCTATCTGCTTTTAATCAGTGGGCTCGTGGGGCTCCAGGGCAGATTCCTGGCCAGGTGGGATGCATCCTTTCCACACTGGCTACTGTGCCTGTGCTGAGCCTCCCTGCTTTGTAGTGCGCAGGGATCGCCTTCCTGTGAGGAGGCCCAGGGTTCTGATTCCCTCAGAATCTTCTAGATGCTGTGTTCAAGGAGCCCCTGGAATTTGTTTGTCTTCATCATCCCTCAGTGGGCTCTTAACGTTAGCTCCTCATTAGCCAGAACGAGAGGAGTTGTCTGCCAAGCATTGCTAATCATGGTCTTTCTTCCTTGTGTATGAATATAAATCCCCATGCAAGTAACTGCTTGGCACCTGGACACACCTGGTACTGGAATTTGGTTATTGGAAATGATTGAGCTGTCGCAGCAGCTTCCTTGGAGAATGCATTGCTGAGGATTGTGGTGGGAGCCCAGGAGCAGGCAGTGCCTGCGGAGGACACCAGGAAGGGGACTGATCTGCAGTTCTAACTCAGGTCACCTGGAGGAGGAGACAATGGGGTACAAGATGGGGGAGGGGAAGGCAAGAAGAAGTCATTCACCCTGCAGAGCGTCTTAGGACCATTTTCCTTTCCATGTCATTTCTTCTCGATATTCCCCAGTGTTTCTCACTGGGCGCTGTTGGCAGTTTGGGTGACTGGGAGGTCCTGTCCTTGCAGGATGTTTCTTGTCCCTGGCCTCCAAGCATCTGACATGCTAGCGTTCCCTACAGCCATATTGTGAAAACCAAAAGAATGCCTCCACACATTCTCCCTTAACCCTTACGGTGCCACCACACTCTGCAAGAACCACTGCAGGTTGATCCAAAGCGCAGTCCTGGGGAGAGGTCTGTATCTGGGACAGCTGAGGATGGTGGCCCTACATTGCCTGCCATTTTATTTGGTTTCCAAATGGGCCAGTTGAGCAAAAGAAATACTTTCTATCTGTGGTCTCAGCTCTCATCAGTTGACATTGCCTAGGAATGTCTGTAAACTCTATTTGCTACGGAAGCAATGGGATTTGGCATCTGGAAATAGAACCAAAATCATCCTGTTCTCCCACAGCAGTGGAAGATGTACAGGGGAGAGGGACTGGCTGTTTTGATCACTGGACAGTTCAGGGGCAGGAGCACAGAAGGTAGCTGAGGCCAAGGCCAAAGCTCTTGGGGAAGAAGGAACTGGGGGCAGGGCTGAGCTGCATGGGATCGATTCTGACCCACTTCCACATTAAGTGAACCAGGGCATTGGCCCTGAGAGCCAAGCATGTCTTTCCAACCTGGTGACATCACACAGGGGTCTTGAAATCAGCCAGGGAGGGAGCATTTGCACCACAGGAATCAGCAAATGCTAGAGATGAAGGCTTCTCCCTACCAAAGGTTGCTGATAGGTTCATCATTGTTTTGGGGGTCCCTGAGAGCCCCGCCTGGCTGTAGGTACCACCTTATGACAGAATAAAGTTATACCTTCTACTTCCTTGTGCTCAGTCAGTAACAAAGCCCCATGCAGCTGTCCAAACCTGCCTGAGGACTGTGTTGTTGCTCAGCCAAACCCAGTTCTCCTTCTAGAAGAAAGGAGGGACCCCTTCTATGGGAGAAGGATTGATCTAGATGTTATATCAGCATCCATGTTTACTATAATCACTACAAGTCCCATTCTTACCTGATTTTAAAATAAGAATTTCAAGGGGGTTGAGGAGTTGGCTTATTTTTATTTTGTTTGGTCGTCCTAATCAGATTTTCCGTAAACCTGAAATTAAAAGTAGGCTGGGTGCGGTGGCTCACGCCTGTAATCCCAGCACTTTGGGAGGCTGAGGTGGGCAGATCACCTGAGGTCAGTAGTTCAAGACCAGCCTGGCCAACATGGTGAAACCCCGTCTCTACAAAAAAAATTAAAATTAAAATACAAAAAAAAGAAAAATTAGCCAGGGATCATGCTGCGTGCCTGTAACCCCAGCTACGCAGGAAGCTGAGGCAGTAGAATCGCTTGAACCCAGGAGGTGGAGGTTGTAGTGAGCTGAGATCATGCCACTGCATTCCAGCCTGGGTGACAGAGTAAGACTGTGTCTCAAAAAAAAAAAAAAAAGTAGTTTGCTTTTCCTAAACCTAAGACCCAACAGTGAAGAAAGGTGGCCAGGAATATTTTGGAAAATGAAATGAGTTTGGGAGTTGCCCAGATGGAAAAATTCACCACCTGTAAACGCATTTGCATAATTAAGAGTTGCTGCACCATCCGTGCAGTCTCACTGCACCCTGCCACGTGGGCGGGGCCACATCGCCTCTCAGTGCTCTTATCTGACCTTCCCAGACCGTGAGTGGTCTTCCCCATCAGCTTGCTAATGTTTAGTCCTCTTGTCTGATGAGAAAGTGAAAGCTAAGTTGCTGGGGAGAAACCAGTACTGGAAGAAAGAGAAGTAGAAATTAGGAGATTCACCAGGGCTTCAAAGAGCAATGCAGTTACCAAATAACATTCATTCACTCATGCACTGAAAAGGTATTTCCAGTGTCTACTGTAAGAGCTGTTCTGGGCACGGCAGAGACCACAATGAACAAAATCGGCAGAACCCAGCCAGGAAACTGATAAGAAAAATGTGTAAGTCAGGTCAAGGGGTGGCAAACAATGGCCTGCAACCCACCGCCTACTTCTGTAAATAAAGTTTTATTGAGACACAGCCACACACTCTTGTCTGTGGCTTGTGTTCATACATGGCGGAGTTGAGTTGCCACAGCGACCATCCGGCCCTCTACAGAAAGGGTTGCTGCCTCCTGGGGTAGGTGCCATGCAGGGAACTGAAACAGGATGAAGTGAGATGAGAGGATGGTGGAGTCTGCTTTCACCTGGCTGATGAGGACCTCTCTGATGTGACACTGAAACCAAGACCTGAAAGGCAAGAAGAAGGAAGCAGCCGGAGGAAGGGCTGGAGGAAGGCAGAGGAATAGGGAGTGCAAGGGGCTGGGCCGTGAAGGGTTGGAGGAGCTCAAGCATAAAACAACAAAGGAGGGTAACTGGGCTAGGGCCAGAGCATGTGCCTGGGGGTGCAGGCAGAGAACAATGCCCAACATGACCGAGAGGCGGCACAGCTTTGTAGACCTTACCCAGGGGGTGAGGAGGTTGGGTTTGGGCCAAGTGCAGGCAGGTGTGAGCTCTGCCTTAGTTTAGGAATTCCCCTGGCTGCTCAGACTGGAGCCTCAGAGTCAGGAGGGGGAGCAGAGGGACCTGATAGGAGGCGATCTTGGCAGCCAGGGGAGATGTGCGGGGCTTGGACTGGGGCTGTTCAGGCTCTATTACTTAGTGAGCCTTGGGCAAGAATACCAGGGAGGCTCCTACTCCTGTGTAAATATTTAAAGGATGTGATTAGAGCTAATACAGGTAAATATACTCTATCCTACACACACACACACGCACACACACACCCTTATGACCACCGGACCACCGGGAAGGTTCTGAGTCAGAATTCTGCACTCCTTGGAGTTCGATTCTGGCTCCTCCTCTCCTCTGCCTGGTCTTGCCCACACCCTGGATGCCCCGGGGTCTCCTGAGTACCCTCCAGCCACACCCACAGACTTAGGGGGCACACACTGGAGAGCACTTCAAGCCATGAGCCAAAAATGTCGGTGGCACCATAGTCCCCTCTCCTCTCCCCCAGAGGTGTTGGCTGCACATGGCTCCCGCCTGGCCCAGCCAGGGAGGGCCCACCAATCCCGGCCTTTGTGCCAGCCGGGTCTCAGGGTTGTCTTGTAACTGGTGTTAGACACACACTGTGTAAGGACTACTGAACGCCCCCTCCAAATAAATCAGTCTTCCTACCACCTTCCAGACCTGACCTGGAGCCTCCTCTGGGTTGGAGACAGATCACTGGGTGGATGAAAGCTGCTTTCCCAGGGAGAGGCCTCTGGGCCCCAACCCGTCCCTACCTGCCATCTGGTAGTGAAATGTGAAAACGTGCCTCCACCAATGCGGGAGAGAGTTCAGAAACTTTGATCCAGGATGACTGCATTAAATTTGGATGTGCTTAGATTCTCCAAGGTTCTTAGTGAGGATGAGAGGTCATCTTCCAGGATCAGCTGAGATTTCCTTATAAAGGGAAATACCCGGGGATATTTTGCTTTTCTTGGCCTTTCAGGGTGATGGTAAATTCTGTAAGTCTGGATCAGTGCCATTTCCCAAAGACTTGCTGAAGGGTGAGTGGGCCTATCTCAGCCAAGGCTGACAGCTCCTGGTGGAGGGGAGGGGGGTACACCAAGGACAGGTGAGTCCCTCCACAGAAATATTTTACTCCAAAGGGTGCTCTATTCAGGAGGTGCCTTCCAAGTGGGATGCACTGTGAGGGGCCTTCCTTGGATGGTCCTCAGTGCTGTGGGGTTCACCTTCAGTGTGCATATCCCTGTCTCCTCTGCTTCTGAGGAACCTACCACCTCCCTTTCAGTGTCCAGCAGTGGGAGGAAGACCTGGTGGCGAGTTCTGGCTTTACTCTGTCACCTTGGGCAAGTGCCTTGGCCTCTCTGAGCCTCAATTTCCTCATCTGAAAGGGAGGAAGATGGTATTAACCACAAAGGTTCCTTGGAGGTTTTCTTTTTTTTTTTTTTTTTTTTGAGATGGAGTCTTGCTCTGTCGCCCAGGCTGGAGTGCAGTGGCCAGATCTCAGCTCACTGCAAGCTCCGCCTCCCGGGTTTACGCCATTCTCGGCCTCCCAAAGTGCTGGGATTACAGGCTTGAGCCACTGCGCCCAGCTGGAGGTTTTCATAGGGAATGTGAGTGAAGGCATAGCATGAGCTGGAAGGCGCCTTGCATGTGGAAGTTACCGCTGCAAACAGGAAACACATCTGTCTCAACTCCTCCTGCTGCCTCCTCCCTCCTTCTCCATTTATTGGACTGACCCATGAAACAGGCAAACAGATTGCCAGGAGCTTCTGCCCCAGCGTTGGCCTGCGTGGAATTTGAAGGAGTGATCTGGACTGTCAGTACGGGGAAGCACAGGCATAGCTTGCCCTCATACGCAGGAGCAAGTCAGCCTGCAGGTTCGATCGCTTCTAGAAGCCTCTCACAGGGGCAGCGGTGTCTGTAGTTGACCATGGTTTGAGTCTGCTGAGAGTGGAAGGGCCTGTGGGACTCGTGGAGAAGGAATGAGCTTGCCCCGTTCCTGCAGACAGGACAGACATGTGTGCTGAAGCTCAACATGTCAAGGTCCACAGGCACGAAACAGGAAGAAAGAGCTGCAGGCAGATCCATGGCACAGTTTCTTTACCAAAATGGGGCACCCGGGATCCAGTGACTGGATTTAACCAGGAACAGTTTTCTGCCTTCCACCGGTCTCAGATGAAGCAGACTCGGGCTGGTACCAAGAATCTCTGTGTGTGGGGAGCTGCGTGTCAGGGAATAGCTGAGGAAGTTTCATCTGCCCCTTGGGATGCTCACCTTGGAAGGTGACCACTGCTCAGCACAGTGGACGCATCTCAGGTGCTCATGCATGGCATGGTGTGGGTATAGCCTTAGACTCACAAGGAAGACCCAGGGCTGCTGCGGAAGGCTGGAGTAGGCTGGAGTAGGCTGGGAGGTGGAATTGCTCCAGGGTCGGTGGCAGCCCAGCAGCATGGGCGCACCTGCTGCATGTGGCACCGGGGAGAATTCAGAGCCCCATTCCTTCCAGCTAACAGGTGCCACCCCCAGTGAGTAACTCATAATAGAATCTGTCCAGCGTTTTTGCTGATTCAGGTAATCAGTCAGGGACACTGCTGTCAAGACCCCCAGCCCTTTCCTTTCCTTGTGGTGCTCTGTCTCTGAACCCGTTGGGATTTGAGGTCAGAAGAAGACACCAGAGTAAGGACCACCTCATGTTCTACAGATCATCGTTCGGTGTCATGACCTCCACCCTAACTGCCCCAGCATTTTACAGCAAGCCTTGTGTCATTCTCCCTTGATCCTCGTAAAGTAGAATTTATAGACGAGTGTACCTACTACACAGATAGTTTCAAAAGATCATTAGTGTGCCCTAACTGTAATACGACACAAACCTTGTGGGAGCATGCGCATAGTGAAATATGCTGGATGTCAGTACGCATGTGCTAGGGCACAGGCAGGAGGAGACTGGGAAACCCGGCCGGTCCCTGCACCCACCCGCAGCGTCAGTGAGTGCAGCCCGCACAGACGCCCGTGGACACTGGAGGGCTGGGATGGCAGCTCCAACACCACAGCAGCGTGCTGAGCTGATGTCCAGAAATCGGAGACAGCACTCAGGAAAGATAAAAGGAAAAAAGCAGTGTCATTGTTTGCCAGTCTATAAAACAGCAGCATTCGTGGATAACTCAGTATATATTAAATACTGCTCCCAAAACCCTCTGGATGATGTGTAAGATGTAGTTCAGTTCTCAGCTCAGATGACTGTAAACAGGCTTTTCCCCTATATAAATGCTCATCAGATGCTCACAAGTCAGGGGACCCAGGAGAATTCTTGACTGTGAGGGGCATTTTGTTACACAGTGTCTGAACACCCAGCCAGCTGCAGGAGCATCCCCTCAACCTTGTGGGAACTAAAATGCCACCTCAGATTTCCACAGTGCCCACCAGGGGTCAGTATAGTTCCTGGTGAGGAAGTCCGGTCCTGGCTTAGGAATTGAAAATGGAGATAGGAAAATCAAAGCCTTCAGGAGAGTTATGTGTGAGTTTGTAGTAATGCAGTTGTAACAGCAGAAGTAACACTGGCTTTTGCTGCTGGAAGAGATCAGCAGTAAGTGAGCACCTCCCAGGATTTAGAACTGAAGGAATGGTCCCGCCAGGTATAGATCACAAAGAGATGCTCTTGCGTGGGTCCCTCTGAGTTCTGTCATTTATATGACACTGGTTTATGGAGATTCTACACCTGCCGGGGCTGGGAATTCCATCTGTCCCCGCAGATGGGCTCCTGGTCTAGAAGGGCAGAACACCTCATGATAACACACTGGGGGGTCGCCCTGGAGAGCCACGCATTGTGGGAAGAAGCTTCCAGGAGGAGATGGCAGTCAAGACAGGTTTTTTGGGTTTGTGGGAACTGCAGGTTAAAGCAGAGGGGTCCTCCTGGGTAAGGGTGAGGAAGAGGCCTCAGGCTGCACCTCACAGCTCCAAACAGGTCCGCGTTAGGGAGCAGGGCAAGAGTGGTGGGAAGAGATGGTGGCCTGTGAGGGGGTGTGACACCAGGGTGGCATGGTCAGTGCCACATCACGTAAGCCTTGAGCAGGTTCCCTTGGGTGCACTGAACACCTTGCCTACACTATCCTGTTAAAAACTCTTATTTGGTATTAGATGTGAAATCATTCACATGTCTGTGTTTCCCCAAGACCATGGATCTGGGCTGAGTCTGGATTTTCCTGTTGTCAGCACTGCGCTTAGCATGGGGCTGGGGGAACCTCCCTGAGTGAATGAAGGAGTGAGTGAGTAGAGAACTATTCCATTCTGTGGAGCCTCCTGCTTCTCCCTATGGGATGGAAAAAGAAGAAAGTAATGAGGATATTGTGTTCCCAGCCCCCTCTGCAGCATGGAGCTTGTACCTTGGAGTGCCCCTTCTCTCATCCTCTTGTCCCGTTACTGCCCTAAAGGATCCAGAGCCCTCCACACAGAGAGGGACTGATGTTCTAGCTGGTTAGACAGGGCTGATCCTATTTCATGATTAAATTGAAGGCTTCTAACTTTCTTGATCTCCTGGCTTTGTGTTTTCTTTCAGCCTCTTAATTGATTAGGGTAAATTTTTGATTATATTTTTTATTTTATGTGTTTGGTAATATATTAATTTTTTTTTTTTTGCGATGGAGTCTCGCTCTGTCACCCAGGCTGGAGTACAGTCGCACGATCTTGGCTCACTACAAGCTCCGCCTCCTGGATTCACGCCATTCTCCTGCCTCAGCCTCCCGAGTATCTGGGACTACAGGGGCCCGCCACCACGCCCAGCTAATTTTTTTTGTATTTTTAGTAGAGACAGGGTTTCACCGTGTTAGCCAGGATGGTCTCGATCTCCTGACCTCATGATCCGCCCGCCTTGGCCTCCCAAAGTGCTGGGATTACAGGCGTGAGCCACCGCACCCGATTTGTTGTAGGTCTATTCCTAGGCTCCTTAGGTTGCCATGTGGTTGAAACCAAAAGTGATGGTAGATATTTTTAATATTCACATACAGGTGACATTGCCATGAAGTTAAATCAAAAGTGCTAGTAGGTAGTTAACAGTAAGATAAAGTTCCTATTCCAAACCTACAGTTATGAAGTGGACATTTGGGCCATCCAATTATGTTTTTCTGATAAATTTCTAAATAAAATGTGGGGGTCCCCCCCAAAAAATTGAAGGCTTCACAGTTGCTCCACCCATCTTGTCATGCATCAGAATGCGATGGAAATAGGCAAATTCTTAGAGACAGAAAGCATCTCTGTGGTTGCCAGGGGCTGAGCAAACAGGGGGATGGCAAGTGAATGCTCACGGGTACAGAGCTCCCTTTTGGGGTGACACAAATGTTCTGGAAGGAGACAGTAGTGATGGTCTGCAGCACTGAAAATGCACTAAAAGCCTCTGATTCTCACACTTGAAAATGGTTACTTTGATGTTATGTGAATCTTACCTGAATTTTCAAAGTTTTCATTGGTGATAGAAATAAACATACCGTCAGGCACTGTGGCTCACACCTGTAATCCCAGCACTTTGGGAGGCTGAGGTGGGCGGATCACCTGAGGTCAGGAATTTGACACCAGCCTGACCAACATGGAAAAACCCCGTCTCTACTAAAAATACAAAATTAACCAGGCATGGTGGTGCATGCCTGTAATCCCAGGTACTCGGGAGGCTGAAGCAGGAGAATCACTTGAACCCGGGAGGCGGAGGTTGCGGTGAGCTGAGATCACGCTATTGCACTCCAGCCTGGGCAACAAGAGTGAAACTCCATCTCAAAAAGAAAAGAAAGAAACTTATCCTCAGCATGGGTAAAAACTGCACGCTGGGAATTAGGAACCTTGAGAATCATTATTTGCCTCTTTTCCTGTCACTCACTGGCTCTTTCTCATCCGTGCTCAGGATACGCACCGAGGACTCTTCATCCAGCAGCTCCGACCCACACAGAACCTGCAGCCAAGAATTAAGCTCAAGCTGTTTGGCCACTCGGGATCCGGGAAAACCACCCTTGTAGAATCTCTCAAGTGTGGGCTGCTGAGGAGCTTTTTCAGAAGGCGTCGGCCCAGACTGTCTTCCACCAACTCCAGCAGGTTCCCACCTTCACCCCTGGCTTCTAAGCCCACAGGTAGGAACCTCCACGCTGGCCCCTGTCTTTGCAGCAGGTGTTGGCTTCTACCCTCTCTCCTCTCAAGGTCTAGCAGGGAAGGCAGTTGTGTTTGGGTCACTTGGCCTGTACTGGACCCTGTGGCCTTAGTGAGTTTCAGGTCCAGGGTGGCTGGCGGCCTTGTGTGTGCTGCCTCTTGTCCAGTAATAGCAAACTGACTTGGCAGTAGCAGAACCAGGGCCTCACTGAAATCACAGCCACAGACACAAAGGTCCGTCCTCATAAATGTGCAAATTGCAGAATTTGCACAGTCAGCTTTGGGGACACAATTGCACATTGCATTGCATTCTACTCAGGGGCTCTGACCTTAGAGACTAAAAGAGCTCAAACTCAAACAGTCCAAGCATAGCACACAAGTACCAGCCCAAGAAGAGTCCTCACCCCTTATCCTTCTTTCTGGAGTGCTACAGGCAGACCCAGTATTGCAGATACATAAAGCAACAAAAAGGGATTTCTAGGAAGCACCATCCTGCTCAGTTCAAGGTTGGAGAGGGGTTTCCAGAGGCTCTTTAGTGGTTTTCAGGGATGGTCTCTCCGGTCACATCCACCCTCCTTGGGAAGCTTTGCTGCCTTCTGGGCCTGCCACAGACAGGGTTATGGATTCACGTTAGGGGCTGTCAGGAAACACCTGGCAGTGAGCAAGAGAAAACGATGCAATCTGGGGTGTGATTCCAACTGAAGCCTCCTCTAGACAGAGCGAGTTCGTTTGTGGAAAGATGAGAGACCTTCAAAGAGTTTCCTAAACCAGGACAGTTTTGTGCTTCGTGTCTTGATTCATTCCCTGTATATGATGTCACAGAAGAGCCAGGTCTGTTCCCCAGGTGGACACCAAATGTGTTAAAGTTTGTGTTTCTCTTACATCCCCTCAGTGAGGGGGGATGTTAGGGGCCATGGGTAGCTGTGGAGAGTTGGCTGAGATTTATATGCCCTTTTCAACTTCTGGTCTCTGAACACAGCTCTAGAATTGAAATGAGGAGAAGAAAGAATAACCAAAACAGAGTTATAATTTGTATTATTATATTGCTGATACATATGTCAGTATTATAGAGCACTGTGTGCCAGGAACTGGGAGAAATACGGTCTGAATGACACCTCATTTAATCCATGTGACAGCTTCTGCGGTGTTTTTACCACTGTTTCACTATAGTTTTGAGGGTTCAGTTGGCTTCCTGAGGTGCACAGGTGGAAAATCCCAGAACATCTTGTGCCTGAGCCAGTGCTTGTCAATGACACCCTGCCTAAGGAATTCACGGGCACACCTTTCCATTTTCCGGTGTGGTTTGTTTTTGAGACGGAGTCTCGCTCTGTCACCCAGGCTGGAGTGCAGTGGCATGATCTCGGCTCACTGCAACCTCCACCTCCCAGGTTCAAGCAATTCTCCTGCCTCAGCCTCCCAAGTAGCTGGGACTACAAGCGCATGCCACCATGCCTGGCTAACTTCTGTATTTTTAGTAGAGGTGGGTTTTCACCATGTCGTCCAGGCTGGTCTCAAACTCCTGACCTTGTGGTCCACCGGCCTTGGCCTCCCAAAGTGCTGGGATTATAGGCGTGAGCCACCGCACCCAGCCTCCAGTGTGATTTCTGCTCTAGTTGAGGATTTAAGTGGGATTCAGTTGCTCTCTCAGAGGGAGGCAGCCTGCTCCTGCTGTGGTTAAGGTCACTGCAACCTGAACCTCTGTGGTTGGGAGGATGGGATATGAGAGAGGGAGAGAAAGGGAGAGAGAGGGAGAGAGAGGTTATGAGGTCATGATCTGGAAAGTTTGCAAGGCCTGAGTGGGTGTGCAGATGATGTTCAGGAGTGCCCATTGTGGAGTCCTGGGAGGGGCGATGTCACCTGCGGCTCTGCCCTTGGCCTCAGATGTGAGGTATCCATGGCCTTGCTTCTGCTCAGTATCTGTGTCTGGTCTTTGCAGCGGGTTCCTGGTGAAGGGTGTCTCAGGGTGACCCTTTTTCTGCATGCCCCACTGTGGGGACAGCATCTTTAGCCAGGGCTCAGGGAGGGGGTCCTGGCGTGGGGACAGAAGCCCCTCTGCATGAGAGCCCTGAGGTGTAGTCACGCCAGCTGCTTTCAGCCCAGCCATGGCATCTGGGGAGGAGGCGGCCATCCTGGTCCCTGGGCCCCCACAGTCGGCACAGCCTGCCCCTGGTGGAGGAAGTGTGCGCTGGTGGGTGCCCCTGAAGCCTGGTGGCTGAGGGATCCCTGGGTGGGAGGCACAGCTCGGCAGCTGGAGTTGGAGGTGGATGAGACAGAGAGGATGCCCCCATCCCTGAACTGGGCGGGTCACCAGGCACTTGCTGCCCTCACAGCTTGTACATCAGCATCAGGCAATGCCCTGGAAATGCAGAGCAGGGCACAAGCACAGGACACCTCGAGGGCAGCCTGGGGAGATTGGACTCTGGCAGAGGGTATGTGTGCTGGGGGCCGACGGAGCAGCGTGGCTTTGTTAGACACCCGAGGAACTGCTGCCCCTGAGCGTGCCTCCAGGGACTGGGCCTGGTTCCTGAAGCAGCACCACTGTCACCTACTGGGGATACTGCTGGTGCCTGGCAGGCCGTGCTGGGGTCTCTTTTAGGCCAGGGCTCCGGTGACCTCTCCTAGAATTGTCAGGCCCTTTTCCCTTCAATGGGAGAGATGCCTACATGGCGACATTTATATCATAAGACAGCAAGAAGTTTGCTTTTAGAGTTTTGGCCCTTTGCCACTGCCGTTCTCTTGAGAACGCTGGAGGCCAAGGCTGAGCTCCCAGCCGGGAGATGGGACAGGGTGCACTTGAAGTTGTCTGTTGCGCACATCACTGAGCTGTGGGGACACTGAGGGTTGTGGCTGTTGAGCTGTGGGAAGGAAAACATTCAAGGTCATAGGAGGCATGAATGTCCAGGAAGAGCATTTGAAGAGGCCATTCCTATTCCCGCGGAGAGGAGCCTGCAGAAGGAATTCCCAGTGACCCGGTGAAGCGGGTCTCCTGGGTGTCGCCACGTTTCGCCACCAGGGGGCAGTAGTTAACAAAAATGATTTCCTGGGATTTCAGTGCTTCCCCATATTGTTTTCGTAACACCTTGTACAAAGCCTGTCCTAACCTTTTATCCTCCCAACAAAAACTGCCACTGAGGAGCAGGAATGACTGCCATTTACCAGCGTCTGCTCTCCTCATTAAGCACACGGCCACATGCCACTTAAACAAGGCTTGTTCCTGGCAGGCAGTCACCCAGACACAGATTCCAGGTCACGGGGAAATGGACAGACCCATTCTTGGGCAACCCCACAGCTTTTGTCAGACTGGAATTAACAATAGGCAGAGAAATACACTAAAATGGCAGCTATGTTGACATCAAGGCTTAACATCATTTTGCTTTTGTTTTATATTTACATTCCTATCTGCCAACTTCCTACAGAAATATAACATGTGTTTGTGTTTTTAAGAATAAAGCTTGCCCTCCAAGTGCCCTTTCTCCTTTCCCTGTACCTAACTCTGCCCTTAGGATCCACTTTTCTTCTCCTCATCCCCTCCGTGGGATACCCCCATTATCCATGTCCGAAGTCTTAACTCTTTGGTCTTTAAGTAAGGGATTACCTTGGTGTTTGGATCGTCTGTTTTAAAGTCAGATACCCAGGTGAAATGGTCACTTCTTTAGTGCCTTGCAATGTCTATTGTATTAATTGTAAACCAACGATACTGCAGTTAAGATCAATGAACCCCTTCTCCAATGCAATTCATTCACCAGGTTGTTATGGAGCACCCTCCGTGGGTCCTGGGTCCCAGTCCTGACCAGAAAGGCAGCTTCTGCCTGCACAAGCCTGGTGGGAGAGATGGGGAGAGGGTCAGGCCAGTGAGTAACCGAGACAGTGAGGAAGCACAGGCTCTGTGCCCAAATGCAGGGGACCCAGACTCTGTTGTTCAGCTCCCCTACGACACCCACAAGTTCACCATTGTTTGCATAATGTTTCCTTTAAACTGACTCACTTTTTAAAATGTACTGAAGTACATTGATTTGAAAATGAAACAGTTAATATTCCTATCATAAATGGGAACCCAGTACCACTGCCATAAGTAAAAAGAAATGCAGTGAACAGCAACCAATGTGAATAAAATCCAGCTGTACGCTGATTTTATTAAAGGGGAAGATGAGCAGGTGTTGAGGAAATGCTAAAATCGGAAGGCCTCAAGCAGAGACTTGCTGCAAGTACAACTGAAAAGCCTTCAAGGGAATTTCAGAAAGGAGGAGCTTTCACAGTGTGTGATGCAGCGTTATTTAATGCCATGGCCTGCTACTGTCTGAAATCATTTTCCATTTCACTGCAATAATAATCTCATGTGCAAGAGAGAGAAGTCGCTCAGCGGGAGGTGGAGGCAGACAGAGACTGCGAGTATCAGAGAAGTAGCAGGAAGTGACAAGGGAAGAAACCCGACCTCTGTCCTCCCACCCTCTCCACAGCCTCCCCTTGACTGACCCTAAATCACATGGCAGGCCAGCCTAGAGATGCAGTCCCTAGGACCAGCCACCCAGGCACAGGGCGGGGCAGAAAAGGGTTGTGGGGAGGTGGAGCCAGTGGAAAAGCCCACAGCCTTCCTGGGAGCACTGCTGCTCTGCGCGTGTGAGGGCAGACACACTCAGCCTGAAGCCAGAGTTGGGGTGGGGACAGAGGCGTACTCCAGATAAGGAAACCTCAAGGCCAGCCTAGGAGGGAGACAGGCGCACGCTGCCCTCTGCGAGTACTCATGTGATCCTTTCTGTCCTGCAGTCTCAGTGAGCATCAACAACCTGTACCCAGGCTGCGAGAACGTGAGTGTGAGGAGCCGCAGCATGATGTTCGAGCCGGGCCTTACCAAAGGGATGCTGGAGGTGTTCGTGGCCCCGACCCACCACCCACACTGCTCCGCTGATGACCAGTCCACGAAGGCCATCGACATCCAGAATGCCTATTTGAATGGTATGCCCTGCCTGCCCCAAGGGAAGGACCTCAGGTTTCCCTTTGACAGGGCTTACAGCCAGTCATCCCTAATGGGAGCTTGTCCTGGGCTGTATCTGTCACTTCCAGAAGGAAATTCAACACAGACCGATATTCAGAGTGAGCCAGGATTGAAGCATGGCTGGCTGCCATCCCTAAACAGTAAAACTAAACACCGGGGTATTGTCAGCACCTAGTAAAGCACTTGGCATACAGTAGGTGCTTGATAAATGACTATTGAGTAAGTTAATAATATTTGTACATATTTATGGGGTATATGTGAAATTTCGTTGCATGTATAGAATGTGTATGTAATGATCAAGTCAGATTATGTGAGGTATCCCTCACTTGGCGTTTTTATCGTTTCTATGTGTTGGGAACATTTCAAGTCCTGCCTTCTAGCTATTTTGAAAAATACAATGCATTGTTAACTATAGTCACCCTATTCTGCTGTTGAACATTAGAACGTATTCGTTCTATCTACTGTACATTTGTACCCATTAACCAACCTCACTTAATTCCCCCTACCCGCCCCGCACACACACACAGCCTTCCCAGTCCCTGGTACCTATCATTCTACCCTCTACCTCCATAAAATCAACTTTTTTAGCTCCCACATGTGAATGAGAACATGCAGTATTTATCTTTCTGTGCCTGGGTTATTTGACTTAACATAATGTCCTCCAGTTCTATCCATGTTGCTGCAAATGACGTAATTTCATTCTGTTTTATGTCCAAGTATAAATAGTATTCTGTTATGTGTATACCACATTTTCTTTATTCATTTGTTCCTTGATGGACACTTGGGTCAATTCCATATCTTTGCTATTGTGAATAGTGCTGAAGTAAACATGGGTGTGCACTTATCCCTTTGATATACTGATTTCCTTTCCTTTGGAAAAATGCACAGTAGCGGAATTACTAGATCATGTGTTAGCTCAATGTTTAGTCTTTTTGAGAAATCTCTATACTGTTTTCCATAATAACTGTACTAATGTATATTTCTACCAACGATATATAAGAATTCTCTTTGCTCTGCATCATTGCCAGCATCTGCCATTTTTTTTTTTGTCTTTTTCATAGTAGCCATTCTGATTGGTGTAAGAGGGTGTCTCACTGTAGTTTTGATTTGCATTTCTTGGATAATTAGTGATATTGAACATTTTTCTCATTTACCTGTTGGCCATTTGTATGTCTTCTTTTGAGAAATTTCTGTTCAGGTTCTTTGCTCATTTTTGTTTTCCTTTCTTTATCAACTTGTATTTTAGATTCAGGGGTCCCTGTGCAGATTTGTTACCTGGCTATACTGCATGATGCTGAGGTTTAGGGTACAAATGATCCCAGCACCCAGGTACTGAGCATAGTACCCAACAGTTTTTCAGCCCTTGCCTCCATCCCTCCCACCCCCTCTAGTAGTCCCCAGTTTCTATTTTTGCCACGTTTACATCTATGAGTACTGAATGTTTAGCACCTCCTTATAAGGGAGACCATGCAGTATTTGGTTTTCTGTTCCTGTGTTAATTCACTTAGGAGAATAGCCTCCAGCTCCATTCATGTTGCTGCAAAGGACATGATTTTCTTCTTTTTTATGGCATCGTAGTATTTCATGATGTATATGTACCACATTGTCTTTATCAGTCTGCCATTGATGGGCACCTAGGTTGACTCCACGTCGTTGCTGTTGTGAATAGTGCTGCAGTGAACATACGAGTGCATGTGTCTTTTTGGTGGAACAATTTGTCTCCTTTCGGATATATACCCAGAAAAGGGATTGCTGCGTCAAACGGTAGTTTTCTTTTTTGAAAAATCTCCAAACTTCTTTCCACAGTGGCTGAACTTATTTACATTCCCACAAACAATGTATAAGTGTTCCCTTTTCTTCACGACCTCACCAGCATCTCTTGGGGGTTTTTTTGTATTTTTAATAATAGCCATTCTGATTGGTGTGAAATGGTATCTCATTGTGGTTTTGATTTGCATTTCTCTGATGATTAGTGATGTTGAGCTTTTTTTCATATGTCTGTTGGCTACTTGTATGTATCCTTTTGAAAAGTGTCTATTCATGTCCTTTGGCCACTTTTTAATGGGGTTATTTGGTTTTTGCTAGTTGAACTCTTTTATAGATTCTAGATCTTAGATTATGCCTTTGTTGGATGCATAGTTTGTGAATATTTTCTCCCATTCTGTAGGTTATCTGCTTACTCTGTTGACAATTTCTTTTACTGTTCAGAAGCTCTTTAGTTAGGTCCTACCTGTCAATTTTTGCTTTTGTTGGCAATTGTTTCTGAGGACTTAGTCATAAATTCTTTCAAGGTCAGTATCCAAAATGGTGTTTCCTAGATTTTCTTCTAGGATTCTTATAGTTTGAGGTTTTACATTTACAGCTTTAATTCATCTTGAATTAATTTTTTTATATGGTGAAAGGTGGGAATCCAGTTTCATTCTTTTGCATATGGCTTGCCAGCTATCCCAGCGCCATTGATTGAATAGGGAGTCCTTTCCCTATTACTTATTTTTGTCAACTTTGTCACAGATGGGGTGGCTGTAGGTGTACAGGTTTATTTCTGGGTTCTCTTTTCTGTTTCACTGGTCTGTGTGTCTTGTTTTTGTACCAGTACCATGCTGTTTTGGTTACTGTAGACCTTTGCCCACTTTTTGATGGTACTGTTTGTTATTTTACTGTTCAGCTGTTTGAGTTCCTTGTATATTCCAGATATTAATCCCTTGTCACATAAATAGTTTGCAAAATATTATCTCCCATTCTACAAATTGTCTCTTCACTCTGTTGATTGTTTCCTTTGCTATGCAAAAACTGTTTAGTTTAATACACTCTAAGTTGTCTATTTTTGTTTTTATTACCTGTGCTTTTGAGGTTTTATCTACAATATCTTTGTAGGACCAATGTCCTAAAGCCTGTCTTCTTCTACTGGTTTTATAATTTAGGGCATACATATAAGTCTTTAATCCATCCTGAGTTGATTTTTGTATATGGTGAGAGACAGGGGTCCAGTTGCATTCTTCTGCATATGGATATTCATTTATTTACCCTGGTAAATGTTTATTTATTTATTTACCCAGGGTAAATAAATGCACCATTTATTTACAGGGGTATTCTTTTCCCCAATATGTGTTCTTAGTGCCTCTGTCAAAAGTTATCCAGGCTATGAATACCTGGATTTATTTCTGAGTTTTCTATTCTGTTCCATTGGTCTATGTGTCTGTTTTTATATCAATACCATGCTGTTTTGGTTATTATAGCCTTGCAGTGTATTTTGAAGTCAAGTAGTGAGATGCCTCTAGCTTTGTTCTTTATGCTCAGGATTGCTTTGGCTATTTGGCCACTATTTTGTTTTCGTACGAATTTTCAGGTTGTCTTTTCTATTTCTGTGAAAAATGACATTGGTATTTTGATAAGGATTGCATTGAATCTGTAGATTGCCTTGAGTAGTATGAGCATTGTCACAATGTTGATTCTTCCGATATATGACCACAGCATGTGTTTGCATTTTGTTTGTATCCTCTTCAATGTCTTTCGTCTGTGTTTTGTGCTTTTCCTTATAGGGGTCTTTCACCTCCTTGGCTGAATTTGTTCCTGGGTATTTTATTTTTATTGCAGCTATTGTAAATGGAATTGCCCTCTTGATTTCTTTCTCAGCTAGTTCATTATTGATGTATAGAAAGGCTACTGGTTTTTGTAGGTTGATTTTGTATCCTGGAACTTTACCTATTTATTATGAATTTATTTCTCTTATCTAAGAGTTTTTTGGTGGAGTCTTTAGGTTTCTGTAGTTATAAGACCATATCATTTGCAAAGAGGGACAGTTTGAGTTTCTCTTTTCTAGTTTATATGCTTTTTATTTCTTTCCCTTTTCCTGATGGTTCTGGCTAAGAATTCCATTACTGTGTTGAATAGGAGTGATGTAGGGGGCATCCTTGTCTTATTTCAGATCTTAAAGGAAAAGCTTTCAGCTTTTCTCTATTCAGTATGATGTCAGCTATGGGTTCGTCATGTATGGCCTTTATTATGTTGGGGTATGGGTTCGTCATGTATGGCCTTTATTATGTTGAGATATGTTCCTTCTGTGCCTAGTTTGTTGACTGCTTTTATCATGAAAGGATATTGAATTTTGTCAAATGCTTTTTTGACATCTGTTGAGATTATGATATGGCTTTTGTTCTTTCTGTTGATGTGATATATTTTGTCGACTCATCCTTGCATCCCTGATTATGGTGTATCATCTTTTTTGTGTGCTGTTGGATTTGGTTTACTAGTATATTGTTGAGGTTTTTTGCATCTGTGTTTATCAGGGATCTTGGCCCGTGTTGTTGTTGTTGTTGTTACATTCTTTTCTGGTTTTGTTATCATGGCAATGCTGGTTTCATGGAATAAATTAAGGAGAATTGCCTCCCCTCAGTTTTTTGGAATAGATTGAGGAGAATCATTAGTTCTTCTGACATCCAAACCTGGACTTTCCTTTTTGGGGAGGCTTTTTAATACTGATTCAATCTCATTAGTCATTATTGGTCTGCTCAAGTTTTCTATTTCTTTCTGATTCAATCTTTGTAAATTATCTGTCTAGGAATTTATCTATTTCCTCTAGATTTTCCAGTTAGCGTATAGTTGTTCATAATAATCTCTGATGATCTTTGGTATTTTTATGGCATCAGTTGTAATATCTTACTTTTCATTCCTCATTTTGTTCTTTTGGGTCCTCTCTCTTTTTTTTTTTTTTTTTTCCTAGGTCAGTCTAGCAAATGGTTTAGCAATTTTGTTTATATTATTAAAAAAAATTTTTCATTTCATCAGTTCTTTGTATTTTTTTAGTCTCTATTTTGTTTAGTTCTTCTCTGACCTTATTGTTTATTTTCTTCTGCTAAATTGTGGTTTGGCTTGTTCTTGCTTCTCTAGTTCCTTGAGGTGCATCATTAGATTGTTTATTTGAAAGTTTCTGATTTTTTGATATAGGTGTTTATTGTTATAAACTTCCTTCTTAGCACTGCTTTTGTTGTAGGTTTTGGTCTTGTGCTTTGATTTTCATTTGTTTCAAGAATTTTTTTAAATTTCTCCCCTAATTTCTTTCTTGACCCTGTGGTCATTCAGGAGCATGTTGTTTACTTTCCATGTATTTGTACAATTTCCAAAGTTGTTCTTGTTATCAATTTCTAGTTTACTGCATTGTGGTTTGAGGAGATACTTGATATGATTTCAATTTTTTAAATATTTGTCGAGACTTTTCATGTGTCCTGATATATGTTCTATCCTGGAGAATGTTCTGTGTGCTGATGAGAAGAATGTATTTTCTGTAGCTGTTGGATTAAATGTTCTGTAAATGTCTGTTAGGTCCACTTGGTCTAACATGCAGTTTAAATTCACTGTTTCTTTGTTAATTTTCTGTCTATATAATCTGCCTAATGCTGAAAGTGGGGTGTTGAATTACCCAAATATTGTTGTATTGAAGTCTATCTCTTCCTTATAGATCTAATAATATTTACTGTAAATATCTGGGTGCTCCGGTGATGAATACATGTATGTTTAGAATTGTTATATCCTCTTACTGAATTGATCCCTTTTGTATTATATAATGACCTTCTTTGTTTTTGTTTTACTGTTTTTGACTTAAAGTTTGTTTTA
This sequence comes from Chlorocebus sabaeus, assembly GCF_047675955.1. Taxonomy (NCBI): domain Eukaryota; kingdom Metazoa; phylum Chordata; class Mammalia; order Primates; family Cercopithecidae; genus Chlorocebus; species Chlorocebus sabaeus. The sequence goes on along the minus strand of NC_132915.1, from coordinate 10,248,151 downwards.
TCTGCTATAAGTACAACAACTTTTGCTCACTTTCGGTTTCCATTTTCATGGAATATCTTTTTGTATCCCTTTACTTTCAATCTATATGTATCTTTGTAGATAAAATGGATTTCTTGTCAGCAGCATATAGCTGGGCCATGTTTTGTTAGTCAAACAGCCAGTCTGTATCTTTTAGGTGGAAAATTAGTCCATATACATTCAAGGTTATTATTAATATGTGAGGGTTTATTCCTGTCATTTTATTAATTGATTTTTTTTGTTGTTTTGTATATTCTTTATTCCTTTCTTTCTCCTTCATTATCATTGTGGTTTGGTGGCTTTCCGTAGTTGTAATATTTGAGTCCTTTCTCTTCCTTAATATGTTTGCTCTACCAGTGGATATATGCTTTCATGTGTTTTCATGATGGAAGAATTGTCCTTTCACTTCCAGGTATAGAACTCCCTTAAGCATTGTTTGTGGATTTGATCTAGTGGTGATCAATTCCTCCAGCTTTTCTTGTTTGGGGAAGACTTTATTTGTCCTTCACTTATGAAGCATAACTTTGCTGAGTGTAGTATCCTTGGCTGACAATTTTCATCTTTCAGCTCTTTGAGTATAGCATTTCATTCTTTCCTGGCCAGTAGAATTTCTGCTGAGAAATCTGCTGTGAGTCTGATGGGCGTTCCCTTGTAAGTGACTAGATTTTTTTTTTTTTTTTCTGTTTTCAGACTTCCCTTTGTCTTTGACTTTTGACAATTGGACTATAATGTGCCATGGAGAGGACCTTTTTTCAATTGTATCTATTTGGAGATCTCTCCAGCTTCCTGCATCTGGATTTCCAAATCTCTTGCCAAACCTGGAAAGTTTTTAACAGTTATTTTAATAAATAGATTTTTTACCTCCTTCAGTTTCTCTTTACCTTTGGGACACCAAAAATTTGAATATTTGATTGCTTTATGGTATCCCATATGTCACAAGAGCTTTATTTTTTTATTTTATTTTTTTAATATTGTCTGATTGGGTTATTACAAAAGACCTATCTTCAATTTCTGAAATTCTTTCTTCTGTTTGATCTAGTCTATTGTTGTAGCTTTTGAATAAATTTTCTATTTTATTCAAGAAGTTCTTCAATTCTAGAATTTCTATTTTGATTCTTTGGTAAACTTCTCATTAATATTCTGAATTGTTTTTCTGATTTCTTTGTATTGTTTTTCTGGATTCTCTTGTACCTCACTGAACTTGTTTAATGTCATGATTTTGAATACTTTTTTTAGATTGCATAGGTTTATTTTTCATTAGAATCTGTTGCTGGAGAGTTATTATGCTCTTTTGGAGGTATAATATTTCCTTGCTTTTTCGTGTTTCTTGTGTCCTTACATTGATATCTGTGCATCTGGTATAACAGTCACTTCTTTGAACTTTTTGAACTTGCTTTCATAGGGGAGGGCATTTTCCTGAAGATGTGTCTATGGTGTTTGTTGAGTAGGGCACTTTGGCTTTGATTCTGGGTGCATGCAGTAGCGTAGTGGCCATACGATTTTTTTTTCAGCTGTAAATAGCTCCAGTGGTGTCTCATTTTCTTAGTGGCTTAGGGTATGGTTGTTAGTAGAGGCTGTGGTACAGTTTTTCTGGAGATGGGGATACCATGTAGGCCAGTCCTCAGAACCTAGTGGTGGCAGTGGTGGGCTGAGCATGCCTGTCCTTGGGCCCCAAGGTGGTATATGCTGGCACTGATACTAGTGGGTCCAGGTAGGTTGATTCTTGGGCCTCCAGGCAGCTTGCTGAAGCGCTGGTAGTAGCAGTGGGCCAGGTAGTGGGCCAGGTGGGTAGCAGTGGGCTGGGAGTAGCAGTGGGCTAGGAGTAGCAGTGGGCCAGGTGGGTAGTCAGGTTCTCAGTTCCCCGGGCAGCAGGAGTGGTGTGAGTGATGGCAGTAGTCATAGTGAGACAACCCTCTGACTCACAAGCAATCTGTGCTGATGTTGGCAGTGGCTGCAATGGGCTAGGCAGGCCAGTACCTAGCCCTGCAGGTGGCACATACAGGTGGGTGCCAATGTGATGATAGTGGTAGGTTGGCTAGGCGTGACCTTGGGCCACTGAGAGGAGTGCTCAGGTGCCAGCGGTGGTAGACTGGGCTGGGTCATCCCCAGGCCCCCAGACAACATACTCAGGCTCTTAGGGGATCGTGGAGTCCATCTCAGCAGGCCTGTCCTCAGGTCCGCTGGTGGTGCATGTGATCCCCACCCCTGGCCAAATGCTTGAGTCAGGGCGGCAGTGGCTGCACTGTGACTCTGCTATTGGGAAGAGTGGTCCTGCTTTCAGTGTCAGCAGCCGTATGCAGCCAGCTGGGGAGGGTGTGATTTGCACATACTTCAGACCCCGTGGACACAGCAGCAGTGGCTGCAGACGGGATTCCGCCCTTAGGGCACATGAAAATGCACAACCACTACTCTGCTAGGGATAGTGGGGTCTCTGTCAATGGCTCATGCCTAGACCTTGGTGGCAGCTGCCAGCCAAGCTGGTGGCTGCAGACAGAGATGTCAGTGGGACTCTAGGGATGGGGCGATGCCAAGGCCATTGGACTACAGAGCAGGATGCAGTCTAGGGGTGTTTGGAACATACAAATGGTGCTGCAGTGTAGCTGCTTAGGACTCAGAGTGCGTGGGAGCCAGCCTGAGCGCCCTCTCTGGAGCAATGCTGTTATGCAGTCTCCAGGCAGCTCCCTTGGCTCATCTCCAGGCCCACGGGGGTGGAGGGTCCCCCTGTACCGGGGGCAAAAATTGTGGGAGTTCATAGTCTGTGTGCATTTTGCTCTTTTTTTTTTTTGAGATGGAGTCTTGCTCTGTCACCCAGGCTGGAGTGTGGTGGTGCAATCTCGGCTCACTGCAAGCTCTGCTTCCCTGGTTCACGCCATTCTCCTGCCTTAGCCTCCCAAGTAGCTGGGACTACAGGTGCCCACCACCATGCCTGGCTAATTTTTTTGTATATTTAGTAGAGACAGGGTTTCACTATGTGAGCCAGGATGGTCTCGATCTCCTGACCTCGTGATCTGCCTGCCTTGGCCTCCCAAAGTGCTGGGATTACAGGCATGAGCCACCATGCCTGGCGCATTTTGCTCTCTTAAAAGTTGAACTTCCTCCGAGCTCCCCAGACAGAACTGGCTGTGGCAGCAGAGAGAAAAGAGAAGCTTGTCTTGGGACCCCAGGCCCTGCTCCCATCTGCTCTCTCACAGCCCCAGCCCCAACCCACATCAGGACCCCACACTCCAAGAGCCAATTTCTGGGTACCAGAACTTTCCACACTTGGCCTAAGCAGCCATCTTTGGAGGGTGGTCCCTCCTTCTTCACTACAAGGCTGAGAAAAACCCTTTAGATCTCAGAGGGCATCTTGACTACAGGATTTCGGGTACAGAGTAAGCACTGAGGGGTAAACTAGGTGAAGGGAGCCTTCAAATTCGTGGTGGAAGTGGTCCTGCCAGGCCCCAGAGGCCAGTGGTGGGTGGCCACAGTCCTGGCAGGATGTGGCAGTGTAGAAGGGGGCATCTCAGGTTCATTGGAGGTTCCAGGCTTCCTGGGAGCCGGCTTACCTGGCCAGGTCAGTCCCTATTCTCACACCTGCGCATGCTTCGTGCTTCTTCTGAGCAGCCTGGACAGGGCCCTCGCTTACCTGGCCAAGTCAGTGTCTGTTGAGCCAAATTCAGGTGACTTTTCATAGTCACTGTTACATTCAATATCCTATACCCTGGCATGTTCCAAAATTTATGTATACTTATTCAGTACACAAAGTCTTTTCACCCACCTTCTCTCATTTAATCCTCTGTGAGACTTTGTGAGTTTGGGAATCACGATCCTAAAGTGGGCAGTTTGTCCCTGGCTCCTTCCTTGTCAGGAGTAAATTCTGCAAGTAAAGGTGGAGTGTCCGTATTAAGGATATATGAGGCTACAACTGTGTCGTTATGGATGTGGTGTTCACACTTCTGCATAATATGACTTGGTGGATCTTTGTTTTTTCCCCAGGTGGTTCTCTCTTTTTTAAAAATATACCAATATTTGAGGGGGAGTAATACAAAATACATATGTATACACACACACACACTCTTCCATGTAAGCACCCAGGTATGCACATATATGTGTACATGCATGTTATTTGTGTGTGTATGTGTGTGTGTATGTGTAGCACTCCAGGGTATTAGAAGTAGTCATGAGTTGGATGGATGGATAGATAGATAGATAGATAGATAGACAAATAATAATGAAACTTAGGGAAAGAGTTAAGCAGGTGTAGACATAAGTAGAGAAACAGACATGGATATACATGCTATCGATATGTAAGCGTGACACAAGTCGATCTGGACTTCAGTAGATGTGTGTCTTAGTTCATTTTGTGTTGCTGTAACAGAATACGCAAGACAGGGTAATTGATAAGAAAAGAGGTTCATTTAGCTCATGGCTCTGCAGACTGGGAAGTTCAAGCGGCATGGCACCAGCATCTGCTTTGCTTCTGGTGAGAGCTTTCGAGCTGGGTCTAAACGTGGCAGAAGGTCAAAGGGGAAGTCGACACATGGGAAGGGACAGAAACCTGCTTTACATCAACCCACATTCTCAGGACCTAATCTGTTCCCACGAGAGCTAATCCATTCTCACGAGAGCAAGACCACACTCACTCACTCTCACCGGCACCAAGCCATTTGGGAGGGATTTGCCCTTAGGACCCAAACACCTCCCACCAGGCGTCACCTCCCTCATCACCTCACTGAGCATCAGTGATTGCAACGTGAATTTTAGTGGGGAAAAACCATACCCAAGTCATAACAAGATGATACACATACAGAAGAATGCCATAAGTATCACTATGCCTACTTCGAATCCTTGGAATGCTAAGAGAAATTATGATTGAAATTTAGTTAGTGGTGTTTCACGGTTGTTACCATTTTTCTTTTTCTGTAGGAGTTGGCGATTTCAGCGTATGGGAGTTCTCTGGAAATCCTGTGTATTTCTGCTGTTATGACTATTTTGCTGCAAATGATCCCACATCAATCCATGTTGTTGTCTTTAGTCTAGAAGAGCCCTATGAGATCCAGCTGAACCAAGTGATTTTCTGGCTCAGTTTCCTGAAGTCCCTTGTCCCAGTTGAAGAACCCATAGGTGAGCTAAGTCCCTGCGGGCCAGTGATGTCCCAGCTGTGGTTGGCCAGGAATCACCTCCTCCTTCCAGGCTCCTGCTCTGCTCCTGCCACTGCTGCTGCTGGCCTTGCACCAGGCCATGGGCAGATCCCACTGTTTGTGGCTAACAGCTGAGCCACCTTCCTTTCTCCTTCCTGCTGGGAGACGTCCACTCTGAGGAGATTCCTGGGGCTCTGGTGTTCGTGGTGTTGTGCAGGGAGTTTTCATTTCACAATTGCATATTCCTGCCTCAAAGGCCGATTTCTGAACAATCCTTTGAAAGGCATTTCTCACTTTCTTTCTACACTTGAGAGCCATGGTCATTGTATGTTTGGTGCAAAATGGAATCCCTGCTTGGATAACTACTGCACCTTTACCTAAAGGGTACAGAATTAGTCAGCAGAATGAGCTCTTCTTCATCCTGTAATTCCACTAAGAAATGAAGAAAGAGGCCGGGTGCAGTGGTTCACGCCTGTAATCCTAGCACTATGGGAAGCCGAGGGGGGCGAATGGCTTGAGCTCAGGAGTTCAAGACTAGCCTGGCCAACATGGCAAAACCTCATCTCTACAAAACATACAAAAACTTAGCCAGGTGTGGTGGCATGTGCCTGTAGTCCCAGCTACTTGGGGGACTGAGGCAGGAGGATTGCTTGAACCTGGGAGGTTGATGCTGCATGAGCCGAGGTCATGCCACTGCACTTAGCCTGGGTGACACAGTGAGACCCTGTCTCAAAAAAAAAAAAAAGAGAAATGAAGAAAGGGAACATGTTGACTAAATGTGTTAACTTTATTCCCAGAGGAGAGGGTAACATGAAGTAAACTTCTTTTGGTCTTTGCCCACAAGAGAAGCAGCCTTTCCTGGTGAAATGCCACACTCAGCAGTCAATTTTTTTTTTTCCAGAAAAGCATATAATAATACAAGGAATTGGGCTTAATACCCCTCCGGGTATGCGAGTTTTGCCTCTTTCTTTCCCCTTTTTTTTTTGTTTGTTTTAAACACTCCCCTAAGTGAGAGGCTGTTTGTGTGACTTGCAGGTTTGTATCTTTCACCCATCTCTGTGGTGTTGCTGCACTCTGAGGTCTCTCTTTGGTCTTGTAAATGGCATCCCCCTTGTCAGAGGTTACATTTTCCCTCTCCTTGTAAGTAGGGGCTATTTGGAGACTGAGAAACTGTCTTTGTCATTCTGGTCCACTTTGAGCAACCTTCCTTGTGGCCTAGGAGATGGCTCATCCTGTCGTTGGCCAGGCTGGGGCCTTCTAGGGTCACAGTGCACAGCGGGCATGGGGCCTTCATGTCTGTGGCAGGTTGCACTTGTACCTGGAGAGTCGGCCTGGGCATGAGGCCAACACACCCCCCTCACCTGGGCAGGAGAGGCAGCCAGGTAGGAGGACTCACGCCCTGAAGCAGTTCCCTCTGTGTCCCCAGCCTTCGGTGGCAAGCTGAAGAACCCACTCCAAGTTGTCCTGGTGGCCACCCATGCTGACATCATGAATGTTCCTCGACCGGCTGGAGGCGAGTTTGGATATGACAAAGACACATCGTTGCTGAAAGAGATCAGGAACAGGTGAGGGGCAGCCATTTAGCCTCCAGCTCATGGATAGCCTCCTCTCCCTGAGAACTGAAGCAGAGGTGCGAAAAGTACAGAGGAAGCCTCATGAACCAGAGAAAGGTTTTAAAGGTCGTTCTTTCTTGGTTGACTCTTTTCTTGTACAGGTCGTGTATCCCTTATTGGAAATGATTGGCTTTAGAAGTGTTTCTGATTTCATATTTGTTTGGATTTCAGTATATTTACATATACATAGTGGTTGAACATCCTAATTCAAAAATTCTAAATCTGAAATGCTCTAATAACCATTTCCTTTGCATGTCTTGTCTTTGCCCAAAAAGTTTTTGGATTTTGGAACATTTCAGATTTCTGGATTAGGGATGCACAATGATTATTTTTCATTTTTATTAAAACAATGAATCCACACAATAAATCAACTACAAATGAAGAGCACGTGATGAAAGGCAGCCGTCTTTCCCCTTCTTCCTACCTCCCAGCAACACTGCCCAGAGGTGACTTCTTTTAGCTCTTTAGATTTCAGTATGCAGTATTCAGTGTTCAGAAACACTCATCAGTGTAGCTTACAATATAACTTGCAACCTACTAGTGAGTCTTAAAATTCATTTAGCAAGTCATGGCCAATTCTTTTTAAAATGGGATGAATGCAATGGGATACGATGGGATAGGGCAGGACAGAACAGGATAGGATAGGATAGGATAGATCAGAGTACTTTTCAAGTCAAGTATTATTTTGTAAGACGTTTGTTTCACTGATGAGTATGGGTATGTATAGGATTATGATGTAAAATACGTTTTTACTTAGAGTCTGTCGAAAAAGTTTGAACCTGCAGCTTTATATAATATACTAGTATCTCTGATCTTGCATTATCAACTTGAGACACTTATCTATTGTCTTGAGACACTATATCTGTTGTCAGATATAAAAATGGGGCTTCTATTAATATTTTTAGGTCAGTGTTGTAGCTTTTGCATTCACACCTCTATTCTTAGTCCCTCCACTTTCCACAGTATCTCTTGTCCTCACTTGTAAGGTGCGAGCATTAGGCCTCACCTTTCCTGCCTCGGGAGAAGCTGCCATCTTTCCATGCTGTGTTCCTGCTGCTTCGTGCAAACCTGAAGTTCCCGCTCCTGTGACTCTGAGTGTATGCCAATTTCCCCGAGTCTCTGCACCCACTGTGACGAGGCAGAGCCCACCAACAGCAGGGATGGGGAGGGGCCTTTGCAAGGACACCAGGACTTTCCTTGCCTCCTACCAGCCTCTTCGGCCAGTAGGAGCCTGGCCCCTCCATGGAAAGGCCTGGGGAGATTGAGTCACTGCTGAGGAGGCTGCTGCTCTTCCCTTAGGTTTGGAAATGATCTTCACATTTCAAATAAGCTGTTTGTTCTGGATGCTGGGGCGTCTGGGTCAAAGGACATGAAGGTGCTTCGAAATCACCTGCAAGAAATACGAAGCCAGATTGTTTCGGTAAGTACACCCTAGAGAGGGCCTGGACCCCTTTGTACTTCCTGGTTTGCCTTCAGTTTCAGGGAACTATTTCATAGTGGGACCCAGTAAGAGGTGTCTGCCTGGACACGTTTTTATTCTAGTGCTCTGGGAAAAGAAAAGAAGACTTAGAGATGATGGGAGATGAAGGGTTATTATGGGCAAAGGTGGACCACTTCAATTTTACGAAATTCTTACCAATTTATTGGTTTCTTTAAAAATACTTATTTTATTTTTTCAGAGACAGGATCTCTCACTCATCCAGGCTGGAGTACAGTGGTGTGATCATAGCTCACTGTAGCCTTGAACTCCAGGGCTCAAGCAATCTGCCTGCCTCAGCCTCCCAAGTATCTGGGACTATAGGCATGCACCACCATGTCTGGCTAATTTTTTTGATTTTTGGTAGAGACAGGGTCTCGCTGTGTTGCCCAGGCTGGTCTGAAACTCCTAGGCTCAGGTGTAAGCCACCATGTCTGGCCAATTAAACAAACAAACAAAAAAATTTCAAAAGTGACTTATTGTGGAATATTTTAAAAATTCAGAAAAGTAGAAAAACAGTCACAAACTTTTTTGAAAGACAGAAAAGAATAAATGAACATAGGGAACGAGACTACATTCTTGGGTTGCAAGATATGACTGAATATTTTATTTTCCCCTAGTTATATAAATGTAATACAATTTCAGTTAGCATCTGAATGGGTTGAGGGGATTGGGATTTTTATCTTAAAATTTCCATGGAAAAATTAATTGAACATATTATAAAGCCCCTGATAATCAATACAGTTAAATAGGAGGAAAAGCTTAGACAGTGTAGAAGTAAATCATAATATCTTTAGAAATGTAATGGAAAATAAATAGGTTATTTGAATTTAATGGGGTAAAGATTATTTAATAAATGAACCTGGCACTACTGGCTATTTGTCTGGAAGGAAATGAAGTTGGATTCCTACACCCTACAAAGTCCAAAAATAAATGGATTAAAACTTTTAAATGTAAAAACATAAAACAATAAATATCTTGAATAGAAATTGTGGAGAGTGTATTTTCAAAATAACTAGGGACTGAGGAAACCTGTTAACAAGATCTAGAACCCTAGAAATTTTTTTTTTTTTTGAGACGGAGTCTTGCTCTGTCACCCGGGCTGGAGTGCAGTGGCCGGATCTCAGCTCACTGCAAGCTCCGCCTCCCGGGTTTACGCCATTCTCCTGCCTCAGCCTCCCGAGTAGCGGGGACTACAGGCGCCCGCCACCTCGCCCGGCTAGTTTTTTGTGTTTTTAGTAGAGACGGGGTTTCACTGTGTTAGCCAGGATGTTCTCGATCTCCTGACCTCGTGATCCGCCCGTCTCGGCCTCCCAAAGTGCTGGGATTACAGGCTTGAGCCACCGCGCCCGGCCAAACCCTAGAAATTTTAAAAGAAAATACATCTATTTGAAAATCTAAAAATGTTTTAAATTTTTTTCTGGCAAACAATTAACCAAAGCTGAAAGGTGAAATAGGCTTGGAAAAAGCCTTCTCAATGCATTGGACAGATAAAGGGTCACATCATAATGCTCAAAAAGCTCTCCAGAATTGGTAAGAAAGGGGCAGGCATCCCAGTGGAGAAGTGGTGGCATTCACTCTGGACTCTTCCTGCTGCCCAGGCCTGAGGACAAACGTGGGCAGATGCCTGTCTCTCTCTCTTACCTTGGAAGCTGCCTCTGGGTGTATCTCTCTCTCTCTCTCTCTCTCTCTCTCTCTCTCTCTCTCTCTCTCTTTTTTTAACTGCTTTGCTAATAGGAAAATGCTGTGCTTTCCACACCAGATTCGCGTTCCAGACATGCTTGCAGAATTCTAGGAAAACCCTTTCCTGTCTCCAGAAAACCCTGCCCTTCACACCAGATATCCTCTTTGGGGCATCCCCATTGTGGCATCATCAGAAGATAGGGGGTAGCCTGGTGAGGCCTGGGAGGAATCTGTCACAGAAACCAGGGGCGGTGATCCGGGAACTAACAGTGGTCTGTGAGGCCCCAGCGCTTCCTCACCAGGTCTGGACTGGGCTGCATTCCTGAGGCAGGAGGGAATCCCTGGAGATTTTTGAGCTGGGCTCTGGCATGATCTGCTGCATCTCAGACACCCCCCACCTAGCCCCTAAACTCCTGAGCTCAGGCAGGTGGAGCCCACCATGTCAACTGCACTCACCCCTGAGAATTTTGTTTTTGAATGCAGAGTGGAATTTAGCTGACATGAAAGAATTTGAGAGGGGAGTGTGGAATTCACGGCACAGGCAGCCTGTGGCTTGTGTGGTTTCTAATTCAGAGGTATGTGGATTACAGGAGTCTGTGACACAGGCTGATTTAGTTAACCAAGTTAAAAGGTTAAAAATCCACTTCAGCCTGTATACCAAGAATGGGTCTAATTGGAAACACTGTTTCAGCAACAGTCCCCATGAATGCCTAATTTACTGGTAAACACTCACTCTAATATTGATGATGATACTCATTCTCTTTTCCTCTGTTCATAAAATGATCATTGCCTGAGTGAGTCACAAGAGGGAGAGAGAGCAAGGGAAGAAAGGCGGGGGGGAGGAAGAAATGAGAGAGTGAAACATTAGGAGTTGGTGAACATTAGCTCATTGAGTGACTGAGTCCACAGTTCCAAAAACATTCCTGGAAGACTCAAAATCTATTTCACATGAACCAAAGAGCCTTTATAAAACTTTATATTTGCACAATAGATTAGGTTTCAAGGCAAGTCTAAAAAACAACTGCCTCAGGACTCAACCCAAAAGGCACTAACTGGCTGGACGCAGTGGTGTGTACCTGTAGTCAGAGCTACTCAGGAGACGGAGACAAGAGGATTACTTGAGCCCAAGGGTTTGAGACCAACCTGGGCAATGGCGAGATCCAGTCTAAAAAAAGAAAAAATAAATAAACAACAACAAAAATAAACCCACTCATTCATCAAATCACATGCAAGGCACCTGAATGAAAGGCTTCCTTTCCACTGTGGCTCTGATTGGAGCACCCACAGCTGCAGGTGAGTTAACCTGTCCCGCCGTGCCCCTTCTAGGTCTGCCCTCCCATGACTCACCTGTGTGAGAAAATTATCTCCACGCTGCCTTCCTGGAGGAAGCTCAATGGACCCAACCAGCTGATGTCGCTGCAGCAGTTTGTGTACGACGTGCAGGACCAGCTGAACCCTCTGGCCAGCGAGGAGGACCTCAGGCATATTGCTCAGCAGCTCCACAGCACAGGCGAGGTGAGGCCCTGGGAGCCCAGGCAGGGGGCCATGAGAGGTACCAGGGACTCAGCCTGCCCCAAATTCCAGCTCTTGGAGGTGGTGTGAGCCTGGGGAAGCAGTGTGGAAATGGCCCAGCTACCTACAATATTTCCAGACGTGTGACAAACAGCCTCAAATGACGCTCTGAACTGCAGTTCTCGGCTCACCCTAGGAGCTGTCAGTTTGTCTTGTGTTTTGCTTTTGTTTCCAGTGTTTTGCTTTTATTTCCAGAGTCTGTTCGTTTGGGAGTGCAGTGCCTGCTGCCCTGGGTGACTGGGTCTCTCTTCACTCCCCCTGGGCACTGGGAGCTTAGCCTGCTACTCCTGGCAGCCTTCAGGATGGCTGCTTTCTATCAGCGTGGAGTTACCAGCTCCACACAGATCTCCTGGGCGCAAAAACAGTTGAGGAAGGCAGTAAGGTATCCTTGTGGAGACGATGTCTGGAGCCACAAAGACAGAGAACTCTGGTGCACAGATACACAGAGTAATCACAATTAGAGATGCACATTAAAAAACTCTAGCAGGCAATGCCCTGCAGAAATGATTGAGAATGGGAGGCTTTGCTCTGGTTCTGTGACATTCAGCACCGGGGCGCGGTGTGGAAACCCTGTTCTAATGGCATCATGTGCCTGTCCCCAGAAAGGGTGCAATGCCTTCATGTTTCTCCACCGTGTGAAATCGGGAGCCTGCATGAACTAGTGTGGGCCAAGAAGAACAGTTCTGAATATTGCAACCAAAAGCAGCTCTGAGAGTATTAAAAGCCAGGTGCTTACCTCCCCAATCTCAGGTGCCAGGTCTGGCCCTATAGCCAGTTTGTATGAGTCATGTTTTCTTGAAACTAAACCTGAATCCACAAGCCAGCGACCTTGAAAACTGGAGCCTCCTGGCAGTAATTTCATCAGCCTTTAAACTCCTAAACAGCCAGCGAATCTGCCAACACCTCCAGGAATACTTTAGAGTGATTGAATCCAAGGAAGAACACAGGTGAAGGACCGCATCTTAGATGAAAAGATACTGCTGGGTATAAAAAAAATGTGTCAACTCTAATACTCAACTCCTTTGGCACAGGAGTCCCTGGCTTTCTAGTACTAGACCAGCAACTTTCTAGATCATAGCATATAGTCTCATTTATTTGTCATGACATCCCTGCTTGCCCTTGAGACTTGAGTAAATAAATGAAGATGTAAAGAAGGAGGGACATTAAGCAGCAGAAACTACATCGTGTGGCCTGACTTTGGCCCAGGGCCTCCCCCAGACCTGCCTTCCATATCTAATCTGCAGATCTTCAGAACTCCCCAGTGGCCCTTCTGACTCTGTTTTCTGGGCCAGGGTCCCACACTGCATTTAGCTGACTGTCTTGGCTCCCTGCTCTCCTCCTCTGTGGGACAGGTTTGTCTTTCCTGAGCCTGAGGCAATGAGCAGTGTTTAGGAGCAAACTGCAAATGGTATTCCAGCCAATGCTGTATCAGGAACTAGATCGATACTGACTCTGCCCTCCAGGAATTTTCAGCCTAGGTTCAATTCCGAATAGACTCATAGACAGGGGGCATCTTTCAGGTTGAAGCCAGACTGTGGGCAAGAAAGTACCGTCTGGTCACTGGTGGAGTCGGAGCCTCCAAGTGAGGGAGTCCAGTGCGACGGTCACTCTCCAAGAGAGGAAGCAGAACTGTTCCATAAAGGGAAAGTTCCTTCTGGTTTTTGTCACTTTTTTTTTCCTTTTTTATTTTTTTAAGAAATAAACACAACCCAAAAGCTGAAGTCCCCTTGGGTCATCATCTCTGGTCTCATTCCTCTCTCCCCTTCTCTGAGGCCAACTATGGCAGCATATCCTTCCAGGCCTTCTCTATGTGTGTGTTAAACATTCACATAATGGTTTAATAATACAATGTTCTCTTTTTTGAAACTTTTCAAGCCTTTAGAGAAGTTGCAAGGATAGTACCATGAACTCTCATATATGTTGCATTTGTTTATTTTTTAATTAATTAATTTTTTTTTTTTTTTGAGATAGAGTCTCACTCTGTTGCCCAGGCTGGAGTGCAGTGGCAAAATCTCGGCTCACTGCAGCCTCCGCCTCCTGGGTTCAAGTGATTCTCCTGCCTCAGCCTCCCGAGTAGCTGTGATTACAGATATGAGCCACCACGCCCAGATAAGTTTTGTATTTTTAGAAGAGACGGGGTTTTACCATGTTGGCCAGGCTGGTCTCAAACTCCTGACCTCAAGTGATCCACCTGCCTCGGCCTCCCAAAGTGCTGGGATTACAGGCATGAGTCACGGTACCCAGCCTACTACATTTAAGCCGATCAATTGGTGACATTTTGCTACATTTGCTCGATTCCTTTCCTTTCTATTTATTTACTTACTTATTTTGCAGACATGATACATTTCTTCCCTAAATAATTTAGCCTATATCTCCCGAGGAGAAGGATATTTTCCCACGCAACCCAATATAATTGATGATTCCAGAAACACAACATTAATATAGTACTATGATTGAATATAGCATCCTCATACAAGGGTTTGCCACTGGTCCCAAGAATTTCTTTTAAAGGTATTTTTATTTATGTACTTATTTTGGGATTCAGAATCCAGTCTGAAATCGCTCATTGCATTTGGTTGCTGTCTCCCTTTTTTTTTTCTTTCATTTCACTGGCCTTTTTGAAGACTCCAGGGGAGTTGTTTTTCAGAATCTCTATTCTGACATTTTCAAGCTGCTTTTCTCCACTCGGTGTTTGGTTTTTGAGATGCATCCATGTGGAATGGCCTCGGGTCACTCCTTAGAGCATCTGCTCAGCCTCTATTGCCGGGATCAGGCCCTTTTGTGCTCTAAGTGGCTGGTGCACCTGGCCAGGGCTCTGCCCCTAAGCGTCACTTTCTGTTGTCTCCCCGCAGATCAACATCATGCAAAGTGAAACAGTTCAGGACGTGCTGCTCCTGGACCCCCGCTGGCTCTGCACAAACGTCCTGGGGAAGTTGCTGTCCGTGGAGACCCCGCGGGCGCTGCACCACTACCGGGGCCGCTACACCGTGGAGGACATCCAGCGCCTGGTGCCTGACAGCGACGTGGAGGAGCTGCTGCAGATCCTCGATGCCATGGACATCTGCGCCCGGGACCTGAGCAGCGGCACCATGGTGGACGTCCCAGCCCTGATCAAGACAGACAGCCTGCACCGCTCCTGGGCCGATGAGGAGGACGAGGTGATGGTGTATGGCGGCGTGCGCATCGTGCCCGTGGAGCACCTCACCCCCTTCCCGTGTGGCATCTTTCACAAGGTCCAGGTGAACCTGTGCCGGTGGATCCACCAGCAAAGCGCGGAGGGCGATGCGGACATCCGCCTGTGGGTGAATGGCTGCAAGCTGGCTAACCGTGGGGCCGAGCTGCTGGTGCTGCTGGTCAACCACGGCCAGGGCATTGAGGTCCAGGTCCGCGGCCTGGAGACAGAAAAGATCAAGTGCTGCCTGCTGCTGGACTCGGTGTGCAGCACCATCGAGAACGTCATGGCCACCACGCTGCCAGGGCTCTTGACCGTGAAGCATTACCTGAGCCCCCAGCAGCTGCGGGAGCACCACGAGCCTGTCATGATCTACCAGCCACGGGACTTCTTCCGGGCACAGACTCTGAAGGAAACCTCACTGACCAACACCATGGGGGGGTACAAGGAAAGCTTCAGCAGCATCATGTGCTTCGGGTGTCACGATGTCTACTCGCAGGCCAGCCTCGGCATGGACATCCACGCGTCAGACCTGAACCTCCTCACTCGGAGGAAACTGAGTCGCCTGCTGGACCCGCCCGACCCCCTGGGGAAGGACTGGTGCCTTCTCGCCATGAACTTGGGCCTCCCTGACCTCGTGGCAAAGTACAACACCAATAACGGGGCTCCCAAGGATTTCCTTCCCAGCCCCCTCCACGCCCTGCTGCGGGAGTGGACCACCTACCCTGAGAGCACGGTCGGCACCCTCATGTCCAAACTGAGGGAGCTGGGTCGCCGGGATGCTGCAGACTTTTTGCTGAAGGCATCTTCTGTGTTCAAAATCAACCTGGATGGCAATGGCCAGGAGGCCTATGCCTCGAGCTGCAACAGCGGCACCTCTTACAATTCCATTAGCTCTGTTGTGTCCCGGTGAGGACAGCCTCTGGCTTGGGCAGGGTCTGTTTGGACTGCAGAAGCAAGGGGGTGGTGTAGCCCATCCTTTCCTTTGGAGATGCTGAGGGTGTTTCTTCCTGTGCCCATAGCCAGGGGGATACCACTCCTCCCTCCGGCTTGACCTGTTTCTCTGCCGCTACCTCCCTCCCCCTCTCATTCCATTGTCTGTGGATGGTCATTGTAGTTTCAGAGCAAATCTTTTACTTTGGCCACTCAAAAAGCTAGTGTACCTCCTCTCAGTGTTTCGGACTCCATCTCTCATCCTCCAGTACCTTGCTTCTTACTGATAATTTTGCTGGAATTCCTAACTTTTCAATGACTTTTTTTAACTACTATATTGATTGTCCTTCAAAAAAGAAAAGTGCATATTTATCCAAAATGTGTATTTCTTATACGCTTTTCTTTGTTATACCATTTCCTCAGCTTATCTCTTTTATATTTGTAGGAGAAACTCCCATGTATGGAATCCCACTGTATGACTTACAAACAGACAATATGTGAGTGCCTTTTGCAGAAGAGGGTGTGTTTGAAATCATCAGAGTCAGCCAGGAGCTGTCACCAAGGAAACGCTACCTCTCTGTCCCTTGCTGTATGCTAATCATCGCCAGAGGTGCTTCACCCTGAGTTTTGTTTTGTGTTTGTTTTCTGACAGTTTCTGTGTTTTGTTTGGCAAGGAAAGGGGAGAAAGGAATCCTCCTCCAGGGTGATTTCATGGTCAGTGTTGTTGCTCTCGGAAGACATTTTTCGGTTTGCTTTTGTTCCAATGTCAATGTGAACGTCCACATGAAACCTACAAACTGTCACGCTTCCTCATTCCCTCTCATCTCAGGTAGAAGGTTGACACGGTTGTAGGGTTACAGAGACCTATGTAAGAATTCAGAAGACCCCTGACTCATCATTTGTGGGTGGCAGTCCCTTGTAATTGGTGCATAGCAGATGGTTTCCACATTTAGATCCTGGTTTGATAACTTCCTGTACTTGAAGTCTAAAAGCAGAAAATAAAGGAAGCAAGTTTTCTTCCATGATTTTAAATTGTGATCGAGTTTTAAATTGATAGGAGGGAACATGTCCTAATTCTTCTGTCCTGAGAAGCATGTAATGTTAATGTTATATCATATGTATATATATATATGCACTATGTATATACATATATATTAATACTGGTATTTTTACTTAATCTATAAAATGTCGTTAAAAAGTTGTTTGTTTTTTTCTTTTTTTATAAATAAACTGTTGCTCGTTGCATTCGTTTTGTTGATCTTTAATTCAAAAGGATTTCTTTTTATTTGTTGTGTTTTTACTGTTGTCATCCCACATAGCAGGACAACCCAGTCCAAAACCTACAAAATCATTACACCCAAACTCTCAGGGTTTTTTAGATGCTGATTATTACCAAAATTTGGAATGGTGTGGGAACGTGAAAAGAGCCCAGATAATTTTCACATTTCTTCCCATTGTAAATAAAACAGACCCCTTAGATTTTTCTTGGGTGAACCAAAAAACCAAATTGACTCTTTTAGTTTTGGCAATGGGGAACAGAGGAAGCTCTGCCACTTCTACACAAAAATGAAGGGGATGACACCAGGAGGAAGAGAAAACCTACAGCAAAAAGACCTTCATGCCTTTCTTACATTTTCAGTTCATTTTTGTTTCAAGCAAGTTGTCCACAATAAACATGATTAATGTTTATAATGAGAAAAGAAGTTCTGATGAATAAAATTAAAACTAGACATAGCTGTGTCTACAGAGGATGAGACTGAAATGGAAATTGTGGTCACCTTAAGGAGTGGAAACTCCTTTTCGTATCTCAGCTCCTTCCTGAATGTTGGCCTCACTCTCTCCTACTTCAAAAGGCTGCTTCCTGTAGCAGCAGGTAGCTAAAAACCAGAGAGAAGGGATTTGTCTCTTGCAGCATCTATATGTAAAATCCCAGAGTGGGACTCTGATTGGATTAGTGGATTAGCTTGGGTCACATAGCTATCCCTGTGCAAATTTGGAAAAGACAGAGTTATTAGGATTGGCCTCATCACCCAGTGAGTTGTTGGGGGAGGAGCAGTTCTCCCCAAGACCAGGGTTCTGTTAGTAGAAGAAAGGTGAGGGAGGATACTGGGGAAACACATTTGAGTTACTGTAAAAGTCTTAATGCTTTTCTTGTTTTGAGAGGGAGAGAGAGAGGGCTTGACTTCTGTGGCCCAGGCTGTGGTGCAGTAACATGATCATAGCTCACTGTTGCTTCAAAGTCAGGGCTCCAGCAGTCCTTCCGACTCAACCTCCTAAGTAGCTAGGACTACAGGTGCACACCACCATGCCTGGCTAATTTTTTTTTTCTTTTTTTAAGAGATGACCTCACTATGTTGCCCAGGCTGGTCTCAAACTTCTGGCCTCAAGCCATCCTCCCACCTCTGCCTGCTGAAGTGATAGGATTACAGGCCTGAGCCACAATACCCAGCCAGTGCTTTTGTTTTATGCAAGTCCTAGGACAAGCACCTGTTCATATGATTGTGGGGTTCCCAGGCTCCTGAAATGTTGGGACCACAGTCAGGAATCATTGCAACCCAAAGGTCAAGAGCTTAAGGATCACTCACCTCACTGCCCCATCTTGGGAAATGCCCCATCTTGGGACTCTTCAGGGGGCAGTTTGGGGTCTTCTGTACCAGGAGCTCTGGTCAGGCTGAAACTGGCCACTGCGTAGCTGGCTCTCTCCCCTGCAGGAGGGAGGAAACAAGACCATAGCTTACCTCTTGTGTCCATGGTGAGAATCAAAAGGTGCAAATTCTAGGAGTCAGAAAAGCCAATCATGGGATCCTGTCTCTTAAGAGTTGCTGTGAAATGCACTCAGGCGCCATGTTCCTCATCACCTCTTTACTATAGTGTAACAGTCTCTGGATACCACGTCCAAACTTGGGCCACCTTGGGGTGCCTGAGGTCTCCATTGTGGACAAAAGTATCCCAGGGACCCAAAGTCGGTATGGTGTGGGCTTGAAGGCATTTGTGGGAGTTGCAATGGATTCTAAAATCTAAACCCCTACACCTTCTAAAAGGAATGAGAACTCAGTGGAAATTTTGCTGGTCTTTTTTGTAGAAAGGTGTCAGGGTGACAACTACAGGATTCACGAAAATCATAAAACTACATTTGGTCCTGTCGCTGTTCAGAGATCACACTGGTCTTCCTGAGCCCTGATAGAGTGACCACAGAAAAGTCACTCCAAAGTGAGGGGCCCAGCCTGGCTGTTCTCGCATAAACAACGGCTAGATAACAGCCGGGCTGTAAAACCAAGAGGGAAGTGCAGGGATCTGAGCTTAGAAGTAAGTGGAAAGCTTTCATTAAGGGCAAAAAGGGGCCAGGTGCGGTGGTTCACACCTGTAATCCCAGCACTTTAGGAGGCGGAGGTGGGTGGATCACCTGAGGTCAGGAGTTCGAGACCAGCCTGGGCAGCATGGTGAACCCCTGTCTCTACTAAAAATGCAAAACAAATTAGCCAGGCATGGTGGTGTGTGCCTGAAATTCCAGCTGCTTGGGAGGCTGAGGCAGGAGAATCATTTGAACTCAGGAGGCAGAGGTTGCAGTGAGCTGAGATTGCACCACTGCACTCCAGCCTGGGCAACGAGAGTGAAAATTCCATCTCAAAAAATAATAAAAAGATGGAGGCCAGGTGTGATGGGTCACGCCTGTAGTCCCAGCACTTTGGGAAGCTAAGATAGGCAGATCATTTGAGGTCAGGAGTTCGAGACCAGTCTGGCCAACATGATGAAACCCCGTCTGTACTAAAAATACAAAAAAAAATTAGCCGGGCGTGGTGGGGGGGCGCCTGTAATCCCAGCTACTCGGGAGGCTGAGGCAGGAGAATCGCTTGAACCCAGGAGGCAGAGGTTGCAGTGAGATGAGATTGCTCCATTGCACTCCAGCCTGGGTGGCAGAGTGAGACTCCATCTCAAAATAAATGAATGAATTAATTAAAAGATGGTTTCAGTTTTGCAAAATGAAGAAAGTTTCCGGAGGGGATGGTGGTGATGATTCCGCAACAATATGAATATATTTAATGCCACTGATCTGTGCAGTTCAAGTTGGGTAAAGTAGTAAATTTTGTGTTTATATATATTACCACAGTTTTCTTTGAAAAAATCTAAAAACATAAAGCTGAAACCTAAAAATGTCCAGGTAACAATAAAGCTGCCAGAGTATTGTACAAGACTACCCGTTGTATTTAGAACAGCTCAACCAAGCAGGGCCCCCCAGAAAAGGGGGACAGGAAAAGGGATTGATTGCTTTTTAAATAATTTAATATTTATTATTTCAAAAAAAAAAAAAAAAAGGAACGTTCTCAGAGGGGGAAGCAGTGAGCATTTTGTTTGACTTCTTTTCTCCTTTGCTTGGCAGAGGGTTTTGTTTTTAGTTTGAATTCGTATGTGAGACCTGGCACCACAGTCTTTGCAGGACTATGAATTCCTGAGAACTTAAACGGAACTGTTCATGAGGAATAGTGTGAGGGTGAGGGCCCAGCCCCGGCTCACCGAGTCCTCAGGGCTCAGTTCCACAGCTGCCTGAGGAATGTGCTGTCAAGGGCAATCTTCAGCGATCCGGATCACAGCTGGGCTTTGCGTGGCAACCTGAGGATGAGGTCAGACTTGAGCATCACAACCGAAAGTCACATGCTGATGACAGGCTCCAAATCCTCCCCACCCAGGGCCTGGTGGCTTCCAGACGTTGACTCAGGACAGGAGCCGCTTGTCTGCCGTAAGTGAGTGCCACGGCCAGAGAGGGTGGACCAGGGAGACACCTCTGCTAGGGAGAGTTAAGGAGCAGTGAGCCCCCTTCCACCTCCGCTGAGCAGAAAGGAACTCCTGGAAATGCCTTTGGGACAGACAGCTGCTGACCTCTTCCTGGAAGCGCTGGGCCTCAGAAGGTTGCTG
The DNA here is from genome assembly GCF_047675955.1 of Chlorocebus sabaeus. NCBI lineage: Eukaryota > Metazoa > Chordata > Mammalia > Primates > Cercopithecidae > Chlorocebus > Chlorocebus sabaeus. Next base: position 10,227,652 of record NC_132915.1, on the reverse strand, counting down.
GTTCCTGCCTATTTGCTCCCAAGGCAGATTCGTGATCCGAAAGGAGGGAAGAAGTATGTGGGTGTGAGGAGGAGGGGCAGGGAAGAAGCCACAGGAATGCTCACAGCAGAGGTCCTTGGAGACACTGGGCTATCCCTGGTGGCAACACTCCTGGGGCTGGTGTTGGGTGAGGACGGCCTCATAAGCACCCTGGGCTGTGACTCCAGCCCCCAGGATCCTCCTCAGGGTACAGAGAAGGAGCTCAGGTGAGCTCTGGGTGGACGATACCGTCTTTTCCCATTGAAATCACAGAACTTTACCACTAAAGAGAACTTCCAGGAGGTTTGAGTCAACCACACTCTTTGCCAGCTGGAAGCAGAGATGAAAAGATTTAGACAAAATTACACGGTTCAATTATTAACAATGCAGACTAAGCGTCAGGTCATCTGACCACAACTGAGGCCCCTCATACTATTCTACTAAGAATATTATACTGCAGTATATATGTGTGTGCACGTGTGTGGATGTGTGTCATGAGTGTACATGTATATGCAGATTATGCATCTGTATTTTGTGCATGTGTGTGTGCACTTGTGTACATGTACATTAATGTATGTGTACGCGTGTCGTGCATATGTGTAGCATAGTGTGCATATGCACGTGTATGTTTTGTGCATGTGTGTATGTGTGTATATATGGGGTAAGTCTGTCTTTGTTGGTATGTGCATATATGTGTGGTGTGTGTGTGCACGCGTCTGTGTGGTATGGTGTGTGTGGTGTGTGTGCGTGTATGTGGTGTGTGTGGGGGTGAGTGTGGTGTATGTGTGATGTGTGTGTGTGAGGTATGTGGGGTGTGTGCATGTGTGGTGTGCATGTGGTGTGTGTGTGTGGTGTGTGCATGTGTGTGGTGTGCATGTGGTATGGTGTGTGTGTGGTGTGTGCGTGTGTGTGGTGTGTGTGCATGTTTGTGGTGTGAGTGTGGTGTGTGTATGTGTGATGTGTGTGAGATGTGTGGGGTGTGTGCATGTGTGTGTAGTGTGAGTGGGGCTGTGTGTGGTGTGTGTGTTTGGTGTGTGTGGTATGTGTGCATGTGTGTATGTGGTGTGGGGTGTGTGTGGTGTGTGTATGTGTGATGTGTGGTGTGTGTGTGTGTTTGGTGTGTGTGGTATGTGTGCATGTGTGTATGTGGTGTGGGGTGTGTGTGGTGTGTGTATGTGTGATGTGTGGTGTGTGTGTGTGTGTTTGGGGTGTGTGTGGTGTGTGTGTGTGTTTGGGGTGTGTGTGGTGTGTGTGTTTGGTGTGTGTGGTATGTGTGCATGTGTGTATGTGCTGTGGGGTGTGTGTGGTGTGTGTATGTGTGATGTGTGGTGTGTGTGTGTGTTTGGTGTGTGGTGTGTGTGTGTGTGTGTGTCCTGAGAGATTCTCAGGCCATAATGGCTTGTTTTTCTGGCCAAGAGACTTGATTCTTGCTGATTCAGCCATGAGTGTGCATTTCCCACAATTAGGGTGACTAACCAGGACATCCGGAGAACTTTCTTCCTCTCTGCCTCACCCATCCTGCCCGCTCCATCCTCAGAGCAGAGACTCAGATGCTGAGGCCCCTGCCCCAGTGTGTGCCCCACAGGAGGTTTGCAGAGCCCTCAGGTTGCGTCACAGCCAGTGTTGATGAGCATCATCCTGTCTTCCAAGAAGGCAGGCCAGTCACCCAAGAATGAGCCAGAGCTGCTTCTGTAAATCACGAGATTCTGTGACCCAGATTAACATGGAAGGAGAAACCAGCAGCTGCTGCCACCGTAGGCACAAGTCAGCAACTTCAGTCCTGAGGCTGGCCCTCCCTGGTCACGGGCTGCCCCTTGCCTTTGGGGTAATTTAAGGCAATGAAAGTTTTTATTCCCTTTGGTTGTATTTTCTAGACATGCTTTAATGTAGCTGAAATCATATGAAGTGTTGGATTTTATACCCTGCTTTTTTTAAACGGAAGATGATGACACAGTTTTTTTACAATGTTATTAGAAGCTTTTCAGAAACATTCCTTTTAATGGCTGCAAGATACTATAATAATGTTGTCATATCCCAATTCTCTACTGTGAAACACTCAGGCATTATTCCCTATTGAAAACAAAGCTGGGCTAAACATCTTTATGCACATTTTTTCCTGTATTTCGGACTGGACACGATATATGTGGTTTTTTGGCTGTCGGTACATGACAATTAAAATCCAAAAAGAGAAAACATTAATTGCTGAGCAAAACTTTGCATTATGTTGCACTCTATCTGGTTTTCTTTTCTCCCAGAAAAACATTATGTTATTAATCAATGGCTAACACACTTTATAATTTTTACCAAATTTTTTCCTACATATAACAACTTCTGTAATCTCACTCTTTTAGCAAGAGGGGAAAAAATTCATTCTTTCCACCATCACGACAGATTAATTACTCAATAATTACAGTTATTACTGGTTTAGAAAACTCTGAGCTCCAAACCCATTACAGGCAATGACATAAATTTTAAAGATTATTGTCAAATCTGGTGAACACTCTATCAAGTTTAGTTTCATTTGATTATACATAAGCTGTAAGATTTTCTGACACTGTAAGTTTAATTGTCTAGTGACTTATTTTCAATGCTTGTTAATGCCAATACTCATTATCCAATTGTCATCCATGTCCTTCTCTGCCTGACTTTATGGGCTGAATTTCTGTGCAGGTGCCTTTTGCCTTCTCAGTGCTCTGGGCCATTCTGTGTGGTTCCATTGCCATCCCGCTCCAGGTATCGAAGGATTCAGCCTCCAAACTCTGTTGCCCACCTTGGTGGTTGGACACATACTCCTGGAAGACCTTGAGTCAAAACAAGCCACATACATCCTGTTGACACGGAGAACAGCCAGCTACTGAGCAAATGTGCAACACTGGCAATATTGTACAATGTTCCCAGCTGTGAATTTATCTCATTGTTTTCACCCAGTGACATTTTTATCTTATCCCTCCATAAGCCAGGCAAAAGTACACTAAAGGCTTGATTATATTCTCTCTTGTCACTTTGGAATGACTATTTTCATTTTTTATTTGAAAATGAGAAATAAAAAGGAATCTTACTTCTCTCTGCCCCTTAAGGCTATTTCCAATAAAGATCCAATAAAGAGTAGCTTTTTTTTTTTTTTTTTTTTGAGATGGAGTCTTGCTGTGTCACCCAGGCTGGAGTGCAATGGCACAATCTCGGCTCACTGCAACCTCTGCCTCCCGGGTTCAAGTGATTCTCCTGCCTCAGCCTCCCGAGTAGCAGGCACTACAGGCGCACACCACCACGCCCAGCTAATTTTTGTATTTTTAGTAGAGAAAGAGTTTTACCATGTTGGCCAGGATGGTCTTATGTCTTGACCTCATGATCCACCCACCTTGGTCTCCCGAAGTGCTGGGATTACAGGCATGAGCCACCGCGCCTGGCTGCTTTTTTTTTTTTCTTAACTGACTCTTAAACCTTGAGAAGACTTGCTATTGCCAGTGGTTCCCACACTTTGGGAATGTTATGAAATAGCAAACTTTTATAAAGAACATGGAGGACTGACACTCTGACACTTTGTTTTGTGAAGAACACAGAAACAGCAATAATTATCCAATGCTGTCACCAATCATAACGCCCCAAAAGAAACAGAAGGAAAGAAATTAATAAATAGAGAAAAAATATTCCAAATGATTAAGACAGTAAAGAAGCAAGGAAGGGCAGGCACGGTGGCTCACGCCCATAATCCCATCACTTTGGGAGGTCGAGGCAGGTGGATCACTTGAGGCCAGGAGTTCAAGACCAGCCTGGCCAACATGGCGAAACCCTGTCTCTACTAAAAATACAAATATTAGCCGGGCGTGGTGACACGCGCCTGTAATCCCAGCTACTGGGGAGGCTGAGGCATGAGAATCGCTTGAGCCCGGGAGACAGAGGCTGCAATGAGCCGAGATAGTGCCACTGCACTCCAGCCTGGGTGACAGAGCAAGACTCTGTTGGAGGAAAAAAAAAAAAGAGCAGCAAGGAAGGAAAGAAACAAAAGAGAGAGAGAAAGTAGGAAGGTTATAGTCTGAGAATAATTAACATTCTTTCAATGGAATAACTTAATCTTAGCGGAAAAGGAAAAAAAATTACCCAGTGCTCCTCATTTTTCTCCATTTCCCTGAAATAGTGAAAAGTTCACCATGGGCCACATGACTCTAAAGGTTTATTTCTGTGTTTTGTTTGCTCAGGAGCCTTTGCTCTTTGCTATGCATAGAAGTTCAGGGAAAGCCCTCAGGCCCCACCCATCTCGTGACATATTTCATGACCATGTTTATTCCATCCCCTGAACACTAAAACTTACCCAAGGCCCTTGCGTGAGGCCACACTTTAGGAAGCACAGTAATTCTGGTTGCTCTTAAAATAGGGGCATAGGATCCAAGAGTCAGGAGGAAATGGGATGTCTCGAAGTTCAGCCAGAGCATCACTCGCCATGAAATACAAGGGTCAGTCAGTCTCTGCTCAAATCATCCCAGAGCTGGATGACTGGAAAAGCAGATTTTAATTCTACGTGAGCTGACACTTGCCACCTGTACTTCTCATCCCTTGTTCTGTCTTCCAGGTTTTAAAGACGCCTTGAATCCTCCTCCACGATACCCGCTCCACTGTTTGTTAGCACAGGTATGATGCTGCTCACGGACTGTTTTCACTCCTAAAGACAGTGGTGCAAGGCCAGGTGACCTGGAGCCAGGCCATCCTGAGTGCCCACCCAGCTTCCCAGCAGCCCGCTGGAATGTGGAAGGACATTTGCCTCTGTTTATAAAGCCTGGCTTTTTGCTGAAAGCCAGGGTCTCGAAAATGTTGTTTTATTAATAGAAGCTATACCCCGAACATTTGGCTCTTTTTCGTTCCATTTCCCCTTTCACAATCTTAACTACTCCCAAGACAATGGATACCTCTGTCTGTATCAAGGGCAGATTGTCGAAAAGAAAGTCAACAGGAAATAAACATTATTATTTCAAAAATACTATCCTCATCCATTTAAAATTAAGGGGCTAGGAGAAAAGGATACGAAGATTTAATGTTGAATGGGTTAGAAGTTTCCGTTTGGGATGAAGAGAAAGTTCTGGAAATGGATGGTGGTGATGGTGGCACGACAATGCAAATGAACTTCATGCTGCTCTCAAAAACTGTGCAAATGGCCAAGTTTATGTTATGTCTCTTTTACTATAATAAAAAAAATGTTTGGTTTTCAGTGGTCTGGTGAATAAGGGAACCCTCTTGCCACCTCTTGGCAAGAGCAAGAAAGGAGGTTGGAATATCAGCAGTGTGAGCTCTTTCAAGGGCAGTGGTGACAGCCTGGGAGACTGGTCAGCGTAGCAAAGGCAGGTGCAGGTCCCTGGTCCTCGAATGTGAGTGTGGCAAGCCAGCCTTAACTTCTGTCTGCCCAGGAGGCATCCTAGGAGGTGAGCCCTAGTGAGCAGGGGTGAGCTCTGTGTGTGTGCAGCAGCAGATTCTCTGTCTGCTCATGCAGACTTTGTAGATTGCTCAGAGTTGCCTAGATGGAGGGCCCGTGGGGCCTGAATTTCAACCTGCACTCAACTCGTCAAGCCATGGACTCTCTCGGGGCCATGTCTGCCTACCCCTTGCAAAGCCTCTGGATGGGTGATCCTGGGTGCTAAGCCCTGACCATTCTAAAATACTATCTGGCACAGCCTGGATGAGGTTTGTACATAGAGTGTGTAGTTCCCTCAAGTTCCCTGAACACTCCACCATGCAAATCATGCAGAGAAATCAGCCAGGAGGAAGACGAGGTGTGGGGGAAGAAGAGCAGCAGCCAGGAAGTATCACCCCAAAGCTGAGTACATGAGGCTGATGAAGAGAATGTCCACACCATGAAAGAGACTCTAGCATTCCTTTCCTATGTTTGTCAACCTTTGTCCTTGTTAATGCCTGAATAAAACCGAACATGAGAGTGTGGCCATGGGAATTACAGTGTAGGCCTAAGGAGAGGTTGTAAACTTGAATTTTCCAGGCTTCATCAACACTTGACCATTTCCTCCCACGTTCTGGGAACTCATTAGCCCCTTTCTGTTTCACCCATGCAGTAACCCTCCTCTTGGGCTTCATTACTCCAGTATGCTTTCCAGAACTATCATTTTCCTTTAATCTTCTTGAAATAAATTTGACTTGGATCACACTCCCCCAAATCTAGTCTCTTTCATTGTTCAGGGAGCCATTCTTCCTCCCATGGTTGTGCAAGTGTCCTGGGGTCTTCTGAGCAGTCTGTGTTTGCTGCCTTTGGTCATCCCAACCTGTCTGACCTGCTTCCCCACCCTCCATGCAAGCCTGAGTGTGGAAATATTCCAGAGTCCACATGCTCCAAGCTCAGCCACCCCAGGTGTGAGTGTGAGGAGGCTACAGCCCTCAGCCTCTTGCAGAAAACCCGTCACTCTCCCAGTTCGGGAGGTGACTCTTCTTGCCTCTTTCTCCAACTCCACCAAGCTACGGACAGTTAATTCCTTGATGACGCGGACCTCTAGGTTCATAAGAGAGGTTTTCAGACTGGCTCCAGGAATTTAGAAAATCTTCTCTCTCTTCAGCCTTGGCTTTTGGATCACTGTGAACTCGGGAATCTATCGGGAAAGTCTAATTCTGAACACTGATTCTTTTTTCTCTTCACATTCCCATTGTTAAAATTCTGATCATCTGTGAGAAAACAATATCCCTGTCTGTATAGGGTAGACATCCTTGTAAAGGGAACATGAAAAAGAAAAAAAATCATATTTGCACAAGAAAGTATCATTCCCCTTGTGTTATATACACCACGGGTCTGCAGGTATGAGACTGAGGTCAAGAAAAAAAAATCATATTTGCACAAGAAAGTATCATTCCCCTTGTGTTATATACACCACGGATCTGCAGGCATGAGACTGAGGTCAGACTGTGAGTATTCTCCCCTCCAAACTACCCCCCACCTGCTCTGTGACCTGCTCCAGAACTCCAGGCAGAAGATAAGATTTCTCCAAAACTCAGTGGAGAGTCACAGAAAACAGGAAGTGCTTTTGAGGAAGTTTTGAATGGAAGCAGAGGATGAGAATTGGGAACTGTGTGCTAGGAAATGACCTCTCAGCTGCTGCCCTTGGGAGGGGTGTGGTGTCTTGGTTGCTGCTCCTGTGAACTGCAGAGAAGGTCAGGTTTAGCATGAACTGTTCCCTGTGGTCCTCCTGCAATTCTCCTAATGACTGCCCGCCCTCAGTACCAGGGTCCCATACACCCCTACAGCACTGCATTCCCATTTGTTGGAGTTCCACCTCCTGAGATCAAATCCTGGCTTCCTCACTGACTAGCCCTGTGCCCTTAGGCAAGCTCCATAACCTCTCTAACCTCAGTGTACTCATCTGTAAAATGGGGATGAGGGTTATCCTGATGATCAAATGCCATAATACATGACAAGGCGAATGCGGTGCTTGGCACGTAAGTGAGCAGTGTGTTCCCAGCTGACCACTGGTTTCACAAGGCCAACAAGGACAGTGGGATTTTGGGTAAGTCTTTGGGTATTTTTGCCTTGCTTATCTGTATTTTCTACGTTTTTCATAATGATTACTTGTTCTATTTGTTTTTCACCTAAAAAATTATTGAAAAATAACAGATGAAACTGCTGGAAGGACAAAGGCTAAGGTCCTCTGAAAATCCTTGAAAATAGCCACCAATAAGTTATTCATTGGAAATTTCAAAGGGAAATTTCCAAACCAAGCCACCTCAATGATAGGCTTAGTGCTCTAGGAACAAGGTGGAGGGGATACGGGCCATTATTGTTTATAAGCCAGAGAGCTGGTGGGTTACTTGCTCTATCTGGTAATTAAACATTCACATATTCTACATTTTTAAACAAATCAATGCCTTTTTCATCAAATTGTGAACAGGCCAGGACATAGAGACTGAAGCTTGAAGGCAAATGTTCGCTCCTGTCTGCTCCACATCTGTTTTTCCAGGACAACACAACAATGGTCCGTCCACTAAAAGTCAAGGAAGTCGTGACTTTTCTTGCTAGAAATCAAGAAAGTTGTTTCTTGATGTGCTTATTATGTTTCTGAGAATATGCACGAGAAGAAGGAGAAAAATACAAGCCTTCCAGATGGGCCACTGCCGATTAAGCTTGCATTTTAAGGAGAGATGATGCCCACCTTTAACCTCTTTCAAGGCATCACACATTTTGGGGCTCAACAACCAAGAAACAACAGAGGAGAAAGCAATGATGATGGAAGCTGTTTTGGCTGAGAAACCCCAGGGACCCAGGAGCTCCTTCACCCTACATCGAACCATGGAAAAGAGCTCGCCAGAGATAGGGCGTTGGCACAGCTCCAGGTCATGCTTAGGGTACCATATCCCTAACCCATCCCTCTTTGCTCTGTCCTAAGACTTCAGTTGACTGGCCTTCCCCAGGTCTTGAGGGCTTGTCACATTCTTCATTACTTTTCTGTGTTTTTTGACAATTCTATCTAAAATCTTCAGTAATGTGTGTTAAGGTATGGCTCCCATAAGAGTGTTTCAATGATTCAGGGGCACTCTAACCTTCCAAAACATTTGTAAGAAGAATAGTAGCTGTGTGCTTGGGACTGCTTTCTAAGCACTACCTAACCTATCTGCTTCAATCCTCTCAATACCCACATTTTTAATTCCCCTTTACAGGTGAAGAAGTGGAGGCTCCACACATTTAAGTGTCTTACCCAAAGTGACATGGTTGTCAAAAAACTGAACTACGATTTGAACCCCAAATTATTTAATTCCAAAATAAGTGGCCTTAATTACTCTTTACTTGTGTACTTGATTATTGTCTGTGTCTGCCTGTCAACCATCACGCTCACCACTCACCCAACAAGTACATCCTAAATAAGTATTTGCAGAATGAACGAACACTATCTTCCCTTGAGGCCCAGAGATTGGAGGCATCATGGTGGAACAGCAGCGGGTCAGTGCTTTATTTCACAGTTCACTGAAACATCAGGGCCAGTGGCCTTGTGACGCCTAAGGAGTCCAGACAACTTTGGAGTCCTTGGTACAAAAGGAATTCCTTGTTTACTTGCAGAAACACTTCATGTCGAGACTTTTGTAGTCTTCTTCCTTCCTTCTTTCCTTTTTTTTCTTTTACTGTTTCTCTTTCATTCTTTCCTTCCTTCCTTCTTTTCTTCTTTCCTTCTTTTCCCTCCTTTCTTCCTTCCTTCTTTTCCCTCCTTTCTTCCTTCCCGCCTGCCTGCAAGCTTGATCAATCAGCTTAAGTTGTTACAAAACTAGAAAACCTGAATTAAGTAGAAATCATGAATTGAACATGTTTCAGAGGGAAGGAACTAAATCTAGCCTCAAATGAGAAGCTTATTTCCCAAAATATCAAAGCCTTTAAAAATTATGACTAGCATTGTTTTTCTTTTTCTATCAGGACACTAAAATCAAATCTACAAGTGTCTGATTTTCATAGACTTCATAGACTTTGGGGCATGCCTCAACACCCAGCCTCATCCCTCCTCTTCTCCTCTTGGATTCAGTCCCTTCTCCTGAGTTGGGAGGTTGTCTGGACAGTGTCTTTGCTATCTGCGTTGCTCTTCTCCCCACCACCCGCGTGCATTTCCCCCATCCCTCAGTGCATTTCCCCCAGGATGCTCTGGCCACACTGACCAAGTGTCTCCATCTCTGCCCCTTCTTTTTCCCCTGAGTGCTATCCAGTGTTTTCTGGAACCTGTGAACTTCCTGTGAATGCTAAATACTAAGAGCTTCTCAAAATGAGACTCCATGTTCTAAACAGAACCTGCAATCAGGATTTCAGGGAAGGTCAGCTGCCTTCCACCCACACAAGCACTTTGCTGTGTAAGACATTGTCTATGGAACATCAGTGTCACTTGGGGCCTTGGAAAGACATTCAGGAAGGGAGTTACCGAGTCTAAATTTCTGGAGATGTGTTTAGTAGGGAAGAATTCACTATAATCCATGAATGATTGATTGATTTCTAGAAAGGCTTACAAATGTTTCTTTTTGACACTCAGGGCTGGACCTCTGAATCAGTGTGGAACATGAATGAGAGCCGTCAGGGGAGAAATGGAGGATGCTGATGAAGGCTGCAAGGCTTGCAGTCACCTGCATGTGCTTATCTAAGTGAAGAGAATGTAGGAGCAGCAGGACCTGGCCCATCACTACCCTATGTTTGTTACAGGAGATAGGACCGTCCTCCCACAGGTCAGAGCTATTGTTAATCAAGGTGACAGTGAAAGATACGTTCCCACTCCTGACTTCTTGCTGTAAATAAGTTTCCTGAGTGGTGTTGGTTTATTTTGAATTTGGGAGCCAGTTCAATCAAATGTTTCACTAGATTCAACTTTGATGAAAATACTAGCAAATCCCCCAACTAATGAGTCACTATAAGTAACTCACGGCACCTGTCCTGCTCCCCACATAAGGGAGTACTGGTCCTGAGGAAATGGGACCACATATATAGGGAACAAAAGTGATACAATGGGCCATGATGGTGTGATGAGTATCCCAGTGATTGCTTTGGGTAAATTTTGCTGGCCATATAGGTTTCAGTTCCTCTACATAGACAAGGAAATGCTCCTCATGACCGACAACAGCTCCTGCCCCAAGGCTGTCTAGTCATTAGAATGGTCTCTAGAAGACAATATCGTCAGTAATCACTGTTCGCAAGGAGCTTGCTTCTGTGGTACTGTGTCATCGCTAATAGTTTCTGTTAGAGCAACTGCATTGCAGGAGGCCTGATCCAGGGAAGGCAGAAGCCAAAGCCTGTGCTCCCAAGGTGATGAGAAATGAAGAAAAACACCAGCCCCTATGCAGGAGGGGAAATGGTTGGAAGGACCACCCGTGGCTAGAGACCCAGCACTTGGGTCATGACTCACCCTTGGTAGGTCAAATACAGACCCCACTTCTTCAGGCCTTGGCTGTGGATCACACCCTGGATTCTTCCCTTCCAGGTACAGCCCCGTTGCCATGATGCTCCTTGAGTCAATGAGCTCTTTGGTCTGCTCTTCTGCTCAAGCAAACAAAGGGTCTGGCTTCAGTTCTCAGAGGCTGACAAGTACCAAGGGGGCAGAATATGGGAGTATCCTGCAGGTGCTCCCAGCATCTTCCCTGGCTCAGGGGTTTTCTAGCTCTTGACTTCACACTCTTGAATGTTTGTTTTCCAATTCCTTCCTGAATAGCAGGGTGAACATGCCACCCCTTCTGGTGGTGAATGGGGTTCCTGAGAGCTGGGAGGTCACAGTCCAGACCCTGAGGCTCTTCACCAAACAAGTGCTGGAGGGCAAAGCCACTCACTCACAACTCGCTCTCCCTTTCTCTTTCAAATCTGGGGAAGGGGAGGCCATCTGAGCAGTTTCTCTCCCACTTCCCAGTAAGGAAATCACAAAGGACCAAGTGCGCTTCTACTGCGCCCAGCCAGGAGTGATGGCTTTAAAAGAAGAGGAAGAGAGACCCGAGCTAGGACACTCGACTCCCTCGCCCTATGGTGCCCTGTGCCACCTTGGGCCTCTGCAAACAATCCCCACAAGCAAGAAGGCCCTCACAAGATACACTCCCTGGACCTCCGACTTCCCAGCCTCTAAAACTGTAAGAAATAAATGATGTTTCTCATAAACTACACAGTTCCAGGTACTCTGTTACTAGCAACAGAAAAGAGACTAGGGCAGATATCACAGTTAGATTGTATTTTACTGAGAAGTAATGCATAAAAAAAGGAATAATTGGCCGGACGCGGTGGCTCATGCCTGTAATCCCAGCACTTTAGGAGGCCCAGGCGGGGGAATCATGAGGTCAAGAGTTTGAGACCAGTCTGGCCAAAATGGCGAAACCCCATCTCTACTAAATATACAAAAATTAGCCAGGCGTGGTGGCACACACCTGTAGTCCCAGTTACTCGGGAGGCTGAGGCAGAAGAATCACTTGAACCCAGGAGGCAGACGTTGCAGTGAACTGAGAAGGTGCCACTGCACTCCAGCCTGAGTGACAGACAGAGAAATAATCTCCAAACATAGTAAACAAATTCCTGCAGACAGGAAATATAATGGTGGATACCTGAGCTAGGAGAAGGGGAATGGGGAACTATTATTCAATGGATACAGTTTCAGTTGAGGAAGATAAACAAGCTCTGGGGATAAACAGTAGTAATGGTTACACAACGTGAATGTGCTCAATGCCTCTGAATCCAAATTGGTTAAAATGGTACTTGTTTTGTTAGGTATATTTTACCACTTAAAAAATTATCGGGCCGGCGCGGTGGCTCAAGCCTGTAATCCTAGGACTTTGGGAGACCGAGACGGGGGGATCACGAGGTCAGGAGATCGAGACCATCCTGGCTAACACGGTGAAACCCCGTCTCTACTACAAAATACAAAAAACTAGCCGGGCGAGGTGGTGGGCGCCTGGGAGGCTGAGGCAGGAGAATGGCGTGAACCTGGGAGGGGGGTTCGGAGGCGGAGCTTGCAGTGAGCTGAGATCCGGCCACTGCACTCCAGCCTGGGCGGCAAAGCGAGCCTCCGTCTCAAAAAAAAAAAAAAAAAAAAAAAAAAAATTATTGGTGATTGTGCTTCTAAAAGAGTTGTCAGTTTAATCTTCAGTAGAACTCAACTGACAGAAATACACAATGACTTCATTTTTAACAAAGTCAAAATATGCATACGAAAAGGTTATGGGGGGAAAGGCAGAGGTAATTATTTTTTCCCCGACAGGTATTTTCTACGACGAATATTTTTATGTAATAAAAAATAAAATGACAAAAGTTTAGAATGTTTGTGGGCTTTGTTCGTTAAATCCTTAATTATATAAATATATACATTAGATTAAGATACATATTTTTCCTCTATCTACAACATTTCTCCATTCTCTGTATCTTAAATCCTGACATTAAATGTCATTAAATTTCTTAAATCTCAAGAGAACGACTTGGTTACCAAGGAAGATATAATCCATAACCTAGAGAGGACGCGAATAAAAGCAGCTTCTAATGTTATCAACTGCTTTTCTCCTGTCAACCAAATGTTTCTGTAAATAACTCCTTTCTGTTGGTTTTGGGAAAGACGTGGGAGAAGGAAGAATCTCTGAATGGAGGAGTCTGGAAAGGATGCTTGACAAAACGCCCGCGCTCTCCGGAGACGCAGCCAGTCTTCTCCCTCCTAGGGTCTGGTCTTGACGATAGCATCTCGTGTTTTGGGGACGCCTTTCCCTACCAGATTCTTCTAAAGCCCAGCTGCACCCACCCTTAAGTTGGAGATAAGGCTTCTGCCCGCGGGCTCTGCGTTCTTCCACCCGGCCCCACCTTTGCTGTGGACTACACAGGAGCCACTGGACTAGAGTACACGGGCTCTCGGCTATGCAGACCAAAGACTCCAGGACTAAGGAAAAGCAAGGTTAGGCAGAAAGTCCATACTGGGCTTGCTGTAAACGTCTTTTCAGGAGCCACCTGCCCAGTGAAGTAAGTCGGGTACTTAGTTGATTCGAGAGCTCCAGGGAGACGCCCGACCCTACTCTGCGCGGCCCCGGGGTACCAGCTCCCCTTCCCCCAAGTCCACTGAGGCAGGCGCGCCCCGCTCTGGGACAGTCAGTAAACAAGCCACGAACCGCGCCAGGGGTCAGAGTACCCAGAGGCCCCGCCCAGCTGCCGGCGCAGCCAATCGTAGTGCAGCCAGGCGGTGGGGCGGTGCCCGCCGAGCCCAGACCCGAGGTTTTAGAGGCAGAGTCAGGCGAAGCTGGGCCAGAACCGCGACCTCCGCAACCACAAGAGCGGCATCCGTGGAGTGCGCCTGCGCAGCTACGACCGCAGCAGGAAAGCGCTGCCGGCCAGGCCCAGCTGTGGCCGGACAGGGACTGGGAGAGAGGACGCGGTCGAGGAGTTGTGCACCAGCCCTGGCAACGGGAGCGTCTGCCCTGAGCTCTGCTGGCCTTCAGGTGGGGAAGCGGGGGAGGGCAATTGAGGACCCCGCGGAAGCGCGGAGACCACGCAGGCGGGGTCCCTGGTTGAGCGGGCAGGCTAGCCTCCGAGCCGGGTGGACACAGGTACCGCAGCCAGGCCGCGCCGCGCCGCCTCGGGGCCTGGCCGGGTCAGACGGGGAAGCTCAGCCCCCGCACGCCAGAGAGCGGTACTCCTGCTGGCGTCACCGCAAACATCCTCTGACCGCCGCAGCCTGTGTGTGGCGCAGGCGTCACGTCCCCGGCCTTGCCACGCCTGGAGCCCTGGAAGCTGGCTGCGGGGCGCTGGCTTCCCGCGTGCGGCCATATGACCCCGTCCCTGATTTAGGGGAGCAATTTGGGGTGTCAGCAGCACAGGCCCAGGTGAGTGAAGGAGGGAGCAGTGTATGCTGTCCTTCCCAGTTTTTCCTGGGAAAGCATTTCAGAAGGGTTTTATTTAAGGAGAGGCTGGGGCAGGCACGCTGGCTCAGGCCTGTAATCCCAGCACTTTGGAAGGCTGAGGTGGGCGGATCACCTGAGGTCAGGAGTTCGAGACCACCCTGGCCAACATGGTGAAACCCCATCTCTACTAAAAATACAAAATTAGACGGGCGAGGTGGCACACGTCTGTCGTCCCAGCTAGTCAAGAGGCTGAGGAAGAATGGCTTGAACCCCGGAGGCGGAGGTTGCCGTGAGCTCAGATCGCACCGTTGCACTCCAGCCTGGGCGACAGAGCAAGACTCCATCTCAAAAAAACAAAAACGGAGAGGTTGGAAAACATATCTCAGCTTCAGCTGTTTGTTAGTCAAGAAGATATGTGAAGGCCTCCTAATTCTTGGGGATCTCTTTGTCACTACTTGGGAATCCCACCTTATCATTAGTGAGGTTTTGCCTGGGCACAAAACCTGGGTTTTTTGCCATTGGTACAAAACCTGGATCAACTGTTTCCTGGTTTCCTAGTTGTTGCCTTAAGCTTCTCACCCACAAAGTGCTTTCATACCTTTCTCATAACCTAAATTATCATGGCATAAACTGTTTAAACTCTTACAGCTCTGGACAGGCTGCTTTTCATTTTGGTGGGTCCATCCAGCACCTCCATGTGCCCTGTTTTTCTCCAGGCACATCCTTGGCCTCTTCCACAGTCCTTGGGTAAATACTTGGAAGAATAATTTAAATATTTTTATTCTACGATGGTGGCCCTAATTTTTCAGGGGGCAGTAAGATTGCTTTTTAGGATCAGTCTAATCAGATCCTCATTTCTTTTCCCTTCCTAGGTTTTGAAACATGAATCCTACATTCATCCTCGCTGCCCTTTGCCTGGGAATTGCCTCAGCTACTCTAACATTTAATCACAGTTTAGAGGCACAGTGGACCAAGTGGAAGGCGATGCACAACAGATTATATGGCATGGTTAGTGGTATCTGAAACTTCCCCAGAAAGAATAGTCCTGGCTATTGAGAAGTTTTAGACAGAGAGTAGCTTCTAGAGGCCAGCTTTCACCAATAGCCTAATATAATAACCTAATGGCACCGATTATGAGCACAGTATGGGCATTCATCCCTTTTCTGTCTCAATTTGGGGAACAGCATCCCCAGAGGTGTCAAGCCTTCCCTGGCCATGGTTTCTTTTCCGTCTCTGTCTGCAGAATCACTTGGTGAGCATGAGTTGGGTTTTAGGTAGAAATAAAGAGCATCAGTTACATGTTTGCCTCTAGAATGAAGAAGGATGGAGGAGAGCAGTGTGGGAGAAGAACATGAAGATGATTGAACTGCACAATCAGGAATACAGCCAAGGGAAACACAGCTTCACAATGGCCATGAACACCTTTGGAGACATGGTGAGTGTGCTGTGGACCGCCGAGCTCTGTGCTTCCTCCCCTCAGTTCTTTACTAAAGTAATCTCTTGCTTTTCAACATTTTATTTCCTTTTCCTTGAAGACCAGTGAAGAATTCAGGCAGGTGATGAATGGCTTTCAAAACCGTAAACCCAGGAAGGGGAAAGTGTTCCAGGAACCTCTGTTTTATGAGGCCCCCAGATCTGTGGATTGGAGAGAGAAAGGCTACGTGACTCCTGTGAAGAATCAGGTGAGACAGTGTCAGGGCCAGACCTCCCATCTTCCCAGGAAAGCCAAGAAGTGATTGACGTCTTTGTTTTGGTAGACTTTCAAGCGATGTGCGGTTCACTTTTTAACAGTATTCAGATGTGTGAGCTGTTGTCAAAGTCTTCCTATTTTTTTGTGAATGACAGCTTTTTGTATTCCCTCTTAAGGGTCAGTGTGGTTCTTGTTGGGCTTTTAGCGCTACTGGTGCTCTTGAAGGACAGATGTTCCGGAAAACTGGGAAGCTTGTCTCACTGAGTGAGCAGAATCTGGTAGACTGCTCTGGGCCTCAAGGCAATGAGGGCTGCAATGGTGGCCTGATGGATTATGCCTTCCAGTATGTTGCCGACAATGGAGGCCTGGACTCTGAGGAATCCTATCCATATGAGGCAACAGTAAGTGGAGCTCCTTGTCGCCATTCCAGCGCAGCTTTTGGGAGGTGGAACACTTTCAGAGATAACAGATACCTTTTTTGGAATTCATGTATTAGGGCTGGGTGGGGTGGCTCACGCCTGTAATCCCAGCACTTTAGGAGGCTGAGCCGGGTAGATGGCTTGAGCTCAGGAGTTTGAGACCAGCCTGGGCAACAAGGTAAAACCCTGACTCTACCAAAACTACAAAGAAAATTAGCTGGCTGTGGTGGTGTGCGTCTGTGGTCCCAGCTAGGCTGAGGTAGGACGATTGCTTGAGTGTAGGAGGTGGTTGTGCAAATGCACTCTCCAGTCTGAGTGACAGAGTGAGATCCTGTCTCCAAAAAAGAAAAAAGAAAAAAGTTCGCATATTAGATGGCAGAATCTATAGCTGCAAATTGTCAGTACTGTCATTGTAAATTATTAGCCTTTGCACAATCCTGTGATTAGATGGTTAACATATAGCTGTTCTTGCTTCTGTGTAACATGAAGAATATACAAGCCATTCTACATATACACATTTCTCTATTGTGAAAAATGTCTTATGGAAGTAAACCCAGGGGTCTCATTGAAGAGACCGGAGCCAATTTTCAGTTTCAAATTGACTAAGAGCATTTCACTTCCTGGGATGATTTACAACAGTGGTGACTTGGAAATCCTAAGCCGCACACTGCTGAGTGTTGTAGTTCTAACTCGTGTTCTCCAGGAGGAGGACAGCAGTCATCAAGTCTTTTTTTTTTCCCTTTACCTTTGAAAGGAAGAATCCTGTAAGTACAATCCCGAGTATTCTGTTGCTAATGACACCGGCTTTGTGGACATCCCTAAGCAGGAGAAGGCCCTGATGAAGGCAGTTGCAACTGTGGGGCCCATTTCTGTTGCTATTGATGCAGGTCATGAGTCCTTCATGTTCTATAAAGAAGGTAAGCATTTTTTTCTTTGTAGAAATTGATGCAGAAAAAGAGTATCATGACATACGAGAATGATAGACTCTGGTTTGTAAAGTTCAGTGTAGATATTTAGGTGCTTAGCATCATAGTTGTTTGTTCTGTACATGCAATATTTAGGCCTGATGTTTCCAGTTGACCTTATGTTGAGCATATCTCCATGAATATAAGTACTTCATAACTTTTTATAAATAGCTGTGTCATTTACTGTGTAGTTTAGTATACTTAAATATTCCGTAATTGTTGAATTTTTATAATTTTTCCGAAGATTTTTACTTCTGTTATTAAATCTGAAAAGAGCCTTTTGATTCAAGGATTTTGGTGTTCTGTGCTAGTTTTTTAGATTGACACCCTAGAGTAGAATTGCAAGCTTACAAAGAGTGGTCTTTTATTCCTCTAGGAGAGTTTTTTTTTTTTTTTAAATGAAGGGTTTATGCTGATTTCTATTTCTGCTAGTTGTAAATGAGAGCTTAAATCCCTAGCCTTGCTAACAATAGATCTTATTGTTGTTAAGTACTATCTGGAATGTGTGTCACTTCACTGAATTCAGAGATGCCTCATTCCCTGTGGGTGACGGGATGGGTTACTGTCGTGTGTCTTCTGGAACTCCTCACCCCCGCCTTCGTTTTGCTATCCCAGGCATTTATTTTGAGCCAGACTGTAGCAGTGAAGATATGGATCACGGTGTGCTGGTGGTTGGCTATGGATTTGAAAGCACAGAATCAGACAACAGTAAATATTGGCTGGTGAAGAACAGGTATAAATTGCCAGAAATAGTTATATTTGAAATTCAAAAGAGAATACTTATTTGCAAACAGCGTTTGGATACAGTTCCACATGCCCTTAGGCATACTTCTGAAATCCCCAGAAGTCTAAGTTGAACATGTAATATTAATGTTTGATTATAAAAGTAAGATACTGTCACAAACATCTTGGGAGTATTAATATAGTATTTGTTCCGTTGTATAAATGTGTGTCTAAATCTGAACATATTTAAAATTCTGAGGCATATCTGGCTGCAAAGACATCCTATTATTTTCCTGTCTCTGATCTGCAGTTCTGTGAAAGGTCACAGTTTTGAGGCTGGGATGGAACTTATGTCCAGGTTCAGACTCAAGAATTTTTTTTTTTTTTTTTTTTTGAGACGGAGTCTCGCTCTGTCCCCCAGGCTGGAGTGCAGTGGCCGGATCTCGACTCACTGCAAGCTCTGCCTCCCGGGTTCATGCCATTCTCCTGCCTCAGCCTCCCTAGTCGCTGGGGCTATAGGCGCCACCACCTCACCCGGCTAGTTTTTTGTATTTTTTAGTAGAGACAGGGTTTCACTGTGTTAGCCAGGATAGTCTCGATCTCCTGACCCAGTGATCCACCCGTCTCGGCCTTCCAGAGCGCTGGGATTACAGGCTTGAGCCACCATGCCCGGCCCAGACTCAAGAATTTTTAAGGATAAACAGGAACATTGCCTCTCCTGATTCTTTCTGTTAAGTCTGTGGCCTGTGGCACAGTGTTTAAGGTGGGTGTTCCTGTTAGCAACCCTTTGGGCTTTATTCTTTCTCTGAAATGGAAAACCTGCTCTTTTTTCAGCTGGGGTGAAGAATGGGGCATGGGTGGCTACATAAAGATGGCCAAGGACCGGAGAAACCATTGTGGAATTGCCTCCGCAGCCAGCTACCCCACCGTGTGAGCTGGTGGACAGTGGTGAGGAAGGACTTGACTGGGGATGGCGCATGCATGGGAGGAATTCATCTTCAGTCTGCCAGCCCCTGCTGTGTCGGATACACACTCGAATCATTGAAGATCCCAGTGTGATTTGAATTCTGTGATATTTTCACACTGGTAATTGTTACCTCTATTTTAATTACTGCTATAAATAGGTTTATATTATTGATTCACTTACTGACTTTGCATTTTTGTTTTTAAAAGGATGTATAAATTTTTACCTGTTTAAATAAAATTTTAATTTCAAATGTAGTGGTGGGGCTTCTTTCTATTTTTAATGCACTGAATTTTTGTGTAATAAAGAACATAATTGGGCTCTAAGCCGTACCTGCTGTGCCAGTGGCTCCCTACGAGGAAGAGTGGGTGGCCTTCTGGGTCGTCTACTTACAAACGTGCAGATCTCATGTCAGCTGCCCAGTGGCTGTGTCTGACCCAATCCTTGATTGCAGCAAAACTTGAAAATGATCTATGAGGACAAAGGAAAATTGTTTGAATAAAGAAAAAAATTCACTTTTTAGGAAAGTGAACATACATATAAATAATTTTAATACTAGAAAAGGACCTTAGTGATCGTGTTTATTTCACCCAAGGTGGTTGCATCTCAGTCAAGTTACAGGGCAAAGGTCTTAGCCTGTTTCTGGAGCATCTTCCCCCACTGCTGGTGAAGGCCCTGTGGACACTTTGCAGTCGAGGTGAGTTAGGAACTAGTGCATTGGCAAGGCTGTTTGGTTTTGGGTCCTCAAGGGATGAGGAATAAACTTCAGGGTTTGAGGCTGGGGTTCGGAAATGGTGCTCTGGCCTCAGAAAGTAAAAGACAGGTGAGAGGCTAGAAAGGATCATCTGTTGCCCCATTTAGAGTAACCTACCTGAAAATACCTGATCTACTTTTTTTTTTTTAAACAGAAAAACTTTCCACATTGTACTAGCTAAACAGCCCATACTTGCATCACCTGTGTGTTTTCAGAAGTCTCTTGTTCCAACGGAAGGAAATATAAAGAACAAATGAGAATGTCTAATGAATAGACTCCATATCACAGAGGAAGGTAACCAGGTGCACAATGGAGTCTCAGCTCACAAAGCCTCTGGAAGGCTCTGTCCAAGTCCATCTCGATTGGACCACATGCCATGCTGGACTCCCATGTGCCCTTCCCGAGTAGTTGCTAAAATTTCAAACTTTTTCACCTGAAATGACAAATGTGGCATCTGTGAAATTCTTTGGGTATTGTAATAAAAGTCACCAGGCATAGCAAGAAGATTTGGGGAGGTTCCCAGGCTAAATCCCTCGTGCAGGTTGGGGCTTATATTTGATACAACTAGAATTTATATACAATACCCACTGCATGCTGGTCATCACCACCGTGGAAGAGACAGACCCTGACCTCAAGGAGCTGAACTGTTAGGGAGAGTGAGGTGATAAGGGAGGGCTTCCAAAAAGAAGGTAAAGCAGATGGCTAGAGCAGCTAGTCAATAAGGAAAGATGAAGAGGTGAGCATCTTAGCAGAGACTAGCACATCAGCAACCCTGAGAAAAGACCCTGTAGTTAACAGACCCAGTAAAAGTCACTGGGTCCAGGTGCTGGGAGATGAAGCTGGTCAAGAGGTAGATTTTCAGGTAAAGGAGCCACTGGAAATGCAGTGAACAGACTGTTTTGGTTTTTTGTTACTATAAAACAGTGGCAGGAGAATAGCTTGAACTCGGGAGGTGGAGGTTGCAGTGAGCCGAGACAGTGCCACTGCATTCCAGCCTGGGCAACAAGAGTGAAACTCCATCTCAAAAAAAAAAAAAAAAGAAAATATAAAAAGAACTCTCAAAATTCAGCCATAAGAAGAACAACCCAATTACATAATAGACAATTGACTTAAACAGACACTTTACCAAATCTATGGGTGGCATAGATTTGCATACTCCATGTCATATTTCATCATGGAGATGCCAATGAAAACAATGAGATACCACTACACACATACCATGATGGCCAAAATCCAAAACACCAACAACCCCAAATATTGGTGAGGATATGGAGGAAAGAAAGTCTCATTTATCACTGGTGGGAATGCAAAATGGTACAATCTTTTTGGAAGACAGTTTGGCAGTTTTTAAAAACATAAATCTTAACATACTCTTACCACACAATCCAGCAATGCCACTCATTAGTATTTACCCAGATGAATTGAAAACTGTGTCCACACAAAAACCTGTATCATGGTGAGTGGTGAGAATTTACCAAGGCAATTGTAGGTAAAGAAAGGCAGATTTATTAAAGAAAGTAGGAAAATACGTTGCAAGGACGCAACAGGCAGGTCAGCAAGAGAGGAGCTGACTGCCAGGAGAAAAAAGCTTACTGCAGATTTTACGGAATGGTGTTTGTGCTGGGTGCTGAAGTGGGCTTTGTGCAGTACTGATAATGCCAAAATTGCAGTGAACTCATTTGCATTTTTCTATCAGCCAAGGGTCTGGTGATAGCTGGGTGCAGGAAGATTGTAAGTTATTTGTGCAGGAAAACTGTGTGTCTTGGACCATGAAGAAAGGCAAACTCATTGCTTATCTGCTTTCTTTTTTTGCTTTCCCTCCATCCTGCCAGTCTGACTACCCCTCCCCAATTAGGACTCCACAATCTGCACACTAACATTTATAACAGCTGTATTCATAATTGCCCAAACTTGGAAGTAATCAAGAAGTCCTTCAGTAGGTGAATGGATAAATAAATGTAGTAAAGCTAGCCAATGAAATATTATTCAGCACTAAAAAGAAATGAGTTCTCAAGTCATGAAAAGATATGAAGGGAACTTAAATGTGTATTACTAATGAAAGAATCCAGGCTACATACTGTATTCCAACTATATATCTTTCTGGAAAAGGCAAAACTATGGAAACAGCGAAATCATCAGTCGTTGCGAGAGATTAGGAAGTAGGAAGGGGTGAATAGGGAGCACACAGGATTTTCAGGTCAGTGAAACTATTCTGTGTGATACTATACTGGTGAATACGTGTCCTCGTACATTTGTTAAAACCCATAGAACGCACACCACCAAGAGTGAATCCTAGTGTTTATTATGAACTTTGGATGATAATAGTAAGTCACTGTAGGTTCTTGGACTGTAGGAAATGGACTACTCTGGTGCATATGTTGATGGTAGGGGAGGGGAGGCTGTAGGGGTTTGGAGAAGAGGCACATGGAACTTCCTGTTCTTTCCACCCAATTTTGATAAGAACCAAACTTAGCTGTTAAAAATTATGGTTATTAATTCTAAAAAGAAACAAAGAATATCTAATTTTTTACAAATTGTTCTAATTTCATAGAATTGTGCATTAAAAATACGAGATACTACAAAAAAGAAACTATAGCAGTGCTTTAGACAGGAAAGGGGCATGAGAGAACTTTCTGGAATAACAGTAATGTATATCTTGATAGGGATTTGGGTCATACTGGTATATGCAATTGTCAAAACTCAAAGAACATACACCTCAGATTTGTGCATTTCAATCAATGTAAATTGTACAGTAAAACTAGGATTTTAAAACAACTATTAAACCCTTGTTAATGATATGCATGCTAAAGTATTTAGGAGGAAGCACTACCTGCAAATTTCTTGAAAGCACATGAAAAATAACATGAACTAATGGACAGATAGAGGCAAAAATAGATATATAGATGTGAATTAAAACAAATATTAAAATGTTAATGACAAAATCTTAGAGATAAATATATGGTATTCACTGTAAAAATTCTTTCAACTTTGTTGTATGTTTGAAAATTTACATAATATAATGTTAGGGGAAAATTGCAGCGGAGATAATATTCTAAATAGCTAAAAAAAAATTTTTGACTTTCAGAAGACCAGACTCCTTGAGAGAGAGAAAATTATTTTTGTTTTGTTGTTCGTTTGCTTGTTTTTTAATTCTGGCAGTGGCAGAGGAACTCTGACTCCTGGGGTGCAGAAAAATTCTCCGTGGAAGCCCCGTGAAGGAGGTGGGGGACCGCCGCAAAGGCGAGGAAGAGGACGAGGATGAGGATGTCTAGGATAACTGGGATGATGGTGATGACAGGAAAAAGAAAAAAGAGGAAGCAGAAATAAACATTTTAGAAAAGAAAAAACTAGCAGAGAAGATAAAAGAGAAAGAACGGCAACAGAAGAAAGGGCAGGAGGAAAAGGGGTTAGAAGAACCTGAAGAACTCCAGGTGCTAACACCAGAGGAACAATTAGCAGATAAACTGCAGCTGGAGAAATCACAGGAATTAGCAAAGGCAACTTTTGGTGTTAAGACTACTGCATATGGAACAGATGCTATAAACCCATCTTCAAGGGATGACCTTACAGAGTTTGGAAAGTTAGTAAAAGGTAAAATTACACAAAATTACACAAAATAAAAAGTGACCATATTATGCCAAATTTTTAGTATCTCCAACTGAGATACTGATAACTTGAAAAAGGTTCCCGATACATTGTGCTTTGAAGTGAAAAACAGAAGCAAGCAAAGCCAAGCCAAAAAGAAGAACAAAGGTGTGGTTCCTGCAGGGAGATTAAAAGCCACCAGGATAAATGAACTGCTAGATTGTGGTGGTGATGATGCAGGGTACGCACAAGACTATGAAAATGTCATGTGACATTGCATCTTTTCCTGGTGTCGTCTTTATGTTGCCCACAACCCCTTCAACGCACAGCACAGCTTCCTTTCCTTTCCGTTCTGTCAAATGCTACAACGGAAGTGCAGTCTCTTTCGTCCTGGTTATTTCACCCCTTGACACTTAGGTGTTAACGTGCAAATGAGAGAGCTTGGGTCTTGTTGCCAAGGGGTTAAAATCAGGAACCTCAATTGCTACTAAATCATAGTCCAAAACAAACCTAATAATGTGGTCATTTTTGGTTTCAGATTTCGTAGCGGCAGTCACTAGAAAATTGGAAACAGAAGGCTGCAACATGACAAAATAAATTGTGTAGTACTTAACAGCACTATTCAGTGATAAGCCTTAACCACACCTCCTTGAACTACTTCCCAACTTGTCAAGAGAAGCCGCTTGCAGCAAGGGCCTGTGGCATGCACCTAGTATTAAAATTGCTTTGTCTTAAAATTGAATGTGAGGCTATTAAAAATACATTGTGAAGAAGACTGCTTATGCCAGAGTGAAGATACTGTGGCTGAAAAGCACTAGTTTGATTCAAATTAAATGACCAAAGCCTTCCAACTTTGAATCCGAAGAGGGTACGCCTCTCCATTAGAGCATCACATGTTGTGGATTCTCTTGAGTACAAAGACTGAAACCACCTTTGCAAAATTATGACTGAGACAGCGAAAGAGATCTAACTTAACTGACTCCATCTTGCTTCTAACCTCCAAGCTGTCCTTGTTCATTCGCGGGTGTAGGCCGAAGTAACTTTGGGAGAAACTTAGTTTATAGTTTAAAACAAAGACGATAACAGCCCTATCCCAAAGCAGACCTCCTCCTTGCCTGGGGACTACTGCCTTTGCAGGACTAACATTAGTCACAAGATTAGAAATTACCCTTTAGGAGTCATGCAGCCAGAGGCTACAAGATTCTGACCCTCCCTAACCTGTTCCTAAAATCAGTGCGTGACATATGTTGCAGGCCCTGCACTTAATGGATCAGTTGGCACCACCCAGATGGATAAACTGTCTCATATGACCTTGTGACTCTCACCCAGGAACTGACTCAGCACAAGAAGACAGCTTCCACTCCCTATGATTTCTTCTCTGACCAATCAGCAGTCCTGGCTCATTGGCCTCCCTGCACCCACCAAGTTGTGGTTAAAAACTATGCTCCCCTGTCAGGCGCTGTGGCTCACGCCTGTAATCCCAGCACTTTGGGAGGCCGAGGTGGGCGGATCACAAGGTCAGGAGATGGAGACCATCCCTGGCTAACATGGTGAAACCCGGTCTCTACTAAAACTACAGGGGAAAAAAAAAAAAAAAAAGCTAGGTGTGGGGGCGGGCACCTGTAGTCCCAGCTACTCGGGAGGCTGAGGCAGGAGAATGGCGTGAACCCGGAAGGCGGAGCTTGCAGTGAGCCGAGATCGTGCGGCTGCACTCCAGCCTGGGCGACAGAGCGAGACTCCTCTCAGGAAAAAAAAAAAAAAAAAAAAGGCTCCTCGAATGTAAGTGATAATACAGCTCTGGTCTCCCACACAGCTGGCTCTGTGTGATTTACTCTTTCTCGATTGCCGTTCCCCTGTCTTGAGAAATTGGCTCTGTCTAGGCAGTGGGCAAGGTGAACCCCTTGGGCGTATTTCTACTGATGAAGTGCTTCAACTGGGAACTGCAGGACTCTACCTGTTTTTGTTTGCCTGATTTAAGTGTCTGAGAAACAAATCTTAGTTCTCCTGGTCTGCAACAAAACAACTTTACCAGGGTTTTGGCATTTCCTTTCTTTTCCTTTATAAAATATACTCAGCAAACTGCACCAGTTAACTACAGTTTGATAAATTGTTAACAATTATGACATTTGCAATGTTTTATAAAGCAACCGTTTTAAATATATAAATAACAAAGAGCATTAAAGAAGTTTATTCTGTGAACAAAAGACAGCAGTTTCTGCCCCAGCCTGGAGAAGGGTCAGAACATGAGAAGGATTTGAAAGGAGAGCGAGAAGTCACACTTGGGTGTGAGTCCCTGAGCCACAGAGGTAGGGGAAGGGAGACAGGGGAAGTGTCAGGAATGTGTATTTTTGCATATAAGAGTCTATGGCTGTAAAACTGCTCATTATTATATGTTCATATAAACATACTACATGTTATTCTATATTAAGTTTATCCCAAATGTTTCTGACAACGTATTAGGTTGGTGCAAATGTAATTGCGATTTTTGTCGTTACTTTTAAATGGCACAACTGCAATTATGTTTGCACCAACCTAATACACATTAAAGACAATTTTCAAACTCATAGGTTCTAGAACCCTTGTGAGAACAGTTTCCCTAATATAACTGATAAAACTACTTATTAGATGGGAAAGCAGCGTTCTTTTTTTGTTTGTTTGTTTGTTTTTGAAACAGGATTTCTGGTTCTGTCACCCAGGCTGGAGTGCAGTAACGTGATCGTGACTCAATGCAACCTCCACTTCCCAGGATCCCAAAGTTCTAGGATTACAAGCATGAGCCACTGTGCCTGGCCACAGTGTTCTTGTGATCATTGGAATCTGTAGTGTAATCCCACCATAATAATTTGGTAATGGGAGTTTAAAGTCCCAGTTACACTTAGAAAAGAAAGTTTTAATAACAGGAATAAATTAAGGGGATATATTTTTCTGAAGTTTTGTTGAAATGTTTTGGAGAAAATCTTACAACATGAAGGCTAAAA
Organism: Chlorocebus sabaeus; assembly: GCF_047675955.1. Lineage (NCBI taxonomy): Eukaryota > Metazoa > Chordata > Mammalia > Primates > Cercopithecidae > Chlorocebus > Chlorocebus sabaeus. Next base: position 10,201,264 of record NC_132915.1, on the reverse strand, counting down.
AGATTACCTGAACACAAGAAGGCTAAGGCACAGTTAAGTAAATTAGCGTTCGTCACTGTCAATTTGCACTTGCTTTCTAGTGGCAAATAATTGGGGTGTGTCCTTGACTGGATCTCTCAATTATTTTTATCAGTCATTTGAATGAATATGGTGGTGATGCTGACAGGAAGCTTGAAGGTACTTTAAATGTTTTTTTACTTTGTAATTATTGTGGGTACATAATAGGTGTATATATTTATGGGCTATGTGAGATACTTTGATACAGGCACACGACATGTAATAATCACATCCGAGTAAATGGGGTATCCATCTCCTCAAGCATTTATCCTTTCGTTGTGTTACAAACAATCCAATTACACTCTTTTAGTTATTTTTACATGTACAGGTAAATTATTATTGACTACAGTTACCTTGTTGTGCTATCAAATACTAGGTTTGTTTCATTCTTTCTTTTTTTTGTACCCATTAACCATCCCCACTTCCCCCCACACCCCCACTGCCCTTCCCAGCCTCTGGTAACCATCCTTCTACCTCTATCTCCATGAGGTCAATTGTTTTAATGTTCAGCTCCACAAATAAGTGAGAACACGTGACGTTTGTACTTCTGTGCTTGACTTATTTCACTTGAAATAATGATCTCCAGTTCCATCCATGTTGTTGCCAATGACAGATATCATTCTTTTTTATGGCTGAAATAGTACTGCATTGTGTATATGTACCATTGTGTATATGCATATGTACATTTTCTTTATCCATTCATCTGTTGATGGACACTTAGGTTGCGCCCAAATCTTGGCTATCCTGCAACAAACGTGGGAGTGCAGCTATCTCTTTGATATGCTGATTTCCTTTCTTTTGGGTATATACCTAGCAATGGGATTACTGGATCGTATGGTAGCTTTATTTTTAGTTTTTTGAGGAATCTCCAAACTGTTCTCCACAGTGGTTATACTTATTTACATCCCCACCAACAGTGTACAGATGTTCCCTTTTCTCCACATCCTCTCCAGCATTTGTTTTTGCTTGTCTTTTGGATATAAGTCATTTTAACTGCGGTGAGATGATACCTCCTTGTAGTTTTGATTTGCATTTTTCTGATGATTAGTGATGTTCAGCACCTTTTTAGATGCCTGTTTGCCTTTTGTATGTCTTCTTCCTTTTTTTTTTTTTTTTTTTTTTTTCTGAGATGGAGTTTCATTCTGTTGCCAGTTGCCCAGGCTGGAGTGCAGTGAAGTGATCTCAGCTCACTGCCACCTCCACCTCCCGGCTTCAAGCAATTCTCCTGTCTTAGCCTCCCAGGTAGCTGGGATTACAGGTGTGTGCCACCACACCTGGCTAATTTTTGTATTTTTAGTAGAGATGAGATTTCACCATGTTGACCAGGCTAGTCTTGAACTCCTGGCCTCAAGTGATCTGCTCGCCTCGGCCTCCCAAAGTGCTGGGATTACGGGCATGAGCTACCACACCCAGCTTGCCATTTGTATGTCTTCTTTTGAGAAATGTCTATTCAAGATCTTTTGCCAATTTTTAAAATCGGATTATTATACTTTTTTCCTATAGAATTGTTGGAGCTCCTTATATATTCTGGTTATTAATCCCTTATCAGATGGGTAGTTTGCAAATGTTTTCTCCTATTCTATGGGTTGCCTCTTCACTTTATTGATTGTATTCTTTGCTATACAGAAACTTTTTAAGTTAATGTGATCCTATTTGTCTATTTTTGCTTCGGTTGCCTGTTCTTGTGGGGTACTACTCAAGAAATCTTTGTCCAGACCAATGTTCTGGTGAGTTTCCCCAGTGTTTTTGTGTAGTAGTCTCATAGTTTCAGGTTTCGAATTTTAGCCATTTTGATTTTATTTTTGTATATAGTGAGAGATAGGGGTCTAGTTTCAGTCTTCTGCATGGATATCCGGTTTTCCCAGCACCATTTATTAAAGAAACTGTCTTTTCCCCAGTGCTTGTTCTTGGCAACTTTGTAAAACATAAGTTTACTGTAGATGTGCTTGAGGGCACACACAAAAATCCATCCCACACCACTAAGCCACCCAAACAAAAAGACAAATAAAAACTATTTTCGTTAAGGAAACTTAGCTCTGGAACTAATTCCCTGGGCCCCTTGTTACCACCAGCCCCTCCTATAAGAAAATGATTGTCGAAGCTTCAGTGATGATTGAAGGGATGCTCTATAAGTCAAGTCTGTGGGTGAAAGAGACAGAAACCAATGTTGAAGCTGCTTATGCAAGAGGAGGACCTGGGTGACGCAGGCCTGGCTGGAGGCAGGGCTCACAGGTGGTCATCAGCACTCCGTCTCTTCCCACCTTCAGGACCTACTGTCCGCTGTTTTGCACACACTCCCAGCCAGGCTCACTTTTTATCCTCCTTGGAGGAAAGTGGGTTTCCCAGTTGTGTCTGGGCTGGTGCTGCTTGGCCCTGCCTGGGTCCTGTGCCGGCCTCAGGATGAGAGGGGTGGTCAACCCAGCTGCAGCACACGGCTTGCTCTGTGAAGAGCAATGCTCCACAGGAAACCAGGATGAGAAGGATGGTCAACCCAGCTGCAGCACACGGCTTGCTCTGTGAAGAGCAATGCTCCACAGGAAACCAGGATGGCTTCACCAGGGAGGCAGAACAACAGATGCCCTTGACAGAGGTCATGCACTATGGATACAAGAATCAATTTTAAACAGCAAGGTAGAAAGAAGAAGACTTCCAAACCCTAGAAAGTTTAAAACTAATAGAATACATTTTATTGTGTGTAAATGTAAAGCTTTATGTTGAGATTAAATATATATATGTGTGTGTCAAATTGTATCTAAAAATATGTGTAGCCAAAAAGTCAGAAAAAATAAAAATAGAAAAGTAACAAAAATAAAGCAAAAATACATGTAGCCATATGTGATGCAACTATGAGAAAAAAGTAGAAATGGTTTAGTAGTGGCCTTAAAAAAAAAAAAAAAAACCTTAGTTTTTGGTTGCTGGTCACTTTGAGATGGTTATCAGCATGATTTGGCCACTTAAAAAGTTTGTAATAATGACATTAAAAAGCAAGATAAAGGAGGAGATAGTGCTGTTAATGCCTCTTTCATGGGGACATGTCTGGAATATTGTGCTTGAGCCTAGGGGGCGAAGGATGACATTTTAAGAAGGACACTCGTGAGCATCCAGAGAAGAATCAGCATCCAGCTTGTGAAAACCACCGTGACACGGCGCCCCCATCCCCCTCGCCCCAGAGCATGCTACTTTAGTTTAAGGATTATGTTGAGTGTAAAGCAATAAAAGTCAATGGATAGAAGATTGTTTCTCTGCTCTCCCCTCGGATGCCTAAAACCTGGGCATAAATTTCCCCTCGTTAAGGTGGCATGGATTTCCCCCTCTCCTGTACCAGGATGAGGAGAGGGGACTCTTGTTACCAGGGACAGAGAACCAACACCAAGATGAGTCTGCATAAACAAGCCTCCCTAAATTAGCACGATAATCCATTAGTTTCCACACAGTTTTCCTAGTCACTTTTCCACAATTAATCATTCCTCAAAGCCCAAACCCTCTTTCCTTTGTTAAAATGGCACATAAGCCTCTGAGTTTAGCCGTTTCTTTGACTTTTCCTTCCTTTCTGTGAACTCCTGTGTATATAAAATATTAGTAAACTTTCTACTATTTTCTCCTGCTAATCAGTCTCTTGTGAGTCAAACTTGCAGAGCCTCCCAGTTGGTGAACCTAAGGGTGAAGAGAAAATGTGTTTCTTTCCTGGCACTACAAAAGGTGCACCTCTGTTGAAAGGAAGTACTTATCGCTACACAGCAGGAGGTACAATCCAGAAAGACGAAAGAAGTGTGCTGGATATTATAGAATATCACTGCTCTTCATAAGTGGATGATACCAATTTTCCAGTACTTCTAAAATTTTTTGATCTCAAACATACCTTAAATCCCTCTAAAACAAGAATAAAAAAAATTGAATACCTTGTTGAGAAACAGATGTTCCGAACTTTCTCATCCTGTAGAACTGAAACTATACCCATTAAACAACTCCCATTTTCCTCCCCACCCCAGTCCCCACTAACCACCACTCTACTTTCTATTTCTACGAACTTAGCTACCTTAGATAACTTGTTTAAGTAGATTCACATGACATTTTCCTTTTTGTGACCATGCTCTCACTCTTAAGACAATAGCCTTAGGGTTCATCCATGGAGTAGCAGAGGACATGATTTCCTTCCTTTCTAAGTTCGCAGAATGTTCTATTGTGTGTCTATTTTCAAAGGAGGAATTCTGGAGATGGGTGACTATATCAACACTCACGATATCTTATTTATTTATTTATTTTTTTCCTGAGACGGAGTCTCGCTCTGTCATCCAGGCTGGAGTGCAGTGGCACCATCTCAGCTCACTGCAAGCTCCGCCTCCCGGGTTTACACCATTCTCCTGCCTCAGCCTCCAAGTAGCTGGGACTACAGGCGCCCGCCACCACGCCCAGCTAATTTTTTGTATTTTTAGTAGAGACGGGGTTTCACCATGTTAGCCAGGATGGTCTTGATCTCCTGACCTCGTGATCCGCCCGCCTTGGCCTCCCAAAGTGCTGGGATTACAGGCGTGAGCCACCGCGCCTGGCATCTTATTTAATTTTTAACACAAAATTATGAGGTCATTGCTGTTATACACATTTATAGTGGTTAAAACCAAGCCTTGGAGAGTGTAATTTATTTGCCCAAAGTTGATGCACACCAGAAATGAGACCTAAGTTATCTTCTTTCCAAGCCGTTGCCATTGAGTAGGAAACTCCTAAAGTCAAAGGGTACTGGAATCGTTGCTTCTATTGGTTTGTCATTTTTTCCCACTTAACTGTTTTAGTGCAGACATGTCTGAAATGCAAACAGGTTTTAAAATGGAAGCTTTGGAATATTCCGTAATTATGGCTATCAACGTTTAGTATTTCCAGCAAAACATTCTTATTTATCAACTTTCCTATTTATTTCAATCAAAATAATAAGTAGGAAAAAGAAAAAGCATAAATAGTTTTCACTGCTTCTACAATCCCAAAGAAAAATAAAAAATATAAGAGAGAAATGCAAGTTCAGAGAAGTTCCTAATTTTCTTCCCTTTCATCATTGGGCAAAATGATCAAACTATTCTTGCTGAGTGGACAACTCCCCATGCTACCTCAGAAAGGCTTTGTTGCTTGGTGGGGCAATGCCTGAGGATTCCCTAGATGCTAGGGGAGATGCAACAGCATTGCCCCAGATGACTTTACTATGCTGTTTTTCTTTTTCATTTATTTATTTATTTATTTATTTATTTATTTTTGAGACAGAGTTTCACTCTTGTTGCCCATGCTGAAGTACAATGGCATGATCTCAGCTCACCACAACCTCTGTCTCCTGGGTTCAAGCGATTCTCCTGCTGCAGCCTCCCAAGCAGCTGGGGTTACAGGCATGTGCCACCACTCCTGGCTAATTTTTGTATTGTTGGTAGACATGGTGTTTCTCCACGTTCTTCAGGCTGTCTCGAACTCCTGACCTCAGGTGATCCGTCTGCCTTGGCCTCCCAAAGTGCTGGGATTACAGGCGTGAGCCACCGCGCCCGGCCACTATGCTATCATTCTTGGTATCACTAGATTAGATATTTTGTTAAGATGAGTCTTACCTTAAATACCCTTCATGCTAGTTTGTACCATTAATCTCACACACCTCAAGCTGTTTCTCTTTCTCTTCACTGTCCCTCCATGGTTCCCTGGGGGAGAGGCAGCAGAAGAGGGTCCCAACTCCCTGTGTGTGAAAACTGCTGGGATCAGACAGGATTGGTGGCCCCTGGTTTGTCAGCCCAGATGCCACTCACATGGACCTCTTGCATTGTCCTGCTGGAGTCTGGCAGAGTTCCAGAATCCACCAGGCCCCTGAGAATGGAGTGGTGAGGCCTTAGAGGACCCCTGCTGAGGATACCGGCTAGCTCCTGATGATGGGGACTCTCTAAAGAACACGGGAGTTCTAAGTTCCCTGAGGCTTTTTTTTTTTTTTTTTTTTTGAGACGGAGTCTCGCTCTGTCTCCCAGGCTGGAGTGCAGTGGCCGGATCTCAGCTCACTGCAAGTTCTGCCTCCAGGGATTACGTCATTCTCCTGCCTCAGCCTCCCGAGTAGCTGGGACTACAGGTGCCCGCCACCTCGCCCGGCTAGTTTTTTGTATTTTATAGTAGAGACGGGGTTTCACCGTGTTAGCCAGGATGGTCTCGATCTCCTGACCTCGTGATCCACCCGTCTCGGCCTCTCAAAGTGCTGTGATTACAGGCTTGAGCCACCGCGCCCGTCCTCCCTGAGGCATTTCTAAGCATCTCCAGGACAGCGACGAGGGTCTAGGATTCCTGTGTCCTGGGAGCAGGAGAAATTCCCCAAGTCCACCTGAGACCCACTGAGCTACGGCAAAGTGCCAGGGTCCCAGGGAATTGTAGCCAAATTAGCAACAATTATTCTCTTAGCCTAAATTATCATTCTGCAATGGTATTTACCAGGTGTCTATCATATACTGGGGACCCCTACACTGTAAAACAAAGTCCCTGTCCTCAAGATGCTTTGGTTGGAGAGATGGGATATGTAACAGTTTTGTTTGTCCTTCTGATATAACTAAAACATATTTCTTATATCATTCAAATTATTATTCAGTTTCATTTGTCCCTTGGAACTTGGGGAAATACTCACTTGTTTACCACTTCACATATTTCTTAATGAAATTCTACTCACTTCTGCAGAGTCTTGCAACCATCCCTGACACTACTCCTGAGTGTTGCATGTCAGTAACTTTCAACATGAAGCACATAGAAATGTGAAAGTTGGCAGTGTGCATGAGGAGTAGGGTACTGTGCAGAGTGGATGGATTTAGAGGATTCACAGGCCATATCCCCAGTGTAGACAATAATTAGCCTGGCAATGGTGACCTTGTATGGACCTTGCTCCGTGAACCACAAATCTGGGATGCTGGCCAAGGAAACACTCAGGCAGAACAACCCAGCACCAAGGCTTTTTCATTGCCCAGCAGTGGGACTGTGAACCTGGAAGACCTGTGCCTTCAGCCATTGCTGATTCTTCCTTCTAGAGTGGGAGATCAGCACCTGGACAGAGGACACTGAATAGAAAACACATTTAAAAGAAGGGATTATTGCTTCCTCGGATCAGACTGTGTGATCTACACTAAACTCTCACATGTTATTTTGTCTGGCATCTTAACAATGATCCCAAAGAAACATCAGACTCCTTGTTCAGAGGGTAGGTTAGTTCTCAGCAGTACAAGCTGGGTCCTCAGTGGATCCTGTGGATTTGAGAATGAAGTTTAGAGATGCTTTGGACCATAGCTGCAGGTCTGATTTGAGGACAATGAGACCAAGTTAAGGAGGCAGCAACCAATGGGGTGGGGAGCTTGGGGGAGGGAATAAGACACAAGAAATAACAAACATAAAGCACCAGAGTGGACTTAGTAACTCAGTAGAACTTCCAAATCTCATATTGAGATTGCCCTGGCTTTGGCCTGTTAAAGGGATCATATACAGGGAATGGGGGATGCCTGATTATATGGGTCTATTTCCTCTTTACGGTCCCAAAGATTTAAAATGATGTTTTGTGTGTGTCTTTAGTAGAATTGGAGAATACACAAACTTTGTGTGTGTTTACTTATCACACATTTGTGTGTGTGTGTGTATAAATCTTTGTTTTCTCTCTTATTCCCTAACCATGTAACATAAGATGTCCCAACTATATAATAGTGTTTAAATATAATTTATTTCATATCTTAGTGTTTAAGCTACATGGTATCAAAGAGAAGAGGAAGCATCATTCAAATACCTTACCTTGTCTTCTAGGAAAACAGTTAGTGCATTGTCAGTTGTGTGTATCAGGTTAATCAGAATCATGGCCTTCTGATTATCTTTCTTTGAAGATTGACTATGGTTTCAGGAGATGCATATGGGCACCAAGTTGACAAGGGGTAGAATTGAATTGTAATGGTTAATTTTATGTGTCAACTTGACTAGTCCTTGGGGCATCCAGATATGTGGTCCAACTTTATTCTAAGTGTGTCTGTGAAGGTGTTTTTGGATGACATTGACATTTGAATCAGTAAACTGAGGAAAGCAGATTGCTCTGCTTAGCATGGGTGACCTCATCTGATCAGTGAAAGGCCTAATGAATAAAAAATGCTGACCCTTCCGTGAATAAGAAGAGATTCCTTTTGCTGATTGTGAGCTGGGACATTGCTCTTCTTGGGACTTGAGACTGTCAGCTTTCAGACTAGAACTATACCATTGGCTTGCCAGGGTGTCTATCTGGCCAACTTCACATCTTAGGACTTCTGAACTTCCATAATCATGTGAGCCAATTCTTTTCTTTTTTTTCTTTTGAGACAGAGTCTTGTTTTGTCGCCCAGGCTGGAGTGCAGTCACGTGATCTCAGCTCACTACAACCTCTGCCTCCAGGGTTCAAGCGATTCTCCTGCCTCAGCATCCCGAGTGTCTGGGACTATAGGCGCCTCCACCATGCCTGGTTAATTTTTTGTATTTTTAGTAGAGACGGGGTTTCACCAAGTTGGCCAGGATGGTCTCAATCTCCTGACCTCGTGTTCCGCCCGCCTCAGCCTCCCAAAGTGCTGGTATTACAGACATGAGCCACCGCGCCCGGCCACCAATTCCTAATAATTCATTTACCTGTAACCATATCTCTCTTCCTTTATCTACTTCCTGTTTTTTCTGTTTCTCTGGAGAATGCTGATGAATACAGGCTTTATGAAATCTTTCCATGAATCCAAGAGGTCTGTGAATACGAGATTATGAATCCCCACCTAAAGACTTTTTAGTGCTAGGACTCATTCACAAGGCGGAGAATATATCAGACCAGTTTAGTGTCAAGTTTTCAAGGATCCATTGCCTTCTCTTACCTTATTCAACTGTTCACCACTCACAAACTTTCCATTTTTACCCTCTTGCCTCAGTTCCCTCTTACCCCAGTGCACATATTTGGGTCAGGGCTGCATGGCCTCTCATGCCTCATCCTCAGCTATGATAGGCAGATGCTTATGATCCTAGAGACCTGCAAGAGAGATGGCTTCTGGGACTTTTTGCTGCTGCCATTGCACCCCTTCGTGTTGACCCCAACCCCCTCATCCCCCAAGCCCCCTCAGTTCCCTGCAGTTGTCATCTCAAGCACTGGGAAAGGGTCAATGTTTTGGGTAATACACATATGGCAACGATGTAATCTTCTCATGCCCCTAATTACTGCCTGCAGTTGTGGAGTTATTGCTCAATAATCTGATTTATGAACTAAAACACTGGGGTTTTAACAATAAATAACCAATCACGTTTAGGCATTTGGAAAGAACAATCATGTGACTGGAGGGTAACATTCAAAATTTGTTTTCATTGAACCTACATATAGTATAACACGGAGAGATAAGGCAGAAAAGGAGCGATATTTTCCTTTGATTAGCATCTGGCCACCCTTGGGAAAAAGTGTACTGTCACATGATTTTATTTTTATAAATCGATTATCCTCTAGACATCATTACAGATGGTGCTAAACCATTTTTTTTAATACTGAAGACAAAGGTAACAACTTTCATAATGAATTGACTTCTACCTTAGATAAATCCCTGTAAGAATTTGAATCTGTAAATTCTGCACTGAACCATCCAGGATTGGCTAAGATGGGAGGAGGAGGGGAAGACCCACACTGTGAGTGTTGTTTAGGTCAGATATTTTGGAGAATAATTTGGAAATATTTACAGAAGTTTTAAAGAATATACTAATTGGTGGAGCAATTTCCCCAAGAATCTAGAGCAACAGCAATACAAATATGGGAGAATGTTTGTATATCACTGTTCAAATCTATAATTGGAAAAAAATTATACTCCTGGAGATAGGCTGAGTGCCTACCAATAGGTCTGTCCACATGAAGAAATCCTATGTAGTCATCACAGCCAGGAGGAACAAGTTCCAGAGATCTGTTGTACATCATGGTGACCGTACCATGATGGTGACTGTAGACAGATCATTAGTTATCTACAGTTAATAAGAGTATATTATGTACTTGTAAATTGCCAAGACAGTAGATTTTGAGTGCTCTTATCACAAAAATATGTGTGAGCTAATGTAAATGTTAAATAGCTTGATTTAGCCATTGCACAAGCATCATATTTTACATCACATATATATAATTTTTACCATCAATTAAATAAGTACATATATAAGTAATGTTTTAAAAAGGGTAACATAGATCTATGTATGTCTTGCCATAAAGGAATGAACGTGATATATTGTTGAGTTAAAAATAAGTGGCATATACATTTTTATCTGATATAAATAAAGAAATCAAACAGATTAACTTATTTTTTCAGGCAAGTGAATCACATGGTAAGCAGCTGAGAATCACTGCACAGAGTATGTATTTTTGGTTTCTAAAAAATGTCCTTCCTATTCCAAATAAAAGTTTGGTTTTTTAGAATCACTTCAACTGCCTTCAACCTCTATCCTGTTGGGTGGAGTGGAGCAGCCACTCTCACTCTTGAGGCAGAATCCGCCTTCTCTTTGGGCCTTGAAAAGAACACTCATAAAAGAATGTTGTTTGTCTTCCCAGCCCTGCAGGGATTCGCATCTGCAAGGGAGGCATGGCTCAGTCATAGGCAGACATCAGCACCACGTGGTTCCCTGCTCCTCATACACTCCAAGGCAGCATCAGGCACCATTCATCTTTATATCCATGTCTATTTGCTGAGACCCTGTCAGTGTAGCATCAGCAGGTTTTATGAGTCAGAACCAGTTTCTTCTCATTCCTCTTCACAGAATAAGAAAACTAAAGCTTAGAGGGGTCATAAAGTTGTGCCCTGATTCTCACACTGGAAGGAAGCCCCAAGAACCTGCACCCATCCCCACCTGGCCTCCCTCACCTACTTGGGAATGAGCCTGGGAAACACAGGCTGATTCTGGGATGATGTTGGAGAGACCCTACATCCTGCGGGCACTCCCCACTCCACGCTACCCAGTGAGTCAAAGAAAGACATTTAGCCACTCAAAGCTGCTGCAGATCCCAGTGTCCAGGGAGGAACTTTCACTCTGGAAAACACGAGCTCATTTCCCTTTGAGGAAATCATTTCTTCAGGACACTGAATGGCACCAACCAGCACCCAGGATCCTGAGAGGGTATTGCAGCTCCCAAAGCACCACTGGGGTGAGAAGCTAGAACCTCACAAACACCATGTGATTCTTCCTGTGGAGGACTGCTTCTCCCAGAGATAATGGTTCTGATATCTTCAATTCCATGTGGCCTTTTAACAAAATGACCTCAACCCCCCATTATCGAATGATGGCTATATGGCCACTTTTCTTTGATTTTTTAGAATCCGTCCTGTCTAAGTGAATTTTTTGTATCTTTTGACCAGCATTTCCCTATAGTCTGCCTCCCTGCAAGCCCTGGGTAAGCACCATTCTACTCTCTACTTCTATGAGTTCAGCTTTTTAAAGATTTCACGTATAAGGTAAATTGTGCAGTATTTGTCTCTCTGTGCCTGGTTTATTTCACTTAACACAATGTCCTCCAGGCTCATTCATGTTGTTTCAAATGATCGATTTTCCTTCCTTTTAAGGTTGTATAGCATTCTGTTGTGTATGTATGCCACATTTTCTTATCCATTCATCCACTGGTGGACATTTATGTTGGTTCCATATCTTGGCTATTGTGAATAATGCTGCAATGAGCATGAGAGTACAGATAGTTCTTGAGCATAACAGATTCCATTTCCTTTGTATAGATACCCACTTGTGGGAATGCTGATTATATGGTGGTTTAAATTTCAAATTTTTGAAGCACCTCCGTACTGCTCTCCACAATGGCTGTACGAATTTGCTTTCCCACCAACAGCGTGCAAGTGTTCCCTTTCCACACTTTCCCTCCAACACTTGTTGTCTTTCTCTTTCTGATAATGGCCTCTAACAGGTGTGAGGTGATATCATGCTGTGGTTTGACTTGCATTTTTATGGTGGTTAGAGGTGTGGAGCATTTTGTATATACTCATTGGCCATTTGTGTATCCTCATTTCAGAAATGTCTATTCAGATACTTTGCCCATTTTAAAATTCAGTTTATTTGTTATCTTACTATTGAGTTGATTGGGTTCTTTATACATTTGAGTATTAACCCCTTATGAAATGAATGGTTTACAGATATTTTTCTCCCATTCCATAGTTTGTCTCTTCACTCTGTTGATTGCTTCCTTGGCTGGTCAAGGGTTTTCTAGTTTGTTGAAATCCCTTGAGTCTATTTTTGCTTTTGTATCCTACGCTTTTGGAGTCATATCCAAAAACTAATTGCCCACACCAATGTCACGTAGATTTCCCTCTATGTTTTCTTCTAATAGTTTTATAGTTTCAGGTCTTACGTTGAAGTCGTTAGTCTATTTTGAGTGAAGTTTTGTGTGGCGAGAGATGAGGGTCTAATTCCACTTTTCTGCATGTGGCGATCCAGTTGCCCCTACACTATTTATTGAAGAGACCATCTTTTCCCCATTGTGTGTTCTTGGCGCTTTTGTCAAAATTCAGTCTCCACACTTAAACCTGGTAGAATCTGGTGGTTGCCCCCGATAGAGTCCAGGGAGAGTCAGTTACATGATTTCTGAGGACAGAGCATAATAATGTGCCATGCACTTCACCCTGCTGCGTGGGATCACTTGCTCTTGGAACATAGGTGCCATTCTGCGAGGATGCCCAAACTTGCTGTCACACAGAGGCCACGTAAGGTGTGCTCTAGCTAATAATACATGTTTTCTTAACTCACCAAGGCCTCTGGAAGGATTCTGTCTTTGACCTCATTATAAAGCAATATGAAATTAGCCCTACTATAAGCAAATGTTTACATAGCTCATTTATTCTTCACAACGATCCTGTGAGGAAAGTAGAATTGTTATCCTCATTTTCTGAGTGATGAAACAGGCTAAGGGGAGGTGTGTGACCTGCCCAAGACCCCAGAGCCGGAAACCACGGAATGGCTGCCCCCTCCCAGCACTGCCTCTGCCACATCCTCGCCTGCCCTGTCCCTGTGCTCTGGGTACCCGGGGTGATTAAGGGCAGATGTGAAGAGGGAGCATGGGAGGGCTTTGACCAAGGTATTTCAGGACGAGGAGGCAGGACCAGCTGCCTGGAGGTGGGGAATGATGTTTCTAAGTAGAGAAAAATCAGTACACAGAGGCCAAATTCATAATTTACGGATACATCTTTCTTGGCTTGAATAACTATTTTTGTCTCAGCTTTTGAAATATTGCTTAGCTTCCCAGCTGCTAGACATGGCCCCATCATTTTTGTAAAAGATGAGAAATCCCTGCCTACATTTCCCACCTAAAGCCCCACATTTCTCATTCATTTTAATTTCAAAGAAATATATATCACTGAAATTTTTTTCAAACAATAATGAAGTATAAAGTATATTGTTGAACAGAGGAAAACAAAGTGCCAAGCAGGGTATAATGTGCAGCCTTTTTTAGGGAAAAAAAGAAAGAAAATAAGAATATCTGTCTCTATTTTTCTTAGAAGCATAAATAAATTTTAGACTAATGCATAAGAAATGACAATAGATGTATGGGTGGGCTGGGGACTGAGATGGATGAAAAGTTTTTACTGTCCTCTTATGTATTTGGGAGAGGGGGGTTTGAATAATGTGATTTTGTTCCATACTATAAAAAATTATATTCAAACAAAAAATATTGAATCACAAAAAGAACATAAATTAAAAATTAGTGTCTCTAAAACAGTCCTCACTTCTTTTTGTTTTGTTTATTTGTTTGTTTAGACAGCGTCTGTCTCTGTCACCCAGACTGGAGTGCAGTGGTGCAATTATGGCTCAATGTAGCCTTGAACTCCTGGGCTCAAGGGATCCTCCTGCCTCAGCCTCCCTAGTAGCTGGGACTGCAGGCACATGTCATTAGTCCTGGCTGATTCTTTTTTTTTTTTTTTTTTTGTAGAGACAGAGTCTTGCAATGTTCACCAGGCCAGTCTTGAACTCCTGGCCTTAAGCTTCCACTTTGGTCCCCCAAAGTGTTGGAATTACAAGCATGAACCATCACAGCCAGCTCCCACTACTTCTTATTGCCAAAGATAACTGTTAACAGTCTAATATATACTCCTCGAGGCTTTAGGCATAAACCTATGTCTACATATCAAAATACATAGATACAGGCCGGGCGCAGTGGCTCAAGCCTGTAATCCCAGCACTTTGGGAGGCCGAGACGGGCGGATCACAAGGTCAGGAGATCGAGACCATCCTGGCTAACACGGTGAAACCCTGTCTCTACTAAAAAGTACAAAAAACTAGCCGGGCGAGGTGGCGGGCGCCTGTAGTCCCAGCTACTCGGGAGGCTGAGGCAGGAGAATGGCGTAAACCCGGGAGGAGGAGCTTGCGGTGAGCAGAGATCTGGCCACTGCACTCCAGCCTGGGTGACAGAGCCAGACTCTGTCTCAAAAAAAAAAAAAAATAAAAAAATAAAAACAAAATACATAGATACAGTTATTTTATTCTATTTTGGCTTTCAATGGGATCATACTATGCATATTGTTCTGGAATTTCCTCTTTGCACGCAGTGGTATATACTGGACACATTTCCATGTTTACACCACAGAACTGTAATTCAATGTTCCACTGATAATACCAATTCCACTGGTAAATATTTAGGTTTATTTTTAAATGTTTGAATAAATGAATTATTTAATATTCATGTTTATGTGACTATTTCTTGTTTTTTGTTTTTTTGTTTTTTTTGAGATGGAGTCTCGCTCTGTCGCCCAGCTGGAGTGCAGTGGCTGGATCTCAGCTCACTGCAAGCTCCACCTCCCGGGTTTACACCATTCTCCTGCCTCAGCCTCCTGAGTAGCTGGGAATACAGGCGCCCGCCACCTCGCCCGGCTAATTTTTTGTAGTTTTAGTACAGATGGGGTTTCACCGTGTTAGCCAGGATGGTCTCGATCTCCTGACCTCATGAGCCACCCGCCTCGGACTCCCAAAGTGTTGGGATTACAGGCGTGAGCCACCGCGCCCGGCCAGGACTGAGCATTTTCTCCTGGTGTGTGTTTCCTTTTGTCACACTCTGAGAACAAGGCGGGGCCATAGCTGGACTGCATGGAAGGAGTGTGGCTTCTCCTCCCAAATCCTTGACTTAGAAGATGTCATCATATCACAGGAGGAGCCATAAGACATCAGTGTCATCTAAGACAGAGGTGGGAAATGGAAGTGCTGTCGGGCCTGTAGGAAAGCGCCCACGAATGCCGACTGGGTCTGCCGAAAGGCAGTAAGGGCTTTGTTAACTGTGGAGTGCATCCCTTACCTAAAGGAATTTACACTTCAAAAACTGCTCACGGTGGTGCAGACTGAGTATTACCTGTCTGTAGCGGGCCCGATGAGGCCACCAGCTGTACCCCTGATCTGAAACAGTAGAGTCTGATTGCTCAGAGAAATACATCTAAGTGTCAGATATTGGTTTCCGTAGGGGGAAAAAAAATCCTCTCTGTTCAAAATTTTAACATTTGACTAACTTTTTAAAGTTAATCTCTTGTCCTAGATTTAAGATTTTAAGATAAAATTTAATTTTTAGAAAACATGTAAAGTGCTTTCTTTCCTCCTCATCTAGACCTAAAATGGAAAATTTTAGGTAAGAGTAATCATAAATTTGTCAGGGAGCAAATATTGGGAATTCACTTACCTTTGCTTTAGCATTTGTCTGTGTTTATTTAGACTCATTTTGAGTAAAATGATCGTAAATCTTTTATTAAGCCGAATCACATGAATTTGCCACTTTGAAGGCCAAAAATAGTCAAACGTCAGCAATGTCATATCAGTCAGTGAAAAGCTTACCAGCACTCTTGTCTACTCCACAGCCAATTTATGTTAAAACGTCCACACCTTTCCACAGGAGGGTGGGAACAACAATACCACGAAGTGCTGAGACTCCCGTGAATTAGTTTGGTTGTTTTATGATTCTGTTCAGGCTCTTGACCCATCTCCTTGTTGCTTTGATTATCAACTGGATGGGAGTTTTGGTAGCAGCCTGAACACAAGGCAAGCAGCTGTGTCTCCTACATGAAGCATTTGCTTACAGGGGCAATGTTTTCCAAAAGCTCTTTCCTTTGCAGAGAAGCCTTTTTGACTCCGAGTGGAAACAGTGACTAGACACTGTTCTGTGTTGCTCTGAGGTGTGAAACATCACCTGTTTGCTGAAGCAACATCCCATAACCGCTGCTCCTAGGCCTCTCCAGCCAGATGATTCCTCATGTCACAGAGCCATTCGTTTTCATCAAGATCCTCGTCCCCACCACTTAGCATCTGCAGAACATCCTCGATGAGATGACACTGCTCTTGATGCTTCCCAGAATACAAGGAAGATAAAGAGTACAACTGATCCAGTCATCTGTTGGATCTGTACATTTAAATATGAAACAGAGCTCAAACATACCTGTAAATCTGAGCCTATCCAGCCCACACGTGGTATAATAAACTCAATGCACCTCACCATGGAGCTTCACAATGGCTATTTCTGTTGTAACAGAGGAGTGAAGCAGATGGTCTTTCTAATGAAAAGGTGTTGAGAAAGGCTTCAGATGTCCTGGGGGATCCCAGAATCAGGCTAAAGATTTGGAAAGTCCCTTGTTAACCACCGAGTCAAACTCCCCAGAATCCTTTTACAGAACCCCTGACCACCAGTCCTTCAAAGATTTCAGGAATTTGCATACTCCAGGGAAGATTTCGTGGATGAAGAGATGAGAAATTCTGGAACCAAAACATACTTGAAATTATCATAAGATGACTAAAATGCAACTTTGTTCTAGTTAGTAATTCTTACTAAAAGAGATTTTAGACAGGCATCATATTGAACCAAGACCATTTTCTTCCAGTGTTGCCATTCTAATTTCAAATTGCTCCTTGCTGCTTCATATCCTCTTCAATTCCATCTTGTGTCAGATGGAACCAGAATAGAAAAAACACTGTTTAACAAAACCCATTTGTGCCAGCTTGAAGGATGAACACCTGTTGTGGAGCATCTCACGCTTTCTAGAAGATTTCAACAGGGTCATCCCAGTTCATAGGACGGTTGTGTGTCTTCAGTGTGTGTCCAGTTGCTGTTTGGGTAACAAGACGGCTTTTCCCTGGAGACCCTGCAGACTCTGTGTTTGTTCAGTCTTCCTCCTATTTTCTGTCCTCCCAACACACTAAAACTGGAAGTATACCATGTCATCACACAAGCAATGTACCAGTGTCACAAAATATCTTGCAGACGGACAGTATACATCCCCATGTAGTAGTAAGGACGATATTATTATTTACATTTTTCTATTGGAAGACCAGAGGCACAGTGTTCAAATTACTTGCCCGAGGGTACACAAATCACTTCGCTTTTGTGTTTCAATTATACAATGGTTTAGTGATTGATTCTTTCTTCAGATGGTAGTTGTGAAGAGTGAAGGAAATTAAATCAAGTCTGTGTATAAAGGGTCTGGCATGTGAGTTCTCAATGCACGGTGATTATTGTTAGCACCAATTATTTATGGTAATGAACATGATGTTGGTAAACATGATGGGGAAAATAATAATACCATAAATTAATAATAATAATAAGGTTGAAGTTAGAACACTCCCCCATATACATGGAAATTAGGGCAACAAATTACATCACATTTTGCGTATAAAATGAGTTAGCTTATAAATTGAGAAGTAATGTGCATCCTCATTCATTGCAGGTGGGAGCACACAATGGAATAACTCTTGTCTGCAAGCTGATCCACTTCTCGGGATTAATGTGGTAATTATATCTACACACATTGAAAAAGATACATGTGCGAAGATATTCAATGCAGTACTGTTCCTAAATGAAACACACACAAAATTTGAAATGCCCATCAAGAGCAGAAAAGGAGATTGTTAAATACATTATGATGTGGTCTAACAATGGAATGCGCTAGCTATTGACAAAGAAAGATGTCCATGGTATAATATTGGATCTAAAATAGATGTGTTTGTATGATTTGATGCCACTCGTGAGCCTAGACATTTTGCTACTACGTCTGCTGGTGGACAGCAGATGGATTCTTTACTCATTCTGTTGACATGGACACATTTTGCCCCATGAGAAAGAATTTTAAGGTTTGATGGTGTTTGGGTTGACTCTTCCAAGGCTACAGGCCTCCAGGAGCTGCGGCATCCTCATTTGTTCTCCCTGAGTGGAAACATCAGCTCTCAATTTGGAGATCACCAACAGGACTCACTGTGCAGGAGCCTGAGGTACAAAGATGCAGCGATGTGACACTTTGGAAATGGAAACCAGACACCAGGTCTCAATAGGGTGAGCGAGAGCAGAGCCGGGTGACAGATGGCGGGCCCTCATGATTAAGACAGAAAACCTGAATCGGCAAGGCACGTTCTATCCGGGATGAAAGGCACCAGGTAACCTTGGTCAAATGTCTTTTGAGACAATGGGTAGCACAGTGAGCTTTTATGTAAAGTCTTTCAGAACTTCCCTTTTTCCTGATGAAATCTGGAGAAGAGAAGATGGCCATACTTTTTCAGATTTCCTGTGTTAGGGGGATGGAATGGCTACATAAGAACCTCCCACTCAGGGACCCACAAATAAGAAAACTGCCAACGTATTTAGATCAATGGGGAAGAAAAGAGGTGCAAAGTCTGTAAATTATTCAAAGGAGTTATTGATTCTTGCCTACCACTCCATTTGACTATACACTCCCCCAGCACAGGGAATGTCTCAGTGTTGGTTCATCCTTGATTCCTCAGCACAGGGCCTGACATAAAGGGACTCAAGAAGGATTTTCAGAATGAATGCATGAAGAAACACTGTTTCCTGAATCCAGTCATGGCACAGCCATAATCCCAAGCTCCCTACCCTTCTCACCCCAATGTTTCATACCCTCTCCCTGAGAAAAACAGAGTGGAGACCACTGCAAAGGAAGAAATGAGGCCAACAGCCAGCCCCACAGCTCCGGCTAAGGTCTGGGAGGTTAGGGCAAGGCCTTGTCTTTCATTTCATTCTGGTCTCAGGCCTGGTATCCTAGGACACTGCAAGATGAATCAGGCCTAAACTGCTCAACACCCTCTGCCTCACACCTACCTCCTCTTCCCAAGTGGAATTAGAAGCATACTTGACAATTTCATCACTCTTGTTATGGGACTTCAAATTCATTCATGTTCATATAGAATCGCTGGAGGAAAGAGCTTTCAATGACAATGAGGTGAAAAAATGGACGAAGCTTTGCAGATGAACATCCTCAATAGGAGAGTACCAGCTCCTATGGTTCCATGGTTATTGAGGATGTTTCCCTGAATTGAGTTAAACACTTCTCTAGTGCATTACACTAGGATTCCAGGTGGGTAAAAATGGTCAAGGCAATAAACGTGATCAATATACAGTATCTCAAAGTCAATAGTCTTTCCTGTAGAATTAGTGTGTCTTTGGATTGAATGTCATTTCTCAAGGATATGTCGATGTTTGAGGGAGAAATTCTGGATGTGGCTGGTTACATAAATACTCGTGTTACCTTGTTTAATTTTTTAACACAACCTTATGAGGTCATTGAAATGTAAATATGTCAATGCCAGATGAGGCTGGCATTGTCTACATTGCAAAGCCAATGTAAATTGGGTACTGATTTGGGTCAAGGATTATACATATATATATATACACACACACAAACACACACACACACACACATATATATATATAAACATTCCTATGTACAACTCAAACCCTGTGTCACTTTGGTGAGTGGTGAAGACGGAGAAGCCGCTGTGCTATGAGAAGCTCAACTTGCAGATGCACCTGCCCTGGGGGTTGCTCCAGAGGAAGGGTGTCTCCCTTTGTGAGTTCCTGGGACTCCTGGATATTAAAGCATCATTAGAAAAGATCCCAGCCATGGTGGTGATGATGATGATGATGATGATGGTGATGATGATGGTGATGATAATGACAGGAATAACTAAGTAACTCTTAGGCACCAGAAGCTGTTCTGAGCATTTTACAGGGGCTCCTCATGTCACCTTCACAACAACCCTATGGCAGTGGCTCTCAAACTTTAGCGTGCCTCAGAATCACCTGGAGGCTCCTGAAAACTCTTATACCTGAATCTATCCCCAAGTTTCTGATTCAGTATCTGATCTGGGGTTCTAGAATTTGCTTTCTGACAAGTTCCCAAGGGATGCAGGCGATACTGTCAGACACCCCACACTGAGAACCACTGCCTAGGAGATGAGGGCTCTTCTATGCCCCATTTTATAAGACAGGGTAGTCACGGTAGAGGGGATACAAGATCAAGAGTGGGGTCAGGTTCCTTTCTAAAGTAAAGAAATAACTTAAGTGCACACCAGGCCAGCAGGGCTTAGAAAAGGAAGCTGGGATTTTAGGCCTTCACCTCCTCCCTCCCCAGGCTGCCTCACTTGCTTGGCAAACTGAACTCTGGGAGTCAGAGGACACCAGGAGAACTGGAATGTGAGCCCCCAGGCCATCAAGGTAAAAAGCCCTAAGGCTCCTCAACGCCAGTCTCTACAGTTCAATCAGGTTGAGGCTCCACTAGTGTCATGCTGAAAGCAGGAAAAGACAGGTGAGTCCCTGTTAAAAAATTATTCAGGCTGGGCGTGGTGGCTCACGCCTGTAATCCCAGCATGTTGGGAGGCCGAGGCGGGCGGATCACAAGGTCAACAGATCGAGACCATCCTAGTCAAGATGGTGAAACCCCGTCTCTACTAAAAGTACAAAAATTAGCTGGGCATGGTGGCACATGTCTGCAGTCCCAGCTACTCGGGAGGCTGAGGCAGGAGAATTGCTTGAACCTGGGAGGCAGAGGTTGCAGTGAGCTGAGATCGCACCACTGCACTCTAGCCTGGGCGACAGTGAGACTCCATCTCAAAAAAATATGTATATGTTATTAAATGATACCTGTTACAGAATGATAAGAAATAATTTATTTAGGTCCTTGAGGTAGGTATAGGGACCACAGCAAGAAGTCTTGCAATGAGAAGGAGAGACTGGGCTCAACTCTGAATACAGCATGGGCAAGTAGGAAATTATAGCCAAGGAAAAGGGTGGGGCGGGGGGGGTCAGTGGATGGGAAATGACTATGTGGAAATATCAGGGGTAAGGGAGGATTCTGGCTAAACTCACCTAACAGGATTCTCGCTAAGGACAAGCCAAGTCTATCTGACATCACCTGCAGGATGCGGGAGGCTGAGGACCCTGATCAGATATGGAGAATGGGGATTCTTGCTAAACTGACTTAGCAAGTTTCTTTGCTAAAACTGAAATTTCACAAGGAAGTGCATAGATGAGTCTAGCACAGCATTAGGAAGCCTGACTAAAGTCTGGTCCAACAAAACATTTTCTGTCACCACATAGAATGCATGCTGCAGGGAACAGGCTGGGCCTCAGCATCTTCCTACCCCACCAGCTTCTGGGAGGGCATTTTGCCTTGTGCCTCCTGGGTGTCTCCTTGCTTGATCATGTCTAGGAGACAAAAGACTTGCACCTTATCATCTAGGATAAATTCAGTGTCAGATTTTTAATCCTCAATCAGGTGACAATGCTTCAGTGACAATCTCAGGAATTAAAAAAATGAAGTTCATTCATTCACCAATTCTTTGTGTGTGTGTGGTTTAAGACAACTTATTTTGCTCATGATTTTATGGATTGGAGCCCAGGTACATTTGATAAGATGGAGAAATGAATTCCACCCTTTGAAGACAAGCAGGAGCATCACTCTATGGAAGATCATACAGGCTGGAAGAGATTTCTGCAGCCATCTTTGGAGAATACAATGTGCTACATATGTTATTAAAGATTCTTCATCACTGCAATGACTGAATCGTATTCTAATTAAAAATGTATCACCATGGATTTAATGAATTTCAGTTGCTGGAAACTTTAGAAACAGTATTATAAACATCTTCATGATGAACATCATTCTACAAAAAACTATCTGCACCTCTGAAAATTTTTTATTATGTTAATTAAGGCAGAGCTACTAGATTATAAAGTTAAAACTACTGGATATAAATGGCCAACTTAATTCCCAGCAAAAACCTAATCGAATCTGCTTCATTTAAGAATATTTTACTCTTTGAAAGAAAAATATTCCCATCAACACAGCTTACAAATAAATGTGATTATTTTCATCTATTATTTTTACCAATAGTTTTTTAGATATGAGCAAAATTCCCACTAAAATTTGCATTAGAGTTTAATTAAACCTATAAATGAACATAGGATGTACTGGCCCATCTTAAAATAAGTCTTGTGGTCCAGAAGTCTTCTACTCTGATCTTCTTTTATAATTATTGTGAGAAATGTATACTATTTGTAACTGAATTATTTCTAGCATTTTACACTTCTGTAATTGTTTAAGGAGGAGCTTTTTTCCCCATTATATGCTTAAGTTGACTATTGATGCATAATTGGGAAAGTGTATTTATGTGGGTTCAGACATCTTTCTAAATTCTTTTTTGTTCTAATAGCTTTTAATTGATTCTCTTAGGCTTTCCGGGTAGACAGTCATATTAACAGCAGGTAGTGATTGATACTTTTTTTTTTTCATCAGGTTAGATTGGGGAGAATTGATGGGCTTTTCTTTTTTTTACATTTTGAATTATGATGAATACAGAATTGTTGTACATATTTATGGGGTAAATGTGATTTTTTTCCCAACTTTTATTTTGGATTCAGAAGGTAAATGTGCAGGTTTGTTACCTGGGTATATTGCATGATCCTGACGTCTGGAGTACGAATGATGCAATCACCCAAATACTGAGCATCTTATCCAATAGTTAGTGCTCAGCCTTTGTTACCACCCCCCACACTCCTCTAGGAGTCCCCAGTTTCTATTGTTTCCGTGTTTATGACCACGAGTACACAAAGTTTAGTTCCCATTTGTAAGTGAAAACATGTGGTAATTCCTGTATTAATTCACTTAGGATAATGGCCTCCAACTGCATCCATGTTATTGTAAAGAACATGATCTTTTTTATGGCTGTATAGCATTCCATGATGTATATGTACTATATTATCTGTATCCAGTCCACCATCGATGGGCAACTAGGTTGATTTCATGGCTTTGCTATTGTGAATAGTGCTGCAATGAATGTGTGAATGCATGTGTCTTTTTTGTAGAATGATTTGTTTTCTTTTGGACACATATCCAGTAACAGGATTGCTGGTTCAAGTCGTAGTTCTGTTTTAAGTTCTTTGAGAAATCTCCAAACTGCTTTCCACAGTGGCTGAAATAATTTACAGTCCCACCAAGAGTATATAGGTGTTCCCTTTTCTCCACGGCCTCCCCAGCAGCTGTTATTTTTTTACTTTTTAATAAAAGCCATTCTGACTGGTGGGAGATGGTATCTCTTTGTGGTTTTGAATTGTATTTCTCTGATGATTAGTGATGTTGAGCAGTTTTTCATGTTTTTTGGCCACTTGTATGTATTCTTTTGAGAAGTGTCTGTTCATGTCTTTCACCCATTTTTCATGGGGTCATTTGGTTTTTGCTTGTTGAGTTGTTTAAATTCCTTACAGAGTCAATATTAGACCTTTGTTAGATGTATAGTTTGTGTCATACACCAATTCTAAAAACACACATAAACATTTTTTTTTCCACTTTAAGCTCAGGGGATTAGTGTGCAGGTTTGTTGCATGGGTAAATTTCATGTCACTGAGGCTTGGTGTACAAATGATCCCCTCACTGTGGTAGTAAGTGGAGTACCCAACAGGCTGCCTTCCAATCAAGGTCCCCCTCTCAGTCTTCCCCCACAAGTAGTCCTCAGTGTCATTGTTCCCATCTTTGTGTCCACATGCATTCAATGTTTAGTCCCCACTTATAAGTGAGACCATGTGGTATTGGTAAAACATTCTTTTTAAAAATATTTGAGACCATGAAAAGAAAATAGAACTGAATAATCAAACATCCCCAATTCCTTATATGATCCCTTCAAAACCCCCAACCAGGGGAATCTTCTCAATATAAACTTTGGAACTTTGTTAATCTCTCACTGCACTCTGGAGGTTTATACTTGTTTTTCTTGTGTCTTGTTTTTCTCCCCCTTCCCACGCTCGGCTCTGCAGCAATGGCTGCCTCTCTGTCTAGGTCTCTGTCTTATCTCATTGTCCTCAAATCAGACATGCAGCTATGGTCCCAAGCAATTCCAATTTCCCCCTCAAATCCACAGGATACACCGCAGACCCAGTTTCTACTGTCGAGAACTAACCCCATTTCATTTTGGTGAGTCCATCCAATACCTCCACTTGCCCTGTGTTTCTCCAACCAGATCCCTGGCCTCTTCCACAGTCCTTAGGTAGATGCTTAAATATTTTTATTCTACCATGGTGGCTCTAGTTTCTCAGGGGGCAGTACGGTGGCTTTTTAGGATTGGTCTAATCAGATCCTCATTTCTTTTCCCTTCCTAGGTTTTGAAACATGAATCCTTCACTTCTCCTGGCTGACTTTTGCCTGAGATTAGCCTCAGCTACTCTAACAGCTTAGATACACAGTGGAACCAGTGGAAGGCAAAGCACAAGAGATTATATGGCATGGTTGGTGGCACCTGAAACCATCCAAAGGGATTCCTGAGAGAATGGTCCTTGATGTTGGGAGATTATAGCCAGAGAGTAGCTACTAGAGGCCAGCTCTTACCAATAACCTAATGCAATAACCTAATGGCACCGATTATGAGCATGATATGGGCATACCCTCCTGTCGTTTCTTGGCTTGGAGAACAGCTCCCAGAGGCATCAAGCCTTCCCTGGCCATAGTTTCTTTTCCATGTCTGTCTGCAGATTCACTTGGTGAGCATGAGTTGCATTTTAGGTAGAAATAAAGAGCCACAGTTACATGTTTGCCTCTACAGTGAAGAAGGATGGAGGAGAGCAGTGTGGGAGAAGAACATGAAGATGACTGAGCAGTACAATCAGGAATACAGCCAAGGGAAACAACTTCACAATGGCCATGAGCACCTTTGGAGACATGGTGAGTGTGCTGTGGACTGCTGTGTGAACTCTGTGCTTCCTCTCCTCGGTTCTTTACTAAAATAATCTCTTACTTTTCAATATTTTATTTCCTTTTCCTTGAAGACCAGTGAAGAATTCAGGCAGGTGGTGAATGGCTTCCAATACCAGAAGCACACGAAGGGGAAAGTGTTCCAGGAACCTCTGTTTCATGATATCCCCAAATCTGTGGATTGGAGAGAGAAAGGCTATGTGACTCCTGTGAAGGATCAGGTGAGACAGTGTCAGATTCAGACCTCCCATCTCGCCAGGAAAGCCAAGAGGTGATCGACCTCTTTGCTTTAGTGGCGTGTAGAACAACTTGCTGTTCATAGTATTCAGATATATGAGCTGTTGTCAAAGTTTTGCTGTTTGCTTTGTGAATGACAGCTTTTTTCTTCTTTTTTTTCCGGGTAAGTGTGCATCTTCTTATGCTTTTAGTACAGCTGGGGCTCTGGAAGGACAGGTGTTTGGAAAACTGAGAAACTAGTTTTACTGAGTGTGCAGACCTGGTGGACTGCTCTAGGTTTCAAGGCAATGTTGGCTGCATTTTTGGAGAACCATTATTTTGCTTCCAGTATGTTGCCGACAATGGAGGCCTGGACTCTGAGGAATCCTATCCATATGAAAGAAAGGTCAGTGGAGTTCTTTATCTTGCTGTCATTCCAGCTCTGCTTTTGGAAAGTGGAGCACTTTCAGAGATAACAGACACTTTTTTCAGAACTCACATTTGAGATGGTAGAATCTATATCTGCAGACTGTCAGTGTTGTCATTACAAATTATTAGCCTTTGCACAGTTCTATGATTATGTGGTTAACATACAGCTGTTCTTGCTATATGTCAGCAAGAACATATAACATAGAGAATAGCCAAACATAGTAACATTGGGAATATACAAACCATTTTACATATAATACACATTTCTCCATTGTGAAAAAATTTCTTGTGGATCATAAGCCTAAGGGTCTCGTTCAAGAGACTTGAGCTAATGTTTAGTTTCAAGTCAACTAACAGCACTTCATTTCCTGGGAAATCCTAAGCTGCAAAGTGCCGAGCATTGTGGTTCTAACTCATGTTGTCCAGAGGGAAGATGGTGGTAATCAAGGCTCTTCCCCCCTTACTTTTAAAAGGAAAAAGCCTGTAGGTACAATCCTGAGTATTCTGCTACTAATGACACTGGGTACATGCAAATACTCCATATGGAAGAGAAGGCCCTAATGAAGGCTGTGGCAACTGTGGGACCCATCTCTGCTGTTGTTTACGGATTTCTTGATTTCTTCTGGTCCTATAAAAAAAGAAGGTAAGAGTTTTTCTTTGTAGATGTTGAGGAAGAAAAATTGAAAACCACATGACATACAAGCAGAATGGACTATTTGGTACAAAACATTCAATGTATATATTTGGGTTCGTAGATTTCACAGTTTATTTTATACATGCAATCTTTCTTTCTTTCTTTCTTTCTTTCTTTCTTTCTTTCTTTCTTTCTTTCTCTCTCTCTCTCTCTCTCCTTTTCTTTCCTTTCTTTCTCTCCTTTCCTTCCTTCCTTCCTTCCTTCCTTCCTTCCTTCCTTCCTTCCTTCCTTCCTTCCTTCCTTCTTTCTTTCTTTCTTTCTCTCTCTCTCTCTCTCTCTCTCTCTCTCTCTCTCTTTCTTTCTTTCTTTCTTTCTTTCTTTCTTTCTTTCTTTCTTTTTTGAGATGAAGTCTCGCTCTCGTCTCCCAGGCTGGAGTACAATGGCGCAATCTCAGCTCACTGCAACCTCCGCCTCCTGGGTTCAAGCAATTCTCCTGCTTCAGCCTCCTGAGTAGCTGGGATTGCAGGTGCCCACACCCGGCTAAGTACTTGCATTCATGAGGTTATGCTTAATGTGCCCATGAATGTACATACTTCATAACTCTTTATAAATTGTTACTTATGGCTTGGCGTAGTGGCTCACACCTGTAATCTCAGAGCTTTGGAGACAGAAAGGCTTTGTGACTCGTGACTCCTGTGAAGGATCAGGTAAGATAGTGTCAGATTCAGATCTCCCATCTCCCCAGGAAAGCCAAGAGGTGATTGACCTCTTTGCTTTAGTGGTGTGTAGAACAACTTGCAGTTCATAGTATCCAGATATATGAACTGTTGTCAAAGATTTACTGTTTGTGGGTGGATCACTTGAGGTCAGGAGTTCAAGACCAGCCTCGCCAACATGGCGAAGCCCCATCTCTACTAAAAATACAAAACTTAGCCAGGTGTGGTGGCAGGTGCCTGTAATCCCAGCTACTCAGGAGTCTGAGACAGGAGAATCACTTGAACCCAGGAGGCAGAGGTTGCAGTGAGCCGAGATCGAGTAACTGTACTCCAGCTTGGGTGACAGAGTGAGACTCCATCTCAAAACAAAACAAAACAAAATCATAATTCGTACGTTTAAAGGCTTTTTTCATGTTTATGCTTAAGTCTTTATTGGGCATCTCCTATGAGATGGTGCTGTGCTGGCCTTGAGGACATACAAATGAAGCATATTCTCACGGCTTCTTCCTCTGGAGCTCCTATTTCCACGTAAACAAGCAAATCAAAACCTGGCACAAATCCACGGGCAAGTGCAGCACTGCGCAGGCTCTAAAGGGAGCCGGGGACAGTCAGGGCACACACTAGGAAGGTGCTTCCCTCTAGGGGTCAGGGCCGGTCTAAGCAAGTAGCATCTGATCTCGATTTCAATAGTCCATAGCTGTCATGTGTTGGACAGGGCATGAGGGGGCAGTTTCTCTTTGTGCAGTATTATTTCAATTTTTAAGTAACGAGCATTTATTATTTTCATGAGATAACAGATTCAGAAAGTATGTAGTTCAAGAAAAAAGTTAAAGAATTGATAGAAGAGAAGAAGGAGGAGGAAGAGGGGGAGAAACAGAGGGTCCTCAGATAACTCGATAAAGGCGAGTCTCTCATTTGGGGACTGATGTTCCTGAGATCTGTGTGGACGCTGCTCAGCGGGTCCATCACACAGCACAGGCCTGAGGAAGCACCACTGCCCAGCTGGACACCAGGGCACTCCACGCTCATCTCAGTCACACAGAACCTCTCTGAGGATGGTGGCTGTTGGCTCCAACTTACCATTCCCAGCCAAGAGAAACAGGGAGGGGGCTTTGCTAAGGGCTAAAGGAGGGATGGACAATGAGGAGATAAACTAGGACAGTGTTGTGATGACACTGCTTTGGTGAGGATGCAGAGTAGTGACTCTGCTCAGAACTCCAGAACACTTGCTCCCTTCCACTGCCCCGCTCCCCACAACCACGCACACTCCCCTCACCCCAACCCTGGGCAGTATGTTGAGCTCTGAACAGATGTGCTCTTTTCCTGATGCTTTATATTCTTTCCTCTTCAGTCACATTCAAGAGCAGCACAAACTGCAAATCACCGAGCACTCAGGGGTGTCCAATATAGGTAAAAAACAAGACCAAATTCTTGGCTTTGTGTCTGTAATTCTGAAAAAAGATTCCAGCAGCGACTTCCTGTTTCCATTACAGCATGGAAGGAGTTTGGAAGTTGTAACTATCTACTAACAAATAAAAACCCGAATAAACTTTAAAATCAACAACTCTTCTTAGATCCCTAAGACAAGTGAAGTCATGAAGCAGACCACTGCCCTAATTCCTGGAGAGAGAAAGGAAAACCGAGAATCGCAACTCACAGGAGTGGAGACCGTGACCAGAGGCCTCTGCAGGAACAAGTGCCTAGTAACAAAAACCAAGCTGTAACTGACAAATTGCCAGAGGCAGGGTGTGGACAAATCGCAGCATTAAAACTCAGCCCTGGGTTCGGTCCTGGCTTCGGTCCTGGCTTCGGTCCTGGGAGTGCCCTCGGGTTGCATAGCTTCAGTAGCTCCACCAGGCTCTCAAAGTGAAAACCTGAGAATTCCCTTATGATTCCTGCTGGGGACGGAAAAAGTAACAATTTTGGAATCCGCCAGAGCGTTCTGTTCTTCTCAATAAGGCCTACACTCAAGAGACACTGTTTCACCAAACTCTAACCTATTTGGGTTTTATCAAAGCTTAACCGACCTGAGCGGGGAAATACCCAACTCCAGCCTGCTTTAGCCTTCCAGGTGGAGAAGGGTAGCACCCAACAACAGCCCACTTTGGCCACCCTCTTCTGTCTAAGGAGGGAAAAACTGAGAGGCACTTGTAAATTCCATAGTGCAGGGACACAGACTTGTTAAAAAACTGCAACTCGCAGGACTAAGGAGTGCTTCTCCTCCCTTTAAACCACACCACCACTTTCCTAAAGGGTCATTTATCAGAGCTCCTTTCACTGTACCTCAAGTTCCTCTTTCAAAAGAAAATTACAAGGCATTCTAAAAGGCCAAAAGTGAGGTAGGAAAGTAGGGTCTGGGGGCAGAAAACATAAGGCCGATTCACACTTCAGCTGTGTCAGGAAATATCCTCTCCATAGGGTACAGATCAAGTAAATGACTTTGTAACTTTACTTCATCCTCTCCATTTGCACAGGGCATATGCCAAGTAACCAATGGAATCCTCTAGGGGGTATTTAAACTCCCCAAAATCTGTAACAGGGCCTTTGAGCCAGTATGCTTAGGCCTGCTCCCACACTGTGGAGTGTACTATTATTTTCAATAGAACCCTTCATTCCTTCCTTGCTTCGTTTGTGGGTTTTGTCCAATTCTTTGTTGAAGACACCAAGAACCTGGACATCCTCCACCATTAACAAAAGCACAACTTGAAGAGACAGAACAAGCCTCAGAACAAGAATCAGATATGTCATGGGTGTCAGAACGATCAAACCAGGAACTTAAAATAGCTATGATTACTATGCTAAGGGTTAATGGAAAAATTAACAAGTGAGAACACATGGAGAATGTAAAAAGAAAGATGAAAATTCTAAGAAAGAATGAAAAAGAAATAGCCTCTCAAATTGTAGGGTAAATTTGTTCTCTGAAGCTGCCTTATCTGCCTAAAGTCTGGACCTACCAAAGAGGAAAATAATTACCTCTGTTTCCCTCTCCGAGCTTTCATTAACTGAGCTCATGTTAAGAGGAAAGAAACTGAAGTCTGTCGACAAACCTGGACGGAGTTTTGTCACAAACCACTGTCTGCCCTGCGGGCCCAACAGACTTTGTCCCAGACCACTGTATGTTCTTGAAGCCCATTGAACTCTCTCTGGCCATCATTTATTGCCCCTCCGCAGAAATCCTCTTCTGTCCCCTCCCGTAACCTGTTTTTCCAGGATCCAGGCCCTGACTTTGTAACCTCAAGAGAGCATATAAGCTTCTGCATCCCACTGGGGAGTTGCGTCTTCATTCTGAAGTCTCCACGTATACATGTTAAACAAATTTGAATGCCTTTTCTCTAATTAATTAATCTAATTAATTAAAGTAATGAATGCCTTGTGTGAGTTGACTTTTTAGTGAAGATTCGGAGGGTGAAGGAAAAGTTTTACCTTTACTCCTACACTGGTATTATTCATCTTAAAGATGTTTTGGAAGATTAGTGTGCCCCGGTATCACTGAAACACCCTTGTTGGGATAATATTGTAAGATATGTCACTGAAGATTTTAGATAGAATGGTCAGAAAACACAGGAAAGTAACAGGGCATGTGACAAGCCCTTGAGACCTGGCGGGGGGCGAGGGGGGACGTGGAGGCGTGGGGAGGCGGGGGTGGTGGGGTGGTGGAGGGGGTTGGGGGGGCGCTGTTCACCCGAGTTCTTAAAGCAGAGATGGACAGATTAGGGATGCAGGGCCGTAAGCATGACCTGGAGCCACATCAACACAGCCTGTGGTGAGCACTCTTCTATGCTTTGATGTGGGATTAGGGAACTTCTGTACTTCTGTGCCCTTGGGGTTTCTCAGTCAAACCAGTTCCCATGATCATTGCTTACTCTCTTGTTGTTTCCGTGTGTTGAGCTCCATATATATGGGGAAACACGGAAATAGGTCAATGGTGGGCATAATCTCTGGCTAAAATGTAAGCTTGCCAACCAGTGGCCCATCTAGGAAACTTTTGTTCTTCCCCTTCTTCTCTTGCATATCCTCAGAAACATAATAAGCACTTCAAAAATCACTTTCTTGGACTGACCACTGTCGTTATTCCTGGTAAACTGTGTGTGGAACAGACATGAGTGAACGTTTGCCCTCAAACTCCAGTCTCTATGTCCTCACCTGCTCGTAATTTGATGAAAAAGTCATTGATTTGTTATACAAATGCAGACTCTGTAAATGTTTACCAGATAGAGCAATTAACCCACCAGCTCTCTGGTTATAACCCATAATGTTCCCCATTCCCTCCACCTTGCCCTAGAACACTAAGCCTGCCCTTGCGGTGCCTTGGTTTCCTCCCATTAGTGCTTCCAATGAGTAACTTGCTCGTGGCTGTTTTCAAAGATTCGCAGAGGACCTTACCCTTTGTCCTTCCGGCAGTTTTATCTGTTACTTCTCAATACTTTTTACGTAAAAAAATAAATAAATAAAACAAGTAAGCATTATAAAAAACAAAAATATAGATAAACAAGAAAAACAGGTGGGGGTGAACCCCCAAGGACTCACCCAAAATCTCACTGTACCTGTTTTTGGCTTCTTGAAACCAGCGGTCAGCTGGGAATACACTGCTCACTTACGTGCCAAGCACCGCATTCGCCTCGTCATGTATTATGGCATTTGATCATCAGGATAACCCTCATCCCCATTTTACAGATGAGTACACTGAGGTTAGAGAGGTTACGGAGCTTGCCCAAGGGCACAGGGCTAGTCAGTGAGGAAGCCAGGATTCGATCTCAGGAGGTGGAACTCCGGACAAACCGGAGTGCAGTGCTGCAGGGGTGTATGGAACCCTGGTACTGAGGGCTGGTAGTCACTAGGATTTTGCAGGAGCACTGCAGGGAATGATTTATGCTAAACATGACCTTCTCCACAGTTCACAGGAGCAGCAACCAAGACACCACACCCCTCCCAAGGGACCCAGATGGGAGGTCATTCCCCAACACACAGTTCCCAACTCTCACCTGCTTCCATTCAAAACTTCCTCAAAAGCACTTCCTGTTTTCTGTGACTCTCCATTGAGTTTTACCCAATGAATGAGAGCCCCTTTAAATGATTAGGCCCAGAAAGGCATTTAAAATGTAATAGCGGTCATGTCCCACTCCCCCTTAAGCCAAATAATTATCTCTTGAAGACACTTGCTCTGCAGGCTCTAGATTAACTGATGCCAAGTAGCCATAAAACACCACACGCTCTATAGTTCCACAATGTGTAGCCAGTCGCTAACCAATGTTACTTCTGTAAACCAATGAGAATTCCTGATGAACAACTTTTGAAATTGCTCCCTCTCCTGATTAAACCTTTTGTTTTTCTTTAAAAACTCAGGCCTCTCTTTTGTTCTCTTGCACACTCCCCAAAGAAACTTGGAAGTGAGATCCTGGCTGGAGTCCTCAATCTTTCTTTAACTAGATTCTGGCTTTTCGAGTATTTCAGGTTGGTAGGAACCACCAGCCACCCCTTTCTCTAGCAGAAGATTTCCCCACATCTGAGTTATTTCACCTGGAGCAGGTGCTGGAGCAGATGGGATGGAAGGGAGAGTAGGGTATCAGATTCTGACCCCTGCCCTACACCTGTAGACCTGTGGTGTATATAATACAAGGGGAGTGATGCATTTTTAAAAAATCTTTTTTGTGTTCTTTTTACAGGGACACTTCCCCTCTATCACCAGGGGTATCATTATCTCACAGATTATGGATTTTAACAACAGGAATGCAAAGAAAAAAGAGAATCGGTGTTCAGCCTTAGATCTCCCGAACAGAATTTCTGACTTGACAATGGTCCAGAAAGTGAAGACTGAAGAGAGAGGAAAAGATTTTCTAAATTGCAGGACCCAATCTAAAAAGCTACTGTATGAACCTAGAGCAGTGGTCCCCAACCTTTTTGGCACCAGGGACTGGTTTTGTGGAAGATGTTTTTTCCCCAGACTGGGGGGATGGTTTCAGGATGAAACTGTTCCACCTCAGATCATCAGGCATTACTGAGATTCTCCTAAGGAATGCAAAACCTAGATCCCTCCAATGCGCAGTTCACAATAGGGTTCATACTCCTATGAGAATCTAATGCTGCAGCTGGTGTGACAAGAGGTGGAGCTAAGGCGGTCATGCTTGTCCGCCACGCACCTCCTGCTGCGTGGCCCTGTTCCTAACAGACCATGGACCAGTAGGGGTCCACGGCCTGAGGGTTGGGGACCTTTGACCTAGAGGACAATGTCATCAAGGAATTAATTGTCCATGGCTTGGTGGAGTTGGAGGAAGAAAGCAGTGTCTTCCACAATCACCTGTAAAATGGGGCATAGAAGAGCCCTCATCTCCTAGGGCAGTGGTTCTCCAAGGTGGTTCTCTGACCAGTAGCACCTGCACTATTTTGGAATTTGTTTGAAAAGCAAATTATGGAACCCTGTCTCAGACCTACTGAATGAAAAACTCACAGAATGGGCCCTGCAATCTGAGTCTTCAGGAACCTCCGGTGATTCTATTATAGCTTTTCTATTGTTATAATTTTTAATTTTTATTTCTACTTTTTAAGCTTTTTTGTTACAAACTGAGACACAAATGCACATTAGCCTGGGCTTATACAGGGGTAGGGTCATCCGTATTACCGTCTTCCACCTGCACATCTTATTGAACTGAAGGGCTTCAGGGGCAGTAACATGCAGGGAGCTGTCATCTCCTGTGATAATAATGCCTTCTTCTGGAATCCCTCCTGAAGGAACTGCCTCAGGTGGTTTTATATCTAAAATTTTCTTTTTACAGGCAGGCGTACACTCTAAAATAAGAATAAAAAGTTTAGTACAGTAAATACGTAAACCAATAGCACAGTTGTGCATTATCATTATCAAGTATTATATAATGTACACAATTGTATGTGCTAGACTTTTCTATGACTGGCAGCACAGTAGGTTTGTTTACACCAGCATCACCACAAATACGTAAGCAGCACTAAACGTTTCCACAGGTACGATGCCAGTAGGTGATAGGCAGTTTTCAGCTTCATTATAATCTTATGTGACCACCATTGGCTATGATATATGTGGTCTGTCCTTGACTGACATGTCATTATGCAGTTCATGCCTGTATATAGCATGATTTTGTTGAGCTATACTTTACATAACGTAAAACTCATCATCTTAAAGTATTTGGTGGTTTTTAGTGTATTCATTATCTTAAGCAACTATTACCACATCTAACTCCAGAACATTTTCCTCACCCCAAAAATAAGTCCTGTATTTATTAGTCAGTGTCTGAGTCTGTTTTCTGTTGCTTACAGCAGAATATCTGACACAGGGTTATTTCTAATGAAACAAAATGTATTTCTTACAGCTCGGGAGACTGGAAAGTCCAAGGTCACAAGAGGTGCATCTGGTGAGAGCCTTCTTGCTGGTGGGGACTCTCTGCAGAGTCCCGAGGTGGCACAGGTCATCGCATGGTGAAGGGGCTGAGTATGCTAACATGCTAGCTCAGGTCTGTCTTTCTCTTCTTATTAACATACCAGTTTCATTCCCATGATAACCCATTAATCTATTAACCCATGAATGGATTAATCCATTCTTGAGGACAGAGCCCTCATGATCCTATCATCCCTAAAATGGCCCATCTTTCAGTGCTGCCATATGGGGGATTAAATTTCAACATGAATTTAGGAGAAAAAATTCAAACCATAACCCACAGTTAGTTCCAATTCCCTCTACCTTCATTTGCATAATCTATTTTCTGCTTCTATAGATTTCTCTATTCTGGGCCTTTCACGTAAACAGAATCATAAAATATGGGATCTTTTGTGTCTGGCTGCTTTAATGTAGCATCATGTTTTCAGGGCTTGTTCATATTATAACATGTATCAGTACTTCATTCCTGGCTGAAAATACTGCATGGCATGAATACACTGTATGTATTCCATTGTATGAATATTAATCCATTCATCAATTGATGAACATTTTATTGCTTTCACTTTTCTGGCTATAATGAATAATGTGCTAGGAACACCTGTGCATACATTTTGCATTAACATATGCTTATCAATTCTTTGGGTATAGTCATAGGAGGGGAATTGGTATATGTGTAACTTTTGAAAATGTACATTTCTTTCTATTCTGCCTCTATCTGGTACAAGATAGAACTGAAGAGGATATAAAGCAGCAAGGTGCAATTTGAAATCAGAATGGCAACAATGGAAGAAAATGGTCTTGGTTCAACCCAATGCTCACCTGAAATCACTTTTATTAAGGATGATCAACTGGAACAAAATTGTATGTTAGTCTTCTCATGATAATTTCAAGTGTGTTTTGATTTAAGACTTTCTTTATGAAAGTCTTCAAAAATCCTACCCTTAATACGTGGAATTTTCTCTGGAGTCTGAAAATTCCCCAAATCCTTGGAGACTTGATGGTTGTTCACTGGTCAAGGGCTCTATAAAAGTTTTCTGGGGAGGTTGACTCAGTGGTCAACAAAGGCCCTTGCAAATCTTCAGTCTGATTCTGGGATCCCCAAGGAGACCTGGAGCCTTTCTCAACATCTTTTGATTGGAAAGAGCATGTGCTTCATCCTCTGTTGCAACAGAAATAGCCATTGTGAAGCTCCATGGTGAGGTGCAATGAGTTTATTCGACCATGTGTGGGCTGGATAGGCTCAGATTTACAGGTATGTTTGAGCTCTGTTTCATCTCAAATGTACAGATCTAACAGGTGACTGGATCAGTTGTACTCTTCATCTTCCTTGTATTCTGGGAAGCATGAAGTGCAGTGTCGTCTTATCGAAGGTGTTCTGCACATGCTAAGTGGTGGGGACGAGGATCACAATGAAGACAACTGGCCCCATGACATGAGGAATCATCTGGCTGGAGAGGCCCAGATGTAGCAGTTATGGGATGTTACTTCACCAAACAGGTGATGTTTCACACCTCAGGGTAACAGAACATTTTGCCTGTCAGTGCCTAGCCACTGTTTACAATCAGAGCCAAAAAGGCTTCTCTGAAGCGGAAGAAACTTTTGGGAAACATGGCCCCTGTAGGCAGACACTTCATGTTAGAGACACAGCTGCTTGCCTTGGTTTAGGTTGCTACCAAAACTCCCTCCATGTTGGTAATCAAAGCAAAACAGACATGGAGCCAGAGCCTGAATCAGATCATAAAACAAACAAACTAATTCACAAGAGTCTTAGCACTTCAGTGGTGTTGTTCCCACCCTCCTGTGGAAAGGTCTGGACATTTTAACATAAACTGGCTGTGGAGTAGGCAAGAGTGCTGGTTAGCTTTTCATTGATTGATACGGCATTGCTGACATTTGACTACTTTTCACCTTCAAAATAGCCATTTCAAGTCATTCAGTGTAATACTAGGTTTAAGTTTCGTTTTACTCCAAATGTGTCTATATGCACATAGATAAATGCTAAAACAAAAATAAGCAAATTCCTAATATTTGCTTCCTGGAAAACTCATCATTACTCTTTTGTAACCTTTCATTTTCAGTCTAGGTGAGGAAAAAATGAGCACTTTATGAGCTTTCTGAAAATTAAGATTTATTTTGAAATTTCAACATTAACATAAAAGGCTAACTTAAAACAAGAAAAAAATTAGTTAAAAATTAGAATGTTGGACATAAGGGATTTTTTTTTTCCATAGAAGCCAAAATCTGACACTTACATATATTTCCCTGGGCAACCAGACTCTACTGTTTCAGATCAGGGTGTAAATCTGCTCCATGGATAGGTGCACCATTGTGACTACCTTTTGGAATCTGATTTTTTTTTTTTTTTTTTTTTTTTTTAGGTAAGGAGTGTACCCTTCAGTTAGCAAGGGTACACTCACTGCCTCTCCAGACTCCTGTCAGCATTCATGGGCACTTTCCTGCAGCCCCTAGCCCCCCACCACCACCATTTCCATTTTCCACCTCTGTCTTAGATGACATTGATGTCTCATGGCTCCTCCTGTGATGTGATGAAATCTTCTGAGTCAAGGACTGAGGAGGGGAAGCCATGCTCCCTCCATGGAGTCCAGCTAGGGCCTTCTTTGTTCTCAGATGTGAGCGTCAAGAGAGGCACACCAGGAGCAGAAGCTGAGCCCTCTTAGGGCCCATGAGATGCAAGGCAAGTCAAGATCTCTTTCTATCTCAAACCGTTGACTTTTTCAGAAGTGTAGAAATTGCTCATATTTAGGGTTGGTGAGAGTGTGCGGGAATGGGTCCTCTTGTTTACTGTTATAAAGGGATGCGATATTCTTGTCTTTGGACTTGGAATTGCTCATTATTTTTAAGGGAAACATTCCCAGCCCTAGCAAATCCATTTCCATCTCATAAAAATAGTCATAGAAGTATAAATATTAAACACATCACATATTTACAGATTTTTAAATAAATCCAAGTGTTTATCAATAGGGAACATTTAATTATGATTCATCAGTATAAACATGGAAATGTATCCTTCATATACCACTGAGAGCAAAAAGTAAATTCCAGAACAATGTGCATAGTATGATCCCATTAAAAGCCAAAATAGAATAAAATAACTATGTCTATGTATTTTAATAGATGAACATAGGTTTATACACAGAGAAAGCCCAGAGGCATATGTATTAAAATAGTAACCATTATCTTTGCAATGGGAAGGAATGGGAACAGTGTTGGAAACACTGATTTTTACTTTATGTTTTATTTTGTGAATCAGTTTTTTATTTGAGCAAAAATTTTTTATAATAGAAAATAAAGTCACATAATTTAAACCCCCATCTCCCAAATACAGGAAGGTGGACAGTAAAAACTTTTTATCCACTTCAGTTCCCAGCCCACCCATACAACATCTATTGTTAGGTTTTTTTTATTATTTGTGTGTGTGTGAGAGAGAGAGACGTGGAGGCTCGCTCTTGTTGCCCAGGTTGGAGTGCAATGGAGTGATCTCGGTTCACTGCAACCTCCGCCTTCGGGGCTCAAGTGATTCTTCTGCCTCAGCCTCCTGAGTAGCTGGGATTACAGTGTGCGCCACCACACCTGGCTAATTTTTTGTATTTTTTGTATTTGTAATTTAGTAAAAATTTGTATTTTTAGTATTTTGTATTTTGTATTTTTAGTACAGACGGGGTTTCACCATGTTGGCCAGGTTGGTCTCAAACTCCTGACCTCAGATGATCTGCCCACCTTGGCCTCTCAAAGTGCTGGGATCTATGATTAGCTTCTTAGTGTCCTTCTAGAATTTATTTATGCACCTGAGGACAAATACATATATGCTTTCTTGTTCTCTCTTTTTCTTTTCCACAAAAAGTAGAACATTGTTTGCTGGCTGACATTTTAATTTTTCCTTCATATATGTTACTGTTTTTTTGTTTGGAAAATTTGTTTTACAGTGGTCTCTATTTCTTTAAAATTAAAATAAATGAGAAGTGTTGGATCTTAGGTGGGCAAGAGTTGCAGCTGTAGGGAGAGGTTACTCCACTTTCACAAATGTGATGGGGCCACATCCAGCAGTTGGGAAGCCAAGCAACATTTCAAAATTTGAAACAAAAATAGTTATTCAAGCTGAGAAGGACATATCAGTAGATAATGAATTTGCCCTCTGTGTATTGATTTTGCCCTACTTAGAAACATCATTCCCCACCTCCAGGCAGCTGGTCCTGCCTCATTTTCCTGAGACAGCTCTCTCTTCACATCTGCCCTTAATCACCGCAGGCACCCACAGC
The DNA here is from genome assembly GCF_047675955.1 of Chlorocebus sabaeus. Classification (NCBI taxonomy): domain Eukaryota; kingdom Metazoa; phylum Chordata; class Mammalia; order Primates; family Cercopithecidae; genus Chlorocebus; species Chlorocebus sabaeus. Next base: position 10,162,553 of record NC_132915.1, on the reverse strand, counting down.
ACAGGGACAGGGCAGGGGAGGATGTGGCAGAGGCAGCGTTGGGAGGGACCAGCCATTCCTTGGTTTCCAGCTGTGGGGTCTCGGGCAGGTTGCACACCTCCCCTTAGCCTGTTTCATCCCTCAGGAAATGGGGATAACATTTCCTCACAGGATCGTTGTGAAGAATAAATGAGATACGTAAACATTTGCATGTAGTAGGGCTAACTTTTTTTTTTTTTTTTGAGACGGAGTCTCACTCTGTCACCACCCAGGCTGGAGTGTGGTGGTGCGATCTCAGTTCACTGCAACCTCTGCCTCCCAGGTTCAAGTGATTCTCCTGCCTCCGCCTCCTGAGTAGCTGGGACTACAGGTGCGCCACCACACCCAGCTAATTTTTATATTTTCACCATGCCCAGCTAATCTTTGTATTTTCAGTAGAGACGGGTTTCACCATGTTGCCCAGGATGGTCTCCCTCTTCTGACCTCGTGATCCACCTGCCTCAGTCTCCCAAAGTGCTGAGATTACAGTCGTGAGCCACCGCACCTGGCCAGTAGGGCTAATCTTATACCACTTTATTATGGGGTCAAAGACAGAATCTTTCCAGAGGTCTTGGTTATTTAAGAAAATATTTACTCAAGGATTTGATGCGCAGGTAACCTCACTTATTTCTTTCTTCCCGTGAGCCAGGTTACCAAATTGTTGAAATTAATTATAATGTTATTGTGGTGGGTAAGCAAATATGTTAAAAGCAAAGATACAGTTCCTTATATTATTGGATTATGCTCCCAAACTTATCAAATTATGTATACATGTCTTGAGACTGTTTCAATAAGACCTAAAATATAACCCATTGTATTCTGTGCTTGACCTGTCATAATAGAGATATAGGGAATGCAAATTTGTACACACATCATGGAAAAACAGTGTGGAAGTTCCTCAAAAAATAGAACTACTGAATGATGCAGAGGTCCCAGAACTGGGTCTATCTCCAAAGGAATGAAAACCAGTACATGGAAAAGCTATCTTCACTCAGGTTCACTGCGCCCTCTTCACAATAGCCAGGATATGGAGTCAACCTAAGTGTTCATGAACAGACGAACGGATGAAGAAAAGGTGACATATATACAACATGGAATACTATTAAGACTGAAAAAAGAAGAAAATCCTATCACTTGTGTGAAATGGGTGGACCTGGAGGACATTGTGTTCAGGGAAACATGTCAGACACAGAGAGACAAATAGTGCATGATCTACCTACATGTAAAATCTAAAAAAGCTGAATTCACAGAAGTAGAGAGTAGGATAGTGTGTGCATGGGACTTGTGAGGGGATCATTAAGAAGGTATTGGTCAAAAGACGTGACATTTAAGATAGATGGGAGGAATTAAAAAAGCAAATATGAGTGGCCACACAGTCATCATTCAGTAGAGAATGTTGAGGTCGTTTTGTGAAAAGATCACATCGCATTGGAGGTATTGATAGGGCTCTCTGGGAGAAGCAGTCCTCCACAGGAAGAATCACGTGGTGTTTGTGAGGTTCGAGCTTCTCACCCCAGTGGTGCTTTGGGAGCTGCAATACCCTCTCAGGATCCTGGGTGCTGGTTGGTGCCATTCAGTGTCCTGAAGAAATGATTTCCTCAAAGGGAAATGAGCTCGTTTTCCAGAGTGAAAGTTCCTCCCTGGACACTGGGATCTGCAGTGTCTTTGAGTGACTAAAGGTCTTTCTAGAAGCCTTTGACTCCCTGGGTAGCGTGGAGTGGGGAGTGCCCGCAGGATGTAGGGCCTCTCCAACATCATCCCAGAATCAACCTGTGTTTCCCAGGCTCATTCCCAAGTAGGTGAGGAAGGCCAGGTGGGGATGGGTGCAGGTTCTCGGGGCTTCCTTCCAGTGCGAGAATCAGGGCACAACTTTATGACCCCTCTAAGCTTTAGTTTTCTTATTCTGTGAGGAGGAATGAGAAGAAACTGGTTCTGACTCATAAAACCTGCTGATGCTACACTGACAGGGTCTCAGTAAATAGACATGGATATAAAGATGAATGGTGCCTGATGCTGCCTTGGAGTGTATGAGGAGCAGGGAACCACGTGGTGTGGTGCTGATGTCTGCCTATGACTGAGCCATGCTTCCCTCTCGGATGCAAATCCCTGCAGGGCTGGGAGGGTAAACAACATTCTCTCATGAGTGTTGTTTTTAAGGCCCAAAGAGAAGGCTGATTTGGCCTCAAGAGTGAGGTTGGCTGCCCTCCTCCACCTAACAGGATATGAGTTGAGGGTAGTTGAAATGATTCTAAATAACAGTGAGGTGATTATTCTTCACTCTTTGCTTCCCTTCTCTGAAAACTTTCTTCCTAACATGCTCAGTACTCACTTCCTGACGACTGGTATCTACATTTGCCTTGGTCCTAGCTTTTCAGATTGTAGAATCCAGATATGTTGCTTGGAATAGTTCATAGTTTCCACTAGGTCTGAGGCCTCATTGAGTCCTAGAGGATTTCCTTAAAGGAAACTGTGAGAAAAACTATTGAGATGGCTTTTCCTTCCCAAACATAGAGAGAGAGAGAGAGAGAGAGAGAAAGAGAGAGTTGCTGCTTTGTCCAACAGCAACTGCTTGATGAAGAGCCTCAAGATCTGACTTGGGCCTCCCAGCTCTCAGGAACCCATTCTCCACTGGCAGGGGTGGCATGTTTACCCTGTTATTCATGGAGGAATTGGACCACAAACATTTGGGGATGTTAGGTTGAGAGCTGGAAAACCCCAAGCCTCTGGTGTGAAAACCTGGGGCTTGCTAGGAGCACTTGCAGGATACACCCATGTCCTGCCACCTGCCTAAAGAAACCTTTGGGGCCGCACACAGTGGCTCACACCTGTAATCCCAGCACTTTGGGAGGCCAAGGTGGGTGGATCACCTGAGGTCAGGAGTTTGAGACCAGCCTGGCCAACATGGTAAAACCCCATCTCTACTAAAAATACAAAAATTAGCTGGTGTGGTGGTGGGTGCCTGTAATACCAGCTACTCGGGAGACTGAGGCAGGGGAATCACTTGAACCCAGGAGGCAGAGGTTTCAGTGAGCCAAGATCGCACCACTGCACTCCAGCCTGGGCAAGAAAGTGAGACTCTGTCTCAAAAAAAAAAAAAAAAAAAAAAAAAGAAAGAAAGAAAGAAAGAAAAGAAAAAAAAAAGAAAAGAAAAAAGAAGTCTTTGGGTGCTTGTCAGCTTCTTAGAACTGAAGGCAGACCATTTCCTTGCTCAAGCCAAAGAGCTCATTGACTCAAGAAGCATCATAGCAACTGGGCTGCACCTAAAAGGGAAGAATCAAGGGCGTGATCCACAAACAAGGCCTGAGAAAGCAGGGCCTGTAGTTGACATGCACAGTATGAGTCATGACCCATGTGCTGGGGCTCTAGCTATGGGTGGTGCCTCTTGCCATTTCCAGCTTCCTCCTTCAGAGGGTGAGTGTTAATGGTCTTCATTGCTTGTAACCTTCTCAAAGGCACGAGTTTCTGTTTCTGCTTTCCCTGGATCAAGTCTTCTACATTGCAGTTGCTGTAACAAAAGCTATTAGCAACAACACAGCATTATAGAAGCAAGCTACTTGCTAACGGTGATTGCTGAGGACATTGTCTTCTAGAGACCACTCTAGTGGCTCGGCAGCCTTGGTGTAGAGCTGGTGACAAAACCTTTTCCTGCTTTTGCCAATCATGAGGAGCATTTCTTTGTCTAGATAGGGGAACTGAAACCCACTGGCCAGCCGGAATATACTCAAAGCAGTCACTAGGATACGAATCCCACCATCATCTCCCATATTATCCCTTTTGTTACCTTCAAGTATGGTCCCATTTACACGGGACCAATATTCTCTTATGTGGACAGCAGGACTAGTGCCCTTGAGTTACCTATAGTGACTCATCTTTGAGTGGGGAATGTGTCAGTATTTTCAGCAAATGTCGAATGTGATGAAATATTTGCTGAATTATCTCCCAGTTTTGAAACAAGCTAACACACTCAGGGGCTCTATTTACAGCAATCGGGTGGAGTCAGGAGTGCAAACGCGTCTTGCACTGTCACCTTGATTAACAATAGCTCTGACCTGTGGAAGGATGGTCAAGTCCTGTCTCCTGTAACATGGGGCAGTGATAGCTCAGGGTCATGGCTCTTGCATTTGGGTGAGGTCTTCTCATCACTTTTAGACAAGAAGTGCAGGGCGACCGCAGTCCTCCCCACTTCCATCAGCATCCTCCCAACTCCCCCTGACGTCCCTCATGAAGCTCCCCACTGATTCAGAGATCCCATCCTGAGGGGCTAAAAGAAACATTCATTAACCTGTCTAGAAAGTCATGAATAATTCATGAATTACATTGAATTCATCCCTAGTATAACTATCTTCAGAAATTCAGGCTTGGTAACCTGTAACTCCCTTCCTCAATGTCTTTCCAAGGCCCCAGGTGATCCCTGTGTTCCATACATAATGCCTTACACAGCAAAGTGCTTCTGGGGGTGGGAGCCTGATGATCTTCCCTGGAATCCTGATTGTAGGTTCTGTTTAGAACATGGGGGCTCATTTTGAGAAGCTCTTAGTATTTAGCATTCACAAGAAGTTCACAGGTTCCAGAAAACACTGGACTTCTCGGGGGAAAGAGAAGCGGCAGAGATGGAGACACCTGGTCAGTGTGGCCACAGCATCCTGGGAGAAAAGCACTGAGGGACAGCAGGACAAATGCACATGGGTGGTGGGGAGAGGAGCAACGCAGAAGGCAAGACACTGTCCAGACAACCTCCCAACTCAAGAGAAGGGACTGAATCTAAGAGGAGAAGAGGAGGGATGGATGAGACTAGATGCTGAGGGTGCCACAAAGCTAGAAATTATTTGAAGTCAGTGAAAATCAGACACCTATAGCTGTGACTGTGGTTTGCTAATAGAAGAAACAATGCTGGCCATATTTATTAAATACATTGATATTTTGGGTAAGAAAACATCTTTTGAGGCTAGACTTAATTTTCCTTCTGTCTGAACGAGGGCTTGCTTATGATTTATACTTATATTTTCCAGCTTTGTAATAAGTTGAGCTGGTTGATACAGTGTGTAAGATATTTACAAAAGCAACAGAAAAAGAATACAGTCCTTAAAAAGTCTCAACATGAATTGTTTCTGCAGCGCAACTAGAATTTCCACTCCTGTACCAGACAGCCACAGATTTGTCTGGAATCCTTAGGGGCCACAAGGACACTGGTCCTGATAATTCAATGGACAACCAAACAAAACAGTGGCTTGCAGTGCCACCATTATGCTTCCAGTCCTTAGGTTTTCAGGGGAGATAATATTCATTTATTCTACAAATATTTATTTAGGATATACGTTTTGTCAGGTAAGTTGTAAGCACCATGATTGACAGGCAGAGACAGACAATAATCAAAGGAACAAATAAAGAGTAATTAAGATCACTGATTTTGGAATTAAATAGTTCTGAGAATAAATTATGGTTCAGATTCTTCACAGGCATGTAACTTTGAGCAAGTCTCTAGAACTTATGGAGCCAACATTTCCTCACTCGTAAAAGAGGAATTAGATTGCCTACCTCTGTGGGTATTTTGAAGATTAAAGAGGTAAGTGCGGTTACCAAAAGCCCCCCAGAGTAGAGCTACTATTATTCTTCTTAAAGGTGTGTTGGAATCTAATAGTACCTCTATATAATGGAAACACCATTGCTGGATCTTACCTTAAGACATACCACTGAAGATTTTAGGCAGAATTGTCAGAAAACACAGGAAAGTAACAGGGCATGTGAGAAGCTCTTGAGACCTGGGAGGTCTTAGAACAGAGATGGACAGACAGGGACACGAGGCCACAAACATGACCTGGGGCCGTGTCAACAGGCTGCCTCTGCTGAGCTCTCTTCTGTGGTTTGACGTAGGGTTAAGGAGTCCCTGTGCCCTTGGGATTTCTCAGTCAAACCAGCTGCCATCCTCATTGCTTTCTCGCCTGTTGTTTCTGCTTTTTGTGCCCCCAAATATGTATGATGCACTGAAAAAGGTCAAAGGATTTTTTAAATCAACTGAGTTTTAAAATGCTGACTTAAGATGAGAATTTTAACCACAGACATGCAAATTAAATTTGGGAAGCTGAGGTGGGTGGATCATGAGGTCAGGAGATTGAGATCATCCTGGCTAACATGGTGAAATCCTGTCTCTACTAAAAATACAAAAAATTAGCCAGGTGTGGTGGCGGTCACCTGTAACCCCAGCTACTCACGAAGCTGAGGCAGGAGAACGACATGAACCCAGGAGGTGGAGCTTGCAGTGAGCTGAGAACGCACTACTGCACTCCAGCCTGGGCAACAGAGCGAGACTCTATCTCAAAATAAAATAAAATAAAATAAAAATCAATATTCAGCAACAGACTTCCCGAATAGACTTCTATGTCCACAATGGTCCTGAAAGTCAAGCTCTGAAGAGAGTTCGAGCAGACTGCCCAACCCCTGTGTTTCACATTACAGGCATGAGCCACCACACCCAGCTAATTTTGAAATTTTAGTAGAGATGGGGTTTCTTTATGTTGGTCAGGCTGGTCTCGAACTCCCGACTTCACGTGATCTGCCCTCCTTGGCCTCCCAAAGTGCTGGGATTACAGGCATGAGCTACAACACTGGCCTCTTGTACTCTTTCCAAGGGGTGGCAAGAGTTTTTCTTACTCACCTGCCTGCTGGGAACCAACTTAAAATTTTTATTGTGGTAAATAGACATAACATAAAGTTGACCATTTTAACCATTTCTGAGAGTACAATTCAGTGGCATGAAGCTCATTTCCATGGCTGTGCCACCATCACCACCATCCGTCTCCAGAACTTTCTCTTCAACCAAAACTGAAACTCCTAACCCATTCAACACTAACTCCCCACTCTCTTCTCCCTAGCCCCTTAATTGTAACTGGAATGAGGATATTAATAATGTTCATTTCTTGTTGACTTTCTTATTGGTAACCTGTCCTTGATTCAGCCAGAAGTAGCCTTCATCTTGGGAATGTTAGGATTATTCAAAGAGAAATGGAAAGAAAAAGAGTCAAATGTTCAGAGTTTGACTTCCAAAACACGTTTTGAGCCCCTGGCTTTCAACCAAAAACCAGGCTCTATACAGACAGGTGAAGTGTCCTTCCAAATTCCAATAGGTTCCTGGGAAGCTGGGTAGGCACTCAGGATGGCCTGGCTCTAGGTCACCTTGCCTTGCACCACTGCCTTTAGGAGTGAAAACAATCCACGAGCAGCATCATATCGGTGCTAACAAATAGTGCAGTGGGTATCGTGGAAGAGGATTCAAGGCTTCTTTACAACCTGGAAGACAGAACAAGGGACGAGAAGTACAGGTAGCAAGTGTCAGCTCACATAGGAATTAAAACCTGCTTTTCCAATCCTCCGTCCCTGGGACTGTTCAAGCAGACTGCCCAACCCCTGTGTTTCATGGAGGGTGATGCTCTGGATGAATTGAGAACCTCCCATTTCCTCCTGACTCTTGGATCCTATGCCCCTATTTTAAGAGCAACCAAAATAACTGTGTTACTTGAAGTATGGCCCTCCCGCAAGGGCCTTGGGTAAGTTTTAGTAGTCAGAGGACAGAATAAACATGGCCATGAAATATGTCATGAGATGGAGCCTGAGGGCTTTCCCTGCACTTCTATGCATAGCAGGGAGCAAAGGCTCCTGAGCAAACAAAACATAGCAATAAACCTTTAGAGTCGCACAACCCATGGTGGGCTTATCACTAGTCCGGGAACATGGCGGAAAAAGAGGAACACCGGGGGGTTATTTTTCCTAACATTAAATTATTCCGTTAAAGGAAACTACCATTGTTCTACAACTATAACTTTCCTAGTTTTCTTAGTTCTTTTTCCTCTCTTCTTTTCCTCCCTCCCTTCTTCCCTCCCTCCTTCCTTCCTTCCTTCCTTCCTTCCTTCCTTCCTTCCTTCCTTCCTTCCTTCCTTCCTTCCTTCCTTCCTTCCTTCTTTCCTCTCTTTCTCTCATTTCAGGATACTATAATTGGTGATAGCATTGGATAGTTGTTGCTTTCAACTGTTCGGTTAGCTTTGTGGAAGGATAACTTAAAATGTCACTGGGAAAAGACAATCAGATAAATCCACAAGTAGGAACATTCTACAAGATAACTGGTTTTGCATTTTTGCTCCATGGCTGGGTTTTTAAACCACACCCCAGTGCTGAATGTCACACAACCAGGGCAAAGCCTCCCATTTTGGGTCATTTCTTCCGGGAATCACTTGCTGGGGGGTTGAACGTGTTCCTCGAATTATGACTACCCTGTTTGTCTGTGCACACATTCTCTGCCTTAGGTCCCTCAAACGTTGTCTCCACAAGGACGCCTCACTGCCTTTTCTCAATTGTTTTTGCACCCAGGAGGCCTGTTTAGAGCTGGTAACTCCACACTCCATGGAAAGCAGCCATCCTGAAGGCTGCCCGCAATAGCAGGTTAGTACCAGGTGCCCAGGGGGAGTGAGAGACACCCAGTCACCCAGGGCAGCAGGCACTGCACTCCCAAATTAAGACTCTGGAAACAAAAGCAACACATAACAAGACAAAATGACAGCTCCTCAGGTGGGCCGAGAACTGCAGTTCAGAGTGTCACATGAGGCTGTGTGTGACTGTCACATGTCTGGAAATATTATGGGTAGTTGGCCCGTTTCCACACTGCCTCCTGAGGCTCATACCACCTCCAAAAACTGGAATTTGGGACAGGTGTGAGTTCCTGGTGCCCCTCACAGCCTCCTGCCTGGACTACTAGGGGCTCACCTCGCCTGCACTGTGGAGCTGCTGAGCGATGCACCTGGGGTCCCCCTCGATGGCCAGAGGGTTCAGCTGGTCCTGCACGTCGTATACAAACTGTTGCAGCGACATCAGCTGGTTGGGTCCATTGAGCTTCCTCCAGGAAGGCAGCGTGGAGATGATTTTCTCACACAGGTGAGTCACGGGAAGGCAGACCTAGAGGAGGCACGGCGGGACAGGTTAACTCACCTGCAGCTGTGGGTGCTCTGGGCCGAGCCTCGGTGGAACGGACGTCTTTCATTCAGGCGCCTTGCAGGTGATTTGGTGCTTGAGTTTATGCTTGAGTACTGGGCAGTTATTATTTTACAGTTACCATCAAGTGGAATCAATTTATCAAATATAAAGTTTTCTAGAGGCTCTTCAGTTCAACTGGTCACATTAAATAGATTTTGAGTCTTCCAGGAATGTTTTTGGAACTGTGGACTCAGTCACTCAATCAACAAATGTTCACCAACTCCTAATGTTTCGCTCCCTCACTTCTTCCTCCCTCCCTCCTTCCCTCGCTTTCTATCTCTCTTGTGACTGTTTCACTCAGGCAATGGTCACTTTATGAACAAAAAGAGAGGAAAAGAGCATGAGTGTCATCATCAATATCAGAGTGGGTTTTCACCAGTAAATTAGGCATTCATGGGGACTGTTGTTGAAATATCGTTTCCAATTAGACCTATTCTTGGTAATTAGCTTGAAATGAGTTTCTAACCTTTTAAGTTGGTTAAATAAATCAGCCTATGTTACAGATTCATGTAATCCACACACCTCCTGATGAGAAACCACACATGCCACGGGCTGCACTGCGCCATTAATTCTGCACTCCCCTCTCAAATCCTTTTATATCAGCTAAATTCCACTCCCTAGTCCCAAAACAAAATTCTCAGGCATGAGTGCAGTTGACATGGTGGGCTCCACCTGCCTGAGCTCAGCAGTTTGGGGACTGGGGAGGGGGGATTGTCTGAGAAGAAGCAGATCATGCCAGAGCCCAGCTCAAAAATCTCCAGGGATTCCCTCCTGCCTCAGGAATGCAGCCCCAATCCAGACCTGGTGAGGAAGCACTGGGGCCCTCACAGACCACTGTTAGTTCCCAGATCACCGCCCCGGTTTCTGTGACAGATTCCTCCCAGGTCTCACCGGACTACTCCCTCTGTGTTTCCTGAGAATTCCAAAAGCATGTCCGGATCTGGCGCCTGCTGTTGGGAGCACAGGGTTTTGGAAGGGGGAGCCCAGAACAGGAGGTGGCCCCTGCTGGACAGGAGAGGGGCCCAGAGCTGACACTCAGCCTTGGACGGTAGGAACCTTCTGAGAACGCGTTAGCACTTTCCACTGGGATATCTGCCCTTGTCTTACTAATTCTGGAGAGCTTTTTGAAGATTATGGGTAGTAGTAACCCTCTATCTGTGAAATGCATTGAGAATATTTTTTTCCAGGTCTATTTCACTTTGTAACTTTGTGGAATCTATTTGCCAGAAGTCTTTTTTTAAAGTATGTCAAATATGTACATTTTCTTTAAACACATCTAGGGTTTTAAATGGTTTCTAAATTTCCAAGTTATTTTAAAAACATGTTTTCCCAAATTTCCATTCAAGATATTGTTTATCATTTCACAGTGAAAAGCTCTAATCCATTTACCTTTGTGCTCTGTAGTGAGCGAGAGTTCAGCATCGTTTGCCCTCAGGCAAGTAGCCAGCTGTGTCAAGAGCGCTTATTAAACAAACTTTTTCCCCATTAAATTGAAATAACATCTTTTACTTTCTATTAAATTTCTGTAGATGATGTGATTGACTTCTGTACTCTCTAGGCTGTTCCTATAACTTATTTAATCGTATTGATTATAGAGCCTTTATAATGTTTTATTTATTCTTCTATTGAAGTTATAAGATAGGAAACTCAGTCTCCTTAGTCCCATTCAGATGCTAACTGGAACTCTATTAAATGTATATAACTCAGAGAAATTGAAATATGCAGTCCTGTCTTGCTATCAGGGACAGCAATCTCTTTCCATTTGTTCATCTATTTTATGTCCTTCAGTAATTTTGTTAGTGACTCTTTTTCTACTTCTCTGAGTTTTCTGGATATTCCACGATGTCGCTTTGGAATTACTTTTGTAATTCAAGGGCAGGGTCTGCGGGCCCAGGACAAACTTCTCCTGCCTCTGTGCTGTCACAGCCAGCTCTGCTCCAGGGAGCTCAGGGGACACCAGCTTTCCAGAGAACAGAATGCACACGGACTCCGATTCTATTCATTAGAGCCAGAAAGTCATAGTTAATGCTGAGATACAGATGTAGCGAATGTTTTCTTTTAATGTTTCAGTGTGTTCTTTGAACTCAAATATTTCTGAAAGGTGAAGCTTTAAATCTTCCCAGCACTACTCCATCCAGCACCCATGGTGTGCTCAGTGCAGGACCCTAGCTGGTCCCATGCCACCTGAACAGGAGTCCCCTGCCTGTGGGGTGTGGTCTGGTGCTGATGCACACGCTGTAAGAGCATCAAGTGACTGTTGACCTGCCTGGCCCAGGGCTGGTGGCATCTTCTCTGGCGGCATCTTCCCATCCACTCTTGGTCCAGCTGCTGAGCTGTGCTTCCTACCCAGGGCTCCCTCAGACTCATGGCTGCAGGTGCACACCCCAAGTCAAGCTTTCCCCACACCAGGCAGGAGGAAAAGGTGCTATGGGGCCTGTGGGCACAGCCTCCTGCCTCTTTATAGCCTCAGGCAGATGCTGGTTTAACTGTAGGTGAAGCTCCTTACTTCCGGGTATTGGATAATACTCTGCTCACCCCTCTGGAGCCAGTGGACCACCTGAGCATTAAGCAATGGGGGCCTCCATGGGGTTGCACACTCCTGTTCTTGCCAGATCCTCCCAGAGGCTGCCTGGCTTTGGCCAGAGAGCTCTGAGACTGAATGTTGCCTCTGACATTCACTAGGCGTGACCTTACCAGGGCCCACACACTCCAATGCATTCCTGTGCGGGGTACTGTCCTTCTCCCCTGGTTGGAAATGTCATCACAGAGCAGAATTTCACACCAGGGGCAGGACCTGCTTCTGAGCTCTCTCTCCTGTTCTAAGGGACTCTTGACTCTTGAAGTTGGGCTGCAGGTGGAGAACATCATGAAATCAGAGCCCGTTTCCCTCTAAGTGGGGCAACCTCCCCCTCCCCACTACCCAGCACCATGCAGAAGGTGTGTCCAGTGTGGAACAGGCTTCCTACAAGAAGCCAAATATCCACATTTTTAAGTCTGATCTCCTGATTTTTAAATGATGGTCAATGTCCCCCATCCCCTCCTCATATTCAACAGAGCACTGTAGCTTGTGGGGGATGCCCCCGTCTGCTACGTCCCCCTCACCCGGGAAGACCCACCTCATACTTCTGAGCTTTGGGTTACTTTCCTCTGAAATGGATTCATGAGAGGACCGCACAGATCCTGGCAGTCAAATGACAGGCTGTGTGGGCAGCGTCTGCAACCTGGGTGAGCATCAGCTACGGGACTCCCCAGGTCCTTCCCACCGGGCCTGGCTCCTATGGAGGGTCCCACATGTATTCTTGCCCAAGGCTCACTAAGTAATGGAGCCTGGACAGCCCTAGTCCAAGCATTGTCACATCTTCCCTGGTTGCCAAGACCACCTCCTATGAGGTCCCTCTGCTCCGCCTCCTGACCCCGAGGTTCCAGTCTGAGCAGGCAGGGTAATTCCTAAACCTAAGGCAGATCTTGTACCTGCCAGCTTAACACACTTGACCCAAACCCAACCTCCTCACCCCCTGGGTAAGGTCTATAAAGCTGTGCTGCCTCTCAGGTCATGTCATCGGGGTCACATTGTGGGGGTCACATTGCTCATGCATTGTTCTCTGCCTGCACCCCCGGGCCCATCCTCTGGCCCTAGCCCAGTTACCCTCCTTCTTCGCTGTTTTATGCTTGAGCTCACTCAACTCCACTGCCCCAGCCCCTTGCACTCCCTATTCCTCTGCCTTCCTCCAACCCTTCCTCGGGCTGCTTCCTTCTTCTTGCCTTTCAGGTCTTGGTTTCAGTGTCACATCAGAGAGGTCCTCATCAGCCAAGTGAAAGCAGACTCCACCATCCTCTCATCTGACTTCATCCTGTTTCAGTTCCCTGCACGGCACCTACCCCAGGAGGCAGCAACCCTTTCTGTAGAGGGCCGGATGGTCGCTGTGGCAACTCAACTCCGCCATGTATGAACACCAGCCACAAACAAGAGTGTGTGGCTGTGTCTCAATAAAACTTTATTTACGGAAGCAGGTGGTGAGTTGTAGGCTGTTATTTATCACCCATTGATTCAACTTATGCTATCTGGCATTTTTCTTATTTGTTTCCTGGCTGGGTGCTGCCGATTTTGTTCACTGTGGTCTCTGCCGTGCCCAGAACAGCTCTTGGCATACGGTAGACATTTGGAATGTGTTTTCAGTGGGTGAGTGAATCAATGTTATTTGGTAACAGCATTGCTCTTTGAAGCCCTGGTGAATCTCCTAGTTTCTAGTTTCCTCTATTCCAGCACCAACCCTGGCAATTTATTTTCATTTTTCTCATCAGAAAAGAGGACTAAACATCTGCAAGCTAATGAGGAGACCATCTGCCGTCTGGGAAGGTCAGACAAGAGCGCTGAGAGGCGATGTGGCCCTGCCCACGTGGCAGGGTGTAGTGAGAGCCCATGGGTGGAGCAGCAACTCTTAATTATGCAAATGCAGCTTGCAGCTGGTGATTTTTTCATTCTGGGCAAACTCCCCCCCCTTTTTTTTTTCATTTTTCAAAATATTCCTGGGCACCTTTCTTCACTGTCTGATGAAGTAAAAGCAAACTACTTTTAATATCAGTTCACGGAAAATCTGATTCGAAGAAGAATCAAACAAAATAAAAATATGCCAACTCCTGAAACTCTTATTTTAAAATCAGATAAGAATGGGACTTGCAGTGATTGTAGTAAAAATGGATGCTGATGTAAAATACAGATGCATCCCCTGTCACTACCTGTCATAGAAGGAGTCCCTCCTTTCTTTTAGAAGGAGAATTGGGTTTGGCTAAGCAACACCAGCATCCTCAGGCAGATTTGGACGGCTGTGTTGATGGCTGATGCGACACCTCGGTTCTTGTCTTCTTAGTTTAAAAGAATTTAAACAAAAGGCACACAGCAAAGGAGATGCAGCATAGAGTGATTTCATTGCAAAGGAAAAAGAATATTTTGAAAGTTAGGTGCAAAAGAGACAGTACACCCTGAGAGAGAGAGAGTTCAGCACGGCTTCTCCTTAGGGTGAGAGGGTGAGACAGCGTTGATTGTTGTTGGAGAAACCCCCTTTATGGGAGTCTTACATGATTATTAATAAGGAGGTGGGAAGAGGTTTTGCTAATAAGCATGTTCTGGGGAGTCTTCTGGGTGCACATGTGCAGTAACTGTACATACTTCTTCATATGTTGCATGTCTCATTAACATCTTAAATCTCTACCCAGTGTTTTTCTTGTTGTTTTTTGTTTTTTTGGTTTTTTGGGTTTTTTTTGGAGATGGAGTCTTGCTCTATTGCCCAGGTTGGAGTGCAGTGGCACAGTCTTGGCTCACTACGACTTCCGCCTCCGGGGTTCAAGCAATTCTCCTACCTCAACCTCCTGAGTAGCTGAGATTACAGGTGCGCGCCACCATGCCTGGCTAATTTTTTGTAGTTTTAGTAGAGACAGGGTTTCACCATGTTGCCCGGGCTGGTCTTGAACTCCTGAGCTCAGGCAAGCCACCTGCCTTGGCCTCCCAAAGTGCTAGGATTTCAGGTGTGAGCCACCACACCTGGCCATGTTTTTTACAATGATGAGCAAAGGGTCATTCTGAGGAGAGGTAAAATCAAAATGTGTATGTTCTCTAGAAGGGAAAGTCCCTACTGAAGATAGCTTTGCTTGCATAAGCTCAATTACAATGCAAATGCTAAGACTTACTGTGTTGGCTGTACAGTCACTGGTCACCATGGTTGCTGCATCCCGAAAACATGGTCATTTCCTTGACTACCTATCCTGCCTCAGCTGCACTGGGCTTTGTTTTATTGGTAGCAGTGAGCACAGAGGAGTAGAAGGTGCAACCTCCTTCTGTAATAAGGGGTACCTACAGCCAGGGTGGAGCTGTGGGGGCTATTAGAGACCTCTAAAACAACGGTGAGCTGGTCAGCTACCTCTGGTAGGCACCGATCTGTAGCATTTGTTGATTCCTGTGGTGTAAATGCTCCCACCCTGGCTGATTTCAAGTACCCCATGTGATGTCACTGAGTTGGGAAGACATGCACAGCTCTCAGGGACAGCACTGGAGGCTCCCACACACCACTGCCCTAGTTCATTTCCTGTGAACTTTCAGAGTAGATCCCACACAGATCAGCCCCTGGCCCATGTTCTTTCTTTCCCCAGGAACTCCAGCCTTGGCCTCAGTCACCTTCAACCCTGTCCTGCCCCGCCCAGTTGGGGAGCTCACTTGGGCCCCTGGAATGCCCTGTCTGCAAGGTCCTATTTCGATGGGGCAGCCTCCTGCACAAAACAGCCACTCACTCTCCTCTGCCCATCCTGCATTGGTCCAGGGAAACAAGAGGACTTTGGTTTTATTTCCAGATGCCCAGTCCCATTGATTCTCTAGCAAATGTAGTTTAAAAACACATTCCTAGGCAAAGTCAACTGACGAGAGCTAGGAACACAGAAAGCATTTCTTTTGCTCATTTGGCCCATTTGGAAACCAAATAACATGGCCACCTCAGCTGTTCCAGATACAGACCTTTCCCCACCACTGTGTGAGATCTCCTGTGATCCAGCTCCACAGTGGTTCTTGCAGAGTATGGCAGCAACCCAGGGGACATCAGGCAATGTGTGTAGATATTGTTTAGGTTTTTCACATTATGGGGCTGTAGGGGATGCTAGCATGTTAGATGCTTGGAAGGCACGGACAAGAAATATCCTGCAAGGACAGGAGTTCCCACTCACCCAAATCCCCAAAGGCACCCAGTGAGAAACACTGGGAAATATCAAGAGAAAGGACACGGAAAGGAAGCAAAAGGTCCTAAGATGCTCCAAAGGGTGAATGACCTCTTCTTCCCCTTCCCCCCTCCCACATCACGTGTCCATTATCTCCTGCTCAAGGTGACTCGAGTTAGAACTGCAGGTCAGCCCCTTCCTGGCTTCCTCCACAGGCACTGCCTGCTCCTGAGCTCCCACCACAATCCTCAGTGATGCATTCTCCAAGGAAGCCATTGTGACAGCTGTCATTTTCAAAAACCAAATTCCAGTACCGAGTGTGCTCAGGTGCCAACCAGTTATTTGTGTAGGGATTTATGTTCACCCACAAGAAAGATAGACTATGGTTAGCAATGCTTGGCAAACAACTCATCCCATTTTGGCTAATCCAGAAGCTAAAGTCAAGAGCCCACTGAGGGATGACGAGGGTAAACAGCCTCAAGGGGCTCCCTGAACATGGAGTCTAGAAGATTCTGCTGAAGGGAACAGGGATACCAAGTCCTTACGGCTCCACAGATGCTGGAAGCATTCACGTGTACTTCACATGCCCATCAGGGGATGAATGAATTTTTATATGTCGCATATATTCACAGTGGAATACTGTTTAGCCTTAAAAAAGAAGAAGGAAATCCTGTGATTTTCCACAAGATAGGTAAGCCTGGAGGGCATCACATTGAGTGAAATAGGCCAGACACAGAAAGAGAAATATTAATACTAAATGTCTCCCTTCTACGTGGAATCTAGTAGAGTTGAACTCATAGAAGTAGAGAGTAGAATGGTGCTAACCCTGAGATTAGGTGATGGTTTGGGAGATGTTGATCGTAAGATACACAATTGTTAGACAGGAGGGAAAAAAAGGAAGAAGGATGGCCAGAGACCCATCATTCTCCTCTACTAAAATAATCTCCAGAAATTCAGACTTAGTAACTCCCTTCCTGAATGTCTTTCTAATGCCCCAAGTGACCTCGATGCTCCATAGACAACACCTTCAACAGCAAAGTGCTTCTGGGGGTGGGAGCCAGCTGACCTTCCCTGGAATCCTGACTATAAATTCTGTTTAGAATGTGGGGTCTCATTTTGAGAAGCTCTTAGTATTTAACATTCACAAGAAGTTCACAGGTTCAAGAAAACATAGAACGATATCCAGGGTAAAGAGAAGCAGCAGAGATTCGCTGGGTGTAAAGGCTCACATCTGTAATCCCAGCACTTTGGGAAGCTGAGGTGGGCAGATCAACTGAGGTCAGGAGTTCCAGACCAGCCTGGCCAACATGGTGAAACCCCATCTCTACTAATAATACAAAAATTATCTGGGCATGGTGGCAGGCGCCTGTAATCCCAGCTACTTGGGAGGCTGAGGAAAGAGAATCTCTTGAACCTAGGAGGTGGAGGTTGCAGTGAGCCAAGATCGTGCCACGGCACTCCAGCCTGAGGGACAAGAATGAGACTCCATCTCAAAACAAAACAAAACAAAACAAGAGAAACAGCAGAGATAGAGACACCTGGTCAGTGTGGCCAGAGCATCCTGGGAGAAAATGCACTGAGCGACAGAGGGGACAAATGCAAGTGGGTGGTAAGGAAAGGATCAAGGCAGATGGAAAGGACACCGCTCAGATAAAACTGCTAACTTGGGAGAAAATAATAGAGACAGGAGACAACCAAATGCCGCCCAGGTCATGCACAGGGGGCTTGCCTAAAGATGCCCACGGTGAAAAATTCCTTCCCTTAACACATGTGCAGTAAGGAAAATAAAGCAATGTGGAGTGGCTCAGACTAAGGGCCCGCCTGCGCACTGGGGGAATGGGGGTGGAGCTGCCAGGAATTCACGCCTTATGCAGTGGGGAGGATCCTGGCCTCTTCATCTCATGTGTGGGGGCCTGGTATTCGGTGTTCAGTCTGTGATCCACCTGTTGGCAAGATCCCCGGGTTTTTTTTGTTTGTTTTTCTTCACTGAGGCTTTCTTTTGATACATTCTGCTCTCCTCATCTTTCAATGTGTCTGTGTGCCTAATTTTTCCTGGTCATGAGCCAAGTACCTGCGTTTTAGCTGAACTAAGGAGAAAAATTTCTATGTCTGAAGGACTGAATCCAAGAGAAGAAGAGGAGAAAGAAAGTTGGACGCTGAGGAATGCCACTAGGTCCGAAATCATTTGAAGTCAATGAAAATCAGACACCTGTAGATATGATTTGGGTTTGTTGATAGGAGGAACAATATTTGCCATCGTGTTTAGAGTATTGATATTTTGGGGAAAATTTCCCATTTGTGGCTTGATTGGTTAGCTCCCTCTGAAAAACATTATGTTCAAGAATTCTATTTAACTCAAATTTGTGAGCTTTGTAACAACTTGAGGAGGTTGATCTAGCATATAGGATTTTTTTTTTTTTTTTTTTTTGATGAATTCTTGCTCTGTTGTCCAGGCTGGAGTTCAGTGGCATGACCACAGCTCACTGCAGTGTCAACCTCTCCAGATTCAGGTGATCCTCCCACCTCAGCCTCCCCAGTAGCTGGGACTACAGGTGTGTGCCACCATGCCCAGCTAATTTTTGTATGTTTTGTAGACATGTGGTATTGTCACGCTGCCCAGGCTGGTCTCAAACTCAAGAGAACTGCCCACCTTGGCCTCCCAAAGGGCTGGGATTACAGGCATGAGACACCACACCCAGCCACAGGCAGGAACATTTTTTACATTCTACAAAAGTCTCCAGATGATGTGTTTCTAAGCTAAAACATAAAATTCTCCCTTGTTTATTGTTGACCCAAAAAGTTGGCTGAACTCCTTATGAGTCACAAGCACACTGGCCTTGATATTTCAATTAACTGTGAAACAAAGCACTGAACTGCTCTACTACCATTATGCTTCCAGTCTGAGATTGTGAGGGGAGATAGTATTCACTCATTCTACAGATATTTATTTAGGATGTACTGCTTGTCAGGTGAGTGGTGAGCACAATGTTTGGCTGGCAGACACAGACAATAAACACATGAGTAAAGAGTAATGAAGGCCACTAATTTTGGAATTAAATGGTTTTAGGTTCAAAACATGGTTCTGCTTCTTCACAGTCATGTAACTATGGGCCAGA
The DNA here is from genome assembly GCF_047675955.1 of Chlorocebus sabaeus. Taxonomy (NCBI): domain Eukaryota; kingdom Metazoa; phylum Chordata; class Mammalia; order Primates; family Cercopithecidae; genus Chlorocebus; species Chlorocebus sabaeus. The sequence goes on along the minus strand of NC_132915.1, from coordinate 10,143,702 downwards.
AACATAAATTTGTAGAGCCTCCATTTCCTCACCTGTGAAAGGAGAATTAAAAATGCTTACCTCTGTATTGTAAGGATTAAAGTGATAAGTTATGTAATTAACAAACACTTCCCAGCATAGAGATACTCTTCTTGTTCTTCTTTTTTTTTTCAAGACATGATCTTGCTCTGTTGCCCCCGCCTGGAGTGCAATGGAGTGATCACGGTTCACTGTAGCCTTGACCTCCCTGACTCCAGCCATCCTCCCACCTCAGCCTCCTGAGTAGCTGGGATCACAGGTGCATGCCACCATGCCTAATTTTTGTATTTTTGTATTTGTGTGTGTGTGTGTGTGTGTGTGTGTGTGTGTAGAGACAGGGCTTGCCACATTGCCCAGGCTGGTCTCGAATTCCTGGCTCAAGTGATCCACACACTTTGGCTTCCCAAAGAGCTGGGATTACAGGAGCGAGCCACTGCATCCAGCTCTTCTTCTTCTTCTTCTTTCTTTTTCCTCCTTCTTCCTCCTTCTCCTTCTTTTTTTTTTTTTTTTTTTTTTTGAGGCAGGGTCTCCCTCTGTCACCGAGGCTGGAGTGCAGTGGCACAATCTCAGCTCACTGCATCCTCCCGCTCCCAGGTTCAAGCAATTCTCCTGCCTCAGCCTCCCAAGTAGCTGAGACCACAGGCATGCTGATTGGTTTCAGGAGGGGACTAATCAGAGGCTGAAGTGAAACCAATCAGATATTTGCATAGGATGTAACTTTGTAACTTCACTTCAGCCTCTGATTGGTTGCCTTCCACAACCAATCAGACTGGTTGTGGGCCACTCCTTCATTTACATAGAGTGTAAACCAAGTAACCAATAGGAAACTTCCAGAGAGTACTTAAACCCCAGAAAATTCTGCAATCAGCACTCTTGAGCTGCTTGCTCAAGCCCACTCCCACTTTGTGGAGCGTACTTTGGTTTCAATAAATCCATGCTTTTGTGGCTTCATTCTTTCATTGCTTTGTTTGCTAGGGTTTCCAGGTAGGGGGAATGGCCCCAAAGATACCCCAATCCCCAGAATCTGTGAATACTGAGCATTACATGGCAACAAGGAGTTTTCAGATGTAATCAGGGTACAGATTCAAATAGGAAGATCACCTTGGGTCATCCTGGTTAGATTAGTTCAATCTAATAAAACTGGCTTTTACAAGCATAGAACTTCCTGTGGCTAGGGACAGGGAAGATAAGACAAGACAGGGAGGTGGTGTCAGAGATTCAAAACGTCGACTAACTGTTGCTGCTTTTGAAAATGAAGGGCTTCCAAGTCAAAGAACATGGGCAGCGTTCAGCAGCCAAGAAGGACCCTGGCCATCAGCTAGCAATGAAACGAGGACCTTGATCCCACCACAGAAAAGAACTGAATTCCACTGACTACCTTAATGAGCCTAGAGACAAATTCTTCCCTGGAACCTCATGATAAGGAGCCACACTGGCTGTCATCTCAATTTTGTCCCCAGGAGACCCTAAGCAGAAAACCAAGCCAAGTCAACTGGACTTCTGACCTACAGAAGTGGGAGGCAATCAACAGATGTTGTTTGCTTCCTCTAAGTGTGTTGTGATTTGTTCTGGCAGTAAAAGAAAATGAATGTCATAAGAGGTGAGATGCAGAAAGAAGAAACAGAGTGGGTCTTCGGATGCCACCTGGAACCTAATACTATGTCTGACATTGGTGTTCCAGATTTCAAAACAAGATCCCGGCTGTCCTTCTACATTACTGCCCTAGGAACAACAGAAAGTAGTCACGGGGAGAATCACCAATTTAGTTCTTCGAATGAGGAGCTTAGGAAGAGAGAAGTTTGTGGTTTGCTTGCAGTGGCTTTTCTAGTTAGTGGGGGGACAGAGATTAGGACTCCAAACTCATGACTCTCAGCCTGGGAACCTTCCAGGGACAACCCCAGGAGGGACGCATGAAACGTCAGCCCTCTTCACATTTTGCCTGTCTACTCACCTTTCTGTAGATGGCAAAGATGGTTCCAATGGAGGCTAGGCAGTCAATGTTGGGAGATCCATCCAGTGGGTCAGAGCAGACCACGTATTTCCTCTAAATCAGAGAGGGAAGCACCACCCAGTCAGCGCATCTTCCCATTAGCACAATTGCGCTACGTCAGGGCTGTGTGCAGCAGAGAACACCACATGGAAAAAAGATAAGAGAACCACCATATCCTTATCAAAAAACACCATGACTTACAGAGGGCAGGGTGTGTCAGCTTATATAAAAATACTCCTTTGGGTTTTGTATTGGACAACTCGCCTGTCCAATGTGAAGATGAGAAGATAAAGCGGGTGGGGTCTTGAAAGACCCACATCCCTACACCCAGCCGCTCTGCTGTCACAGACAGCTCCAGCCGTGGAGGGAAGTCCCTGGGTCCTTTGTACAGTCACCTGTGTGCAAGGTCCTGAGAGAGCCCTTAGTGATGGGGACTGGAGTCCCTGGCTCATTAGACACTGGTAACAAAACTTCAAGTGAGATGAGGGTCATTTCTCCTTCCACCCAAATTAGTTTTCCCTGACTTTCCAATGAGTATTAGCCTAGCTTCATTTGAGCTTTGTTTCTGTTTTTTTTTTTCCATGCTCAGTCAGAGGCAGACAAAAAAAGTTTGATAATCTATAAACTTAGAAATTCCCCAACATCTCTACAATAATTCAGTGTATCCCATAGTGATCCAATTTAGCCCATTCATGCATGCTTTCATTCAGCAGATACTTGTTGAGCTTCTAGCGTATGCTGGGAACCGTTCAGGGCACTGGGATTTCAGGGCGGTGGCGATACTGGTAGCAAGGCTGGATTTCTTGGAACTGACATTCCAGTGTGAGAACAGGCAGCACACAGGTCAGCACACACACACGAGTAGGTTGTGGTGTGTGCCCTAAAGAAAACCTACGCAGTGGAGGGGCTGGAGACCCATGAAGGGGGTCACATTTGATGACAGGCTTGACTAGAATTAAGGAATGAAGACACACAGCGAGACCCAGAGAACAGATTTTTTTTTTTTTTGAGACAGAGTCTCATTCTGTTGCCCAAGATGGAGTGCAGTGGTGTGGTTACAGCTCACTGCAGCCTAGAACTTCTGGGCTCAAGCAATCCTCCCACCTCAGCCTCCTGAATAACTGGGACTATAGGAGCATGTCACTATGCCCAGCTAATTTTTCTATTTTTTGTATTTTGATTTATGTTGCCCAGGCGGGTCTCAAATTCCTGAGCTCAAGTGATCCTCCTACTTCAGTCTGCCAAAGCGCTGGGACTGCAGGCATTAGCCACCATGCTCATCTTAGAGAGGAGAGTTCTAGGCAGAGAGATCAGCAGGTGTGGGGTGTTCAAGAGCTGCATGAAAACCTGTGTAGCTCACACCAGTGGTAGAAGACAATGGCAGATTAGACAGGAGACAGAAACGAGGGTCATATCAACTGAAGTTGAAAGTTTAAAATAATAGGGGTGATGTGGCTTAAATTATGTGAGACAAGTGTAAAAGTGTCTTGCACAGTACCTGGCGTATAGCAGAGGTTAAATACATTTGGCTTTACTTTACCTTTTCCATTCTTCCAGCCAATCTACAAAGAAATAGCCTCTTGTCCACAATTTCCAATGTGTCAAATGGCAAATAGCCCAATAGATGCTATTCCATTTGAGAGAGAGGCGGGTCAGTGCTTTGTTTCAGAGTTCATTGAAATATCAGGGCCAGTGTGCTTGTGACTCCTGAGGAGTTCAGCCAACTTTTTGGGTCAGATAGAATAGCATCTATTCTATGTCACTGTATTGCTGCTGAACATTGGTTGAACCTTTTGACCGCCAGCAAACCTCTCTCTATAAAAAGCTATTCGTGGACCCATAGTGAATATGGTCCCTCCCTAGCCATGCCCTGCACTAACCAACTTTACCATCGTGTTAGACAAGAGCACAGGCTCCTCATGATTTCCTTTCTAGACTGGTCTAACAGCTCATCAGGCATGAAGAAATTTCTGCTGGAACAATAACCCCCTTGCAAAGTGTGGGGTGAGGGTGGGGATGGAAACAAGAAGGAGGGAGTGAGAGTACTAGGCTGCATTTTACAGCTCTTCCCAGGAACTCTGGTTTTTACTGGACTCCACAAATTCAAGCCCCAAAAGATGTGTCACTTTTCACTGACAGATAGTGAACAGCTGTGAATAACCGCCCACTGAGGTGGTTCCGTACATCACTCTGAACTATTTCCTGAATGAATCACTGTCCTACTGTAGAGTCTTCTTTCATTAGACAGCTCAAGATTTCCAACTAGAAAGGTGGCAATCCATTGTTTCTAGAAAACCAATGTTAAGAAATAGAGGAAAATCCCAGAAATTAAAGAAAAGCAGATTGTTCCTGGCTCAGTAGCATCATCTAATGGCGAGCAGGGGCACTGCAGCCCCTGGAGGCACCTTCTTGGCGATGATGATCTCGTCCTTTTTCTTTTGTGTGAGATGGGCAGATCATGAGCTGAGCAGATGCCCCAAAGGTGTCTGCCATGCTGTGTGCAGGAATGCTGAGGTTTCATGCAAAAGTGTATGTTGGGATCACTTGACAGGGTGCATGGAAAGTATCCTAGCAGAGTTTTGCTAACAGAGAATGTGACCTCCGCTAGTACTCTAGAGTCACAGCCCAGATCCTAGCCTTCGGGTGGAGGTCCCGCCCTGTGAACTACCATCAGACTATCCTATTGTTCAGAGACTCCTTTCGTCCTTACTACTTCGTCTCAGGCTTGTAAGGGTCTCTACCAAGCAGAGTAAGCCCATAAATAAATAGCTTTGTGCTCACGGATGCATCAGTGGCGCTGAAGTAACTGTGAAGTGGACACCACTCTCCCTCCCTCTGGGCTGGGCTGCTCTGTGTGTCCACACTGTTGTGCGCCCTGAAAGAACTTTGAGATTTGCTGAAAGGTCACCAGCTGCAATTTCAGACCATGTGGGTAACTCAAATGTCTAACATTTAAATGTGGCTGAAAGGGGTCGACAGCTGGTCTGGATGCAAGCCGAAGTAGCAAGCCTTCCCTTGGATCTCTTTACAGGGCAGAGATGACTCCTTACAAATGGCACTAGTAATCCCTCTCCCTCCTGATACCCACCTAACAGAAAAGTGCACCCTGCTCATAAGAAATCCCAAGGCCACATTTGTCTTATGTGACCCTGGTCTCTGGCTACAGCTGACTTGACACGAACTAAGACAATCTGATTTTTTCTCCTGGAACTTGCTGTGAGACACAGAGACACAGTGGATTGGATGACAATGCTGGGACGTAAAGGATATGTCCTTGAGGCTAGGAAGGCAGTGAGTGCTGGATTTCATAAAAGTCCCCTGAAGTATTCCAACAAATTCCCTTTCTGCTTTAGCCAGAATGAATGGGTTTCTGTTACCTGTAGCAAAGATGGCCTTGAGTACAACAGATATTACAATTAACATTTTGCAAATGAAGAAAGGGAGACTCAGAGAGGTTAAAAATGTTGCCAAGCTCAGTCTACCCTAGTCAGGATAGCATAGGTTATGCTGCAGCAATAAATAAGCCTGAAACCCCAGTGACTTAATACAGCAAAAGTTTGTTTCTCCTTCCCATGCCAGGCTGATAGCAACAAGGTAAATGGCTCAGGCCTCCAGGCTCCTGCCGAGTCATGACTCTGTCTCTAAAATGCATGGCTTCAGAGGTGGCTCAGAAGGGAAGAGAGAGGATGAAGGATTGAGCATTAGGGGTCAACCTAGATGTAATTCTACCCCCACCCCATTTGACAAAACCCCTGGCCCTCATCTAAAAGCAAGAGAGGCTGGGAAATGTAGTCTTCCTACGGGCCCAGGAAGAGAAATGGGTGTGAGGAGGCTGATCTCCACCAGCCTCTCACCCAGCCAGAATGGGTAGAGGCAGAGCCTGGCCTAAGGCCACCCTGACCCCAGCATAAGGCATCTCGCCAGCACGGGTGCCAGCGGCCTTCTCTGCAGCTCACCAAGACTCCACTCTCCATCACCAGCATCTCCACCCACCTCACTCTAGCTGTGGCTGCCACAAGGAGTTCCTGCACCTCATAGCAGCACCTCCATGCTTCAGGAACCAAAGGATGCATCTCTTTTTATTTTTCTTTTATTTTTAGTTTTTTAATGTTTGTGGGTGCATAGTAGGTACATATATTTATGGGGTACATCAGATGTTTTGATGCAGGCATGCAATGGATAATAATCACATCATGAAGAATGTGGGATCTATTTCCTCAAGCATTTATCCTTTCTGTTACAAAAATCCAAGTATACTTAAGTTATTTTTAAATGTACAATTACTTTATTTTTGACTATAGTCACTCTACTGTGCTATCAAATAGTAGGTCTTATTAATTCTTTGTAATTTTTTTTATACCCATTAACTATCCCCACCCACCCCTACCAATCCCCTTCCACTACCTTTCCCAGCCTCTGGCAACCATTCTTCTGCTCTCTATGCCCATTAGCTCAATTGTTTTGATTTTTAGATCCCATGAATAAGTGAGAAAATGCCATGTTTGTCTTTCTGCGCCTGGCTTGTTGCACTTAACATAATGACCTCCAGTTCCATCCCATCCATATTGTTGCAAATGACAGAATCTCATTCCTTTTTATGACTGAATAGTCCTCCATTGTGTATATACACCACATCCTCTTTACCCCTTCATCTAGTGATGGACACTTAGGGTTCCTCCAAATCTTAGTTATTGGGAACAGTGCTGCAGTACACAGGGGAGTGCAGACTTCTCTTCAATATACTGATTTCCTTTCTTTTGTGTATATACCCAGCAGTGGGATCACTGATTTGTATGGTAGCTCTATTTGTAGTTTTATGAGGAACCTCCTAACTGTTCTCCACAGTGGCTTTATTAATTTATATTTCCACCAACAGTGTATGAGAGTTTACTTTTCTCTAGATTTATACTTGCATATACAGAAAATGCTGAAGATTCCACCGAAAAAAACCCGTTAACATAAATGAATTCAGTAAAGTTGCAGGATACAAAGACAAAATACAGAAATTAGTAGCACTTGTACACTAATAATGGACTATCTGAAAAGAAAATGTAGAAAATGATTCCATAGAAAATAGCCACAAAAAATGAGATACCTAAAAATAAATTTAACCAGCAGCTGAAAGACTTCTGCTTTGAAAGGTATAAAACATTGATGAAAGAAATTAAGACATGCAAATAAATGGAAAGATGTCCCGTGTTCTTGCATTAGAAAAACTAATATTTTTAAGACGCCAGTCTTACCCAAAGCTATCTATAGATTCAATGAAATCGCTATCAAAATACCAGTGACACTCTTAACAGAGATAGGAAAAACAATCCTAAAACTCATATGGAACCAGAAAAGACCCCAAATAGCCAAAGCAATCTGGAGAAGAAAAAAAAGAAAGTAAGCTCCAAACATCATATTGCCTGAATTCAAAACACACAATACACTACAAAGTTATAATAACCTAAACAGGATGGCATTAGCATAAAGACAAATAGACCAAAGGGACAGAACAGAAATCCCAGAAATAATTCCATGCATCTACAGCCAACTGATTTTTGACAAAGTGCCAAGGCCAGAGCACACATTGCAAACAGGACAGACTCTTCAACAAATGGTGCTTGGAAAATGGGATGTGCACACACAGAATAAAACTGGATTTCTATCCTCCACCAGATAGGAAAATAAACTCAAATGAATTAAAGACATAAATATAAGACCCCAAAATATGAAGCTACTAGCGGAAAACAGCAGAAATGCTTTAAGCCATTCGCCTGAGCAAGATTATTTTGAATATGACTCCAAAAGAGAATTGAAGCTGCTGAAGCCCTGCTTCCTATGGAATCTCCTACCTACTTGAGGGATTCAAGAAGTCCTGAATTTATCCATGTTGCTGTGAGGCCAGATGTCATTACAGAAACTGTAGTGGAGGTGTCAACTGAGGGATCTGAACCAGTGGATACCTCTCCTATTCCTACCTCACCAGATAACCACAAACCAATGAAAAGGAAAAAAATTGGCCATAAACCAAAGACCCAACAACCACCAATTTCGAGCGGGTCTCCTGAGTCAGGTATAAAGAAAAACCGAGAGAAGGAAAAGGAAACATAATATATTTGTAGGAGTTTCTTTTACATCTACTTAAAGATAAAAATACTTGTCCCCAGTATATTAAATGGATTCAGAGAGAAAAAGGCATATTCAGGCTGGTGGATTCAAAGGCTGTCTGTAAGCTTTGGGGAAAGCATAAGAACAAACCAGACATGAACTATGAAACTACGGAACAAGCTTTGAGATACTATTACCAAAGGGGTATTCTTGCAAAGCTACCAAAGGGGAATTCTTGCAAAAGTCGAAGGACAGAGGCTTGTAAATCAGTTCAAGGATATGCCCAAAAACATAGTGGTCATAGATGATGACGTGAAACCTGTAATGAAGATTTAGCAGGAGCTACTGATGAAAAATCACTGGAATAAGTGTCACTGTCTGCAGAAAGTCTCCTGAAAGCAACATCCTCTGTTGGTGGGGGAAAAAATTCATCCCTTATAAACACTTTAAAGAAAGCGTGGGTGCAGACATGTAGAAGTGCTAGGTGCAGCTGATTAATGCCAATTGTAACTCTTATTAAGCCTAGCTGATTTGAGGTGGAGAAGGCTACCCAGAGCAGAGAAGGCTGTAGCTAAAGTCGTGAATATCACTTCCCCTGGTCACGATGCTTCATGCAGGTTTCCAGCTACCACTGAATCTCTATCAGCAATAGCAGCTCCAAGGACAGTTAGTGTGGCAATGCAAGTACTGTTGTAATGACATCACTGGGTCAGAACATTTCAACTGTGGCAGTTCAGTCAGTCAATGCAGGTGCATCATTAATAACCAGCACTAGTCCAACAACAGGGACCTCTCCAAAGGTAGTCATTCAGATAATCCCTACTATGATGCCAGCTTCTACTGAAAACCGAGACAAAATCACCATGCAACCTGTCAAAATTATTACCATCTGGGCTACACAGCTTGCACAGTGTCGACTATAGACAAAGTCAAATTTAACTGGATCAGGAAGCATTAACATTGTTGGAACACCAATGGCTGTGAGAGCACTTACCCCTTTTTCAGTAGCCCATGGTACACCTGTAATGAGACTCTCAGTGCCTACTCAGCAGGCATCTGGCCAGACTCCTCCTCAAGTTATCAGTGCAGTCATAAAGGGGCCAGAGGTTAAACCAGAAGTGGCCAAAAAGCCTGAGCTTGATTCTTGGGTGCAGGTTCTGCATGGGTCAGGGCTGTTAGGTGAAGAGTGCTCAATGCGTATCCTGAGCATGGATGAGAAAAAGTCAGTTAGTGACCTCCCCCCGCCCCCCAAAAAAAAGATTCAAATGACGATTCTCAAGGTTCGTAACCCCTGGTCGGCAATTATTACTCATGTTGTAGATATGTTTATTTTTATCTCTAATACATTGTTTTAAAAATTCAGATAAAATTGACATAACAAGAAGTCCAAGCCAGAGCAATCAAACAAGAGAAAGAAATAATAGGCATCCAAATAAGAAAAGAAGTTAAACTATATGATTCTACACCTAGAAAATCCTAAGGACTCCACCAAGAGAATCCTGGAACTAATAAATGCTTTCGATATAGTTTAAGGACATAATACAAATGTACAAAATAAGTAGCCTTTCTATATAACAATAACAATCAAGCTGAAAACCCAATAAAGCAAGCAATCCCATTTACAATAGTCAAAAACAAATAAATAAATAAATATGTAAGAATACATCTAACCAAGGAGGTAAAAGATCTCTACAAGAACTACAAAACACTGCTGAAAGAAATCAGAGATGACACAAACAAATGGAAAAACATTCCATGCTCATTAATTTGAAGAATCAATATTGATAAAATGGCCATACTGCCCAAAGCAATCTATGGATTCAATATGATTTCTATCAAGCTACCAACATCATTTTTCAAAGAACTAGAAAAAACTATTCTAAAATTTATGTGGAACTAATAAAGGGTCTGAATAGCTAAAGCAATCCTGAGCAAAAAGAACAAAGCCAGAGGCATCATGCTACCAGACTTCAAATTATATTCTAAGGCTACAGTAACCAAAACAGCATGGTACTGGTACAAAAACAAACATGCAGACCAATGGAACAGAATAGAGAACCCAAGAATAAAGCCGAACACCTATAGCCATATGATCTTCAACAAAGTTGACAAAAATAAACAAAGAGGAAAGGACTCCCTAGTCAATAAATGTTCCCGAGATATCTGGCTAGCCATATGCTGAAGACTGAAACTGGGCCCCTACCTTTCACCATATACAAAAAGTAACCATGATGGATTAGAGATTCAAATGTAAGACCTCAGAATATAAGAACCCTAGAAGAAAACCTAGAAAACAGCATTCTGCACATCAGCATTGGCAAAGAATTTATGACTATATCCTCAAAAGCAATTGCAACAAATACAAAAATTGACAAGTGGGACCTAATTAAATGAAAGAGCTTCTGCACAGTAAAGGAACTATCAACAGAGTAAGCAGACAACCTACAGAAGGGGAGAAAATATTTGCAAACTAAGCATCTGACAAAGCCCTAATATCCAGAATCTATAAGGAACATAAACAATTGAACAAGACAAAATTAAAAACCAAATAGCCTCATCAAGAAATGGGCAAAACACATTAACAGACACTTCTCAAAAAAAAGACATACAAGTGTCCAGAAAAAAGGAAAAAATTACTAACCACCAGAGTAATGCAACATTACTAATCATTAGAGAAATGCAATATTTCACACCTTTTCACTTTCAGAACCCAGTAGAGCTATTGAAGCTTTACAGCTCACGGGGTCTCTCTATGACTAGAAACTCCTAGAGTTTTAACTCTCAGCCTTGTTCACACTGGGCCTCCAGCAATTTGTCAGTTGCACTTTGTTTTCCCCACCCAGTTGCTTGTTCCTGTGGAGGTCTCTACCTGTGGGTTTCTGAGGCTGCAAGTTGTGGCTTTTGGTATTATTCTGTCTCTCCAGTTATGGGGTCGTGGTTTGCTCCATGACTTCACTTGCCTGATGGGTAAGAAGAATCGTTGATTTTTCATGCATGTTCTCCTTGTCCAGACACCCAAGAGTATGTCCTTCTCTTGGGCATAAGATCTGAAATTATATTTAGGTGTTAATGTGTGGTGAAGAGTGGATCCAGCTGGCATGCTCACAATGACCAAATTTCGTTGATCATATTTTAATCCAATACATTGCTCCACTATTAACTTGCAAATAAATGACACATTTGCTTTCAAGACATATTCCAGGAAGGCCAAAGAAACTGGCTTCTTATCAATATGGAATAATTCCCCTGGTGAATTTCTTTCAGGATAGACCAAAGCTGATGTAGAACGTAAGCTTTACACACTTGGATCCTTCCCACTAGATAAGAAAGAACATCTGGGCTGGACGCTCCATTAGAAGAGCAATGTGGGATGGTGCTGTGCTGACAATGGGTAGTCCCTGCCCTACATGTTTGTAGAGGACTGGAGCCCAGAGTGGGCCATGGTCAACTTACCTGTTGAGGTGAAGGCCTCCTTCTAGGTGTGCATGTGCTTATTACAGATATGCCACGGTGCTAAGTACCCCAGGACTACAGGAAAAAATAAGAATATATGCTGTATCCATGATCGGGCAGCACACAGGCCAGAGTGCCAGCTATGGAATCGCACAGCCCGGGTTCAAAGCCCAGCTGGGCCATGACCACCTGAAGGACCTCCGGGAAGGTCTTAGGTAAATTTGTGAAAAGAAGCGGAGACCCTGCCTGCCAGGAAGGGATGTGGTAAGGCGCAGCATCCAGTCAGGTCAGGGCACCGCATCCTCTCCCTGGAAACTGGTGGCCCTAGCGGCCAGGGTGGCCATGGAGAAGGCGGGCCTGGCTCCAGGCGGCACAGAGGCGCTGGAGCAGCCCTCGGGGAACCTGGCAGGATGCGGGTGGCCCCGTGCTGGGCTTCCAGCAGATTCTGGCCCTGTAACCCAGGGGACAGGGCCGGGCAATACAGGGCCACTGGATGCCAAGACAGTGCCCAGGCCAGGCGCCAGGCGGAAAGGGCTCTGATATGTTAGCCCCGCATCCTCCACAGCCCCACAGAGGGGCCCATCAGAGGCCACATGCCTGTCCCCAGGAGCAGAATGTCCCCAGGTGTGAGAGAGACCTGCTGGGTCCTGCGGAGGCGGGAGTGGTGGGGGTGGGGCTCTCCCGTTTGCCCTTTGACCCCTCTGGTAGGCGCCCTAGGACGGGGGTGCTCCCGCGCGCTTCTGCGCGCCCTGGTTCTGTCACCAGCCCCACTGGGACGTCACAAGCGCTCAGCTGCCCAGTGCGCGCCTGGCGAAAGAGAAGTGGGCGACTACGGAGCAGCGTCTCCATTACTGACCGTTTTCTCGCCATTGTACCCGCACAACTTGCTCTGAATGGGCAATTTATTAAGTATATTTCGTCCCCGGTCCCGCCGCAGACCCCTGCCGGGCCGTCGCTCACAAGCTCCCATAGCCCGTGAGTCCCCTCAGCCTGGCCCGGCTCAGCCTGCGGCGCCCGCGCCTACCCCGGGCCCTTTCCGATTCCTCTTCAGCCCTCAGCAGAGCCGCGGGCCTTCTCCAGTCAGCTTCTACAGCGCCCCTAGGAAACCGTGTCCTCTCCCGCCAGACACGGACGTCCCCCTGGGGGTCCTGCCTGCTGTGGGCGGCGGGCTCCCCTCAAGGAAGAAACCCGTGCTGTCGGCTCGCAACTCCATGATGTTGGGACACCCCAGCTCGGTGAGGATACCTCCTCCCAGCAGCCAGTTCCCTCTCCAACTGCCTTCACCACGTGAGCAGGTGGCCGGGGCCGGGAAGCTGATTCCCATCCCAGCCAGGCTGCCGAATAAGACCAAGGTGAGGACCCAAGGAAAGCCCAGAGCAGTGATAGAGGAGGAGGGTCAGGTAGAGAGACGCAGGAGCAGGAGGACAAGAAAAGCCCCCTCCTCTCCGCAGGACATCCACATCCAGGACCCTGGAGACCCAGGGAGACCTCAGTTCCTTCAGGTGCAGTCCGGGGCACCTTGAGGGAAATGTTTATCCCAAGTGTTTGACAGAAAATAACTTGATTGACAAGACCCAGGTGTCTCCAGTGAGTTCCTGCTGGGAGGGCCATGTTGTCCCCAGCTCACACAGCCCTGCTGGAGGGGTCCTTCCCCTTAAGCAGCCTGACCCGGCCGGGTGCGGTGGCTTACGCCTCTAGTCCCAGCACTCTAGGAGGCTGAGGCGGGCGGATCACAAGGTCAGGAGATCGAGACCATCCTGGCTAACACGGTGAGACCCCGTCTCCACTAAAAATACAAAAAATTAGCAGGGCGTAGGGGCGGGCGCCTGTAGTCCCAGCTACTGGGAAGGCTGAGGCAGGAGAATGGCGTGAACCCGGGAGGCGGAGCTTGCAGTGAGCCGAGATTGTGCCACTGCACTCCAGCCTGGGTGATAGGGCGAGACTCTATCTCAAAAAAAAAAAAAAAGAAGCCTGACCCATCTGCCAGAGTGCTCCTTGATCCCGCCCGGGGCTGCTCCCTGCTGCCAGAGAAGGTGGCCCAGGACGTGCAGGATGAAGACCACCTGCTCAGCTCCCCAGGCTTGCTGATGTTGGGGAAGAGCCTTCAGCTCTTGCATCAAGGAGATCTTCTCCACCCAGAGCTGCCAGCCACAGGCCCCGCAAAAGAAAATTGTCAGTTACAACTTCTGCCGCCTGGCCTCTGCCCTGCAATTAATGGATATGGGATAGAGCTGAGTTGCAGTTAGACCTTCCAGGAACAACATTTACACTCATATTTGATGAGCTCTGAGCAGAAGTTCCTATTCTGGGGTGTGGGACTTCTCTAGGGGATTCTTGGGTAGATTTCAGGGCATCTGTAAACCCTCTAAACATGTAATGTGTATGCTTATATGCATTTTTCTGGGAAGTGTGTTGGTAAATTTCATTAGATTTCTTATGTGGTCTATGACCCCAAATCAGCTGGTGCTGAAGCTAAAAGTCAGACGCAGCCTGTGGTAAATAAGACACACAGCTGGCTCATGGTGAATGATGAGTGTGAGGCCGAAGGGGAAGGACAGTAAGAATCACCAGTCACGTAATTTCGGCCTTCTCCTTCAAACCTACCACAGCCTGGAGGCTCATTCAAGGGAAATAGAGCTGGTTTCTCTTCCCCTGCCCACCACACAGACATGCCAAGGAGCAGCAGCGCAGTAGCCAAACACCAGGTGTGACAGGAGAGAGCTCCTCCTGCTCCCTGACTGGATGCACAGCTGGTGGACAAAGGAGAATTCTCTTGCCCTGAGGGCTCTTCTGGTCGCCTGGGTATGTGAAGATTTCTCTATAGACCAAGATGTGGTGCATATCCACCACTATGGAGCTCACATTCCTGACCCCATAGGGAGCACTGCTGTCCTAGAAGGCAGAAAGAGAAGAGACAAAACTCAGTGGCCTTTGTGATTAGTCAGTACCTGCTCTGGGATCACACATCCAGTTGGGGTGACCTCTACATTCCTGACCCCCTATCCTCCAGCCACTAGTGTAGAAATTGAAACAATTATACAATTGTGCATTTCATTCATTATGAGCCCCTTAAATGTCAACATGTGATTGGACTTATTAAATGTAGGACTACTTAAAGTAAGAGACAATATCCTGTAGCAATCTTAAGAGAGCAGCTAAACAAATAAAGAGAAAGAAAAAAAGGAAGGAGAGAAAGGAAAGGAAAGGAAAGGAAGGAAGGAAGGGAGAGAAAGGAAAGAGAAAGAAGGAAAGAGAAAGAGAGAAGGAAAGAAAAGAAAGAAAAAGAAAGAAAGAAAAAGAAAGAAAGAAAGAAAGAAAGAAAGAAAGAAAGAAAGAAAGAAAGAAAGAAAGAAAGAAAGAAAAGAAAGGAAGGAAGGAAGGAAGGAAGGAAGGAAGGAGGAAGTCTACATGAACAACAGTTCTTTGGTAGCTCCTTGAAGCTCGTGCTTGAATCACTGTGGTTCACAATCGTTTTAGCTTTCTGAGAAGCAGACTTCCTTAAATAATGACTACTCTGCTCTTACTGCATGCAGTGTTTATCCGTGGCAAAATCTTAAACACCTTTAGCAATTATTTAAAGAAATAAAACAACTTATTTGTAAACCTCGATTCCACTACTCAAACGTGTAATAAAAAGGATGTTTGACCAGAAAGAAATAAGTGAAAGGTCATGATGTTCCTTAGAGTAGGCATAACAGGTAAGGCATGACAATATGATTACATTGCTCCCTGAGGCAGCTTTGGTTTTCCCCATTCAGTGATCCATCTATGATTTCTTTCTCTAATCTAATAATTCTCTGACAGTGCACAGGGAGACAGCAAATTCCTCAGGGCAGCCATCAAGTGTTTTGTGTTCCAAAAATGCTTGGGGTTAATGAGTAATGACAAGCAAAGCAAGCTGCAAAACTAATACTTTAGTAAAATAACATGTCCAGACTTTAAAGACTTGAACACAAACTAGAGTGAGTAATGGATCAAGAACTGAGTAAATGCCAATAAGATCAAATGTGAACTGATGTCTTCTCAAGGTGTTTTGGTTAGAAACTGTGTGTGTGTGTGTGTGTGTATGTGTGTGTTACCAACAAACCATTAAAGTAAGTTAAGATGGAAACCAAGCCTGAGAAATCGCTGAACAAAGCCAATGAGGCCTCATAAGGGACCTCAACCTTCCTTGATTTGCAGTGAGGTTTCACATAAGTAAAACCTAACTTGAAGTATTTCTTGTAAATGCTTACACAGTTCTATAGTACTTGGGCCCTGTAGGCTTATCACACACTGAATTATTCTTTTTTTGTTGTAATGTCTTGCCACTCCAACTAGACTGCAGCTTCCTGGAGATGGGACCATGTTCCTTATTTGCCAGTCACAGGTGTTGAGTAAATATCCTGCCTTTCCTCCTGTTATAACGGAAGTGGTGTCCAACTCCTACCCAAAGCCCATCCTCTTCTTGTCTTCTGATTCCTCCCCCTTCTGCCTCTCACAGACTCAGTGACATCCATCTTCCCCCTTCTCTTCTTTTGACGTACTTCAACTTCTCTTTCAGCCTCAGTCCATCAGCTCAACGATCTCCCATTTGATTAGAAATTCATCCAAAGGCCCCATATCAGACTCTAGTTCCATCTTGGGATTCCCCACTGCCACATTTCATAGAGAGGTGGAGGTGTGCACATCACCACCTCCACATCACCACCTCCCCCAATTCTTCTGCCCACTGCTCCTCGACTTCCATCCCATCACTCCAGTGGAACACACTTCCCCCAAGGTCACCAATGCACCACCATAGCCTATGGACACTATACTTAACTTCTAAGCAGCACTATCTACTATTGACTATGAGCTCCTTCTTGAAACCCCATCTCTGGTTCCTGGAGAAGGGGCAAGCTGAACTGGCAAGAAGTATCCCAATATTGTCATGGGCATCTGGAACCCTGACAGGAGGAGGTCCCTCAACCACCGTGGACACTTGAGTTGGCAGGAAAAGCTCCTTAGAGAAGGGGTAGGGGCAGAACTCCAGCCAGTGTGGAGCCCAGAGAGTTTGTTGCAGGAACTTCTCTAGTGGAGCATGGCCAGGGACACCCATCCCGCTAAAGTTCAACTTGCTCCTGTAAGAGTCTTAAGGCCTAGGAGAACTGTGGGACCTGAACTCTGCAGGGTGGTCCATGAGACAGGGCCAGTCTGACCAGAGCATCCCTCAGTCTCTTGGTCTCTCCCAGGGCCCTAGTCTGGCCACGCCTTCTTGTAGTGCAGCCTTGGGTGCCCACAGAGGGTACCTCCTGGGGCTCCACATCATAGCTCCTGTGCTGGCAGACCATACCTGACCAGCAAAGAGCTCCAGCAGAGTAGCCCCACAGACACACCAGCCTGCCCATGCCCTCCCCCGATTGCAGCCTCCCCTGTGCTGCTTTGCCTGCATACACTTGCCCACAGCCACTCCCTCCATATGGCTTTGCCAGAGCATGTGTGTATGGGTAGACCTTGCCCCCACTAATGTCCCACCTCTGCACCAAGCTACCACCAGCCTGAAACTAGGCATGGAGAATAATGGACACACGTCCACCCTGAGTGGTCACTGCCACCCACAGGAACACACACAGAGGACACACACACTCCTGCACCCACCAGCACCCCATCCACATGCTAACACCATCACCAGTGCAAACACATGTAAGACACCAGCTGGGGTGCCCTTCCTCATGACACCATGCTGCCTCTGCCACTGCTGTGAACACCTGCACAGAGGCCGGCAACCCAGCATCCACTGGCACCCCACCACAATGGACAAGCATGCACCCCTCCACAGTGCCACTGCCACTGCTGCTGGCACATGCAAACGAGGACAGATTCCACTGCCACCACCCTATGAAGCGCTTTGGCTGGCACCACCCATACAAGTGTTGTGACCAGCTATCTGGGAGAACCTCCGTAGCCCCCGCACAGTGGATTCCTAACCTCAAGGAGACTGGGAACAAAGTCGGCCCAGTAGAAGTCCAGTATTAGAGCACGCAGTCCAGAAGATTGACCCCCCTACAATCTTCCAGAAACAAAGCCAGTCCGCGGAACCCACCTTGTACCACAATCAAACCCCCAAGGTTATCAAATAGGATAAAAGAAAAAAAACCCATCCAAAGGACAGAACTTCAAAGACTGAAGGAACATCAGCCCACACAGATGAAAAAGAATGAGTGCAAGAACACTGACAGCTCGGAAAGCCTGTGTGCCTTCTTTCTTCATCACCTCTCCAGCAAGGGTTCTGAACTGGGCTGAGATGACTGACATGACAGAAACAGAATTCAGAATGCGAACAGGAATGAAGATCATCAAGATTAAGGAGAATGCTGAAACCCAATCCAAGGATGCTAAGAATCACAATAAAACAATACAGGAGCTGACAGACCAAATAGCCAATATGAAAAAGAATGTAATCAACCTGATAGAGCTGAAAAACACACTACAGGAATTTCATAATGCAATCGCAAGTATTAATAGCACAACAGATGAAGCTGAAGAAAGAATCCTAGAGCTTGAAGACTGGCTTTCTGAAATCAGACAGACAAGAATAAAGAAAAAAGAATAAAAAGGAATGAAAAAAAAACCTCTGACAAATATGGGATTCTGTAAAAAGACCCAATCTATGACTCATTGGTGTCTCTGAAAGCGATGGAGAGAATGGAAACAACTTGGAAAACATACTTCGGGTTATCACCCATGAAAACTTCACCAACTCAGCTAGAGAGGCCAACAGAAAATTCGGCTTTGCCAGCTAAAAAAAGAAAAATAAAGAAAAAAAAAGAAAATTCGGGAAATGCAGAGAACCCTCGTAAGATACTTCACAAGAATATCATCCACAAGACACATAATCGTCAGATTCTCCAAGCTTGAAATGAAAGAAAAATGTCAAAAGCAGCTAGAGAGAAGGGTCAGGTCACCTACAAAGGAAAGCCCATTAAACTAACAGTGGACCTCTCAGCAGAGGTCCATTCCCCATGGGTCACAGGGAATGATCAACATTCTTAAAAGAAACTCCAACCAAGACTTTCATATCTAGCCAAACTAAGCTTCATCGGCAAAGGAGAATAAGATCTTTTGCAGAAAAGCAAATACTGAGGGAATTCGTTACCATTAGACCTGTCATCTCTAGGAACTCTGATTTTATAGATCACATCTGGCCTTGCACCAGGTGGAAATCGTGAAAAATGTAAGGAACTATTACTGCTAATTAGGCAAGCCTCATGCTCTAATTGTCAAAAACGAAAATGAGAACACAAAATACCAAACCCCTGAAGCAGTGTTTTCTCACTCATTTCCTCCCTCCATCCCCCTTCCAGCAGATTCCTGAGAACAACCTAATACGTATTCCTCTTCCCTTCCAGATACAGAATTGGGTGTTCTTCATCTGGGCTTTTGTCCTGCCCACACCCAGCAGGCGCACAGCCCGTAAAGCAGGAAAAGGAACCAAGCTGAAGGAGGCAGAAACTCCGCAGCCAGCAAGGAGGAGGCGCTATCTCCCTGCAGGTTAGGAAGCCCTAAGTCATGCAACCCAGTGTGTGGGAGGTGAGGGTTCTTCCCCACTTGACTGTTTCCAAGCAGGGTCATGTTGTGGTTAAGGGTATGGATTGGCAGCCAGAATGCTTGGGTTTGAATCCTGGCTCAGCCACTTACCTTGGATAAGTAATTGAACCCCTCTGTGCCTCATCTTCCCCATCTGTACCTGCCTCCAAGAGTTGTTATGAGAATAAAGGAGTTAATACGTGTAAAACACTTAAAACAGGGCTTACCACCTATTACTCACCCAGCAAGTGTTAACTGTTATTATTATTATCTCCAACTCATAATTATAGTGAACATCATTATATTATATTATCCTCTAGTTGCATCTCTTGAAACCATACTACAGGCAAGAAATTACCAAGTCTTCTGGTATTTTAGTTACTTAGCACTTTATTGGATCCAAGATGAAACACCTTGGACTGAATTAACAGTGAAGTCTAAGGTGAGG
Source organism: Chlorocebus sabaeus (assembly GCF_047675955.1). Classification (NCBI taxonomy): domain Eukaryota; kingdom Metazoa; phylum Chordata; class Mammalia; order Primates; family Cercopithecidae; genus Chlorocebus; species Chlorocebus sabaeus. Next base: position 10,124,149 of record NC_132915.1, on the reverse strand, counting down.
ATCCACAATTCTATTTTACCAGAAATCCTACTTCTAGGAATACCTTCTAAGGCAATTTTCAGATCAGCAAAGATGAGGCACAAACGGGCTCACTGCAACATTTTTTTATGGAGTGAAAAGCTGGACACAGGCTAAGTGTGGAACAACCTGAGAATGATTAAATACGTTATGGTACAGCAACGTGCTTTTGAAGAATTTTTAATAACTAGGAAATAATCGTGAAGTAGATTGGATTACATTTGATAACTATGTAAGCACATTTGCAAGAAAACAAAACGTAGAGAGATGTATGATGATGTTCACCGTGGGGTTACTGAGAGTGAAGACACTTACACGTGGTTTTTGTTTACATTTTATTTTTTTGTTGCCTTTCATGTGTTACACATGAACACACACAATTTTTATATTTGGAGAAAATGTTAAATCATGAAACCAAAACATTTAAATATATAAAGAATCTTTCAGAAGACACACAGTGAACTACCAGGAACTAGAGAGAGAATTTACATCCCTAAAGTCCTAGTTTTCAAGCCCAGAATGACTTCACATAACAGAGGGAGGTGTTGCTACTCTTCAACTTACCTTTGCTCTGGACAGAAAAGCTGTGAGAAATCTCTCAGTTAAGGATGGATGGATAGATAGATAGATAGATAGATAGATAGATAGATAGATAGGAAGGAGGATGCATAGATAGATAGATAGGAAGGAGGATGCATAGATAGATAGATAGATAGATAGATAGATAGATAGATAGATAGATAGATAGATAGATAGATAGGAAGGAGAATGGATGGATGGATAGATAGATAGATAGATAGATAGATAGATAGATAGATAGATAGGAGGGAGGGAGGAAGGGATATAAGAATGGATGGATGGATGGACGGATGGATGGGTAACTAGAGATGGGCATAACTTGGGGGAGGACAGCAAGAGCCTCTGAAGGTGCAGGATACAATTTGGCCTTGACTAATCATGGCCATTCATTTTCACATCACTGGGGCTCCTTGGCCCACATATGCTTATTAAGAGAGTGTTCTGAGAAAGCCACAGTTTTAGCAGACAAAGCCCAGGAAGGCTTCACCAGAGAGTTCTCCACCACAGCAATGCTCTGCTCATTCCTCTCATTAATTTAATAAACAAGGGAATTTTGCAAGAGTTTTAATGGAATATAACTACAGCCCTGATTTGGCTCCTTCTGGCTTCTTCTTGTTTTCTAATATTAAAAAACCTTTAAAGGGCATCCATTTTTCTTGAGCAAATAACATAAAAAAGACCGCCTTGGCAGGGTTAAATTCCCAGGACCTTGGGTTTAGGGTTGGACTAAATGGTTGGTATAAACCCTTACAAAAGTGTCTTGAGCTCAATGGAGCTTATGTTGAGAAATAAATTTTATATTTTTTATTTTTATCTTTTAATTTCATTTTTTTCCATGAGCTTTTTGAAGTTCTCTTGTGCAATTAATTATTCCTTCGAAAAGCAAATGCAACTGAGTGAGTGAACCTATAGGCTGGAGCTTAAATAAATGACTTAAGAGCGATTCTGGCCTGAGCTCTGAGTTTTGCAAGTGTTATTCCTAACTTTTGTTATAAACAATTTCTCCTGGAACAACGTAAATGTAAAGGGAAGTATTATCTTTAGAAGGTAAATTTTAGCTATAAAAGATACTGATTGCTTATGAAGAAAGGCAGAGTCTGCCATTCTCATACTGACCAGAGCTATGAACAGTGGCTCCAGCCTCTTTCGGCAAGGCCCCCTGAAGCCACCACCCAAACAGGACCCCATGGAGACAACATTCTCCCTACGACCCACCTGGGCTTTCTTCACTCACCTCAGGGAATTTCTTTTTCTGCACATATTAAGTGGCGGCACTGTCAAAATACTTAGCATTGCCCTCATTCAGGCTGTAAATCTTTCCTTTCTTACTAATGTTGACATCTTTTTCCACCAGTACAAATTCACCAAGAGCCTAGAGAGACGAAGAGAGATGCCAGGAAGAGGAGAGACACCAGGAAACAGAAGCCCACAGAATCATGAGAAGATGGGGGCCTGCTGGCAGAGCTGGGGCTTGGCTGTGGTCACTCTGGAGCCTACCCTGTGGTGTTTTTATTTGTGGTGGAAAGAACAGAGATAATATGGAGCCCACAAAGGAAGCTCAAGCAGTAACATAGCAAGAGGGAAAACAATTCAAAGGGAAGAGGCCCAGGGTCTTCTTTCTTTGTGACTTCTACTGTCAGGGAGGTTCCTTATTTATAAAGAACATGACTGTGTTTATCTCCCAAGTTCTCACCCCAAGATTAATGTGTTCAGAAAGACTTGAGCCATCAACAGTTAGAGGAGAAGTTGCACTGATGTGTGAGGGATGCATTTTGACAGTTTGTGATCCAGTTATTTTGTTTATGTTAATGACTCAATCTCAGAAACCATTAAAAGTTTCTGGTATCCCAACTAATCTTATCTGGGGAAAAGAAGTTCTTTCAGTTGGAAACTGTGTTCACCTGGCATAAGGAAAAAGTTGGTAAAATCTAAAGGAATCCTCAGACTTATTAATAAAATTGTGCCCACTCCCTCTCCCCTTATAGCCACCGTGGTCCACAGCTGCAGGGCATCCCTCAGACACCCCTTTATCTAGTTCTGGTGACATCAGTCACTAAAAATGTGATCAGCTCTCAGCAGACACCACCTTAAATGCTGACGTCTCTCTAAGACACTAGGGGGAAAGTCAGGGCCTGGAAACCAGATTCATTTTGATTAATGTTCAAAATTTTGAGAAAGTGAGAAACTCCAAAGTGACAGCTCACAGCTAACAGCTAGCCCAGAGGTTCCCAAGGAACATCAGAGATATTCCCAGAATATAAAGAGGGAAGGCCACGCTGTCCATGTCTGAAATAAGACGGTGACTAGGAGACTGAACAACTACACATTGCTCTCTTCTGCTAACAAGACTGACAACTGCTTCTTTACCAACGACTTCACTTTAATCTCCCTGGCTCCTAATTAAAAATTATCAAGAAAACGAATCATTAATTGCACCCACTTCCAGGCAATATCCAATCCAGACTGACCCTCTGTTACTCAAACCCTCTTTAGAATCACCAAGCAAAACCTCAGGGTTCCTCTGCAGTACACTCCCCCTGCCCGGTAAATCCAACTTCTTTTTGTTACAGGCGTGCACGTGATGCGTTTTGTCGCTGTGGGCATCTGTTGCTTTGGAGCAGACCAGCCTTGAGTTCCACTTCTGAAAAGTGCCCTGACATCCCTTAAAGAGTGGGATGTCAGTCTAGAAAGATCCGTATCTGGGTCTCTTTTAGGTCAAGGCCAGGCACGTGCCTTAGCTTAAAAAATTAGATACCCCTCCCTGGGATTTGAAACCTGAGCGAGAGGCACAGCACTGGGGTTGGTGTCCAGGACAGACTGGCCGTGTTGCAGGACTACTGCCGTGCTTTCTGCTTCCTGGTCCTCCAGCCCTGCCCGTTCCTAGCCAAGGTCTTTTGCTTTCCCAATGAAAGGAGAAAAGTTCCCTTATCCGCCTCACAGGGCATGTGAAGGGGGTGTGGCTTACTGTTTGCGAGCGCCGCTGCTCAAACCTCTAGGGGGAGCATGCAGACAGGCAGGCTGTGGGGCTCCGACCCCGTGGCAGCATCTAGGTGTGAATGTTTACAGCTGAAGCGCCAGTGGGCATGGGTTACAGTGTGCTCTTTCAGTTTAACCATCTGTCCATAGGCGGCTTGTGTTAGTCAGCTCAATTAGACCCCCTGCCTTGTCTTCCGCCATCCACTGGTCAATGGCCTGATGGCAGATGCCGGTGTGTTCCACCAGCATGTTCCTCTTGACGTCCAGCCGCTTATGTGCCTGCCCGCCAGGGTCTCGGGGTTTTTCTAGGCACAGGATGGGGGCGTGGCAGGCCAGGGTGGTCTTGGGAAATACATTTGGGCACTGAAACAGAAATGCCTCTCCAAACCTAGGTCCGTGGGCACAGACCCGAGGGTGGAGCCCTCGCCGAGGACCCTGCTCTCTCCTCCCAGCACTTCCCTGCCCCCTTCTCATATCACCATCAATGCAGTAACTCCTCTCAGTTGAGCTGGGGTCGATTTTGCTCTTGCTTTTCAGCAAAGAGCGTGGAGAGGCACAGCTGTCATTTAAACAGTGGCACTCACTCTCCACCTGAACAAAGGAGTTCATTCTGCATCAGGGTGGGTGAAAACGCCTTGGGTTGATCCACTCCTGGGTCTGGGTCAGGGACTCTCAGGCCCCTTGAATGTTATTTCCACAATTTTATTAACCTGGAAAATATGCCCCTTTGTTCTGATTGTGTGGCCACCAACAACCGCTGATTTTTAATATGGAATCTCATACACTCTGGTAAGAGGGTCCCTGATGATCAGGCACCAGATCCTTGTCACTGAGAAACAAAGGCTCCTATTTGTAAATGAATGCCTTGACATTGAGCTTTATCCCACAATGGGGACTCGGTTAACAGGAGGTGGTCTCTCTGTGCCTGAACAATATGTGTGTTCTGACAAAATCAAATCATCAGGTCTGCAAACCCACAGACCTTACAGGCTGGGTTTGACCCACCAGGGAATGCTGCCTCCGTCACTGCTGACTGCCCTCCATGGCATTTCTATCTGTGACAACTGCTACAAGCTATCTCTGCTGGACGTCAACATCCCAAACAGGCGCTAAGCTTTGTGCACTGGTTCTTTGCTCAAATGTCCTTCATAGTAGGGTGATGTGATCCAAAGGGGTTTCAGGACAATACACAGAGATCAGGAAAGATTATGCTATGGTTCGTCTCTTCCTTCTGTCATGCTGACAAGTTCTGGTGCCCACCTATGTCCAGACTAGGCCCTGCTGTCATGACTGAGGGCAGAAAGCAGAGGCTCTGTCTGTGCCTGGGAGCCCTTGAGTACCCAAGTCAAAGCACCTCCCACTGTCTTTAGAACTGCTCAGAATGTTCTTGGAGATACTTTACTTGTACTTAAGAGCAGTGGTTTTTGAAATTCGGTCTGGTTTAGTAGTTAAAGCATAGATTGCTGGAGTGTGACTCCTGACACCGCCAGTCACTAGCTTGACCTCAGGCAAGTTACTCACCCTCTATGTGCCTCACTTTCCCCATCTGAAAATGGGAATAGTAGTAGGACCTACCTCACAGGGCTGCTGTGATTTTTTTTTTTTTTTGGAGACAGAGTCTGACTCTGTCGCCAGACTGGAGTACAGTGGCGCGATCTCAGCTCACTACAACCTCCGCCTCCTGGGTTCAAGTGATTCTCCCGCCTCAGCCTCCGAAATAGCTGGGATTACAGGCACCCGCTACCACGCCCAGCTAATTTTTGTATTTTTGGTAGAGACAGGGTTTCACCATGTCGGCCAGGATGGTCTTGATCTCTTGACCTCGTGATCCACCCGCCTCAGCCTCCCAAAGTGCTGGGATTACAGGTGTGCACCATCGCACCCGGCCTGCTGCGATGTTTAAGTGCATTAATAGATGTAAATTCCCTGGGACAGGTACCTACATTCCTACAACTTATTAAGAATTATCTGTTAGCTGTTACTCTACAGCAACTGTAGAAAGGGCAATTTCTTGTCTGAGAGTAATACGTGTAAGCCATAGAATTTCTCAGAGTTTGCCGGCTTCTTTGAAAATAAAGGAAAACTGTGGCATTAGCAAAATGACACAGCAGTGGGCCTTGGTCTAATGGGTTTATAGGTGAAAAAATTCCATTTGAAAAGTTTCTGGATTTCCATACTGAAAACCCTGTTTTGTTAGTTAACTCTGTTTCATTTTGCAATTTGCAATCCCCCTCTCTCCACATACAAACTGACATGTGAACTCCACGAGGGCTGGCCTGTGTGTTTGATCAGTGCTGTGTCTCCACTGCCTGATATGGTGCTTTGGGACATAGTAGATGCTCAATAACATCTGTAAATCTAAATTAAATTTAAATACTTACCTTTCCTCAGAGTCAACACAAGAGGTTTTGAAGTCATCATTGGTCAACATTATCTGTGTTTTCACAAGACCTCAGTATACCTGGTAAAGCATTTCACAAGCGATAAACAAGACATCCAGCATTTGAAAGCAAAACTCACAGAGCATTCTACCAGATGGTGCTACTCTAAAGAATTCATGCTTCTGTCTGGAAATTCGCAGCATCACGATTCTTAAGTTGTGGAGTTCTCATACACCAAAGAAATCGAGTGCATTTGTGAAAAATGAACTCCTTAAGGACTGGGCTTGAGTTGATGCAACTGACTCTGCAAGACACCCCTATCCCTGGGTGCCCTCCCTGGGACAGAGGTCCTTCGTGGTTTCTGATGATGGCGTTGGCTCCTGAAACTAGGCTTTCAGGCTCTCTGGTCTCACAAACAAGTATTAGGAATGACCAGGAAATTTCCTAGTCTCTCCTTGACCCACAGATTTTCTGTCTCTTCCCTGCTGTCCAGGGTTCTCTCCCAAACACTCCAGTCAAAATGAACTTGTTTAGTCTCTGCTTTTGTCCTTTATTCTGGAGGGCACAGGCATTAACCTCCTCTCATGTGCCGTCTTGCTCGGCCTTCCATGACCTTTTTCAAAAGTGGGATGAGATGAAATGGAAGAGAATGGAATAGTGTGGAATAGAATTGAATATATGAGAGTGCATCAAGCATTATTTCATAAAACTTTTGTTTTCATTTATAGATATGGGGGTACTCAGAGTCACAATATAAATTTTCTATTTTTACTTAGAGTCAAAAAGTTTGAATTTGCAGGCATGTATAATACGTTAATAGCAGCTCTACTGAAGATACCTGTTGAAATACCAATGTGAGGGAGTTATCTGTTGCCTTTTTGATATACAAATGGGACTTCTATTAACATATTTAGATCAATGGTGTAACTTTTATATTCATGCCAATATTCTTAATCCCTCCACTTTCCACAGTATCTCTTGTCCTCACATGTGGGGTCAGAGCTTTAGGCCTCACCTTTCCTGCATCAGGAGAAGCTGACATCTTTCCAGGCTGCGCTCATGCCGGTTTTTGCAAACCTGAAGCTCCAGTTCTCATGGTTTGATCATGTGCTAATTTCCTCAAACCTTTGTAGCCAGTTTGGTAAAGCAAAGCCCACCAAACAGCAGGGATGAAGGGACTTTTGCAAGATCACTAGAACTTTCCCTGCCTGTAGGGCCAGGAAGAGCCTGGGCCTTCCATGGAAAGACCCGGAGAGATTGACTCACTGCTGAGGAGGCTGCTGCTCTTCCCTTAGGTCAGGGAATAATTTTCACATTTCAAATAAGCTATTTGTTCCAGATGTTGGGGCTCCTGGGTCTAGGCATTTGTAGCTGCTTTGAAATCATTTGCAAGACATGTGGAGCCAGATTGCTTCAGTAAGTACATCCGGGACAGGGCCTGGACCCAGACTTTGCCAACACCACCCAGTGAGTCTCTTTGTGTTGCCTGTGGCATTTGGCTTGAGTTTCAGGGGACTACTTTGTGGTGGGACCCAATACAAGGTGGCTGCATGGACATGTTTTGATCCTAGTGCTCTAGGACGAGGAAGGAGGAGTAGAGAAACCAGGAGAAGGCAGGAGATGAAGGGTTGTTATGAGCAAAGGTGGACCACCTTGATTTCATGAAATTCTTACTATTTCAATGATTTGCTTAAAATAAAATTTTGTTGTACACATTGCAAAAGCAATTCAAAAGTGACTTATTATGGAATATTTGTGAACTTCAGAAAACTGAAAAATCAGACACTATCAAAATGTATTGCAGTATATAAAATAATAGATGTTCCTATGGAATGAGACTGTGTTCTTGGATGGCGGAATATGACTAAAGATTTCTTGTTCCTCAAGTTATACAAATTTAGTATAATTACTGTAAGCAACTGAATGAGATGAAGGAGAATAAAATTTTTATTTTAAAATGTTGATGGAAGACTAAATAAAACATTATTAAGGCTATATAATCAATACAATCAAATAAGAGGTATAAGTTAGAAGGTATCAAAGTAAATCACAATATTTATCACAATTTGATAGTAAACAAAGATATTACTGATTTTATTTTAAGTGGAGGAAAGTTTATGTAGTAAATGAGCTTGGCAGAATTGGTTATTTTTCTGGAAACAAATAATGTTGGCCTCCTATCCCCTATCTTACCCCAAAATAAATGGGTAAGAACTTCTAAGTGTAAAACAAAACAAAACAAAAGTATATATCTAAGATGAAAACTTGAAAGAATGTATTTTTAAAATAACTTGGGACTAAGGATACCTTTTAAACCAAAATAGAAATCTCCAGAAGTAACGGCCGGGCGCGGTGGCTCAAGCCTGTAATCCCAGCACTTTGGGAGGCCGAGACGGGCGGATCACGAGGTCAGGAGATCGAGACCATCCTGGCTAACACGGTGAAACCCCGTCTCTACTAAAAATACAAAAAACTAGCCGGGCGAGGTGGCGGGCGCCTGTAGTCCCAGCTACTCCGGAGGCTGAGGCAGGAGAATGGCGTAAACCCGGGAGGCGGAGCTTGCAGTGAGCTGAGATCCGGCCACTGCAGTCCAGCCCGGGCTACAGAGCAAGACTCCGTCTAAAAAAAAAAAAAAAAAAAAAGAAATCTCCAGAAGTTTTCAAGGACTATGTTATTATTTGACAACATAAGAAGTTATACATTCACTCTGGCAAATAAATTAAATTTAAAAAGTTGAAAAGTGAAATCGACTGGGAAAATAACTTCCCAATACATTTGGCAGATAAAGGGTTATTATCCATAGTATTATCCATAATATTCCAAAGATTCTCAAAAATTGGTAAGAAAAGGCACAGCATCCCAATGGGAAAGTGGTACCACACACTCCGGACTGTTTCCGCTGCTCAAAGACCTGAGTATAAGCAGCCAGTGCTTGTCTGCCTCTCCTCTCCCCTGCCTGTGATGCCCCCTCACAAGGTGTCTCCCCATTCTCAGTGCTTTGCTGATAGAAAAATGCTGTACTTCCCACACAAGGCTCTAGTTCCAGACATGCTTCCAGAATTCTCAGGAAACCCCCTCCTCTCCCCTGAAAACCCTGCCCTTGCACATTAGACATCCTGGTTTCCCTGTTGGGGTCCCACTATGGCATCATCAGCAAATGGGGCACAGTCTCCTGAGGCCTGGGAGGAATCTGTCCCAGAAACCAGGGGGTGGGGACATCTGACTAAATCAAGGGAAGGTTGTCAAGGAGAAAGTCAACAAAAAGTGAACATTGTAATTTCAAACATAGTCTCCTCATTCCACTTCAAATTAAGGGACTTGGAGAAAGGGGAGCAGGGAGCTGGATGATTAATGGGTTCACAGTCTGATATTGGGGTGATGAGAAAGTTCTGGAGATGGATTGGTGGTGATGGTGAGAGAACAATGTGAATAAGCTTAATGCCAATAAATCCTGTACTCAAAAATGATTAAAATGGTAGTTTATGTTAAATCCGTTTTACCTCAATAAAAAGCAAATAAAGTTTTGTTCCCAGTGGGCAGGTGAGTAGGGGAAACTCTCTTGCCGCCTCTTGGCAAGAGCCTGAGAAACTGAGAAACGGTTGGGCACACCAGCAGTGTGAGCTCTTCTGAGGGCAGTGGTGACAGCCCGGGAGACAGTTTAGTGTAGCAAGGGCAGGTGCAGGTCCCTGGTCCCAGAATGTGAGTGTGGCAAATCAGCCTCGATTTCTGCCTGCCTAGGAGGCATCCTAGGAGGTGAGCCTGAGTGAGCAGGGGTGAGCTCTGTGTGTCCTGTGTGCAGCTGCAGATTATCTGTCCGCCAGTGCAGAGAGGGGAGAAAGCCATGATGATGGGACCTGGTTTGGCGGAGAATCCCCAGAGGCCCAGGAGCTCCTTAACCTTACATTAAAACACAAAAGAGAGCTCAGCGGAGGCCACCACGCACAGCTAATTTTCATATGTTTAGTAAAGACAAGGTTTCACCATGTTGGCCACACTGGTCCCAAACTCCTGACCTCAGGTGATCCATCTGCTTCCGCCTCCCAAAGTGCTGGGATTACAGGCATGGGCCACTGCGCCCAGCTTTCATTACCCTTTATGACTTATTTTTTGATTATTGTTTGTCTCTGCCTATCAACCACTGTGCTCATCACTCACTGGACAAATATCATGTCCTGAGTAGATACTTGTAGAATGAATGAATGTGATTTCTCTTCAAGACCTAAGGAGTGGAGGCATAATGGTGGACTTCTAGAACAGGTGTCTCTAGACCTCTAAGTGTGTGTGCATCAGGCATTCTAGACCTCTAGAATGTCTCTTCTACTAGAACTCAGCTTTGATGACCTTACGCCCAGCAATGGAGAGCATTCATGAAGCCTTGAAGGAGGCTGGCCTGCAGGGAAGCAGTCTTGGACAAGTTCAACCTGCCCCCATGCCACTTCAACAGTCAAAATTTTTATCACTCCTCCTTGCTTCCTCTACTCCTTCAAAAAACATACAATTTTTCATGGGGTTGCACATCATTCATTTTACAAACACTATTAACATGATTTCATTAAAAAATGACATCCTAACCCCAATAAACTAAGGCGTACATAACACAGAATAAACAGCAATTTGCCCTAAGACCATTAGCAACATTCAGGGACATATACATTTTCCTCACTTTCTTCATTGTGCTAATGGGCAGTGAAGAGTTGGTGTTTGAGAACTCCTCAGTTAATTGGTATGCTATCAGGGGCATTGCTGAAAGCAGGAATCTTAGAGGCTGGGAGTCACTGTGTGGGCAGAGGAGGAGAGGAGAAAGAGACTGTGTGAAGAGGTGAGGCTCTGTGCTGTCAGTGAGGGCTGTTCTCTGCCCCCATCTCTTCCAGTGCCTGTCTCTACCAAAAATACAAAAATTAGCTGGGCGTGGTGGCAGGCACCTGTAATCCCAGCTACTCGGGAGGCTGAGGCAGGAGAATCGCTTGAACCCAGGAGGCGGAGGTTGCAGTGAGCTGAGATTGCGCCACTGCACTCCAGCCTGGGTGACAGAGTGAGATTCTGTCTCAAAGGAAAAAAAAAGTATTATACATCATGACCAAGTTGGATTTATACTTAGAATGCAAGGATGATTCAAGATACAAAAATCAATCAAGTCATACCACATTAATATAATGAAAGACAGACACCACACGATTCAGACAAAGCTTTCTACAAAATTCAACACCATTTTATGATTAAACTAGGAATAAGAGGAAAATACTACCACATCATAGAGGCCTTACGTGAAATGCCCACAACTAACATTATGTTTACTAGTGGAAGGCAAAGCTATTCCTCAAAGTAGAGGAGAAAGTCAAGGATGCACAATCTTGCCACTTCTATTCAACATAGTACTGGGCCAGGGCAATTAGACAAGGAAAAGATATATAAAAGGCGCTCCAATTGGAAAGGAAGAAGTAAAATTGTTTCTGTTTACAGATTATATGGTTTTATATGTAGAAAACCCTAAAAATTCCACCAAAAAAACTGTAAAAACTAATAAATGATTTCAGCAAAGTTACAAAATGCAACATTAACACACAAAAATCCATCGCAGTTCTATACATTAGCATTGACCAATATGGAAAGGAAATTAAGAATAAAATTTCAGGCCAGGTGTGGCAGCTTACACTTGTAATCCCAACATGTTGGGAGGCTGAGGCAGGCGGATCACTTGAGGCCAGGAGTTTGAGACCAGCCTGGCCAACGTAGTGAAACCCTGTCTCTACTGAAAAACAAAACAAAACAAAACAATTTTATTTATAATAGCATGAAAAAGAATAAAATTCTTAGAAATAAACTTAACCAAGGAAGCAAACAACTTGGACACTAAAAACTACAAAACAACAATGCTACAAGACACCAAAGAGTATATAAATAAATGAAAAGACATCTCCACGCATGTGGATTTAAAGACTTAATATTGTTAAAATTCCATATTACCTAAAACGATTTACAAATTCAATACAATCCCTATTGCAGCATTATTCACAATAGCCAAGAGATCCAATCCAAATGTCCATTGGTGGATGAAAGGATAAAATATGGTATATACATACAATGGAAGACTAAGCAGCCTACGGAAAGAAGGGAATCATGTCACATGCTAGAACATGGATCAATCTCAAGAACATTATGCTAAGTGAAAGAAGCCAATCACAAAAGGACAAATACTTTCCTTTATATGAAGTATTTACGGTAGTCAAAATCACAGAAACATAAAGTAGTGGTTGCCAAGGGCTGGGGATGGGAGTAGGGGAGAAATTCGTATTTAATGTGTACAAAATTTCCGTTGTGAAAGATAAAAAATTTCTAATTTCACAATGATGTGAATATAAATTGTACACTTTAAAATGTTTAAGATGGTTTTTAGAAAAGGAAAAAGCATAGGAATAAATTTTCATGACCTAGGACTAATTAATGGTTTCATAAACATGATATTAAAACCACCCGTAACAAAAGAAAAAATAGACAAATTGGACTTCATTCAAAGTAAAAACTTTTGTGCTTCAAAGAGTACCATCAAAAAAGTAAAGGACAATCCACAGAATGGGAGAATATTTCTGCAAATTATATCTTGTCAAGCATTTTTATCTGGAATATTTAAAGAATTATTATAACTCAATGGCAAAACACAAACCAGTTAAAAATTAGTAAATGTTGAGTACACATTGCTCCAAAGAAGATACACAAGTGGCGAATAGGTACATGAAACAGGTTCAACATCAGGGAAATGCAAAGGCAAACTACAATGAGATGCAACTTCAGAACCACTAGGATGACTTTATCAAAAAAAGAGTTGATAACAAATGTTGGCTGGAATGTGGAGAGATGCTGGGACCCTCACACAGCTAGTGGGTACATAAAATGGTTCATCTACACTGGAAACAGTCTGGCACCTTCTGAAATGGTTAAACATCCAGTTTCCATATGGCCCATCAATTTCACTCTTAGGTATATAGCCATGAGAAATGGAAACATACATCCCCAGAAAACCTTGTACACAAATGTTCTTCGAAGTATTATTCACAATAGCCAAAAAGTGAAAACAACCCAAATGTTCTTAACTGACAAATGGAAAATTTTTAGCATATCCATTAATGGAATATTATTCAGCAATAAAAAGGTTTGATATAATGGTACATACTAAAAACATGGATGACCTTGGAAATATTATTCTAAGTGAAAGAAGACAGATGTGAAAGACGCACGTTGTATGTTCCATTCATAGTGCATCATATGTGACCCTGCATGCTGACGCTGAAGTTAGAATCAAAGTGCAGCTACAAAAGGGCAATCACCTGCATCAAGTCCATCCTGGTAGCTGTCAGAAAGCACAGCATGTTCAGTAACGGGGGCCAGCCTTGCTCCCGTTGTCAGATGGAATTTCCCAAGAGGCCATGGCTTCTTCAGGGATTTGTCATCCAGTAGTGAAGGGAGTGGTCTCTGGAGGCAAACCTGCCTGGGGCTGCCCCAGCTGCAGTGGCTCCCAGAGAGTGACCTGGCTGTGTGAGCAGGGAGGCCAAGCCCACCAAGAGCCTCAGCACACCCCCAGCACCTGCTGCGAGCAAGCTGCATGGCTTCCCCAAGTGTGGATGCGACAATACCATGGGTAATTACAGATTCCCTTTCACTGCATCCCAGGCTCTCCTGGTTCATGTGTGATACGCTGCACTTGGGGTGGAGGTGTGGTGACAGTCACAAAGGGCCGAGCCTTTCTTTCCCATGGCCCTGATGCACGGTTTCCAGATACCAGTCACGAAGGAAGTTCTTGAGATTATGGACCTTGTCCTAGTCACATAGGGCTACTGGGACAAAGTGCCATAGACTTGGGGGTAGTGGCATGTATTAAAAAAAGAAATGTATTTGTTACAGTCTGGAGGCTGGAAGTCCGAGGGTAGCATCCCAGTGTGGCGAGGTTCTGGTGAGGGCTCTCTCCTGGCTTGCAGATGGCCGCCTTCTCACTATGTCCTCGTGTCAGGGAGAGAGAGCTCTGGGGTCTCTGCTTCTTACCAGGGCCCTAATCCCATCAGTAGGGCCCCACCCTCATGGTCTCTTCTAACCCTGAATAATTCCCAAAGGTCTATCTCCAAATACCATCAAGTTGCGTGTTAGGGCTTCAACATAGGAATGGGGCGGGGAGGAGGGGAACGTGTGTTCAGTCTATCAGATCCCCCTAGTCAGCCCCACTCTGCCCATTTAGGGGCAGATTGTAGGGCTCAGGCGGGACACAGTGGTGGAGGAAGCACAGGTTCTGCCTCCTGGGAATAGCTCAGCCAAAACAAGGACAGGACAGCGGGGTAGACAACAACCAGTGTGGTAACCAGCAGGAACCCCAAGGTGTCACTTTCACCCTTAGGTGAGGAAGTTGGCTGAGCACCCACACACGGCAGAGTATAGACCATGTTCCCTTCAAACGCGGCTCACTTAACATTCCTAAACTCTGCAAAGGGGCAGTGCTACCTTATCTCCTGAGGATGGCCCTGAATGTAGAGGAGTCACGGGAGCTGCCCACTTCACCCACCAGTGACTCTTCACTCCCCACATTTTCCCCTCGCGCCTGATGTGCACTGAGCTGGGGAAGCCCTGCCAAGATAAACTCTCCTTCCCAAAGGCCACAGAGGGCAGAAGGCCTGCAACACTGCCCACATCGAGCAGAAGGGACGGGGCAGAGGGGCACCTGTCTGGCTGACTGCTATGCTTTGTGGGCAGATGGGGCCAGAGAGGACCCAAACATGGCTCCCTTTGTCACTTGGCCAAGGGGCCAGGCCACTGTGTACCAGGCAACTTTGCCCCACAAGCCTCTGCTGCTGGGCCAGACCCCAATGCCATGACCACAGCTCTGCATGCAGGCAGTGCTGGGACCTGTGCCCTGGCAGTCACAGGGGTCCTGAGCCAACAAGGGCCCCTCCTCCCTTGTTGTCTGAGGGGGAGGAATCAGAACTCAGACGGTGGAGAAGAAGGTGTTGGCCAGGAGGGAACCAGGGCGGGTGCCAGGTCCTGTCCATGCTGGGATCTGAGATTCTAACAGGTGAGTTAGGGGTAAGGGGGGCAGAGGTTGGCCCATGGGGTGAGGGGAGTTCAGCAGAGATGGGGAGGACAGGACAACCTGGAAAAGAGCAGAGCATTCTCCCCAGCCTCAGTCCCTCTCCTGATGCAGTCCTCATCTCACTCATAGACTCTGGAAGTCTCCCTTCGGCAAACACCTGGCCCCCGACTCCCAGGGCACTTCCGGAACAGCCGGTGCTGCATCCCAGGCAGCCCCTGCTCTGCTCTTGGGGTCTGTGCCTGGCAGAAGGGTGGCTGACCCTCGGCCCCTCTCAGCCTGGGCCACAGCTCCTCCTGGCCCTGGGACGAGCAGACACACCCACCCTGTGCCTGATGGGCTGGTCATGCTTGTTCCCATAGGTGATGGTGTGTTGGGAGGGAACTGTTTTAGATACCAGTGTAAATCTCTGTCCACATCAATTCCACACGAGTTCCGTCATCATATGGGAAGGCAATCATAGCTGTGGGGGGCTCCATGTAGCACCCCAAGGGCCCCTGAAGCCAGTCCCTGTGGCCACAGCAAGGAGCATCTGCTTCAGCTAGTTGGACAAGACTCTCTCCTGCCCAGAAACAGGCAAAGGGACATCCCCCACTCCCGTTGTATCCCAAACACACCCGTGTGGACGGTCACCTCAACGTCTCCCCTCAGACCAGTGCCCGTGCTCTTCCTGATGAGGGTAAAGCAGGAGCGGCCACCTCTCCCCGTGTCCATGTTTTAGGCAGCTGCCTTCTCCTCAGCTCCCACTGAGCACAACAAAAGCCAGCCAGCTCTCTCTATCCCAGGATTTTCCAGGGATACTGATAATGATGGGAGGCCCTGAGAAGACTCCCTAAAGCAGGTGGGGCCTTGTGAGTGGGTGGTGGGAGGGATCAGGGCTTCCTCAGCATCTGTCAGTCCCTGGAGCATCTGAAGGGGCCCCTTACACCAGGAGGAAAGAGTGGGGCCTGCCCCTGTGGGTTCCCAGTGCCTGGCATCTCCCAGTTCCTCTGCCCTCCCTCACAGACGCCCTCCACGGAGCAGCACAGCCCCAGGACAGAGGCAGCAGCCCTGAGAGCATTTTCCAACACAACTACATTTATTTACATTTACACACGAGGTCCGCAAGGCACTGCTTCCCACCCCCCGCCCCTTCCCCCCAGGACCTCCCTTCCTGCTCTCCCCATTCAGCCACCCTCTCCCTCCCCTCTATCCCCTACCCTCCTCCCTTCCTGCCCTCCCTATTCAGCCACCCTCTCCCTCCCCTCCATCCCCTACCCTCCTCCCTTCCTGCCCTCCCTATTCAGCCACCCTCTCCCTCCCCTCCCTCCCCTACCCTCCAAAGCTAAGGCCCAGCAAGATCAGCACTGGGGGAGAAGCTTTTGACTGCTTTGGGGCATCGGATGCCAGAGCCCCACCCTTGGAGACTGGCACCAAGAGTCTGCCCGGAAGCCCCTACTGGCTACAATGCCGTTTCTTCTTCTTCCTGGAGACCAAGAGGTCACCCTTTCTCTTTTGAGACTGTGAGGGGCCACCGAGCCCCCCAGCCAGGGATTGCTCCCCAGAGACCCTGAGCCCAGGCCCTGGGTGGGGTGTCTTTTCCACAGGGGATGGGCTTTCGAAGAGAGGTCGCTTCTTGGACTTGGTAGCAAGAGAGGGTGCTAGGCTGAGGCCTCTTCTTCGAGCAGATGGGGACTGAAGAACTCCCTGGGGTCCCCACTTTTCTGGGCTGAGAAGGCCCAAGGCAGGGACAGGGCTCTGGGGTAGCCTCCAGGGCAGCAACTTGTGCTGGGAACCCAAGAGGAAGGCCAGGCTGGGGAGCTCCTCCTCCTCACTTGACCCCTGAACCAGTCCGTGTGACTCCCTGACAGGAGACCCTCCAGGGAGATCCAAGGCGTCCTTGGTCCCCAGGCCAGGGCAGGTGGGTCTGTGGTCCTGGGGAGGAGAGGTTGACCGAGCAGCCCTCAGCCCGGAGGAATCCTGACATCCCAAAGGCACCGCAGGGTCTTTGGACCTGGCCATGCCAGTGCGTGCTCTGCCTCGTCCCTGAGGGTCCCGGGCAGCCGTCTGGGGTGGGCAGGTTTCCATGCCAACCCCTTGTTGGGGGTCAGGGATGTCTCTCTCTGTTCCTTGACCAGCTGCAAACTTAGAAGGACTTGAGTCCAACTGGGCCACGCCATGACTAGGGGCTGCCCTTGCACGCTGTTTCTCCTTCAAAGGTAGGAGGCGCTTCTCCACCAACTGCAGGAGGAAATGGGGCACTTACTGGCGCTGCCCCAGATGTGAGCAGGGCCCAGGGTGGTGGAGAACAGGGCACTTGGGCGGGAGGCAGGGAAGCCTGAGGCAGCTGGGCTTTATGTCAAAGAGAGAGGGTGTAGTCTGCTGGGCGTCCCCTTGGGCCTCACTGCAGCTTGCATCCTGACTCCTCTCCCTGGTTCCTCTCCATCCCACTCCCTCTGAACCTGCATCTTCCCACCCCGGAGTGGCTCCTCAAGAAGCCGAGCATCCCCAGCTGGGTGGGGATAGACATTCAGGTGGGCCTTGTGTGCTGGGTCCCTCCTGCCCCTCCTGCTCACCTGGGCAAGGGTGAGTCCTTCCTCCTGCTCCAGCTCCTGGCTTAGGGCCAAGAAATCCATCTGTGGATCTGGGGAAAGCAATTCTTCCAGGAATCGGGGATGAATGACGGCCTCCACCTGGGAACAGAAGGAAGAAGGTGTGAGTTTCCTGCGCAGGAAGTAACCTGGAGGCAAGGACACCTGGAGGAGATGCAGAAAGCAGCGAGCGCCCCGTACCCACCTTCCTGGGGCTGTCTAATATCATGGCAACCACCAGCTACACACACAGACCACAGACCTGGTAGCATACACACATACAGACAGAGACACACAAAGCACACACAGACACACAAACAGACCCACATATGACACAGGAAAAGACACAGACACACGTAACCTACACACTCCACACTCACACCCACAAAGACACACAGTAACAAATCACAGACACAAACACACAGCAACACACAGATACACACAATCACATACACAGACACTCAAATCCATGGAAATACACACGCTGCTGAATAGCTAAGGAAGAGAGCTTAATTCCAAGGACCTGAGAGTGCCACCCCCCGGAATCCTGCAGACCCCAGCACTCCAGGCCAGCCCACCTTGGTGACAAAGTCTTTCTGGGAACACAGCTTGTCAATGTAGCTCAGGAGGCCTGGGTCTGGGGGTGTCCAATCCTCTTCCTGTGACTGCTCCACTTCACCCTCTTCCCGTTGTTTTTCGGGCTGCCCCGTGGCCCCGAGGGGAGGCCCCAGCAGCTCCTCCATGATGTCCACATACTCCTGCACCACTTCTGGGGGGATCTCCTCGGGGACCTTGGTCTCTGCTGGCCTCTGGGGCCTGGGTGGTGGCAGGCGGGCCTTGGTCTCTGCTCGCCGGTGGGGCCTGGGTGGTGGCAGGCGGGCCTTGGTCTCTGCTGGCCTCTGGGGCCTGAGTGGTGGCAGGGAGGCAGTCGGGGCCTTGGAGCCGGCCTTGCTGGGAAGGTACACTGAGGCAGAGAAGGAGGAGGCCAGGCGTGGTGAGGGCCGCTCCTCCTGCCTGCTCCACACAGGGGAGGGCAGAGTTTGGGGATGTGAAGTGGGTCCCAGTTGGGTCAGGACCACCTGAACCACAGCGCCCCTGGAGGAGACGCGCAGGAGGGGCACATCTGAGACAGCATCGCTTGGGAGGAAGTTTGCAGCCACCAATATGCCATGTACTCTCCCCGCTAATCCCTGCTTCCTGGGCAGAGCATATGTGGAGTTTTGGATGGGCGAGGGGAGAGAGTAGCTAGGAAACTTGCTCCAGTACCCAACATATGCTCCCGGAAGCTGTCCTGTTGGAGGGAGCAAATCCCCCACTTGAAGGGAAGCATGGGGTGTGAGGACAGTGGTCTCCCTTGGCCCCTTTGGCTTTTGCCATGGCTCCTGTGGGAATGTGGGAAGCTGTACCTGGCTGCTTGGCCACCTCAGGGGCTGGGGGTCCTTGAGGTTCAAGCCTCGGCGGGGCTGGAGGAGGCAGGCTCTGGGGCTCCTTCATCCACTGCGCTTTCTGAATCTGCATCTCCTCCTCAGCCTCGAACTCCAGGAACCTGGGGGTGAAGGAGGCCCAGGCTGGGCGGAGAGGGTCCAGGCCCCCTGTCCCCAGGACCAGGCAGGGGCCGAGGGCAGGGATGGGAGGCAATGCCTCGGGTGGGCTGTCTGGGCCCTCACTGGGTCTCATCCCTCAGTCCGAGGAGGGAGCTACTCCCAGAGTTCTGGGCTCACCCTCCCTCACCCGGCCCCTGCAGAGCCCATGGCATCAAAGGGGCTTCCTGACTCCAGTCAGGGCCACGAGGTCCAGGAGGGTCCCGGGGGACTCCTCCTCCAGGTTTCAGCTGCCCAGGGGTGGGGTTGATGGCAGACGGCATCAGGGATGATGCCCAGATGCAGGAGTCCTGAGGCTGGGACTGCAGGTCCCTGAAAGATAACCCAGGGGCGCGAGGCCCGGGAGACCCCTGGTCGGGAGGAAGCAAAAGCTGAGCCCGGAGGACAGGGCCCCTTTCCCCTGGGGCTGCTGTCTGTCTGTCTGTCTGCACAAAGGGGACTGCCCAGGAGCAAAGGCGGTCAGGCCAGAGATGGGTCTCATGGTGTCCCGGGTACAGGTCTCCCCTGCCCAAACTCCCTGGCCAGGCTGGGATGGCAGAAAACCGACTTCTGGCCACTGCTGTGAGGAGCCTGCACCCCACTCTGTCTATAGTCACTAGTACCCCTTCTCCCCATCCCCACAGCTGGAGGTGACCCCCTCTGGGCTGCAACGCTGGCTGCTCCCGCCATGACCTCCAGTGTCAAGGCAGGGGTTGGCCCAGGCCAGGCAGGGGGTGCTTCCCAAGAGGGCAGGACAGAGACCCCAGAGCACTCTAGGTGGCAGGAGCAGCTTCCTGAGGGAGCCAGGGGCCCAGGGCGTCCTGTGTTTGTCCACATCCTCCTCATGCTCCACACTGAGAAGCCACCACGGCCACCAGGCCTCCGTCATTCAGTCTCACTCTGCCACGCGGGCTCTGCCCCCAGGACCCCAGACTCACTTTTCCGCCATCTCATAGAAGATCATCCGGTCAAAGTTGCTTGTGTGCTGCCATTCGTGCATGGCCCGGCACAGTCCCTCCTCCAGCGTCATGGTGGGCTTCCGCCGGGCCAGGGATCGGAGAACTGGGCTGTAAACCAGTGCAGTCAGCCCCAGTCTGTAAGCCCACCCTTCATCCCGAGCCCACCTGGTCCCAACACCTGGCCCCTGTCCTCCCCACACCTGTCCTGCCATCTGTCCATGTCCTGTTCTCCCCCACGTGGGCTCCTCAGGCCCCAGGACATGCCCCCAAGATCAAACATCAACACAAGCTACGGAGTGACCTCTCTGACTGCCCCTCAAGTCCTCGGTGTTATGATGTTGACAAGTGAACTCAGTACTATGGGTGGAACATATGTGTCCCCAACATTCCTGTGCTGAAGCCCTCAGCGCCGGCGTGTCGGTATTTGGAGGCAGTCATGGTTATAGCAGGTCATGAGCGTGGGTCCCAGTCATGGAATCCGAGCCCTGATAAGGGCAGGAGGAGACACCAGGGCTTTTCCTCTCAGCCACAAGAGGACACAGCCGAGGCAGCTCTCTCCAGCCACGAAGAGGGCCCTGACCAGACACCCAATCTGCTGTCACCTTGATCTGGGATTTCTGGCCTCTGGAACTGGGAGACATGAATGTGTCTTGATAAAGCACCCAGTCTATGGGATTTGTTACAGCCGAGCCTGAGCTGACTGAGACAGTGTGCACACAGAATGACCTGGGAGCGAGGGTTAAAGTGCAGGTTCCTGGGCCCCAGGACTGAGATTTAACCAGCTTCCTGGGGACTCTGGAGCAAGGCAGCCCCTGGGGATGCAGCTTCAGGGTCCTGAAGCATGAGGAGCAGGAGCACACGTCCAGAACCAAAGCAAAGCAGTGTCAAGCTCACTGCAAGCAGCCAGGTACAGCTTCCCACATTCCCACAGGAGCCATGGCAAAGGCCTGTGAGCCTGGGGCAGCTCCACTCCAAGAATCAGGGTCCCCAGTGCACCGGGACTCCGCTCCAAGGGGGAATGCAACCAGTTCCAGGGTGCAGGGGCAGTGAGATTGTTGGGGATGAAGATGGGGCAGCCTTCCACCTACACCCCAGGCAGGGGACTTCCCTAGGGGAACGGTTAGTGTGTTGCACAGTGGATGTGCTCAAGCTCCCGTTTGCTCATCAGCGGGAAACACAGGGTGACAGAGGCGCCGCAGGGTGGAGAGAGGCAGGGACTGGGAATGAAACCACAAACTCTCCCGGATGCTGACATTGCTGCCTCACAGTCACCAGAGTCCACAGCCCTGGGTTTCTGGGCTCGTGGTGCACTCAGAGCTATCACTGGAGCCTATGGCTTTGGGGAGCACTCTCCTAGATGGCCTAGTCCTGATAATGATAGTAAAGGGGACAGTAATCATAATTGCTGTCATGTAATGTGTCATAGCATGTGCCAGGCACTGTGCTATACATGTCATATGTGAGCTCAAGTCATCTCTTCGCCATCCTCTGAATGAAGCATCATTGTCCCTTTTTCTAGGAGGGATTGAGGGCGAAGATGCAAATACCTGCCCAGCATCGACCCTGATGCGGGGCCCAAGCCATCCCCCTGTGCAGGCTCCACCCCCGCGGCGCTGGACCTGGGCAGAACTGCGGGCGTGTGTCAGGTTCCCGCCGGGCCCTGCAGCTCCTCCCCCACCCATGTGATGTGCTCCTGGCCATCAATACTGGGTTCAAGGAGAGGCACTGGAGTGTGTACTCAAAGACCTAAACCCAAACCGTCGTTCACGTCACACCAGGAACCCTCTCTGACCTAGGTCTTCTGTAAACATTGTTGTGAAAATTATTGAAAGTAAGGATTGGCTGGACTCATGGGACAGTGACGGGCAGTTGAGGCCCCTGACAGTCTGTCCTGAGCCACAGCCAGATTAATGTTGTTGAAAATGTACCTTCCCATAGTGCAACCCATCACCCTCACAACCGCCCTGCAAGCTCCCCTGAACAGCGTGACCTCCTGTCCATTCAGCAGCCTCTTTACGTGTGAGCTGCAGGACGAGCTCTGGTGCCCCGAGGACACTCACATGAGGAAGCAGGAAAGCGCTTCGGTGTCAGGACTCTGGGGAAGGTGCCTCCGGGCCAGGGGCTTGTAGCGCTGCCAGAGTCGGAAGTTCTCATAGACACTCTTGGGATTACAGGAGTCGTCTGGTGGGGCCTTGGCCTGGGAGGGAGCCAGGCTGCCCTCTCCATGAGCCCCTTGTGGCCATGGCCCAGCGTGGGACACGATGGGGGGCATCTGGGCAGCCGGTGGTGGTGGTGGTGGAACAGGATGGCCCTGGGACCAGCCTCCCTCACAGGCCTGGGTGCCCCCAACCAGCTGGGCAGCCATAACAGGCACCACAGGAGCAGCTGCCAGGAGTAGGGGAGGTGGACACACGACACCTCCGCAGAGGGCGCTTGGAGCCTGCCAGACAAGGGGGTTCTGAGTTAGGACCAAGGTCTGTGCCTGAGGGGGCTTCACAGGCCCCACTTCTGTCCTCATCTGGACAAAGACATTAGAAGCCCCGGCCCCACTCGGGCCGTGACCATCCTGTCCTGCCACCAGAGGTGTGCTGGGGAAGGCAGACAGCACCAGAGGGCCGCCGGGAGGAACCGCTGCAGTCACGAGGGGTGGCCCGTGTGCTGGGCTGGGAGCGGGTGTGGTAAAGGGCAGAGCCGTGAACACAGACAGGGAGGCGCCAGGGTTCACGGTCATGCCCGGTCCCAGCACTGGGTATGCTGTGGAGACAAAAGAAAGAGATGAATGAGCTGGGGTCTCCTGGTCCTCACTAGTCACTGGGGAATCAGAGGGGAGTCCCAACAGCTGAGGGCGTGTGACAGGGAAACTCTGCTGCTTGCAAGTGTCCCTGAGTGTGCATGGGATGCTCTGTTCCTCCACGGGAGAGTCGCTCCACTAGAGAGCTGGGCCCCGGTCACCAAGACTCCCTGACCCCTGTCTCCCAAGAAGCAACAGCCAAGCCTTCGCTGCCCGAGGGTCTCCCTCAGTGTCCCTGGCAGACCCCATCAGCCTCACAGCCATCTCCCAAGCCATGGGTCAGGGATGAGTCTCTCAGCGGCTTGACGGTCCTCAGCATGCTCAGCAACAGGTGAGAGGGGCCTACCCCAGGGCAGTGCTCGGCACTGAGAAGGCCGGCAGGAAGCCAGAAGCTTCCGAATATTATGGCCACATCTTCTCTTCAATCTTCCTTTTCCTGAAGGTCTTTTAAACCCCTTTCTTTCGTAGCTCAAACACAACAAAAGAAAACCACTGGATGGAAATCTTTCCCAAGCCAGCACCCTATGAACCCTGAAGATAATCCATAACTCATCACGCCCAGCATGCAAGTGATTGTCCTGGCACAGGACACTTGTGGCACAGTGTCCTGACACAGGACCTGGCACTTGCTGTCCTGTCCCCACAGCAAGTGCTAAATGGGGGTCAGATTCGGGCCACCCGTTGCTCAGTGCTCAGTGGTCCCAGCTGCCACTCAGGAAGCTGTGTTACCAGGGAGCAGGTCTGAGAGGCAGTGGTGGAGTCCCCTGAGATACTGTCACCGCACAGCCAGCAACAGCTGCACACGATTAGAACTCAGCCAGCAATTGGTGAGCAGCAGGGCTATCAGGGGAGGTGCCCAGGGATTTTCGCAGCTGCTGGTCATGTTACAATAGGTAATGGGACAAGGAACATCTCTGATCCTTCTCCTTTGAGCTCCCAATAACTGACATAGTGACCAACCAAGAATCAGGGGTTCCTGGGCCACAGGCCAGGTAAGGCAAAGTTGTCTGGAACTCATCCCTGTTCACTACGACCTCATGCAGTCTCTAGTCAGGGGGAATAAGGGATACAGCACATGTACCTCATCATTCAGGACGCATATTCTAACTTTAATAATAATAATAATAATAATAATAATAATAAAAGAACCATCTTCCTATTTGTGGCGCTATTCTCCTTCCTCTACTGAAAAGAAAACCAGCCTTTCCAGACCCTTCCACTGAGAACCAGCAAGAATCTACACCTGTCCCCATTTCATGAGGTAGTATAAATGGAATAGGAGCAAATTCTTCATCTCCACAGTAACACAAAGTGCAGAGGACAGGCCATGAGCTAGTTGACAAGAGGAAGTGGGTCTGAAGACCTGAGCTTCCACAAAAGGGCGAACAATTCAGAACATCTCAGGAAGTCCAGGCCATGTCCCCACCCCTGAACTTCCCCATTTGTCCCCACCCCTGTTGGATCAAAGCCAACAGCTACCTCAACTGACAGAGCAGCCAGCTCTGGGGCGGGAGCTGAGAGACTCTGGGCTGTGGCAGTTACAGTAGCCCCCAGCCTCGCCCACCCAGAGGTTGTCATTACATGCTCTGTCACAGCCAACCCAACCAACAGTTTTCTGGCTGAGACCACTTCTCCCCACTCCTCCCTAAGATCTAGAAAACTCCAGCCCAAATCCCTCTGAACACTATGGAAGGGCACCTTCCAGGTGCCTGAAGACATGGCACAGGGCTCAGGCTTGCCCATCATTCTCCCTGGGCCACCAGCACAACACGATCCCACCACTCTCTACAAACACACAATGACGTGACCTGTCCCCCTCTAGAAAGGATCAATCCATCCACTCCATCCTTTCCTCTACACGGTGTATTCCCCCAGGCATCTTGATCCCTTGATCCACCTCTAAGGAGCCGTCCTCCCTAACCACAGACTCAGGGTGCCATGGCCATCCCCAGGTGTGACATCCTTGGGGACATCCAGTGCTCCCTCCCTCTTCAACATCAGCCCTATCAGCTGTCCCCAGGGGCAGTTCAAATTTGAATTCCCAAGGAGTTGAGGCATGGCAGACTTGGATAATGCCCCCATCCCTATAGGCTCACCTCCATTTGAAGCCATCCCCTCAGGCTGGGCACTGCCCACTGCTGTCTGGCAGTTTCCGCAATGAGAAAAGTCAAGGGTAGGACACAGAGAGTGACCTGGCTCAGCAGATGCTCCTGAGTCCAAGTGGAGCAGGGAAAATTTGAATGTAAATAAGTTTAGAATATAGGACCCCAGACATTCTGCAGAGGGGGAGGGGCAGTGGGCAGCTGGTAGGGGTGGGGGACATTCTGTGAAGGCCTCCAGCCACTAGGCAAGAACCTGAGTTTCCCTTCCAACTGGACGGCAGCAACACAGATGGCGTGCACCTCTTTAGGCAACTTTTAAATTGTCCTTCTGACTCACAGCAAAACCTTCTACATGATGTCCCCTTTATTTCCATTCTTTATCAACAGACCTACTTTTGTGCCAAGCAACCCATGTTCCTTCCCCCTTTGGCTCTTTCCCACTCTTGATGAATTTCAACAGGGGCCGCACTTCCTGAACAAAATTCAGAACGTTTTCAGTCTGAGAAACACAGGAGTTCCTAGGAAGGCAAGGGGACTGGGTGTTTGAAATCAGGATGGTCTCAGCCGATCCAGGCTATTAGTTGGCTGTGTGCTCATCATTGTTTAGGAAGCAATCCTTGTGCCCCCAGGTCATGTATGTTGCTGGAATCTCTGTCCATACCAGCAGGCCAGCCCTACTTCCCATCCCCTTTCCTGGGAAGCCTCAGTCCAGGAAAGAGTGGCTATGCGACCTACAGTACCGAGACCAGAAATCCGTTCATTTTGTTTCCCAGCATATTGTGATGGTGTTAAATGTTTATTTTTTATCTGTTGAATGGTTTTAATTTAACCAAGCAATACTTTTGCATGGTTCCAAATTCAAACTGTGCACAGTGGAATAGGCAATGACCAGCCTTCCTCCCATCTTTTTTCCCTGGCCACCACATTTGCTTTCCTGGAGGAAACAGGTGTTATCTGATTGTTTTTCATCTTTCCAGAGATATATTATGCAATCAAAAGCATAATGAAGCTATTTTTGCTGTCTAAAAATGCTTTCAGGTTTTGGGGGGTAAAAATTACTATATTAATATGTTCCAGTGCTTTCCTGATATTTACAATGACTGCGTTTATCCTAGTAATGTGGCTTCTCTATTTCTGTAGGTAAATCCTAGAATAAGACATTGTACTGTTCCTTAAAATCACAACTATGCAAAAGAACACAGTGGCAGGATTTAGCAAGTATGAATAACAAATACCAAGTGGAATTTGAATTCAAGATAAAACAGTGAATTAGTTTTTATTATAATTGTGATCCATGTGATATTTAGAGTATACTTTTACAAAAAATCTGTTTTTCCTTTATCTGTATTATTCACATTTCACCGGGATCTTGCACTTTATCTGGTAACTCTTTCCAAAAAAGTGCAACATACGAAGTGATTATTGTTAACCCTTCACTGTGAGAGTGAGAACTTGCAGTAAGGAGACTCAGGTGTGAATCTTGGCTTCACCACAAAACACAACCATTGCAGAAAACAATAGCAGGCTGATTTGATGAGAAGTCAGGAGTAGCCATTATACCCTTCTCAGCTTCCAGATTTGGTGGCAGTATGCACAGTTGTAAGGGACAGAAGGACAGAATATCGTCTTTTCTTTCCTAACATAAAGCAGCTTACAATTCCTAGAACTCTGGTTTCTCCAGGAGTTAGAAATCCACAACCCATGTCCATTCTGAGACAAGCCAGGATACTATCCACCAACGTCCCATCCCCATTCCCATGCATCCCCTCGCATGTGTGAATCCTGGCTGGCCTCTCTCAGCTCACTGTTGGCCTCATCTTCTCCATACATTCTTGCTGTTTGGAATCCAGTCATCGTATGTGGCTCTCTGCGTGGGAATTATTGTAGCCTGTCTTTAAAAAAAAAAAAAACTTCATTCTTATTTTCACACTGAAATCACTGTCTGCTTATCAGCATCAAAATGACAGGAAAGAGCACTCATGTTCTGTGTTGTGAACAAGGGGAGTGTTAGGAAACTGGTCAAAGGAGATGAGGAGTGAGTACTCAGAGCACAGCAACGAAATCTTCTGAGATACACACCTCACTCCCTGCTGGGCAGGGTAATTTTGCACTGATGGGAGCGTGTTGGGGAAGGGAAGAAGCCTTCAGCAGGACTGGTATACACTGTGAACATTCGCTGAAACACACCCTGTTGGCACTTACGAAGCATTTGCCCCTTTTGAAGACATTTGCACTCAAGAAGGCTGAGTTGCAGGAAAATGTAACATGGGTCACACTGCAGGGGCAGGCAGTGGACTGCAAGTTTCAATCCCAGGGTTCTACCCTCCTTGCCCCAGCTGCATGAGAAGGTCATTTCCTAACTCCTGTCCAATAATCTCATGAGTTCTCAGTTTTGTCCCAACTCTAAACCTGAATGGTCCAGCAAGCATTTCTATGAAATACCTCCACAGTGGCCGCTGGGAGGGGAGTGACTGCCTGTCTGGGTGCTCCCAGGCCTTTTGTCCTCTCAGACAGAGCTGCCTCCTTACATGCAGTGCTCTTCCACTGTGCAACTCTACCTCGATCTTAGCTGAGAAGATCAACAGACAGCAATTCAAGCAAAATCACGGTAAACTTCCCAAAACAAAACAAAACCAAACAAACAGTAAACGCTTTGGAGATCTTTCTGAGGACTTGATCTTTTATCACGGGGCAAAAACTTAAATGATTTTCAATCAACAACTTCATCTAAGAGGGATGTTGAGGCAAAATATCACACTCAGGCACTGAAGAAGGGCAGAATTCTTGGTTGCTTCCTCCCTTGTCAAGTCAGTGAGCCGATGCTTTCTCAAGATGTTCACACACAGCTTTGATACAGGATTTCAATGAGTCTTTTTCTGAGCCAGTGATACAAAAAATACACTGTGGAACAATGTCTTGTCTCAATTCTGCAATCGCTTCTGCACATGTTTGAAGTCCTAGACCTCAAGAGGAGAGACCATCAAATTAGCCAAAGGTAATTTGTGAAGACTGGCCATGGGAGGTGGTGGCCAAAAGCCCTCTGGCCCCTGGTCTCAGCATTCCCACAGAAAGTCCTGTGCCGCACTGACTGCTGAGAAAGAACATCTCAGGGCTTGGATCCCCTGTTCAGAGTACACATGCTCTTCCACTCAATCACGGAATGGTAGAGGAAGGGCGGCTCCATGCTGTGTCCTGCAGAGCTCTCAGTCTCCGCACTTGAGGCCCTGGGCCCGTGTAGATGTGAAGGCTCTTTAGTGTTATCACGTGGAGACAGACGATAGGAATCCTGCAAATGAGCAGAAAGGATGTGATGATTAAAGTTCTTCTGAAGCTATTACAAACTCAAGTCAGTGAGTTGCTTCTCTACTAGTTTTTATTGCCAACTGGAATTCTGCACTGTGTTGCAGCGTCGGGGGTTGGGGAGTGTGGAATTGTTCCCCTACTATCTGCTGCTTTGTCGACAGAAATTGATCAAAGCTATAACAAAAATATTTCCAGAAATCATTTGAATGCGATAGGAAAAACTCTGGGAATTGAGTCAGAAGAAAGTATCTTTCGGAGTGTGTTTTCCGGTCTAAAATTCTTTGCCAGAAATGTTCTTTGACGGAATCTCCAGACTGAGTAGGAAAACAGGGCATATTATTTTTTGAAAGGCATTAGCAGGAATGAAATAAATGCAGTCCAAACGCAATGCAAGACATGCAACGCGAGGATACTTTGCTTTAGGATAAACCCTCCAAAGGTAAACCTTTCAGCAAGGGTGTTACCTAAGTGCACTGACTGCAGGTTTGTATTACGGAAAATTAGGAGTGGTCGTTTCCGATGCGCTGGTTTCTCAGAGGCGCAGTCAGGGAGGTTCCAATGAGTAGGCCTCGTCCGGCCCCAGGAGGTTTCCAGGTGCCGCCTCCCTCCATTTCCCCATCTCCTGCACAGCCCTCCCAAGGCGGGCTCTAGGCCTGCCCCGTGCGCCTGCGCACGAGCCTTGAGGCGGGCGGGGTTCCGGCGGGCGAGGTTCCCGCGTGCGGCCAGCGGCCCTCAACCGCTCCCAGCGGGGGTTGCTGGCGGTTCCGGGCGAGGAGACGCCTAGCGCCTAGCGCGAGGGCAAAGGGCGGTTACCCAACGGCCTTCGCTTTCATGGCGTCCTCCTTGGTGTTACCTAAAACTAAAGCCAAGTGTGATTAGAAGGTAATCGCCTCCTGGTCGTGTTCCCGCTGGTCACCAGTGTCCCCGGGGCGACCCCACATTGTGGCCAGAGCAGGCCTGTGGCTGCGCTCAAGGCGGGAGAGTTCATAGCGTTCCTCCTGGAGGCCCTGCGGGACGCCCAGGCAGCACTTGTTTCCCTTGCTCACCTGGCCCCGAAGTGAGGTGGGAGGTTTAACAAGGCAGTGGGAACCCCAAAGTGTGACTCCGCCATGCCTCTCACATTCCAGACAATGCAAAAGCTTAAGGAAAACCTCAGCAGTTGAAACCGTGATGCAGTTCAGCAGAGAAGTAGCTCCTGTCCTCGTAAAATGAATGAAGTTCTCACGGACGACCTCATTGAGTGAGTTGTGAAGCTCGTTGACTTAATCAGAATAATCAGTCAGCATGCATGCTCCAATACACTCATTTGTCAATGATATGAGCAGCTGCAAAGTTGAAGAACAGGCCTTTAGTCATAGTCTGTTCACTTGGTAGCACAAGTTGGTTGTGGATGCAAGAGTGTGGCCGAAGTCAAGAAAAGCTTCTATGAGAATCGCTTATGTGGAATTTACAAATAAAAAGTAGTGGTATATTATTTGTAAATTGTAGGCTACACATGTATCTAAAATTTACTGCACACGTATGTATGTTGGGTGGTTGGGTTAGTGTATACTTGAGAATGTCAGGAAGATTTGTTTTGGATTTTGAAGGGGGTGAGATCTGTGGGGGTGGTTTTGTGTATGTGAATATGTGTTTATATGAATTCTTAGTTTGGAATTTGATATGTATTTAATTGGTGAGAATCTGATATGTATTCACTTGTGTGGGTTGGTGGTGTCTTGTGTGGAGACTGCAGATTAAAGAAGGTCATAACTGGTCCAGGCGTGGTGGCTCACGCCTGTAATCCCAACACTTTGGGAGGCGGAGGCGGACAGATCACCCGAGGTCAGGAGTTCGAGACCAGCCTGGCCAACATGGTGAAATCCCCTCTCTACTAAAAATACAAAAATTAGCTGGGTGTGGTGGTGCATGCCTGTAATCCCAGCTACTCGGGAGGCTAAGGCAGAAGAATCACTTGAACCCAAGAGGCGGAGGTTGCAGTGAGCCCAGATTGTGCCACTGCACTCCAGCCTGGGCGACAGAGTGAGACTCCATTCCCCGCCCCCCAAAAAAGAAGATCATAACTGTTTTTGTGAAAGTATGTAGGAGAGAGAGTTTATATTTAGAGGATATGAGATGTAAGATATGTATACCAGAAGAATTGGGGTTAGATATTTGGGATTTGGGTTGTGAAGATGTATTTTCCATGTGTTTTCCCAGATGAATGTTGGGGATTTGTATTTGTCTAATGTTGGGCAGATTTGGAAGAATTACCTTGTGCACATGGGCAATAATAGAGAAAATGCTTGTGTCTATTTTTGTGGATGTACACTCTGTTTAGTTTACATGTTTGGGGAATGTAGGAAGACCATTTGAGTACTCAGGACATGTTGCATGGTGATGTGTGTTTCTTTTCATGATTTTCAGGGGGTGTGTATGGCTATTTCAATGTGTGAGGGCAGATCCATGTCTATTGGGGGACTGGTAGGGTGAATGTGTGCAGTTGTGAGGTGGAGTTTGTATGATTCTGTGTCTTGGAAGATGGAGGAGTTATTTCTGTATGAGCATTTGGAAGTGTGATTACATATGTTCAGGTATTGTGGGACTGTATGTGTATTTGGGGATATGAGGTGGCATGTTTGTATATTTGTGGTGTATTAGTTAATTGTGGGTATATTTAGGGCATGTAGAGAACTACATGAGTATTGCGTTTGTGTGTGTGTGTTCAAGGGGATGGCAGTTTGGATGAATGTTTTGTGGAGCTATGTGCTTGTATTTTTCAGTAAGTGGTTATTAGGGTTATATGTTCTGGGAATTTAGTATGTGTGTGTCTGACAGAGAGATAGGGTTCTCTTTTTATATAGGAAAGTAAGAGAGTTGAATTTATATGTATTAGAGGTGTGTGATGTGGTTATTGGTTAGTATATGGCAATGTGGGAGGTGGTTCATACAAGATTGGGATAATTTGGGATTGGAAAGTGTTTTTATGGGTATTTATAAATGATATGCTGGAGATATTTCTGTGCATCTTGAGCGTGTATTCTGGTTTGTGTGTATATTTATCAGCAGATAGATGAATTATCTAAGTCTATTTATAAAATATGAGATTGTTAGTATTTAAAGTGTATTTCTTTGGAGAATGCTAGGGTGTTCGTACATGTGTTTGGGCATGTTTGGGAAATGGGGTGAGGAGGTTGTATTCTGGACACATAGGATATTGATTGGATAGTGTTTCGGGGAATTTATACATTCAGGGATTGGGGATATTTGCGTGAGTGTGTATGTGCCCATGGGTATATGAAAATTGTGTGTGTGTATTACAGTAGTATTGGTGTTTTATGGTTTTTTTTTTTTTTTTTGTATGGGTTTTCTCTGGGTCTGGGAGGGTGGGGTGTGTATTCATGGGTAGTTTGTGAGTGCGTATATTAGGGGTTTTGGGTATATTGAGACTTAGTGGTCCTCTGTGCCTGTCGTGAAATGTAATACTCGCAGAACTTGGTGTTGCCACTCGTATGTGTGTTCTCAGTGTTTGTGAGGTGGACGTATATGCACTTGATAAAAATAGTTTGTTGTTCTCTGTGTATTTCAGTTTATGTGGCTTCTGTATTTTGTATTCTGGGAGATGTGGGAGGTTCAGTGCGTGTATTTGGAAACAAAGAGGCTGTGTAGGTTGTGTTTGTATTCAAGAATCATGGATTCTTATAGTTGAGAGCTGTGGGATTGTATGTGATTCTTTTTCTGGGTGATGCATGACACAGGTGTTGTATACCTTGTGATTTTTTTTAGCACCTATGCCTATAGGATTTTCATTATGTACTGTTAACAAATCTACCAAAAAGGATTTTCTTAAAAAAAAAAAAAAAAAAGAAAAGAAAAAAATTAGAAATTTGATTCCAGTGAGCTGTTTGCACATCAAGGAGTCCCAGCCTTCAGTGCAAAACAAAGGTACACTCTGAAAGAACAAAGAGAAGTGTTATCTTTTATAGAGAAATTTCGTTGTCAGATTCCCAATCTGGTTCACTCTGC
The DNA here is from genome assembly GCF_047675955.1 of Chlorocebus sabaeus. NCBI lineage: Eukaryota > Metazoa > Chordata > Mammalia > Primates > Cercopithecidae > Chlorocebus > Chlorocebus sabaeus. Next base: position 10,091,818 of record NC_132915.1, on the reverse strand, counting down.
AAATGAGAGATACAAGCTTGTTTATTTCTGATTGGCTGATGCAAGTCACAATCTATTTCTTAAGTCCATATGACAAAATGGTACCCCTTGATTCAGGTGGCATAGACAGGAACAGACAGCTGTGAAAGTCCCAAGGTGACACAAGTACGTGGTTTTTGCAGGAAGCAGGGTACATGTGTGAGACCTGCAGTCAGCTGATTGCCGCTTGGCTCCATTTTGAGTTTAGGCCCAGTTAGCCACTCCTGATCCATCTTGAAAGATTAGTCCTTTCAGGGTTCATAGTATATATGGGTACTGTGTTCATTGTTACTGTTTGTATTGGGGCACATATATATGTACATGTATAGTTTTAGCAGTGATGTGAGCATTTGGGGCAGGTAGAGTTTTGCCTACAAATTTAAGTAGTAATTGGGCAGTCCATCTGTGTATTTAGGGTACAGGGAGCAGTTGTGTTGCTGGTGGGCTGCTTCAGGTTCTTGACTTTGCCGTACAGAAGAAGTCTTACTTTGAGAGCAAGTCTAATGTAAAAGTAAGTAAGAGAGGTTATTGCAAAGCGAATGTACGCTCTGACAGTTGATCAGAGTGGGCTGCTCAAAGGTGAGACAGCACTGACTGACACTGGGGAAAGCTCCTTTATGGAGCCTACCATGACTGTTCATGAAGGGGTGGGAAGGGGTGTCACTGTTAAGCACACTCCGGGTGATTCTCTGACTGTTCATGAAGGGGTGGGAAGGGGTGTCTCCGCGTGGTTCTCTGGACGCGCATGCGCTGTTGCTGCACATGCTAGTGCCTATATCATGTGAATCATTAACATCTTAAATCTCTACCTAAGGGTGTGTTTTTCACTGTTATCATGAGCATTGGTCAACCCAGGGACACTAATCATGGGGTTTTCGCACTTGCGTGAATTTGAGGATTTTCCCTTCTTCTTTTCCACCTCCTTACTGCAGGACCTCCTTGGGCACTGCCGGATGGTTTGTTCTCTTCATCTGTTTAGCAAGTTTGTTCTCCTTTAATGGAGGCCATGACCACCCTATCCTGTCTCAGTTGTGTATGTCTGTTCAGGATACAGGAGGAGGTTGTGTTCTGGAGGTATGTAGTTTGGTTTTGTTTGTATATTTGGGGTGAGAGTTGAGGGTCCTACTCAGGGTGCAGGTACATTGTGTACATGTATTCCTATGAAAGGATGTGGCTGTGCTGGAGCTGGCTTGTGCTAGCTTGGGGTAGCCACTGGGCACGGCACATCTCTTCTCTGCTCTCTGTTCAGTGGCATTAGGTTGGTAGTTTAAAATTAGTCATACTGAGATATTTACACCACATAAGCATCAGAAATCTAGGCTTTCCTACTTCCCCCTGGAGAGCATTTTATTAAGCAGTTAGCAACACACCACTGGGGTTTGTGTGTGTGTTCAGAATCTGTAAGCAGATGTTTGTATGAAGCAAGAATACTGAGACTTTAATGGGTGTGTATACTGGGATTCTACGTGTATTCTACAGAATGACCAGGGTGGGTCATTCTGCATCACTGTGTTACTCCTAAATAGTTGGTTCATTCTTTAGGGTCAAAGAATCCTTATAAATGGTGGTTTCTGGCTCCTCTTCCCACAGATGGATGCAGGGGTACCTGCACCTAGGCAGGTGGTTGCTCCTTCAGTATCTGTGTGTTCTAGCATCTGGGTCCTCAGATGGGTGGACCTGGTAGACATAACACTGTGCAGAGCAGAACTTTCCTAGATATTGTCCATGTGATGGGCAGAGTCAGAAAGATGTAGGGTTTCCAGGACAGGAGATCAGATGTGCCATGTCTTCTCTCAGTCCTGATGTCCCTGCTGATTCCTCTGGGGCATGGCAAGTGACAAGGACACCCTCTAACATACTTTCCACAAGATGAAAGCCTGCAGAACTTGTGCCTGCATTACCATCTACCCCCTGGGTGGGGATACTGTTGGGTGTCAGGCTGAGAGCTGAGCCGGTTCTCAACCAACCTGTCCCCATGGAAACCTGACGCTTCGGGGCTAAGGCAGGACCTCCAGCAGGTACCCAATGTCGAGAATATGTGTTGGTTTCTGTGTTAGGAGTTTTGTCTCAGTGGAGTCATGGTAAAAAGAGGGAATCAAAGGCATGTGACATTTTCTTCTTTCTCTGGCAAAGTGAGGAATTAATGTTGACCGTTTCTTTCTGAAGTTCCGTACAGAAAATGTATACTCAGCCTGAGGAGCCCAAGGTGACTCCTTAGCTGCTCTTGGAGAAGGTATCATCTGGAGTCTTCAGGCACAAGCGCCTGAATCTGATTTCTCATGGGAGACATCGGGCAGAGCTTGACAGTCCCGCCTAGAGCTGGGCTGTAATTCTAGGGACAAAGTGGAGGAGCAACAAGGAAGTGGTGGGGAGCACACCTTTGAGAACCTGGGCCTGGGGAGGGCAGGCCAAGGAAGCCTGAGTTTACATGGGCTTAGGTCCTGGGGCAGAAGCCAGACACAGAGCCTGGGCAGCCAGATTCGCTCCAGCCTGGGTTGTGGGTGGGAGTGAGCCTCCTCTTGTGCTCCTGTCTGGGGCACCCCTGAGCTGCAGGTGAAGGTCTTAGTTGTACCTCAGCAGGGATGAACAGCTGGGCCTGGTGCTAAGGAGTGAGGAGGGTAGAGTCAAGGAGAGGAGGCACCGATCTGTGTCCCTTAAGCAATCTGGAGTATGATGTTACATCCTGTTAGGGCAGCCTCCCACTCACATCTCCTGGATCTTCTGTCACTGGGAGGCTCAGGACCCCAAGAGAGAATGGATTCGGTTCCCCCTGATGTGTTCATCTGGTTGTGGGTCCCCACTCTCTCAGCACACTAGGTGCTGGCCCTGCGGGTGTGGGAGAAGCCTGGCAGGGGCTGGAGTCAGTGAAATGACGTGGGCAGAGCTGGGCAGCCTCTGTCCTGAGGGCTGCTGGGAGCTGGGGTCTGGAGAGACAGGGAAACCCCCCTGAGAAAACGTGGCTCTGATGTTTCTGAGAACCCTGTTGACGGGTTCTCCTTTCTTTCCAAAGGCTCAGGATGTCCCTGGAGTGGCAAGTGCGTCTCAGCCTCATGTTTCTTTTTTTTTTTTTCTTTTCTTTTCTTTTTTTTTTTTTTTGAGACAGAGTCTCCCTCTGTTGTCCAGGCTGGAGTGCAGTGGCATGATCTCGGCTCACTGTGACCTCCGCCTCCCAGGTTCTAAGTGATTCTCCTGCCTCAGCCTCAGGAGTAGCTGGGATTACAGGCGTGCACCACCGTGCCCAGCTAATTTTGTATTTTTAGTAAAGATGGGGTTTCGCCATGTTGGCCAGGCTGGTCTCGAACTCCTGACCTCAGGTGATCTGCCCTCCTCAGCCTCCCAAAGTGCTGGGATTATAGGCATGAGCCACTGTGCCTGGCCAGCTTCATGTTTCTGATTGGGTGACCCAACCTTCCATATTTTCTCTATTGCACATGGGGCCACAAGCCCAGAAGAGGGAGCCACGTGATGGCGTGATGGACATGCCCACCTGCTGACCCCACAGCTACCACCTCCTCCCTCAGACTTACCTGAGGATTTGTGGGCCTTGCTCCTTACCAGGTGTCACCTTCTGGCCTTTTCTTCCTCGTGGTGAATCCTCTCGCCAATAAAATGTGCCAACATCACTTCCTTTAATGTTCTAATAGCCACTTCCCTGTGGTACAGATGGATTCCTGGTGGCTCTCGCTGCCCCCTCATGTCCTGCCCTAACATAATGAGGGTATGTTGTACTAGTTGTATTGTGTTTTGTTGGCAGAATGGAGCTCTGTCTGCTTTTATAAAATATGTCTTAAATAAAAATGCACTGTAATGTATACCAGGTTGATCTTCTTGGATTTCTTTGTTTTGAAATGGGAAGTCACGGATCCTGAGTTCTGAGGGGAAGTACGTGTGTCTCTTGGTCTTGAATCAGCACAGAAAATCTCCCATGCAGGTTGCATGAATGGAAATTGCTAGAATCGCTGAGGTCGGCCTGAGCCATTTGTTCTGGGCTCAATATTTTTGAGGAGTGTATGTCATGAAACGTATCCTGCACCACCCCCTTCTCTCTATGAACAGAAGATATCCTCAACTGTGTGCTGAGTGGCCTCTCTGTCCAGCCCCTTAGAAGCCCCTGACTGTTCTGTTTCCCAGGAGCTGACAGGAAAAAGGATCTGTTCCCGTCTCAGTCCTCACAGGGCCCTGGTGCCCTACAGTGACACAGTAGTGGGTCTGAGGACACTCAGAAGGAAACAGTGAGGCCACGAAGGAACTGCCCCTTCAAAGGAGGCTGTTCTGATGCCCATTGCAGGAGCCTGGGGTCAAAGAAAGGATACTCAGCAGGCAAGACCAGGGAAGGCAGAACGGGCCAGCGCAGCAGACACTAGGAACAGAGCAGGGAGAGCTGGGGGTCGGGAATGGAGTGGGAGGCAGTCTTTGGCTGCACAAAGAGGTGGAGGGGGCATGTCAGGGCATATGAAGTCCCTCTACCCACAACACAAGAGTCCCTAGCCTTTCGTTCCTTGCCCAGACTCATTTCCTGGGGCTGTAAGTAGGGAACACTGGGGGAATGTCAGCTTGGGGCTCAGTGGTCTAGGCCCTTCTTGCAGATCGAGACTTCATTCAACCATCCTTTGAGTAATAAGTATGTCCATGGTGTCTGCAGGTTAGAATTGGGGTATTTAAGGAGCCCAGGGCCTTCTCTTGGGAGTCACTTCAGGTTCCTAATGAAAGGTGGAGGCAAATGTAGCTGGAGGTATCCCAGTAGAGACAAGCCCAGGCCCAGCATGGGAAGCAGGCAGTGGGAGATGGGGTGTTCTCCCAGCGAGGAGACAGCTGCTGTGCTGACAGCGGGCACTGAAAGGGGCTGTGGTTGGGTGATCCTCCCCCATGAGGACCTTCACTGCCAGAAGATGTTGGGGGAGCTTCACTGCCAGACGATGTAACTGAAATGTCACTTCCTGTATGAAATGTCTTCTCTGCACTCAGCACTCCCCCAGTGGCAGGGAAGTTTCTCAAGGGGCAGCCATGGTCAGGTCAAGGGTACAGGCTCTGGAGCCAGACTGCTGGCTCAAATCCCAGAAGCCCCAGTGTATACCTGACTTTTGTGACCTTGGGCAAGTATTTTAACCTCTCTGAGCCTCAGCTTACTTATCTGTAAAACGAGGATAATAGTGCTAACTCCACAGGGTTATAAAGATTGGCATTCATACATGTAAAGTGCTTGGAGCAGTGAATGCTGTATTGTAGGTGCATATGACGTAACTGTTAGCTAATGTGCTTACTAGTCTATACGGAACATTTCCCATGTTCCCATGGTCTATACTGCCCATTTCCTTAGTATAGGCCCCCTCCCATCTAGGTACATATGGCATAACTGTTAGCTAACGTGATTACTAATCCATACGGAACATAACTGCCCGTTTCCCTAGTATAGGCCCCCTCCCATCCACACTCAGAGTCCCCTCTTCTGATGGCCCCAGGGGAGCATGGGCTCCTTTCTCTTGCCCCTAAATCTCCAACTTCAACCTCTGTCTCACAGCAAAATTAATGCTGGAAACCTCTGCTCCTACAGGATTTAAACCTCAGACACAGGGAGCTGACCTGTTCACCTTAGAATCCTCTGGGGCACCTGTTACAGTGTCTGTACCAAGGAGGTAATAAAGAACAGGGGAACAGAGTGGAGCAGAAGGACCACCCAGCACAGCCAAGCCAGATCCTGACCCTCAGAGGCCTGATGTGAATGCTTATGGCTTCAGTCCATTGGATTCTGCAGTAATCTGCCGATCTACAGTATTACCATGGTGAATAACTGATAAACCTGAAAATGAATGTGCGCCTCGTGCCAAAACTGCAGATGCCCCATGAGCAGGAAACCTCAGCAGCAGAAACAATTTTATATGAGGGAATGTACTCTCTCCTTTGTATTTTTCCTCAAATCTATATTTTTAGCCCCTCACTTGTCTCCACAGAGCCTCAGTCAGTTAATCTAATTGCTGACTGAACATCTCCAGGAAACTGTGTATATGTGTTTGTATTCATAGTATATTTACTTATTATCTGTTTACTTCCATGGGGTGTAGTCTCCATAAAAGAGTAGTCATCACTGTATTTGTTGGTGCTTAATAAATAATCATTGAATGGGCCGGGCCTGGTGGCTCACACCTGTAATCCCAGCACTTTGGGAGGCCGAGGCAGTGGATAATGAGGTCAGGAGATTGAGACCATCCTGGCCAACATGGTGGCCCATCTCTACTAAAAATACAAAAAAATTAGCTGGGCATGGTGGCGCGTACCTGTAGTCCCAGCTACTCAGGAGGCTGAGGCAGGAGAATCGCTTGAACCTGGGAAGCAGAGGTTGCAGTGAACCAAGATCGTGCCACTGCACTCCAGCCTGGGGACAGAGTGAGACTCCGTCTCAAAAATAAAATAATAAATAATCATTGAATGAAGGAATCAAAAGAATGTGGTCTCATGTTGGGTGCCCTTAGTTCATTCCCTGAGAGTTTATGTTTTGTTTTTTAAAAGAAGTGAAGAAAGGGAGTCTAGTTGCATTGAAGGAGAAGTTAAACCATGACTCGGGCCCCTAAATAGTCTCATCTGACCCCATATGCTGCTGTGGTGCTAAAGTGTCTCAATAGAACTGTCCTTAATCAGCCGCCTTACACCTGCTCCAATTAGCCACTGGATATGAAGCTTCCACAGAAAGAGGCGACAACTCAGCACGGGTGCTCTCCATAGCTGAAGCAACTCTGAGAGGGCCTGAGAGCCAAGTCTCTTCCAACAGTATTCCCAACAAATGGTGAAACAAGTCGTTCATCAAGGAGGGATCTAGGTGGCTGATGCCCGCGTCCACCGCAGTCTGCCTCTGTTCAGCTTGAATCCCTTTCTTCATTTGTAGTCTGAGGGTAGAAGACAAATGCATGTGTCTGTGTGTTCAGGATTGTAGGAGGTGGAGGTCTGTACGTTTAGGGTAGTGTGTGTGTCTTTGTGCATACAAAGTTGGAGTTGTGTATGTATGAATTTAGGAAGTGTGAGGGGCTGTGTGTGTATTAGGGAGGAAAGCCACCGCATATGTTTGTGGTAGAGTTGGAGTTTTGTGTATAATGTGAGGATTCTTTTGGATTATATGTGTTCTAGACTGTGGGTAGTTTATGTGGATATTCAGAGTATATGTAGGGAGCGTGTATATGTATTTGAAGGAGCGTAAAGTTCTGTGAAGTATGTGTTGGATTCTGGTGAGATGAGGCACGTGTGAACTCATAGCTTGTGCAGGTTTTATGCAGCTGGCCTGAGAAGGCTGGAGTGTGTAATATATGCATTTGGAGATTGAGAGTTGGTGTGTCTGTGCGTTTATTTGGATCATGGAAGATTGTAGATGTATATTTCTAACTGTAGATAATTAAGGATGCATATTTGGGGAGTTTTGAGAGGATTGTGTATGTGTGCAAGTGCGCACATGTGTGTGTGCAGTGTGGTATTTCTCTGTTTTGGTGGGTAGGGTATGCATCCATCAGAATATCCCAGATTATCTGATATAACAAATAATTCTGCATCTCAGTGACTTCCAACAACGTAGGTTTCTCACGTATGTTACGTGTCCTCCGTTGGTTGGCTTTGATCAGTTACTGGTCCTGTGCCTTGGATCCAGATGGGGGGAGCAGCCTCATTTGGGACAGGACTAGAAGAACTTCTGCTCAGAGTCATACATGGCATTTGTGCTCACATTTCACTTGCCATAACAAGTCACGTGGCCATACCTGAGTTAAACAGACTAGGGAGGTGTAATATCTCAGACAGAGACACCACAGAGAAGGACCATGAATACTCTTCATAGTGATACATCTGCCCCGTTGTGTATGCATTCAGAACATGTTCCATTGCTGTGTTTACATTTCACTAAGGAGTATGGGGAGTTGATGAGGGAGTGTGTTTAGGTGTGTGAAGGCTGCTGTATGACAAGGGAGGCATTGGCAGGTGTGGGATGTTTTTATACTAACACATTTTGGGGATTTGCGTCTGTTTTGGGTATTTGTATTCTGTGTCATGTATATGTATTATATATTTAAGATACATATTTATGTAGGTAAGTTAAGTATTCGGTGGTGTTGAAAATGTGTTTTTAGGGGAATATGGGTGAGTTTTTAGTATATTACAGAAGCATAATGGGTTTTGGGTTTATTCTGAGGGTACTGGATAGTTATGTGTTCATATTTGAATGGTGTGTGTGTGTGTGTGTGTGTGTGTGTATTTGCGTGCTGGGGGTGGTTCTGTGCATTTTGACGTACTGTGATATATTGTGAATATGTGTGCATATATTTGAAAAGGCAGGTAACATTCTATGTTTTAATGCTTTGCGTGTTGGATTTGTGTGTATTCAGAGTAGAGGAGTTTTATCTATGCTCATGGTGTCTAGATGAGAATTTAGGTGTACATTTTTGGTGTGAAGAATTTGGAGGCAGAGAGATGACTGGGTGTATTTGAGTGTTACAAGCTGTATGTATATAATCTGAGGATATGGACAGAATATTTATAGTTTTCAAGATTGAGGCTTGTGTGTTTGTATTCGGGAATATACAGCTGTGTGTGTATTTGGATCTAGGAGCATATTGTGGGTGTGTTATTCAGGCATCTGCATGTTTGAGTATGTGTAGTCTGAAGAGTGTGAATTTATTCAGGAAATGTGGTGGCTGTATGTCCATTCTAAAGCTGTGAGTGTGTGGTCTGTGCTTCTACTGGGGGAGTATAGGATAATTTCCTGTTTTTTTCTATTTTTATAACATTTTATGTAACTCAAAAAACAGTGTTTATATAAAAATTCACACAAAGTTGCTAGAGAGCATACGATTTCCAAAAATGTCCTGGATTTTTCATTACATTAAGTTTTTCTAAGAATGCACGCAAGTCAATGGTAAAATGCAGACATTATGTGATATTTCATTACCTTTAGCAAAACTGTTCTCACTACTTTGTCTCCTCACAGTATTAACTCTGATACCCACTTTGTGCAGAGTTTGCTAGTACTAGGATGTCACAAAACCATTAAGGCTGGATCTACAAGAGGCAAATATCTCCAAACAGCAGTAATAGCCCCTTGGCCCCCACCCCCACCTCATATATCCGTACAGTCTGTATACACAGTCAGGCAGGGTGCAAGCCCACGACCTCCACTTGGGAGTCTCAAGATCCCCTCTCGATTGGGCAAGAAGCAAACATTTGGGGAGAATGTTGGAACCTGAGGCCATCTCTACAGTAATCCACGTGGTCATGTTATAGTGTGGTCAGGCCAGCGACACTTACCAATTAAGCAGCCAGTCCACTCACCACTAAGTAGATCCCACTGGTTGGTTGATGATTGCTGCTGATGTGGTCCTCCCTCCCCAACAACAAACATAAAGGAAGGGAAGGTTTGGGACCAACACTGAAGGGGGAGGGGCGCACTAGTGCAAATGACACCAGACACAACTTTATTCCCTGTCAAGCATTTGTCATCATGTAGACACAGCCAAGGTGAACTAAAGCAGGGTTTGAACACTCAGTACATTCATGACTATCTTCATTCTTTAAAAAGTTACTAACAGAGAAACCAATGAACCCTACCACCTAGTTCACTCAGCATCAAAACATGTCTGTCCTAATTTTTTAGTCCTTGGGATACAGGACAAAAAAAAAAAAAATCCAAAGAACAAACAAGTAAAAACCAAAGAATTTAGACAGGGAGAAGGAAAGGGATTGCCAACAGATTTCATGGAACACATTACATTTTGAAAAAAATCAGTATTTTGTACTTCTGTTGCTTCATGTAAAAAGTTTAAAATTAAAAAAAATGCCCACTGGAGCCACCTGTACGGATGGAGAAGTGAGGACATGATATAGACAGGGCACAGGACCTGCAGGCGTTTCCTGACGACAGTCCAGAGGGACGGGAATAGTTCCCAGGATGTGTCCATTTCGCTTCACAGAAAGGGATGTAAGATTTTGGGGGAAGACGCCCTACACGTGAGAGGTATTAAGAAAATCATCACTGAAATATGGTTTCCAAAAATTGAGCATGCTCTAGGTTACAAACAGACATATTTAATTCCTAGAACTTGTTGAACTTCTCTGACATGGGTAGATGGGAATTTTTAAAAAGTTACTAATAAATGATTGTGCTTCTAAAGTTGCAAGGTCAACATTTCACCCTCTAGAAAGCAGGGCACTTCATGGCTTGGAGTCTTCTTGTTTACATCCTAGAAACCGGAACAAATTTCATGGGACACCTCACTCCCAACAACCAGCGGGGCAGTGGGGAGAGCCACAGCTGTCTTTGGGTAAGGCACGTGTGTGTGCGTGCTGTGGGCATGTGCTGGAGAGACTAAGGCGTAGACAAGGGCCCAAGCGATGAGGGAAAGTGAGTCTCCTGGCTGCTCCAGTCCTTTCTTTCCAGGCACAAAGAAGTTGAACTTAGTGTTCGTGCGGCCCCCTTCATCTCACTTCAACTTTTAGTAAGCAGTGTGTGTGTGCATGAGTAGCTGTGTGTGACAGAGTAAGTCCCTGTGCCTTTCTAGATTTCAGTAACTCAGGTTTGCAGTTTCAACAGAAATAATCGGTAAATGACACAAGAGCAAATTTACTAGTTAGATTAGCAACTTTACATTGCTTAAAATCTGATGTTATATTTTAAAAAAATGTCCCTGGGTACAGGCAGAATTATGTCATATGAAGTCCTTACCAGCTGTATGAAGAATATTGAGATTGTTTCTGTTATCTCTGCATTTTAAAGTAACAAAATACTAAGCCATTAGGTTATTGAACCCGTAATATTCCCACAGGGGTTTTATGTCTACGCCGTGTGATTCAATTAATTTTCCTGGGCTCTGGTTAGACTGTTTCCTTTCCGTCTTAGGCATTTGGCCCCCAAAGTTAGGTAGGTAAAAGTGTCATTTTTAAAGATTTTACCTGTTGGGGAATTTCCTGGTTGGTGCTCCTGGAAAACATCCAGCTGGCCTGCAGGAGTCTGACATTCCCAGTCAGTGGGGCGAGAAGACATGTGTCTCCCAGAGCCGAGGGTGGCCAGGTGGAGGACAGCAGGACTTTCTAGGGGGTCCAAGGGGGAAGTTCTGAGTGGACCCTGGGAAAGGACATGGATGCCCCATCTGAGATGACCTGTGTCCTTACAATGCCTGGGATCCCCAAGAGGGGCCCAGACATGGGCCCACCCTGGGGAGTGAGGATGTGGTGCTGCCTGGAGGAGCTAACACTGAGGTTTGGGGATGTCACCCCACAGCTCCCAGAACCCAGAATCTCCAACAAGCAACCATATGTGGAGAGGGAGTGGGGACAGTGGAAGGACACAGCTCGAATGAAGACACTGTGGACATGTTCCATGGCTTTCTGCATTCATATCGTCATCATCGAGTGCCCTCCTTTACAGAGTGAGCACATTTTACCCACGTGCCTGATGGAAGCCTTCCGAGGCACCAGAGCAGAAGGGAAAGCTTGCACATGGTCGCAAAGGACTTCACACTATTCCATCCCCACTACGGCCATCCAGGAGGCCTCTTGACTCTTCCAGAATCAGATGTAAAAGACAGGGTCAGTAAAATCAGTATCGATGCCACCTGAAGCTGTGATTAGCCATTGTACACGAACATGGCACCTTTATTTATTTATTTATTATTTATTTTGGGACGGAGTTTTGCTCTTGTTGCCCAGGCTGGAGTGCAGTGGTGCTATATCGGCTCACTGCAACCTCTACCTTCCAAGTTCAAGTGATTCTCCTGTCAGCCTCCCAAGTAGCTGGGATTACAGGCACCCGCTACCAGGCCCGGCTAATTTTTGCTTGTTTTTCAGTAGAGATGGGTTTTCACCATGTTGACCAGGGTGTTCCTGAACTCCTGACCTCAGGTCATCCACCTGCCTTGGCCTACCAAAGTGCTGGCATTACAGGCATGAGCCACTGCACCCGGCCTGAAGATGGCACTTTTTAAAAGATTTTTTTCTAAGTAAAATGGCCCCCAAAGAGCCCAGTGATTTTTTTAAGGGTTTCTTTTTAATTAAAAAAAAAATTGGATAAAAATGGAAGCTGTAAAATATGGGAAGAGGAGCAAAAGAGCTGCTGAGTTTGCATTTGAAGTTGTGAGGGGCTGGGGAGGACACGACTAGGGAGAGAGGACCCCTGCCCACTGGTCCCTGCTCTCACAGCTTACACTCCCCACACTCAGGCTGCACTGCCAGGGAACGCAGGCCAGAAGTCGTAAGGACACGAGATCAAACTCAAGGCTTCTTTCTTGTGGTTGGCTGGGTGTGTACGTGTGCAAGTGTAATAAGCCACACCCCATGGACATAAGGTGCCTGTCTGTGGATGCCATAGGCATGCTCCTGAGCATCGCTCAGTCTCTGGTGACCCTGAGTCTCTGGGCAGGCCACGGCCTTCACTTCTCCACTTTCTTGGCTTTCTTGAGGATGTTACATTTTTTTCCTGTTAGGGAAACGGCACCTCTCATCGATGCTGGGGATACATTCGCAGTGCCACACCTCCTCCACCTTCTCCATGGGGTAGATGGCTTCCATGTTGTGGTGGATGAGCCGCAGCTGCATAGGGTCCAGCTGCTTCTTGTTGCAAGCCTGGGAATGGTTGTACTGCAGCTGGAGGATCTCGGTGGTGGAGGAGCCCCGTGGCAATGTTGCCCACGGAGAGGCTCTGCTGCACGATCTCACGCACCTCATTGTCGGACAGCAGGTAGGGAGAGGGCACCGGGAAGCTGGGTGAGGGACCACCACCTCGTCCAAGGGGATCTTGCAAAAGTCCTTGCTGCTCCTCTCGGTGGCAGCGGGGGACCCTCAAACTCCTCCTCAAACCTTTTGGGGTTGATTGCATAGCTCCTCATGTCTCTGCACTCGGGGCCAACACATGGACCTTGCACCACTGCTGGTAGGAGCGCCTCTGCTCGTGTCCCGGCGTGGGCAGTGCTTGTCCAGTTTGCCAGTGAACTCCAGGGTCCAGAAGCAGTTGTTTTTGGTGCAGAGGTAGCGTAGGTGCACATAGTGGTGAATGAACTTGATGCAGAATGGGTCCAGCTACTTCTTGCCCAGGGAGCAGCTGCAGCTATACTGCTTGTGCAGGTACTCATGGGCGAAGAGCTTGGGGAACAGGGGCACCAGCAGGCACGAGGTGAAGTTGCTGATGGACAGGCTGCTCTCATAGATACTGCGCAATGCTCCTTGCTGAGCAGGCAGTCGGCGCCGGGCACCTCCAAGTTGGGTTGGGGGATCTCCAATTTGTCCAAGTCGATGGGTACCAGCCAGATCTTCTTGGAGCAGTGCTGCTCGTGCTCGAAGCTATCCTCCACCTTGATTACTGAGATGTCATTGGGCAGGCTAGAGGAGTCATAGCAGTCATCACGTGGGGGGCTCGCCTTTGCTGCCCGGGTCCAGCCGCAGACCCTGGAGCTTGTCGTTGATGCGCTGGGCGCACTGCTGCAGCCAGGCCTCCTCCTGCATGTGGGGGAAGTAGACCTCTGTGTAGTTGCGGATGATCTGCAGCCTCTGCGGGTCCAGCTCCTGCTTGCCACCGTCCCTGTGGCAGCTGTCCTGCTCGCCCAGCTTGCGGTGGTCAAAGAGCTCAGGGAAGAGCCAGTGGAGGATGAAGACGGCAAACTTGCCAGGTGAAGAGGCTTCATCCAGGAACTCGGTGAGGTCCTGCATGTCCACCACGTGGTCTGAGGCCATGGTGCTGCTCCGGTCCAGAGACAGGCCCTCCTCCTCATCTTTGTGGTCCAGGAAGTGGCCGGGGTCCACTGCTCGGCCTCAAAGAAGCTGGCGGCCTGGCCATCGGGCTGGCTGTTCTCCATCTCCTGCTGGGCCCAGAAGCGACTGAAGAAGTTACTCAGCTGGGGCAAGCACTCGGCCTGTCACACAGCCATGTCCTTCACTGAGGGGTAGTAGACCTCCATGTAGTTGTGGATGTGCTGCAGGTGCAGTGACTCCAGCTTACGCTTGGCCTCAAAGCCGCAGGTACTGCAGCCTCGGGAGAAGTCGACTGTGGCTGATGAGCTTGGGGAAGAGCTGCACTAGCAGGAAGCAGGCCAGGGCCTCGCCCGACAGGCTCTGGTCCACAATCTGCTTGAGCTACGCCACCCGTGAGCTGCTATGGGGTAGTGGGGGCGGCTGGAATTTGGCCACCATCTCAGTGTGGTTCACCTTCAGGGAGAGCAGGTCCACTTTGCTGTGCAGCTGGGACCTGTTGGACATGAGGGTGTTGAGCATGTAGAATATCTTCTGGATCAGGAAGTAGATGTTAGGATCACTGTTGGTGGCCGCCCCAGTGCTGCCACAGTCCCACTTCTGTGGCTCATTCAGGAGCCTAAGTGGCAAGGGGCTGTTGCTGGCATTTGCCTTCTGGAAGAGCTCATACATGTTTAGCAGGTCCCCTGAGGGAGGATTCTTCTTCTCCATGACCTTGTGCGAGATGCCATACAGAGACTTCTTGTAGTAAGGGGTGGTGGCGTGATTGCAGGGCTCCTCCTTGCCTGGCCACACAGAGCCCGAGCTCCTGCCCTGCCAGCCTGCTCTCCATTGCCTTGGCAGGGCGAACTGTTCTCAGGTTCCACATGCCTTCTAGGAGTGCCTCTGGGATCAGCTGCCTCCTCTTCATGCTGGGGACGGAGTCTGGGGGCCACTGCTGACCTGTCAAGTCCTAGAGGGCAGTGAAGATGCTGTCCAGAGGGTGCTTCTCAGAAGTCCTGGAATTCATGGAGCAGCCTAGAGCAGCATCTTCGGCCTCTGTCTCCACTCTCACTCTTAGAAGTTCTTCTACATCTTCACTGAATTCAGTTGAGTTCATCTTCTGTTCCACTGGGACTCGAGTTCTGCACTTTGCTGGGCAGCCTGAGCCAAGTTTGGGCGCCAAGTGGTGGGGAGGGTGCAGGGCCAGGGAGTGGGGGAAGCACACAAAGGGCCTGGCCAGGGCGACTGGGGGAGGTGCCGGGGGCGGCAGACAACCAGGCGTCGTGTATTTCCCTCTCTTTGTGAGTGTCTGTGTGCTGTGCTGTCATGTGATGTGACAGGGCTCCATGTGTCATTTCCACACAGGGACACAGGAGCCCTTGCTGCAGTGGAACTGCAAACCCTCCACCCACACCTGCGGTCCACACCTCCCCGTCAGTGGGGCACATGCGGGCTATTTCCTTCTTATTTATTTATTTTTGATTCTTTTTTTCCTAGACTGCTCAGCAGAATAGGTTAATTTCATGTATATGTGGGTTTTGGAAATTTTAGTTGTATATTTCTAGGGTTCTTGCATGTACTTGGGTTGTATATTTGTGAGTAGCATGGATATAAGTGTATTTTTAAATAGGAGTTGTTTTAGGATGCTTTGGGGGTGAAAGTATATGCATAGTTTATGATGTGATACAGTTTAGAGGTATTGATTAAGGAAGTATTTTATGAATTTTGTCAAATGTATTTTCTGCAATAATTGATATTTTTCCTTTATTCTATCAATGTGGTGTATTGCACTGATTGATTTTCAGTACATTGAAACCATCTTTGTTGAATGGTGTTGAACCATCAGTACCATTGATGTTGAACCATCTTTGCTTTCCAGGAATATATCCCACTTAGTCCTGGTGGATAATCTTTTAATGCACTGTTGAATTTGGTTTGCTAGTATTTTGTTGAGAATTTTTGAATCAATATTTATAAGGGATATTGTTCGCTAGTGTTCTTTTCTTGCAGTGTCTTTGACTTTGGTATCAGACAATGCTGGCCTTGTAGAGTGAGTTTGGAAGTGTTACCTCCTCTTCAATTTATTGGAACAGTTTGAGGAGGATTGATACTAATTCCCCTAAATGTTGGTAGAATATACCAGTAAAGTCATCTAGTCCTGGGCTTTTCTTGGTTGGAAAGTTTTTGATTACTAATTCAATCACCTGACGAGTTATAGGCTTCAGAGTTTCCATTTCTTCGTGATCCAACATTGGTAGATTGTGTTTTTGTAGTATTTGTCTATTTCATGTAGATATCCATTTGTTGACATACAATCATTCATAGTTCTCTCTTGTAATCTTTTTTATTTATGTGAAATCAGCAATATCCCCTCTTTCATTTTGAATTTTAGTTGTCTTCTCTTGGGTAACGTTGCTAAAGATTTGTTAGTTTTTTTTTTCTTTTTTTTTGAGACAGAGTCTCACTCTGTTGCCCAGACTGGAGTGCAGTGGTGTGATCTCAGCACACTGCAAGCTCTGCCTCCCAGGTTCAAGCAATTCAGTCTCCCAAGTAGCTGGGACTACAGGTGCATGCCATGATGCCTGGCTAATTTTTGTATTTTTAGTAGAGATGGGATTTCACCATATTGGCCAGGCTGGTCTCGAACTCCTGACCTCAGGTGATCCACCTACCTTGGCCTCCCAAAGTGCTGGGATTACAGGTATGAGCCACTGCACCCAGCCTTTGTTTTTTGTTTGTTTGTTTTTGCTTGTTTTTTCTTTTTTTTTTTTTTCAAAGAACACATGATTTTGTTGATTTCCTATTTTTTAAAAAATTTTCTATTTTATTTCTGTGCCCTAATCTTTATTGTTACTTTTCTCTGCTAGCTTTGGGTTTAGTTTTTTTGTTGTTGTTGTTTTGTTTTATTTCTGTTTTTAGTTTTTTAAGATGTAAAGTTTCATCATTAATTTGAGATATTTCTTCTTTTCTAATCAAAGTGTTTACAGTTATACATTTCCCCTGTAACTTCTTTTGCTGGCTCCCATAAATTTTGGTATATTGTATTTTCATTCAAAGATACTGTCTAATTTATCTTGCAATTTCTTCTTTGATCCATTGTTTGTTTAAGAATATGTTGTTTGAGGCCAGGTGTGGTGGCTCATGCTTGTAATTCCAGCACTTTGGGAGGCTGAGGTGGGCGGATCACCTGAGGTCAGGAGTTCGAGACCAGCCTGGCTAACATGGTGAAACCCTGTCTCTACTAAAAATACAAAAATTAGCCAGGCTGGTGGCGGGGACCTGTAATCCCAGCTACTTGCGAGGCTGAGACAGGAGAATCACTTGAACATGGGAGGCAGAGGTTGCAGTGAGCTGAGATCATGCCATTGCACTCTAGCCTGGGCAACAAGTGCAAAAAGTCTCAAAAAAAAAAAAAAAAAAAAAGATGTTTGATTTCCACATATATGTGGATTCTTCTGCTGTTTATTTCTAGTTTCATTACATTTTTATCAGAAAACATACGTTGTATGATTTAAATGTTTTTAAACTATTAAGACCTATTTTGTGGCCTACCATAGTCTGTCCTAGAAAATGTTCCATGTGCACTTGAGAAAAATGTGTATGTCTTCTTGGTGAGTTGATGCTTTTATCATTATATAATGTTCATGTACCTTATACCAGTTTTTGACTTAAAGTCTATTTTGTCTACTGGTGGTATAATCACCCCAGTCTCTCTCTCTCTCTCTCTCTCTCTCTTTTTTTTTTTTTTTTTTTTTTGAGATGCAGTCTCGCTCTGTTGCCAGGCTGGAGTGCAGTGGCGCAATCTTGGCTACTGCAACCTCTGACTCCCTGGTTCAAGCGATTCTCCTGCCTCAGCCTCCCAAGTAGCTGGGACTACAGGCACGCACCACCACGCCCAGCTAATTTTTGTATTTTTAGTAGAGTTGAGGTTTCACCATGTTGGCCAGGTTGGTCTTAAACTCCTGACCTTAAGTGATCTGCCTGCCTTGGCCTCCCAAAGTGCTGGGTTAACAGGTGTGAACCACTGCACCTGGCCCTATTTGTGTCTTTTTCTTTTTTTGGAGATGGAGCCTTGCTGTGTTGTCCAGGCTGGAGTACAGTGGCACAGTTTTGGCTCACCGCAACCTCTACCTCCTGGGTTCAAGCAATTCTTGTGCCTCAGCCTCCCAGGTAGCTGGGATTACAGATGCATGCCACCCAGCTCAGTTAATTTTTGTATTTTTAGTAGAGACAGGGTTTCACCATGTTGACCAGACTGGTCTCGAACTCCTGACCTCAAGTGATCTGCTCGCCTCTGCCTCCCAAAGTGCTGGGATTACAGGTGTGAGCCACCATGGCTGGCCTCCTATTTGTGTCTTTAGATCTAAAGTGAGTCTCTGTAGACATCCTTTAGTTGAATCATATTTTTAAAAAATCAATTCTGCCAATTTATGTCTTTTAATTGCAGAGTTTAATACATTTACATTTAAAGTAATTACTGATAGGGAAGAATTGACTACTGCCATTTGTTTTCTTTTAAGTCCTATTGCTTTTTTTTGTCCTTCATTTCCTCCATTATTGCCTTTTTGTTTAGTTGATTTTTATAGTGAAATATTTTGATTTCCTTCCCATTTCCTTTTGTGTACATTCTATTGATATTATCTTTGTGGTTACTATGGGGATTACATATAGCATCCTACATGTGTAACAGTGTATTTTAAATTGATACCAGCTAATTCCAATCACAATTTAAAAATTCTACCCTTTACAAAACCACCCACCATTTTATATTATTAATGTTACAGTTACATCTTTATATATTGTGTACCCATTACTATATAATTATTTTTATGCTTTTGTTTTTTAAATTATGTAGAAGAATAAAAAATGAAGTTATAAGCCAAAAACTGATTTTTGTATTTATCCATTTATTTGCCTTTATGGGAAATCTGTATTTTTACCTGGCTTCTAGTTACTGTCTAGCATCCTTTGTTCCTTTTGAAGGATTCCCTTTAGCATTTCTTGTAGGGCAGGTCCTTCAGCTTATATCTGGAATATCTTAATTTCTCCCTCACTTTTGAAGAACAGTTTTGTTAGATATAGAATTTTTGATTGAGTTTTTTTCCTCAGCATTTTAATTATACCATCCCACTAACTTCTGGACTGTACAATTTCTGCTGAGAAATATGCTCATAATTTCTTTGAGGAAGTATCTTGTGCTGCTTTAACAGAAGGCCTGCAACTGGGCAATTTATACTGAGTGGAAATTTACTGGCTAACAGTTGTTGAGACCAAGAAATCCAGTATCGAGGTGCTGGCAGATTGTGAAGGTCTTCTTCCGTGTCACCATGGTGATACGCATCACGTGGCAGAAGAGCAACGGGTGAGAGAGAAAGACAAAGGGAACCTGAACTTGCCATTTTCTAATGGCATTCATCCCACCAATGAGGGCAGAGCCATCATGGCCTAGTCATCTCAAAGGTTCCACATCTTAATAGCGTTACAGTGTCAATTGAATTTCAACATGAGTTTTAGAGGGAACAGACATTCAAACCGTAGCACCATGTATGTGATAAGTTGCTTTTCCCTTATTGCTTTCAGGAGTCTCTTTTTGTCTTTCAACAATTTGTGTTTTATTGTGTATTTCTTCAGATTTTATTAAGTTTCTTGGATTTACGTGTCTATGTCTTTCCTCAAATTTGGAAAGTTTTGGGTCATTATTTCTTGAAATAATCTGCCGATCTCCTTCCCCTTTCTCTATGTCTTATCCTACTAAGACCCCCTGCCCCATAATGCATGTATTGGTCTACCTGATGGCACCCCGTAAATTCCTCATGCTCTGTTCACTTTTCTTTATTCTTTATTCTTTTTGCTCCTCAGATTCAATAGGGCCTGTCTTCAGGTTCACTGATTCCTTCCTCTGCCTGTTTGAATCTGCTGATGAATTCTAATGAATTTTTCAATTCAGATGTGAGATTTTTCAGCTCCAGAATTTGTTTGGTTATTTTTATAGAAATTCTCTTTGTTGATATTTTCGTTTTGTTCATATATCATTTTCCTGGTTTGTGGGGGTTCTTTGTGTTTTTCTTTTGCTCTTTAAGCATATTTAAGACAATAGTTTTAAAGTCTTTGCTAGTAAGTCTGATGCCTTTTATCTTCAGGAACAACTTTTAGAGGTTATTTTGTGCCTGTGAGTGGGCCATGTTTTCTTGTTTCTTGTGACCTTTAGTTGAAAACTGGCAGTTGAGAAAACAGCTACCTCTGTCTTTATAGACTGGCTCTGTATAGGGGAAGACCTTCAGGTATAAGCTCATCATGAACACTTAAAGTCCTCTCAGGTCTTTTCTGGTCAAACGTCTTCCCTGTGAGAGTGCCTTTCTCCAGTCCACCTTATACCCAGCTGCTTTTCATGACTTCATTTCTGTGTCAACCCTGCCTCTTCCCAGGGTCTTAGCAATTCTACTGTATTTCTCAATCGCTAATCTCTTGCCCCAGGCATCTGCAGGTCTGTAGTCCCCCTGAAGCTTTCGTAAGTTATATTTCACAGCTTTGTCCAGTCTGAGGTGTGCTTCATTTGGCCATCTGTGCTCTCAGTTGGGTGACACAGAGATTAATCAGGCAATCCCTGGACAGATTAGACTGTTGCAAATTTGGCCCGCCCTGCTCTCTCTGCTCAGTTGCCCCATAGGGTAACTGGGGACTGGGTTGCTGCTTCCCCCAGACCATACTGTACAGTTCCAGGGAAGGGGTAGGGCAAGTGCAAATTAAAATGCCATGAACTTTTTTTACTGTTTTGAATGTAACTTTTTATTGATTGGGCTTTTGCTTGGTTGCTGTAATCTTTACTGATTTCAAGGGCTCCTATAAGGCTATTTTAGTCAGTATTTACTTGTTTATTCTACATTTATATGGGGGATTTCTGGGCTTGCTAGTCTTGCATCTTGCCGACATTACTCTTCTAACCCTCCTATTTTAAGATCAGTGCATTAGCAGCCTTAATTTTATCTGAAACTGTAGTTCCTTTCTGCCACGTAACCTAACATTTTGACAGGTTCTGGGAATTAGGACACAGACATTTTTTTCAGACATGAGTAAACTTAATGTAGTATCTTGAATGGGGTCCTGGAACAGAAAAAGAACATTAGGGAAAAGCTAATGAAAGTTTAATAAGATACGGAGTTTAGCTAATAGTAAACTGTAATAGTACCAATATTGGTTCATTAGCTATGACTAATGTACATTGGTAATGTAAGATGTAAACAACAGCAGACATAGGATGTAGAGTATATGGGAACAATCTGTACTGTCTTTGTTTCTAAAATTAAAAATGTATTTAAAAGAAAAGAGTAGCTATAATATATAATAAAACTGTGTAGTACTTTTGGACTGAGGTAGAGTACTCAAAGAAGGACAAGCTTGAAAGAGGGACCCCTCCCCAAGTCTGAGGTTCAGACCTCATTAGAGAAGGTATAGTTGCAACCCACTGGGAGGTAGAGACATTTGCTGATTTTCCAAGGTGAGTTGGCCCTCAGTTGCTTTGGGCAGGCAGGAAGCAACTTTGGGGTGCAGGAAACCTGGCATGCAGGTTTTCAGAGTGAGGAGGGTGCCAGTGGCAACCCTCTGTGGTGCAGGTGGGGTGCAGGTGAGCAAAGGAAGTGGGTGCATGAGTGGGACTGGAGGAATAGAGAGTGCTGTGTCTGTGTCCAGAGGGCAAGAGACATGCCAGGCTCTGAGGTCATTGAGTGACTCTCCTCTGGGCACATGGCTGGGCAGAGCACCCACCTCATATCACTTCTCAAATTTATGGCCCCAGAAGCAGCAGGACAGCCCCTTTCTCCTTGCAATGTTCTCCAAGCACCCTCTACTGAGAAAACTGTAAACCAAAAGTGCCTGAGCCTAGTCTCAATTAATTTAGGAGTTTATTTTGCCAAAGCTAAGGACATGCCTGTCACAAGCCTCAGGAGGCCCTGATGACAGGTGCCCATGGTAGTCAGCCTTCAAATTGGTTTATAAACTATGTATTTTAGGGAGAAATAAGACATCAATCAATATGTGTAAGACATACATTGTTTCAGTCTGGAAAGGCAGGACAACTGGAAGCAGAGGCTTCCGGGTCATAGCAGATTCGAAGATTTTCTAATTGACAATTGGTTATTATCTAAAGAGCTGGAATCAACGAAAAGAATGTCTGGGTTACAGTAAGGGATTGTGGAAAAACCAAGGTTGTGTCATGCAGATGAAGCCCCCAGGTAGCTGGCTTCAGAAAGAATAGATTGTGAATGTGTCTTATCAGATGTAAAGAGTCTGTTCTATGAGTCTTAAGGTCTGTGTTGATGTTAATGGTAATGAGGCATGTCCAACCCCTGACCGCACAGGCCCCCTTCCCATTGTGGCCTGAACTAGTTTTTCAGGTTAACTTTGGAATGCCCTTGGCCAAGAAGAGGAGTCTATTCAGATGGTTGGGGGGCTTAGAATTTTATTTTTGGTTTACAAAACCAAACGCTGTTAAGGAGAGATGCTGAAAGGAATTCTGTCAGTTATTGCAGAGCATGTGTTACAGCATGAATTTGCAGCTGAGAGGCAGTAAACTGGTGACTACCACAGTTCCTCACCATCTTCCATAGCTCACACTGGGAGAACCACCAGAGAGCATCCCACAAATTCAGCTGTGCCCCTCATCCATGCATTGTCTGGTTGGCTTAGTGAAGGGTCTATCCTTTGGGTCTCCCTCAGGGTGTGGTTTAAGGGTGGGTGAACATATTGGTTATAAGAAATGCCACCCGATATTTCCAGTCTCCAGAATCTTCAGACACTTTCCTCTACAGTTCTTCAGGGACAGTCGTTCTCCACTGAGTCCAGATTTCAATTAACCCACCTGCCACATTATTAATGCCCCTCTTAACTGATTGAGTCAACTCATTAAGTATCAGATCCTGAGAGTACCTTGATGTTGATAAATTTATCACAATCTATATTTTATCCTCTTTTTTTTTAAACTCTCTTAGAATGAGACAGGGATTTATCTTGAAGTTAATGGAACTGAAGCATCAGGGCCCCTTATTTACATGTTCCCTTTCCATCCCTTGGGGAAAAAAACATTAGAATTTACTCACACAGTTAATGTTTTCCATATGAAAAGTAAAATATTTTAACCACAGTCAGTTAAGATAGCTGTTTCATTCTCCTCTGGCTTCCTCTTATATTGGGTAGTTTGGTATAGCATCAGACATGTTTGGACTTCACCCAAGGCATATTCTAGTTGAAGATACATTGAGTTTGAGTTTAGAGGGGAGTATTTATATGCTTCCAAGTCACTTCTGTGTATAGATAAGTTATTGCTAGCTGTCCTGAGTAGAAATGTTCTCTAGGAACACTCGTGGAGAACAGTGTTGATCCACTAGCCATTGCAGAAAGTTTGTGACATCACTGTGCTCTGTAGTTTCAGCCATTGGAAGTATGTTTATGATTTAGAGGGGACAAAAATGGTTTGAAATCTAAGGAGGCAAGAGTTTATCTACAGAAAATTCTCCCAAGCATCAGATCATCAGATATGTAAATCTGCAAGCTGCATATTTGATTCTCATCTTGGCCCATTCAAATGGAAGTCTTTCCTATCAGGAATATATTTATTAATGCGACACTCTCTTTCTCTTTCTCTCTCTCTCTCTCACACACACACACACACACCTCAAAATGTCTACGATTGTAAGGTAAATACTTGTAGGAATACTACAGTGAGTTCATTTGCATGTGAAGTCACATGTTTTATAAACCCCACATAATGGACTCTATCTTAGGGTATCTGACATTTGTCATCATAATGAAGTTTAGTGGTTTCACATTAAAAAAGCAGAAAGTGTACCATTTATGTGAAATCCCCTGATATCTTGTAGTTCATAAGGGAAATAAATTTGATGGGATTTTTCTTACATTTGACAACAATCCTAAAATTGTATGTGACTTTACCAATAATGAGTTGTGAAACTAACGAAATTTTCTTTTTTTTTTTTTTTTTTTTTTTTTGAGACGGAGTCTCGCTCTGTCGCCCAGGCTGGAGTGCAGTGGCGCAATCTCGGCTCACTGCAAGCTCCGCCTCCCGGGTTCACGCCATTCTCCTACCTCAGCCTCCCCAGTAGCTGGGACTACAGGCGCCCGCCACTGCGCTCGGCTAATTTTTTTCTATTTTTTAGAAGAGACGGGGTTTCACCATGGTCTCGATCTCCTGACCTTGTGATCCGCCCGCTTCGGCCTCCCAAAGTGCTGGGATTACAGGCGTGAGCCACCGCGCCCGGCCTAACGAAATTTTCTATGCCACTCATAACAACAACTACAAATGAATTTCTGTTAAGCATGATATCTGGAAAGAATCTGTATTTTCTCTAGAGAAAAGCAAATTACAAGTTTACTTTCAAATGAGAACTAATCAAAGAGTAAGGAGCCATTGATACATGGAAAATACATTAAATAGTGCCTCAGGCTATTAACATAAATGTGGTATTTTTTGTACTTTGTAATGTCCGTGTGATATTTTTGAGCCTTCTTTTTTTTTTTTTTCTTTTGAGACAGAGGCTTGCTTTGTTGCCCAGGCTGGAGTGCCATGGTACAATCTCAGCTCACTGCAACCTCCACTTCCTGGATTCAAGCAATTCTCCTGCCTCAGTCTCCTGAGTAGCTGGGATTACAGGTGCGTGCCACCATGCCTGGCTAATTTTTGTATTTTTAGTAGAGATGGGGTTTCACCATGTTGGTCAGGCCGGTCTCAAACTCCTGACCTTGTAATCCACCCACCTCGGTCTCCCAAAGTGCTGGGATTACAGGCGTGAGCCACCGCACCCGGCCTTTAAACCTTCTTAAGTATGTAACTCATTGTGGTTTATGTTCTGAATGTAGATAAATGTTCACTTGGAGAGATAATTTTGTATTATTAAAAAGAGGTTCCTCCAAAACTATAAGCATCCGGGCCCATGCAACTTTGGACATCACTAACTAGTTCCCTAGCCTAAGTCAGTTTACCTATGGCCCTAATCTAAGGAGAAGATGGGGTTTTCTGTAGGAAGAGCCCTGTAGTACCCATTGGGGTTATGAGAACAAGGACTCCATCACTGCAGGTAAGAAGAGCGACAATAACTCTTGGCCAGCAGTAGCATATATTTACTAAGGCTTTTACCGTTTAAATGACAATTAGCTCTCATTGTGTAAAAAACTACCCCCAAACACTTGATGGCTGGAAGCACCAACCATTTATTTAGCTCCTGAGTGGCTCTGAGGATCTGGCCCAGGTCCAGCTGGTTCTAGACAGGGCTGGCTAGTGCTACCATAGTCATCCAGTCATCCAGTTGGCCGAAGAGTGGCAGCAGCTGAGATGACTCATCTCCTCCCTCCTCCATGGTGTCTCTTATCCTCCAAGAGGCCTGAGTTTGTTCATGTGGGAACTGGGCAGGCTCCAAGACAGAGAAAGAAGAAGTACATAGGGCTTCTTAGGGCCTGGATTCAGAACTGACAAGTCATCACTTTTGCTGTGTTCTATTGGCCAAAGCAAGCAAATGTGTCTTATTTCTTTTGGCACAGATATATTTTATTACACTTGTAATTATAAACAGCTTTGAGTGGCAATGAACCCTTACTTGTGGTAATAATAGATTAATAACTCTACGATGGTTATGGTGATAACAGTTGTAGAGATACAAGGAGGAAAGTCAAGTGTTTAAACAGCATTACCGTGGCCAAGAAGTGACTAAAACAAAACTACAGTCTTACTTAATAGCACCTCATATGGTATACTAAAATGGATATAGTCTTTAGATAAGACCAGTCCTGAATTCTACCTTCACTGTTTATTAACTGTGTGAGCTTGGGAATGTTGGTAACATTTCTGAGTTTCAGTTTCATATCTGTATAGCAGAGATATCTGTTTCACAAGATTGTGTTAAATAAAAATAATTTTGCATTAAAATACCTGTCTTCTCATGGGTTGCCTTTCATTGCCATTTTATTTTGGCATCCTTTTGCCTCTCAAATGTCTTCTGAGATTCAAGTTAACCATTATTGTTTTTTAAACTCCAAAGATCAAAGAAGGTTTCCAGCCTCTATATAGATCAGAACAATGGAAGTAGTGCCATGGTCTTAAGCAGGTCCCCTGGGCCCTCTTCCTCTGATTTTCTCCTGAACAGCTTCAGCTGACACTATGTCCAGGGATTAAATAAAATTTCAGAGATATTAAATTGCCCATAGGCACCAGAGACAATTCTGTCAGCAATGAAAAGCATTCAACAGGTGTTCATATACCAATAATAACATGAAATATTAATAAACTAGTTCAGCTTATTAAACATTCAACTGTGAAATCTCTATTATGTGTCCAGCACTTTATTAGGCCACAATGACTTACAAAAAAAAAAAATCAGTGTATTTCCATCACACGCTATATGCACTAATTGCAGGTATTAAAGCATGTATCATCTAACTAACAATATATGGCATTTTTTGTTAATGAGAAGGAACATTCAGTGCTGGAAAATGAGACTTGTATTCTCATACATTAATTTTGGAGTTTCGACTGGGTGAGGTGGCTCACACCTGTAATCCCAGCACTCCGGGAGGGTGAGGTGGAAGTATTGCTTAAGCTCAAGAGTTCAAGATCAGCCTGGGCAACATAGCAAGACTTCTTTTAAAAACATGTAAGAACCTCTTATTTTTGCCTCCCTTCTTCTGTGGAAACCATAGTTTTTAGGAATAATTCCAATTCATTGCTTTTTTTGACCCCATCTACTATTATTGAATATACCATCTAAAAAGGGCTTCATGGACTTTTTTTTTTTTTTTTTTTTTTTTGGAGACGGAGTCTCGCTCTGTCACCCAGGCTGGAGTGCAGTGGCTGGATCTCAGCTCACTGCAAGCTCCGCCTCCCAGGTTTACGCCTTTCTCCTGCCTCAGCCTCCCGAGTAGCTGGGACTATAGGTGCGCACCACCTCGCCTGGCTAGTTTTTTGTATTTTTTAGTAGAGACGGGGTTTCACCGTGTTAGCCAGGATGGTCTCGATCTCCTGACCTCGTGATCCGCCCGTCTCGGCTTCCCAAAGTGCTGGGATTACAGGCTTGAGCCACCGTGCCCGGCCTCATTGACTTTTTTTATACTGTAGTGCTTTCAGATCTATTCTCTAAACATTAATAAGCATCTATTTAAAACACACACAGAGATGTAATTTTGTTGCTGTCTTGCTAAAAATACTCAACTTATTTTCTTTGTGTTTCAAGGATAAAAATTTGAATTTTATCCTACCATCTTCTGCATGATTTGACACATTCTGACTTCCATCCTTATCTTGATATGCACTCCCTCTATCATTACTCCAGGTACACAGGCTTTTTCTCAATTCCTGGAAAAAATCAAACTCCTTGCTGATGGGGAGTTTCCTGTCCTAATGCTTGAAATACTGATTTCTCCTCTCACCCCATTCGCCTTTGCTGACTCTTCAACTTGGAAGCTTTCTTCATTGCGGTAGCAGGGTGACATGCAAACCATGGCCGAGCTACACATGGAATTCTCTTTCTGTTTAAGATATCCACCATTGATTTTGATTGTTTGCAGTGATTAACTCTGAAAGATCCAGATTTTCCTCTGAAACTAGCCCCAGTATGAATTTACAGTTTCCCCTGAGCATACTCTTGTATTGCTTAGTTTTAAATTCTATATTGGTATATGTATTTGCTATCTTTACCTCCATACTCACTTATGCTCTGGTTGAGATTAAGGCAAGTGCTTCTCACTATTCTTATTTCACAATGCCAAGTGAAATGTCTTGGTTTCTAATCCATAGTAGACATAGAAGACAGCATAAGTAAAGTGACTAGCACAATTATTCTGAGCTTGGCGATCAGAATCTTTTACATGTAGAATGATAAAGCAAGAGGTATTTCATTTGTTACCATATCACATCAAAGAGCACATCACCAGAAAACTGTGTCCAGTTCTTCTTGACACCACACACTCTACACTCCCATCAGCATGTCTGAAGTGTAGCCGCAGACGGGAGGAGCATAATCAAGGGAAACAGGCAAGTGGTTGGTTTTGTTACTAACCGTATAAAACAAAGGCTGGACAAAAATAAATCTAATCTTGGAAAAACCTGCCATGCCTTTGATCATTTGGGCCCCTCTGGGATTTGGATTTGAATACATGAATGGCTCTGGAGTGTGTCACTGTGTTTTCAATCTCAGAAGTGATGGCCCCTACTTGCTCTGAGATAATGAAGGTGCCCAAGTCATAACTCTGCTGAGAGTCCTGAGTCCTGTCCAGTTTGAAAGATTATCCAGTTTATCAATTACGGCAAAGGATTTTCACCTTCTAATGGCATTCTGTTTTTTTTTGAGGCATTGACATTCAGAGAAGGTAAAAATTCTCTGTTTTCCAAAACTACTCAATTAACAATTCATGGAAAAATTAAAATTGTCTGAATATTTTCTTTGTCTGAGATTATTTTTAATTTTTACATGTGTATATTTTTCAAAGAACATTTACAATTATGCGATGGAACATAACACAAGAGAATTAAGTGTTTTATTGCCTTAAAAAGCTGTATTAGGAATCCAGGACCCCAACAAAAATGTGAGCCAGATATACTCTAGTTGCAGTTAGAGATTTAATTCCACTTTACAAAGTCTGGCTAATTGAATGAGCCTTTCTTGGATCTCATGGATGTACAGGCCTATCATTCTTAGGATGATTAGGTTTATTGCATTTATTTTATAACATTTCCCCTTGCCACTTTAATGTTTATGAAGCATGATCACAGCACTTCCCAGATGTGGTGTGCACACCTGCCCTTGAGGTGAGTGACAGACACATTTGCATTCTCCCCTTGTAGACTGACAGTGGTGGCTGCAGCACTTGCTTGCTGAGTTTACCTCAGGCAAGTTATGTCCCATTTGAAGCTCACTTGAAATATTATATTTGTACTTTATTTCTTATAAAATTTTTAAATGTCTAGCATGGTACCAAGCTAGATACTGAAATCCAGACGAAAGAGTTAGTGTTATTTTATTTTTTGTAGAGACAGAGTCTTGCTATGTTGCCCAGGGTGGGCTCAAACTCCTGGCCCTCAAGTGATCCTCCCACCTTGGCCTCCCAAAGTGCTGGGATTACGGGCATGAGCCATTATGCCTGGACTTAAAAGGCTAATTGTTGTCTTTACGAGGTTTGTGGTAAGGAAGGAGAAAGAAACAAATTAGTAATCCCAAATCTACATATAATCACAATATGCAATAGGTTCTGTAAAGGAAAAACAGGGTGTTACGTGAAGTTTAACAAAGACAGTGAATTATAATTGTGGGTTCCATGGAGAAAGTCATCTAAGAAAGTTATGCTTTAGCTCCATTGTGAAAAATAAAGACAAATGAGGCAGGTACAGTGAGTGAGGAGCAGTAGCCCAAACAGACCAGAGAATGAATGGCCTGACAGGAACTTTTTTGGAAAGAATTTGAAGGAGGTCGGTGGGACTAAATCACAGAACAAAGGAGGATGCCAAAGAAAGGGTGTAGACATTGGCTGGGCCTCGTCAGCTACTATAAAGATTCTTTAAGAACCCTAAATGCAAAGGAAATCCTTCCCAGGCTTTTAAGCAGGGGCATGATATGATCTGAATTGCATTTTAAAAATCTCACTCTGGACATTGTATAAATGATAGCTAGCAAAGGAAAAGGAGAAGCTTTGAGGGAAAAAATGAAGAGCCTAGGAAAACAGAACAACTCTAGGTGTGAGATGAAGACTGACAGTGTTTCAGAGTGTAATAATATAAGAACATAGGGCACAAAAAAATATTAAAAACGTGAAATAAAAAGTACACGTCTTAGGCCGGGCATGGTGGCTCACGCCCATAATCTCACACTTTGGGAGGCCAAGGCGGGCTGATTACTTGAGATCAGGAGCGCGAGACCAGCCTGGCCAACATGGTGAAACCCTGTCTCTACTAAAAATACAAAAATTAGCCAGGCATGGTGGTACACACCTGTAATCCCAGCTACTCAGGCAGCTGAGGCAGGAGAATCACTTGAACCTGGGAGGCGGAGGTTGCAGTGAGCCAAGATCACGCCACCGCACCCCAGGCTGGGTGACAAAGCAAGACTCAATCTCAAAAAAAAAAAAAAAAGTACATATCTTAATAAGATGGGGAGGAGGACTAAAGACAATGAGGATCTTAAAAGCAGTCAGAGGAAAACATACCAGGAATAATCAGTGGCATTTTTATATACCAGCAAAAAGTTACATTAAGTAGATTTTTGAAAAGATACTTAGAATAACAAACACATGATCAATCTATTATACACATGGCATGATAAATTTAGACTGTTCAAAATATATAACACTAGTCAGAGGTATTAAAGAAAAACTGAATAAAGTTATGATATATGATCATGGATGGGAAGACAATGACATAAAGATTTCGGTTCTCAAATATGATCATATATGCAATACAATTTCAATCAAAATAATGACGATTTTTATGGAAATTCCAAAAATACCTTAAATTTTGTATGAAAGATAAGAGGGCAAAACATTAGGCAAATATTTAAAGACATAAGGCAAAATTTAGGACAGAGAGGACGTGTTTTAAATTTATAATAATTTTGATAGGTGATAATATAGCAAAGATATTGGTTGTATAAGACGAGAATACAAGCTAAGGAACAGAATCACAATCATAAGGAAATTTTATATGTGACCAAAGTTGTATTGAAAATTATTTGGGGCAGGGTGTGGTGGCTTACACGTGTAATCCCAGCACTTTGGGAGACTGAGGCAGGTGGATCACTTGAGGTCAGGAGTTCAAGACAAACCTGGCCAATATGGTGAAACCCTGTCTCTACTAAAAAAACACAAAAATTAGCTGGGTGTGGTGGCATGTGCCTGTAGTCCCAGATACTTGCGAGGCTGAGGCAGGAGAATCGCTTGAACCTGGGAGGCGGAGGTTGCAGTGAGCCGAGATTGCATCACTGCACTCCAGCCTGGGTGACAAAGTGAGACTCTGTCTCAAAAAAAGAAAAAAAAGAAAATAATTTGACAAAAGAATGGATATGGCGGGGCGCTAAACACTGACTTTTTCAAGTTGTTTTGACTATTCTAGGTTACCTGCTTTCCTTATATAAATTTTAGAATCATCTTGTCAATACATACAAAAAAATCCTTCTAAAAGATTTACTGAGATTGTTTCGAATCTGTAGATCAATTTGGGGAGAATTGATATCTTAAAAATATTGAGTCTTTGACCCATGAACACAATGTGTCTCCATTTATTTAGGTCTTCTTTAGTTCCTTTCATCACTATTTTGTAGTTTCAGCATGTATCTCCTGCATATACTTAATTACCTTTATATCTTAGTATTTTATATGTTGTTGGTACCTTATAAATGGTAACTAAACATTTTTAAATTCAATTTTTTGGCTAATGTATACAAATGCAATTGATTTTTGTGACCTTAGGTCTTGTGATCTTCCTAAACTCAGTTATTAGTTTTAGTAGTTTGTTATTGAATCTATAGAATTTTCTGCATAAAAGTAAAACATCATGTAATCTTCAAATTAAAGAGTTTTACTTCTCCCATTTAAATAAGATCACTTTCTATTTCTTATTTTTATTGGCTAGAATGGCTAGAATCTCTAATACATTGTTGAATAGAAATGAAAAGGTGGTCATTTTTGCTGTGTCCTGATGTTAGAAGAAGAGCATTTTACCACTAATACGATGTTAGTTGTAGGTTTTTGGTCAGTATACTTTATCAGGCTGAGGAAATTTCCTTCAATTCATAGTTTCCAGAGCGTTTTTAATCAGGAATGAAGATTGGATTCTGTAAAATGCTTTTTCTGCATCTGTGGACATGGTCATAGAATTTTTCATCTTTATTCTGTTAATATGGCACATTATATTAATTGATTTTCAAAATTAAAGCAACCTTGTGTTTCTGGGATAAACCCCATTTAGTCATCATGTATCAACTGTTTTATATATTGTGAGATTCATTTAGCTTCATTTTTATTAACTGGATAATTCTTGTGTCTGTGTGCATGGTGGGGATTATCATCTGTAGTTTTATTTTTCTGCAATGTCTATGCCTTGTTTTGGTTTCAGAGTAATGCTGGCTGCTGTGGTCTGAATGTTTGTGTTTCCCCCAAAATTCACAGCGTTGAAACCTAACCACCAATGCAATAGTATTAAGAGGTGGGAATTTTAGGAGATGATTAGGTCGTTAGGGTGGAGACCTCATGGATGGGATTAGTGCTCTTATAAAAGAGGCACAAGGGAGTTCGTTCACCTCTTCCACCATGTGAGGACACATAGCAGGTGCCATCGATGAGGAATTGACAGATGCTGAATCTGCTGGCACATTGATCTTGGTCTATCCTTACTCCAAAAGTGTGAGCAATAACTTTCTTGTGTTTATAGATTACTCAGTCTAAGTTATTTTGTGATAGCAGCCTGAATGGACTAAGACACTGGCTTTATAGAATAAATTGGAAAATGTCTCTTCCTCTTCAATTTTCTAGAAGAGTTTGTGCATAATCAACATTATTTACTCCTTAAATATATAGTGCTATTTGACAGTGAAGCCATATATGTTTAGGGTTTTCTTTGTGGGTATGTTTTTAACTATGTTTAATTTTTAATAGACATATTTATTCTTGAGTGCCCTTTGGTAATTTATCTATTTCAAGGAATTTCATCTAAGTTGTTGAATATATTAACATGAAGTTGTTAATATTTTCTTATTATATCCTTTGAATATCTGTAGAGTCTATGACTTTATTAATCTCAAAGAACCATTTTTAAATCATTTATTGTCTTTATATTTTTTCTCTTTTCTATTTCATGGTTACTAATCTTTGTCTTTCCCTTCTGCTTATTTTGGGTTTAACTTTCATATTCTCTTCTAATTTGTTTTGCTTATTATGTGTGTCAGCTTAATGTTTTTAACAACTTTGCTGAGATATCTTGATATATTAAAAACTATACATATTTAATGTGTACAATGTAATGAGTTTGAACATATGCATATTCTCATGATACTGTCCCTACAAAAGTTTTCTTGTGTCCTTTTGTTTGTTTTTGTTTATTTGTTTATTGTTGTTTTATTTGTGTGTATGTGGTAAGAACACTTAACATGAGATCTTAAAATTTTAAGTGCATAGTACCGTATTGTTAACTGTAGGCACTACGTTGTACAACAGGTTTCTAGAATTTACTCATCCTGTCTAACTGTAGCCTTATATAGCCATTCATTAACTCCCCATTTCCCCCTCCCCTATTCCCTAGCAACCACTATTCTGTTTTTACTTCTATAAGTTTGACTATTTTAGATACCTCATTTAAGTGGAATCATGCAGTATTTGTCTCTCTGTGACTGACTTAATTCATTTAGCATAATGTTTTCCATGTCCATCCATATTGTCACAAACGGCAGAATTTTCTTTTTTTTTAAGGCTGAATAGTATTCCATTGCATATATATACTACAATTTCTTTTTCCATTCATATATCAGTGGATATTTGGGTTGTTTGTGGATCTTAGTTATTGTGAATAGTGTTGCAGTGAACATGGGTGTATAGATATCTCTTGGAGATCATGGTTTTAATTCCTTTGAATATATAACCAGGAGTGCAATTGCTGCATCACATAGCAATTCTATTTTTAAGTTTTTGAAGAATCTCCACAGTTTTCCATCATGGCTGTACCATTTTACATTCCCACTAATAGCGTACAAGAGTTCCAATTTCTTCACAACCTCACTTTTATCTTTTTTTAAATACATAATAATCATCCTAACAGGTATGAGATTGATATGGTTTGGCTGTGTCCTCACCCAAATCTCATCTTGAATTGTAGCTCCCAGAACCCCCACATGTTGTGGAAGGGACCTTGTGGGAGGAAATGGAATCATTGGGGGTGGTTTTTCCCATGCTGTTCTCACGATAGTGAATAAACCTCATGAGATCTGATGGTTTTATATAGGGCAGTTCCCTGCACACACTCTCTTGCCTGCTGCCATGTAAGACATGCCTTTCTCCTCTTTCACCTTCCACCATGATTGTGAGGCCTCCCCAGTCATGTGGAACTGTGAGTCCATTAAACCTCTTTTTCTTTATAAATTACCCAGTATCAGGTATTTCTGCATAGCAGTATGAAAGTGGACTAATACAAAGATGATCTCTCATTGTGGTTTTTATTTGCATTTCCCTAATGATTAATGATTTTGAACACCTTTTCAGACACTTGGCCATTTATGTCTTCTTTGGCAAAATATCTGTTCAAGTTCTTTGCTCATTCTTAACTGAGTTATTTGAGTTTTCACTACTGAGTTATAGCAGTTCCTTAGTATTTTAGAAATTAACCCCTCATTAGATATATGGTTTGTAAGTATTTTCTCCAGTTCTGTAGGTTGCCTTTTCACTCTGTCGATTATTTCCTTTGCTGTGCAGAAGCTTTTTGGCTTTATATAGTCTCACTTGTTTGTTTTTGCTTTTGTTGCCTCTGCTTTTTGTGTCAAATCCATTAAATCATTGCCAAGACTTAATTTCATGAAGCTTTTTCCTTGCTTTTTTCTCAGGAGTTTTACAGTTTCAGGTCTTACATTTAAGTCCTTAATCCATTTTTATCTTTTTCTAGTATTTTAAGGTGGGAAGCTGAAGTTACCGATTTGAGAGCTTTCTTTTCTAATACAGACCTTTTGTCTGCACTCCACAAATTTTGATACATTGTGTTTTCATTGTCACTGTAATCCCAGCACTTTGGGAGGCCAAGGCAGGTGAATTACGAGGTCAGGAGATCGAGACCATCCTAGCCAACCTGGTGAAACCTCGTCTTGACTAAAAATACAAAAATTAGCCAGGTGTGGTGGTGGTGACTGTAGTCCCAGCTACTCTGGAGCCTGAGGCAGGAGAATTGCTTGAACCTGGAAGCAGAGGTTGCAGTGAGCTGAGATCCTGCCACTGCACTCCAGCCTGGGTGACAGAGTGAGACTCTATCTCAAAAAAAAAAAAAAAAAACTTTCTAATTTCCCCTTTGATTTCTTTGATTCATGGTTTAATTAGAAGTGTGCTGTTTGATATCCAAGTATTTGGAGATATTCTAGAGATACTAATGTTGTTGATTCTTACTTTGATTTCACAGTGGTCATCTGTGTCTATTTTTGTACCAGTGCCATGCTGTTTTGGTTACTGTAGCCTTGTAGTATGATTTGAAGTAGGGTAGCATGATACTTCCAGCTTTGTTCTTTTTGCTTAGGATTGTCTTGGCTATATGGGCTCTTTTTTGGTTCCATATTAATTTTAAAATAGTTTTTTCTAATTCTGTGAAGAATGTCAATGGGTAGTTTAATGGGAATAGCATTGAATCTATACATTACTTTGGGTAGTATGGCCATTTTCACAATATTGATTCTTCCTATCCATGAGCATGGAATGTTTTTCCATTTGTTTGCATCATCTCTGATTTCTTTCAGCAGTGTCTTGTAATTCTTCATGTAGAGATCTTTCACCTCCTCAGTTAGATGTATTTCTACTCTTTTTGTGGCTATCATAAATAGGGTTGTGTTCTTGATTTGGCTCTAAGTCTTTTTATAGATCTAGAAGTACTTGTTTTATGAATCTGGGTACTCCAATGTTGGGTGCATATATATTCAGTCTTGTTGAATTGAACCCTTTATCCTTACGTAATGCCCTGCTGTGTCCTTTTTGACTATTTTTAGTGTTAAGTCTGTTTTATCTGATATAATAGCAACTCCTGCTCTTTTTTTGTTTTCCGCTTGCATAATAGATCATTCTCCATCCCTTTACTTTGAGCCTCTGGTTGTCATTACACATTACATGTGCCATTACATGTGAATACGGTAGATGGTTGGGTCCTTTTTTTTTTTTTAATCTGACTTGCCACTCTTTGCCTTTTAAGTGGGCACATTTAGACCATTTACATTTAGGCTAATATTGACATGTGAGGTTTTGATCCTGTTGTCATGTTGTTAGCTGGTTGATTTGTAGACTCAGTTATATAGTTGCATTATAGGATCTGTAGGCTATGTGCTTAAATGTTTTTGTGGTAACAGGTACCATTCTCTTGTTTCCATGTTTAAAACTCCCTTAAGGGCCTCTTGTAGAGCTGGTGTAGTGGTAATGAATTCCTTTAACATTTGCTTGTCTGGAAAGAATTTTATTTCTTGTTTGCTTATGAAGCTTAGTTTGGTGTGATATGAAATTCTTAGTCAGAATTTCCTTTTTTTTTTTTTGAGACGGAGTCTTGCTCTGTCGCCCGGGCTGGAGTGCAGTGGCCGGATCTCAGCTCACTGCAAGCTCCGCCTCTCGGGTTTACGCCTTTCTCCTGCCTCAGCCTCCCGAGTAGCAGGGACTACAGGCGCCCGCCACCTCGCCCGGCTAGTTTTTTGTGTTTTTAGTAGAGACGGGGTTTCACTGTGTTAGCCAGGATGGTCTCGATCTCCTGACCTCGTGATCCGCCCGTCTCGGCCTCCCAAAGTGCTGGGATTACAGGCTTGAGCCACTGCGCCCGGCCCAGAATTTCTTTAAGGGTGCTGAAAGTAGGCCTCTAGTCTCTTCTGACTCGTAAAATTTCTTCTGATAAGTCCACTATTAGCCTGATGGGGCTCCCTTTGTAAGTGACCTGACCCTTTTCTCTAGCTTCCCTTAAGATTTCTTTCTTTCCTGTTGACCTTGGAGAATCTGATGACTATATGTCTTGGGGTTAGCCATCTTCTATAGCATCTCATAGGGGTTATCTGAATTTCTTGAATTTGTATGTTGACCTCTCTAGTGAGATTGAGGTGATTTTATGGGCTGTGTCCTCAACTGTGTTCCAAGTTGCTTACTCTCTTTCCTTCTCTCTCAGGAATGCCAATGAGTCATGGGTTTGGTTTCTTTACATAATCCCTATTTCTCAGAAGTAT
Organism: Chlorocebus sabaeus; assembly: GCF_047675955.1. Taxonomy (NCBI): domain Eukaryota; kingdom Metazoa; phylum Chordata; class Mammalia; order Primates; family Cercopithecidae; genus Chlorocebus; species Chlorocebus sabaeus. The sequence goes on along the minus strand of NC_132915.1, from coordinate 10,055,195 downwards.
TGTTCATTTTTTAAATTATTTTCTCTTTACTTTTACCAGATTGGGTTGATTGGAAGGTCTGGTCTTCAAGCTCTAAGAGTCTTTCCTCACTTTGGTCTGTTTTGTTGTTGATGCTTACAACTGTATTATGAAATTCCTGTGGTGAAATTTTCAATTCCATAAGTTTAGTTTGGTTCTTTCTTAAAATGGTTGTTGGCTTTTAACTTTTAGATTATTTTACTGGCTTCCTTGGATTAGGTTTTAAACTTTCCCTGAAACTTGTTTAGCTTCCTTGTCACTAGATTCTGAATTCTCTGTCATTTCAGCCATTTCAATCTGGGGAGCTAGTGTGATCTTTTGGAGGTAAAGAGACACTCTGACTTTTTGAATTGCCAACGTTTTGTACTGATTCTCATCTGAGAGGGCTGATGTTCCTTTATCTTTTTGAAATTGCTGTCATTGGATGTGGCTTTTTTTGTTTTAATATCTTTATTTCCATTGAAGGTTTGACTTGGCATATGTTGAGCATGGTTGATAGGTTTAGTTTCTGGGTGCTTTCAGAGGGCCAAGTCTTCATACAGGATCTTTATTTGTGGCTAGATACCTGCATTGGCTTTCACCGGTGATGTGCGCTGAAAGCATTTTCGTTTGGTGGTGGAATTAAAGCCATGATCCAGTAGATGGTGCTAAAGTGTAAGGGTCAGCAGATAGGCTCTCAGCCACCTGCCTCCGTTGTATTTTAGCATGTTTGCAGCAGTACTGTTGTGTCGGGGAGACTGAGGAGGGGACAGTGAGAGATGACCCCCTCACTAAGTGCATTCCCAGGCTTTAGGGAAGCCCCTCCAATCACTGGCACTGCCCCCATGTTTCCTCAGCCCCAAGGGGGGCTCTGGCAGGCTGTGCTCCTGCCTCCCTTAGGGGCAGCCTGAGCTGAAGGGGTTAGGTCTCCAGGAGACCTGCAGCTCCCCAAGGGGCCACTGATCCTCTGTGCTTGGCAGAGTCCGAGCAGGCTGTGGGTTATGTCTGCAGGTGTCTGTGGATGCACTGGGTCAAGGGTGGAGGATCCCTGGGGAGGGTGGTGTTGCTGTGAGTGTGCAGCTGGTGTGGCACCTGTGGCCCAGAGTTTTTGCCCAGCAGATGGTTGTGGGAACCACCCAGCTTGTGTTACCCAGATTGGGTCTCCTAGTATCTGCCCTGGTAGCTGGCCTAGCCAGCTAGTTTTGTCCCAGGCCTTCTGCATTAGATCTTTGGGTTGTTAGGTGCTCTGGGCTTTGGGACACCCTTGGGCAGAGGCTGCAGCTGGCAAATAAGCTACATCCTTTTTAGACCAGTGTTGCAGGGGGAGGCAGGCCTAGCTCCCACACTGGCCCATGAACCTGTGCCTCACTCTTCTCAGTGTTCTGAGAGTGGAGACTCCTCTCTTGCTCGAGCTCCAGTCACAGATCTCAGCTCAATACTCCTGAGCTATATTCTCACACCCTGGGGGTTTGGGACTGGGCCTGCAGCTGTGTCCTGTTGAGGTTGAGCATTGGCTGTGCTGGGGGAGCCAAAGTGTTCCCAGGCAAGGCAGTGGAGGCTGTGCTTTGTGCATGCTCTTGCAGGAGCAGCTAGGCAAAGGCTTTGGGAGGGGGCAGTAGATGCTGAGCAGGGGGCAGGGGCAGTAGCGGGGAGATCAGGTGCACCCTGGTCCCACAGGAAAGACAGTCCTGCTCTCTCCTGGGCCCAGCAGTGAGCAGGGGCTGGAGCCACTCAGAGCAAGATGGAGTGCCTTGGAGGATGGGCACCTATGATTGTGTTTTGCTGCAGCTGCCCTATACACAAAACCTTCTGGGCTCCACGCAGGCACGAGCTCTGCCTCTGGCTACTCTCTGGCTGTTCCCCAGGCATGACCCCACTGTGGGGCCATGGCATCTCTTGTGGCTGTAGGATCCCGGAAGCCCATGGCAGGAGTGTGTTGCCCATAGTTCCTTCACTCACCCTCCCTTAGGACCTGTTCAGGGCCAGGGGCTGGGCAACTCTATGCAGGGTTCTCAGCTTCCTCCTCCTTTCTGGAATGAGTAGTTGTTATAGTTTTATTTTTATCTCTTTTGTTGGCTTATTACCTGTAACTGTCTTTTTTATTGTTTGTAGTGGTTGCCCTAGGTTTGTTTATACTTCTTCATCACTAACTTTCTGTAATATTACACTACTTCATGTGATAGTATAAGGACCTTACAATAGGATAGTTCCATTTCTACTCTATTGGCCTTTGTGCTATTATTATAATACATGTTACTTCTACAGATGTCATAAACCCCACAATGTATTATTACTATGCTTTAGAAAGTCTTCCAAAGAGAATTTTAAAATAAGAAAACATGTATCATTTATATTTACCCACACACTTACTATTTCTAGGGCTCTTTTTTTTTTTTTGAAACGAAGTCTCGCTGTGTCACCAGGTTGGAGTGAAGTAGCACGATCTCGGCTCTCTGCAACCTCTGCCTCCTGGGTTCAAGGGTTTCTCCTGCCTCAGCCTCCAGAGTAGCTGGGACTACAGGTGCATACCACCACACCCAGCTAAATTTTGTACTTTTTTTTAGTAGAGACAGGGTTTCACCATGTTGGCCAGGATGGTCTCGATCTCTTGACCTCGTTATCTGCCTGCCTCAGCCTCCCAAAGTGCTGGGATTACAGGCGTGAGCCACCGCACCCAGCTCTAGTGTTCTTTATTCCTTTGTGAAGATGCATATATGCATATATCCTTTTCCTTCTGCCTGAAGGACTTCTTGTAACATTTCTTATAGGGCACATGTGCTGGTGATTAATTCATTCAGATTTTTCCTTTCTGGAAAAAAGTGATTATCCCTGTCTTTCATTTCTAAAATTATTTTTTGTTGAGGATATAATTCTAGGTTGACAGTTCGTTTTGTTTTTTATTTTAATACTATAAAGATGGTACTTTTGTTTTTTCCTAGTTTGTTTCTTAGGAGAAATTTGTTATTCTTTTCTTTTCTTTTTTTTTGAGATGAAGTCTTGCTCTGTCGCTCAGGCTGGAATGCAGTGGCGCGATCTCGCCTCACTGCAACCTCCACCTACTGGGTTCAAGCAATTCTCCTGCCTCAGCCTCCTGAGTAGCTGGGATTAAAGGCGCGCATCACCATGCCTTGCTAATTTTTGTATTTTTAGTAGAGATAGGGTTTCACCATGTTTGCCAGGCTGGTCTCGAACTCCTGACCTCGTGATCCGCCCACCTCGGTCTCCCAAAGTGCTGGGATTATAGGGGTGAGCCACCATGCCCGGCCTCTTCTGTTATTCTTATTGGTCCTTTATGTGTAATATTATTTCTCTGGCTATTTTATCACTACTAGTGAAAAATTTGATTATGATATGCTTTGGTTTCATTTTCTTCTTGTTTCTTGTTCTTCTGTTGCACTGAATTCTTTGGATCTGTGAGTTTATAGTTTTCATCCATTTTTTTAAAATTATGGCCATTATTGCATCAAATAATTTTTCTCTTCCACTCTCCTCTTCTTCAGGGACTACAGGTATTTGTATTTAGGCTGCTTGAAGTTTTCTCACTTCAAGGTCACTTATCTGTTCTTTATTTTTCAGTCTTTTGTTTTTATTTTACGTTGGTTAGTTTTTATTGCTATATGTTCAAGTTTATGTCTTCTGCATATATGTATGACACTCACCTGCATGAAAACCAGCAAACTTTAGACGTGACAGCCTGTGGGAGAGCAGCCCAGATCCTCCCAGGCCATGGCCAGTGTTCAGACATCCACCAAAGCTGGGCAGTGCTCGGGGTGTCTCAGAGGAGCCAACCTCAGGGCGTAGTTCACATCTATGTCAGGTTGGTGAAGGATATTTCCAAAGGAGGTGACACCTATCTAGCTTCTTGCTTTGTACACACCCCGTGATGATCTTTCTGTTTCAGTTTGACCATCACCAGTGATAGTGATTTTATCAGTGGACAGCTGTAGAAGTTGGGGAAATTCCTCCTGGCCCTGAGCAGTAACCTGCTGTTTCCGTCGGCGGATCCTGGTTCTGCAGTCGGGGCACAGTGTCTGCTTCCTTTTCCACAGGCCAGCCTTTTGGCGATTTGAAGGTGTTATCTTGCCCAAGTCTTTTCTGTCTAAGCATTCATTTCCACACCTCCTGCCAGCTGGGTCATCTCTGCCAGAGTGTCCTGTCTGGAAAGGTCCCTTTAGATGTCACTTCCAAGTGTGTGGGCCTGATTGGGCTCTCAGTAAGTACATTCATTTCTAGTTAGTGACATGAATATGAATATTTTACTTAGTCTTTTGATGCTTTCCAAAGGCTATAGTTGAAGGTTGAAAACTAGTAAAATTATCCTGTCAGAAGACAAATGCCCCTTCCTAAACATGAAGGACACATTGCTCCGATTTTCTGCTCCTGATTAAAGACAGCAGGAAGGATTTGACATGTGTCTGCTCATGATGAATTTTAAAGGAATAAAATAACGTAATCAAGACTTAGTTGAAAGTCAGAGATAAAACCCAAAGAGAAGACATAAAACCTGTCTTCTGCATTTTTCAGAAACAATTTTGAAGCTGGGAATAAATGGGGCTCATTTCCTGTGAGGAAGACTCACAAAGTCCCAAGTCTCTAAGGTACCTTTGCAGGCCAGGTCTAGTGGGTCATTCTTCACCAGAATTCAGACTGATTCATAGAACCATTCATTCATACTGGTTCATGTAATAATGGATTCACATAACTACAGATTCATATTGATTCATAGAATCATAAATTTATACTGATGTCTCCAATTCCAATTCAACACCACAGGTATAGTTTAACCCTCTTCCTTTCTTATTTATAGCTCCTTCTCCAACAGAGAGAACCTGGCCCTCATTATCCATATTGTATTTACTTCTTTGCACAATCTTAGAATACACATAAAGTAGTTTAGGGTAGCATCCCTCCCACTCCTTGTTTAATTATTTTTGAGCACGTGAAAAATTAGCATGTTTCTGAATATAAGAACAGGTAAAGGGTACACTCAAAAAGGTATCCCTCTTCCTGTTCCTCCTTTTCTACTCCCATTCCCCCATCCTATCTACCTTGCCTCTTCCTGTCTCTCTAATCTCACTGGTTTTTCATTTAGATTTCTTGTTTCCCTTTTGAGCAAAAGAATAGATAACATGTATATTTTTCTGTTTCCTGTTCTTTCTTATATGAAAACTAAATACCTCATGAAAAAGTTATCTAATTTAAGTTTAACCCTAAACCTAGACAAATGGCACAATCTTAATTATTTAGCAACTTCAAGTGTGCATACACTTAAAGGAATAAAGAATTGCATCTAAAACTAAACAAAATTATTGAATCAACTTTCTAATTTTTTCTCTCCATAAACATTCTGGTCCTGATTTATGAGGACCCAAAGGCACTTACCTTTCAGCCTAAGTAGAAGCCCGGGATGGCAGTAAGCATCCTTATGGCCATCTGGTCTATCGATGCACTCATCTATATTTTTACACTAAGAACATCTGCAAGCTTAAAACCTTCTTCTGATTAGTAAATGTAAGGGTTTTGGGCTACGTGGATCTCTGATGCCACTCAGCTCCAAGATTCTGTTCCCACGGTGCTGTGGTTCTAATATTCCTAACCACAGGAGAATCATTTTCCAGGGATATCTACAGGCAGCCTCACTGTCCTGTCTTGAACATCCTCCACCAAAGTGTGAACATAGTGGCATGGGCTTCGTCATGAACAAGAGCACCTTCAAAGGAGGAGATCCCCTAGACATGCGGAGGGCCCTCATGAACAACCTTGGAGAAGAAAGGAGAGCCAGGATTCAGATCCAAAGCCTCCAGAAGGCTTTAGACATCCGGATCAGGGAGATTGATAGAGAAAAAGCAGCCCTGAAGAAATTTTTGGTAAAGCTTCACAAGACAACTGGCTATTTTCCTCAAAAACCATTCTGGTGACTGATGCTGTGCCACCGTAGGGAAGGAGTTCATCTAAAACGTCCAATACAGCCAGAACACACCTGGGTCTCCTGTATCTCTCTGTGACCCAAGAAAGCAGTAGAAGCAGCTACTGGGACAAGCCAAAAAAGAAAAAAAGACTAGATAATTGAGGACACAAATGGACCGTCTCTGAAATAATCAACAAAACCTCCTACAAGAGAGAGAATAATGCACTGATTTTTTTCCCAGCTGATTCTATTCCTTTACAACTTGAGGTGTTAATATGCGGTGCACGCGTTATTTTCTTACAGATCCTCCTTGAGGCAAGAATAAAGCTTAGCTATTTTAGAGATCTTTCAGATACTGATCATGAAATACATATTATATTTGCCTTAATCCTATTCTCTTCTCATTGATATCATTTTCAATTATTTTCTACAGTTTTAATAGCATGAATAAATAATAAATGTTTAAGGTGAAAATAATAGTGGGAAATACACGGAATTTTGTATCTACAAGAAAACTCAATTTAAATGTAAGTTTTCCCATGTATTAGTTGTACATTCCTAGACTTAAAAACTCTTTTTTTAAATTCAAGATGAGGATAATAATACCTACATTAAAATATTGTTTTTAAGGATTAAATAAGATAACATATATATAGGGCATATTGCAGCCACCCCTAAAATGGTACTAGCTCTTATTGTGATGACTGTTGTTTCCATTAATATTTTTATTACTGTGTATTGGGCTCAAGTTCTGCTCCCAGCTCTTTCCAGGATCGCTAGGCAAATCCGTTTCCATTCATGGGCATTCATTTTTTTCTGAGGCTATAATATGAGAGTCAGACTAGATAATGTCCACAGGCCCTTTCAATTTTAAGTTCTTTGATACTATAACTCCATGATTGTACTTTGAAATGTATTTGCAGCATCCTAGAGAAAAAAAATCTAACAATCAGAATGCACGCACCAAGGTGACTAGAGGCTTGTATATTCCTACTTAGCCATGACGTATCTACCACTCTCATGTTTAAAGATACTGGTAATTCAAGTACAAAATATTCTTAGTGGCCTCTCTTTTTTTTTTTTTTTTTTTTTTTTTTTGAGACAGAGTCTTGCTCTGTAGCGCAGGCTGGAGTGCAGTGGTGCAGTCTCAGCTCACTGCACCTCTGCCTCCCGGGTTCGAGTGATTCTCCTGCCTCAGCCTCCCGAGTAACTGGGATTACAGGCACATGCCACCACGGCTGGCTAATTTTTTGTATTTTTAGTAGAGACGGGGTTTCACTGCATTAGCCAAGGTGGTCTCAATCTCCTGACCTCGTGATCTGCCCAAAGTGCTGGGATTACAGGCGTGAGCCACTATGCCTGACCCAGCCTCTCCTTTACACACACACACACAAACACACACACATCATGAATAGCTACATATATACATGTGTATACACACACATATGTATTATACATATGTGGGCAGCAGGATCAAGGGGGATGTGGTTAGGCTGTGGATTTTCTATGAGGGAGAAGGGGAAGGTAAAAGTGTCGAGGGGTTTCTTGGCTGTGTGCAGCCCTATCAGTGCTTCTGTGTCCCTGAAAACTGTAATTATGTTGTGGCCAGTGTGGTCATGGGCAGAGGTCGCAGCCTGTCTGTTGATGCAAATTTAAATGTGATCCCTCATTTGTTGTGAATTTAAATATTGTGTAGTTATGCCCTAGGGGGTACAGAGTCCATGCAATGTAATTAGGACTTGGGACAGCATCTTGGGTTTTTTTGTTTGTTTGTTTTTGCTTTTTGAGATAAGATTGCGCTCTGTCACCCAGGCTGGAGTGCAGTGGTGCAGTCTCAGCCCACTGCAACCTCTGCCTCTTAGGCTGAAGCCATCCTCCCATCTAAGCCTCCTGAGTAACTAGGACTCATGCCACCATGCCTAATTTTTGTATATTTAGTAGAGACGAGGTTTCACCATGTTGCCCAAGCTGGTCTCAAACTCATGAGCTCAAGCAATCCACCCACCTTGGCCTCCCAAAGCGCTGGTATTACAGGCGTGAGCCACCATCCCTGGCTAGAGGCAGCATTTTGATGACTCAGGTCACCATTGTCATCTGCATTGTTTCAGTAGCCCCTGTTTTAAAAGCTCATTTTATCTTTCTGTGATACCTACTACTGTTATTTTGTTATGTTATTTTGTAATACCCATTGTTGCATTTGCTTTGTAGTACAAGGAGAGTCTTGATCTGACTGTGTAACTTGTGGCACACCCAAAGGTTGTAAAAGCTGTTTTGTTAACCATTGTAACATTAGCAGAGGTTCCTGCCTCACATGGGTAAGCAAATAGATGGCCTGTGTAGATAACCATTAGCATATTCATTGGCTCCTGTCACTGTAGGGGGAGGCCGTTTGAAGTTCATTTGCCAGTTCTGATAATGGCTTTCCTGTGAATTTCTCCTCCCAGGCAGTGGGCCCAGTATCTAAATTTCTAGCAAAGTACAATCCCTAATAATCTTGCATCAGTGTCTCTCTGCTGGGTTGACTCCTCTGTTAATAATTCCGTTTTGACCAGGCGCGGTGGCTCACGCCTGTAATCCCAGCACTTTGGGAGGCAGAGGCAGGCGGATCACTTGAGGTCAGGAGTTCGAGACCAGCTTGGCCAACATGGTGAAAACCTCGTCTCTACTAAAACTACTAAAATTAGCCAGGTGTGGTGGCGCGTGCCTACAGTCCCAGCTACTTGGCAGGCTGAGGCACAAGAATTGCTTGAACCCAGGAGGCAGATGTTGCAGTGACCCCATATTGCACCACTGCAGTTCAGCCTGGCGAAACTACAAGACTCCATCTCAAAGATAAATAAAAAATAATAATTCCTTTTTGGAACCCCATGATGCCCAAATGCCCTGACCTCTCCTTTTGCATGCCCACTGGAAGAGGGGAAGGGTAGCTCATCCCAAAGCTCTAGGACTCTGCCTCCTTCAAGAGGCTTACCTGCTGGTATGCTATGGTTAGTTCATCAACTTTGGTGGTGTGTCATGCCTCTTCCATATCTTGTCTGGTATGAGCCAAGGTACGGTGCACCAAGGTAGGCAGAATGGGAGCCAGTGTAAGTGTTAGTGCAGCATCTTGGCTCCTGAGTAAATACGAATAAACACCACGCCAAACAGTAATTTTTCTCAGGCAAGGTTTAATGGTCTTGAGCTCAATCAAAGCAAGGGAGCAGTGCCCAGGAAAAGGACTCCAGTGCCACAGCCAAAAAGGCTCAGCTCTTGTCATTTTAAGGAAGGTGAGGCAGAGAAAGGAATGACGTAGAAGCTGTAGGAGTTAAAAAAAAAAAAAAAAAAAAAAAGAGGAAAGAAACACAAAAGTGGCTCAGCAGTCAAAGGCAGGTTTATTTTGGAGAATGAACATGAGAGGGACTTCTGGCCGATTTCAGTCAGGAGCACGCTCTCTTACAGACTAAGAGGATTTAAGTATTTGGGGGCAAGAGAGCTTATCACAGGCTTGGAATGTTTCTGTGTGGAGAAGTTTATTGTGGGTTTGGAATGTCTGGTCGTGGGGGAGGTTATCTCGGGGCTGGCATGTCTCTGGTTGGGGAGGGGTTTATCTCGGGGCTGGCATGTCTCTGGTTGGGGAGGGGTTTATCTTAGGGGTTGGAATGTTTCTGGTTGGAGATGTCATTTGTGGTTTATGGTCATGCTGACCTTAGCTGATGCCCTTTCGATTTAGGCGGTTTCTGATCAAGGGGAATTTTAAAATGGTGGTGCTTGTCCAAGATGGTGACCCTCCTGCTCTGTCAGAAGCCTGTTTAGGCAAAGTTTTCTTTGTGCCTGTACAGTGGGGCATCATGCCCTAACATACACTGCATAATTAGAAAATGGCAGATAAGCCCCAATGTGGGCAGAGATTTTCATATTACAGTGAGATTATGAGGAAAACTCAGTGAAAGGTCAGTGCTGGAGTCCATCTTGTCTTCAGCCAACTGGATCTGGTTCAGTTCTCATAGAGAATGCCAGAGTTTTGTTTTAGTAACCTTGGAATATGGTCAGGTTCTTATCAGGAATGCTACAGTCCGGCTTTTAGCAACCTTGGGAGACATCACTTAAGGTGATAAACAGTCAGTTTCTTCTATTTATGGTTAAGGATTCAGCCTGACCAGCTAAGTTAGGAGAGGCTTCCCTTCTGCTGTGTGACTTGAGTCAGCTTGTTAAGGGAGGCAAGAAGGTAGGGGAGGGAATATGCCCGGACATGTGAGCCCCGTGAGCCTCACTCTACAAAGACCAAGTCTGTTTCCAGTACCGTCTCATAATGATTATTTTCCCTACACCTTTTTACCCTGAATATCTTGGCCTTGTATTTTCCAGCTCTGATATTGCCAAAGTCCCAACCAAGTAGTTAGCTCATTAGCCATTAACCAGGAGTTTGTGAAGATAGAAACCTTGGGAAAATGGCGTATCTATTGCTAGGAGTAGTGCACATATGGAATGAGTGTCTGAATGGGGTTAAAGGCTGTAGCTGTCCTTGGTCTGAGCTCCTTATGCCCTGTGCTGACTCATCAGTAATGAGAGGCTATTGGTTTTCTTGTTTTGAGACTGCTGACCATCCTCCACTCCCCACTGAGCAGCAGGCAGAGGCATTTTCAGGGTTTTGGCAAGCTGACCTCAGTGGCAGGGTATGTGGCTATGTTCTCATGCAACATGACACTCCAGTAGGACTAAATGTGGGTGGATTCTGTAAATACCATTTCCATTGTAGTAAGGAGGTTTCTGTTGCTGATCCAATTTTATAGTGAGCTTTTTCTATTACCCAGGGCATAATAGGAATCTCGGTTCATAGGGTAAATTGGCTCTGCCCTAGTAAGGGCTTCAGTTTTGATAACTAAAAAGCAGAAAAGTTGTGGGTGACTGGATACGAAGAAATATGGGAGGAAGGGATGTATTGGTGCCAGAATCCCATTGTTGATTGAATCCCTTTATTGATGTGGGAGGTTAGAGAGCTTCCAGGAGATTATCTTTTGCCAAATTGGCAATAGTTTACCTCTCTGAGTTCTAGGTGTAGCCCAACACTTTAACAGGTCAGGAGGGGTCTTGTACCTTATGTGGGGCAACTGTCCATCCCCTGTCAATGGGGTGCTTGCTCCCAGCTGTGATGACCTGTGAAACAAAGTCTTGGTCAGGACCAGTGAGGAGGATGTCACTGATATGATGCCAAAGCTAAGTTTCTTGGGGGAAGTGTGGGGCAAGCATCTAGGTCCTCTTAGCAAAGTCCAGGTGTAAGTAAAGGCCTTTCACTGCAGTGCAGGCAGTCAGGTAAAGCTGTGCTGTTGACTCTCAAAGGTTAAGTCAGATTGTGGTTGGCTGTCATGAAAAAGTTTTAGTGAATAAAACATGTTAGCCAAGTCTGTGCAGTAACTCTAAACCATTTGCCCATATTGTTTTGAATATCATCCATTAAGGTGACAATATCTGGTAGAGATGCTCTAATGAAGAGAACAGCATTGTGTAGCTTTGTATCGTCTATAGTAAGTCCAGTCATCAGTAACAGCTTTAAGCACAGGCTTAAAGGAACCGAAAGGTGAGATGGTAGGAATCAGCACTTCTTCTTACCCAAGTCAGTCCTGACAGGCTGGCACCCTTTGGTGTCTTGTCTCAGCCAGCACAGCGATGTATCTACCACCTCAACTGCATAGAGGAAGGCTAACCGGTTCCCACAGGGAACCCACCCACCAACAGTGTAAAAGCCTTAGGCTTGTTGCTGCTGACTGAAGAGGTCCATTCAATAATGGGAACAAGAACAGAAGTATTTTTTAGCAAAATGGAACTAACTATATTTATTTATTTATTTAGAGACAGTCTTGCTCTGTCACCCAGGCTGGAGTGCAGTGGCACAATTTCTGCTCACTGCAACCTCCGCCTCCCGGGTTCAAGCAATTCTCCTGCCTCAGCCTTCCGAGTAGCTGGGATTACAGGCACTCACCACTATGCCTGGCTAATTTTTGTATTTTTAGTAGAGACAAGGTTTTGCCACATTGGCCAGGCTGGTCTCAAACTCCTGACCTCAGGTGATTCACCCACCTCGGCCTCCCAAAGTGTTGGGATTACAGGCGTCAGCCACCACGCCTGGCCCTAGGGACTAACTTTAATAGTTAAGTGGCTTATTAATCTTCCTTCCAAGCCTGTCACCTCCTTGAAGGGTCCCTTGAAAGCATGAGTGTTCCTGGGATTAGGGAGGTTTGAGCATCCACATCCAACAGAGCCAGGCTGTGGTGGTTATTTTTTGGAGCCCAAACCACAGTTAATGGAAAAGGGTGATTATCTTTCAGGGGAACCTGATTCCACGATCACCAGATCCCTGTGTAGGGCGGGTACCTGCCACTGGTGGAGATCAGGGGCAGGCACAGAAGGCGGGGATGGCTTGAAGGAGATACCATAATCTGACCCTAGTAAGAACTGTAACTGCCCCATGGGTTTCCCAGAGATCATCTAATTTGGGACCCCCTTGTCCCTTAGGTTCTAGTATAACCTCTCTTGTTCATCATGGCAGAAGCATGGTTGTAGGTGGTTTGCTTGGCTTGTGGGAGGGAAGCAGCCTTGTGGTCAATGGCAATTTTGAAGTCAGGCCCAGAGAGGGAAAGAAGACGACCCTGAGATGTGGGATTAGGACATTTGAGTGGGCAATCAGAGAATTTTGACTTCCCCGCTCAGATTTCCTGAGGCCTCCTGATGGCCTTACACAAAGTATATGGGAACCTTGGCTCCGTATGACCCCGGGCCCTACTATAGCCTTTGCAAGGGGGAGGCAGGTCGGGCAGCATGGGCTGTGCCACCGTCTTCTCCCACCTGCTCCAGGGTGTCTGATGCTTCTTGCAGACAACTCTGGGTGCCCCAAGAACAGGTGAGTCATAATGATAAATAATTTATCGTCTTTTAACCAATATGTGGGGTGGGGGTGGGCATGAGGCCAAGGGAGCATCCCTTGTCCCCGGGAGGGAAGCTCTGAATGGTGAACCCAGACTGAGGACTCTGGTCCCCACCTTGGAGCCTCCTTGCTTTGAGTAAGGCCACATTTCATGAGTTTTGGGGACCATGACCTGCCAAGGATGGCAGATAGAGGGACCCAGTCTCCTGGGCCCAGGCCTGCCCAGTTTCCTCCAGTCCTACCACCTGGAGCAGGAGGGCCCAGCACCATACTTGGCCTCAGGGCTCTTTCTCATGGGTGACCAGGTGACCACTCGGTCCTGGAGCCTGGCCATCCCTGCCTCCTTGTATGCCTACTCCTGCAGCCTCATTGCCAAGGTGACTGGTTGCTATTCGGGCCCCTTAAGGTCGCCGACTTGGTCTTTTGGGGTTTGCACAGGTCCCAAGTAGCCATGCACTGCTCTGAGAGGGCTCGCCTTGCCTTGAGCTAGATTCCAGTACTGGTCAGAGCCACATGTGGCTCAGTCCCTTTGGTGATCACCTTGGCTGCTGGGGGCCCCAGGCTCGGGTTGAGGCCAGATCAGATGCCTCTGGGGCTGGACCTTGTGCCGTTAGGGGGCTGTCCCACAGGAGGTCAGCATGAGGACACAAGACATCCTGCTGGCTAGCCAGAGCTATGAGGATGCCACACACCCCCTTCCCTCCAGAGGCCTCCAAGTAGCCATCTTCCCAGTGGACGGTGGTTTCAGCTGGCTGAGGGAGGGGCCATCCCGGGCTTCCGGGCAGCTTGCAGGGTAGGCTGCTGTCCTAGCTCCTTCCAGACCATGCAGGTCAGTGAAACTGACAGGGATAGGACACGGGCCACTGTGAAGGGGAGGTGTCTTGAGCTCTTCCTGTGGATCTTCAGAAGGCTGGGCACAGGTTGATGATGGGCCCCAACGGGGTTGCAAGGCCAGTCTGTCCATGGCCTTGGAGGTAGCCAGGGCAGATGCTGAAGGGATGGGGGCCCAGCATTCCTGCCCAAAGCAGTACTGTGGGAACCAGGGGCCCTGACATCAGGGTCTCTGGGGAGGTTTGAGACTGAATCCCATTGCAGTAACCACCAAACAACTGGTGGTCTGCCCTGGGCTGGGGACAGGCTGGCCAGACCCTGAGCTCCTGTGGCCCCCAGAGAAAGGCCTGTGGCCCCAGGCTCTTTGGAGACCCTTATGCCACTAGGGGCCTCACCCTTGGGAAGAGCCTGGCCAGGCAAGGGTCAGGGAGGACAACACTCCTGTTGTGTGGGGGCTACCCTTATGGGGAGGCGTGGTCTCACTCTTTGTCACCCAGGCTGAGTGCAGTGGCGTGATCACGGCTCACTGCTGCCTTAAGCAATCCTCCCACCTCAGCCTCTCATGTAGCTGGCACTACAGGTGCATGCCACCACACCTGGATAATTTTTTTTTGTGGAGACGGTGTCTTGCCATATCAGCCAAGGCTGGTCTCAAACTCCTGAACTTAAACAGTCCTCCCACCTCAGCCTCCCAAAGTGTTGAGATTACAGGCATAAGCCATCACACCCAGCTGATTTTTCCTTTATTTTATTTTATTTTATTTTATTTTATTTTATTTTATTTTATTTTTTGAGACGGAGTCTCGCTCTGTCGCCCAGGCTGGAGTGCAGTGGCGCAATCTCAGCTCACTGCAAGCTCCGCCTCCGGGGTTCACGCCATTCTCCTGCCTCAGCCTTCCGAGTAGCTGGGACTACAGGCGCCCGCCACCGAACCCGGCTAGTTGTTTTTTTTTTTGTATTTTTTTAGTAGAGACGGGGTTTCACTGTGTTTGTTAGCCAGGATGGTCTCGATCTTCTGACCTCATGATCCGCCCGTCTCGGCCTCCCAAAGTGCTAGGATTACAGGCTTGAGCCACCGCGCCCAGCCCCTTTATTTTTGAAACACAAGAATAATTATATAATTTTCATTTTTCTAATGTCCTTGTTGAATTTTAGTATCAAGACTATTGCTGGTGTCACAAAATAAGCTGAGTAGGCTTACTCCTGTATTCTCTGGAATCGTGACACTTTCTCTTTAAGTGATTGGTAGAATTTAGTAGTGAAGCTATCTGGGCCTGGAGATTACATAATGAAAATATTTTAATTTGGAGGTTCAATTCCTTTTTAACAGTTTGAAGACACTTCAGGGGTTTTTGATTATTGCAAGTTGAATTTTTCTATGGATTTGTCAATTTTACCAAAATTTCACATGTATAAAGTTACTTCTAATAGCCTTAGTCTTTTGAATCCTATTCATTTCTAATATTGATATTTGAGACTATATTATTAGGTACATACAAATTTGGAAAATTTTACCAATGAACTGAATATAATTAGAACTGAATGTGTTTACCACTAGTAATGATTTTTGCCTTGAAATTGTATCTTATACTAAATAACAGATCTTTGCCTTAAAATCTTTTTTTTTTTTGAGACGGGAGTCTCACTCGCACAATCTCGGCTCACTGCAACCTCTGTCTCCCAGGTTTAAGCGATTCTCCTGCCTCAGTCTCCCAAGTAGCTGGGATTACAGGCATGCACCACCACACCCAGCTAATATTTGTATTTTTAGTAGAGATGGGATTTCACCATGTTGGCCAGGGTGGTCTTGAACTCCCAACCTCGGGTGATCTGCCCACCTCGGCCTCCCAAAGTGTTGGGATTACAGGCATGAGCCACTGCGCCTGGCCTCTATTATTTGGTATCAAATAACTACACCACATTTTCAGTTTCTGTATGCATAGTAAATCATTTTTTATCCTTTTAATTGCAAATGTTATATACATTTTAGAGTTCCCTTTGAAGTTCTGTTAGAAGCTTACAGTCTGCAAAAGATGTGGCTGGAGAAATGAAAATAGGCCATATCATGAAAACATCAGACTTTACTGAAAGCCAAGAACAAGGGCTGAATATGTTTTCTCTCTCCACTAAGTGCTTGATGGCCAACATCTGTAGCAGTGTTAGTGACCCTCAGTGCTCACAGAAGAGTTTATCCACATGAAGCATAAAATAAACGTTTTAAAAATAAAGGATGACTGGGGCTGGGCATGGTGGCTCACGCCTATAATCTCAGCACTTTGGGAGGCCCAGGTGGGCAGATCACGAGGTCAGGAGATCAAGACCATCCTGGCTAACACAGTGAAACCCTGTCTCTAGTAAAAATACAAAAATTAGACAGGTGTGGTAGCACCCACCTGTAGTCCCAGCTACTCAGGAGGCTGAGGCAGGAAAATCACTTGAACCCAGGAGGCGGAGGTTGCAGTGAGCTGAGATCGCGCCACTGCACTCCAGCCTGGGCAAGAGAGCAAGACTCCATCAAAAAATAAATAAAAATAAAAATAAAGGATGGCTAAGAATAAGTTTCTCTAGTCTGTTTTTATCCTTGAACCACAATCATACTCTTTATTATTATATAAACTTTTAAATAGTGGTATCTGATACTATAAGTCCTTCCATCATTTTCTCTTATGCATCTGGTTCCACTTCCTTCCATGTGTTTTTTATAATCGCCTTATCAAATTATAATAAGGAAAAAACACTGGCTGGGATTATATTGGGATTTATTAAATTTATAAATTAATTCCAGGAATGCTTGTTTCCTTATATACACAGCTGCTTGTGGCTCACACTCATCCTGAGGGAGTAGATGTTGGTAAACCAGCCTCATGTGCGGAGGGTCTCCTGCTGGATCCCCAACTGGAGCCATCCCTGGGCCTAGACTTCTGTCTCCCTCACTTGCAAATGAGTGCTCAGTCATGTGAAGCACACAGGAGGCCCTCAGGGCAAAAGTGGCTATATCTGGTGCTACCTTCCCCATGACCCCCAAAAACGAGGGCCATGAGACAATGCCACCTTAGCCATTTCCCTTGAGAGAAATGGAGGAGGAAGACATAAGGCAGAGCTACCTGAGGTTTTTAGAATCTATAATCTCACATACTGAACTAGTGTTTAATGGCTTTGAGAATAAAACCAAACCAAATCTTCCTTCCACTTGAGTTTCCAACATAAGGACACCTTAACTCTCTGCACTTCTCCTTGACCAGGAGGCAGCACTTGGGGAAGTAGCACCAAGGCAGGCAGTGCCATTCTGCATAGGCAGGCCTTGACTGGCAGCAGAGCTCACTGTTCTGATGTGTTCTGATGAGCACACAGAAGTTAAGGCTCACCAAGCACAGGCCGTCAATCTCCTCTGCTCAGGTGGATGTTCTCATGCTCTTGGCTGGGAACATGACCTCTGCTTTGAAACCAACTCTGACAAGGGCTAAGGGGCAGGGTGTGGTGTGGGCCCAGTGTGGGCATGGGGAGGCCTTGGAGGGTGGAACCAGGCAGGTGGCAGAGGAACAGGTGGACTGAGTGGTCCTGAGGAGCAGGCAGACAGGACCAGGGCCAACTTCTCACCCCTCCGGGATGAAAGGCCGGATCAGCTCTGGGTTCAACAGCGACTCCTCAAGAGGCCGGTCCACGTGGAAGTCATGGATGTGGGGGGGCCCTGGATGGGCCTTGGGGGCAGGTCCCCCTAGACGCTGAGGAATCGGCAGCTCAGATGGATGGGCAGGCAGGGGAGCTGTGAAGAAGTACTGATGGAGGAGAGCCTGAGGGTGGCAAGTAAGGAACAGCGGAAGGAAACTAGTCACCTTCCTGTCCCCACCTCAGGCAGATGTTCCTTCATCTGTGCATTCAGCTGCCTCAGTGTGTCTGGGTGTTTTCTGAGCATCTACTACGTCTGAAGCGCTATTCCAGAAGCTGGGGACATCGCCGTTAATAAAACAGACAAAAGCTCTGTTTTTCTGACATAGAGCTTTTGTCTATGGGTAATAAACAAGATGAAGTAAAATACACAGTATGTCAGATAATGATTAGTGCAGTGGAAAAGAGAAAGCAAGACAGAGGAATGAGGAATCCTGGAGAGGCTGCAGATCTGAAGAGTCATGAGGGAAGGCCATCTGAGAGGTGACATTTAAGCCAAGACTTGAGACATAAGCAAGTGGGACATGAGGCTCCAGGGCAGGGACAAAAGTGTACAGACCCCTGGGGCTGGAGAGGAGTGAGCACAGGGCACAACAGCAGGCAGCGTCATAAGGTGACGGGACCCAAGCATATGGCATCTGTGGGCCACGGAAAGGACCCTGGCTTTTCCTCTGAGATGGAGCCACAGGAGGACCCTGGCAGAGAAGGAATGTGTCCTATTCTACTTGGATAAAGTTACTCTCTCTGCCAGGTGGAGAAGAGATTACATGGGATAAGGGGAGACCCAGATTCTGGGAGGTAATCCAAGAGATAAGGGTCACACGGCTTGGGTACACTGTGGACACAGAGCCCACAGGAGCTGCTGACAGTGGAGACCGAGAGGGTGTATGTGAACACATGCTGCTGGTGCTAAGTGCAGGGAGGGGACAGGGACCCCTGAGAGAGACACCCTGACACGTGTCAGCCCATGCTCCTATGGTCCTCATCGTCCTCCCAGGCCTTCTAGCCATAACCAGCCTTCCTGGGTCCTCTCCTCCAGGCCGCTGCACACCATCTCTCCCTTCAGTGAACACCTCCTCAAACATCTCGTGCTTAAACCTGCCCTCCAACAGGAAGCTTTGCTTGACCCCACAGTCGGCCTCGCCTCTCTCCTGGGGCTCCCACACCTGGAGAACATGACCTCTTGTGACCATTTGGGCCTGGAGCTACCTCACCACCAGAAGTGCCCCGTGGAGGCAGGTCTGATTGTTTACCCTCTGGGTGGCGCCCAGGACAATCCCTGCATGTGCCAGATGTGCAGAAAATACTTGCTAATGGAATAAAGGAATGAGTCCCCAGTGACTCTCTTATTGTATCTGCCACAGGGTCGGGGCAGCCCAGAAGCCAGCACCCTGGACATGTGCTCTCCTGTGAGTTGGGCATGCCCCTCTTGTGGGCCACCCTCAGGGGAAGTCTGGGGATGTCCAGTGAGGTCTACTCATGAGAGGCACACCTCCTCCAAGGCCCCTGTCCCCTGGGTTCCAGATGCCTGGTGCTGGTCCACGCCCATCACAGGTTCTGAGGGTTGCTGACTTGATGGGGTCACGTGGCTACCAAGTACAAAGTACCAGGGCAATGGGGAGGGGAGCTGAAGGAGCAGAGACCATGGCCTCTGGCCCTACCTTGGAAGCTGCGATACGCTGGCGAGGAGGGTAGAGGAGGAACTGACCCAGCAGATCCAATGCCTGGGGAGAGGAGTCGGGCAGTACCTCCTCCAGGGGCACGGGCGCCTGCTCCTTAAAGGAGATCTTGTTGTAGTCCGGCAGCTCAGTGAGCTCCTGGGCCAGGGAGAAGGAACAGGGTACAATGAGAGTAGTCCCCAACCCTTGCCATGCCCTCTGCTGTCAGCTCTCAGCCCCTAACACACTCTCACATGGGGGGTGCTCTCCCACTCGTGTGTTTCCCCAACCCATCATTCATTCACTCACCCACCCCTATATTCCTTCATCCATCCCCTTGCCCTCTCAGATGACAGCTCTGTGCACAGCTTGCTGAGACACTGCACATGTGTGTACTGGGGTGAAAGGGACAAAGGACAGGACCTACCTCAACCCGCATGACAGCAGGAGGAGGAACCCCTGAGTTGGGCCGGGACAGTGGTCCCTGTCCATCAAGGGGGGTTGGGGCCAGGAGAGAGAAGGTTCAGGGGAGGGAGTGGTTACTTGCTGTTGGGAGTGGAGTAAACCTGCCCCACACCCGCCTCACCAAGGGCCCCTACAAACCGGCCAGACTTGAGGGTTTGGTGTGCCCAAGATGCGAAGCACATAGCAAAGCTGTTCAATGTCGTTCTCGCCCGGGAAAAGGGGGGACCCATTCAACAGCTCCCCCATGATGCAGCCGACAGCCCTGTGGACACAGAGCCCCAAGCAGCTCAGAGATCTCCTACCATGGACCACAGACCCACCCACAGAGCAGCTATAACACTGCACTCCAGGGCAAGGCCCCACAAGCCAGCCCTGGAGCCTCACGTCCAGAGGCCCAGTCCCTGAACCCTCAAAGCCCTCAACCCTATAACCCAGAGCAAAGCCCCAGCTGTTCCAAGACTTCTCAGAGACTCCTGCTCTAGGACGCTTCTGGGTCAGACCTGCAAACCTGCCCCAAATCTCAGAACCATGGGCACTGCCAACTATCTTCTTCTTGCAAAAAAAAGCTCAGAGCTTTCATGTCCAAAGACACGGGCCTCTGACCGCTCAGAAATACCATATTCTGGGCTCTAACTCCAGCACATACCAGCTCAGACCACCTCCCCACCTAGCCCAGAAAGCTTCCCACCTGGGGCCACCATTCTCATCCCACCTGGCCCCCACCCAGCTCGAAAACATCATAGTCAGGAACCCCAACCCCAAAGTGCTCAGAATACCCCAACAGGGAAAACACCCTTAAGGGAGCCTAAACTCCCACCAGGGAAAAGACCACGAAACAGCTCAGAGACCTCAGAGCCTAGCAGAAATCCATGAGCCATGTTACCCTTTGACCACCCACGGGGGTCTCACCACAGATCGACGCCTTGGTCATACTGGCGGGCACCATACAGGAGCTCGGGGGCTCGGTACCACCTGCGAGGAAGAGGGCTGGTAGGCACTGGGCTGAGAAAAGGATGCCTGGGGAGGTGACCCCAGCCCCACAAGCAATGTCTGGAGAAAAGGCCCAGAAGCATCTCTTCCCCATGGAGAGGACTGGAAGGGATCTGGCCCTCCCTACCTGGTGGCCACCTGGTGGGTGTAGAGGCGGCTGCCGTCTGGGGAAAAGACTCGGGCCAGGCCAAAGTCCGCTATCTTGAGCTGGCCTGAGGCGCTGATGAGCAGGTTGGCAGGTTTCAGGTCCTGGGGGTACCAAAAGAAGCATCAGTCTCTCCAAATCCCCCATAGGACCTTGGGACAGGTGGGCTTGGCAGTCCACCACCCAGGTCACCCCCGGTCCCCACCCCCTCCAGTGCCATGCCCTGGCCGCTTACCTGGCGGCCTTGACCAGCTCTGTCCCGACTTCTTACCACACTTTTTACAAGGGCTAGCCCCATCCCCAAGCCGAGTCAGCTCCCCAGACCCCATGTCCGGCCTACGCAGAGACTGACCCGATGCACAATGTTGTTGGCATGGCAGAAGGCGACGCCCTTGAGCAGCATCTGCAGGTAGCTCTTGACCTGTGCCTGGGCTAGTGGCCTCTGGGCATGGCGCACCACCTCAGCCAGATCTGACAGCATGAACTCAAAGGCCAGCACAAAGCCTGCACCGTGTGGGAACACAGCCTTCAGCTGCACCACCTGTGGGCAGGACATCCTGTTAGCCCCCAGACTCAAGTCACCAGACCCTCTCTGTGACCCTAAGACCCCAGCCCATGCCCTGACAGAGGACCCTGGATCCAAAAAGAAAGCGAAGAAGGTGACATGGACCTGAGCTAAGAATCAGAGCTCCGTGCTCATGATTTGCTCTGCTCTCCTGAGATAAGGTGGGCCCCCACTCTAATTCTCCATGAACACTAAAAGAAAAGGTCTAAAAAAGGTCATTTAGTGGCACCATCTGGTCCGCCCACCCAGCCCACCTGCCTGAAAATCATCTGGATGGTCGCACATGAAATGGTCACACAGGTCTCCTTCTGTTTCCTCTAGAGCCATTGAATCCCAGCACCAAGGAAAGGACACTAGGAATCCCACCTTTCTCAGTGCTGGGACAGCTACAGACACATCACAAACACTGAGGCCACCACTGTCAGAGGAGCCAGGCTACACAGAGCAGTGAACTGAAAGACAGGACTTTTAATGAACTCACAGCGCAGAGGACAATTTAACAAATAAATGAACAAATGGTATCTATTCAGATTCTGTAAGTACAGGAACCAAAATACAAGGGGGCCGAGTGTGCCGTCTCATGCCTGTAATCCCAGCACTTTGGACGACCAAGGTAGGCGAATGGCTTGAACCGAGGTGTTTGAGACCAGCCTGGGCAACATGGTGAAACCTTGTCTCTACAAAAAATACAAAAAACTAGTCAGGAGTGATGGCATGTGCCTGTAGTCCTAGCTACTTGGCAGGCTGAGGTGGGAGGATCACCTGAGCCCAGAAGGTTAAGACTACAGGGAGCCAAAATCACACTTCTACCCTCCAGCCTGGGTGACAGAGTGAGACCCTGTATCAAAAAAAAAAAAAAAAATCAACAGAAATACAAGAGGATAGTGTGATTTTGTGAGTGGAGAAAAGGATACTTCTTTATTTAGGTGGGTGGGGCTAGATGAAGACCCAGTTTGTGGGGATCTGGGATGAAGCTGTGAGCAGGACGAAAAGCAAGTGCAAGGCCCTAACGCCAGCACAGAAGGAGGCTAGAGGGATGTGAGAACATAAGCTCGTTTAAGGGAAGGATGTGTCTGCCCTGTTCTGTGCTCCTGGACCCTAGGTAGGTGCTGGTCACTGGAGCGATGCCTAAGAAGCTGTGTTGAATGAGAGAAAAGACAGAGGCCAGCAGGAGGTGGGCACATGGTGACAGTGCTCTAAGTGTGAAGAGAAGCCACCAGGGCTCTTTATGCAGGGGAGCCGATGACTTACACTTTTGACAAAGCCCTCCGGACTGTGGCTACGGAGAGCAGTGGGGAGGCTGCCGCTGTCATTCTGATGAGTGGTGATGATGACTTGGGCAAGGAGCAAATCTAGAGTATGTTTTAAAGTTAGAACCTTCAGAATTGCTGACCAACTGGATGCAGGGACCATATCACCAGCTTCCTTATGAATCTCTCTCCACCCATCCCACACATGGCTGTCTGGAAGCCCTTTTATCTTCCTCAAAAAATCAAAATGGCCTGATTGCTGTTTTCTGATTTTTCAGGTAGTACACAACCATTTAACAGATCAAAACACATGCACACATTCAGGTACGACTAAAATCCGAAAGAAGAAAAAGAACAAAAGAAAAATCCCGCAGTCAGTCTTACAGTGTATTCTACCAGACTTTACAACAGATATGGCACACACAAATACACATTCACATATGTATTTCCAAACAAAACCCAGATGACACAAAATTTTGTAACATGCTTTTGTCATCCAGTATATCATGAATATCTCCAGGGAACAGCAAAGGTAACTCAGAGGATCACAGAGACCCAACCCTGTTACTCTCCGGGGAGTCAAATACATTCCCTATCTCGACATGGATGAGACACAGCACCAAAAGAGTAATGACGCTAGAGGTGAAAGATGCCCCTCTTCGTGTTCCAGTAGCCCCTCCAGGTACCCTATCACAGCATGAACCACACTAGGTGGGCCCTGTTGCCTCTGTCTCTTGTTAACACATTTAAGTCCTCAGAAGCTGGAGCCTATGGGAGGTCCAAAGGGAAGAACGTCTGGACTCTCAATCAAACCTGGGCCAAACCCTCTACTGACTAACGTAGGGCCCATGAGCTGGGGACATAACTGACATAACCTCCTCCTCTCACCTGAGAAACAGAGATCCTGAAACCTGCCTTGTACAGTAGTAAAGAGGTCTCAAAATGACAATGTATACAATGCCTGCAGAACACATCGGGAGCTCAATAGTTGCTAGTTACATTACAAATCACTGCATGTTTTGAGAAAAAAATAAGTCGGTGAATGAATGAATACATTAGGAAATAAGTAGGTAAATGAGAGTGAATGTGCGAGAAATGAAAGAATGAAGTAAATGAAGGTGAACAAGTGGACAAAAAAGGGCAAAAGGGTAAGGAGGCAGATGAATGAGCAGTGTGTGTGGCAGAGGGAGGAAAATCCTGAAAGCTGGTGAAGGCGTAGCTGGAAAAATGAAGGCACGAGGAAGTGGGAACGAACAATGGAGGGTGAGAATACGATGCCCCCCCTCCCCTACTCACATACTGATTGTCTTCCATCTCCTGCAGAGCCTTAATCTCCCGCAGGGCCTGGTTAGGAATGCCGTCCTCCAACCGCCTTAGGGCCACCTTCTTGAGGGCAACTATCTCGCCAGTCTGCAGGATAGAAGGCAGACACTGCCAGCCCACCCTCGGCTGGGAAAGAGATGAAGGTGGGTAGGGGGAGGGTGGTTGCGAGAGAGAGACGCGCCCCCGGCCCGGCCAGAGGCCCTCCTCTGGGGTCTAGGACTAGCCTGAGACCCAGGCGCTGGGGTAGGGGACCAAGCCAGCTGTGCAGAGGGAAGCGCAACGGCCCAAAATAGGTTTAGAATAGGAGTAGGTTTTTAAAACTGTACTGGATGTAAAAAGGGAACCGAAAGAGCTTAGAGCGTTAGCCGGAGGGTGGCGGGGGCACACCCCCGCCAGGCTGCCTGCCGCGGTCCGGCCTCACCTCCACGTGCTTGGCCTTGAAGACGATGCCGTGGGCGCCCTCCCCGATGCGGCCCAGGATGCAGTACTGGTCCATCCCGGTGCAGTCGGTGGGCCTGGGCCCCTGGGCCCCTGTGACCCTAAGCTTCCAAATCCCACTTCGCCGCACGCCGCTCTGAGCGCGCACGCTGTTGCCTAGCAACAGCGCAGCAGCTGACCACCGGGGCGGGTCCTGTGGGACACGTCCCCAGGAGAACGGAAGCTGCGTCGAGTCAGGGGGGACAGCTCCGGGCTCCACTGCGCCTTTTCGTAGCCCTCCGCTGTCACGCAGCAGCAAGCTTAATCCCGCATAAAAAACCCATGCGCGGAGAGCTTGCCCGCAGCAGGGCCCACGGAGCAATGGCGGCTGGCACCTCCTATCTGCCACGCCTCTGCGTCACGTGACTTGCTGCGCCGCAGTACGCAGCCGGGAAGGGCGGGCTCCTTCCCCAGGCAGGCCGGAAGCTCCGCACCTGTAAGTAGAGGTTCCGGCTTCGACAGCGCGCAGATTCTGTTTTCTGGCTCTGAGACCCAGGCACAATTATGAAGACAGACAGGCCCCGAGCTGCGTTGTGGAAAGAGGGTCTGTTGGGCCTCTTGTCTTAAAATGTCAGTTGGCTACGTGTACCCACAGGTTTTTAAAAGGGCATACTCTGAAGGCCGGGCATGGAGGCTCACGCCCATAATCCCAGCACTTTGGGAGGCCCAGGCGGGCGGATCATCAGGTCCGGAGTTCGAGACCAGCCTGACCAACATGGTGAAACCCATCTCTATTAAAAATACAAAAAAATTAGCCGGATGTGGTAGCGTGCGCCTGCAATCCTAGCTACTCAGGAGGCTGAGGCAGGAGAATCGCTTGAACCTGGGAGGCAGAGGTTACAGTGAGCCGAGATGGCGCCACGGTACTCCAGCCTGGGCATCAGAGCGAGACTCTGTCTCAAAAGATAAAAATAAAAATAAAATAAAAGGGCATACTCTGACCCAGACAGGACAGAATAGGCCTTAAACTTCTGAAAGGATGCTCAACTTCACATACAGTAAACAAATGTAAACTAAAGTTACAGTTTTCCACATATTGGATGGCTAAAGATCTCAGGTCTAATAGTTCATTGACCAAGCTATGGGGAAACAAGCACTTTCATACATTGCTGGTGGCAGCATAATTTGACTATGTTAATCAAATCACAAATGCATAGACCCTCAGATTCAGCAAAGCCACTTCTAGTAATTTCTCCAATAGACACGTTTTACACATGTGAAATGACATGTACAAAGTTACTCCATTGCAACGTTGTTTCAACAGCAAACTATTGGAAACCACAGATGTTCATCATTGTGGTGCATCCTTCAAATGAAATATGTGTCTCTTTATGTAAGCAATGGGAAGATTTCTGAAACAGGTTGTTAAAAGAAAAAGGCAAGATGCAAGATAGAATGTATAGAGTACCATTTAATAAATGGTGCTGGGAAAACTGGCTAGCCATATGTAGAAAGCTGAAACTGGATCCCTTCCTTACATCTTATACAAAAATTAATTCAAGATGGATTAAAGGCTTACATGTTAGACCTAAAACCATAAAAACCCTAGAAGAAAACCTAGGCAATACCATTCAGGACATAGGCATGGGCAAGGACTTCATGTCTAAAACACCAAAAGCA
Organism: Chlorocebus sabaeus; assembly: GCF_047675955.1. NCBI lineage: Eukaryota > Metazoa > Chordata > Mammalia > Primates > Cercopithecidae > Chlorocebus > Chlorocebus sabaeus. The sequence goes on along the minus strand of NC_132915.1, from coordinate 10,029,402 downwards.
ATGGCAACAAAAGCCAAAATTGGCAAATGGGATCTAATTACACTAAAGAGCTTCTGCTGTTGGCAAATGGGATCTAATTACACTAAAGAGCTTCTGCACAGCAAAGGAAGCTACCATCAGAGTGAACAGGCAACCTACAGAATGGGAGAAAATTTTTGCAAGCTACTCATCTGACAAAGGGCTAACATCCAGAATCTACAAAGAACTTAAACAAATGTACAAGAAAAAATCAAAACAACCCCATCAAAAAGTGGGCAAAGGGTATGAACAGATACTTCTCAAAAAAGACATTTATGCAGCCAACAGACATATGAAAAAATGTTCATCTTCACTGGCCATCGGAGAAATGCAAATCAAAACCACAATGAGATACTATCTCACACCAGTTAGAATGGTGATCATTAAAAAGTCAGGAAACAACAGGTGCTGGAAAGGATGTGGAGAAAAAGGAACACTTTTATACTGTTGGTGGGACTGTAAACTAGTTCAACCAATTTGGAAGACAGTGTGGCGATTCCTCAAGGATCTAGAACTATAAATACCATTTGACCCAGCCATCCCATTACTGGCTATATACCCAAAGGATTATAAATCATGCCTCTATAAAGACACATGCACACATATGTTTATTGCGGCACTATTCACAATAGCAAAGACTTGGAACCAACCCAAATGTCCATTGATGATAGACTGGATTAAGAAAATGTGGCACATATACACCATGGAATACTATGCAGCCATAAAAAGGGATGAATTCATGTCCTTTGTAGGGACATGGATGAAGCTGGAAACCATCATTCTGAGCAAACTATCACAAGGACCGAAAACCAAACACTACGTGTTCTCACTCATAGTTGGGAATTGAACAATGAGAACACTTGGACACAGGATGGGGAACATCACACACCAGGGCCTGTTGTGGGGTGGGGGGAGGGTGGAGGGATAGCATTAGGAGATATACCTAATGTAAATGACAAGTTAATCCGTGCAGCACGCCAACATGGCACATGTATATGTATGTAACAAACCTGCACATTGTGCACATGTACCCTAGAACTTAAAGTATAATAATTTTTAAAAAGCAGAAAATGAAAACACTAATCAAAAGAATGCTAGAGTGGTTACATTATTAGAAAATAAAGTAGACTTCAGAGCAAAGAAAATTACCAGAATCAAAGCAGGACATTATCATGATAAAAGGATCAATTCACTAAGAAGATATAATCAAAAATGTGGATGCACTAAACAAAAGAAATGAAAGAAGAAGTAGATGCATCCTTAATTGTAGTCAGGCACTTTAACACTCTTTTCACAGAATCACCAGACAGAAAATCAGCAACGGTATAGAGGAACTGAACAGCATCATCAACCAGATAACTACAGGGTTTTCTGTAGATGGAGACAAGCTGGTTGTAAAATTTACATGGAAAAGAAAAGGCACTAGAATAGCTATTTTTTAAAAAAGTTTTGAAGGTAAAGAATAAAGTTGGAGGAATCACCGTACCCAATTTTAATAGGTTTTATATAAGCTACTGTAATCAAGATAGCATGATAAGGCAAAGGGCAGACATACAAATAGATGGAAGGGAATCAAGTCCAGGAATAGACTAACACTAGTATGGCCAACTGTTTGTTAGTTTTCAATTGACATAGAATTCACATACTATAAAATTCCCCCTTATAAAGTGTGTGATTAAATGTTTTTAGCATATTTACAGTGTTTTTGTTATATACATAAGATTGCAACCATCGTCACTATCTAATCCAGATATTTCGTCACCCTCCAAAAAGAGCCGACACCCATCAGCAATCACTATACATTCCTCCGTTCCCCTAGTCCTTGACAACTACTAATCTACTTTCTGTCCCTATGGAATTGCCTCTTCTGAACATTTTATATAAATGGAATCATACAGTAAGTTACCTTTTGTGCCTAGCTTCTTTCACTTAGCATAATATTTTCAAGGTTAGTCATGTTGAAATGTATATCAGTACTTCTTTTTATGGTTGAATAATGTTCCATTGTATAAATATAGCATATCTTGTTTATATTTATTTATTTATTTGGAGATAGTATCTCCCTCTGTTGCCCAGGCTGTAGTTCAGTGGCATGACCATTGTTCACTGTAACTTTAAACTCTTGGGCTCAAGAGACCCTCCTGCCTCAGCCTCCTGAATATCTAGGACTACGGTACACACCACTATACCTGGCTAATTTGTTTTAAAATTTTTGTGGAGCTGGGGTCTTGCTATGTTGCCCAGGCTGCATATCCTGTTTATATATTAATCAGTGATGGACATTTGGAGTGTTTCCATTTTGGCTATGATAAATAGTGCTGCTATGAACATTTATGTGTAATTTTTGTGTGAACTTATGTTTTCACTTTTCTTTAGTATCTGCATAGGATTGGAATTGCTGAGTCACATGGTAACTTTTTGAGGAACTTCCACACTGTTCAAAGTGGCTGTACCATTTTACATTCCCAACAAGCAATGTATGAGAGTTCCAATTTTTTCATATCCTCATCAACACTTGCTATTGTCTTTTTTATTGCAAACATCCTAGTGGGTGTAAAGTGGTATCTCATTGTGGTTTTGATTTTCATTTCCTTGATAATCAGTGAGGTTGAACCTCTTTACTTTCATTAGAGATATTTGTAGTTTATCATTGACTTATATAACAATAGAGTTATGTATTTTAGTTGTTAGTTCCTTATCACAGGGGTCCCCAAACCCCAGGGTCACAGACTGGCATTGGTCTACGGCATAGCAGGAGTTGAGCAGCTGGCAAGCTCGCATTACCGCCTGAGCTTTGCCTCCTGTTGTATCAGCACCAGCATTAGATTCTCACAGAAGCGTGAACCCTGTTGTGAACTGCACTGTGAGGGATCTAGGTTATGAATCTGAGGTGAAACAGTTTCATCCTGAAACCATCCCCCACCTTCCATCCGTGGAAAACCGTCTTCCACAAAACCAGTCCCTGCTGCCAAAAGGGTTGGGGACCACTGTCTTATCAGATATATGATTTGCAAATACTTCTCCTGTTCTGGAGATTGTCTTTCATTTTTTGGGTAGTGTCATTTGAAGCATAAACATTTTTAATTTTTATGAAGTCCAATTTTATCTATTTTTTGGAGGTTGCATGTGTTTTCATGTAATATCTAAGAAACCATTGACTATTCCAAATCACAAAGATGTACGATTATATTTTCTTCTAAGATTTTTACAGCTGTAGCTCTTACATTTATGTCTTTGATTCGTTTTTAGCTCATTTTTGTATATGGTGTGAGTCAGGGTCCAACTTATTCCTCTGGATGTAGGAATAACCAGTTGTTCAGCAGTATTTGTTGAAAATATTATTATTTTCCTTTGGCATTGTCTTGGAACCCTTGTCAAAAATCAGTTGTACATAATATATAAGTTTATTTCTGGACTCTCAATTCTGTTCATATGGATATAGATCTATATGTCTATCCTTATGCCAGTACTACCTGATCTTGATTACTGAAGCTTTGTAGTAAGTTTTGAAATCAAGAAATGTGAATCCTTTAACTTTGTCTTCCTTTTTCAAGATTGTTTTAGCTATTCTGAGTTCCTTGGATTTAAAAAAAAAAAATTTGTCCTTGGAAGACTTCAAAATTTTGATATAAATTTTAGGATTAGCTTCTCAACTTTTGCAACAAAAACAGCCAACTAAATTTTGTGAGGATTATAGTGAATCTGTACATAATCTTACGATGAAAATACTAATCCCCATGAAGATAGGATGTCTTTCTACTTATTTAGATCTTGTTTAATTTGTTTCAGTGTTGTTTTGTAGTTTTTCCTATCATCACTCTTAAGTTCAGCCTTTCACAAAGTCTTTGGACATGGGCACAGTGCAGCCAAGTTCTTTGCTAAGGTGTAACAGGGGTGACCCTTCCTCCAGTTCCCAATAAATTCCTCATTTCCATCTGAGACCTCATCAGCCTGGCCTTCACTGTCCCTAATTTTATCAGCACTTTGGTCACAACCACTTAACCAGTCTCATAAAAGTTCCATACTTTCCCTTGTGCTCCACTCCTCAATATTAATTTTCCGTATTAGTCCATTTTGCACCACTGTAAAGGAATACCTGAAGCTAAGTAATTTGTTTGTTTTTTATTTTTATTTTTCATTTTTGACACAGAGTCTCACTCCGTTGCCCAGGCTGGAGTGCAGTGGCACAATCTTAGCTCACTGCAACCTCGGTCTCCCGAGTTCAAGTGATTCTTGTGACTCAGGCACCTGAGTAACTGAGATTACAGGCATGTGCATCACACCCGCATAACTTTTTGGTATTTAAATAGAGACAGGGTTTCACTGTGTTGGCCAGGCTGGTCTTGAACTCCTGACCTCAAGTGATCTACCCACCTCATCTTCCCAAAGTGCTCAGATTATAGGCCCCAGCACCTGGCTGAGGCTGAGTAATTTATAAAGAAAATAAGTTTATTTGGTACACGGTTCTGCAGACTGTACAAGAAACATGGCATCAGCATTGGCTGAGCTTCTGTTGAGGGCCTCAGGAAACTTCTTCATGGTAGAAGGGAAGGGAAGCTGGCATGTCATATGGGAGAGAGGAAGCATGAGAGAGAGGGGGAGATCCCAGACTCTGTAACAACCAGATCTGGCTCGAACTAATGGCACTAGAGCTCACTCATTAATGTGGGGGAATGAACCAAGCCATTAATGAGGGATCTGCCCCCATGGCCCAAACACCTTGCACCAGGCCCCACCACCACCATTAGCAGTCACATTTCAATATGAGATTTGGAGAAGACAAATATCAAAACTATCTCAACAAGTTGTTCTTCTTTTAAGTTTATTCCTAAAAATGTATTCTTTTCAGGCTATTGTAAATGGAATTATTGTCTTAATTTTATTTTCAGATTGTTCACTATTCGTGTGTATAAATATAATTGATTTTCATATATTGATCTTGTATTCTCCCACATTGCCAGACTCATTTGTTAGCTTTAACAATTTTCATGTGAATTCCTGCTTTCTACATGCGAATTCGCATTATCTGCAAATGGAGATAGTTTTATTCCTTCTTTCTAATCTGTATGCCTTTTATTTCTTCTTTTTGTCTGACTGTCCTGACGAAAATTTTCAGTACAATGTGGAATAGAAATGGAAAAAGCAGACATTTTTGTTTTGTTCCTTATATTAACAGGAAGATTTTCAGCTTTTTTTCTTTTTTTTCTTTTTTTTTAGACAGGATCTGTCTGTCACCCAGGCTGGAGTACAGTGGTATGATCATGGCTCACTGCAGCCTCAACTGCCTGGACTCAAGTGATTCTCCCACCTCAGCTTCCCGAGTAACTGGGACTGCAGGTGCACACCACCATGACCAGCTAGTTTTAAAAAATTATTATTTGTAAGATCAGGCACGGTGGCTTATGCTTGTAATCCCAGCACTTTGGGAGGCCGAGGTGGGTGGATCACTTGGTCAGGAGTTCAAGACCAGCCTGGCCAACACAGTGAAACCCTGTCTCTACTAAAAATACAAAAATTAGCTGGACGTTGTAGCGGGCACCTGTAATGCCAGGTATTCAGGAGGCTGAGGCAGGAGAATTGCTTAAACTCGGGAGATGGAGGTTGCAGTGAGCCAAGATTGTGCCATTGCCCTCCAGCCTGGGTAACAGAGCTAGAATCTGTCAAAAAAAAAAAAAAATTGTTATTTATAGAGACAATGTCTTGCTATGTTATTCAGGCTGGTCTTGAATTCCTGGGCTTAAGTGACCCTCCCACCTCAGCCTCCCAAAGTGTAGGGATTACAGGCATGAGCCACTGCACCTGGCCACTTTCAGCTTTTTATCATTAAGTAAGATGTTAGTTGTGGGATTTTTGTAGATGACTTTATTAGGTTGAGAAATATTCTTACTTGTTGAATATTTTGTGTCCTGAAAAGGTTTTGGGTTTGTCAGTTTTTTGTGGCTTTTGAGATTATCATATAGAGTTTGTCCTTTATTAATATAGTGTACTACATTGATTGGTTTTCTTATGTTGAACCCAGTTTGCGTTTGTAGGGTAACTCCCACCTACTCATTGTGTCTAATCCTTTTCTTAAAAAACACACTTGATATTTTAGAACAGTTTTAGGTTCATAGAAAATAGAGCCGAAAGTACAGAGTTCCCACACATGCATAGCACTCCACACCATCCATATCCTGCGCTGGAGTGGCAGATTTACTAGAATTGATGAACCAACATTGACACTTCATTATCATCCAAGTTCCATAGTTTACCTTAAGTTTCATTGTTGGTGTCGTACATTCTGTGGGTTTTGGCACAAATCTAATGGTATGTATCCACCATTATAGTGTCATATGGAATGGTTTCACTGCCCTAAAAATGCCCGTGCTCTACCTCTGCTTCCCCTTGCACCAACCGCTGGCAACCACTGATGTTTTTGCTGTTTCCATAGTTTCACCTTCTTCAACATGTCATATGGTTGGAATCAGAAAATATGTAGCTTTTCCAGACTGGCTTCTTTCACTTAGGAACGTGCAAGTTTCCTTCATGTCTTTTCATGGCTTATTAGCTCATTTGTTTTTAGTGCTGCATAATGTTTTGTTGCCTGGATGTACCAAAATTTATTTACCTACTCACCTACTAAAGAACATCTTGGTCGGCCGGGCGCGGTGGCTCACGCCTGTAATCCCAGCACTTTGGGAGGCCGAGGCGGGCGGATCACAAGGTCAGGAGATCGAGACCATGGTGAAACCCCGTCTCTACTAAAAATAGAAAAAAAAATTAGCCGGGCGCAGTGGCGGGCGCCTGTAGTCCCAGCTACTCGGGAGGCTGAGGCAGGAGAATGGCGTGAACCCGGGAGGCGGAGCTTGCAGTGAGCCGAGATTGCGCCACTGCACTCCAGCCTGGGCGACAAAGCGAGACTCCGTCTCAAAAAAAAAAAAAAAAAAAAAAAACAAGAACATCTTGGTCTACGGCCATGCCACCCTGAACGTGCTCCATCTCATCTAAAGAACATCTTGGTTGCCCAAGTTGTGGCAATTATTAATAAAGCGGCTATAAAATGTGTGTGCTGGTTTTTGTGTTGACATGTTTTCACCTTATTTGGGTAAATACCAAGGAACATGATTGCTGGAATGTATGTTAAGAGTATGTTTACTTATGTAAGAAACTGCCAAACTATCTTCCAAAGTGGATATACCATTTTGCATTCTCACCAGCAATGAATGGGAGTTTCTGTTGCTGCATCTCCTAGCCAGCATTTGCTGTTGCCAGCGTTTTGGATTTGCACCATTCTAATAGGTTCGTAGTGATAACTTATTGTTTTAATTTGCAGTTCCCTAAAGAAATGTGATGTCGAACACCTTTTCATAAGCTTATTTGTCATTTGTATATCTTCTTTGGTGAGGTATCTGTTCAGATCTTTTGCCAATTTTTTTTCTTTTTCTTTTTTCAAGTCCTCACATCTCAGAGGATTTTGCCAATTTATTTTTATTTATTTATTTTTTTGAGATGGAGTCTTGCTCTGTTGCCCTGGCTGGAGTGCAGTGGTATAATCTTGGCTTACTGCAACCTCCGCCTCCCAGGTTCGAGCAATTCTCCTGCCTCAGCCTCTCGAGTAGCTGGGATTACAGGCGTGCACCACCTTGCCTGGTTAATTTTTATATTTTCAGTAGAGATCGGGTTTTGCCACATTGACCAGGCTGGTTTCAAACTCCTGACCTCAAATGATCCACCCGCCTTGGCCTCCCAAAGTTCTGGGATTACAGGTACGAACCACCGCTCCCGGACATGTTGTCAATTTTTAAATTGGGTTAAATAACAGTCCTTTGTAAGATACGTCTTTTGCAAATACTTTCTCCCAGTCTGTGAATTTAATAGACTTATATTCTTATATTTCTTGCTAATATTCTTGATAATTTTCTTTTGATGTAATCTTTGTATGTTGCTGGATTTGGTGTGTTATTTTGTTGAGAATTTTTTTCATCCATTTTCATAAAAGATAATGGTTTGTAGTTTTCTTACAATGTCATTGTCTGGTTTTTGTATCAGTGTAATACAGGCCTCATAGAATGTGTTGAAAAGTATTTCCTCCTCTTTTATGTTTTGAAAGACTTTGGTGTTAATTCTTTTTTAGACATTTTGTAGAATGCACTGGTGAAGCTATCTGGTCCTATGCTTTACTTTGTGATAAGTTTTATAATTATTAATTGTTATGTGTATGTTCTGAATTTCTGTTTGTTCTTCAGTCAGTTTTGATAGTCTGTGTCTTTCTACGTATTTGCTGATCATCATTTCATCTGAGTTATCTAAAATTTGCCCATACAAGTGTTCACAGTATTCCAGTCTAACCATTTTTCTGTTTCTAAGGTAAGTAGTAATGCCTTCTTTTTTTTTTTTTTTTTTTTTTTTTTTGAGGTGGAGTCTCGCTCTGTCACCAGGTTGGAGTGCAGTAGCACGATCTCGGCTTACTGCAACCTCCGACTCCCTGGTGCAAGGGATTCTCCTGCCTTAGCCTCCCGAGTAGCTGAGGTTACAGGCATGCACCACCACGCCCAGCTAATTTTTGTATTTTTAGTAGAGACGGGGTTTCAGCACATTGGCCAGGATGGTCTCAATCTCCTGACCTCACGATCCACCCACCTCGGCCTTCGGAAGTGCTGGGATTACAGGCGTGAGCCACCACACCCGGCCATGTCCTCTTGTTTATTCTTCGTTTTAGTGATACAAATCTTCTCTCTTATTTCCTGGTCAGTCTAGCTATAATGAAGGTTTGCCAGTTTTATCAGTCATTTCAAATAACTAACTTTTGGGTTTGTTAATTCTTTATGTTGTTTTTATCTTCCCAGTCGCATTTATTTTTCCTCTAATCTTTATTATTTTCTTAATTCTGATTGCCTTGGGTTTATTTTGCTCCTTTTTTCCCAGTGTCTTTTTTTTTTTTTTTTAAAAGAAATGGGCCTCTCTAAGTTGCCCAGGCTAGAGTGCAGTAGCTATTCACAGGTACAATCATAGCACACTGCAGCCTCAAATTCCTAGCCTCAAGTGATCCTTCCATCTCAGTCTCCTGAGTAGCTAGGACCACAGGCACACACTACCATGACTGGCCCCCGTGTCTTAAGATGGAAGGTTAGATTGTTGTTTGAAATCTTTCTTTTTTAAAAATATAGGCATTTATAGCTATAAATTTCACTCTAAGCATTAATTTGCTGTATCCATAAGTTTTGGTATTCTGCATTTTTGTTTTCATTAATATCAAAGCATTTTCTCATTTTTCTTGTGTTTCTTTTTTGACACATTGGTTATTCAAGAGGGTGTTGTTTCATTTCCACATATTTGCCAGATTTGTTGTTGATACCTAATTTCATCCCATTGTGAATTTTGGCACTCATAAAACCATACCCCAGAATGAGGGCCTCAGAAACAACCTCAGAAGAAAAAGTTTTTCTCTGACCTCCTCGTGCCCTCCTGTCTCTCAGTCCCATTCTCCACCAAGGCTAGCCAGAGACACCTACAATCCCTCTTCCACAAGGCAGGTCATAGAAACCAGAACCCCTTTTCCCCAAAGCCAGCTATAAAACCTAAAAATATCAATCTAGCCTTTCCTTCATCTAAAGGATTATCTGACCTACCTTGTTTGATTATAGATCTTAAGACTCTGATCCCTGCTGAGAGGACCCTGAACCAGAAGGAAAGAATGAATGCTCACAGAGACCACAAAAAATCTAGACAGTCACTGGGTTTCCTAGTCTTTTTTTTTTTTTTTTTTTTTGAGATGGAGTTTCATTCTTGTCTCCCAGGCTGGAGTGCAGTGGCGTGATCTTGGCTCACTGCAACCTCTGCCTCCGAGGTTCAAGTGATTCTCCTGCCTCAGCCTCCGGAGTAGCTGGGATTACAGGCGCCCACCATCACACCTGGCTAATTTTTGTATTTTTAGTAGAGACAGAGTTTCACCATGTTGGCCAGGCTGGTCCTGAACTGCTGACCTCAGGTTATCTACCTACTTCTGCCTCCCAAAGTGCTGGGATTACAGGCATGAGCCGTGACACCCAGCCCGTTTCCCCACTCTTAGCATTAGGTTATACCCTTTTTGTCAGACCATATTTCCACATGGCTATTCATACTTGAACCTAAGCATAAAAATAGACAATTTCGCCAGGCACATTGGCTCACACCTGTAATCCCTGCACTTTGGAAGGCTGAGGTAGTTGAATCCCCTGAGGTCAGGAGTTTGAGACCAGTCTGGCCAACATAGTGAAATACAACACCCCGTCTCTACTAAAATACAAAAACTAGCCAGCTGTGGTGGTGGGCGTCTGTAGTCCCAGCTACCCAGGAGGCTGAGGCAGGAGAATTGCTTGAACCCAGGAGGCAGAAAAAAAAGATAATTTCCCCTGTATCTTTAAGTCTTAAAGGCTCCCATGTACAAATCATATACCTTTCTCCTATTAATCTGCCAATTGTTGTTGTGGGAAGTCAGGGACCCTGAACGGAGGGACCGGCTGAAGCCATGGCAGAAGAACATAAATTGTGAAGATTTCATGGACGTGTATTAGTTCCCCAAATTAATACTTTCATAATTTCTTATGCCTGTCTTTACTGCAGTCTCTGAACATAAATTGTGAAGATTTCATGGACACTTATCACTTCCCCAGTCAATACCCTTGTGATTTCCTATGCCTATCTTTACTTTAATCTCTAATCCCGTCATCTTCGTAAGCTGAGGAAGATGAATGTTGCCTCAGGACCCTGTGATGATTGTGTTAACTGCACAAATTGTTTGTAGAGCATGTGTGCTTGAACAGTATGAAATCTGGGCAACTTGAAAAAAGGAACAGGACAACAGCAATGTTCAGGGAACAAGGGAGATGACCTTAGACTCTGACTGTTGGTGAGCCAGGTGGAACAGAGCCATATTTCTCTTCTTTCAAAAGCAAATAGGAGAAATATCGCTGAATTCTTTCTTTTTTTTTTTTTTTTTTTTTTTTTGAGATAGAGTCTCGCTCTATTGCCCAGGCTGGAGTGCAGTGGCGCGATGTTGGCTCACTACAAGCTCCGCCTCCTGGGTTCACGCCATTCTCCTGCCTCAGCCTCCGGAGTAGCCAGGACTACAGGTACCTACCACCACGCTCGGCTAATTTTTTTGTATTTTTAGTAGAGATGGGGTTTCACCATGTTAGCCAGGATGGTCTCGATCTCTGGACCTCATGATCTACCTGCTTCGGCCTCCCAAAGTGCTGGGATTATAGGCATGAGCCACTGTGCCCAGCCAGCCTTTTCACTCTTAAATCCAGATTTTTAATGAACAGTTCTTGGTCTTAATGGAGTCAAATATTTTTGATGGAATCATTGTTTCCCTGTGTGGCTAGTGCTTTCTATGCTGTTTGAGAGTGCTGTGCTTATCTGAGGTTTTATGAAAAGACAGTGTTGAGAGTTGGCAGGTGGATCTGCTTGCCCAAGGCTGGGAGCGAGAGTCAGTGTAGAGCCAGTTGGGCTTCAAGGCCTTTGCCCAAGACTTTCTAAAAGATGCTTTAAGGTTTTGCTATGTCAGGGCTACAAGTTCTGCCTTCGAAACTTTCCACATTCTCTAGCAACTTAAGTTCTTTTTCTTTACTTTTTTTTGTTTGTTTGTTTGAGACAGAGTTTTGCTCTTATTGCCCTTTCTCTCTGACAGGTTTGATGGCAAACCCGTTCCTAATTGCCTGGCTTCTTGGTAGATAAAACCCCCTTCTCTTCCTGGGGCACTAGGTCTGTCTTTGGGAATCTTCCCCTATAGGGAGCTACCCTGTTCACTGCAGCTCCAAAATGTGGGAAAAAACTTAAATGTCTACCAGCAGAGGAAGGAAGAGTTAAAACAGAGAGAATCCAGGAAACTGAATTCTGTGCACCCACTGCCAATGTGCTGGCAGGAAAGGATGTCCAAGAGATAAAAAGTATTTTGCAGTCTAATAGATTTAGCATGCTTACCTTTTTGTAAAATAAATAACATACTGTGTGTATTAGTATAAGAAAATTCTTGGCCAGGTGCAGTGGCTCACATCTGCAATCCCAGCACTTCGGGAGGTTGAGGCAGGCGGATCACCTGAGGTCAGGAGTTTGAGACCAGCCTGGCCAACATGTCGCTACTAAAAATACAAAAATTAGAGGGGCATGGTGGTGGGCACCTGTAATCCCAGCTACTTGGGAGGCTGAGGCAAGAGAATTGCTTGAACCTGGGAGGCAGAGGTTGCAGTGAGCCGAGACTGCACCACTGCGCTCCAGCCTGGGCAACAAGAGCGAAACTCTGTCTCAAAAAAAAAAAAAAAAAGAAAAGAAAAAGAAGAAAAAAAGAAAAGAAAAAAAAGGACAGAAATAAAAAAGAAAAGAAAAGAAAAAAGAAAAAAAGAAAATTCTGGAAGGACAATATGAATAGTTACCTAGTTGGAGGGAGGGGTTTGCTCTTGGAAGGGCAGGTACTGAGGGCTGTGATGAGCCGAGGGGAGATGCTTCACCTTAATTTTATATCTTTAAAAAAATTGTGGGATTATTTTTGGTTTTAACCTTGTTTGTGTGGTTTATCTTCCCTGTAATTTTCCTAGTGAAACTAATAAAATAAAACAAGGCCAAGGCAGGAGGATGTCTTGAGTCCAGGAGCTCGAGAGGAGCCTAGGCAACATAGTGCAACCCGCCTTCTCTACAAAAAAATAAACAATAATGGGGCCGGGATCTGTGGCTCATGCCTATAACCCCAGCACTTTGGGAGGCCGAGGTGGGCGGATCACAAGGTCAGGAGATCGAGACCATCCTAGCCAACATGGTGAAACCCCCGGATCCACTAAAAATACAAAAATTAGCTGGACGTGGTGGCGTATGCCTGTAATCCTAGCTACTCGGGAGGCTGAGGCAGGAGAATCACTTGAACCAGCGAGTCAGAGGTTGCAGTGAGCCGGGATCGCACCACTGCACTTCAGCCTGGCAACAGAGAGAGACTCCATCTCAATAAATAAATAAATAAATAAATAAAAATAAACAATAAATAATAAAACGGGGCAGGGCATGGTGGCTCATGCCTATAATCCCAGCACTTTGGGAGGCTGAGGTGAGTGGATCTCTTAAGTCTAGAAGTTCGAGACCAGCCTGGGCAACATGGTGAAACCCTGTCTATACTAAAAATACAAAAATTAGCTGGGTGTGGTGGTGCATACCTGTAGTGCCAGCTACTCGGGCGGCTGAGGTGGGAAGATTGCTTGAGCTTGTGAGGCGGAGGTTGCAGTGAGCTGAGATCATGCTGCTGCACTCCAGCCTGGGCCACAGAGTGAGACCCCCATCTCAAAAAAAAAAAAAAAAAAACACAAACAACAACAACAACAACAACAAAACAAACCTCACACACTTAAAATTAAGACAGGAAGAAGGAGAGAGATTTTGTCTCAGATGTCTGCGTCCTTACCTTCAGGCCCAGTCTCTGACTTTGTTTTCTAGTGAGATAAAAACGAATAGGCCCCCACATGTCAGAGATGGATGATTTCTTAGAAATCGTGACCTGGTGATCTCCTTTCTCAGGTGATGCAGGGGTGCAGGCCCTCACCTGGAACCTGAAGTTCAGGTTAAAATGTTGGCTTTGCCACTTGTGGGTAAGGTTCCCTTTAGGGAAGTGATTTTCCATCTCTGAGCCTTCACTCCTGCAAACCTAACTCCGTAATAATTGTTGTCAGTTTCCTGACTGTTACAACCTACAGAAAAGAAGTTAGAGAAAAGTCACAACAAACAGGAGACAAGCGCAGTCCTCCTATCTGGAGGTGTTAAAATACTTGGGTGGTGCTCAAAGGGCACATTTGTTTGCATCTCAATGGCATTTAAGGATAATCTATGCTGAGCAGCTTATTTTACCAAGCAGGAAGTGAGACCCAGAAAGCAAAGTCTTTTGCCAAAGAGTTCCTTAGGCAGGAGCAGGTTCCAGGACAAAGGAGAGGGTGAAAGCTGTGGGAAGCTTGTCCTTCTCTCCACTAAGGAGACAATTCGCAATCTCCAAAATGCATCTCCTTTCTGGGAACTCTTTATCTCTGCACCTTGAAAGCTATTCTCTCTCCAGCCTTTTCTAGATAGGTGGAGAAGAGGTGGAGAACTTAGGCCAAGACTTGTCAAGAATTTCCAAGGGCAATTTGGGAAAAAGATGAGAGAAGTACATGAACATCTGTTCCCAGCTGGGCTCACTGACTCACCCCTGTAATCTTACCACTTTGGGAAGACAAGGCGGGAGGTTTGCCTTGCAGCCAGGAGTTTGAGACCAGCCTGGGCAACATAGCAAGACCCTCATACCCCCACTACCATGTCTACTAAAAAAGAAAAAAGAAAATAAGCATCTGTCCCTAGGTGGAGGAGGCTTGGTGTTTCTCTTAGGAATACCTGTTTCCATGGAAACATAGGGACGACACCAGTCCCCAGGCCTGAGTTGGCAGCACAGCTCCACTGCACAACCGTGCGGGCTGAGAGCAGTTTCAGCGTCCAGCCTCCTGGAGCCGTGCTGCTCAGGAGAAATATAATGTGAGTCACATATGTAACGTTACATTTACAGTAATAACATTTAACTAAAAAGAACTAGGTGAAATTGATTTTAATAGTACATTTCATTTTACCCAATATGTCAAAAATGCTGGCCAGGCACGGTGGCTCACGCCTGTAATCCCAGCACTTTGGGAGGCCAAGGCGGGCGGATCACAAGGTCAGGAGATCCAGACCATCCTGGCTAACGCGGTGAAACTCCGTCTCTACTGAAAATACAAAAAATTAGCCAGGCATGGTAGTGGACAGCTGTAGTCCCAGCTACTCGGGAGGCTGAGGCAGGAGAATGGCGTGAACCCGGTAGGCGGAGCTTGTAGTGAGCAGAGATCGTGCCACTGCACTCCAGCCTGGGCGACAGAGCGAGACTCCGTCTCAAAAAAAAAAAAAAGAAAAAAGGTTATTTTGACATGTAATGCATATAAAAATCATTGAGATAGGTCACATTCTGTTTTCCATGGTAAATCTCCAAAATCTGTTGTATGTCGTGTTGTCTACTCACAGCACAGCTCAATTCGGCCTCGCCATGTTCAGGTGCACAATCATCGTGTGTGACCCAGGGCTGCTGTCCTGGACAGCACAGGACAAGTGAACACAAACTCCCTCCCTGCCCTTCTCCTCCCACACCTGCTGGCCTGTAAGAGGAAGCAGCAGCCCTTCCCGGGTTCAGTGTGGTAGTTCATGGTGCCTGAGACAGGCCAGAATCCCAGGGCTGCTCCGAGGGAAGGAGCTCAGTCTGGGCTCTGGCCTCCTCTTTCAAAGAAATGGAGATAGGCCCAGCACTTTGAGAGGCTGAGGCAGGAGGATTGCTTGAGCCCAGGAGTTCAAAACCAGCCTGGGTAACATAGTGAGACTTTGTCTCTACAAAACAACAACAACAACAAAAATTATCCAAGTATGGTGGCACATGCCTGTAGTCCCAGCTGCTCAGAAGGCTGAGGTGAAAGGATTGCTTGAGCCCCAGAGGTCGAGACTACAGTAAGCTGTGATCGCACCACTGTACTACAGCCTGGGTGACAGAGGAGACCCTGTCTCAAAAAAAAAAAAAAAAAAAGAAAAAGAAAAAGAAAAAAAAAGAAAAGGAAAAGAAAAGAAAATGTTTTACCCTCATTTATTTTGTGAAAAACGTCCTTTTTTTTTCTCTCTCTCTCTCTTTCTCTCTCTCTCTTTCTCCTTTCTTGTTTTTGAGACAGAGTCTTGCTCTGTCACCCAGGCTGCAGTGCAGTGGCACAATCGCAGCTCACTGCAACCTCCGCCTCCCAGGTTCAAGCATTTCTTGTGCCTCAGCCTCCAAGTAGCTGGGATTACAGGCACGAGCCACCACACCTGGCTAATTTTTATATTTTTAGTAGAGATGGTGGTTTCACCATGTTGGTTAGGCTGGTCTCAAACTCCTGGCCTCAAGTGCTTCACCCACCTTGGCCTCCCAAGTGCTGGGATTATAGGCACAAGCCACTAAGCTTGGCCTATTGGTGATTTTTTTATTTTTATTTTTAGACAGAGCCTTGCTCTGTTTCCCAGGCTGGAGTGCAGTGGCGCCATCTCAGCAACCTCCACCTCCCAGGTTCAAGCGATTCTCCTGCCTTAGCCTCCCAAGTAGCTGGGACTACAGGCACCCGCCAGCACACCTGGCTAATTTTTGCATTTTTAGTAGACAGAGTTTCACCATGTTGGTCAGGCTGGTCTTGAACTCCTGACCTCAGGTGATCCTCCCGCCTCTGCCTCCGAATGTGCTGGGGATTACAGGTGTGAGCAACCATGCCCAGCCGAGGTTTGGGCTTCTAATGGTCCCATCAACCAAGTGTGAACAGTCCCTGATGGGTAATTTTTTGCTCCCTTTCCTCCCACCTTTTGGAGTCCCCAGTGTTTATTGTTCCCATCTTTGTGTCTGTGTGAACCCAATATTTAGCTCCCACTTAACAGAACACAAGGTATTTGGTTTTCTGTTTCCGCATTAATTTGCTTAAGATAATGGCGCCCAGCTGTATCCGTGTTGCTGCAAAGAACATGATTTCCTTTTGGTATTTATGTATGTATTTATTTATTTATTTATTTATTTTTGAGATGGAGTCTTGCACTTTCGCCCAGATTGGAGTGCAGTGGCGCGATCTCGCCTCACTGCAAGCTCTGCCTCCAGGGTTCACGCCATTCTCCTGCCTCAGCCTCCCGAGTAGCTGGGACTACAGGTGCTCACCACTACACCCGGCTAATTTTTGTATTTTTAGTAGAGACGGGGTTTCACCGTGTTAGCCAGGATGATCTCCATCTCCTGACCTCGTGATCCGCTTGCCTCGGCCTCCCAAAGTGCTGGAATTACAGGTGTGAGCCACCGCGCCCAGCTTCCTTTTGGTATTTAAATCTTCCAGCTCGGTACAGACCTTGGTGGGAATAATTTCTTTTTCTTTCTTTGCTTTTCTAAGGCAATCCTCAAATACCTTATTAGGATGCCCAAAAACATTTCATTTGCAAATTAATCTAGCTAGAACCAAAACAAAACTTTATAGTAGCTTGAAAGAGACCACTTGTGGTCATTAAAATGTGATTGTAAGGCCAGGTGTGGTGGCTCACACCTGTAATCCCAGGACTTTAGGAGGCCAAGGCAGATGGATCACCTAAGTTCGGGAGTTCAAGACCAGCCTGACCAACATGAGAAACCCCGTCTCTACTAAAAATACAAAATTAGCAGGGCGTGGTGGCACGCGCCTATAATCCTAGCTACTAGGGAGGCTGAGGGAGGAGAATCACTTGAACCTGGGAGGCGGAGGTTGCAGTGAGCTGAGATCACACCATTGCACTCCAGCCTGGGCAACAAGAGCAAAACTCCATCTCAAAAAAAAAAAAAAAAGAGTGATTGTAAGTAATGTCCCACCCTGCCGGTCTCAGAGTGAGTTAAAACTGGTAGATATGCAGATTGCCAGCTGGGCCTCTGTTCACTTCTTCCTTTCCTGCTGCCTGTGGCTCAAGGCAGTTTTCAGGGCACTGTCCTATTTTGAGATAGAGTCTTGCTCTGTCACCCAGGCTGGGTACAGTGGTGTGATTTCAGCTCTCTGCAACTTCTGCCTCCTGGGTTCAAGTGATTCTCCTGACTCAGCCTCCCAGACAGCTGGGATTACAGGTGCCCACCACTATGTCTGGCTAATTTTATTTATTTATTTATTTATTTATTTATTTATTTATTTATTTTGAGACAGTCTTGCTCTGTCACCCCCAAGCTGGAGTGCAGTGGCACAATCTCGGCTCACCACAACCTCCACCTACGGAGTTCAAGCGATTCTCCTGCCTCAGCCTTCCCAGTAGCTGGGATTATAGTCATTCACCACCACACCCAGCTAATTTTTGTATTTTTAGTAGAGGTGGGGTTTCACCATGTCAGCCAGGCTGGTCTTGAACTCCTGACCTCAGGTGATCCACCCGCCTTGGCCTCCCAAAGTGCTGGGATTACAGGCGTGAGCCACGGTACCAGGCCAATTACTGTATTTTTAGTAGAGATGGGGGTTTTACCATGTTGGCTAGGCTGGTCTCAAACTCCTGGCCTAAAGTGATCTGCCTGCCTCGGCCTCCCAAAGTGCTGGGATTAGAGGTGTGAGCCACCATGCCTGGCCAGCATTGTCCTATTTATTTCGGTTTACATGCTACTAGGTAACCCCGGAACTTGATCAGTCCATCCAAATTCAAGAGAAACAGGCTCTGATGTGGCACGAATCTGATTCTTGACTCACCACCATCTGTGTGCTAGGTAGGCACAACGGTGGGCACAACGGTCGCTGCTTTGTAAGAGCTTGTTTTATGATGAAAACATCACGTGGGGTACATGGTAATAATGAGGACTGGGATGAGGAAACGGAGCAGTGGAGAGGTCCATGTAACCGAGTGACACTGAAGCTCAACTCTCCTCCAGGGCATGTTCTCTTGGAGTCTGCAGCACCCAATGAGGACAGGAGGGACACATTTGGGATGCAAAGATGTTTCCTTTTCCATCTGTAACTAATTCATGTATGGACATGCCCTTCAAAACAACACTCCCTGATGACTAATGATGTTCAGATTGGTTCTACACTACTCTGAGGCCATCCTTGGCAACCTTACGTGATGTTTCTCGAAGCCCTGATTTAGGCGTGCTCATCTCAACAATTCTGCAAGGCCAGGGGAGCAGATGAAGAAAAATCTGTGTGCTCTCAAGGGAAGCTAGAAAAGTGTTCCTTGACCGTTCTTGGGAACATCCTTTCCCAGAGAACGACAGTATTAAGGGAGGCGGACCTTGCAAAGTGATAACAAGGGGCTTACCTGGGTGGATCCCTTGGAGCATTTTAACAAGCCTCTCAGGAGGTAATCTGTTTCCACTGACGCTCCCAGTGGACAGCGAGCTCGGCTCATGGCTTCAGACAGTGAGTTCTTTCTGAGGGTCAGGAGGGCTTCCTTTCTGGAAGTGGGAGAAGCTGGGGAACTGGCTCGAAGCCTCTCTTTTGGTGACATATCGTGGACTGTCAGTGGCAGGTCCTGCCTGATGTGGCTAGCTTAAAGTTTACTGTCTAACGTGACATTCAGTGCTGAGGCTTAAAAAGGGGAAGGCTCAGGAGTTCAAGACCAGCCTGGGCAAATAGTGAGATGTTGTGTCTACAAAAGCTTTTTTTTTTTTTTTTTGGTTTGAGACAGAGTCTTGCACTGTTTCCCAGGCTGGAGTGCAGTGGCGCAATCTCGGCTCACTGCAAGCTCCACCTCCTGGGTTCATGCCATTCTCCTTCCTCAGCCTCCCGAGTAGCTGGGACTACAAGTGCCCGCCACCATGCCCGGCGAATTTTTTGTACTTTTAGTAGAGACGGGGTTTCACCGTGTTAGCCAGGATGGTCTTGATGTCCTGACCTTGTGATCCACCCGCCTCGGCCTCCCAAAGTGCTGGAATTACAGGCATGAGCCACTGCGCTTAGCCTCTACAAAAGTTTTTTAAAATTAGCCAGGTGTGGTGTGCATCTCTAATCCCAGCTACTCAGGAGGCTGAGGTGGGAGGATTGCTTGAGCCCAAAAGGTCAAGGCTGCAATTACCTGTGATCATGCCACTGCACTCTAGCCTGGGCGATAGAGTGGGACCCTGTCTTGATTAAAAACAAACAAACAAAAAACAATTAAAAAGGAAGGCTTAAAAAATAAAGGCTGAGAAATCAAGCCAAACCCTTAAAGCCACCTTCGATGAGTTCAAAAAGTGGAAGACATCCATGCGTGGTGCAGTTCTTTTTCAAAATGGAAAGTGTAGAAAAGTGAAAGATTTCCTTTTTGCAGGGCGGGGCGGCACTCCTGGGAGCTCTGGATTTGGGCAGAGGTGCTTTCTCCTCTGCTACGAAAGGGAGGTCTTTCAGGGGAAGGCAGCCTTAGCTTCTTTGCTTGGGTTTTGTTTCATTCCTCTAAGTGAATTCTATTTTAAGCTGAGTCACCAGTTAATACTGAGTTCAAGTCTGATGGACTCGGGGGGCCCAAGGCTCAAATTGAGGGCTGGGGCTTTCCCGGGTCGTAAGGGAAAATACAAAGTAATGCATAACAATACCTCGATTTTAGGTTTTTCTCCCATTAAACACAAAAATGTACTTACGTTTTGTTTTCTGGTATCTCTTAATATTTGTATATTTTGGGTCTTAGCAAAGGACAAAAGTAACTTACGGGCAAACAGTGCTTGTTAGGAGGAGCCCTGTAAGAGCCCATCTCACTCACATCAGTGTCTGGACATGTGTCTGAACGTTGTAGCTATATTTTACGTTTTAGATGCTCCCAAACTGTTTGGGGTGCTCTGACTTTTCTGGTATCCATAAGACATGCAGGTGGAACCCCCGAGTTGGAGCTGAAGGGAGTCTGGGCGCAGGCTGAGTCCATTTCACGGGATTCTGCAGAGGGGCCCAGTGGCAGCATTTTGGGGTGGATGCCGAGTCCATCATATTTGGACTCACTATTGACTTGTGACTCAGCTCAAAATAGAATTCACTCAGAGGAATACAACACAACCCACATGGCAGGGGAGAGTGGGGAGGCCCCTACCAAGTGGCCTAAGCTTCGTGCAGGGCAGCAGACCCCTTCCTTTGGGGAGGCTGCGGGCCCTCTGCTGAGCTGGGATGGGAGGTAAAGTCTTGGATCTCACAGCTCAGCCAGCGGTCCTCTGAGTGTTCCTTCTCTTGCCTCACACTGTGTAGCTGTCCCAGAACCTGAGCGAGGCCGGAGGCGCAGGAGGACCAAGTTTGACAAATATCAATACATGATTCTTATAGAGGCCTTCCAAACAGACCCCTATCCTGGAATTACTGTCAGAGAAGAACTGGCCAGAAAAACACAGATTCCCGAGCCACAAATCCAGGTAAAGTATAAATGTAGCTATTTCTGTCTCTCTAACTGGGAAGGGGGAGCATATATTGTACGTCTGTTTTTCCACAGGCTTAAAAACCATTTTTGAGTTAATTTTCTCAATATCCCTGTGAGGTCAGTATTATCCACATTCACTGGATTGGGAAAATAAAGATAAGCAAGGTTTAGTAATTTAGGTTACAACTCTGGCAAGGGTGGTGTCTAAATTGGTTTATGTGGGTTATAGCTGTCAAATAGTTACCGTATTACAAATTAAAGTTGCCAAACTGGGCTGGGTGCAGTGGCTTGTGCATGCAATCCCAGCAGTTTGGGAGGTGAAGGTGAATGGATCACTTGAGTCCAAAAGTTTGAGACCAGCTTGGGCAACATGGTGAAACCTTATCTTTACAAAAAAAAGAAAACACCAAAAGTTAGCTGAGTGTGGTGGCATGCACCTGTGGTCCCAGCTACTCAGGAGGCTGAAGTGGGAGGACCACCTGAGCCCAAGAGGTTGAGGCTGCAGTGAGCTGTGATTTTGGTACTATACTCCAGCCTGGGTGACACGGGGAGATCCTGTCTCAAAAACAAACAAACAAAAAAAGAAAACAAACAGCGAAAAAACAAAAATAGTGTAAAACTGAAAAGTTTTCACTAATACACTAAAAAAAAACCAAAAAAAAACCTATTACATCATAACCTAAGTAACATTTTTTTCAAGAAAATCAACTGTATTGTCAAAGCCAGAACATGTAGCAAGAGAAATGGCATCAGAAGACTAGGGAATAGAAAATTCTCAGATGTTGCGAATTTCATCCTTGCCCCACCTCATGCAGCCTCTGGAAAAATCCACTCAGAGAATAGGGAGTGAAAAGGCAGAGGCAAATCACTGAGTGTGATACAGACACAGTTGTAGCCTCACAGGAACCCCTGGAAGTGGGGGGATCCCTGATGCTCCCAGGGCTCGCATGGGATTTGGTCCTCTGGGTCTCAGCCTCGAGGCACATTGTAGTCATTCAGGGCACCGAGTCTGTATCCCAGGAGGTCTGAGGTGATGAGTCTGGTGCAGCCTGGAAATTTTCATCTCCCTGCCCCCAGGTGATTGACGCTTGCAGCCAAGTTTGACAGTGGCTGCCCAAAATGAACTCTCTGAGTCCCTGAGAGTGGAGGCTGAGAACGCACAGGTTATTAGAGAAGCTCGCCAGGTGATTCTGATGTGTAGCTAGGACTGGACCAAAGCTTTTCAACCCTAGACGCCATCAGTGCCCCGCCCCAAAGCACTGGAATCAGAATCTGTGGGAGCCTTGCCAGGCATGTCTAAGCGTTTCAGCTCCACATGACTCCAGCACACAGACCTCAGGCCCTACACATGGGGCTCTTGGCTGTGACTGCTCGTTGTCATCAACTGGAAAGCCTTACTGTGGACTAAGCTGTACAATGCGTGTCCAATTTACTAGTCTAGGCCTCAACCCCTGGGCCCAGGGAGTTCTGAGATTCCCCCAGGCGGTTCTCAGGTGCAGCAGAGTTTTTAAATCATCCACACCTGCCTCACAGGGGCAGGGGGTGACCTATCTCACCCCATCTTCTCTGTCTGCTATTGTGACACCCCCTCCTCCAGCCATCAGCCCCCATCTCCCTAGTCATCTGAGAGCTTCTCCCAGGCAGCTATTGTTTCTATTCCCTTTTTTCTTCCTTCTTGCCTTTGAGAGGTGCTTGATAAAGATGGTGCAATAAGTCAGGACCTAACCGAGTAAGAATGAACATCTACTGAGGATTTGCTATGTGCAAGGTGCTCTGTGAAGAATTTTATTTAAAAAATCTATATAACCCCAGAGATATTTAAACCAACACAACCTAGAGGGGAAAGGTTCGACCAGAGAATCAAGAACATGGTAGAGCAGGGTGAGGGTGGGGACGGGGTAGGTTTTTAAATTTTGGAATTAGTAGCTAGAGTAATTTCCATAGCTTCTTTCCTGTGGATCTCTCCTGTTCCAACTTTACAAAGTATTTGCTAGGAGACAGAAAAGTTGAGCTAGCCCTAAGGGTTGGAAGCAAAGAGGATGACAGCCTTATCTGCTGGCCTTAGGAAAATGCAACTGTGTGGGAGGGAGTCCGCAGCCCCCTGGATCTTTATCACAGCACCCACAGATTTTCCACTCCTTGTGTCCTGGAAGCCCAAACACCCCTACTAGGTAGGTGCAATTTCATGACCACTTTACAGACAGAAGAACTGGCCTCAAAAGTTCAGTAAATGGTTTGGGGTTATGGCTGGCTCTTGCTCGTATTTCCTGGAACTGAAATGGGAAACCTCAAAATTCTGCAGCTTAGATGTGACACTGCATGTCCCTTCAGGGGGCACTTGGGAGACACAGGTAATTTGACCCCGAGGGTCTGGCAGAGTTTGCTGCATAGGATGACGGCTCTGTACTTGCAGAGGCCCTTTTAAAAAATGTAAATAGCCAGACATGGTGGCTCATGCCTGTAATCCCAGCACTTTGGGAGTGGGTGGATCACCTGAGGTCAGGAGTTTGAGACCAGCCTGCCAAAATGTGAAACCCCGTCTTTACTAAAAAATAAAAAAAAATTAGCTGAGCTTGGTGGCAGGCGCCTGTAATCCCAGCTACTCGGGAGGCTATGGCAGGAGAATCCCTTGAATCCAGAAGCAGAGGTTGCGGTGAGCCGAGATCGCACCACTGCACTTCAGCCTGGGCAACAAGAGCAAGACTCCGTCTCAAAAAAAAAAAAAAAAAAAAAAAAGAAAGAAAGAAAAAAAATAAATAAAAATTTTTCTTTCTTTCCAAATCCTTAAAAGTTCCTAAAGCGAAGGCCCTGAGGGAGGAAGACAGGCTGGGTTTGGTGAGCAGCCAGCAGCTGGGCTGGCTGGGGCTGGGTGTGTCCAGAGGTTACCGGAATGCCAGGCTGAGAATTGGATCTTTGCCTTGTAATCAGCAGGTGAGTTGTTTGTGTTGTCACTGCACTGCTCAGTCTGAGGCCTTCGGAGCTGCCTGGGGGCTGGGACAGGGAAGAGGCTGCACTTGTGCTCCTGGGGGCCTGGCTGAGCCCTCCCAGGACTCATGACTCAGCTTTTTGAGTGATTTTGATGCCCTGCCCCAAAATTCAGGAGGAGAAGGGGCTGACTGTTTTGGGAAAGGAGACGTGTGTTTTGCACACAGGATATTTTGTTTGGGAAAAGGAGACGTGTGTTTTGCACACAGGATATTTTGTTTGGGAAAAGGAGACGTGTGTTTTGCACACAGGATATTTTGTTTGGGAAAAGGAGACGTGTGTTTTGCACACAGGATATATTTGCCTGAGATGTAATCAAAGAAGGAACCCACAGGGATTGAAACTGAACTAAAGCTGGGTGCAGTGGTTCACGCCTGTAATCTCAGCACTTTGGGAGGCCCAGGCAGGCAGATCACATGAGGTCAGGAGTTCAAGATCAGCCTGGCCAACATGGTGAAACCTTATGTCTACTAAAAATACAAAAATTAGCCAGGCATGGTGGTACATGCCTGTAATGCTAGCTACTTGGAAGGCTGAGACAGGAGAATCTCTTGAATCCGGGAGGTCGAGGTAGCAGTGAGCTGAGATGGTGCCACTGCACTCCAGGGCAATAGAGTAAGACAACCAATGTCTCAGAAAAAAAAAAAAAAAAAAAAAAAAGGAAAGAAAGAAAAGAAACCGAACTAAGATATTTGTGGTGGCAAGAGGCATTTACTCAGAGGGGTGTCTGTTTTATGCATTGCTGTTGTGGACATGAGACCACCCCCGTGAGAACAGGCAAAAGCTGGTTTGGTTTTGTTTTTTGAGACAGTGTCTTGTTCTGTGGCCCAGGCTAGAGTGCAGTGGAGCAATCTTGGCTCACTGCAACCTCAGCCTCCCGGGCTCAAGTGATTCTCCTGCCTTAGTCTCCCGAGTAGCTGAGATTACAGGCACCCACCACCATGCCCATCTCATTTTTGTATTTTCAGTAGAGATAGGTTTATCCCCGTGTTGACGGGGCTGGTCTTGAACTCCTGATCTCAAATGACCCACCCGTTTTGGCCTCTCAAAGTGCTGGAATTACAGGCATGAGCCACCCTGCAGGGCTGCAAAAGCTGTTTATTCAGATCTTGCTACTGCAAGGGAGTCAGCCACTGCTGGCGTTTGCAGAGATTCCCAGCAGGTCTAGGAGCGGGAAGCTTCATTGTGGGACAAGGGAAGTCCCAGGAAGGCTCTGAGGAAGGCTGTGGGCCTGGGGGAGCTGGGGTGGCCGACTAGACCAGGTCGTTCTATGGGATTGGTAGGGCAGCACATTTGGCTTTCCTTCGTTGGTTCTGGGTTGGAAGGAAGCGAAGAGGGTGTGTAAGTGAAAAGCAGGGGAGAGCAGTTCCGCCCAGAGGCTGCAGAGGCATGAGTCCAGGTCCTGGTGTTGCAGGTGGCCTGGCCCACGTGGTCAGTTTGTATAGTCAGGCCCTCGCCTTCTTCCTGGGGCTGGGCAGGACACAGTACGTTTTTAATAATGTCTTTGATAATAATGAATGTATATGTTTAAAAGGGGGGCAGTTACACGATGAATAACAATGTTTTAAGAAGGCAAAGATCCTCACGGCTTTAAAAACAAAAACAAAATCTGTCTGATAGAACAGAAGAGGTGTTTTTGAGAGAGGACAGGGATAGCAAAGGATAAACTGCATTTGGCAGGTAGAGAAGTGGTCCCGGGAAGGTGTCGGCACACAGGACACTCAGAAGGGCTGGGGCGCAGGACAGCCGTGCGGCCGCAAGGTGGGGCTTTGGGGAGAGTTGGCTGGAAGGAAGGTGGGCCACACAGGGAGAGGTTTGAGTCAGCCTAGCCAAGGAGTTTGCTCCTGCTCTAGGCTCCAGGCGTGGTTTTATTTGGTAGGTGTTTAACCCTAGTCACATGCTACTTGGTGATAATTATGGGAATGGGCTTGATGAGAAAATGCCTTTTTTCCCTCTCTCTCCTTCCCTCCCCATCTCCGTCTCTCCTTCGTGCCCTCCCAGGTTTGGTTTCAGAACCGGAGAGCTCGTATACCGAAGAGAAGCCAGAGAAGGCCCAGCGTGGAGGCAGCCTGGGCGCAGGCGCCGATCCTAGGCCCCGGTCAGTCCGGTGTGCTGGCCCCCGACTACTCCTGCCAGCAGGGCTTCCCAGGGGTCCCGAGCAACGTGGGCAGCTTCTCTTGGCAATCGGAGGTCGCTTCGGGCCAAACTCCCCTCTGGGGGCACGCTGGTGTCCCGGGCGCAAATGTGGCCCCCGCTGACCTGGAGATGGCAGTCAGCGCGCCGGGCCAGCCTTACGCAGACGTCCCTTGCTCTCTGCCCTCGGGCTCAGCACTGCTTCCAGGTCCCACTTGCCACCAGCCCTTCCCGCACCTGGAAGCTGACAGTGCTGGGCAAGTTCGTCCCGGGGCACCCAGCTTGCTCTACGCGCACGGGGCCTGGGTCCTGCCGGAGCCAGGGCCGCGCCTTCCCGCCACAGAGCAGCAGCCGAGGTGGGGCTGGAAGCCAGGGGAGGCGCCTGGGTGAGCGGGGACCTGGGACGAACCCTCTCCGTCCCCGCCCCAGCAGCTCTGGCCCCACCCCGCGTCTCAGGCTCTTTCCTGGCCGCAGCCACAGCCACAGCCTTCGCAGGGTCCCGCTGAGCGCTGGGATCGGGTTCATTCTCTTCCTCCTGAATCCAACCCGCGCGGGAGGCCCCAGCATCCCCGCCCCAGCGGCGGCTGTGGGGTCTGCACCTCTGGGGGCTGCACAGCAAACCCCTGGAAATGACCTGTCAGTGTCGGGCGATGGGAGACAGATGAACTAAGCTAGGGCTCATCGTGAGAGTTCGCATTACGAAAACTGAAGAGGAATATCACGATTTATATAACTTTGTCATAGAAAGGCTTGCAGACATACTTTTCAGGGAAATGAAGCTGTTAGGGCGGAAGGGCCTCGGGGTGCGTGGGATCTAGGGGTTTTCCTTAGATAGGATAAGAAAGGATTGACTTTATAAACTCGTCTGTCCTTCCATTTATTAACCGTGTAAACATGGAGCACTTACAATGTACAAGGTCCACTAGAGAGAAGGGGCACGGCAGGGTGAGGACAACTTTGTAGAAATGTATTATTTTGTAATCAGTAAAGAGCAATGATTTCTACTCACCCTTTCTGTGTCCCGCTGATGCTCCCTCTTCTCTGCCTCGTGGTGACTTCTCCCGGCCTGGCGTTTGTGCTCCTCCCTAATCCATCCTTGCTTCTGCAGCTTTAACCAACCTTCTTTTCCCTGCGTCCAGCCAAATGGAGTTCTTTCTGGAAGTTGAGCCTGTCCCTGCCGCTGGGCAAACAGTTTTCTGAAACAGTCCCCTCCCTGCCACTCACCTTTCGGGGCCTAACAGTAATCTCCACAGTAAAATTTAAGGGTGGGTCTGAGAGAAAGAAATACATTTCTTCTGTCTAAGGGTTCACAGGGTCTAGCATATAGTGTTTCTGCCCCGTGCAACATTTGTCCAGTCATGCTGAGACAGAGGGAGATGGAAAGAGAGAAGGGGGATGGGGGAAGGGGAGAACACCAGCACAAAGGTGATTCACCTGACAGGGAGGGTGGATAGTGCTCCCTCGTGGTCCAGGAAATAAAGACCCCTTTCATTTTTCAGGAGACCACACCTTTGGGGTTACTGAATAAGGATCTGGTGTAAATCAGAGATGAAATTAGGGAGACAAGTGACCTGACACAGTCTAAAACCAGAAGCCAAGCTCAGTGCTGCTTGTCCACAGGAATGCTTGTCACTACCATGTTTTTTGTTTTGTTTTGTTTTGTTTTTGAGGCAAAGTCTTGCTCTTGTAACCCAGGCTGGAATGCAATTGGAAGGCAATGACACGATCTCGGCTCACTGCAACCTCTGCCTGCCAGGTTCAAGCAATTCTCCTGCCTCAGCCTCCGGAGTAGCTGGGATTACGGGTGTGTGCCACCACACCCGGCTAATTTTTGTATTTTTAGTAGAGACAGGGTTTCACCATGTTGGCCAGGCTGGTCTCAAACTTCTGACCTCAGGTGATCCACCTGCCTCAACCTCCCAAAGTGCTGGGATTACAGGCGTGAGCCACTGCACCCAGCCTGTTTTTTTTTGTTGTTGTTGTTGTTGTTTTGAGACAAGTCTCCCTGTGTCGCCCAGGCTGGAGTGCAGTGGCATGATCTCAGCTCACTGCAACCTCCGCCTCCCGATTTCAAGCGATTATCCTGTCTCAGCCTCCTGAGTAGCTGGGATTACAGGCATGTGCTACAACGCCAGGCTAATTTTTGTATTTTTAGTAGAGACGGGGTTTAGCCATATTGGCCAGGCTATCTCGAACTCAAGTGATCCTCCTGCCTCCGCCTCCCAAAGTGCTGGGATTACAGGCGTGAGTCACCATACTCCCATGTTTTATCCCCAGGTTACCTTATCAACCTGGGAAGTTAGGAAAGAGCTGACACATTCGGGCATTGAGCATGTAACTGACATGTAATTGTGCATGTAATCCATCTGTCCTCTCCATTTGTCTGATGCAGGGATTGGTCGGTGGGGTGGGGCTCCTGGCTGTCAGGCTCTGGCCACACAGCCTGAAGTCCAACACTGGACCTACATCAGTGCTGCAGGCTCTGATGCCGAAGGGCTCATGTGTTCATCAGTAGACATCTTTGGAGCTGTGGCTCCTGCACATCTATGGCCACTTACTTTCCTAAAATGACAGTCTAAGCTGAAGCGGGCTATAGCATTTCTCACCAGACTGTGAGATCCTGGAAGGCAGAGTCCCACAGTCCAGTGTACCATGATCACTTTCAGGAATCTGTTGAGTGAGGAGAGGTTCTGGATATCTCATTGCCAATGCCACAAGAAGGCATGAGAGCAGAGCTGCCCGGCACCAGGAGTGGGCAGCAGTCAGCTTCCTTTTCCATGGCCTTTGGGAAATTTAGCAGCCCCCTGAAGCGTCCCCTTCACTTCCTAGGCTCTTTCTGAACCGAGATGTTGTCTGATCTGAGAAGGGCCCTTGCAGGCTCTTCCCTCCATAGGCCTGGGTTTCAATTCTGGCTCCCACACTTTCTTGACATAGGGACCTGGGCCAGCTTTCTTCTCTCATGGAGCCTGGTTTCTGAACTACAAGATGGCCTGTGAGTGACCAGCTCAGTTGGGGGAAATAAAAGCATAAAGAAATACATAAAAAGAGAAAAGCATAAAAATAAGAAAAACAATAGAAAAGAGCCAACTCTGCTGTTAATGGAAGATGGGATACACAGAACTCGAAAGGCAAATGACACCAGATGCGGTGGCTCATGCCTGTAATCCCAGCACTTTGGGAGGCCGAGACGGGTGGATCGCAAGGTCAGGAGATCAAGGCCATCCTGGCTAACACGGTGAAACCCCGTCTCTGCCTGGGAGGTGGAGGTTGCAGTGAGCCGAGATTGTGCCATTGCACTCCAAGTCTGGGCAACAGAGTGAGACTCTGTCTCAAAAACAAAACAAAAAAAAAAATCTTTCTTAGGTTTGCAAAATTAATCATTACTCTTCTTGATTTTTCCAGCTTTCAAAGTTGATTGCTGTTTTCTCATTTCCTGTTAAGGGCATATTAGATTTTTCCAATGTTGGCTACTACAATATCTCTAACTCTATATCCTCTTCTTGCAATAATTTTGACACTTGAAAACTAGAGTCTCTGTTTTCTCCCCTTAGATTTGCATGGGATTGTGACTAGGATGAAGTTGATTCTCTGCAGCTTCTAAGATGAGGTCATAAAAGAAGGTTATTGCCACCTGGTTTTCTTGGGAAGCTATGTCATGAAGAAGCCCAAACTAGTCCATGCAGAGACACCACATGGGGGGCCATGTGTAATTGTTTCAGCCAAAAGTCCAGTGAAGCCCTGGTCAACAGGCATTATCATTTTTTTTATTCTTTTAATTTAATTTAATCTATTATTTATTTATTTATTTATTTATTTATTTTTGAGACAGAGTCTTGCTCTGTCGCCCAGGATAGAGTGTAGTGGTGCGTTCTTGGCTCACTGCAACCTCGGCCTCCTGGGTTCAAGTGATTCTCCTACCACCTCAGGCTCCCGAGTAGCTGGAATTGTAGGCACCCACCACCACGCCTGGCTAATTTTTCTATTTTTAGTAGAGACGGGGGTTTCACCATGTTGGCCAGGCTGATCTCGAACTCCTGACCTCCTACCCACCTTGGCTTCCCAAAGTGCTGGGATTATAGGCGCGAGCCACTGTGCCTGGCCTCTTTTTTTTTTTTTTTTTTTTTTTTTTAATACATAGAGATGAGCTCTTGCCATGTTGCCCAGGCTGGTGTCGAACTCCTGGGCTTAAGCGATCCTCCTGCCTTGGCCTCCCAAAGTGCTGGGATTATAGGCGTGAGCCATCTTGCCTGGCTATCAATTCTTTTTTATTTTTTTGAGACAGAGTCTCTGTCATCTAGGCTGGAGTACAACAGGGAAATCTTGGCTCACTGCAACCTCTGCCTCCCAGATTCAAGCAATTCTCCCTGCCTCAGCCTCCCGAGTAGCTAAGATTACAGGAGCCTGCTGCCACGCTTGGCTAATTTTTGTATTTTTAGTAGAAACAGGATTTCATCACGTTGGCCAGGCTGGTCTCAAACTCCTGACCTCAGGTGATCTGCCCACCTTAGCCTTCCCTCAAGTCAATGTGCGCGACTCTTCAACCAGGCTACCCACAGAGCTTGCGCAGAATAAAAAATCCCGCCGCTTCTTCAAAGAAATGAGTTTCCATTTTTGAGAGTCTTATTTTAGAGAAAAATCAGTGGTTTGCCTTTCCTCTTATTTCTTCAATTTCCTTCACCACAAATAACTCAGTGGTCAATCCCGCCACATCGACACCTCTGGTTTTACCTGACCCGCCTTTGTAAGACAAGCACAAGAAACAATAGATGTATGTGTGGGAGTTAGCCCAATTGTTTTCTCCACTTCTCTCCCAGATCTGATTTTTTTAAAGATCTGCCTTTAAATTTGGAAGTCTCACTTTTGTAACTAAAGACTGAGAGTTCTAAAAAGACAGTTTGATATGTAGCATATATATAACGTATCTCATATATAACATATCATATATGTAACATATATCATGTATGTAACATATATATCATATATGTAACATATATCATGTATGTAACATATATATCATATATATATTTGAGACAGTTTCTCTCTCTGTCACCAGGCTGGAGTGCAGTGGCGCGATCTGGGCTCACTGCAACCTCCACCTCCCAGGTCAAGTGATTCTCCTGCCTCAGCCCCCTGAGTAGCTGGGACTACAGGCACGTGCCATCACACTTGGCTCATTTTTTGTATTTTTAGTAGAGATGGGGTTTCACCATGTTGGCCAGGCTGGTCTTGAACTCCTGGCCTTAGGCAATCCACCCACCTCAGCCTCTCAAAGTGTTGAGATTATAGGCGTGAGCCACCACGCCCGGCCAATTTGATATTCTGTAAGGGCTGTTTTGTAACAAAATGGAAGCAGTGGCAGGCAAATGAAAGAATGTGTCATGCGCGTCCATGTGAAGAGACCACCAAACAGGCTTTGTGTGAGCAATAAAGCTTTTTAATCACCTGGGTGCAGGCGGGCTGAGTCCGAAAAGAGAGTCAGCGAAGGGAGATAAGGGTGGGGCCATTTTATAGGATTTGGGTAGGTAAAGGAAAATTACAGTCAAAGGGGGGTTGTTCTCTGGTGGGCAGGAGTGGGGGTCACAAGGTGCTCAGTGGGGGAGTTTTTGAGCCAGGATGAGCCAGGAAAAGGACTTTCACAAGGAAATGTCATCACTTAAGGCAAGGACCGGCCATTTTCACTTCTTCTTTTGTGGTGGAATGTCATCAGTTAAGACCGGGCAGGGCATTTTCACCTCTTTTGTGATTCTTCAGTTACTTCAGGCCATCTGGGTGTATACGTGCAAGTCACAGGGGATGCGATGGCTTGGCTTGGGCTCAGAGGCCTGACAGAATGTACTTGGTTCTGAGCTCAATTTACAGTCAGAGTGACATGGTTTGGACCTTGACCCCTCCCCATTTCACGTTAAAATATAATTCTCAAAGTTGGAGGTGGGGCGTGGTGGGAGGTGTCACAGGAGTGGATCCCTCCAGAAGGGCTTGGTGGTCTCCCTGTGGTAATGGGTCAATCCTTGCTCTATTAATTCATGCAAGAGCTGGCTGTTTAAAAGAGCCTGGCATCTCTTTTGCTTCCTCTCTTGTCATGTGACACACTTGCTCCCTGCTCATCTTCCGCCATGAGTGAGTGTCCTGAGGCCCCCCAGAGGCCGAGTAGATGCGGGTACTGTGCTTATACAGCCTGCAGAACTGTGAGCCCAGAAACCTCTTTTCTTTAGAAATTGTCCAGTCTGAAGAATTCCTTTAGCAATGCAAAATGGGCTAATACACACATTGAGTAAAGAGATCTAGGGGCAATTTAAATACATTTTAAAAGTTATTTTTATTTCAAGAGTCATCTTGCATCAGTCGACTTCCTACTTACAGGCTGAAAGCAGTCACCACCCATTACTCAATAAACAGGTAAGAAGAAAATGGGTAATCTAGTCATCTTCCAGGCCCTGGGTGTTTCTTCCTTATGCATATGCTAAACATCTTGAACTCCTTTAACAAGCAGCTGGTTCTGGTCTTGATCTGTGTATGAGAAAATGAAGCCAAAGAACATATGGGCAGAATATGGCCTGTGCATTGTGTGTACCCGGAAGGGGAGAAGCCGGCTGTTGGTAGGGGGGCGGGGGACGGG
Organism: Chlorocebus sabaeus; assembly: GCF_047675955.1. Lineage (NCBI taxonomy): Eukaryota > Metazoa > Chordata > Mammalia > Primates > Cercopithecidae > Chlorocebus > Chlorocebus sabaeus. The sequence goes on along the minus strand of NC_132915.1, from coordinate 9,996,797 downwards.
GAAGGGGTATATGTGTGGGTATCCCATGGGAATTTTGTCTAGGTCCTGAAGGAAGACTTAAGTAATATATTAAAAAATAATAAGCCAGATCGTTTGATTAAAAATTCTCTTTCTTTTTTTTTTTTTCTTTTATTGAGACGGAATTTCGCTCTTGTTACCCAAGCTGGAGTGCAATGGCGCGATCTCGGCTTACTGCAACCTCTGCCTCCCAGGTTCAAGTGATTCTCCTGCCTCAGCCTCCCGAGTAGCTAGGATTACAGGCGCGGCCACCATGCCTGGCTAATTTTTGTATTTTTAGTAGAGACAGGGTTTCACCATGTTGCCCAGACTGGTCTCGAACGCCTGACCTCAGGTGATTCCCCTGCCTCGGCCTCCCAGTGTGCTTGGATTACAGTGTGAGCCACTGCACCCAGCCTAAAAAATTCTTTAGTGTATTAATTAGGATTTACTACATAGCTCTTCCATGAAATACACCTTTATAAGTGTCAGGAGGAAATATGTAGTATCCCTGAACCATGGAAATATGTTCAGTAGAGATGTAGGGAAGAACATAGAAAGACAGGACGATACGTAATAGCCGATGAGTCTCGAAGCCCATAGATAACACGGGTACCATACAATACAGGTCGCCAGAGTTTGTTTGTTTGTTTGTTTGTTTGTTTATTTATTTATTTATTTATTTTTGAGGCGGAATTTTGCTCTTGTTGCCCAGGCTGGAGTGCAGTGGCACGATCTCAGCTATCTAAAACCTCTGCCTCCTGGGTTCAAGCTATTCTCCTGCCTCAGCCTCCTAAGTAGCTGGGATTATGGGTGCACACCACCATGCCCAGCTAGTTTTTGTATTTTTAGTAGAGACAGTTTTACCATGTTGGCCAGGCTGGTCTCAAACTCCTGACCACAGGTGATCCTCCTGCCTCAGCCTCCCAAAGTGCTGGGATTACAGGCGTGAGCCACCGCACCTGGCCAAGTCAAAGTTGTTTTAATTTGCAGGGCTCAGAAAGGGCTTTGGAAACTTTTTATTAGATTTGAGGAGTAATGGGAGAGACTTCATGCAAATTCATGCAAAATCCATAAATGATAATAAAAGGTAAGATATGTTCTGGGGACGAGGAAGGGACCTGCTTGTGGATCACATGTTGGTGATCACTGATGACTATTTGAAAATGGCTGCAGATCCTGCAGCTTTTTTCTCCTGTTATCTGCATAATAGGCTGCAAGAGCAGCAGTAGTTCGATGGTATCTCCTCAGGTGACTTCCTGGCACTCATTCAGTCAATAGCTGATGCATGGCCTGCTAACTTGGTTATGTTTCACTTCCCTCTGAAGCCTGTTTCTCAAAGCCACTACTTCAGGACCAAATAGGCAGTCATTTGTAGATGCCTTTGTATGGGAAAAGAGATATCAGTGGGGACTTAGGAAATCATCTAATTAAGAGGCTTTCACTCGAAGGTCTAATTTGAATGAATTCACATTGTAAGAGGGAAGTGAACTGTTAGGATTGGCTGCAAGCTTTCCTGTGTCTCAGTCCGGTGCCTGTTAGCTCATGGCAGAAACACATACTTGTCAGTCAAAGAAAGTTATTATGCATTACTTTCTCCACTTCCAGAGAAGAATGCAAATGTTCCCTATGAAAGCAAAGGCAGTAGGAGGAGGGGGCGGGCTGGGGCTCTTGGCTTACTACCTGTCGCCCCTAAATCCTAGTCTTATTTAACACCGCTTGGCAGTTCTCATGTAGCATTTTTGAAGGACTTTCTTTCTTTCTCTCTTTTTTTTGAGACGCAGTCTCGTTCAGTCGCCCAGGCTGGAGTGCAGTGGCGCGATCTCGGCTCACTGCAAGCTCCGCCTCCCGGGTTCACCCCATTCTCCTGCCTCAGCCTCCCGAGTAGCTGGGACTACAGGCGCCCGCCACCACGCCCGGCTAATTTTTTGCATTTTTAGTGGAGACGGGGTTTCACCGTGTTAGCCAGGATGGTCTCCATCTCCTGACCTCGTGATCCGCCCGCCTCGGCCTCCCAAAGTGCTGGGATTACAGGCGTGAGCCACCGCGCCCGGCCTGAAGGACTTTCAATCCAGTGCCACCCCAAGGAAATACGTCTTCTCCGTAGCTGGCTGTCTGGAATGGACTCTGGGGGAGATTGGCCCCTCTGAATTCCTGGCTTTGCGGCACATGCAACCATCTGATCCAGACTGCTCCCAGGAAAGGGACAAAATTTGGCAGAAGGCAATTCCTGGGGGCAGAGGGCAATTCCTCGGAGCCCCCAGCAGGTGGCACTCTGGCAGTTGGGGAGGGAACTGGGAAGTGGTGGAGAGCCTGGGTTCTGGAGGGGAGGAGTAGAGTTCCCGCCGCAGACCAGTCCTTTTGATACTTGGCAAAGGCCCTGGCCCTCCAGGAAGCAGCTGTTGTCTTTAGCCTTGATATATCATGGTCATGTTTCTCATCTCAAATATTTTATGTATCTCTTTATTATGCTAAGCAGTAGCACTAATTAGTTGCCCCATAGAAGTTAGCACCCAGAGAAGAGCTGTTTCTCCATAAGCCATTTCACTTAGGATGAGTGTGTCAATGCACAGGGAAGACCCACTGCTGTAAAGCGGCATGGTCAGAGTCTAATTCTGTAGCACTGCCACTCATGACGCAGAGTCAGCAGCAGGGGCTTCCCCATGGGGAGGGCCTATTTGCTTAGCATCATTCCTGGGGTCATTTGTGTGTGCCACGAAGAGGGGGCACCCCTTTCTCTTTCCTAACTCTGATCTTGAGAAGCATGCAATGGGTAGAGGAACTTGCAAATCCCACTTGTTTGAAAGTGATGTCCCGCCAGGTGCGGTGGTTCACGCCTGTAATCCCAGCATTTTGGGAGGCCGAGGCAGGCGGATCATGAGGTCAGGAGATCGACACCATCCTGGCTAACACGATGAAACCCTGTCTCTACTAAAAATCCAAAAAAAAAAATTAGCCAGGCATAGTGGCGGGTGCCTGTAGTCCCAGCTACTTGGGAGGCTGAGGCAGGAGAATGGCGTGAACCCGGGAGGTGGAGGTTGCAGTGAGCCGAGATCGCACCACTGCACTCCAGCCTGGGCGACAGAGTGAGACTGTCTCAAAAAAAAAAAAGGGGGGGGATGTCCCTCCTTGAAAATTGCATTCATCAATTTAAATGTAGACATTTTGACCTTACAATATTCTGAAGATGGGATTAACAAATTCCTATTTAAAGCTACTTTTGCATTGTTGAGGAATATTGTTGCATGCATTTGTTAATTTGCTAGGGCTTCCGTAACAAAGTGCCACAACAGGGGGCTTTAAGAACAGATATTTATTCTCTCATGTTCTAGAGGCTGGAAGTCCAAAATCAAGGTGTGGGCAGAGTTGATTCCTCCTGAGTCCTCTCTTTGGCTTGCAGAAGGCCGAAGCTGTCTTCTCCCTGTGTCCTCACAGGGTTGTCCCCACTGTGTGTGTCTATGTCCTCATCTCTCTCTCTCTCTTTTTTTTTTTTTGAGACAGAGTTTTGCTCTTGTTGCCCAGGCTGGAGTGCAATGACGCAATCTCGGTTCACCGCAACCTTTCAAGCGATTCTCCTGCCTCAGCCTCCCGAGTAGCTGGGATTACAGGCATGTGCAACTGCGCCTGACCAATTTTGTATTTTTAGTAGAGAAGGGGTTTCTCCATGTTGGTCAGGCTGGTCTCAAACTCTCAACCTCAGGTGATCTGCCTGCCTCAGCCTCCCAAAGTGCTGGGATTACAAGCGTGAGCCACCACACCCAGCATTTTCTTATGGGACCCAGTCAGATTGGATTAGGGCCCCCATATCCATATGACCTCATTTTAAATTGATTACCTCTGTAAAGGCCCCTCCTCCAAATATAGTCACCTTGTGAGGTTCTTGGGGTTAGCACTTCAACATACGACATTTGAGAGGCACCATGCAGCTCAACACACAGCATCATCCGTTAGTCTCAGTACTCAGGGTCTGCTCTGTTAGGACCCACTCTCCCAGAGAATTGCTTTTAGACCTGGGTCCCAAACGATTTTTCCTTTAAAAAGCTGCTATTCTTATTTTTATTTATTTGTTTATTTTTGAGACGGAGTCTTGCTCTGTCACCCAGGCCAGAGTGCCGTGGCACAATCTCGGCTCACTGCAACCTCCGCCTCCCAGGTTCAAGCGATTCTCCTGCCTCAGCCTCCTGAGTAGCTGGGACTACAGGAGCCCGCCACCATGCCGGCTCATGTTTTTTGTATTTTGTTATAGAGATGGGGTTTCACTGTGTTAGCCAGGATGGTCTTGATCTCCTGACCTTGTGATCCGCCCACCTCGGCCTCCCAAAGTGCTAGGATTACAGGTGTGAGCCACCGCGCCCGGTTAAAAAGCTGGTATTCTCTTGTAACTTTCTTTATATATTGGCTGCAGCCGTAGTCATTGTGGCTCAACCTACATTTGCAGCTCACGTTCAGAACAGAACAGTGGTTCTCAAATTGGAATGTGCATTGGTGTTAGAGATGGGGTTTTGCTATGTGACCCAGGCTGGTCTCAAACTTCTGGGCTCAAGCGATTCTCCCGCCTCAGTCTCTCAAACTGTTGGAATTACAGGCATGAGGCGTCGCACCTGGCCATAATTTGCATTTCTGACAGGCTCCCCGGTGATGCAGATGCTGCTGGTCAGGGGCCAGATTGCCAGAACTGAGAACAGTTCATCCTTCTACTCCAGAGGTAGGCCACCAGGGGGCGCTGTGGGAGCGCCTCTGGCCTGGGCGATCACTGCTCCCGCCGTGTTTCAAGCTGCCTGGTCCTAGCTCGCTTTTTCTTTTTCTTTCTTTTTTTCTTTTTTCTTTTCTTTTTTTTTTTTTTTTTTTTTTTTGAGACGGAGTTTCGCTCTTGTTGCCCAGGCTGGAGTGCAATGGTGCGATCTCGGCCCACCGCAACCTCCGCGTCCTGGGTTAAAGCGATTCTCCTGCCTTAGCCTCCAGAGTAGCTGGGATTACAGGCATGAGCCACCATGCCCGGCCAATTTTTTATTTTTAGTAGAGACGCAGTTTCTCCATGTGGTCAGGCTGGTCTCGAACTCCCGACCTCAGGTGATCCGCCCACGTCGGCCTCCCAAAGTGTTGGGATTACAGGCATGAGCCACTGCGCCCAGCCCTTAGCTCGCTTTTATGTGGGCACCAATGCGCCTGGAACCTTCCTTACCACTCATTGACATCCTTGTCCTTGCAGGAGGACTCTAACCTTAAACTGTTACGACACAGCCTCATCTGTGACATCCAGATTTCAAAAGTAATAACATTTTAAATGAAATAAACTGGTAATGAATAAAATAGTCATGAACTGTCTTTATCAAATAAGGGACCTTTTGTTATCAAAGTGATCCATACATGCAAAAAAAGTCTAGGAATATAAAAGAGTCTGACTGCCAAGCGTGGTGGCTCACGCCTGTAATTCCAGCACTTTGGGAGGCCAAGGCGGGCAGATCACCTGACGTTGGGGGTTCGAGACCAGCCTGACCAACATGGAGGAATTAGCTACTAAAAATACAAAATTAGCCAGCGTAGTGGCGCATGCCTTGTAATCCCAGCTACTCGGGAGGCTGAAGCAGGAGAATCGCTTGAACCTGGGAGGTGGAGGTTGCAGTAAGCCGAGATTGTGCCATTGCACTCCAGCCTGAGCAACAAGAGCGGAACTCTGTCTCAAAAAAAAAAAAAAAAAAAAAGTCTTACTTTTGCATTCTTGTTCTTACATTTTGTCTGTCAGAGTCAATAGAGGATCCATTTACTTGTGAAATTAATTTCCTAACCATCTGCCATCCTTCCTCCTAACTCCATAATTTTCTTTTTCTTTTTTTTGAGATGGAGTCTCACTCAGCTGCTGAGGCTGGAGTGCAGTGGCACAATCTTGGCTCACCACGACCAATATCTCCCAGGTTCAAGAGATTCTCCCATCTCACCCTCCCGAGTAGCTGGGATTACAGGCACCTGCCATCATGCCCGGCTAATTTTTGTATTTAGTAGAGACAGGGTTTCACCGTGTTGACCAGGCTGGTCTTGAACTCCTGACCTCAGGTGATCCGCCCGCCTCAGCCTCCCAAAGTGCTGGGATTACAGGCGAGAACCACCGTGCTCAGCCCTAACTCCATAATTTTTGCATGGTACAATGTGACCTATTTCTGCCTAAAACTAAAATACGCTTGTGATTGACAGCAAGATAAGCATAAGGTTTTGCATGACTCAGCTAGGTTAATCAAAGAGGATGGTTGCTATTTTGGGAGAAACGAAGTTAATTAAATATATAACTAATTTTATATTAGAGAAAACTAATATAATTAAACTGCAGTTTTGAGTGGTATGAGTCAGTATAATGATTAAAAGGGGGAGTCATGAAAAAATACAATATTTATTAACTATGGGGGGGATTGACAAATGAAGTCTTCATAAAGTTTGGAATGGGCTTGGTTATGTGTAATCCTCATGAATTTTTTGTTCAAGTATTTAAAATGTTCAGTGAAAGCTATGTAACTGCATTACAAACTTTGTGATTTCTAGCAATCTTCCAAGTGAGGTGGAGAAATTAATGATCACGAAGGCACCTCTCTTGGCCAGAAGCAGTGGCTTACGCCTGGAATCCCAGCACTTTGGGAGGCCGAGGCGGGCGGATCACAAGGTCAAGAGATTGAGACCATCTCGGCCAACATGGTGAAACCCTGTCTCTACTAAAAATACAAAAATTACCTGGGCACAGTGGCGGGCACCTGTAATCCCAGCTACTCGGGAGGCTGAGGCAGGAGAATCGCTTGAACCCAGGAGGCGGTGAGCCCAGGAGGCAGTTGCAGTGAGCCGAGATTGCACCATTGCACTCCAGCCTGGCGACAGAGTGAGACTCTGTCTAAAAAAAAAAAAAAAGGAACCTGTGGAGGAAAACAATTCTATTAGAGGAAATAAAAGGCAGAGGGAGGAATGTCATATTATTTTGGTACAAGCAGATTTCCAAATACTTAATTAGCAAAGAGTGTTTATCAGAAATCTTTTTTTCTTCTGTATGTTTCATCACACTTCAAATTAGCAAAGACTATTGCCTTTCATCAACATCAGGATGAGGAGAGAGAAATTCTGCATGTTGCAAGGAAGAAGAAAAATAATGAGTAAGGAGGAGCTCACGGCAGGGATGATTCTTGGCAGAAGCAAGTGGTAGCGCACAGAGGGCGGTGGGCGTGAGGAAATGGTTCCTGTCCACCCCAGGGCTCAACCCTCAGATTTGTGCTTATGTCTGGTCTCCAGTCAGGAGCAGAGAAGAACTGAAGGATATAACAGGAAAATCTTTTGAGAGGGGCAACTGAGATCCTCAATCACAGGTTACTGTAAGGTGAAAATTGCTTGTTCTTTCTTTTTTTTTTTTCTTTGAGACCGAGTTGCTCTGTCGCCCAAGCTGGAGTGCAGTGGCACCATCTCAGCTCACTGCAACGCCCACCTCCTGGGTTCAGGCAATTCTCCTGCCTTAGCCTACTGAGTAGCTGAGACTACAGGTGCCTGCCACCACGCCCAGCTAATTTTTGTATTTTTAATACAGATGGCGTTTCACCAGGTTGGCCAGGCTGGTCTCAAACTCCTGACCTCATAATCTGCCCACCTCGGCCGCCCAAAGTGCTGGGATTACAGGCGTGATCCACCCCACGCAGCCTGCCTGCTCTTTCAAATGGAATCCTACAGTTTTCACCTCTGGGGTAGGTGCACTATTGTCTTCTTTATTGTAAAGGAAAACTGGCCTTTACATGGCGTCTCAGTTTGCTTGGGCTATTGTAACAAAGTACAGCAGGTCCTAGAATAAGGTCATTTTGTTTTTATTTATTTTGAGACAGGGTTTTGCTCTGTTGCCCAGACTGAAGTACAGTGGCACAATCATGGCTCAAGTGATCTTCCTCCATCTCAGCCTCACAAGCAGCTGGGACAACAGGCCCATGCTGCTATTCCTGGCTAATTTTTAAAAATTATTTTTTGTAGAAACTGGAGTCTTCCTATGTTGCCCAGTCTGGTCTCAAACTCCTGGGCTCAAGCGATCCTACTGCCTCAGCCTCCCCAAATGCTAGGATTATATTATATTATATCCATATATACCGCCCCTGGCCTCAACAGGGCTTTGTTATAAGGTCGATGAGAAAAGACTGATCCTCATCTGGGGCCACTACCTGTGTTGGAGTCTGTCTGCATGTGCTTCCCGTGTCTGTGTGGGTTTTCTCTGGTTGCCCTCGTTTCCTCCTTGATCCCAAGATTGTGCGCATTAGGTGAACTGATGTGTTTACAAGGTCCCAATGTGAGTGAGGGTGGGCGTGTGTGAGTGCGCCCTGCAAAGGGAGAAGTGTGCTGTAGCAATTTAACTCTTGTTTATATCAATTAGCCTATTGATTAGAAAATTGATTTTGTTATATCATTTCACTTAAAGTCAGTTTCCAAGAAACTTACTGACAATGTTAAGTGAGGGCTTTTTGTATCGCAGAATGGGCAGCTTAAACAACAGAAATGTGTTTTCCCACAACTCCGGAGGCCGGAAGTCTGAGCTCAAGGTGTCTGCAGTGTTGTTGTCTCCTGAGTCCTCTCTCCTTCGCTTTGCAGATGGGCGCACCTGCCCTGTGTCCTCATCTCCTCTTCTGATAAGGAACACCAGTCATACTGGATTAGGTTCCACCCTAAGGACCTCGGTTAACCTTAGTTATCTCTTTATTTTTTATTTTATTTTATTAATTTATTAATTTATTTTGAGACAGTCTCACTCTTGTCACCCAGGCTGGAGTGTAGTGGCTCACTGCAGCCTCTACCTTCCGGATTCAAGCGATTCTCCTGCCTCAGCCTCCTAAGTAGCTGAGACTACAGGCATGCGCCACCACACCCAGATCATTTTTGTAGAGGCAGGGTTTCTCCATGTTGGCCAGGCTGGTTTTGAACTCCTGACCTCAGGTGATCTGCCTGCCTTGGCCTCCCAAAGTGTTGGAATGACAGGTGTGAGCCACCACGCCTGGCCCGTTATCTCTTTAAAGACCCTGCCTCCAAATACAGTCACATTCTGAGACACTGGTGGTTGGGACTTCAACACACGAATTTTGGGTGCCCAGAGGACAGAGTGTTATCTGCCGCAGCAAACTGACACACACGGCTTCCAGCCAGGAACATCTTGGAGAAGCTTTTCTCAGAAAGTGAGTCCATGACTTGGCAACTGTACCATGCGTGTCCCCTCTGAAGGGGACAAAGGCCAACCAGTTATTAACGGCTCATGTGGGGTGCTGTTGGTTAATTAGAGTAAAGGGAGCCCAATGGTAGGTGTTCTACTTCCAAGGAACAAGACACTGATACATTTACAATGTTTAGTAACAGCTAAATCACAGATGTTGATGGGAGGCTGATGTCTTTGGTTTTAAAATGGTAAATATGTTTCCTGAATTATGAAAAAGCTCCTATGTAGCAAATGCTGAGAAATACCATGGTGACAGTATTTTTGTGAGCCTGTCACCACAGACAGAGCCAATGCAAAAATCCATCAGGCCCCTTCACCAGCCTCATGCTCTTCTTTATTCTAAGGAAGTGAGTGTGGAGAGGGCCATGGTCCAGTGTGGGAAAATAAGTCCTTTCAATGACACTTAAAATTTAAATGTAATGAGCATTAAATGAGCAAATGAATTCACAGGAGCACTTGGTGCTTCTGCCTGAAAGTGGAGAAACGCATGTTTCTGGCGAAGCAGAGACACAGTGGCGGGGTGACACAGCCAGCGCTCACAGAGCATCCCTCAGGTGGGCGATCCGCAGTGCAAGGCCACCACACAGCAATGCCACCACACTGGGAGGGGCTTTGTAGCAGGGATCCTCACACAGCAGCACCGCCATCACCTGGAAACGTGTCAGAAATGCAGATTCTTGGCCAGGTGCCGTGGACCATGCTTGTAATCCCAGCATTTTGGGAGGCTAAGGCGGGAGGATCACTTGAGCCCAGGAGATCGAGGCTGTAGTGACCCGTGATTGTGACACAGCACTCCAACCTAGGGAACAGAGCTGAGATCCTGTCTCAAAAAATGCAGATTCTTGGGCCCCATCCCAGATCCACTGAATCAAGAACTCTGGGTGTGGGCACAGCAATCAGTGTAGGTAGAGCAAAAACGTAAAACACACAGTTACATTTAATTTTAGATAAGTGACATCATTTTTTAATATGAGTATGTCTCAATTATTGCATGGGACATGTTTAATACTAAAATTATTTGTTGTTTAACTGAAATTCACCTTTAGCTGGGGTTCTGTATTTTCTTTCTTTTCTTTTCTTTTTTTTTTTTTTTTTTTGAGACAGAGTCTCTCTCTGCTGCCTAGGCTGGAGTACGGTGGTGCGATCTCAGCTCACAGCCACCTCCGCCTCCCAGGTTCAAGTGATTCTCTTGCCTCAGCCTCCCGAATAGCAGGAATTATAGGTGCGCGCCACCACGCCCGGCTAATTTTTGTATTTTTAGTAGAGACAGGGTTTCATCATCTTGGCCAGGCTGGTCTTGAACTCCTGACCTCATGATCCACCCACCTTGGCCTCCCAAAGTGCTGGGATTACAGGCATGAGTCACAGAGCCTGGCCTGGGGTTCTGTATTGTATCTGGCAGCTCTGCCTCCAGGGGATTCTGATTCATGCCGAAATTTGGGAAGCCCCAGCATGGAGGCTTTGCCTAGGTCCAAAGCCCTGTTCTGTCCATTTCAATGATAAAGAAAGTATCTGATCCCCACATTCATTTCCCTATTACCCTCTTTACCTCCCTGTTTCCCTGTTACCCTCTTACCTCCATCCATCTTGTCTGATTCCCTCTGTTCACTCATTTACATTTCCTGTGCCTGTTCACATTCATGACTTCTTAGTTCTGTCTGTGATTTTATAAAGATAACTCCCAAATAAAAATTGCATGGATCTACTGTTTATTGGTTGTGGCTAACTCAGCCAGAGGTTAGACTGTGCATATTTTGACACAGCAGCTTGCCCAGGTTCATAAGTGCATTTATAAGACCCTTCTGCATCCTGCCTGCGTATGTACACATTAAATAGGTCTAGTTACTGAGAACTATGAACTTGAAGGAAAGGTAAACTCCATGCTTAAAAACGGTAGAAGAACATGCTCTTCATTGATTCTGGGTTGGACTCAGCTGCATGGAACTGTTGATGCTTAAAGAATCTTCAATGTGGGAGGTAGAGGAAATGGTGTATTGTATTGTTATGACAGGTAATAACGAACCACCAAGGTTAACTGGATGATTGACTGAAGGTATTCATTGCCAAGGATCTAAGAGCATTATGTAATATTTTGCCAGCATGTTATACAGAGAAATGGAGATTAAGTATTCTCTATTCTTGGCTGGGCACGGTGGCTCACACCTGTAATCCCAGCACTTTGGGAGCTGAAGCAGGTGGATTGATTGAGCCTAGGAGTTTGAGACCAGCTTGGTCAACATGGCAAAATGCCATCTCTACAAAAAATACAAAAATTAGCCAGGCATAGTGGTGCACACCTGTAGTCCCAGCTGCTCAGGAGGCTAAGGTGGGAGAATGGCTTGAACCCAGGAGGTTGAGGCTGCAGTGAGCTGAGATCATGCCACTGCACTTCAGCTGGGCAACAAAGTGAGACCCCGTCTCAAAAAAAAAATTTTTTTTTCAAATATTCTCTATTCTTGTTAATGACACATTTAATTACAAACAGAAAATGTTAGCCCCTAATGTTAGCCCCTAATGTCTGATGAAGGCTTTTTGTTTTTACTTTTTATTTTTATAAGCTCTGTTGGACTTGTGAAAGCTTTTTAAATTTTCTTCTTTTTAAGCAGAATCTGATCAAATATTCAACATAACAGGAAACAGTGCATTTTATGCTTACGGAGAAGAAACTGTAGCGCATCATGATTCAGGTTTTTAATACATTTCTATTTTGCAGATTGGGATGGAGACAGTTATGTTTGGTTTGGACAGTGACCTCAGCGTGATGACTATCTGCCTGGCCTTAATGTTGATTAGGGTTTTCTCATGAAGGATCATTTCAAGATCCATACAACCAAGACTTCAGGACTGTTGGCAAAATAGGAGAAAGTAAGTCATTACGGTGATGCAGACACTCAAACACGTCTGCATCGGGAAACTACTTCATTTGGGTTTACAATGACCACTTTTTTTTTTTTTTTGTGACGGAGTTTTGCTCTTTCACCCAGGCTAGAATGCAGTGGTGCAATCTCAGCTCACTGCAACTTCCTCCTCCCGGGGTTCAAGCGATTCTCCTGCCTCAGCCTCCCAAGTTTACAGGCTCCTTGCTAATTTTTGTATTTTTTTTTTTTTTGAGATGGAGTCTCACTGTGTCGCCCAGGCTGGAGTGCAGTGGCGCCATCTTGACTCACTGCAAGCTCCGCCTCCCAGGTTCACGCCATTCTCCTGCCTCAGCCTCCTGAGCAGCTGGGACTACAGGTGCCCGCCATGCCCAGCTAAATTTTTGTATTTTTAGTAGAGATGGGGTTTCACTGTGTTAGCCAGGATGGTCTCGATCTCCTAACCTTGTTGATCCGCCTGCCTCGGCCTCCCAAAGTGCTGGGATTACAGGCATGAGTCACCGCACCCAGTCACCTATTTTTTGTATTTTTAGTAGAGACAGGGTTTCACCATGTCGGCCAGGCTGGTCTCGAACTCCTGACTTCAGGTGATCCACCCGCCTTGGCCTCTGAAAGCGCTGAGATTACAGGTGTGAGCCACCACACCTGGCTATAATGACCACTTTTTACATAGTAGTCAATATAATGCATTTGATGCATATTGATTTTTATCTTGTAGAAGCAGCCGTTAGACATAAACATGGACAAACCCAATATAGTTGCAGAATAGAATGCAAGTGGGCAAGTCTCAGTGCTGTCAAAATTGGAGTGCTGCTGGCCAGAGCTAGGAGCGGCCGCTGTGCCGGTGACCGAACAGCAGGTGCTGCTGCTCTCACACAGCCCAAGGGCAAATTAAATTGACAAAACAAGAAACGGAGTTTTGAGGTTATTATTTGAAAGTGTAAAGATAAGCAATAAAAGAATCAAAATGAACTGAGGATTTATAGAATAGTAATAAAAGGGAAACTGTAGGATTTTAAAGAAGAACAGAGTTAACCACCAGAAAACACCACAAGTGTTCCCAGCTTTGAAAGTTTTACCTTTTTTTTTTTTTTTTGAGTTGGAGTTTTGCTCTTGTTGCCTAGGCTGGAGTGCAATGGTGTGATCTCGGCTCACCACAACCTCCGCCTCCCGGGTTCAAGTGATTCTCCTGCCTCAGCCTCCCGAGTAGCTGGGATTACAGGCATGCGCCAGCACACCCGGCCAACTTTATATTTTTAATAGAGATGGGATTTCTCCATGTTGGTCAGGCTGGTCTCAAACTTCCGACCTCAGGTGATCTGCCCACCTCGGCCTCCTAAAGTGTTGGGATTACAGGCATGAGCCACTGTGCCCTGCCTAGGAAAGCTTTTCTTTACCAATATATCTGAGTGGTGGGGAGGTGGAGAGGACTGCAATTTAATTGACAACAGAAAGAGGAACAGCAGAAAAGTTTGCTTTCACTGTATTTAGGAGCCCTCCAAAAGGAGTGGCTCCAGGAGCCGCCAGGGGTGAGAGTTCATACATCAGCATCGTAAAAGCGGGGTGGTAAGGACTTCAGGGGAAAGTATGGAAGGTTTTCAGAGGGCTTGCTTACACAGGGTTTAATCTTGGTGTTAACAGGCACCTTGAGAAGGGAGGTATGGCAGCTTCATGATCAGAAATCTGCCTTTAACGAGATATGAGAAGCTCAAAAAAGGCCTCTAGGCTGGGCGCAATGGCTCACCCCTGTAATCCCAGCACTTTGGGAGGCCAAGGCAGGCAGATCCTGACTTGAGGTCAGGAGTTCGAGACCAAATCTGGCCAACATGGTGAAACCCTGTCTCTACTAAAAATACGAAAATTAGCCGGGCATGGTGGGTGTGTACCTGTAATCTCAGCTCCTCGGGAGGCTGAGGCAGGAGAATCGCTTGAACCCAGGAGGCAGAGGTTGCTGTGAGCCAAGATTGCACCACTGCATGCCAGCCTGAGTGACAGAGAGAGACTCCATCCCAGGAAAAAAAAAAGTCTCTAGCTGTGTCTGCTGTATCTCAGATGTCTTCAGTCTAAAGCAGGGATCTCCAACTCCCAGGCCATGGACTGGAGCTCGTCTGTGGCCTGTTAGGAATGGGGCCACACAGCAGGAGGTGAATGGTGGGTGGGTGAGCCAGCATCACCTGTCAGGTCAGCAGCGCCACTAGATTCTCATAGGAGTGGGAACCCTGTTGTGAACTACACATGTGAGGGATCTACGTTGCCTCTTCCTTGTGAGAATGTAACTAACGCCTGATGATCTGAGTTTCATCCTGAAACCGTCCCCCCACCCAACCCTGGGTTAAAAATTGTCTTCCACAAAACTGGTCCCTGGTGCCAAAAAGGTTGGGGACTGCTGGTCTAAAGCGATCTTTATTCCCTCCTGGTGGGTTGTAGGTCCTTTTACTGGGAAGCTGCATTCCAGGTGGGGAGGAGCAAGGCAAAGGAAATTTTCATTGTAAACTTTTCTGTGCAAAAGTTTACAATGTGCAATTTGACTTCCTTCCATGCTTGTAAATTACATCGATCAAAGAGAAAAGGGGAGAAGAGCCCCAGCCCAGCTTGATCCAGTGAGCTGTGGCTGGAAAGGAAGCTCTGGGCAGGGGCTGGGTGTGGTGGTGTTGGGTTCTGTTGGGGGACAGGCCAGGGAAGCTGTGGGACAGATGATGAATGTGATGGGATGCACCAGCAGAGGCTGGCGGGGCCAGCGCATCCCTCCTACCTTCCTCCCTTCTGTGGACACTTGGGGGAAGTCATAGGTGACTAGTGAGTTAATAAATGAGTTACCAATGAGTAATTAGTTACTGATGAGGTTTTAAGGTTGCAATTATTAATGAATCCATGAGTTATTAGAGGAGTGTTAGCTATTAATGAGATGCTCTCTAACTCCAGTTCCTATGGTTCTGTGTTCCAGCTTCTAAAAAGAATAAACGCGGAATCAATTTCCAAATGTTATGCTTTAAAATTGTATCTGTCAAACCTCACAGTTACCTCAAAGAAGACATTTTTAAAAATAAGTGGAATATTCACTGTTGGAAACAAATGCTCGGTGCCACAAAGTGAAACCATCACTCAGGCAAGTTTTCTCAGCAAGGCAATTTACTTCTGCAGAAGGGTGCTTCTTGCATCAATCAAGATCACAGCAGCACACTGAACAAAGGAGGGAAAATGTTTTTATCCCTAACACAGTCTCTACCTCTGTGTCACTCCCCCAGGACTGGGGTCAGACCACACATTCTAAGTTGACCCGATTGGCCATTTGTGAAGACTTTTACAAATAAGGAAGGGAAGGGGGATGTGAGTTACAGTGGTGGGACATGCAGTTTCTGTGGGAAGAATGGGTGCAGAGTGGGTAACCAAGGGAACAGATGTGAGTTATTGATTAGAACTGGCGGGAAGGTTGTTCACAGTAACTAGGGACAAGGAAGCGTGGAGAACAAGGAAGTTGAGTTTGAGAACAAAGAATAAGGAAGTTAACAGACTAAATCTTTGAAGAGGAATTTACCATATCTTATAATTTTCCCCTTTCAATTTTTATAGTCCCTCCTCTTCAAACCTTTTTAACATGTCTTGGCTTTGCTGTTCGACTTGACCCTCTGAAAGGAAAAGCTTATCTGAATAAGGTGGAGGAAAGCTAAGGGAGGTTATAGTACGTGCTGTTTCTATAAGCCTCTGTACTAGCCCACGGATACATGGTATGACACAACACCCAACAAGAATGAGTACACCTATTATGGCTGCAAGAGAAGTAAGAATTGAGTCTGTGATTCCTTTCCATTTACCAAACCACCTTTCTAGCCATCCTGAAAAAGGGTCATTGGCTCCAGAATGTTTAGCTAATTCACTGGATAAAGCAGTAAGGCCTTTTAAGGCCCTTGGTATGCTCCCACTGGGGGCAGTATTGTTTGGGATGAAGGTACAACACTGAGTTTTGATCATAACACAAACTCCACCTTTTTTGGCTAATATCATGTCTAGGGCCATTCTGTTTTCCCAAGCCATCTGGCTAGTAGGCCCTAACTGTTCGGCTATTCCTTTGACAGCATCTCTAGTGTAGTTAATAAACTGCTGCTGGTTATAAAAGATGTAATTTATCCAATCTATATTTTTATTGATAGTTACCCACCAAAGTACTGATTCAAATCCTGCAGCTATCTGGTCTTGAGCTTTGAATTTGTCTAGTACTCCTGTGGGACTCCAACTGTGTCTAAATAAACTTGAGAGTCAAAAGACCCCTAAGGGGCTTCTCTTATTTTATGGTGGTGTGGCTTTTTCTGGTTGAAGAAATGAAAGGGCGAAAGGGACAGCCAATTGTACAAGAGCATGAGTACCACTCTAGTTACTTGGCAGAGTATCCAGTAAGGGTCCATCACAATACCACCATACATCCGCTCAAGGATGACTAAGGGCAGACTGATGGGTAAGCTCTTGGAATGGCTTAAGCTCACTACATCCTGTTAAACTTCCAAGGAATGCCAAGTTCTCCCTTGTCATTAAAGACATGAGGTGAAACTGACATTGGGAGACGGAAGCTGGATGACCCTTGGGGGCTGACCCGCAGGGTGTTGAACTTCAGGATAGAGCAGAGAGACAGCTTGGCATGATTTATTGCCCCAAACTGTAGAATCCTGGAAGAGAGCTACCATACAGCCTATGCTTGGTCGACTGGAGGACCATCTGAGTAGAAAGAGGACAATCTGGGCCTCTGGCCTGCTGCGCGCACAAGCATAACAATTGCTTTTGTTTAAAGTGTGTACGGAATATTTAATCCATTCCATCAGGCATTTGCATCTTGATATCCTGTTTCAATTGCTAAAGTTTGTTTTAGGTCATTTACTTCTACAATATCTATTTTGGTTTTATCTTTGGGTGGAGGAAGAACAGAACATTGGGGGATAGTGTAGAAGGAGATGTAGGAGGTGAATGAATAATAAAACATATCTCAAAAGATCCAATAAGATGTGTCCCTGCTATTTTGGCTCCCATGCCATATAAGCAACTTAAAGTAGGTTTAGGGTCAGTAGAAGTGGGAATGAGAATAGAAACCAATGAGAATTACATTGGTTATACTGGCAGTTGTGGGAGGTACTTCCTTTAGTGAAGCAAATGTATGGTTTTAAGGACACACAACCACCTGTTGATGAGGTCCAGCCTTGATAGTCAGTTGTCCACATAACATCATTCCAGCTATGGCAGACCTGTTTTCCTGCATTCATTAAGGAACAAGGGTCTTGATAGGGGGAGCCTTTTATCTTAAAGGGGCAGAGATATTTCTCTGAGGCTGAGTGTTGCTTTTGACTTTGGAGATCTCCACAGGGTATAACAAGACATGCATCAAAGGTAATAGTTTGGGGTGAGCTTGACGTGGTTACATTAATAATGAGGTGGTCAGCCATAGAATGAGGAAAGAAGAAGGAGTAGTAGAATAGATGAAAGAGAGTTAAACTTTTCTTAGCATTAGTTTGGTAGGGTTTTCCCCTGGGATAACGGCTCCTGACTCCAGAGGTGGTGGTGCTTTCTTGACTCAGGTGTGATGGGTCCATCCTTTTTCTGCTCTCTGGACTGCGGTTTCAGTGGTTAGAAGCAGCAGGTAAGGTCCTTCCCAGGCTGGTTCGAGTTTCTCCTCTTTCCAGCTTTTGATGAGGACATGATCCCCAGGCTGATGTTGATGTACTGAGAACTCCAGGGGCAGTGCCTGTGTTAGGAGACCTTTGGTTTTAAGAAAAGAGAAAGTAGAATCTGTCTGATGTAAGGTTTTTATTTTTACTTTTTATTTTTATAAGCTCTGTTGGACTTGAGAAAGCTTTTTAAATTTTCTTTTTTTTAAGCAGAATCTGAATATTCAATATAACAGGAAACAGTGCATTTTATGCTTAAGGAAAAGAAACTGTAGCATATCATGATTCAGGCTTTTAATACATTTCTATTTTGCAGATTGGGATTGAGACAGTTATGTTTGGTTTGGACAGTGACCCCAGCATGATGATTATCTGCATGTCCTTAATGTTGATCAGGGTTGTTCTCATGAAAGATCATTTCAAGATCCATACAACCAAGATTTCAGGACTGTTGGCAAAATAGGGGAAAGTAAGTCACTATGGTGATGCAGACACTCAACATCTGCATCGGGAAACTACTTCACGTGGGTTTATAACAACCCCCCCCCCCCTTTTTTTTTTTTTGAGACGGAGTTTTGCTCTTTCACCCAGGCTGGAGTGCAATGGCGAGATCTCGGCTCACTGCAACCTCTGCCTCCTGGGTTCAAGTGATTCTCCTGCCCCAGTCTCCCAAGTAGCTGAAATTACAGGCACCCAGCTACTTTTTGTATTTTTAGTAGAGACAGGGTTTCACCATATTGGCCAGGCTGGTCTCAAACTCTTGACCTCAGGTGATCCACCTGCCTTGGCCTCCAAAAGTGCTGGGATTACAGATGTGAGCCACCGTGCCTGGCTTAGATGATTTCTTCACGGCATATATCATTAAAAATGTATCCCAAACACTAGACATTAAATGGGAATATCATACTCCTTGGTACCCACCTTCATCAGGTAGGGTAGAAAGGATGAATCAGACCCTGAAGAACCACTTAACCAAATTAGTTCTAGAAACTCTGTTGCCATGGATTAAATGTCTTCCTATTGCCTTGTTAAGAATCTGAACTGTCCCTTGGAAAGATATTGGCCTTTCTTCTTATGAGATGCTCTATGGATTGCCTTATTTACACTCCACCACTAACATTCCTACATTTGAAACAAAAGACCAATTTCTCAAGAATTATATACTTGGTCTCTCCTCTACTTTCTCTTTAGAAGGCCTGGGAAATGAAGGCTTAGGTACCCTAGTTGGAGGCTTGGGTCCTTTGAACAGGGGTCTGGACCCTTTATAGTTTTTGGCCCCCTGGAGACCTTGTTTAGAAGCATATGGGTTTGGAGCCATCTGCTGGAAAGCAGATAACACGAATTCTGCCTTTTGTTTCTGCTTTTCTTCATCTCTCCTCACATAAACTTTTTGAGCTTCTCTGAGAAGTTCACTTAGGGGTTGGTTTTCCCAGTCTTCTAATTTTTGTAACTTTAAAAAAATGTCTGGCCAACTTTTAGTGACAAAATGTAGCTTTAACATTCCCTGTCCAAGGAGAGCTTCCAAATTTAGGCCTGCGTACTGTCTCATTTGCTCCTTTAGCCTGTCTAAGAATTTCATAGGCCCATCATCTTTTTCCTGTTGTATATTAAATGCTTTAGAGAGGTTTGGGGTTCGGGGTACTGATTCTCTAATTCCTTTTATTATCATTTCCCATAGGTCTTGCATATTTTCTCAGTGAGCTGCATTATTATTGTCCCACTTGGGGTCTTGGGTGGGAAATTTTTTATCTGCAGTAGGACGTTTTGACCAGGAGGGTGTTCACGTTCCCAAATTGCCATAGCAGCCCCACAGATTATGCTTCTTTATTCCCCTGAAAAGACAATACCTTGGTTGGACATTAACTTGACCCAAGTGTATAACTGAGGTCCCAGTAATTGATCGACTTGATCTGACACCCCATAAGGGTCACCTAACAATGGCTTTGGTTCCTTTTTCAAACTTAGGACTTCTGAACTAGTTAAGGGAGCATTCACAAAGCCAATAGCTCCCCCTCCTTGTGGCACTTCTTTTAAGGGGAAGAGGGTAGGGGTTGACTCCTTAGGTATGGAGGGAAACGGGAAATTCTGGATATTCTTTTTACATTGTTATACTTCATGCTGGAGTCCTTTTAGGGAGGAGTACTTAGGCTGGGAGGGAACAGGCTCATGGGATGATGATTCCAAAGAATCAGGATTGTAAGGAGGAGGAATCATGTGAGCGGGGGAAGGATCTGGAGGGGGATCCAGGACAGCAGCAGCTGCCTGAGGGTAAGGTTTAGGGGCACTGAGTAGGGGAAGATGGTCTAGGGGATCCCATGTGCTGGAGTCTTTAGGCATGGGAGCTGGCTTTCTGACTCTTCATTTTGAGGTGCTAGATTGGGTTTTTCCCTAGTTGTCTTTCAGGGAAAGAGGAGGACAGGTCCCTGCCTCCAACAAAGAGCATAGTCCAGTTCTTCTTGAGAAACCAGGCTTTTATCATTTACATATTGAATTAGAAGTTGACACATCACATGGTCATTCAACCCAAGCTTTGGCCAGAAGATTGAGGGTTTGAGGACGGGTCCCTGAGTCCAAATAAAATAGCAATATTTTATCATTTGTTGCCTTTTCTTATGTTTAGTCCTCTCATTATCTTTCCAATATTTCAACATGAGACCTAGGGAACTATCAGGGAGAATATCTTTATTGCTATCTTTATCCTTTTTACTCCCTGTCTTGCTTGGTGTATTTCCCATGTTGGGTCCTAGTTAGGCTCAATCTCTTGTATTAGAGACTTCTTACCTATTCTTCTCTGGAGGCTTGCTGATGTTCAATCTCTCATACTAAAGACTTCTTGCCTATTTTTCTCTGGAGGCTTGCTGAGGCTGAATCCCTTGTATTAGAGATTTCTTGCCTATCCTTTTGCCCCACCTGCTGGAGGCTCCTTACACCCTTCTCCCTTCACTTCATCTGCTCTGGCCACTTCCCTCATGCAGATGTTTCAGGCCCCTCTAAGCATTGATGGTGAGTCCCCTGCTGGGACCCCCAAAGGGCCACCCTAAGACATATGAGGTGACTATGGAACCACAGATTGGACTCACTTGCTCTGCACAGCAGTCGTGCTTGTTACCATTCACGCACTTTAAACCTCCAGAATATCCCGACAACCAAGGAAGTACTTTGTTGCTGCTGCGACGTTTCTTACCTTAGTCTGTGCACGGAGTTATCTGGTCGCCATGGTGTTGCAAGCCTTTTTCTCCTCACGTTGCTGAGACTCCGGGTTTATTTGTTGCACTGGGTGGGTCCTGATCCCTCACCCTGAGGCCGTCTAAACAAGGCAGTCGGACGTGTCTCCTCACGAGAGTTGACTGGAGACCCCTTAACTGGAGGAGAATGGGGATCCTGGATGAGCCCCCATATTTGTTAGAAACAAATGCTCGGTGCCCATAAAGTGAAACCAGCACTCAGGCAAAAGTTTTCTCAGCAAGGCAATTTACTTCTGCAGACGGGTGCTGCCTGCATCAATCATGATCGCAAGAGCACACTGAACAAAGGAGGGAAAGGATTTTTATCCCTAATGCAGTCCCTACCTCTGTGTCACTCCCCCAGGGGCTAGGGTCAGACCACACATTCTAAGTTGACCTGATTGGCTATTTGTGAATACTTTTCCAAATAAGGAAGGGAAGGGGGATGTGAGTTACAGTGGCGGGACATGCAGTTTCAGTGGGAAGAATGGGTGCAGAGTGGGTAACCAAGGGAAAGATGTGAGTTATTGATTAGAATTGGCGAGAAGGTTGTTCACAGTAACGAGAGGCAAGGAGGCATGGAGAACAAGGAAGATGAGTTTGAGAACAAAGAATAAGGAACTTAACAGGCTAAATCTCTGAAGAGGAATTTATTGTATCTTACATTCACCATCCATCCATTGCTCAGCAGAAAGCCTGTGCTTGGCTCAGGGGTTATGCTATGAGTGCCCACGAAGGCTCTCAGGCATTGGGACATCAGGCGGCAAGTACACATGGTAGCCCCAGGTGTGAAAATGCCCAAGGAGAACATCAAGAGAGGCCACGCTCTCAGCCACCACCTCCAGAGACAATGGTTAAAGAGAGCTGGCTCACTGGATTAGTCAGGTTTCTCCAGAGAAACAGAGATAAGATGATCTATCTATCTATCTATCTATCTATCTATCTATCTACCTACCTACCTACCTACCTACCTACCTATCTGAATGTAAACCAAATATAAAGTCTAAGCCTCCTAACTGACTGAATGGGTCAGTGGCCAAAGGGATTCCAAAGACATGGGAAAAACGAGTTCAGGTCATGATGGGAAGGGAGGAGGGGTCAGATGTTCCTCATTATACTCCCTCCCTTTTGGAGGTTAGAAAAACTGACCAGTATTATCATTAAAATAGAAATCCAAGACTTACAACACAGATTCTGTGTAGGAAATGAGATACCCACTCCAAACTTGGTGGTATAACGTCCCATGACAGATAACAGGCCCTAAAGGAAATCAAAGTATTTTACTCCAAAATTTACTTTTCTTTGACACATTTTGAAATGGCTCTGTAAAGCCATTGTGTGTGTGTGTGTGTGTGTGTGTGTGTGTGTGTGAAATGGAGTTTCACTCTTGTTGCCCAGGCTGGAGTGCAGCGGTGTGATCTTGGCTCACTGCAATCTCCCCCTCCCAGGTTCAAGTGATTCTCCTTTCTCAGCCTTCTGAGTAGCTGGGATTACAGGCACCTGCCACCACAACTGGCTAATTTTTTGTATTTTTAGTAGAGATGGGGTTTCATCACATTGGCCAGGCTGGTCTTGAACTCCTGACCTCAAGTGATCCACCCGCCTTGGCCTCCCAAAGTGCTGGGATTACAGGCATGAGCCACCATGCCCCGCAAAGCCATTTCTTGTGGGGAAAATCTACACTCTGTAGAAAATCCACTTCCCTTTCCAGGTCTTTTCCTGATCCAGGAGAGATTTAATTAAGAGTCTGGCACTTTTTAAGGTCTGAGAAGAGACTGTTACCATCTATTATCTCTGAAGCATGCTACCTGGAGGCTCCATCTATATAACAAGAACCGTGGCTTCTACAGTCCCCCTTATCTTAATCCCAAGCATTTCTTTCTGCTGACTTCAACCCTTCAGTCAAAGTTTAACTCTTCCAACTAATTTGCAATCAGGAAATCTTTGAATCCGCCCTATGACCTGGAAGCATCTTGTTTCTAGATATTTTGCC
Organism: Chlorocebus sabaeus; assembly: GCF_047675955.1. Taxonomy (NCBI): domain Eukaryota; kingdom Metazoa; phylum Chordata; class Mammalia; order Primates; family Cercopithecidae; genus Chlorocebus; species Chlorocebus sabaeus. The sequence continues at coordinate 9,973,851 of NC_132915.1, read as the reverse complement.
TTTCCAAGCTGAACCAATGTATAGCTTACTTGCATTAATTGATGTCTTTGCCTATAACTTCTCTCTCCCTAAAATGTATAAAATCAAGCTTTAACCCAACCACCTTGGGCACAAGTTCTCAGAACCACCTGAGGATCATGATCCTCACGTTTGTCTCAGAATAAACCTTTTCAAATATTTTACAGAATTTGGCTTTTTTCATCAGTCTATCTATCTGTCTATCTATCTATCTATCTATCTATCTATCTATCTATCTATCTGTCTGTCTGTCTGTCTGTCTGTGTGTCTGTCTGTCTGTCTGTCTGTCTGTCTATCTGTGGTGAAAGGAAGATAAATCCTGGGATTTCCAAATCACTAAGCCAAAGGGAAAAGTCAAGCTGGGAACTGCATTAGGCAAACCTGCCTCCCATTTTACTCCTAAATAATTAACTACAAAGATAAAAAAAGCTACATGTCTCCCTAAAATGTATAAAACCACGTTGTACCCCAGCCACCTTGGGCACATGTCATCAGGACCTCCTGAGGCTGTGTAATGGGCACATCCTTAATCTTGGCAAAACAAACTTCCTAAATAGATTGAGAGGTTTATTTTGAGGCACTGGTTCATATGACTGTGGGACTGGCAAGTCTGGAATGTGCAGGGCAGGTGGCAGGCTGAAAACTCAGAGAAGAGTTGAAGCTGCAGCTCGGGCCCAAAAACAGTTTGCTGGCAGAATTCCCTCCTCCATGGGGGAGGTGAGCCTTTTTCTTAAGGCCTTCAATGGATTGCATGAGCCCTGTAGGGGAGGAATAAAATATCTTTCCTCTATCCATCTTAGGGTTCACTGGATGAGGCCCTGCAAATTAGACTAATGAAAGATGGAGAAACAGGAGAGAAACAAACCAAAGTTTGCTAAAGTGTGCTTACACATGCGAGGACTCAGAGATGAGTCATTGAAAAGGGTGGTTAGTACATGTTCTTAGGGCCGGGCACGGTGGCACACACCTGTAATCCCAGTACTTTGGGAAGCTGAGGTGTTACAGGAAAAGGGTCCTGATCCAGACCCCAAGAGAGGGTTCTTGGATCTCGCACAAGAAAGAATTCAGGGTGAGTCCATACAGTAAAGTGAAAGCAAGTTCACTAAGAAACTAAAGGAATAAAGAATGACTACTCCATAGGCTGCTGGTTGCCTATTTTTGTGGTTATTTCTTGATTATATGCTAAACAAGGGGTGCATTATTCATGCCTCCCCTCTTTAGGTCATATAGGGTAACTTCCTGATGTTGCCATGGCATCTGTAAACCATCATGGTGCTGGTGGGAGTGTAGCCGTGAGGATGACCAGAGGTCACTCTTGTGGCTGTCTTGGTTTTTGTGGGGTTTAGCCCACTTCTTTACTGCAAGCTGTTTTATCAGCAAGGTCTTTATGACCTGTATCTTGTGGTGACTTCCTATCTCATTCTGTGACTTAGATTGCCTGACTGTCTGGGAATGCAGGCCAGCAGGTCTCAGCCTTATTTCACCCAGCCCCTATTCAAAATGGAGTTGCTTTGGTTCAAACTCCTTCGACAGAGATAGGTGGATCATTTGAGTCCAGGAGTTCAAGACCACCCTGGGCAACACGGTAAACCCCCGTCTCTACAAAAAAAATACAGAAAAATTAGCCGGGCATGGTGGCATGTGCCTGTGGTCTCAGCTACTTGCAGGGCTGAGGCAGGAGGATCACTGAGCCTGAGAGGCGGAGGTTGCAGTGAGCTGAGATCGCATGGGCATTGCAGAGAGTCCATATCGAGCCACAGCACAGCACTCCAGCCTGAGTGACAGAATGGGGCCCTGTCTCAAAAAAAAAAAAAAAAAAAAAGAACTTGGGCTGAGATTGTTGCATCTCAATAAAGAACAGTAACTTTGTAGAGAATTGACAAGACAAAGGAAAGAGGAGTTAGGCTTTTAGGGGCAGCAAATAGACAAGGTTAATGTCTGGGGAAAAGGCAGGAAAGGGCTTGTGTGAGTAGAGTCTTCCTTGGTGCTCTCTCATCTCAGTGATCTGGCTGTTATCCCCTTCCTGATACAGCAAAGTGGGGAGCACCTTCACAAATGGAAATTTGTGCTCTGTTTTAAGGTAGCGAGTGGGACAGAAGAGAGCTCACCTCGTCTGCTTTTTTTCAGTTGCCTTCAGCTCAAAATGCCCACAGGCTCGATTCTTCAGTACAAGTAGCTACAGGGTGACAGGAGAGAAGGTAACCCAGATGGTTCTGCACGTCTCTGGTTTAGCTACTAAAGGATTGAGTATACAAACAGACAATGGCCAGACTGTATAAAAAAACAGAGCCCTGCCCCACAGTCTGCAGCAAGCTGCCCAGGAAGCCAATGCTTTCTCTACAGGAACCAGCCCAGGTAGGCAGTCCATTACAGGTCAGACTTGTAGGAAGTCAGACTGCTATCTCTAGTGACAATCCAGGAAGCCAACCAATAACTCCTGTAACAGCTGGCCCCAAATGGCCAGGGCTTGATCAGTAACTGACAGCTTCCCATTTTTTGTTCCTGTTTCCAACGTAGGACCAACCAGAGAATGCCAGATATGCTTGTCACATTTGACCTCAACTCCCTCCCACTGTTGATTCTGTATAACAGGAAAGGGGTCAACACATTTGCCAAAAGGCTGCACATGCTTCTGGGAACTGGCTGAGCTCATGGCCTTGGCTAGTCTAGAGGCGCTAGAATGCGCTCCCTGGTCCTGCACACAGACATGGACTTGAAAAGGCCCAGCGCTTCCTGCACCTGGGCCCTCAAACACCTCTTTAAGTGTTTTTTGTTTTGATTTCCTTCCTTCCTTCCTTCCTTCCTTCCTTCCTTCCTTCCTCCCCCTCCCTCCCCCTCCCTCCCCTTCCCTCCCCTTCCCTTCCCTCCCTTTCCCTCCCCTTCCCTTCCCTTTCCTTTCCTTTCTGTCTTCTTTCTTTTTTGAGACAGGGTCTCACTCTGTCTCCTAGTGCGGAGTGCAGTGATGTAATCATGACTCACTGCAGGCTCAGCCTCCTAGGCTCCAGCAATTCTCCCACCTCAGGCTCCTGTGTAGCTGGAACCACAGGCATGCATCACCACGCCCAGATAATTTTTTTATTTTTAGACACATGGCCTTGCTATGTTGTGCAGGCTAGTCTAGAACTCCTGGGCTTAAACTATCCTCCCATCTCAGCCTCCCAAGGTACTGGGATTACAGGAGTGAGCCACCATGCCTGACCTGCCATGTGCATTGTAGAATTAGTTTATTGAAATTGAAAAAAACCCACAAAACCTCAACATTTTATTGGTATTCTAGAAACCTTCCAGATTATTTTGGGGGTGAACTGACATCTTTACAATGTTGTTATCCCATCTATGGACAAGGTCTCTTTCTCCATTTACTTACTCCTTTTTTTTTTTTTTACTCTGTCCCCTAGGTTGGAGTGCAGTGGTGCAATCTTGGCTCGCTACAACCTCTGCCTCCCAGGTTCAAGCGATTCTCCTGCCTCAGCGTCCCAAGTAGCTGGGACTACAAGTGCATGCCACCATGCCTGGCTAATTTTTGTATTTTTAGTAGAGATGGGGTTTCACCATGCTGGCCAGGCTGGTCTTGCACTTCTGACCTCAGGTGATCCACCTGCCTCAGCCTCCCAAAGTGCTGGGATTACAGGCATGAGCCACCATGCCCAGCCCACCCTACTCAGTCTTTTACAACCTTTTTAGACTTTCAAAATTGACTCCATTAATATCATGTACTTTTTGGGATTGGTTAATTCCTACCTGCTTTATAATTTTACACAGTTGTACATTTGTGAAGAGGAACACTAGTGATTTTTTTTTTTTTTTTTTGAGATGGAGTCTTACCCTGTCACTCAGGCTGGAGTGCAATGGTGCAATCTCAGCTCACTGTAACCTCCGCCTCCCAGGTTCAAGCGATTCTCCTGCCTCAGCCTCCTGAGTAGTTGGGATTACAGGTGTGTGCCACCATGCCTGGCAATTTTTTTTTTTTTTTTTGTATCTTTATATTAGAGATGGAATCTCACCATATTGGCCAGGCTGGTCTCGAACTCCTGCTCTCGTGATCTGCCAACCTCGGCCTCCCAAAGTGCTGGGATTACAGGCGTGAGCCACTGCACCTGGCCCCACACTAGTGATGTTTATGAGTTAATATTATTCCTGGAAACCTTTATAAACTCTTCTAAATTTTTTTTTTTTTTTGAGACAGGGTCTCACTATGTTGCCCAGACTAGAATGCAGTGGCACAATCATGCAGCCTCAACCTCTTGGGCTCAGGTGATCCTCCCACCTCACCCTCCCAGGTAGCTGGTACTACAGGTGTGCACCACCACACACCTGGCCAATTTTTTGTAAAGATGGGGTTTCTCCATGTTGTCCATGCTAGTCTCAAGCTCCTGGGCTCAAGCAATTTGCCCACCTCAGCCTCCCAAAGTGGTGGGATTACAGGCATGAGCTGTGATTTGGCCTTACCTCTTCTAATAGTTTTAATACATTACATGTTGTTGTGTTGAGATTTATATGTAAACTATCACAACTCCTGCAAATAATGACAGTTTTCTCTTTTTCTTTTCCAATACTCATTTGGATGGCAACTTTAATTTCTTAATGTCTTGTAACATTGGGTAACACCCCCGGTACTACATTGAAAAGTAGCACTAACAATAGGCATAATTGTTTTGCTTCCAGTCTGAAGAACAGTCATCTGAAATTTCTGAATTATCTATTTTTGTTGTTGTTGTTGTTGTTGTGTTTTTTAAAAATGTAATGTTTATCAAGGTGAGGACATTTCTTATTTTTTATATTCTGAGAGTGTATTAATTTAAATCATAAATAGGCATTGAGGAAACACATTAAGAGAAAGACCTGCCACTCAGGAACCAGGGAATCTGACCCAGGAGGGACTCACAGGGGATTCCTGGGATGATGGCAAGGGAGGAGCTGGAGGGCATGGGGCTGGCCCGGAGCACCGCTGACAGTGTAGATTAGTGACATGCCGATGGCGTGACCTCGGCTGTATTTCCTCTGCCTGGCCTCACTTCATTCTCAACTACTTTCAAAGCCTTATTTCTCTGGCCTTTCCATTGGCTTTAGTGGCTCACCAATAGCCCTCCAATACCTTCAATAAATTTCCTTAGGATTGCCAGGAACATTTTCTATTAACTGCACCAAAAACTTAAGTAATACAGAAAGTGAGTTACGGAAAGCAAACTGTTAAGGAAATGTGGGTTGTGTGGGCTTAGCTGTCTGACTCAGTAGTCACAAAAGGTAATGAAAATCCACTTGCTGGCATGGCATTGGACAGCTTAAGGAAAGAGAAAAAGAAACCTCAAAGTCTTACATTCTGAAATTGAGGCACAAAGTGTAACCCAGGGTCCTTTTGAAATGATAAAGTTCAGTCCTGCAGGTTGCTGAATTGTAAAGCCCATTGAGTTTACAGAATCTTAGTATCACTTAGGTGAAGGTTAGAGCATTGCTCAAAACTCTTAAGAATTAGATTAGATCTAGAAGAGAAGCCAGAGCATCCAGACTGCTCTCAACCCCGCGTCCCCTTGCCCCCAGGCCCTCCTTACTAGCTCACATCCTGCCCTCTTCATATAACCCGAACTTCTTTCCTTGCAGAAGACCCTGAAGGTCTCTTGCTCAAGCAAGTTCCATTGCATGAAGAAGTGGCTCCTCACTCACCAGTCCTTGCATGTTACCCTGATGATCTCTGAACTATCTTTGATTACACTCAGATCTTCACATGCCTAGGAAATCAACCACAAAGTCAAATCCTAGAATAGGCCAATCTGGGCAACTAAGTGAGACCCCGTGTCAAAAAAAAAAAAAAAGTCGTTACAATAGAAGACTCTTGATAGCTTCCCTCACCATTGGCAAAAAAGCCAAAAGCAATAGCAAATCCATGAGGGAAATTCAGAGGATGTTGGCCGTTAGTGACCAAAGATGCATGGATGTTGATTCCTGTCGTAGTTCTATTTAACCTCCAGTTTGACGAGCATGAAAAGTGGACGGATGGTGGATAATGACAGTGGCTTATGACTCATTAATAATCACAGTTGCTTTTCCAGATGTGAGCTTTGTAGTGGAGCAAATCAAAACACCCTCAGGCGTATAGAATGCAGCTACACATAAGGAAATATTTTTTTCTTAATCCCAAATTAACAGGAAACAACCGAGAGGGTTTTTTTGACCACGAAGCACATCTTCCGTGTCTTGCCTTGAGGGCTTCAGGGGTCTGGCTCTCCCCAGCCATCTGCTGTGCACATCCCACAGGACACCATCTGAGACCTGCACCACCCTGCCCTTGAACATCCTTGCAAGTAAGGTTGTATGAGATAAATGAGAATGGTCCCACACTTTGAGAAGAGTTTGGGTTTGGCTTACACACACACGAGTCTCTGCCATGCCCCACCGTGAATGGAGCTGTCAAGAATCCGGTGGACGAGATGACCCACTTGACAAAACGGGTCAGCTGCTAACCCAGTGCTCATGGATAAGATGTCAAGGAAGGCACTGCCCAATCGCTGGTGTTAGCCATGATTAATTCTGCGACTGACCTCAGAATCTGAGGCAGAATCATGACAAAATTAGAGGAAAAGAATGGACCTCAGCCGGCAAGTAGCAGAAAGATATACATGGATGTGGGACAGGGAGCGGTTACTGTAGGGTACATTTTTGTGGCTACCTAGTAGAAACATTCATCCTGTGCTGGATAATTCCCTGATTTCGGGAGAACTGGCCCTTTCCTCCCAGGATGGCATGGAGTGGGCCAGATGCTTCCTGCCACAGTCTCTGGACCACCGCCTGTGGTGTGTCCTCCTGGGACTCGAATCTTGAGGGAGTGATGGAAAGATGGGGACAGTAATGTTATTCATTGGTAGTGGCAGCAGCCAGGCCAAGGGTCCAGGGCCTGTGTGCCCAACGGTCTCCACTTGACCCCTACAGTGTGAGCATGACTGCCTGGCCCCTCTTCCTTCCCTACTTCTTCTTTTATTTATTTATTTTTTTATTGAGACAAAGTTTTGCTCTTGTTGCCCAGGCTGGAGTGCAATGGCGCATCTCAGCTCACCGCAAACTCCGCTTCCTGGGTTCACGTGATTCTCCTGCCTCAGCCTCCTGAGTAGCTGGGATTACAGGCATGCGCCACCATGTCCAGTTAATTTTTGTATTTTCAGTAGAGGTGGGGTTTCTCCATGTTGGTCAGGCTAGTCTCAAACACCCAACCTCAGGTGATCCATCTGCTTCAGGCTCCTAAAGTGCTGGAATTACAGGCATGAGCCACTGTGCCTGGCCCCTTCCCTACTACTTAAACTGGGGAGAGGTAGTGGGAATGACTCACCCTAGGTGAAGGCAGTAAGAGGATACATTCTCAGTAAAGAATTTCAAAGGCTGTCCTGCAGTCTTTCCACGTTCTGTGAGCTACCATGTCTCTTTTAAAAAATATCTCTTTTGGTGGGGCTAGTCTCAAACACCCAACCTCAGGTGATCCATCTGCCTCAGCCTCCCAAAGTGCTGGTGGCTCATGCCTGTAATCCCAGCACTTTGGGAGGCAGAGGTGGGTGGATCACTTGAGGTGGGGAGTTCAAGATCAGCCTGGCCAACATGGTGAAATCCCATCTCTACTAAAAATACAAAAATTAGCCATGTGTGGTGGCACATGCCTGTAGTCCCAGCTACTCAAGAGGCTGAGGTGGGAGAATCTCTTGAACTCAGGAGGGAGATTGTAGTGAGCCGAGATCATACCACTGCACTCCAGACTGGGCAACAGAGTGAGACATTGTCTCAAAAAAACAAAACAAAACATAACAAAACCTCTTTTTATGATCAAGCCAACCGGTTGTTTTCTGAGGTATGCAGAAAAGAACCCAATACTGTGCATTTTTCTATCTTCAGAGTGATCACCTAGGTATGAATTTTTATGAAGAAACTTTTGTTTGATCTACAGAAATTCCTTACATTTGACTTGTTTCATTTTCTTCTATTAAATTCCAGAAAATTGCCGGGCATGGTGGCTCATGCCTGTAATCCCAGCACTTTGGGAGGCCGAGGTGGGCGGATCACCTGAGGTCAGGAGTTCGAGACCAGCCTGACCAACATGGAGAAACCCTGTCTCTACTAAAAATACAAAATTAGCTGGGCGTGGTGGCACACGCCTGTAATCCCAGCTACTAGGGAGGCTGAGGCAGGAGATTTGCTTGAACATGGGAGGTGGAGGTTGTGGTGAGCCGAGATTGCGCTATTGCACTCCAACCTGGGCAACAAGAGCAAAACTCTGTCTCAAAAAAAAAATTAAAATAATAATAATAATAATAATAAATTCCAGAAAATTAAATTCGAGAACTTTATTTAAAAATTGCATACATAATATAATCTGATTTTTGTGAACAATTTTTTATTCTTCTATCTGTGTTTAGGGACGCACTGAATGTTGTTCGCTGGGTGCTACCTAATACTGTTGTTGGCTGATGGGAGTTAGGATGATGGTTTATGTTCTTTGTGTTTTTTTCTGTTATCACCTGTATTTTTAAAAAATAATCAATTATTTGAAATAAATAATAATGTTAAAAAAGCATATTCTCAAAAATTTAATAATGTGAAAGAAAGTAGATTGCAAAATTGCAGGCTAATGCCTGTAATCCCAGCACTTTAGCAGGCTGAGGTGAGTGGATCACTTGAGGCCAGGAGTTCAAAACCAGGCCTGGCCAACACGGCAAAACCCCATCTCTACTAGAAATACAAAAATTATCCGGGTGTGGTAGTATGTACCTGTAGTCCCAGCTACTCAGGAGGTTGAAGCAGGAGAATCGCTTGAACCCTGGAGGCGGAGGTTGCAGTGAGCTGAGATGGTGCCACTGCACTCCAGCCTGGGCGACAGAGCGAGACTCCGTCTCAAAAAATCAAAACAAAACAAACCTGCATATTATGCTATTATACAATTATGTAAAGAAAAACGATTGGGAATAATTACATTTAAATATTTCTAGTTATTTCAGAGAATTGAGAATTTAGGTGAATTTCTTTTTTTCTTTTTGAGACTGGGTCTGGCTCTGTCACCCAGTCTGATGTACAGTGGCATAATCTTGGCTCATTGTAACCTCCACCCACCGAGCTCAAGCTATCCTCCCACCTCAGCCTCCCCAGTAGCTGGGACCACAGGCATGAACCACCATGCCAGGCTATTTTTGTTTTGCTTTGTTTTGTTTTAATAAAGACAGGGTCTCGCCATGTTGCTCAGGCTGGTCTCGAACTCCTGACCTCAAATAATCCACCCACCTCACCTCGGCCTCCCAAAGTGCTGGGATTACAGGCATGAGTCACTGCACCTGGCCTAAAGGTGATTTTTTTTTTTTTTTTTTTTTTTTTTTTTTTTGAGACGGAGTCTCGCTCTGTCGCCCAGGCTGGAGTGCAGTGGCCGGCTCTCAGCTCACAGCAAGCTCCGCCTCCCGGGTTTACGCCATTCTCCTGCCTCAGCCTCCCGAGTAGCTGGGACTACAGGCGCCCGCCACCACGCCCGGCTAGTTTTTTGTATTTTTTAGTAGAGACGGGGTTTCACCGTGTTAGCCAGGATGGTCTCGATCTCCTGACCTCGTGATCCACCCGTCTCGGCCTCCCAAAGTGCTGGGATTACAGGCTTGAGCCACCGCGCCCGGCCTAAAGGTGATTTTTAAAATAGCTTTTATAGATTCTAAGTTTTAAAAAGTTAATATATGTATTACTCCTTTGTATTAGGTCAGGATTTTCCCGAGAAATGGAAGCAATAGGATGTGTGTATATATAGAAAGAGATTTATTATAAAAAAAAAAATTGGTTCATACAATTGTGGAGGCTGAGAAGTCCCAAGATCTGAATCAGCAAGCGGGAGACCCAGGAGAGCTGGTGGGATATATAGTCTCAATCCAAAGGCCGGAGAAGACTGATGCCGCCCCTTGAAAGGCAGGCAGGCAGAGAGAGCACATTCAACCTTCATCCACCCTTTTGTTCAACTGAGGCACTCAACAGATTGATTTGATGATCCCACATTGGGAAGGGGCAACTGCTTCCCTCTGTCCACCAATGCAAATGCTAATCTCATCTGCAAACACCCTCACAGACACACCCAGAATAATGTTTAACCAAATATCTGGGTACCCCACGGCCCAGGCAAGTTGACAAATAAAATTAACCATCACACTCATTATAATGGAAAAAAAAAAAAAAAAGGCACTGAAAAGACACAGAGTGATCTTTCAAAAGAAGCATTTGGACAAGTTGAGTGGCTGCTTATTTGAACATTTTTACAAAGTGTGGAGGGAGGGAACCACATGTTGAGACCTTTCTCAGGACATCAGTAAATATTCTAGATAACCTCACATCTTTGTGTTTGTGGAGGGTATTCAATATGAGAAGTGGCGAGGCAGAGAGTCCTGGGATCCAAGCAACCTCTGTTTTGATTTTAGTATCTTCTGTTCATGGAGTTGCCAGGGTCAGCCTGCTACAGCACTGGGTACTTTTTTAGATGTGTGGAGGGGGTATGACTCCTGTCTCCAGATGAAGAAACGAAAGGTCCAACACAAGTAAAGACAGAAGATTTAAACCCAAGTTTGAATCAGCATTTGAAAGGAAAATAAAGACTGGTTGCTGGGGTGGTTGAGAGCTTGTTTCCTGGGCCTGAAGCTCTATCTCCTGTCTCTCTTGGATGCTGGACAAGAGCCGGTGGAATTTTTCTTTCTAATCAGGGCATTTTTATTGCAACACATACGTACAAAATTGGAATGTATTTTACATATCCTTCAATGGGCTTGAAATATTAATTTCTCGGCTATTTAAGATAAAATTGATCGTAGAAGCTCAGAGAACAAGGTGTAGTGAGTGAAGCAGTGAATTACGCACCCCAGGGCTGCTGTCTACCTCCACTTCCAGGGCAGGTGGAGAACAGCCACTGTGGCAGGGAAGTCTGTCTTTGGCAAAATTCACACCGTCCCATGTCTACTAAATAAAAATCATCTATTAAATCTTGCAACACAGCCATTTTCTTTCAAACAGAGAGTCTTGGGGATTTCCCATACTTAGAATTAAATTAAAATAATCTATCCCGCCAGATGTTCTGCTTTTGTGTCTGGACTATGTGAAATGGTGAGGAGAAGAAGCGTTTCTGCCAAGTGCCAACACATTTTAAACACTGAAGCAAGATAGGCTCTAATTTGCCTTAAGATGCAATATTTTTTATTCAGCCAGGTAAGTTTTTAGATTCTTAGACTAATGGCAAAGAACACATCCCAATTCTTAGCCTTCTTTTTACTACTGGCTACACTAATATGATTTTAAGCACATTTTAACATGTAGCTAGTAAGGTATCCTCCTAATCCACACACTTGGGGTTTTAGCACATTGAATTTCTTCTACAACTTCCCTCCTGGACATGGCCCACTGTCTTCCCCATGGCAAAACCTGTTTACGACAAGTCTTTTATGACACTGAGTACCATTGCTTATGACACTCAGAATTCATGGTTTTGAGATTCAAAAGTCTTTTCTTCCAAACTATTATTTCTGCAGAGACCTTCAAAGTCCATTTTAAGACTCAATGTACTATCTCCATAGGTTTCTCCCACCCCCTCCTCTAGGGCAGTATTCTGTGCAAGAAATGTGCAAGGGGAAAAGAAAAGGTACAGACAATATTTTTAAGGGTAAACAGCCTTTATCCCAAGTATATGGCAATACACATATAATAAGCAAATTATATAATAAGCAAATTACAATGGGAAGGGGAGACAGGAAAAAAAAAAATATATATATATATATATATTTACACTCACCAGACTATGGAGGATTCATCACCAGACCAGGAAGCAACAACCTGGGCTCCAGAGTCGGCCACCAGTCCGTGCACGATGAGGAGAGTCTCATGAAGCTTTGGCGCAGTCTGGGACCCTAGCTCTCTTTGTAACACGTTGTTTGGCATGAGGCCCAGTCATGAGGGCCCTTTGTGACTGGGCTCAAGGAACACAAAAAGGTCAACTTGTTTTTGCGATTGTCTGTTGTTTTTCAATAAATAACACATAGGAATAGTTTGAAATAGAGATTTCTCTGAAACAGGGCGGGATAAATGCCTCAAGTGACTCATACAACCTGTTCCCGGACTTGGTGACCATTGTTTGTGTCCACATTCAATTCAGTTCAAATTTAATATTTAACTTTTACTCCACAGGCAGGAAGTGAGGATGTCAGCAGGGAAAAAAGGAATGACTGGATATGAAAAACATACTGGCCAATGTGAAACTAGACCAAAAGCATTCTTTGAGTTTTGCCAACTTCATGAGTTTTGAGTTTACTAAAACTCATGAGAATGACTTTACTCAATTTCAGTACTAGCCAAGGACTCCAGGTACCAGAGGCAAGAGAGCCGAAATATGAAGTGAGACTATGTGAAATATAAATGGAGAATAAATTCTTTTTTTTTCTTTTTGGAGATGGAATCTTGCTTGTTGCCCAGACTGGAGTGCAGTGGTGCCATCTCGGCTCACTGCAACCTCGCATCTCCCAGGTTCAAGTGATTCTCCTGCCTCAGCCTCCCGAGTAGCTGGAACTACAGATGCCTGCCACCACACCCGGCTAATTTTTGTATTTTTAGTAGAGATGGGGTTTCACCATGTTGGCCAGGCTGGTCTTGAACTCCTGACCTCGTGATCTGCCCGCCTCGGCCTCCCAAAGTGCTGGGATTACAGGCATGAGCCACCACACCCAGCAGAAAATGCTTTAGTTCAGCATCAAAGCAGGAATTATTACAGCATTTATGGATATTTAATTTTATTTGATACACTTGGATGCAACTTTACTCATCACCATTTTTAAACCCATATTTAAAAGTTTTAAAATTTGGGTAGAGGCAGAAAGAGGAGGTTGAGTTGGAGATGTTGGAGTAGTCAGCAGCTCGGTCATTGGTGCTTGTGGGCTTTGTTTGATCCAGACTTTGACTCTCTCTGGAAAGGGAGGGAGGCTTCAACTCTCTCTGGAAAGGGAGAGAGAGCCACTGCCACCCATGGTTCTGAGCTTGAAGTTGCTAGGACTTCTTTCAAACCTGTGTGCTGAGGAAACTCAGATGTTGGCCTCAGCTCCTAGGCTGAATTCAGCAGATTGGCCCATGAAAAATCCTATATCGAGACAAAGCAAAGGATCTGTCAGAAAGCAACACCTAATGTCCTGGGCTTGACACCAAGGAAAAAGACAGGTAGTGGAAATCCTGCAATCTGAAAAGCAGACAGAAAGGTGACAAAGCAGCTGAAGACAGGTGGTGGAGAGAGGAATAATAACCCTGCTCCTCCATCTAGAAAGGACAGTAAGAATCACCAGTAGCTTAACAGAAGACCAAGGATCAGAATTCCCTGATGAAGACTGTTTGTAAGAAGAAAGAGGACAGGGTTACAACTCATCAGCAACTGCATGGCAAGCCATGCAAGATAAGGGGACTAACAAAACTTTTCCAAATAGTCAAACTGGAACTCTAGTTTATGAAGTCCCAGTTTAAGATCTCAAGTTACAGCCAGGTGCAGTGGCTCACACCTGTAATCCCAGCACTTTGGGAGGCGGAAGCGGGTGGATCATCTGCAGTCAGGAGTTCGAGACCAGCCTGGCCAACATGGTGAAATCCTGTCTCTACTAAAAATACAAAAAATTAGCCAGGCGTGGTGGTGGGCAACTGTAATCCCAGCTACTCGGGAGGCTGAAGCAGGAGAATCGCTTGAACCCGGGAGGCAGAGGTTGCAGTGAGCCAAGATCGTACCATTGCACTCCAGCCTGGGCAACAAGAGTGAAACTTCACCTTAAAAAAAAAAAAAAAAAAAATGAAGCTAACCAGAACGATGCCAGAGCCAAATGCAGTGAGCTGCCATCACCAGGTGTTCTTCCCTAACCACCAAACCACAGGGTTCCTGACACGGTTTGGATCTGTGTCCCTGCCCAAATCTCATGGAGAATTGTAATCACCAGTGTTGGAGGTGGGGCCTAGTGGGAGGTGATTGGATCATGGGGGCAGATTTCCTTCTTGGTGCTGTTCTTGTGATAGTGAGTGAGTTCTCATGAGATCTGGTTGTTTAAAAGTGTGTGACATCTCCCTGCCTTCCTCCCACTCCTGTCATGTGAAGTGCTCACTCTCCCTTTGCTTTCCAACATGATTGTAAGTTCCCTCCCTAGAGGCCTTCCCAGAAGCTGATGCCATCATACTTCCTATACAGCCTGCGGAACTGTGAGTCAATTAAACCTCTTTTCTTTATAAATTACCCGGTCTCAGGTATTTCTTTATGGCAATGCAAAAATGGACTAATACACTTCCTGTTGCCTTTAATCCTTTTTTCTTTAGATAAGAAAATAAGGACATTTCAACCTAAAATCTAAAGTGCAGATATAGGCCAGGCACATTGGCTCATGCCTGTAATCCCAGCACTTTGAGAGGCTGAGACAGGTGGATCATTTAAGGTCAGGAGTTCAAGACCAGCCTGTTCAACATGGTGAAATCCCATCTCTACTAAAAACACAAAAATCAGCTAGGCATAGTGGCACACGCCTGTAATCCCAGCTACTCGGGAGGCTGAGGCACAAGAATTGCTTGAACTCAGGAGGTAGAGGTTGCGGTGAGCCAAGATCATGCCATTGCACTCCAGCCTGGGCAACAAAAGCAAAACTCCATCTCAGAGTGAGACCCTGTCTCAAAAAAAACAGAAAGTGCAGATATAAAATAAGATAAAGTATTTATGTTTAAATTTAATTATGTTTATAGATGTCAATTGGTCTGAAACAAATTCACCAGGGAATTAATCTATTTGCATAGAACTGCTAATTAATGTAAAAACTATGCCCGGATGTGGTGGCTCATGCCTGTCATCCCAGCACTTTGGGAGACCAAGGGAGGCAGGTCACCTGAGGTCAGGAGTTTGAGACCAGCCTGGCCAGCATGGTGAAACCCCATCTCTACTAAAAATACAAAAATTAGCTGGGCATGGTGGCATGTGCCTGTAATCCCAGCCACTTGGGAGGCCGAGGCAGAAGAATCACTTGAACCCAGGAGGTGGAGGTTCCAGTGAGCCGAGATCATGCCACTGCATTCCAGCCTGGATGACAGAGCAAGACTCCATCTCAAAAAACAAACAAACGAACTATATATATACATATCTATCTATCTATACACACACACACACAATTAGACCTCATCTCATTTGCTTTACATGTTGCTTTATGTGTTGGGTGCACTGTGATGTAATGGTAGCATCAGTGCAACTTAAAGTAATTAAATTAATAATTGTACTTGATAGTAAGTGTTCTCAACTGAGTAACTTTTAAGTGAAACCATTCATGTTTAGACATAGGGAGTGGTAAAGGAACCAACTTTTCTATTGAGGAAAATAGTAATAAGATTATCAATCATGGACAGTAAATGGCTGAAAGTTAGTGAATCAGATTATAAGCATCTAGCTAAGAATATAAAGATTGAGAAGTAGGTAAACATCTAAATGTTTAGTATACTAGAAATAGCCAAGACAGTAATATGCCAACAACCTGATGTACTGTAAAATGAAAAGATGAACTTTTCCTAATAGTTGCATTTTAGTAAACTGTACAGTGATGAAGGTGGAAAGGGTACTTGGGGCTCATTAGAATGAGGCACAGTATACCCCAATAGCTCTCTTTCTCAAATGCATTGGATAGGTGTCTGTCAACAAATACACCAAAACTATTTTTATAGGAACATTATTTAATAGTGACTCAACAGCTTTCAAAATACATTTTTGTATTATAGCACTGCACAAGCTATTCTTTTTTTTTTTTTTTTTTTTTTTTTTTTTGAGACAGAGTCTTGCTCTGTCGCCCAAGCTGGAGTGCAGAGGTGCCATCTCAGCTCACTGCAATTTCCCCCTCCAGGGTTCAAGCGTTTCTCGTGCCTCAGCCTCCCAAGTAGCTGAGATAACAGGCACATATCACCACACCTGGCTAATTTTTGTATTTTTAGTAGAGATGGGGTTTTGCCATGTTGGCCAGGGTGGTCTCAAACTCCTGAGCTCAGGTGATCTGCCTACCTGGGCCTCCCAAAGTGCTGGGCTTACAGGCATGAGCCACCATGCCCAGCCTGCACCAGCTATTCTTACGGTGATCTGGCCTCATTGTTTCTGCAAAGCTTGCTTTGGGGAGAGGACACTTACTTTGGGGAGTTGTATAATGTGAAAATTTTAAAAAGTAGGCAAGAAAGAGCCGTGTAAATACATGTAATAAACTTGTAGCATATGTAAAGTTTTCTTGGTCTTTATCCTACAGGAATGAGATATTTTAGTATGAATTTGCTGAATGTAAGAGTGTGGACTGTTTTTTATACTATGGTCTAATTTTAAAGGTCCAAAACAAAGTTTTAAAAAGTTTGCCCTTGTGCTAAAGTGCCAGTGTCTGTATATTATACTTGATTTGGTTATAAACTATATTTCAAAGTAAATCCTAGTGTAATAAGTTTTAGAAGTAAAAAGGCTTCAGTTGCTGAAACACTATTTGTAGGAGATGTGAAATGTAGTGCAGGTCAACTTTTCTTTTCTTTCTGTAAGCCTAAAGATAAACTACTAATGGGTCCTTTCAACCTTAAAGGTTCCCTTTGGCTTTCACCAAGTCTTACAACCTATGATACAAAGATAGTTTACTGTATGGTGCCAGCAGTGTTTGTTTTTCATTTGGTCAAAATAAGTGCAACCCAGGGCACCACTAATGCAAAAGATGTAAACTCTTGTATAATACCTTGATAGGATGTTTCAACAACCTTAAGGGTAAATGCTATATATAAATTAACCCAATAGCAAGTTAAAAAAGTATGTGGGTAAATCTAAAAATTCTGATTGTAACAAAAAGCTGGTTCTTTGACACGATAAAATTCATAGATCATTAGTGAGATTAACCAAGAAAAGAAGAGAGAAGATCCAAATAAGCTCAATTAGAAATGAAACAGGAGGTATTACAGCTGATATTGCAGAAATACAAAAGATTTAAAGGCTGCCTTGAACACCTATATATGCAGAAACTAGAAAACCTAGAGGAAATGGACAAATTCCTGGAAGTATACAACCCTCTTAGATTAAATCAGGAAGAAACAGAAACCCGGAAGAGACCAATAACAAGCAGTGAGATTGAAGCAGTAATAAAAAAAATTGCCAACAACAACAAAAAAAGTCCAAGACCAGATGGATTCACAGATAAATTCTAGCAGACATTCAAAGAATCAGTACCAATCCTACGGAAACTATTTCAAAAGATAGAGACAAAGGAAATCCTCCCCAAATCATTCTGTGGAGCCAGTATCACCCTACTACCAAAACCAGGAAAGGACATAAGAAAAAAAGAAAACTACAGACCAATATCCCTGCTGAATATAGATGCAAACATCCTGAACAAAATAC
Organism: Chlorocebus sabaeus; assembly: GCF_047675955.1. NCBI lineage: Eukaryota > Metazoa > Chordata > Mammalia > Primates > Cercopithecidae > Chlorocebus > Chlorocebus sabaeus. Next base: position 9,956,453 of record NC_132915.1, on the reverse strand, counting down.
TAGCGAACTGAACCCAGCAGCATATCAAAAAGATAATACATTGTGATCCAGTGGATTTCATCCCAGTGATACAGGGATGGCTTAACATATGCAAGTCAATAAATGTGAGACATCATATAAATAGAATTAAAAACAAAAACCATATGGTCATCTCAATAGATGCAGAAAAAGCATTTCATAAAATCCAGTATCCCTTTATAATAAAAACCTTCAACAAAATAGGCATAGAAGGGACTTACCTGAAAGTAGTAAAAGCCATATATGACAGACCCACATGCAACATCATGTTGAATGGGGAAAAGTTGAAAGCATTCCCCCGGAGAACCGGAACAAGAGAAGGATGCCCCCTCTCACCACTTCTATTCCACACAGTACTGTAAATCCTGGCCAGAGCAATCAGAGAAAAGAAAGAAATGAAAGGCATCCAAACTGGAAAAGAGGAAGTAAAACTGTCGCTATTTGCCGATGATGAATGTATACTTAGGAAACTCTAAAGACTCATCCCAAAAGCCTCTAGATCTAATAAACAAATTCAATCAAGTCTCAGGATACAAAATCCATGTATACAAATCAGCAGTACTGCTATATACCAACAACGACCAAGCTGAAAATCACATCAAATCAAGAACTCAATCCATTTTACAACAGCTGCAAAAATAAAATACTTAGGAATATACTTAACCAAGGAGGAGAAAGCTCTCTACAAGGAATACTACAAAACACTGCTAAAAGAAATCATAGATGACAGAAACAAATGGAAACACATCTCATGCTCACGGACGGGACATATAAATATTGTGAAAATGACCATACTGCCCAAAGCAATCTACAAATTCAATGCAATTCCCACCAAAATATCATCATTCTTCACAGAACTAGAAAAAACAATCCTAAAATTCATATGGAACCAAAAAAGAGCCTGCATAGCCAAAGCAATACTAAACAAAAAGAACAAATTTGGAGGCACCACATTACCTGATTTCAAATCATACTACAAGGCTATAGTTACCAAAACAGCATGGTACTGGTATAAAAATAGGCATGTAGGCCAGGCACAGTGGCTCACACCTGTAATTCCAGCACTTTGGGAGGCTGAGGCGGGCAGATCATGAGGTCAGGAAATCAAGACCATCCTGGGTAACACGGTGAAACCCCATCTCTACTAAAAATACAAAAAATAAGCCGGGTGTGGTGGCAGGCACCTGTAATCCCAGCTACTGGGGAGGCTGAGGCAAGAGAATCGCTTGACCCCAGGAGGCAGAGGTTGCAGTGAGCTGAGAGTGCACCATTGCACTCCAGCCTGGGAGACGAGAGCTAGACTCGGTCTAAAAAAAAAAAAAAAGAAGAAAAAAGAAAACTAGGCACATAGACCAATGGAACAGAATATAGAACCCAGAAATAAAGTCAAATACTTATGGCCAATTGATATTTGACAAAACATACAAAAACATGAATTGAGGAAAGGACACTCTACTCAATAAATGGTGCTGGGAAAACTGGCAAGCCACACGTAGAAGAATGAAACTGGATCTCCATCTCTCACCTTATACAAAAATCAACTCAAGATGGTCAAACACTTTTAGTCTGTTCTCACATTGCTATAAAGAAATACCTGAAACTGCGTAATTTATAAAGAGAAGAGGTTTCATTGTCTCATGGTTCCATAGGCTTTAGAGGAAGTATGATGCTGGCATCTGCTTAGCTTCCGACGAGGCCTCAGGAAACTTTCAATCATGGCAGCAGGCAAAGGCGAAGCCCGCACAGGCATGTCTTACATGGCTGGAGCACAAAGAAGAGAGAGAGAGACGGTGGGGAGGTGCCACACACTTCTAAACAACCAGATCTCCTGAGAACTCTATCACGAGAACAGCACCAAGGGGATGGTGCTGACCCATTCATGAGAATGCCACCCACACGACTCAGTCACCCTTCATCAGCCCCCACCTCCAACACGGTGGCTTACAATTCAACATGAGATGTGGTGCACGCCTGGACACAGACCCAAACAACATCAGACTGAAATCTAAGACCCGAAACTATAAACATTCTAGAAGATAACATCAGAAAAACTCTTCTGGACATTGGCTTAGGCAAAGAATTCACGACTAAGACCCCAAAAGCAAATTCAACAAAAACAAAGATTCATGGAACCTAATTAAACTAAAAAGCTCGGCGCAGCAAAAGAAATAATCAGCAGAGTAAACAGAAAACCCACAGAGTGGGAGAAAATACTTGCAGACTGCATCCAACAAAGGTCTAGTATCCAGAATCTACACAGAACTCAAATCAGCAAGAAAATAATAATAATAATAATCATCATCATCATCTCATCCAAAAGTGGGCAAAGGACATGAATAAACATTTCTTGAAAGAAAACATACAAATGGCCAACAAACATGAAAAAATGCTTAACATCACAGATCATCAGGGAAATGCAACTTAAAACCACAGTGAGATGCAACCTTACTCCTGCAAGAATGGCCATAATTAAAAAGTCAAAAAACAACAGATGTTGGCATGGATGTGGTGAAAAGGGAATACTTTTACACTGCTGGTGGGAATGTAAATTAGTACAACCACTGTGGAAAACAGTGTGGAGATTCCTTAAAGAATTAAATGTAGAACTACCATTTGATTTGGCAATCCCACTGCTGGGTACCTACTCAAAGGAAAACAAGTCATTATGTGAAAAAGACACAAGCACACGCAGTACAATTCACAACCGCAAAGACATGGAACCAACCTAAGTGCCCATCAGCCAATGAATCGATAAAGAAAATGTGGTACATATACACCAAGGAATACTACTCAGCCCTAAAAAGGAATGAAATAATGTCTTTTGCAACCACTTGGATGGAGCTGGAGGCCTTTGTTCTAAGTGAAGTAACTCAGGGATGGAAAACCAAATATTGTGTGTTTTCACTTGTAAGTAGGAGCTAAACTATGAGGATGCAAAGACACAGAATGGTATAATGGACTTTTGACTCAGTGGGGAAGGTGGGGAGGGGGCAAGGGATAAAATACTACACATTGGGTACAGTGTACACTGCTCGGGGGATGGGTGCACTAAAATCTCAGAAACCACCACTAAAGAACTTATTCATGTAACCAAAACCACCTATACCCCCAAAACCATCTAAATTAAAAAAATAAATAAATTCTGATTGTTAATGCCCTAGTTTCTCCTTTGGCACATTTTTGATGTTTATGAGCAGACACCTAAGTTGTATTTCTCCAAATAAATACAGATGAAATAATATTGCCCAAGTTAAATACTGATATCCGGCCAGGCGTGGTGGCTCAAGCCTGTAATCCCAGCACTTTGGGAGTCCGAGACGGGCGGATCACGAGGTCAGGAGATTGAGACCATCCTGGCTAACAGGGTGAAACCCCGTCTCTACTAAAAACACAAAAAACTAGCCAGGCGAGGTGGCGGGCGCCCGTAGTCCCGGCTACTCGGGAGGCTGAGGCAGGAGAATGGCGTAAACCCAGGAGGCGGAGCTTGCAGTGAGCTGAAATCGGGCCACTGCACTCCAGCCCGGGCTACAGAGCAAGACTCCGTCTCAAAAAAAAAAAAAATAAATTAATTAATTAAATAAATAAATAAATAAATAAATAAATACTGATATCCTAAAGATAAGTTTCCATAGCACTTAATGTGCAGAATATAAATTAGAAGCATAAAATTAGAAAAATAAAAATTTCTTCCTTTCAAAAAACGTGTTAAAATTTAATTGTACCAAGACCTTTAGCAGCAGATTCAGTAATAAAAGTCATTGAGATTTAGGAAAATATTTGAAATACTGAAATGTAATTTAATCTGTATTAACTAGTTTCCTAAATATAAAAGCATCTCAGATAATCAAAGTTTAATATTTATTCAAGAAATGAAAGACAGTGATTACTGTAAATATGTGTGGGGATTTTTTGTAATTTTACTTTGAGGCTTGTTTTTCTTTTGATTTTACAGGTCTCTTAAAACATACACACATACACATGGACACACATGTACACAGACAAGCACACAAACACTTGCACATTTGCACACACTTGCACATTCATGTGACACGTGCACACATACGGACATGCACAGACATGCACATGTGTGCACATGCCTGGCAGTGTGAAGGTGACAGATTATTTCAACATCTCTTCTATTAAGACAAGACCAACTGTTATGCCAATCCAGGAATTCATGGGACAATTTCTAAAGGCAAAAATTTAGGCTGGCATGGTGGCTCATGCCTGTGGTCCCAACACTTTAGGAGTTGAAGTGGGAGGACTGCTTGAGGCCAGGAATTTGAGACCAGCCTGGGCAACACAGCGTGACCTCTTCTCTATAAAACAAATCAGCTGGGTGTGGTGGCGCCCACCTGTAGTCACAGTTACTCAGGAGGCTGAGATGTGAAGATCACTTGAGCCCAGGAGTCAGAGAGGCTGTAGTGTGCTATGATCACACCATTCTGCACCAGCCTGGGTGACAGAGAGAGACCCTATCTCAAAAAATTTTTTTTAACAATTAGCATTTTTAGATTTTGGGGAGTTCCTTTCAAAATTCAAAATTTTAAGTAATAATACACTTATCAAGCTTCTGTATTTATCAACCTCGATTTCTTTTGCAGTGGCTTTCCATTATGAAAGATGAAGGTTTAGCTGATTAAGGCTACTTATCTTCTTCCTCCTAATTTGTTGTGCTTATGTTATTATAGTCAGTTTTCCTATAGGTTAACTAGGTTTAATATGCTTGAACTTGAATTTCTTGTTCTGTAAACTTAGACTGTATAAACTTCCACACGACGATGTGAATGAGGGTCTTAGTCCCCCTACCCTTCCCTCTTTCCCCCCAGCTTCTGTATCCTACGTTCTTCCAGTTAGACACGTATTTATTTTTTTACTGATATATATTTTTTCATTTTTAACAGGTGATATTTTTTACATGCTACTAATTTCACCCATTGTCAGTAAATCTGTAGAGTTGTGTAACCATCACTGCAATATAGTTTTAGAATATTTCCATCAATCCAGTATACTTTTATTTCCCTATTGTCAAAGTAAATATCATTTAATCCAGTCCTGTAACCATATTTGAGTTTTTCAGGTTTCATCTATAAATTGATTGAATACATAACACCAGAGTCCTATTAATACACTATCTTGAAACATGTCCAGAGTAAAACGAAAGGCACAGAATTAATCAGAAAACATTCTATTGAAAGTATCGATCAATAGAGTGAAATTAGACTTCAACAGCTGCAGCCTGTTACCGCCTAAGAATAGGCTGCATGAGGACTCACGAGGACCTGTTGTTGAGGTTAGGACGAAATGTTTGGCTAAATTCCCTTGAGAACACCACGCTGTCCTGGGATGGAAAGCCACGCTCCGGTCATTGCCCACTCCCCGCCTTCCCTCCCACCTCCCGCCCTTCTGATCCCATCAATCGCTCTTTTTGGCAGGGTCGAGTGGTGTCAAAGCAGACGGCTGCTCACTGCCTACGTAGCCGTATTTTTGTGAGCGGAGCTGCTTTTGTGAGCGCTGCCTCCCTGCAGCATCTCTGCACTCACGCGTGGAGTCGCCGAGAAGCTGCCCGGCCGCTCCAGCAGCCTCCACGCCTACAGGGCTGCGTGCCCGGGATCGCAGCGCCTTCGCGTCTCCTTCCTGCCTTTCTCTGCCCTCCCGCCAGCGAGCGCGTGGCGCCCCGGAGGTGCGAGGGTGACCAGGGTGCACCCCTCTACTCCTAAGCCAACGTAGGCAGGAGACTTCCAGTTTCTGCCGCAGCATTTCCAGCCCCGCGAGCCCTTGCAGCTCCTCACCGTGGCTCAGCAGCCAGCCCAGCGCATCCTCTTCCGGGGCTAGCGCGCACTCCCTCGGCTCTGCTCGCCGTGCCTTGTCTTTCTGCCCCTTGCAGATGCTCTCACTCTATCCTCCCTTCCTTTCCTCTGCCGGGGGGGGGACTCGCTATGCAGCCTCCCGGTGCTCAGTCTGACCCCTCAGCCTGCCGTACCCGCAGGCTCTGCCTTAGGAGCCCGGGCCCCAGCCCTTGCCCTCCCGCCCGCCACCACGTCCCTCCTCCCGCCTGGAGCTTCCAGGGCCCTGCCGCGGGCCCCTGCATCTCCCGCCAGGCCGTCTCTCTCTGCCTCGGTCTCCTGCAGCCCAGCTCCGCCTCATTCTCCATTCCTCGCCCAGAACCCTGGACATTCTGTCCGCGGTCGCCGCCTGCGGTTCCTCCCCATCAGGCAGGCAGACGCCAGGCTCCGCCAGGTCACAAAACTGCTCCTGCCGAGCCGGAAGGCCTCCACCTGGTTGACCTTGGCAGCCAGCCCGGGCCTCCTCGGTCCTGACTCTGGGGCCGCTGCCTCCCGCCAGCGCTGTCTTCGCCTGGTTTCAGGGCCCGCACCGCCTTTGCTGGTACAGCCTCATGGCCCGACCCCTGGCCTCCAGACCCCAGGATCTCCCCCTGTACACTGGCCCCTGCTCAGGCCTCCCGTGTCAGCTCGGGGCACCTCTATCCTTGCACTTGTTCAGACCTCCAGTGACCTCTGAGTCCTCCCTCTCCTCCTGTTTTCACATCCCACCCTCCAGCGTCCTCCCCTCTCAAATTGGATCTAGATTCCTGCCCCCTCTCATCCCCCATGGTGCTACCTGCCAGTGCCCTCTGCCTCTAGGGTGTCCTTGCTTCCCCTCCTGGGCCTGGCTGGGATCCTTGTAATGTGGTGTGTGTGCTCCCGACGGCTGGCTTCCATCTAGGAAAAGGTCAACATCAGGAGGCTGCCTAGGAGGTCGCCTGGCCCACGACCTTTCTAACCCATGTCCACCTACTGCCATCCTCCACATGGTGATCATGGCCCCTCCTCCCTGGACCCTTCAAACCTGCCTCCAGTTCTCCCCGAGGGCCTTTGCCCCAATTAGTCCCTGTCTTAGCTCAGGGTGCCACAACAGAATCCAGACAGGGCAGCTTAAACAACAGAAATGCATTTCTCACGGCTCTGGAGGCTGGAAGTCCAAGATCAAGGTGCCTACAGATTCCATGGCTGGTGAGGCTTCTCTCCTTGGCTTGCAGATGGCCTCCTTCTGGCTGTGTCCTCTCATGGGAGAGGGGAGAAGGGAGGAGGAGGGGTAGAGGGAGAGGGAGAGAAGGAGCGGGTGAGGGGAGGTAACCCTGATGTTTCTTCCTGTTCCTATAAGGACACAGTTCTGTTGGATCAGGGCCTACCCTATGACCTCACATAACCTTTATTACCTCCTTATAGGTTCTGCCTCCAAATGCAGTCACACTGGGGGTTAGAGCTTCGACATAGGAATTTTGGGAGGACATAGTTTAGTCCACAACTTTCCCTCTGCCCAAGTGGCTCTCCCTTGAATATCTGCAAGGCTGACCTGTTTGCCCCTTGAACTTAGGCCGTGCGTTGCTGGAGTCCTCTTTACTAAAACCACCTGGAGTTGGGGAAGTAGCCATCATGGAGGAAAAATTAGGCTGCAATTGTCAATGGATGCTAGGTGGTATAAAACAGAGGTAAAACCACCACCCACAGAACAAAAAGCCCAGGTGGCCATTTGTAGCAAGAGATGGACATTGGTGCATCCACCCGACACCACATTTCCAAGGATGCTGCATTCCCAAGTGAGCTGCCAGACCAAAGTACAGACGGTGCTGATTTAAGCATCCGTGATGAAGCGGTGAGCAGATACACGTGGCGAGAAGGAGGAAAGTTAAGGAGCTTTGAGAGGAAGACTTCTGTAGGCAGCTGTGTGCTGTGAGCCCCTCCTCCTGCCTTGTCAAGGATTTGGGTAGGGGGAGCTTATCTTCTTGCCTCAGGCTTGGTGAGGTTCAGCTCAACTGAACCTCTGGGGTTTGGAGGATGCAATGGTTGTGGGATAACTCCTGCCCAGGGAAACACAGAGGGCGGAACAGATGGGCTGGCAAACTGCTCCTTGGTGGGAAGGTGTGTGGGGAGGTGTTTCTAGGTACCAGTATGAGCCAACTTACTTCTGGATCCGTGTGAATGACATTTCTGTTTTCCCTTTGCTTCATCCCTCCACGTGCTCCAACCCAGGGGACCAGGGAGCACTGATGGCAGGTGATCAGAGAAGGAACCAGAAAGAGAAAAGGACCGCATGAGGCCTTTCCAAAATCACTGTTTTGGAGAATGATTTATGTACAAGTTGCACCTATTTTAAGTGTGCAGTTGCTAAGTTTCGACAAATATGCATACTCAGGTAATCACCACCACAGAGGAGATTCAGAATGTTTCCATTGCTCCAGAAAGCTCCCTGGTCCTCTGCAGTCATACAGGACACCACAGGCCCCCAGATGCTGTTACTAAGGTCGGCAAAATGCCATTGCCGCCCTCTAATTTCACTGTGCTGTCTTTGTTTTACTTTATCCAGGTCAAAAAAACCTTGGGGCTGGTTTTTTGATTTTTTTTTTCGAGACGGAGTCTCACTGTGTCACTCGGGCTGGAGTGCGGTGGTGTGATCTAGGCTCACTGCAACCTCCATCTCCCTGGTTCAAGCAATTTCCCTGCCTCAGCCTCCCAAGTAGCTGGAATTGCAGGCACATGCCACTGTGTCCAGCTACTTTTATTGTATTTTTAATGGAGATGGGGTTTCACCATGTTGGCCAGACTGGTCTCGAACTCCTGACCTCAGGCAATCCGCCCACCTTGGCTTCTCAAAGTGCTGGGATTACAGGCATGAGCCACCGCACCCAGCCCAGGACTCTGTATCTTAACCTCCGAAGGTTGGAGGCTGGGGATAAGCAGATTTGAGTTTGTACAATCACCCTGCTTGCAGGGCGGAGAATAGATGGTGGCTGAGCAGTGCATAAGGGCATGTGCAGGGTGAGCAGGGGGAGGGTATCAAGGTGGTCCAGGTGGGGGAGGATGGTTTGGAACAGGGTAGTGGTGGCAAAGAAAAGAAGCAGGCCCAGAGATGTTCAGGAGGTCAAATGAAGAACATGTATGAGACACGCGGCAGTTTTTAAAAATGGCCACAAATTCTTTGCAGCCCCTCCCATCAGGTGGAGAGTGGGGGGGTGTGTTCCCACCCTTTTAATTTGGGCAGGCTGCTCTTATCAACAGAATATGGCAGAGGTGACCCTATGTGTGATATGATGATTTTATATATATATACACACACACATACACATATACATATAAGTTGTAAACCAATATATATATACACACATATATGCATACACACATACACACACATACATGTGTATATGTGTGTGTGTGTGTCCACAGTTTCTGGCTTGTATTAATAACTCCCATAACCCTTGTTACAGTGTTTTGTTATAATGTTGGGACACTTTGGGGCTCAGAGGCAGGCCTCAGGAAACAGAACCTCTCTCAGCCCTTCTCCTGCCCATCTTTCATCTGTCCAAGGCAGGACTTCATCTGATTGTGGTCAAAAGACTCGCAGTCCACAGAGGGCCCAGCTCCCGACCCTCGAGGAAGGAAGGCTACATAGAGAGGCCGAGAGAAGTCTGAACAGACAGCAGGACTTGCCAGGTTTAGATCATGTGCTTTTTGTCCTATCACATTTCTACGTGGTTGTCAATCATCCTAGGAAATGAGTCCTCCATAAAAACCCAAAAGGACAGAGTTTGGAGAACTTACCTCCAGATTGCTGAACACGTGGAGGCTGACAGGAAGGTAAGCAAGAGCCCATCCACATGCCGGAAGGGTGGCGCACCCCAACTCCACAGGGACGGAAGCTCCTGCACTAGGGACCCTTCCAGACCTGCCTGTGTATCCCTTCATCTGGGTGTTCATTTGTATCCTTTAACATATCTTCATAATAAGGCTGGGCGTGGTGGCTCACGCCTGTAATCCCAGCACTTTGGGAGGCGGAGGTGGGCGGATCACCTGAGGTCAGGGGTTTGAGATCAGCCTGACCGACATGGAGAAACCGTCTCTACTAGAAATACAAAATTAGCCGAGGGTAGTAGCACATGCCTGTAGTCCCAGCTACCCAGGAGGCTGAGGCAGGAGAATCGCTTGAACCCGGGAGGCAGAGGTTGTGGTGAACCGAGATCACACCATTGCACTCCAGCCTGGACAACAAGAGCAAAACTCTGTCTCAAAAAAATCAAATAAAATATCTTCATAATAAACAGGTAAATACAAGTAAGTGTTTCCCTAAGTTCCATGAGCGGCTCCAGCAAATTAATGAAAACCAAAGAGGGAATTATGGGAACCCCACTGTGAAGCCAGTCAGTCTGAAGTTCCAGAGGCCTGGACTTGCAATTGAGGGGAAGGAGGAGAGGGGGCTTGCGGGATTGAGCCCTCAACCTGTGGGATCTGACGCTATGTCCAGGTAGATAATCTTGGAATTGAATTAGAGGACGCCCAGCTGGTGTCTGCTTCTTGGCATGTAGGGAAAAAAAAAACCCCTTCATTTGGTCACAGACGTCTGCTGTGTTGATTGGTGGTGTGTTGGTGTGAGAGAAGAAAAAAATTAGTTTGTTTTTTCCCAAACACTATGAAATTTCTGATTCTGGACCATAGAAGACCATGCAACTGCTGCCTTCATCATCAGACACTCTCACAGCTGCGGGTCCGTTTGTAAGAATCCACATCCACCTGAGGCAGCCATGCTGGCAGGAAGCCCAAGCTTCACAGAGAAGCCACACATCAGAGCTCCAGTCCTAGATGAATTCAGGCTTCAAGTCAAACCTTCACTCACTTCCTTTGGTGATTCTAGCCCCTGCCATTGGAGTCATCTTCACTGTGATCCCAGACACTGTGGGGCAGACAAGCTGTCCTCTCAGGGCCTGTTCAAAGTCCTGACCTCAGAAGCTAGATGGCATTGTTAATGTAAAAGGAAGAAGCTGAGGCAAAATTAAAACTGACAGTTTATTTGGGCCATGGTTGAGGGCTGTGCCCAGGACACACTTCCCAGGTTGCCTTGGAGAGTGTTCTGGGGAACAAGGGGGAGGCTCTGGTTTTCAAAGAAAAAAGGATGAATCAGGAGAGGGGATATTACAAAAGCTGTTTGTCAAGAATTCTCTCTGGCTTACAAAAGTAACATTGGTTAGTAATTAGCTACACATTGTTGAACCAACCACAGGATGTATGGCCTCTTTTTTTTTTTTTTTTGTGAGATGGAGCTCTGTCAGCAGGCTGGAGTGCAGTGGTGCGATCTTGGCTCACTGCAATCTCTGCCTCTCAGGTTCAAGCAATTCCCCTGGCTCAGCTTCCCGAGTAGTTGGGACTACAGGCACACACCACCACACCCTGCTAACTTTTTGTATTTTCGTAGAGACGGGGGTTTCACTATGTTGGCCAGGATGGTTTCCATCTCCTGACCTCGTGATCTGCCCACTTTGGCCTCCCAAAGTGCTGGGATTATAGGCGTAAGCCACCTCGCCAGCCAAATGTATGGCATTTTGTGGCTACTTGGTGTTAGTTAGTTTAGAGTCCGCATAGCAAGGGGCTTCAAAACGTAACTATTTACCTCAAAGGGGAGACATATGACTGCTATTTCATTCCAACACTTCTCTGGGCCTGATAATTTAAAGGGGCTCATATTCCTCAGATAAAAAGTTTGTTTTCTTCTTTTCTTCTTTCAGCATAATAAAATGGATGTTGTTTTACACCACTGATTTTTTTTTAACTTTTAGTTTATTTACTTTTTAGGGATGGGGTCCTGCTCAATCACCTGGTCTGGAGAGCAGTGGCACAATCACAGCTGACTGCAGCCTCAAACTCTTGGGCTCAAGAGATCCGCACACCTCAGCCTCCAAGTAGCTGGGACTACAGGCACCTGTCATCTCAACCAATATATATATATTTATATTTTTTGCAACAGGGACAAAGATAAAGATACAGGAGGTGTTGGGGTGAGTTGCAGAGAAGATGCAATAAGTTTTATGATCTCGTTTCCTGTCAGAATGGTTTTCGTGAAGGAGGTAAGATGTCAAGAATGACGTGTGAGACATTGGCAGCTCCTTTCTCGCTGGCAGTCAATTGGAGCAGGGATTGGAAATGTGAGTGGACTAACCCTCCTGAGTAGTGATGACATGCCTGGGAAGGGGTCCTGATCCAGACCCCAAGAGAGGGTTCTTGGATCTCGTGCAAGAAAGAATTTGGGGCGAATCCATAAAGTGAAAGCAAGTTTATTAAGGAAGTAAAGGAATGAAAGAACCGTGACTCCGTAGGCACAGCAACCCCAAAGGCTGCTGTTTGGCTATTTTTATGGTTATTTCTTGATTATGTGCTAAACAAGGGGCGACTTATTCCTGAGTTTTTGGGGAAAAGGGATGGGCAATTCCTGGAACTGGAAGTTCCTCCCCTTTTTAGACCATATAAGGTAACTTCCAGACGTTGCCATGGCATTTGTAAACTGGTGCTGGTAGGAGTGTCTTTTAGCATGCTAACATATTATTATTATCAGCATATAATGAGCAGTGAGGACGACCAAAGGTCACTTTCATCACCACCTTGGTTTTGGTAGGATTTGGCCAGCTTCTTTAGCACAACCTTTTATCAGCAAGGTCTTTGTGCTCTGTATCTTGTGCTGACCTCCCATCTCTCCTGTAACTTAGAATGCCTAACCTCCAGGGAATGCAGCCCAGTGGATCTCAGCCTTACTTTACCCAGCCCCTATTCAAGATGGAGTTGTTCTGGTTCAAATGCCTCTGACAATTAAAGGGCAGATGGGGGCTGGAGGAGACCAAACCCCAGCAGCTGGGGTGTCCAAGGCCATTGGCTGTCGTCCCACGGAGCACTGGGTGGAAGTTGAGTCTGTCCTGGAGAGTACAATAGTGTATCTAGATCATAAAGTGCTTTGAGTTCAGGACGAGGAAAAAGAGCCTTATGAAAAACGATAGGACTTAATTATTTTTCTGGACTATTTATCCTTCATCTGTCTTTCTACATAAAGACAAATTCCAAAGAATATTCATTGATTTAAATAATTTTCTAGTGGAAGATTCAGCATTTGGTTTCTAGAGGAATGAAAGGTACATGCCTGAAAGGACTTTTCTCTCGTTAAAAAGTGTGATTAGGGGATTACCCAGAACACTCTGCGTTGCGTTTCCCTGTGGCTTTCATTACAGCTGCTCCTTCCTCAGCAGGTTCCATAATTATACAAATGTCTTAGCCTTTCAAGTGTTTCATTATTCATTTGTTACTCACCAAGATCACCTAAGGCCTATTCAGCTGCAGAGATGGCTCGCTCAATTCACTGGCTGTGGGTTTAATTTTTGATTTGGGTCTTTTATGTTTCATAGGAAAGATGAAAATGAAAGATAGCATTTTATGCTTGCAGACTTAGCTTTTATTCTTTATAGTCTTTATATGTGATCCTGCAGACTGTTCGGTGCTTGATTCTAGTTGTACTTGCTTGCAAATGATAGGCCCCGTCATTGTAAGCAATTTTGTCCACTTGAAATATCTCATTTACTGTCATTCCTTCATGTAAGCAACAGTCTCTCCCGCATCGTTTGGGTCTCATGGCCATGGTACCATATGCTTCTATTTAATCATTCTGTAATAAAATGTTCAGTGAAACGCATTTCAGAATCCCAATTCCAATAACAAATATTATTTATTTATTTATTTATTTATTTATTTTTTGAGATGGAGTTTCGCTCTTGTTTCCCAGGCTGGAGTACAATGGCACAATCTCGGCTCACCACAACCTCCACCTCCCGGGTTCAAGCAATTCTCCTGCCTCAGCCTCTTGAGTAGCTGGGATTACAGGCATGCACCACCACACCTGGCTAATTTTGTATTTTTAGTAGAGACGGGGTTTCTACATGTTGGTCCGGCTGGTCTCGAACTCCCAACTTCAGGTGATCCTCCCACCTCAGCCTCCCGAAGTGCTGGGATTACACGATGTGAGCCACCACACCTGGCCAACACATGTTATTTATATATAACTTCTAAAAAAAATTATACAGTGCTTCTCAGCGGTAGGTATATGGGGAAATGATTCAGTCATGTGAAATGGAAAAAAGAGATAAATCCTTCTGTCAAACAACAAGAAGCTAACATCTTTTCAGTGGTTAATTATTCATTTGGCTATTTGATTGTCATTTAGAAGAGTTCAGAAATATAAATACCTATGGGGTCAAGCAAATATAAATGCGTGTTGTGCTGGGATATATAAAACAAGAATGAAGAGAAACACACTTATAATCACACCATATTTTTAGAAAATTAATCTTTTATTTAGAGAAAATTGTATACTCGCTTGCAGTTTTAAGAAATAATACAGAGAGATGGCTGGGCGCGGTGGCTAACACCTGTAATCCCAGCACTTTGGGAGGCCAAGGCGGGTGAATCACGAGGTCAGGAGGTTGAGACCATCCTGGCTGACACGGTGAAACCCTGTCTCTACTAAAATATAAAAAATTAGCCGGGGGTGGTGGCGGGCACCTGTAGTCCCAGCTATTTCGGAGGCTGAGGCAGGAGAATGGCGTGAACCTGGGAGGCGGAGATTGCAGTGAGCCAAGATCACGCCACCGCACTCTAGCCTGGGTGATAGAGCGAGACTCCGTCTCAAAAAAAAAGTAATAATAATAATACAGAGAGATCCTGAGTAGCCTTCACTGAGTTTCTCCCAATGGTAACATCTTGTAAAACAAATATCATGGTAAGATATTGATGCTGGCATAGTCAAGATACAGAACATTTCCAGCACTCCAGGGATCCCTCATGTTAACCCTTTTTGGCCCCTGACCTTCCCATCCCAACCCTAACCCTGGGCAATCAGTAATCTTCACTAGATTATTCCCCATTTCTATAATTTTGTGATTTCCTTTTTTCTTTCTTAATTTTGGAATTTCGAGAATGATATATAAACAATCATATAGTAAATTACCTTTGGCTTTTTTTTTTTTTTTTTACACTCAGTATAACTGCCTTGTGATTCATACAAGTTGTTGCATGAATAGTGTGTTGATTGCTGAGAAGTATTCCATGATATGGATGTACAAGAGCTTGCTTAACCATTCATCCAATGAAAAACCTCTGGTTTGCTTCTAGTTTTTGGTTGTTACAAATAAAGCTGCTCTGAGCATTCACATATAGACTTTTTTTTTTTTTTTGAGACAGAGTCTTGCTCTGGTGCCCTGACCAGAGTGCAGTGGCATGATCTCAGCTCACTGCAACCTCCGCCTCCCAGGTTCAAGTGATTCTCCTGCCTTAGACCCCCGAGTAGGTAGGATTACAGGCTCCCACCACCACACCCAGCTAATTTTTGTATTTTTATTAGAGACGGGGGTTTCATCATGTTGGGCAATCTGGTCTTGAACTCCTAATCCCAAGTGATTTACCCACCTTGGCCTCCCAGGTGCTGGGATTACAGGTGTGAGCCACCGGACTCGGCCACATGTAGGTTTTTGTAGGAACATAAATCTTCATGTTTCTGGGATAAATACCCCAGAGTTTACTTGCTTGTTTGTAGATTAGTTGCATGCTGAGTTTTGTGAGAAACTGTCAAAAAACTTGGCTGAAACTATCCTGAGTGGCTGTCCCACTTTGCCTTCCCACCAGCAGTGTATGGGTGATCTGTTTTCCCAGCGTCTTCACTGGTATTTGGTGCTGTCACTGTTTTGTATTTCAGTCATTCTGTTAGGAGTGTAGTGATATCTCGTTTTGCTTACTTTACGTTTTCCTAATGGCTAATGGTGCTGAGAGTCTTTTCCTATGCCTGTCTGTCATCTGTAGATCTTTGAAATGACAGCTCATGTCATTTCCCATGTTCTGGTTACTCCATCTTTTAAAACAAGGAACCAAAGAGGGTGGCACTTGGTGGTTTGTGAAGAGACTGCCACATAGATGACCATCTCACAGTGACTAAAAGCCACTAAAGCTTTTCTCTTTGAAGAGTTTTACTATGGCTTAGTGAATTGCCAATGCACTCAATTTAGTAATCACTGACAGGCGCCCAGAGACAAAAGCAGTCCTTGTCTTCTGTCGGTTGATGAACTCTGAAATCTAGGGTCAGGATCTCTCATAGCAAAGAAACAGAAAACACATTTGCTTTTATCGAGCTCTGCCCATGCCCTTCTTTCTGTAACGAGGCAGGGAGACCCCTGGGAGCTGTGAGAGGCAGAAGGAGATGAGGGAGCACACAGGCTTCAAATCCCTTCTCTTCCTTTTTCACACTTAAATTTTCACTTAATTTTTTCCTTTTTCTTTCTTTTTTTGTCTCTCCCCCTTTCTTGAAAGTTTCGCTTCAATCCAGAGTGGTTACACAAGTAAGAACTCCCTGGTTTGGACTCCAAATCTGTATCTTCAGCAAGCATCCCAGGCCATTCTTATCTTCTGCTAAGCTTGGGAAACAGTGCCTCATTCTGCTGTTTCTGAGTATCGATCTCTGCTCTATAATAAGGTAGGTTCTTTGGGAGATGGGCTATCAGGCCTCTGAAGTGTCCATCAGTGCCATTTAGTGCACACATTGTGGCCCAGTGTCCCAAGGTTAATGCCTGTGACCATGTCTATCAGCTCCTCTGTTAACGTGTCCCGTTGGGATGTTCACGAACATTCTCAGAAGAGAGGTAGGAACAATTCTTTTCCAATCGCATGTGTCTGACTTGTCTGACTCATCTCAGAGTTCAACTTTCTGCTTCCTTCCTCCTAACCAGGTTATGCACATAATAAACTTTGTTAATTTAGAAATGTTAAATAACATGTCTGAAATAATTTGTGTGAGATATTCCCAAAGATCCTAATCACAAATCTTTCTGCCCTGTGCCTTAGAAATAGATTCTCAAAAGAAAGGTGAATGGTCGCTTGAAGTTCTAACCAGCTGAATGCACTAGCAAAACCTGTTCATGCTCTGATGGGGTTAGTTCTCATCATAGTCAGTTCTCATCACTTGTTTGTTTGTTTGTTTGTTTTTGAGACAGAGTCATGCTCTGTTGCCCAGGCTGGAGTGCAATGGCATGATTTCAGCTCACTGTAACCTCCACCTCCCGGGTTCCAGTGATTCTCATGCCTCAGTCTCCTGAGTAGCTGGTGTTACAGGCGTGCACCACTGCACTTGGGCTAATTTCTTGTATTTTTAGTAGAAACCAGGGTTTTACCATGTTGGCCAGGCTGATCTCAAACTCCTGACATCAAGTGATCCGCTCACCTTGGTCTCCCAAAATGCTGGGATTACAGGTGTGAGCCACTGCGCTCAGCCATCATAGGCAGTTTTAATGTCTGCACTGAAGGGCCTGAGACAACAGCGATTTCACCCCCACCTCATGTTTTCCCACAGGGCCTGGAGAAGGGCCCTGTTGGTGGCAGGCATAGCTAAGGACCCAGCTTTCCTGTTTCTAAACTGTGAGAAATTTTGAATTGCTTCCTCCCTCTCTCAGTTGGTACACAACAATTCAGATAAGAGCTCCCTAGAATACAGAACCCAAACAAGCCACAAGTGCTTGTCCAAATTGCTGTGTGCCGTGGTCGGACAAGAACCCTGGATTGAAAGGACTTTTGCAGACAGTCCTCCAGAGTAAGTGTCCTCCTGTCCAGGTGCCTGTTCTCATGGCTCAAGGGGAAGGGACGAAGCATTCAACAGTCTTGTTTCTGGATGGGGACTGGGAATTTCCCCTCTATATCCCATGTCACTCAAACTATATGTGACGTGCTTCAAGCTGTCTTTCCCTGCCAGCAGCAGGTCCCCTCTCATCGTGGGAGTCTGCACGAAGGAGGGGACGCACTGCGTAGTGACTGAAAATACAGGTAAGAAAAGATGACTGTGCAGGGAGAGGGCTGGGGTCACAGGCTCCTTGAGAAGCATCAAGCTTCTACTTTAGTAAAAAGCATTAAAGGTAAGTCAATGGAAAACCAGGAATCCTAAACCGCTTTGCCTGCCTGCCAGCAGCCCTTACCTGCTGTGGGGCACCGGGTCAGGGAGCAGCATCAAGACTTCAGAAGCCCATCATGAAAATTCAGAGTGTCTTCATTCCCTCCTTGCCTGCATTTAAAACCAATCTATCCCCATCAAAATGGTGTTCAGGGCCTCCCATAGACCAGGAGGAATGCTCAGGCTACCCACATTACCTTAGGCCTGTGAGGGTTGATCATCCCAATGGGGTCATTCTTGTTCTACCCAACTAAAGCAGAGAAAAGAAGCAAGAAGCCGGGGGGTTGTGGGGTGGTGTGGGTGGGGGAGGGCGGTGGGAAAAGCGCTCATGGACCAAAACATTACTCCAAGGGTGTCATCCCTTGCAAGTCTCACTGCTGGAACTGCTCGTTGAAATCTGAAACCAGTTTTATCTCTAGCTTCTGAGATAAGTTGCTGCAATTCTAGGACTAATTTTTCCCATTGCCGCTGCTCAACAATCAGAGCTTGCCAGCTCCCCAGAGCTTCCCAGTGCCAATGAACTTTCTCAAAGAGCAATACGTAACCTTGCGGAGCTTACCAGCCACCTGTTCTGTGTGTAGGCCCCAAATTGCGAGTCTGTCTTCCCAAATGAAACATTAAATTTAGATATTTGGGTCTATATATTTATTTTGACTGTGACACGCTCTACGTATTTTACATTTTTACCATTCCACATCAATTCCTCTGTTTGTTTAGATATATATTTTTTTTAAATTGGCCAGGCATGGTGGCTCAGGCCTGTCATCCCAGCACTTTGGGAGGTCAAGGTGGGCGGATCACGAGGTCAGGAGATCAAGACCATCCTGGCTAACACGGTGAAACCCCATATCTACAAGTACAAAAAATTAGCTAGGCGAGGTGGCAGGCGCCTGTAGTCCCAGCTACTCGGGAGGCTGAGGCAGGAGAATGGTGTGAACCCGGGAGGTGGAGCTTGCAGTGAGCCGAGATCACACCACTGCATTCCAGCCTGGGGGACAGAGCGAGACTCTGTCTCAAATAAATAAATAAAAATAAAAAACTCAAACCCTTGGCTGGGCGTGGTGGCTCACACCTGTAATCCCAGCACCTTGGGAGGCTGAGGCAGGTGGATCACTTGAGGTCAGGAGTTTGAGAACAGCCTGGCCAACATGTGAAACCCCGTCTCTACTAAAAATACAAAAATTATCTGGGTGTGGTGGCGGATGCCTGTAAGCCCAGTTACTCGGGAGGCTGAGGCAGGAGAATCACTTGAACCTGGGAGGTGGAGGTTGCACTGAGCCAATATCACACCATTGCACTCCATCCTGGGCAACAAAGAGCAAGACTCTGGCTAAAAAACAGACAGACAGACAAACCCAAACCCTCTAAAAAAATCCAAGAAATAAATCAACAGTGTGATATAAAAATGAGTCACTACTTCAAAATGGAATCCTCCTGAGATAATGCCTGTTTAGAAGAGTGCCCAGGGTATATCAGGCACAAAGGGCTTACCAGTCATGGGGACTGTTAGGTTTCCAGATTATGAGGATGCCCATTGTAGTTTTCACATTTTCGACAAGAGGTGGTCATATGAACCTCACCTCACCCTATGCAAACCTTGTTTAGCTATCAGCCAAGTAGGCAATCATAACTCCATTAATATGATATGAATGCAAACCTTTCCATTTGAGTTACCATTTTGATTCTTCTGTCTAGTTTTTCTGTGTTAAACATATTATAAATATGAGCCTGTTTTCTAAATCTCAAAGCGTATCTAAAATTCTCATTTCTTCGAAGGGTATGAAATTCTAATCAGTTTTGGGAATTTGCTCGTGTTGTCATTTATTTGACAAATACCTTCTCTGGAAAAGCCACTTTGTGTAGTTCTGATTTCTCTCTCTCTTTTCTAAATGCCTTTGATACATTTAAGCATATTTTTATAGTCAGCCATATCAAATAGTAAGCAAGGAATGAATTAAAAACGCACACATACTTTATTCTCTCAATCACAGGTCAGCAAAATTTTTCCATGAAGGGCCAGATAGTAAATATTTTAAGCTTTACAAACCTCTATCACAACTACTCAACCTTGTTATTACAGTGGGAAAACAGTCCTAGACCAGTCCTGAATGAACGAGCATGGCTGTGTTCCAATAAAACTTTATTTTGGACATTTATTAGAGTCACTAAAACTTGAGCTTCACATACTTTTCACATGTCACTAAATATTCTTCTTCCCCCCACCCTCCCACCCCCCAGGCATTAAAAAATGTAAAAAAGCTATTTCTAGCTTATAGGCTACATAAAAGAGGTGGGGGGCTGTAGTTTGCTGCCTTCTGCTCTAAACTGTTGATGATTATAACCAATGAATTATTACGAATCATTTTAGTGCCGTCACTAACTGTACACAGATGCCCACACGGCTAGATGACTTAGAGAAAGGGCCCCAGTGCTGAGGACATTTCCTCTCAACAAAGCCAGACAAGTGGAAAAATAGAAATGTTGATTACAAATCTATTTTCTTCGGTTCCAGTGATCTCTCTTTGCGGCTAGCTCCTGTTTATTTCTGATCCATAGTCTGGGATGGGCTATCTTACATGAACTTCCTGATGATCAGAAGATCTCTTTTTCTCTTCCGTATTTCTCATATTGAAACTACCGGCTGGGCGCGGTGGCTCATCCCTGCAATCCCAGCACTTTGGAAGGCCGAGGCAGGTGGATCACCTGAGGTTGGGAGTTCGAGACCAGCCTGACCAACATGGAGAAATCCCATCTCTACTAAAAATACAAAATTAGCCGGGCGTGGTGGCACATGCCTGTAATCTCAGTTACTAGGGAGGCTGAGGCAGGAAAATTGCTTGAACTTGGGAGGCAGAGCCTGCAGTGAGCCGAGATTGTGCCATTGCACTCCAGCCTGGGCAGCAACAGCAAAACTCCATCTCACAAAACAAACAAACAAGCAAACAAAAAACACACAAAAAACTACCTCCCGCCCCACCCCCCCCCCCCGCAATTTTGTAAAATCAATTAAGAAAAAAGAAAATAAAATCCAACTAGGCTTGAAACAGCCATCGTGAGGCCAGCTTGCCCTTTGGCCTACTTCTGGGTTGCCGCTCTGTGGATAAAGTCTGAGTGCTGCTTTAGGTTCTGCTCAGCGACAGACACCAGCTGGTGTGGAGGGCCCAGGAGGAAGCTGGCTCAGGAAGAAATGCAGTTTCCACATCCTGATGATTTCATACCCTCACCCCGACCAATTGGCCATCCAAATTTCCTAGCCCCTCACTCTCCACAAATTCCCTTAGAAACGCTTGCCCAGAACCCTTCAATGAAATGGATTTGAGGCTTGAGAACTACCCCCCGTTTCCTCACTGAGCACTTACGATGACAAAAGTATGTCTCTACTGCAGCCCCTCTATGGGTGTGTTCGTCTGCTGCACAGCGGGCCTATGACCTGGGCATCATCTCACACTCTGACCCGTGAGGCAGCCACTGTACAGCCTCCTAGGCTTCTCTGGAGCCCTGTTTCTCTGCCGTCTGATTGCCTCTGGCCTGGCCCAGGTCTCTGTCGGCTCCAGCCAGCACATGGCCTGTGTGCAGCTGGGCTCCTGGCCGCCTGCCTTCTCTGCTTTCTATCTACCTGCCTTCACTCAACTCCAAAGGGAGCATCTGACCAGGACTCCTCCAGGTGTAAGACCCCGCCCTGACTTCCCTGTGGGTTGCGGGTGTCCATTTCCTCTTCCTCGAATATACACCTTGCCATTAGGTGACTGTGTAACCAATTCATAGGCAAAAGAATGTGAATTCCTTTTTTTTTGTTTTTGAGACAGAGTCTCACTCTGTCGCCAAGGCTGGAGTGCAGTAGCACAATCTCGGCTCACTGCAACCTCTGCCTCCTAGGTTCAAGCAGTTCTCTGCCTCAGCCTCCCCAGTAGCTGAGATTACAGGTGCCTGCCAGCACGTCCAGCTAATTTTATTTTTTTTGTATTTTTAGTAGAGATGGGGTTTCACTATCTTGGCCAGGCTAGTCTTGAACTCCTGACCTTGTGATCCACCCACCTCAGCCTCCCAAAGTGCTGGGATTGCAGGCGTGAGCCACCGCGCACGGTCGAGAATGTGAATGCTTAATCCTCTTGTGCCTCAACTTCTTCTACTGTAAAATAGGGCCAATTATGGGAGGATTGCCTGAGAGCATTACCAGGTACACTAAAGATGCATGAGAAATATTAGTTCCCTGCTCCTGTTTCGCCTTTTTAGTCTCATCCCTGAGGCCAAGAGTGAAGTTGAAGAAGACACTTAATTCTCTGTGACACATTCTTGAATAATGAAAAGCAAATATTGAAGTCTTTTATTCTCTAGCCTTGACAGCCTTGGTCTTTTTGGCCACATTGAGACGTCCTGGCTCCAGGTTTCGGTGCTTGAGGGCAGCTCTCTACCAAGGGTGTGCCTGATGCAGCACCCACTGAAGACCCAGCATCTGCAGCTGAAGGTAGCACCTTGAATGCAGTTTGGGCAGAGCCTTGTCTAGTGGGATTATTTTTCCCTTAACGCAACCGAATTTTTTAATAAAACACTCAGCATTACCCCTCAAGGAATGAGAGAGCTGTAGTTTCTCAGTTTGGTTATATATATATATACACATTTTTTTTCTCGCTCTGGTTGCACAGGTTGGAGTGTAGTGGCGTGATGTCGGCTCACTGCAGTGGGCTCAGGTGATTCTCTCACCTCAGCCTCCCAAGTAGCTGGGACAACAGTCACAAGCCACCATACCAGGCTCATTTTTTGTATTTTTAGTGAAGACAGAATTTAGCCATGTTGCCCAGGCTGGTCTCGAACCCCTGAGCTCAAGTGATCGGCCTGCCTCAGCCTCCCAAAGTGCTGAGATTACAGGCATGAACCACCACGCTCGGCCCCCAGTTTGGCGTATTTTAAAATAAGGAAATGGGTAATGAAATCATTTTGAAAGAAAAGTGCTGGAAGAACTGTTTTGTACAAAATGTTAAAAATTTAATGAGAAAAGGAAGCTTTGTAGACAGAGAGCTGGGAAGTGGCTGGAACTCTGGTCATTATTTGAGCAAGCTCTTTGCTCCTGTGTTGTGACTGACACCACAGCTTATCTTGATAGAGCTATGAGATGACTACGCTCATTACATGTGTTCATTCATGCCAAGTATCGTGTGATATTGCTACTAGCATCTTGAAATGAATTAAACTATAATTTCGATAATTTTCAATAAAATATATGACAATTTTATCAAAGGGAATGGGGGGTCTTCATGTTACAATAAATGTTTCCTTTTTTGTTTGTAATTCTGAAGGAGATGTTTGTCTTCAAATTTGACCCCCAGGAGACAGGCAGCTGGTGCAGCACAAGCTCTCCCGTTCTCCCGTGCCTGCTGAGGAGAGGGCGAAGTCTAGATGCGGGGTCGTCAAGTAAGCTGTCAGCTGTGATAGCTTTGGAGCTGTTAACCACTGCACCAAAGCTAACCCTTCCCTCTGAAAGATTTTCATCCTGGACCCACGAACCTGTCCCTTCCTTGCAGATGTGTGACTGTCCCCGCTTGCTCCTCTGTGGACATCAACTCCTTTCCGAGCGTAGACATCAACTCCTTGCCCAGCCTGTTGCTCTCATCGCACCTACATCAAGACTGGCCTGCTGCCTATCTTCCCATCAGCTAGAAAATCACCACCGTGAGATCTAAGCTAGGAGTCCTCTTCTCACAAAAAGCGGCTTCCACATCACGAGAGTTGTACAGCATGGTCATAGGTCAAGATGCTGAAGAACAGGGATCAAAATCCCCAGTGAGATGCCAACTTTTAGATAGGCTGACCCAACCCAAAATGTCTGGCAGAACTCTCATGTTGTGTAACTTTGGGTCAAAAAGGAAATTTTGTGGCCAAACTTAAACTACATTTTTTTTTCTTGTTGAAAGTACTGAGACTTTCTGCCAGGCACGTTGGCTCACCCCTGTAATCCCAGCACTTTGGGAGGCCGAGGTGAGCAGATCACGAAGTCAGGAGTTCGAGACCAGCCTAGTCAGCATAGTGAAACCCCATGTCTACTAAAAATACAAAAAATTAGCTGGGCATGGTGGCACGCTGTAGTCCCAGCAACTCGGGAGGCTGAGGCAGGACAATTGCTTGAACCTGGGAGGCAGAGCTTGCAGTGAGCTGAGATCGTGCCACTGCACTCCAGCTTGGGCAACAGAGTGAGACTCCGTCCCAAAATAAAAAAAAAAAAAAGGAAGTGCTGAGACTTTCCGAAAATGTCTATTGTTTGATAGAGAAAAAGTTTATATAAAGATGAGACAAAAACATCCAAGGAATTTTCTCTTTGGAGAAAATGTTTTCCAGTGGAAAACGACATGCAGAGAAGGCCTTTGGTATGTTGCTGGTGGACTGATCCGAGACTCCCCAGTCCATTTTCAACAAGCATCAGTGTTGAAGCTTTGACTGACTGTGATGTCAGGGAGGATGCCTGCAGGCCAGGGAGCTTTCTCCCAGACATTGCCACCTTAGTGAGGTCTCTACTTCTGCCTGGTGTCCACAGTTATTTTCCATAGACCCATAGCTATACACTCAACCAAACTCTTCAGAGACCCCAAACACAAATTTTTTTTTTTTTTTTTTTTTGAGGTGGAATCTTGGTCTGTCACCCAGGCTGGAATGAAGTGGCACAATCTTGACTCACTGCAACCTCCACCTCCTGAGTTAAAGCAATTCTCCTGTCTCAGCCTCCTGAGTAGCTGGGACTACAGGCACACGCCACCATGTCTGGATAATTTTTGTATTTTTAGTTGAGATGGGGTTTCACCATGTTGGTCAGGCTGGTCTCGAACTCCTGACCTCAGGTGATCCGCCTACATTGGCCTCCCAAAGTGCTGGGATTACAGGCATGAGCCACCATGCCTGGCCCTGATTTTTTAAATTTGGAGTGAATAAAGGACTAGAAGAAGCACAGTTCTGCTCTGTTGCACATTCTCTGCCCTCACTATGGGAAGTCCGTTATTCTTAGGAGGCTGTGCTGGGGTGGAGGAGAGGGGCACATCAGACATATTAAAGGCACCTTCCCAGATGGCGGCCTCAGGAAGCATCTATGAATTGGAAGCTGAGAGCTGTGTCCTATTGTGGCTGATGCGTCCATCACTCCCATATGTGGACCTCAAGTTGGCCAGAGCAGCTTCACTGTGCACGTGGCTGAAACACTGAAAACTCCATACTGCAACTTGTAGGCTCTTTTGTCTAAAGTACTCCCAGGCCATTTCCCTTTCATTGGTGTCAATCGTTCTGCCAAGATGCAACATGTGTGTTGTGACTTCAGCCCCTGAGTGACAATCCTATTTTAGGCTTAACCATTGTTTCTCCTACACATGATTTACACCCCTTGATCCTACCTGGATATTCCTAAATCCAGTGTCTATATAGTTAGAGATGATATTTCAGGGTAGTTCAAACTTCACTTTATGAGGAAGGCCTTGTGTTTAGCTTGCATGGACACCTTTCCTTGCTCAGTGCCCGGCAGCATGGATGTTATTTAGCTGCGTCTTTACTTTTCGTGGTTTGGAAGTTAGGGCATGTCAGACAATTTATTAATTTGTTTTTTATATACGGCTGCTTTTGTTTCAGCATTGGTTTATTGCGGGTGGCATAATATTAGCAGTTTACAAATAAATCCTAGAAAGGAATGTGTGTATTCAGGCGGGGCTAAAGCAGGAAGGAGATGACAGAGGGACGGGGGCAGGGAAAGAAACAGAAAAACCCAGCATAGAAATCCTGGCCTTCTACTGGCCCATTAACAAGTTTATTTATATGAAGTGGGTCAGGTCCAATTAAAGACATTTTCATTCCAACCCTCAGCAGAGTCGGTGCCTATTCCAAGTGGAGCTTATATTCTGGGGGCAGGTGCAGTGAGAATGCTGCTGGGTCTGCTCTCTGGAGTTTTCACACATCTGGGATCCCCACTAGAGTGTCCCTCCTGATATCCCCCACCTGCCGATCAAGTCTACATTTATTTTGTTATTCTGAGGAATAATTTTAACACCAGTTCTTGATCTCCTATCATCTAGGCAGAAATAGAGGTATTATCATTATTCTTCTGTCTAGTCATGCTTTTGAGGTCACAAATTTAATATCATTGCATGTAGTTAATCTTCCCATCATCCCACGTGGAAGTTGTCTCTCAGTAACTTTTATAAGAAACACACTTGCTTTCAGTCTGCACCAGCAGGTGATCTTACTTTTGTCTTGCTCTGTCACCCAGGCTGGAGTGCCGTGGCCAGATCTCAGCTCACTGCAAGCTCCGCCTCCAGGGATTACGTCATTCTCCTGCCTCAGCCTCCCGAGTAGCTGGAACTACAGGCGCCCGCCACCTCGCCCAGCTAGTTTTTTGTATTTTTTAGTAGAGACGGGGTTTCACCGTGTTAACCAGGATAGTCTCAATCTCCTGACCTCGTGATCCGCCCGTCTCAGCCTCCCAAAGTGCTGGGATTACAGGCTTGAGCCACCACGCCCGGCCAATCTTACTTTCTAATATGCTTGCGTGTTTGTTTGTTTGTTTTTCAGACAGAGTCTTGCTCTGTCACCCAGGCTGGAGTGCAGTGTCACAATCTCGGCTCATTGCAACGTCCACCTCCTGGGTTCAAGCAGTTCTCACGCCTCAGCCTCCCTTGTAGCTGAAATTACAGGTATGCACCACCCCACCCAGCTAATTTTTTGTATTCTTAGTAGAGATGGAGTTGCCCAGGCTGATCCTTAACTCCTGAGCTCATGCAATCCGCCCACCTCAGCCTTCCAAAGTGCTAGGATTACAGGCATGAGCCACTGCGCCCCGCCTGCTTGCGTATTTTTATTTCACATGTGCCTCCTGTGGGTGGTCAAGTACTGAACTTTTTTTTTTTTTTAATACTGGCAATGACTTTTATTTATTTATTTTTTTTGAGTCAGAAGTTCTGCCTATTTGCATTTGCTGATATCAGGGACCCTCTTCTATCCCACCGTAGCTCTGTCCCCATGATTGACAGGTCATTTACTTCCCGCCACATGGCTTCCCTTTGCATTTTGTGAGTGGGTCACAGGGCGCTCACTGACCTGCTGGTAACTTGCTTCAAGGATTCAAGGTTTTAAAACAAAAATGCAAAAAGCCATGCCACATTTTTCAAGGAACGACATGGGAGACGTTATTGTCAACCTGCATCCCTCTACTTGATTAGAGCAGTCTCCATCTGGAGGAAAAGCCCCTCTGGGACTGGTGGTGCCCATTGTTTGCTTTACACGTGGCTCTGAGAATGGGAAGGGCCCCACCCTGGGCCCAGGTTTCCTCAGGACACCCAGTGTGGCATGGGTAGGACGGACTTGGGGACTGAGGAAAGAAAGAAAAGAAACCAAAATGCATCTTCTTTGCCAAATCACTCTCTCCTTGGCTCATCCCCTACCTTGTCTTTGGATCATCGGCGGCATGACATTGAAATAGAATCTAAAATGAAGTTACACGTAAGCTACAAGCCCGCCTGGAGGGCAGTGTCGCGTGTGGACAGAAAAAGGATGTTTCTACCTTCATCCTCCACCTCAATCCCTGCCCACAACGACGCAGATGTGTCCAGAGTGCCTGGTTTCCAAGGTCAGCAGAGAAGTAGCATGTCTTGCTCCCATTTTTGGCTGACAGTTTTTTTTTTGAGATGGATTTTGACAAGAGCAACTCCCTGTGTGTTGGAAGGCAGGATCCCTCTTAACCAAAACTGTTCAAAGCACAAGTGAATGCAATGGTTATACATTTCAAGTAAGTACCTTTCAAAAACAATGATGCTTCAAAAGAATTAATTTTATAATTTTTGTTTCTACTAAATTGATTGATTGCTATTTTGGTGTCATATGAATTTATTGAACATCATTGAGCCAAAATTAACATCCTTTTGTCGGTATCAGTTAAATACCAATGTCTAAGAGAAAATCTTGAGACCAGTACATTAAACTCTGATAAGGGTTGGACATTTTGATATTTTTGCAACATTGTTTTAAAAAATGAAGTGTCGCTGGGTGTGGTGGGTCATACTTGTAATACCTGCACTTTGGGAGACTGAGGCGGGCGGATCACGAGGTCGGGAGTTTGAGACCAGCCTGACCAACATGGCGAAACCTTGTCTCTACTAAAAATACAAAAATTAGCCAGGTGTGGCATGTGCCTGTAATCCCAGCTACTCAGGAGGCTAAGGCAGGAGAATCTCTTGAACCTGGGAGGTGGAGGTTGCAGTGAGCCGAGTTTGTGCCCCTGCACTGCAGCCTGGGCGACAGAGCAAGAATCTGTCTCAACAACAACAACAATAAAAATGAAGTGTCAGAAGCCTCATTATAATTGAGGTTCCCTAGAACAGAGTTTTTGAGGAGATTTGCACACCAAGATCTTTGAGGCACCCTCATGGGAATCATCCTGTGAAGGAATGTGAGTAGCAAGAGGGAAGGGGCAGAGTTGGGCTGTGATGTGGGTGCCACAGCAGCCGCAGTGGACCACGTGGAGTTCTGAGCTGGGATGGTTTTTCTGAGCTGCCCCCCGTGAAAGGAACATGACTTGAGTGAGGCCGCGTCTTTCTGCTGAGGGCAGTTCCGGAGGAGGGAGCCATCAGCAGCCGATACTCCCGGCAGCCAGGAAATGAGGGCCTTCGCCCTGAGACGAGATCCACCACAGCAGCAATGAAGTCATTTATTTTCTATTCTTCTTGGAATGTGGATATGAGAAAAGAAAAGGCAAGACTGAAAGCCCCACCAGACAGAATGAAAGCAGTAGGGCCCAAGGCCCAATCCAGTGGGTTCTGTGGATGCCTGTCTCCCCAATGAGGACTGGAGAAGGGTCTCTTGCAACTGCCCCACCCCATAAACAGAATTCTTCTGTGTTATATCTCATACTCTCTGCTTTCACCTAGCAGATACTTTTCCATATTTTAAAAAATACAGTTGTCATTACTTCACTCATTAAACCTCCGTTATGTGTCAAGCGCTGTTTTAAACGCTGGGGATCCAGTAGCGAACAAAACAAAATTCTTGTCCTCCTGAGGCTCTAGAGATTTATTTCAAGGAGTTGTTTCACACAATTGTGAGGACTGACTAGTCCAAAGTCTGTAGGGTAGGTAAGTTTGAAATTGTGGGGCAGACTAGGAGGCTGGAAACTCAAGCAGGAGTTGATGCTACAGAATTTATTCCCTTTTCTATATGTTTTAAATGACAGTTTTATTTGTGGTCTTGCTGAGTACAGAATAAGAAACTAGTGTTTTAGCAATTTACTAAAACTTTGTTCTGATGTGCTCTTGAAGTGACTTGAGTGCATATTTTTTTTTCTCTAGGAAAGACACATTTGGTATATCGAATTAAATCTCCCCAAAATAGTCTCTGGAAAAGAAAATGCAAGTGAAAACGTGTTGGTGATCCGGAACTTCAGCAGGTGGATACTGCTACAGTCATACTCAAAGGTGGGTATTTGGCAGGTACTTAATTACTTTTTTTTTTTTTTTTTGAGATGAAGTTTCGCTCTTGTTGCCCAGGCTGGAGTACAATGGCACGATCACGGCTCACTGCAACCTCCACTCCTGGGTTCAGTGATTCTCTTGCCTCAGCCTCCTGAGTAGCTGAGATTACAGGTGCCCGCCACCACACCCGGCTAATTTTTTGTATTTTTAGTAGAGACGGGGTTTCACCATGTTGGCCAGGCTGGTCTCGAACTCCTGATCTTAGGTGATCCACCCTCCTCGACCTCCCAAACTGCTGGGATTACAGGCATGAGCCACTGTGCCTGGCTCTTAATTACTTTTTTAATGTTTCCTAGGGGTTATTTTGGAGAAAAAAATTTTAATTAATAATATTACAGAATTAGTTTAATAAGTGAATGTTATTAACATCTGTCTTCTCTTTTTACATAAACAAGAACACATATTGATCTTTCAAAACCTTTAATGTGATGAATAAGATCTATAAAATAACATAATTCAATCAATGCATTTAATACCTCCCCTAACAATAACCATTTGTATTTCTTTGCACATAAGGAATACTTTTAATCCGGAAGTATCAAAATATTCAAGTCAGTTGCTCAACAAAAGAATATTTCATAAGAAACTCTAGGGAAGGGAAAACTATTCTTTTTTCCTCAGCTCATCTTAGGTTCATTGAATGGGGTCCTGTAAATTAGACTGATAAAAGACAGATTAGCAAGAGGAAAATGAAGTTTGTTAACATATGCACCTTGTATTCACATGGGAGCACTCAGAGATGAGTAACTCGAAGGAGTGGTTCCATCGTGGGTTTATGTGGCATCTTCACAAAGAACAATACATTTGCAGAGAAGTCATAAGACAAAGGAAAAAAGCCTTTGAGTTTCTAGGGGTGGCCAATCATGAGGAGGCAAATCTACAGGGAAGCTAAGGGACAATAAGTGCTAGTTAGCGGGGTTGGTTTGTCTAGGCTCTTTCTGGGTGCCATCTCGTCTCCAGTGATAAGGCTGTTATTCCCTTCTTAACACAGGAACGGGGAGGGGTACCTTTTCAAGGGGAATTTGTATTTTACTTTTCAGACAGAGGGAGGGAGGGCAAAGGGCTCATCCTGTGTCTGCTTTTTCTCAACTGCCTTTAGCGCAAAATAAATCCTATGCTAC
Organism: Chlorocebus sabaeus; assembly: GCF_047675955.1. Taxonomy (NCBI): domain Eukaryota; kingdom Metazoa; phylum Chordata; class Mammalia; order Primates; family Cercopithecidae; genus Chlorocebus; species Chlorocebus sabaeus. The sequence continues at coordinate 9,926,035 of NC_132915.1, read as the reverse complement.
AGTGGCATGTTTTGGAGCATCATACTATGAACCCCATACTCTGAACCCCTGCAAAAGTATACATTTTTTACTTTCTGCTAATGCTTATAGCTGAAGTGGTGTCAGCAATTAAACTCTTTGATCTAAGTATGCAATCTCCATCAACTTACCAGATGACTTTTTAGAAGCTGATTTCTGAGCTGGGCGCAGTGGTTCACACCTGTAATCCCAGCACCTTGGGAGGCTGAGGCAGACAGATCACCTGAGGTCAGGAGTTCGAGACCAGCCTGGCCAACATAGCGAAACCCTGTCTCTATTAAAAATTCAAAAATTAGCTGGGTCTAGTGGCGCATGCCTGTAATCCCAGCTACTCAGGAGGCTGAGGCAAGAGAATCACTTGAACCCAGGAGGCAGAGGTTGCAGTGAGCCGAGATTGTGCCATTGCATTCCAGCCTGGGCAACAGAGTACAGCTCCATCTCAAAAAAAAAAAAAAAAAAAAAAAAAAAGAAGAAGAAATTGATGTCTGTTATCCGAGACAGCATGAATCCAAACTCAGTGATTTTTTTGGAAAAGCCAGAATCTATTTGTAATAGATTCTCAGTTTTTACATGTTGGCAATTATTTGTAAAAAGCACAGTGCATGACAAAGAAAACTAAGTGAGGCTCCAATATGTAGTGTTCCCTTAACCTCTTCTCACTGCAGCTGAAGTGGGACAGAAAGATGAGCGACTGCTGCCCAGAAGCCTCACCTATCCATTCAGTCCCAGGAAGCTTAGAGGAAGGGCCCCTGACCATGGCTTATCTGGGAAGCTGATGACATAGTTGGAGATTCCGGTTATCCTTCTGGCCAGCCTCATAACAGGATAGATTTTCTTCATATAATTTTAGGAACTTCATGTAATTTTAGGTCATCAGCTTAAACCTGAGCTTCATGAAAGCTTTCCGAAGTGGTTCATAAAATACCTATACAAATATAAAGTATGTAAAGCACCATGGTGCTGCTCAGAGAATCTGCATCCTGGATACGCTCAGATGCTGGCTGGGGCAGGCAGCTCCACATAGACAGCCCAGCACTGACAGCTGCATGCTCCGTGAGTCCTTCCATCTTCCATCTCCCTCCTCTTTCCTCATATTTCCACGTGCATGGAGTCTCTCTCTATTGCCCAGGCTGGAGTACAATGGCATAATCTCGGCTCACTGCAACCTCTGTCTCCCAGGTTCAAGTGATTCTCCTGCCTCAGCCTCTGAAGTAGCTGGAGTAACAGGCACGCACTACCACACCCTGCTAATTTTTGTATTTTTAGCAGAGATGGGGTTTTACCATGTTGGCCAGGGTGGTCTTGAACTCCTGACCTCAGGTGATCTGCCCGCCTCAGCCTCCCAAATTGATGGGATTACAGGCATGAGCCACTGCGCCCAGCCCAATTTTTAAAATTTTTTTTTATAGAAACAGGGTCTCACTTTGTTGCCCAGGCTGGTCTCGAACTCCTAGGCTCAAGTAATCCTCTTACCTCAGCTTCCCAAAGTGTTAAGATTACAGGCGTGAGCCACCACACCTGGCCTCATAATACACAGTTTTTGAGATTTATCAGTGCTGTTGTATGTATCGGTAGTTGAGAATTTTTATTGCTCAGTGGTATTTTATTGTATCAACATACTATAGTCAGTTTATCCATTTTAGTAGATATTTGAGTTGGTAGATATTTGGGTTGTTTCTGACATTGGTGTTTTTCAGTGTATAGTATGGGAAAAACTGATGTAGAGGAATTTTACAGAAATGCACACATGCACACACAGAAACCAGTTTTTTTTTTTTTTTTTTTTTTTTTGAGACGGAGTCTCGCTCTGTCGCCCAGGCTGGTGTACCAGTGGTGGGATCTCGGCTCACTGCAAGCTCCGCCTCCCAGGTTCCCGCCATTCTCCTGCCTCAGCCTCCTAAGTAGCTGGGACTACAGGCGCCCGCCACCTCGCCCAGCTAGTTTTTTGTGTTTTTTAGTAGAGACGGGGTTTCACCGTGTTAGCCAGGATAGTCTCGATCTCCCGACCTCGTGATCCGCCCGTCTCGGCCTCCCAAAGTGCTGGGATTACAGGCTTGAGCCACCGCGCCCGGCCTTTTTTTTTTTTTTTTTTTTTTTTTTTTTTTTGAGACAGAGTCTTGCTCTGTCGCCCAGGCTGGAGTGCCAGTGGCGGGGTCTCAGCTCACTGCAAGCTCCGCCTCCCAGGTTCACTCCATTCTCCTGCCTCAGCCTCCCGAGTAGCTGGGACTACAGGCGCCTGCTACCACTCCCGGCTAATTTTTTGTAGTTTTAGTAGAGACAGGGTTTCACCATGTTAGCCAGGATGGTCTTGATCTCCTGACTTTGTGATCTGACCGCCTCGGCCTCCCAAAGTGCTGGGATTACAGGCGTGAGCCACCATGCCTGGCCTGAAACCGCAGTAGTTTGTAACATGGTTCCCAATGGAAGCTGATGAGAAGGATGCTTTTTTCAGTATTCTCCATACAAATATACAATAAGAGAGATCTGCAGTCATCTTTGTAGTGATCTGTAACCTAGGGAGATGTTTTATGTGGAAGAGTAGATGGTTTTTTTTTTTCTTGGACAGAGTCTGTCACCCAGGCTAGAATGCAATGGCATGGTCTTGGCTCACTACAACCTCTGCCTCCAGGTTTCAAGCGATTCTCCTGCCTCAGCCTCCCAAGTAGCTGGAATTACAGGCACGCACCACTACGCCTGGCTAACTTTTGTAGTTTTAGTAAAGACGGGGTTTCACCATGTTGGCCAGGCTGGTCTTGAACTCCTGACTTCAGGTGATCCACCCGCATCAGCCTCTCAAAGTGCTAGGATTACACGCATGAGCCACCATGCCCAGCCAAGAGTAGATATTTTTTATGTCAAAAATCTCAAGGTGTACAGTTTATTTATCCAATTCGTTTATTCCTTTTCTCTGAAGAAAACTAAAGATTTTTTTCACAAAGGCTCTTAAAATATGCAAATGGTTTACATAAAAACATATACCATATAGGGTAGTAAATTTTGAAAATATAAAATCGAAAGCAAAGCAAAAGGATAAAGCAAATGTGCCAACAGTAAAAGGAAACATAATTACTTAACTGAGCTAAAAGTTTGACTTGGCTCTTTCTGGTAAGGAATTTAAACCAGAGATATTGTAAGTCACACAATTCTTACTACCAATGACAAAAACATTTTATTTCCTTCAGAAGAGATGAAGTCACCATAATACATTTCTAAAATTTATATGAAGAGACAACCATTCATTTCAGCAAATACATTTTAAAAATTCAACTGGCCATCTGAGAAATTGGTTGGCTTCTTATAACTAAATCACACAACTGTCCTATCAATCAGTATGCACTGCTGTCTTTGTATCCTGGTGGGGACATCTGACTTCAGGCTCAGGAGTATCTCATAGAAGGAGATCTGAGAGGGGACTTGGGCCATTGTATACCAGGGCATATATGGAACCAGTAAACTGTGGTGTAAAATTTCACAATGAAAACTCTGTTCTTCTATGGCCCAGAAAGAAATGGAATTTTAAGATAGTACACAAAGGTTAAGAATGAGAGTGTAGTGAGGCTTCAAAACTGTGTGGATTTTTAATTCTTATAGTTCTTTGATAATTTTAGCTAGAACACTGTTGCTTTCTTCCAGATCACAAGGTTGGTTTTGTTTTTGTTTTTTTTTTTTCGCTAATCCCATGGCAGATTAAAGATAAGGTTTCTACATGTGTGAGTGCAGCAAAAAGATCTGAGGAAAATCATAAGGATCATTTTCTTCCTCAAGGAACTAGGGGAAAAAAACCCAACTAAACCCAAGGTTAGCAAAAGGAAGGAAATAATTAAGTTTAGACCAGAAATAAATAAAATAGAGAAAAAAATAAATAAAATAGAGAACACTTTGGGAGGCCAAGGTGGATGAATCACCTGGGGCCAGGAGTTCGAGACCAGCCTGGCCAACGTGAAACCCCATCTCTACTATAAATACAAAAATTAGCTAGGTGTGGTGGTGGGCGCCTGTAATCCCAGCTACTTAGGAGGCTGAGGCAGGAGAATCGCTTGAACCCAGGAGGGGGAGGTTGCAGTGAGCTGAGAGCATGCCATTGTGTTCCAGCCTGGGCAACAAGAGCAAAACTCTATCTCAAAAAAAAAAAAAAAAAAAAAAAAGACAAGAAAAGAAAAGAAAATAGAAGTGGGCATGATGGCACACAGCTATGGTCTCAGCTACTTGGAAGGCTGAGGTGGGAGGACTGCTTGAGCCCCAGAGTTAAGGCCAGCCTGGGCAACATAGCAAGAGCCTATCTGTAAAATAAACAGGCTGGGTGCGGTGGCTCACACCTGTAATCCCAGCACTTTGGGAGGCCGAAGTGGGTGGGTCACCTGAGCTCAGGGGTTTGTGACCAGCCTGGCCAACATGGCAAAACCTTTACTCTACTAAAAATATAAAAATTAGCTGAGTGTGGTGGCAGGTACCTGTAATCCTAGCTACTCGGGAGGCTGAGGTGGGAGAATCACTTGAACCCGGAAGGCAGAGATTGCAGTGAGCCGAGGTTGTGCCATTGCCCTCCAGCCTGGGCAACAAGAGCCAAATTCCACCTCAATAAAAAATAAAATGAGATAAATACACAATATATAAATAATATATAGAAGAGAAAATTTAAAAAATCAATAAAATTACAAATTGGGTTTTTGAAAAGATCATCAAAATTGACAAACCCTTAGACTAAGAAAAAAAGAGAAAAGGCTTAAATAATTAAAATCAGACATGAAAGAGGAGACATTACCACTAATGCCACAGAAATAAAAGCAATTATGAGAGGCTACTATGAATAACTATAAACCAACACACTGGGTAATCTTGGTAGCTTACAAACACACAATCTACCAAGTCTGCATCATAAACAAATAGAAAATCTAAAGAGAGCTAAAACTAGTAAGGAGATTGAATCAATAATCAAAAACCTCCCAACAAAGAAAAGCCCAGGACCAGATGACTTCACTGGAGAATTCTACCAAATATTTAAGGAATAATTAATACCAACCCTCCTAAAACTCTTTCAAAACATTAAAGAGGAGGTAGGGAACACTCCCACACTCATTTTATGAGTGCAGCACTACCCTTATACCAAAACCAAAGATACTACAAGAAAACTGCAGACCAATATCTTTAATGAATATCGATGCAAAAATCATCAACAAAATACCAGCAAACTGAATTCAACAGCACATTAAAAGGCTTACACATCATGACCAAGTGGGATTTATTCCTAGAATGCACTGTTGGTTCGAAATGCAAAAGTAAATCGACATCCAAAACCAGACTCTTGTTCTTGTCCCCAAACCTGCTTTCCCCCAGGATTCTCAGTCTCAGAAAATGGCACCGCCATTCACGCTACTGCTCAGGCCAAAACTCTGCATCATTGTTAACATCTGTGTTTGTTTCACACCCAATATTTAACCTGCTCGCAAATCCTTTCAGCATTCTCTTCACATATATCCAAAACCCAGAATCTCTTCCCTTTGCCTCCATTGCTAGCCCTCAGGATGGCATCACTGTCTATTCTTCTGCTCTTGGCTATTTGCATGACAGACAGTGCAATTCTTTCAAAATCTGAATGTGATGATGATACTCTTCCACTCAAAACTGCCCAGTAGCTTCCCATCACACTTAGAAAAATTTGGGGTCCTCACTGTGGCCAATATAGTGTTCCATGACCTGGTCATGGCTTCCACTTCAGCCCTCATCACCAGCGCCTCACTCCCTCGCTCTGCTCTCGAGCACCACCTCCTCCCACAGCCTGGAAGATGTCCCAGGTGCTTCTGCTTCAGGACCTTTGTATTTGCTGTTCCCTCTGCTGAATGATCCTTCTCCCAGATCGCCGCATTTGCTGATCCTAGGCCTGAAAATTTTCTCCCACACATCTACATGGCTCAATGCCTACACTACATTCAGAAATAGCTAGCAGAAAGGTCTTTCATGACCACCCTGTATAAAACAGCACCCCACCAGTCTCTTGGCATTTTATTCTGTTCAATTTTTCTTTGATATCATCCCCTGATGTTACTTATTGCACCTATTGTTTATTTATTTATTTATTTTTGAGATCGGCTCACTGCAACCTTCGCCTCCTGGGTTCAAGTGATTCTCCTGCCTCAGCCTCCCGAGTAGCTGGGATTACAGGAATGAGTCACCATGCCCGGCTAATTTTTGTATTTTTACTAGAGACAGAGTTTAGCCATGTTGTCCAGGCTGATCTTGAACCCCTGACCTCGGGTGATCCACCCGCCTCAGCCTCCCAAAGTGTTGGGATTATAGGCATGAACCACCGCGCCCAGCCTGATGTACCTATTATTAAGTGAGACTATAGGGTACAGAAAATACAACATTTTGCCTGTGTCAATATATTTCTGTAGTGTCTGTGAAAAAAAAAGTGCCTGATGCTTAGTATATGCCGAACCAATATTTACTTTAATGAGAGGATGGCTTTCTCTTTCCCATCTTTTACCACACTGGGTGTGGACTAAGCAAACGGGAAAAATGCAGTAGTCAGAGGCAGCAGCAGATGGCACCGTAAAGAAAGGTGAGCATTAAATTTTGGACAAAATTGAGGAGTCTGTAGGAACCACGTGTGAAAAGCAAGTGATGCTTGCTGTAACACGCAGTCTACGAAGTCTGCATCATAAAGAAATAGAAAATCTATTGCTATTGCTGTAAGACATTAGCATTCCCCTAGTCAGTCTCTCACCCTTAAACTGCAGGAAATCCTGGCGTGAAAGGTTAGTGTCAGTGACCAGGAAAGCCAAGCTGCTCAATTTCCCATAACCACATCAAAGCAGGGGCAGGGTTAATAACATCAGCCTTTCTTATCTTGATGCTCTATAAGGAAATAGCCAACACATTTTAATAAGAGTTGCCTTGAAAAGATCTTGTCCTGTGAATGTGGAAATGGGAAATGGAGTGAGAGGATGGTGCAGGCATTTTGGCAGCATAGGTACCTTCGAGTCCTTAAAAATGAAGGTGCTGACATCTTGATTCACTTTTGAAAACTTTTTATGATTAGTCTCCTTTGGGGATAAGTGAAAAGAGTGTGTTTTTGGGATAAGACTCTTTTCCTTTGTAAAGTCATTGTTTTAGAGTATAAAAAAACAAAACAAAACACAATTCTGTGTGTTTTTCCAGATGGGAAACGATGGGATGGGGGGCGATGCACAGACACTTATTTTTTAAAAACCTCCCCTCGCATGCGACACTTCTTGGGAAGCCACTGCATGGTTTTCTCCAAAAAAAGTGGATGTGGAAAGCAACAAAAAGAAATACACTGGAGATAAGAAAAAAGGATTTGGAAAGAGTCAAATCCTCATTTTCATACTAAACCACAGTAAATGATATCTGAGTTAGAATAATCAAGAAATAGCAGTGTAAGTATGTTGTTTAGCAACATGAAGACTAAGACCAAGAGAACCAGCTAAGAGCTAAAATTACTACTTTGCTGGGGTAGCCAGGTGTCCAGGCTGACTCAGGACTGTCAGTCCCACACTCCGGAAAAATCCTCAGTCCTAGGACACAAGATGTCTCAGTTTTTCATGATGGGTGAGGAAAGTTGAGGGAAAAGTAGAAAACCCATAAGGTATCCTAAAAAATAGGGGCCGAATACAGCATAGATCCCCTGCAACCATGGCCACTGCCCACTGATGTTGGCACCCACAAGTTGGGGTTCCCTGCAATGGGGCATTGAGTGATGAGTGAGTGAGGTGACTGGTATGACTTAAGCGTGCAGCAGTTCAGGGAAGTATTAAGAAAAATGAAACAGAAAGAGTAAAAATATCCCACTGTCTCATGGTACAGAAAAAAGATATCATTGTTGTTTTCAACTAAATATAGGTAATCTCTCTTTGGTTAGTCTTGTTGTACTTTCTCCTTGTTAAAACATTCACATGTATCTTGAGAATACACAATTACATGACCTACAAAATTTATTAAATTTAATAAAGAGTTAAAATAAGTTGATATGTCAGAGAATAAAAAATTATGAAAATATTGTTATATTTCCCTCACACATATTTTTTGTTTAATCAGCCCTACTACTAATTGCCACTGTCAACTAGCTATTGTTTTTTGGTTAAATAATAAATTCATCATTTCATTTTGTTTAAATGATAGCATTTATGTAACAGAAAAGTAAATAATATATAGTAATATTTCAAATAAACACCCATTTATCTCATCTTACATAACATAAAGTTTAAGTAACCTGGGTTGGCGCTCTAATAATCTTGTTGCCCTCATCTGGGGAGGGAACAGAGGGACAGGAAAAATGGGAGATAACTTCTGTTTTCCTTTTCTAGTATGTATATAAATTATTTTGTTTAAACTTAAAAATTTTAAGTGTACCATGGTTTAAGAAGGAATATCTCTAGAACCGTTGTCACTAAAAGTACTGTATACTTCAAAATACCAAAAATGCAGACAAAGTGAATTAAAATGAATTTGTTGAAAGACTAAGATGAAGGTAGTAGTTAAAGCCAGAAAATAAAAACAGAGTCTGCTGAAATAAGGGGAGGAAAGGATTAGTAAACATAAGAACAGAAATCAGAGAAAGATAAACCAACAAACCAAGCAGACAAACCAAACAGATGATTCTTTAAAATGACTGATTAACTCATGAGAAAAGTCTGACTACATGAAAATTAATTAGCTGATAAATTAAAATGGATATATTTGACTTAGTCAAACTTTAAAAATTGAGTACTACAGAAGACACTCTAGACAAACCAAATATAGGAGACATACTGAGAGGTGAAGCCAGCTGGACTTCCTAGGTCGAGTGGGGACTTAGAGAACTTTTCCACAGTTAGCTAGAGGTTTGTAAAACGCACCAATCAGTGCTCTGTACCCAGCTAGAGGTTTGTAAAATGGACCAATCAGCACCCTGTAAAATGGACCAATCTGCACACTGTAAAATGGACCAATCAGCAGGACATGGGTGGAGACAAATAAAGGAATAAAAGCTGGCGCCCCCAGCTGGCAGCTGCAACCGGCTTCCACGCTGTGGACGGTTTGTTCTTTCATTCTTTGCAATAAATTTTGCTGCTGCTCACTCTTTGGGTCAGTGCCACCTTTAAGAATTGTAACACTCACCACGAAGGTCCGCAGCTTCATACTTGAAGTCAGTGAGATCACGAAGCCACCGAAAGGAACCAACTTGGGACACAGTACCAGGAAATAGATTTGCAACATCAACAATAAGCAAAAGCTTGATACAAAAAGATCTGAAGAATTCTTACACATCAGTTGGACAAAAGCAGTCCAACGGGCAGGCATTTTAATCTTAAAAGAAGAAAACTCATGGCTTAATAATTGAATAGACACTAAATAAACTTCACTAATAATTGGGGAAATGCAAAATGACACAAAAGGAGATCCATTCAAACTCATAAGACTAGCAAAGTATTTTAAAGGAATTTAGTATATCAAATGATGACTGAAATATGAAAAAGCAGAAATTCTCATTTTGCTAGTGGAAGAACCACTCGAAAGAGTAGTTTGGCAACATATGGAAGAGTTAGAAATGTCCTTTCCTTGTGACCAAGAAAACACCTGAAAAAAAACTTGCACATATATACCAAAAGATGTGTACAAAAATGTGTTCATAGCAGCAGCACTATTCATAAGAGGGAAAATCCCCAGGGACATCCAAAAATGTCTAAAAGAAGAAAGAGATGAATAAATTATAGTCATATAGTAGAATATTATAGTAAATAAGAGAAATGATCTAGAAATATATGTATCAACATGCATACACTTTACAAAAATAAAACGGATAAAAGTGTTTCAAAATGAAACATAAGGTGTGATACCATTTATGTAAATTTTAAAGTAAATTTTTAATTGAAATAATGGTGTAAATATTAAACCATGCAAAATAATATTTTGCAAACAAAATAAGGCTAAAAATATATCAAATTCAGAATAGTGGCAGCTTCTGGGGATTGATGTAGGGAAATGAGGCTTAGAAAATTAAAAATAGAGATTTCAACGTTCTCTCCAGTGTTTTTATGTTCTTTTATAAATGTGTCCAAAATAAAATGTCTAGATTTTTTGTGTGTGTAATAAGTACAGAAGTGTTTATGACATTATTCTCTGTATCTTTATTCTCTGTATCTCTCTAAAATTTTTAATTTCTTAAATATACACACACACATATATATAGAGAGAGAGAATATGAAATACTATGAGATCCCTTAAAATGGCAGAGACTATTGTACACTAAGTAAGCATTTTATTAGGACGAGCTTTCTCTCCGGGGTGAAAAGGTGAGTTAATTTATCCCAAATCAAATAACATTAAATAACTAGCCTTCAAGAGCTGAGAAAAAGAGTATGTGCTGATACTGAGCATATTGGGTTGGGTTCGTCACAAAAGCAAGGGCTGAGCCAAAGGAGTGCAGATAATTCCAGAGAGCAGAAATGGAGGACTGCAACAGGAAAGGATGGGAAGGTAATACAGGGTGAATTCTCAAGTGACTCATTGTTGCGGGCAGCTAGTACCTCTATCTGTGGAACCCTGGTGTTTCCATCAGCTCCTGTTTCCCAGTGACCTGTAAGATGGTAACACCCTCACGTTCCATCAGTGCCAGAGCATTGTCCTCAAGTCCTGGAGCAGGAGGCGGGTCTACACCCTGCAGTGGAGGCCAAGTACGGTGTACAGCTGGGTCGTGCCTACCTGGGGATCGCTGCTGGAGACGTGTGCTGAGAAGATGGGAGGGGTGGGGCACTGTGAGTTAGACATCTAATCCAGGAGAGCATTTTCATTTGCCCAATGTGATAACCAACCTGAATTGAAAGAGTAAGGATATGTTACACATTAGGAAACGCTCCCAAGCTTAGCAGATGGGAGGTACTGACAAGAATTAGTAACAAAGGAAGGTCCAGGAATGGTGACTTACGCTTGTAATCCCAGCATTTTGGGAGGCTGAGGCGGGAGGATCATTTGAGGTCAGGAGTTCAAGACCAGCCTGGCCAACATGGTGAAACCCCATCTCTACTAAAATACAAAAATTAGCTGTGTGTGGTGGTGGGTGCCTATAATTCCACCTATTCGGGAGGTTGAGGCAGGAGAATTGCTTGAACCTGGGGGGCAGAGGTTGCAGTGAGTAGAGATCGCCCCACTGCACTCCAGCCTGGGTAACAGAGTAAGACTCTGTCTCAAAAATGAAGGAAGGAAGGGAGGGAGGGAGGGAGGGTGGGTGACTTCCCTGCAGACTTCTCTGACAGTGCTCAAGAAAGATCTTTCTGCAATGATAGGGCCTGGATGGAAGAAGAAGACTGCCCAGACACTCTTGACATACTAAAGTTCTAAGGGTTTGGTTCTAACTGTTCCAACTATGTATTTCCTCTTTCTTCCCTCCCTCCCTCCCTCCCTTCCTTCCTTCCTTCCTTCCTTCCTTCCTTCCTTCCTTCCTTCCATCCCCACACAGCTCTTCAGTCCTTTTACATCAGTTTTCTTTTGTCTACTAAGTTGTATTCTGAATTCTATTCAATTTAAACTCAAATTCATAATAGAAAGTAGAGCAATACCTAGATATCTGTTCTTAATAAATCGTTTGAGGTAGGGAAGGCAGGTATTGAATTTGATTTATTCACCAGTAAGTGATACTGAAAAAAATCATTGGTGGAAAATCAGTTTTTCTTATTTTCAGCAGGGAGATTACTTTAATGTGAAATTCATTCCTTTTATAATTATAAACCATTTGATTTAGACCAATTATTGATCAAAATTAGACATTTTAAATATCTCTGATGTAGTTTTTAGTCCTATATAATTTCATGATATTTTCCACGTTCTAAACTTTCTCATTTCAAATAATTTGGGTACATTTTGGAAATTCCCATGTAATATATCACACATGAATTTTATTTATGAATATAATGTTTAAATATCATAATAATCTAGAGAAACAAGTGAGGATAAAGAATGACAAGAAAAAGCAAAAACAAATCTGTGGTCATAAAAGTATAAATATTCACATTCATTTTTATTTTATTAAAAACATTTTTATATAAATTTATGGGTACAAGTGTAATATTGTTATATGAATCCATTACATACTGGTGAAGTCAGGAATTTTAAAGTATCCATCACCCAAATAATGTACATTGTATCCATTGGGTAACTTCTCGTCATTCCCTTCCCCACCTTCTCACCCTTCCGAGTCTCCATTGTCAGTTATTCTGCACTCTATGCCCATGTGTACACTTCATTTAGCTCCCACTTGTAAGTGAGAACATGTGATATTTGTCTTCCTATGTTTGTCTTGTTTCACTTAGGATAATGACCCCCACTTCCATCCATGTTACTGCAAAAGACATGATTTCATTCTTTTTTTATGGCTGAATGGTATTCAAGTGTGTATAACACCACCTTTTCTTTATGCAATCAGCCATTGATGGAATCTTAGGTTGATTCCATATCTTTGCTGTTGTGAATAGTGCTGTGATAAACATATGAGTTCGTGGGGTTTTTTTTGTTTTTTGTTTGTTTGTTTGTTTGTTTTTGTTTTCTTTTTGAGACAGAGTCTTGCTCTGTGGCCCAGGCTGGAGAGCAGTGGCACGATGTCTGCTCACTGCAAGCTCCGTCTCCCAGGTTCACACCATTCTCCTGCCTCAGCCTCCCAAGTAGCTGGGACTACAGGGGCCCACCACCACGCCCGGCTAATTTTTTTGTATATTTTAGTAGAGATGGGGTTTCACTGTGTTAGCCAGGATGGTCTCAATCTCCTGACCTTCTGATCTACCCGCCTCGGCCTCCCAAAATGCTGGGATTACAGGCATGAGCCACCGCACCCGGCCATGTTATCTTTTTAATATAATTATTTCTTTATTTTTGGGTAGATACCCAGTAGTGGGATTGCTGGATCATATGGTAGTTTTTTTTTTAGTTCTTTAGGAAATCTCTGTTCTGTTTTCCACAGAGGTTGTACTAATTTACAGTTGTGCTAACAGTGTATAAGGGTTCTCTTTCTCTACATCTTGCCAACATCTGTTTTTTTTTTGTCTTTTTAATATTTAATATTCTGACTGGCGTTAGATGGTATCTCATTGTGGTTTTAATTTGCATTTGTCTGATGATTAGTGATGTTGAACTTTTTTTTCAAATGCCTGTGGGCAATTTGTGTGACTTATTTGAAAACTGACTATTCATGTCCTTCTTCCACTTTTTAATGAGATTCTTTACAGGTATTTTTGTAGAGTTGTTTGAATTTCTTGTAAATTCTGGATATTAGTCCACTGTCAGTTGTATTCAAACTCATTTTAAAATATATATTCTGCATGGCAAAATAAAATAAAACAGCATAACCCCAAACACACACATCTGCTGACTTTCATAAGTCAGTCAATACTAGGGAATTGGCTGAAGCAGGACAGAAGATACATACACATATGCCTTTGGCATCCAGATAGACAACCTAGGTCCATTAGGCATTAATAGGGAACTCTGGAAACTGCAGTTTACTGCAGAGCACGTGCCACACCCAGATAATCTTTTTTAAAAAATCTATAATTAGCTTTATTAACAGTGTAACATTTTCACAAATTCTTAAATTTTATGTTTTAATTTTCATATTACAGTTTAAAACATACAGCTTAAAAACAAGCATATTAATTCAAATCAACAAATATTCAAGCCTACACGAAAGAAGAATGAAATGAGATTACCTTTTTATATAATCAGCTGAATTCTTTTTACGGGCAAAAAGTTAACATTGGTATTTAAAAACCTAAATGTCCAATGTTTCTGCTGGCCATCCAATCCAACCATATGTATATTACTTAGGCCACAGGATTGCCCATTAGTCTTTCTTGTCAGAGAGCAATTAGCCTCTGAATCATTTTCACTCAGCACCAGCTTTCTCTATAAATAAATTTGGATAGGCCAGGGAATTGTCATCTTGGTACTTGATAGAAGTAGGGATGCTGCTCAGTTGTATTTCGTTTTTCAGTACTGGGTGGATCAACATCTGCTAATGCTGGTCCTGATGTTGAAGTTGCATGTTTTGCCTCACTACGTTCCACTAACTTTTTGACTTCTTTTTTTTTTTTTTTTTTTTTTTTTTTTGAGACGAGTCTGGCTCTGTCGCCCAGGCTGGAGTGCAGTGGCTGGATCTCAGCTCACTGCAAGCTCCGCCTCCCAGGTTCACGCCATTCTCCGGCCTCAGCCTCCCGAGTAGCTGGGACTACAGGCGCCCACCACCTCGCCCGGCTAGTTTTTTGTATTTCTTAGTAGAGACGGGGTTTCACCATGTTAGCCAGGATGGTCTCGATCTCCTGACCTCGTGATCCGCCCGTCTCGGCCTCCCAAAGTGCTGGGATTACAGGCTTGAGCCACCGCGCCCGGCCCACTTTTTGACTTCTTAATTGATCTGAATGTCTGCTGAACAAAGGAATCACTTTCAACAGCTTCCATTTCTTTTACTTTTTTCACTTGTTCTACCAGGGTGGCTTGGTCTTCCTCCTTTCTTCTCTTTGCTTCTTCTCATTTCTTTCTTTGGCTTTCAGTGCATCATCAGCTTTTGCAGCAGCTTCAAAAACCAGCTGTAGTCTGGCTTTGGCCTGTTCAGCTGGTGGCAGATGTTTTAATCCAGCTTTGATGTTTCCAGATTCCCAATGTTTAATGTTATGTAATCCTTGTCCTTCCCTTATCTTTCCCCTTTTCTCTTTATCTCTGCCTTTACGTTGTTCTTTATCCCGAGAACAACTATGCATTCTTCTGTGGCTGGACCTTTCACTGCTCTGACTGTGAGAACGTGGACAAGGCCTTCACCTAGATCTTCTTCTTCTGCTTTTTGACCTCGACCTCTTAACTCCATAGGATTTCCCTCGACCCCTTGAACGACTTCAAGTTAGTTTCCTTCTAGAGCCATGAGATCCACGGCTTGATTGATGCCTGAGTCTTCTATCATAAGAATGCCAACGAGGCTGAAGATCTCTGGACCAAGATTTTGACTTTGATCTTGATTTCCTTCTTTCTTTCTTTCAGCTGTATATTCTACTATCTGAAGAACTCCTCGTTGAGGACCGTCTACAGTTCTTTTTTTTTTTTTCTCTCTCTCTCTCGGTTCTGCTTTCTTCTACAGTATTTGATGACCAGCGTCCCGTTTCTATAAGCTAGGTCCAGACCTTTGGGCTCACACCTTCCTTTGACACGCAAGCGCTGCAGACCCTGAGAGGTTTCTTCGGATCAGGGTGCCACTGGCATCCACTGAACTTGCTTCAGTTTAAGCTCGGCACCTTCCTGAGAATCATTTCATTTTATCTTTCATTTTGTAGTGAGAAGAGGCTTCAGCATGAATAGGGACATGCAAGGTGTATAAAATAGAATGGAGTTGTGAATTAGGTAATATGAGGGAGAAAATTATAAAAAATATAAAGCATTTTAAAGACAAATGTGTGTTACACAAAACCAGGTATCTGCTGGTCTCAGAAGCTTTAAGTGGTTTATAATCGAGTCAACAATAAGTGGCAGATCAATTGAAAATATGTTTGCATGAAGTTCTTAGTTCAGAGGTAAAGCTAGGATGCTATGCACAGCAACATTGGAAGGGAAAGAGCTTTTGAAATCCAAGTCTGGGCATTTGCTCTAATCAGAGGTCAACATCTTCTCTGCCCTCCTAACCCACTCCCCTGCCAGGTGTCCTATCTCCCAGACCACACATTAGCAGATATAATATCTGTCATTCGGGCTTCTCTTCATTCTCTTTCCAGAAAAATCCTGACATGATTTTACCTGCAAGATGGAGAGAAAAGGAGAGAGCATCACATGTCTTATATTAATCACAAAAACTAGATGGGTTTTATTTCAGGTGCTAATTCTTTTGAGAACACAAGGGAACCTTTGATCTTAATCTATTTGATGTGGTTTTAAGTAAAGGAGCATCTTATGTTTACTTTGAAGGTGTTTTTTACTTCGGGCTTGATCAAACATTACATTTTGTTCCAGAGAAAAACTCATTTGGAACGCAGTATGTAGTGTAGAATTAGACATCCCTAGGCTTGAAGCCCATCTCAGCCATCAACTGCCTTCATGACCTTCAGCTAGTTACTTTTCCTCACTCAGCTTCAGTTTCTTCATTTAAAAAGCAAGTGCCTCAACATCCCTTTTTGATTTTCTTACTTGTCTACACGTCTACAAGTAGCCCTTTTATTACTGATTTTTAACTAGTGCTGGCCATTGAAATGACCTGAGAAGCCCATGTCTCACTCTCAAATGGGGGGAATTTTGGTTCTAATGGCAGTCATGGTTGAGAGTCCACTGTGTTAAAGTCTCTTCATTTGAAGCATCTGATGTGAATTCTATTTTCTGCTTAAACCCAGACATAGATGTTAAGTTTTAAAATTACATCTTACATTCATTTCCACCACATACTCATTGAGTGCTTACCATGTACAGACTCTGTGATAGACTATGGAAATACATTCAAAGAAATTCCCTGTTTTTAAGAACTTTATCTAGTATTTAGAAAATGCATTTAAAACTTATAATTAAAATACTGTAGACCTTGGCTTAAAGGATGCACCTTGTTGTCTGTAATCATATTTGTAGTTATATATTGCTTTGAAAATACACTGTAGACATTAAGAAAAAAAAGGAAATAAAAAGTACATGAATCGTGAAGGAGAAAATAAAATTGTCTTTGTTCACAGATGACATGATTATCCATGTAGAAAATCCCAAAGAACTGGCAAAACAAACAAATCTAGAACTAATTAGTTCTAGATTATAGCAAGGTTGCAGGATACAAGCTTAATACATGAAAGTGAATTCCTTTCCTATATACCAGCCATGAACAATTGGAATTTGAAATCAAAATACACCACCATTAATATTATTACCAAAAGAGAGAGAGGGAGAAATATGTATTATGCTAACAAAAGAAGTAAAAAAGGTATGTGAGAAAAAGTACAAATCTCTGATGAAATAAATCAAAGGAGATCTAAATAAATGGAAAGACAAACTATATGAATGGATAAGAAGACTGAATCTCGTTATGTGTCAGTTCATCCCAATTTGATCCATAGATTCAGTGCAATCCTAGAAAGCTACTTTGTGGATATCTGCAAACTGATTCTAAGGTTTACATGAAAAGGCAAAAAGATGCGATAGTCGAAACAATATTGAAGAAGAACAAAGAAGATGGACTCTCCTTGACTTCAAGTCTTTCTATAAAGTTACAATAATCAAAATAATGTGGCATTGGTGAAAGAATAGACAGATCAAAGAAACAGCATAGAGTATTCAGAAATCAACTCATACAAATATAGCCAACTGATCTTTGACACAGGGGTAAAACCAATTCAATGGAGAAAGGGAAAAGATAGTCTTTTTAACAAATGGTGCTGGAACTGGAGTTCCTTATGAAAAAGAAAAAGAGGCCGGGCACGGTGGCTCAAGCCTGTAATCCCAGCACTTTGGGAGGCCGAGACGGGCGGATCACGAGGTCAGGAGATCGAGACTATCCTGGCTAATACGGTGAAACCCCGTCTCTACTAAAAAAATACAAAAAAACTAGCCGGGCGAGGTGGCGGGCGCCTGTAGTCCCAGCTACTCGGGAGGCTGGGGCAGGAGAATGGTAAACCCGGGAGGCGGAGCTTGCAGTGAGCTGAGATCCGGCCACTGCACTCCAGCCTGGGCGACAGAGCGAGACTCCGTCTCAAAAAAAAAAAAAAAAAGAAAAAGAAAAAGAAAGAATCTAGACACTGACATTACACCTTTCACAAAAGTTAGTTCAAAAAAAAAATCATAGATCTAAATGTAAAACACAAAACTATAAAATATGTAAAAGATAACATAAGGAAAAATCTAGATGACCTTTGTTTTGGTAATGAGCTTTAAGATATGATGCTAAAAACATGATCCACGAAAAAAAAAGTGTTAAGTGGGACTTCATTAAAATTAGAATCTTCTGGGCCGGGCATGGTGGCTCACGCCTGTAATCCCAGCACTTTGGGAGGCCAAGGTGGCAGATCACAAGGTCAGGAGATTGAGACCATCCTGGCCAACATGGTGAAACCACGTCTCTACTAAAAATACAAAAATATGGCCAGGCACGGTGGCTCAAGCCTGTAATCCCAGCACTTTGGGAGGCCGAGACGGGCGGATCACGAGGTCAGGAGATCGAGACCATCCTGGCTAATACGGTGAAACCCCGTCTCTACTAAAAAATACAAAAAACTAGCCGTGCGAGGTGGCGGGCGCCTGTAGTCCCAGCTACTCGGGAGGCTGAGGCAGGAGAATGGCATAAACCCGGGAGGCAGAGCTTGCAGTGAGCTGAGATCCGGCCACTGCACTCCAGCCTGGGCAACAGAGCGAGACTCCGTCCCAAATAAATAAATAAAAAAATAAATAAATAAATAATAAAAATACAAAAATTACCTGGGCATGGTGGCACGCACTTGTAGTCCCAGCTACTCGGGAGGCTGAGGCAGGAGAATCACTTGAACCCAGGAGGTGGAGGTTGCAGTGAGCCAAGATTACACCACTGTACTCCAGCCTGGCAACAGAGCGAGACTCCGTCTCAAAAAAAAAAAAAAAAAAAAAAATTAGAATCTTCTTATCTATGAAAAATACTGTTAAGACAATGAAAAGACAAGTCACACACTAGGAGAAAATCTTTGCAAAACACTGTTGGTAAAGGATGTGTATCCAAAATATGCAAAGAACTCTTTAAAAAAATTCACAATTAAAAAAAAAAAGCCCAATTAAATTGAAAAACCATCTGAACAGACACCTCACCAAAGAAGATATATAGCTTAAAAGCAAGTATAGGAAAATATGCTCAACATCATATGCTATTAGGTGATATAGCTTGGATGCTTGTCCTGTCCAAATCTCATGTTGAAATGTAATCCCTGTAATCCCTAACGCTGATGGTGGGGCCTGGTGGGGAGTATTTGGGTCATGGGGGAGGATCCTTCATGAATGGCTTGGTGCTGTCCTCACAATAATGAGTGAGTTCTCACTCTGTTCACGTGAGATCTGGTTGTTTAAAGAGTGTGGCCCCTCCCCACTCTCTCTTCTGCTCCCACTCTCACCATGTGATGCCCCTGTTCCTCCTTCTCCTTCCACCGTGACTGTAAACTGACTGAGGCCCTAACAGGGGCAGGTACCGGTGCCATGCTTACTGTGCAGCATGTAGAACTGTGAGCCAATTAAACCCCTCTTCTTTATAAATTGCCCAGCTTCAGATATTTCTTTATAGTGATGCAAATGCAGCCTAACACATCAGGGAAACACAAATTCGAGCAATAAGGAGACCCCTATTAGAATAACTAAAATCTAAAATACTGATGATACCAAATGCCAGTAAAGATGTGGAGTAACAGGTACTCTCATTCACTACTAGTGGGAAAGCAAAATGATACAGCTACTTTGGGAGAAAATTTGGCAGTGTTTTTACAAAGTTAAACATATTCTTCCCATACATCAGGCAACCACACTCGTTGGTATTTAGACTATGAGTTCAAAACTTATGTCTACCCAACCTGCACACGAATGCCTACTGTTAAGTGAAATAAGCCAATGTGAAAAGGCTATGTAATGTATGGTTTCAACTACATGACATTTTGGAAGTGGCAAAACTATAGATCAATGATATAAAGGGATTTGGGAAGCACAGGAGGAAGAGGAGAGGGATGAATAAGGTGGAGCACATGGGAAAGCGGTGAAACTATTCCTTTTTTTTTTTTTTTTTTTTTTTTTGAGATGGAGTCTCGCTCTGTCTCCCAGGCTGGAGTGCAGTGGCGCAATCTTGGCTCACTGCAAGCTCTGCCTCCTGGATTCAGGCCATTCTCCTGCCTCAGCCTCCCAAGTAGCTGGGACTACAGGCACCCGCCACCAAGCCCGGCTAATTTTTTTTTGTATTTTTAGTAGAGACGGGGTTTCACCGTGTTAGCCAGGATGGTCTCGACCTCCTGACCTTGTGATCCACCCGCCTCAGCCTCCCAAAGTGCTAAGATTACAGGCGTGAGACACTGCACCCGGCCGAAACTATTCTATATGGTATTATAATGATGACACATGGTATTATGCGTTTGGTCGTAGAATGTACAACACAAGAGTGAACCCTAATGTTAATGATGGACTTTAGTTAATAGGAATGCATCAATATTGGTTCACCAATGGAAACAAAGGTACCGTTCCAAAGCAAGGTGTTAACAATAGCGGAAACTGCTAGTTAGGGTGGGGTGGAAAGAACGGGCTATATTTACTTCCTGCTCATCTTTCTATAAACCTAAAACTGACCTAAAAGTAATGTCCATTAATAAAAAATATGCTGCAGAAGTATCACAGGCTGCATTTAATAAAACTGCTTCTCATGCGTATCTAAAACTTTTTAAAAATTACTAATAGAATCTTATTGATTAGAAATAATAAAATATAATGGTGGGACAAGGAAGCATTAGGGGTCCTTTCCTTCTCTTTGGAGTAGGAAGCCATCATGTGTTCCGGAGGCCAGAATGTTCAGAGGCAAATTTCGAGTTGTTTGGGTTGTGCCTTAGCTTTCCCACTGAGTACAAATGTTCCATCCAAATGCACCGGTGGAATTGTTGCCCCGAATTTAGTGTTTGGAATTACTAGTAAGACTCACTAGGAATTACTAGTAATTCATGCAGGCTTGAAGTTGGACTACATGAGAAGCAGGTAAGATGATTCTGGGGAAGGTTTCATGAAAGTCTTTCCATACAGACTTTATTTTCCTTAGCTGCAAACAAGGGAGACAGAATAGATGATGTGGATGATTCATCTTAACTCAAATTATATGAATGATTGATATTCTGGGCACAGTAGGAAAACGAATGTAAAACATCTTTATCAGATAATGAGTTTTGTACTTGAGTTATCACTCGGGAATGGAATATAAAATTTCCTATCAACCAATTCCGGAAAAGCAGGGATTGGCAAACTTTTTCTATAAAAGTAAAAGACTTGATAGTAAATATTTTGGGTTTTGTGGACTCTACTGTCAATCACAGCTATTCAACTCTTCTATTATATGAACACATCACAGATAATACATAAATGAATGAGTGTCACTATGTTTCAATAAAATTTTATTTAAAAAAACAGGCAAAGTGGGCCGTGGTTGGTCAACATCTTTTAGGCACTGAAACAATATGTTGGACCAAAGTCAAAAGAAAAGGAGAAATGAAGAAAGGGGGAAAAGAAAGAAAAAAGGAAGGAGAGAAGGAAGGAAGGAGAGAAGGAAGGAAGGAAGGAGGGAAGGAAGGAAGGAAGGAGGGAGGGAAGGAAGGAAGGAAGGAAGGAAGGAAGGAAGGAAGGAAGGAAGGAAGGAAGGAAGGAAGGAAGGAAGGAAGGGAAGGGAAGGGAAGGGAAGTCACAGGTGCCTTATAGTGTTCATTCACTTAATCGTTTGTTCCCATGGCAAATATTTGAAGCTTCTGTTTCCAGGCATTGTGCTAAGCACTCGAGATTTTTAAAAAAGAGAGTGAGGCCGGGCGCGGTGGCTCACGCTTGTAATCCCAGCACTTTGGGAGGCCGAGGCGGGCGGATCACAAGGTCAGGAGATCGAGACCATCCTGGCTAACATGGTGAAACCCCGTCTCTACTAAAAAATACAAAAAAATTAGCCGGGCGCAGTGGTGGGCGCCTGTAGTCCCAGCTACTCGGGAGGCTGAGGCAGGAGAATGGCATGATCCCAGGAGGCGGAGCTTGCAGTGAGCCGAGATTGCGCCACTGCACTCCAGCCAGGGGAACAGAGCAAGACTCCGTCTCAAAAAAAAAAAGAGAGAGTGATAAAAAGTTGAATAAGAGAGTCTCTGCACTCCAGAGGCATACGGGCTAGAAGGGGATATATTCATGTAATAATAATCATAATAAGTAGATGCACTGAGACCTCCCCGACAACCCTGAATAGGCATGATCCCTACCTGCTACCCAAGTATGCCTGAAATCATAAACGGCAGCCATTTAGAAGCCACTCGCTTTTGTTTTGCTGAGTAGGGTGTGAAAAGTACAGGCAAGAATTGAGTTCCCGTGCGTCCATGGGCAATGACGTGGATTTTAGAGGTTATGCTGGGTGGAGGTGAGGAGAAAAGAGATGAGAAAACTGATAGAACTGTGGGAAGAAACACGGAGCCAATGAGAAGGATTGCGATGAGGCTTCTGAACTGTAGTGTGCAATATGGATTCTCCGTCCTTCCCCCTGGGAAACAGCACATCATTCACATGCTGTGAACTTAGACCTGTCTTGGGGAATTAAAAGGAAGTGCTCATGTGGGCTCAGAGCAGCTAGGGGGAAAAGACATAAGAGGTCTGCCCATCCTGCCTCCCATCTCTAACCCCTGGCAACCAATAATCCACTCTCCGTCTCTATAATGTCACTATTACAAGCTGACTTATAAATGGAATCGTACTGTATGTGACCTTTGAGACTGGCTTTTTTCATTCTGCATAGTTCCCTTGAGATGCATCCAAATTGTTGCCATATCAGTAGTTGATTCCCTTTTTTTTTTTTTAAGACTGAGTCTCACTCTCTTGCTAGGCCTGAGTCTAGTGGTGTGATCTTGGCTCACTGCAACCTCCGCCTCCTGGGTTCAAGCGATTCTCCTGCCTCAGCCTCCTGAGTAGCTGGGACTACAGGTGCCCACCACCACGCCCAGCTAATTTTTGTATTTTTTAGTAGAGATCGGGTTTTACCATATTGGCCAGGCTGGTCTCAAACTCTTAACCTCATGATCCACCCGCCTCGGTCTCCCAAAGTGCTGGGATTACAGGTGTGAGTCACCGTGCCCGGCCCTGAATTCCTTTTCATTGGTGAGTAATAGTCCATGGTGTGGAAGTTCCCACACCTTGTTTAACCATTCATCCACTGAAGGACATCGGGATTGTTTCCGGTTTTGGGCTACTGCAAATAAAGCTGCTGTAAACCTGTGCGTATGTATTTTGTTGTGGACATAGGCTTTCACTTCTCTGGGACACAGGACCAGTGGTGCAATTACTGATCATATCTTATGTGCATTTCTTAGTTTGAAAAGAAACTATCGAGCTATGTTCCCGAGTGGCTGTACCGTTTTACATTCATACTAATATGAGAGATCCAGTTTCTCTGCAATCTCCCCAGCATTTGGTGGATCACTGCTTTTTAAAGCTGTTCTAATAGGTGTCTGGTGATATGTCAGTATGGTCTTAATTTGCCTAAAGGAGAGTGATAAACATCTTTTCATGTGCTTATTTGCCAGACACATAGGCCATTGGAAAAATGTGTATTCGTTGCCTTTTGCCCAATTTCTTTATTTTCTCTCCTCTTTCTTTCTCTTTTCTCTCTCTTTTTTCTCTTTCTTTCTTCCTCTTTCATTCTCTCCTTTCTTCCCTCCCTCCCTCCCTCCCTTCCTTCCTTCTTTCCTCCCTTCCTTCTTTCCTTCCTTGTCTTTCTTTTCTTACATCTCACTGTGTCACTCAGGCTGAAGTGCAGTGGCAGGGCTCACTGCAGCTTTGACCTCCCAGGCTCAACTGATCCTCCCGCCTCACCCTCCTAAGTAGCTGGGACCACAGGTGTGTGCCTCCATGCCCCGCCGATTAAATTTTTTTTCTTTTTCTGTGGAGACGGCATCTCACTATGTTGCCCAGGCTGGTCTCAAACTCCTGTGCTCAAGTGATCCTCTCGCCTCAGCCTCCCAAAGCTCTAGGATTATAGATGTGAGCCACAGCACCCAGCCTTACCCATTTTCTAATTGCATTTTTGTTTTATGCTTTTGCAGAACAAAAGTTTAAAATTCGATGATGTCCTATTTATAATTTTCCCTTTTATGTCTTGTGCTTTGGGGGCCAAGTCCAAGAATTCTTTACCTAACCCTAAATCCAGATGATTTCTCCTGTTTATTTTTCCTAAAGGCTTTATAATTTTACCTTTCACATCTACGTCTGTGATCCATTTTCAGTGAATGTTTGCATAAGATGTGAGGTTTGGGTCCATTCTTTTTCCTGTGGGTGTCCCATTGTTTCAGCATCATTTGTTGAAAGGTGATCCTTCCTCCATTTAGTTATTTTTTGCACTTTATGAAAAATCAGATGGGCATGGCTGTGTGGGTTTTGTATTCCATTCTATTAATCTACGTGTCTATACCTTCTCCAATATCACAGTCTTAACAGCTGTAGCCATAGTAAGTTTAACATCAGGTAGAGTGATTTCTTCCACTCCATTTATTTATTTCCTTATTTAGAGACAGGGTCTTGCTATGTTGCCTGGCTGTGTTTGAACTGGGCTCAACTGATTCTCCCACCTCAGCCTCCTGAGTAGCTGGGACTCCAGGTGTGCACCACTGCACCCAGCTCCATTTTCTAGTTCTTTTTCAAAATGTTTTAGCTATTCTAGGTTCTTTGCCTTTCCATATACATTTAGAACGTGCTTCTCTATGTCCTCCCGCCTCAGTATGAAAAACTACTGAAGCCAGGCACGGTGGCTCATGCCTGCAATTGCAGCACTTTGGGAGGCTGAGGCAGGTGGATCACTTGAGGTCAGGAGTTCGAGACCAGCCTGGCCAACGTGGTGAAACCCCTGTCTCTAATAAAATCACAAAAATTAGCCAGGTGTGGTGGCAGGCACCTGTAATCCCAGCTACTTGGGAGGCTGAAGCATGAGAATTGCTTGAACCCAGGAGGCAGAGATTGCAGTGAGCTGAGATTGCGCCATTGCACTCCAGCCTGGGCAAAAGAGCAAGACTCCATTTCAAAAAAAAAGAAAGAAAGAAAGAAAAAAGAAAAACTGTTGAGATTTTGATAGACATTTTGTTATATCCTCAAATCAGTTTGTGGAGAATTGATGTCTTTACTACGTTGAGTCTTCCAATCCATGAACGCAATATGTCTCTTCATTTAACTACGTCCTCTTTAATTTTTTTTGTCAGCATTTTTGCAACATTCAGTATGTAGATTCTGTACATGTTTTTTCAGACTTATACCTGTTTCATTAGGGAGGGTACAATTGTAAAGGGCATTGTGTTTTTAATTTTAGTTTCCACATGTTTGTTGCTAGTATATAAAAATGTAGTTGATTTTTGTGTGTTGATCTTGTATTGTGCAAATGTGCTGGACTCTCTGGTTAGTTTAAGAGGTTTGTTGAGGAAAATTCTTTGAGATTCTATGTGTAGATGATTGTGTCAGCTCTCAATAGGAACAGTTTATTTCTTTTTTTCCAATCTCTATGCCTTTTAATTCTTTTTCTTCCATGTTGTACTTGCTAGAACTTCCAGTATTATGTTGGCTATGAGTAGTGAGTTTGGACATCTTTGCCTTGCTGCTGATCTTAGGGAAGGGCATTTG
Organism: Chlorocebus sabaeus; assembly: GCF_047675955.1. NCBI lineage: Eukaryota > Metazoa > Chordata > Mammalia > Primates > Cercopithecidae > Chlorocebus > Chlorocebus sabaeus. Next base: position 9,900,703 of record NC_132915.1, on the reverse strand, counting down.
GTTCTTCACTATTAACTACGGTGTTAGCTGTAATTCTTTGGGAAAATGCTTTTTGTCAAGTTCAGAAAGTTCCTTTCTAGTATTAGTGTCTTGCAAATTTTCATCATGAGTGGATGGTGGATTTTGTCAAAGACTTTCTTGGTGTCAGTTGATATGCTCATAAAACCTTTTTGTTTTTTAGCCTAGTGATATGTTGATTGATTTTTGCATATCAAATTGACTTTGCATACCTGAAATAAATCCTAATTGATCATAACATGTAATTCTTTTCATTGTTGGACTAAATTTGCTAGTATTTTGATGATTTTTATGTCTAAGTTCAGAAGAGATATGGATCCTTCCCTCCTTCCTTCCTCCCTCCCTCCCTCCCTCCCTCCCTCCCTTCCTCCCTCCCTCCCTCCCTTCCTTCCTCCCTCCCTCCCTTCCTTCCTCCCACCCTCCCTCCCTCCTTGCCTCCCTGCCTTCCTCCCTCCTTTTCTCCCTCTCTGACTTCCTTCCCTTTCTCCCTTCCCTTGCTCTCTTTCTGTCTTTCCTCTCTTCTTTCTTCTGTCTTTGTCTAATTTTGGTGTCAGGGTGATACTTGCCTTACACAAAGAGTGGGGAAGGGTTTTCTCTTCTATTTTTCTGGAAGACATTGTGTAAAATTGGTTTTAATTCTTCTTTAAATGTTTGGTAGAATTCGCCAGTGAAACTGTCTAGGCCTGGAAACTTTCTCACAGGTGTTTTAGCTATAAATTAAATTTCTTTAATGGTTATATGACTATTCAGGTGATCTATTTTATCTCAGTTGCATTTTGATAGTTTGTGCTTTTCAAGGAATTAGTCTGATTTTCTATATTCTTGAATTTATGGGCATAAACTTGTTCATAGTAGTCCCTTACTCTCTCTTTAATGACTACAACAGATACAGTGATATTCCATCTTGTTCTGACACTGGAGATTTGCATATTCTCCCCACTGTTATCAGCCTTCTTAGAGGTTTTTCAATTACTTATTATATTTTTTTAATGATCCAGCTTTTGTTTCACTGATTTTCTCTATTGTTTTCCTGTATTAACTTCTTTGATTTTTGCTCTTATTATTTCCTCTCTTTCTGCTTATTTGGATTTAATTTAGGTTTTCTTTTTCTACCTTCTTCTTAAGAACTTAAGATCACTTAAGATCATTAATTTGAGAGCTTTTCTGTTTTAAACATAAGCAGTTCATGCTTAAATTTCCTTCTCAGTACTGCTTTTGCTGTATTCCACAAAATTTAATGCATGATATTTTCATTTTTCTTCTTCTTCTCTGTATTTTAAATTTTTATTTGAAAGTTTTTATTGCCCCATGGATTATTTAGAATTGTGATGTTTAATATACAAGTTTGGGAATATTTTTATTGACTTTCTATTATCGATTTCTTAGTTGATATTTTGTGATGGGAGAACATACTCTTAACTGTGTGTGTCTTTTTCTCTTTTCAGCTCCATCAATTTTGCTTCAGTGTTTTGACGCTCTGTTGTTTGGTGCATGCACAGTTAGGTCTTCTTCGTGTATTAATCCTTTTATCATTAAGTGATATTCCTTTGTCCCTACTGTTTTTCTGTGCTTGGAAGTCTACTTTATCTGATATTAATATAGCCATCGCTACTTTTTTAAAATGAATGTTTGCATTATCATTTTACATAATTTTTTTAACCTACCTATGTCATTGCTTTTCAGTTGAGTTTCCTGTAGGCAACATACAGTTAAGTTGTGGTTTTTTTAACCCACTATTCCAATCTCTGTTTAGTGGATTTAGACCATTTCATTTGAAATAATTATTAAAATATTAGGGCTAAAGTCTTTCATTTTACTATCTTTTTTTTCTGTTTGTTCTCTCTGTTTCTTATTCCTGTTTCTCTTTAACTTTTTTTTTTTCCAGACAGTCTCACTCTGTCGCCTAGGCTGGAGTGCAGTGGCACTGTCTCAGCTCACTGCAACCTCTCCCCAACCAGGTTCAAGTGATTCTCGTGTCTCAGCCTCCCGAGTAGCTAGGATTATAGGTGCCCACCACCACACCTGATAGATGACTATTTTCAAGATATTGTTTCTTTGCCTTTCATTTAATTATAATATGCTTTGGCATGGGTTTTCTTGGGTTTATCTTATTTAGGGTTCACTTAGGTAATTTAGTCTATAAGCTTAGTTCTTTTGCCATGTTTAGATAGTCTTCACCAATTATTTCTTTTTTTTTTTTGTCTCTCTCTCTCTCTCTTTTTTTTGAGATGGAGTCTGTCACCAGGCTGGAGTGCAGTGGCACAATCTTGGTTCACTGCAACCTCTGCCTCCCAAGTTCAAGTGATCCTCCTGCTTCAGCCTCCCAAGTAGCTAGGACTACAGGCACATACCACCACGCCCGGCTAATTTCTGTATTTTTTGTAGAGACAGGGTTATCACCATGTTGGCCGGGTTGGTCTTGAACTCTTGACCTCAGGTAATCTGCCTGCCTTGGCCTCCCAAAGTGCTGGGATTACAGGCATGAGCCATTGTGCCTGGTCCATTATTTCTTTGCAAATTTATTCAGCCCTATTCTCTTTGTCTGCTTACAAATGTTAGATCTTTTGTTACAGTCTCACAGGTCCTGAAAACTCTGTTTTTTTGTTTTGTTTTGTTTTGTTTTTTTAAGTCTTTTTCTCTCTGTTGTTCAGATTGAGTAATTTTTGTTGCTTTATCTCCAGGTTCATTGATTTTTTTCTTCTGTCATATTCATTCTGCCATTGCACCCATCCAATAAGTCTCTGCTTTTCAACTATTGTACTTTTCAATTCTATAGTTTTCATTTGGTTCCTTTTTATATCTTTTCTTTCTTTAGTGAGACTTCATTTATTTTTTCATTTGCAAAGTATATTTGTCATTTCTCTTTTGAATGATTTTTGTATGATGGCTACTGTAAAATTTTTGTGAGATAGTTCCAACTTTGATTCACCCTGGTATTGACATCTGTTGATTGTCTTTTCTCATTCCATTTGAAATTTCCTGGTTCTTGGTATGACAAGTGAGTTTTGGTTGTATCCTAAACATTTGGATATTATATGAGGAGACTTTAGATTCTACTTAAATCTCCTCTTCTAGCAGTCACCCTGTTTAAGTTTAGTGCATAGGTCCTGTTCCTCCTGTGGGCTGTGGTTCTTTTATGTCTTGTTTGTTTATTTGTTTGTTTTTTTGTTTTGAGACTGAGTTTCGCTCTTGTTGCCCAGGCTGGAGTGCAATGGCATGATCTTGGTTCACTGCAACCTCTACCTCCCAGGTGCAAGCGATTCTCCTGCCTCAGCCTCCCAAGTAGCTGGGACTACAGGCACCCGCCACCACGCCCAGCTAAGTTTTTGTATTTTTAGTAAAGAAGGGGTTTCACCGTCTTCGCCAGGATGGTCTCAATCTCCTGACCTCAGGTAATCCGCTCACCTGAGCCTCCCAAAGTGCTGGGATTACAGGCATGAAGCACCACGCCCAGCATGTGGGCTGTGGTTCTAATGACAATAGAGTTTTCAAAGCTCCTGCAGTGCTGTTCTTGTCCGTGTCCTTCCCTTGGTCCAAGCTGGTGCAGTGCACTTCCCCGGGACTCTGGGTGTCAGCAGGAGATACCAGCACATGGGCCAAGAGTGCCTTGCTCATTTGCTCTCGGCCATCTGGTGCCAGCTTTCATCATTCGTTCAGGTGAAAGGGAACCTGGAGGCATCAGGTTCCGCAGGGCAGTGTGCCCCTTGCCCACTGTTCTTTGGGCTGCCAAAAGGATCTCTGCCTGTCCCACTGTGGGAGGAAAGCCCCTGTCTGGGCTGCCTGTGCTCTGGGGTGAGGGGACTGTGATCACATGGGCCTGTGTCACCTTCTACCACTGGGTGAAAGAGGTATGAACAGGCAAATTAAAAATACAAAGTCAAGATGTGTTCAGAAAATGAAATTTTCTTATCTCTCTCTCTGCTAAGAGCAATCAATTTTATATTTTAGCTTCATTTTGGTTCTTGAGTTACTTTCAGTTTTAAAATGCTGTCTCGTTCAGAGAGCTTTTCTGCCAGATCTGATCACTTTCCCCCTATTCTCGATGCTCCTGAGGGAGTCTTCTCCTGCTCTTGGTTCTTCCCCTCCTTCCTCCTGGTGTACGAAAGGGCCCATTGCTCATTAGCAGAGGGCAGGGAGGGCCGGTGGGCTCCTGCAATCAGGCACGTGTCTGTGGTCCCCTTCCTTAGCCTGAGATCCCCAGATTCAGCAGCATCCAAGGCTGGCTCCTCTGTGTGGGTCACTGGGTGGCCCTGGGACTCCCTCGTTTCTCCTACAGGTTCCATCCTGCACAGAATTTCCCCAGCCCCAGCTCCCTCCAGCCCCTACCCCTCTTTGCTTCTGTGTGTGACCTATTGTGGGCTGGCACATAGACCATGTTCCCAGGCCTTTTCTACCTCAGCCTTTGGTGCATATGATTACAGAAGTCTTTGCCCTGCCATGGGGACCTGCACAGATACTTTCCTTGCCAACTGGTATCCTCAGCTCCGCTGCCGCTCATCTCTCTCCTGACTTTCTCCCGTGCCCTGGCAGGACTTTTTGTCGAATAATTCACATCCAAGAAGCAAACCCTGGCCACTCTTCCCATAAGCTTGTGTCTCCCTAAACATCATTCTGCCTCCTTCGCAAATACCTCAGATTCACTTTATTTCCTTTCCACTCTTCCTGATTGTTCTTATATCTTCTCCCTCCCGTCTCTCTCCCTCCCTCCCTCAATGATTAGACATTGTCAGGTAAAGGTCAGGACCGGTAGATCAGTTGGAGTCACTGCCACATTGCCTCAAAAGCTGCACCTGAGGCCTCCACCAGTACTGAGTGACCATCCTGCTCCCACAGCCTCTTCACTTTTCCATTTAAAAGTGCATTTCTTGTCACCTCCACTTCCTCCCTCTTGAGGAAAGATAGCCCTCCTGGGTCTCTCAGACCACTGCCCGTCACTCTGATTTCCACAAATGCCAAGCTGTGATCATGCTTTATCTGAGCCTTTTCTCAGGGCTGTTCGCAGCAGGCAACCTTGAGGGATGGGGTAATGCCTCTCTCTGGACAAAGAGGAGGTTTGTTCGCTGCTTGCTATTAAAGTGATGGATTTCTCATGTTCATATTCTTCTCATACAACTTACTTCATGTGCCAGTGTCATCTGGATGCTCCGGACCAGCTCCATAGGAACCTGGGGGACAAGAAAAACGAACACAAACACACAAATGCTAAAATGAAGCAGAAACTCACAGTCATTTAGGTGAGGTTAGAGGAATACTTTCCTTCCCCTGAACAATCCATATTAACATTTTCCTATACAGTACCAGATGCTTAGGTAATTGCTTGCCCTCTTCCCTGCTCTTTTTTGCTTTGTATTTTTAGCCCAGAAGCCTCCCGCTGACAAGAACAATATGGCACTAAGGAGATTAAAACTTTGACGTGATAAATACTTGGGACTTGAGACCTGTTCTCAGAAGGTACATTGTCTCCATTCAAATTGCCCAGGAAGTCTTGTGCAATGATACACATTTTAGCATCTCTTTCAATGCCTGCTCTTATGTCTGATAATATGAAGAAAGCTATATCTAACATAACAAGCTGCTTCCTCTTCTATCCCTGGCTCCTCCCAAGGGACATGAGGAGATGCTAGAAAAATACAAAGGGGGAAAGAACCTTGGCTCTGAGTCAGAACAGAAAAAAAAAAAAAAATGTGGAGAGGAAGAAACCCTGAAAATAAGCCTAAGGACCTCAGCACCCACTATAAAAAAAAAAAAAAAAGAGTCTGGAGAGGGGACTGGACTGCAGCTTTCTTAACACTAGGCTCCAAATGGCACATTCACTTCTGCTGCTAAGTCACTACTGGTCACCTATCTGCACTGGCAGGGGGTGGGGGAGGGTGGTGGTGGTGGGGTGGGAATGTTGAGCTATGTGCCCAGGAAGCAGAGAAAATGGGGTTTTGTCGGACAGCTGGCAGGCTCTGCCATGGTGGAGGAGGAGGAGATATCTGAATCAAGTCTTATTATTTTTCTCTTTCTGAGTCACTTGATCTTTTTTAGAAGATGCCCAAATTATCTTCTCTTTATTTTTGAAGTCTAATTGCTTTACCAGGGTATGGCTGAGTGATGACTTTTCTATATCATTTTCCTCCCTAACATGGTGCACTTTTTAAATCTGCAGATTTGATTCTTCTTTCATTTCAAGAAAAATTTTTGAATCATCATCCTAAATACTTATATGTTACATTTGTTTAGTCCTCTTCTATAGGCACAGAAATCCATTTTTTAAAACAAATACACTTACAAGATTTACTGTTATCACAAGGTCACATTCCTGTAGAATATAGAAATATGTGTAGTTTTCAGTTTACTAAGTCTGCATTTTTTGTTTTTTAAGAGAAGAGGTCTTGCTTTGTCACCCAGCCTAGAGAGCAGTAGTGTGATCATAGCTCACTACAGTCTCTAACTCCTGGGCTCAAGCAATCCTCCCATCCCAGCTTCCTGAGTGGCTGGAACTATAGGGGCATAACACCATTGCCCAGGCTGGTCTCAAGCTCCTGGCTTCAAGCATTCCTTCCGCCTTGACCTCCCAAAGTGCTGGGATTACAGGTATGACCAATACACCCAGCCAAGTCTGTGTTTTCCAAATTGCAGCCTGTGACTCATGATGGGGTCATGAAATCTATTTAGCGGATTATAATCTGCTGGATTGGTTTCCTATTGTTGCATAACAAATTATGACAAAATGAGCAGCTTATAACAACACATATTTATCATCTCACAGTTTCTGTAGGTCAGGAATCTGCAAACAGCTTTGTTGGGTCCTTTGTTCAGGGTTTCATAGGGCTGCAATCAAGATGCCATCTGGGCTCCATTCTTATCTGGAGGCTCAACTGGGGAAGAATCCACTTCCAAGCTCATTCAGGCCTTTGACAGTATTTGTTTCCTTGTGGCTGTATAACTGAGGGCTCCTGCCTTTTGTTGACTGTTGGTGGGAACCCACCCTTGGTCCTAGAGGCTGCCCACAGTTGCTGGAGGCCATCCACAGTTCTTTACCACATGGGCTTCCTCAATGTGGCACTCCATTCACTGAGCCAGCAAGGAGGCTCTCTCACTCCAGTCTGATGACATAATATAGTCCTGGGAGTGGCATATGATCACCTTTGCTGGTCCTATTAACCCATAGGAGCATAAGTCACTGGTCCTGCCCAGAGTTGAGGGGAGGGGAGTATCCAAAGGTGTCAACACCAGTAGGTACAGTTCATTGGGGATCATCTTAGGGTCTTGTCACCCCATCTATATTTAGAAAATAGAGTAGGATTATCTAGAAGATACCAGAACGTATCCCTTGTAATAAGAGTATGTATTTCTAGACAAAAATTGTATTTAATGTAAATTGTGTGTGTGTGTGTGTGTGTGTGTGTGTGTGTGTGATGAAAAATGTATTTCTTACCAAATGGTCTAGAGCAAAATAGTCTGAGAGCCCCTGACCTGGGAGGTTTCCTTGCAAACACTGAAGATAAGACTGCTTTTGAATTGTACACTGCCCTGGTGCTACCTGGCTTGCTGCCTCTGTTCAGTGTGCTTTCATGGCAACCAAGATGCAAATGTTCTCCAGCCTGCTCTACTGTATTTCCGCCAGTAGTTGTAGTAGCTATCACAGTTCTTGAATTATCAAAAGACTTAAATCAATGTCATTACTTCCTCTACAGTTTTTTCACCAGCTCCTCCCATGGCTCCCACGCCATGCTGGATCTGCACACCATAGGGAGCGCCTTCTTGCTTGTGCCTTTTCCCTGCTCCCCAGCTGTGTACAAGGTCTGGTCCTGTTGTGTGCTCAGGTTTACGAGTTTCCCCTGCCCTTGGCGGCCCTGCTTCAAGCATATTGAAGTTTGGCATTAGAGATGTTCTCTTATTAACACCAAGATTGCCATTTCTGTTCTTAGTCTCCGTGTCATTTTCTTTTGGTTTAAGAGAAAAGAGGGGTCTGAGAAGTCCTTACTTTGCCATCTTTAAGTCCTGCTCACCCGAGGCAGCTCTGAGGCTTTGAAATAGGTCCCATTATCCTCCCACTACCTCTGAAGCCTCCCTGCGGCCACTCTCACAGGCAGTGAGGCCTGGATATGGCACGTCCTCAGTGTCTTCCCTGCCTTCTTGGGTGGTGGCCACTTCAGGATGGGGAGCTCAGCTGGGAATGGGCACAACCTTGACTGCCCTACGAAGACTCCTATTTCTTCTGCAGTTTGGTTACAGTTTGTGTCAGAGATGTTTATTGCTGTGGGATTGAGCCCATGGGTTTTGGACTCAGTTTCCTGTGGCCTGCCATGGGGGGCCTTCGTTTCCACCTGAGTTGGCCCTTATGCCTCAATCCCTCCAGGGCTGTAGCTGACATTTCACCTCCTTCCTGAGATCTATCCTCCTCCCCCGACCCCCACCATCTCTCCTACTTTTGGGGATTTTTGTTTGTTTTGTTTTTGAGACAGGATTTGCTCTGTCACCCAGGTGAGAGTGCAGTGGTGTGATCATAGCTCACTGCAGCCTCGACCTCCTGGCCTTAAGCAGTCCTCCTGCCTCAGCCTCCCAAGTAGCTGGGACTACAGGCATGTGTCACCACGCCTGGCTAATTTTTAAATTTTTTATAGAGATGGGGGTCTCACTATGTTGCCCAGGCTGATCTCAAACTCCTAGGCTCCAATGATGTTCTAGCCTCAGCCTTCCAAATGTTGAGATTACAGATGTGAGCCACTGTGCCTGGCCAAAGGGATTGTGTGGTTTCTGTTTCTCATTTTTCTTCCCTTCTGTTAAGTTTCTGTCTATTCATGAGAATTATTAGATCTTTGTGATTTTAATAATTTTGCCTTTATTTTCCCCCCACCTTGAAGAAATGAAAGTGGTGAGCTCAGAAGACCCCAATTACCTCTCCCCATACCTGTCCCTGCAGTCAGAATGAAGGGCGTCTCCTTTCTAAGGTTTTCTTTGTGTCTTCCCTCATCTCCCTCCCTTTCTCAATAACGTGTGTTGGCAACAATCAATGTCATTACTTCCTCTAAAGTTTTAAATATCAGTGAAAATTCTCAAGATTTTGTTCACCCACTTCTTTCCCCTTATTTGGGGGCGTGTTCTGAGGCTAGGTGCTTCTGCAAACCAAGTCAGGCTGTTCCGCTTCTTCCTTTCTGTGAGCACCGCTCTGCAGAGATCATGGCCATAAAGCCTCCTTTCTCATCATTGGCCGAGGGATGAGAGCTCATGTGTGTGCACATGCGTATGTGTGCTTCTCATTTCTTTTCTCTGTTGTTCATTTTGTCAGACGTTGTAGAGATAACCCTACAACCATCTCTCAGCTTTCTTTTCCTGGAAGTTGTAGATGTGATTGTCTAGATTTTATATATATTTAATATATGTTATATATATTATATATGTTATATATTTAATGTATACTTTTTATATAATATATATGTTATATGTATTATATTTATATATATATATATATATTTTTTTTTTTGAGACAGAGTTTTGCTCCTGTCACCCATGCTGGAGTGTAATAGTACGATCTGGGCTCACTGCAACCTCCGACTCCTGGGTTCAAGTGATTCTCCTGCCTCAACCTCCCGAGTAGCTGGGATTACAAGCACATGCCACCATGCTTGGCTAATTTTTGTATTTTTAGTAGAGATGAGGGTTCACCGTGTTGGTCAGGGTGGTCTCGAACTCCTGACCTCAGGTGATCCACCTGCCTCGGCCTCCCAAAGTGCTGGGATTACAGGCATAAGCCACCACACCCAGCCGATGGTACAATGTTTTTAAGGAGTTTTTTTTTTTTTTTTTTTTTGAGACGGAGTCTCGCTCTGTCGCCCAGGCTGGAGTGCAGTGGCTGGATCTCAGCTCACTGCAAGCTCCGCCTCCCGGGTTCACGCCATTCTCCGGCCTCAGCCTCCCGAGTAGCTGGGACTACAGGCGCCCGCCACCTCGCCCAGCTAGTTTTTTGTATTTCTTAATAGAGACAGGGTTTCACCGTGTTAGCCAGGATAGTCTCGATCTCCTGACCTCGTGATCCGCCCGTCTCGGCCTCCCAAAGTGCTGGGATTACAGGCTTGAGCCACCGCGCCCGGCCTTAAGGAGTTTTTAATTCTAAAAGTGCCACAGACCCATCCTTGCCTGTGGAAGTGTTTCAGCACACCACCACATGCATGACCTAAAATTAGCTATGCCCCAGAAGACCCTCTTTCATGCCCAAGTTGGAAACAGTGCAACACTAGGTGTGATGCGGTCTTTCCTGATTTCTTCTCCTTTCTCTCTCTCTCCCATCATCCGTGCTTCAGCCTTTACCCTTTTCCTAAAAGGGAAGTGGAAAAGCTCAATTATGCAAATAAATGCAGCACAGACTGATGCTACAGCCAAATTCAATTAGCATTACTTCAGGGGAACAAAATCAGTTTTAGGTAAAAAACAAACACGAAACTTCCAGGAAGAAAAAGAGCTACTTAACAAACAAGCAAAGAAATTGTTTGTGGCACAATAATTTTAATCTTGTGAGCACCTGTCTCCGCAGCTTGCTGTCCAAATAAGGTCAGATTTGATTTGCTTCTTGAGGCGACCCACACTGTTCATTTTAAACATCTCAATGCAGTGGCCATCAGGAACAGCTGCAGCTTCGCTGGTGGGGTCTTAGCAAGAAAGGGCCTTCATGCTCACAAACCCACCATTTCAAGAAAGAGAAAGATAAAACACAAACAAAATCACAGCTGTAAGAGAGCTACATTTGTGGAATGATAAGAAAACAGCTTTTCTGGCACTTAGCCACTGCAGGGCTCTGAGGGATGAGGTGAACAAACTGAACAGGAATCCAATGTTTTCCCAGGTGACAAGAGTGTAAGGCTGCAATAGGCAAGGAGATTGCATGAGTTCCAATGATTAAGCTAAGCTTTCATTTCGATTTGTGCAAAATCAGTAAAAATTAATAAGCACAGGATGTTCTCATGAAGCTGACATTGAAACATAAAAGTAGGTGTGCTGCATACTTCACACCACAGCAAACCCTCCCTTTTTGAGTTATTAGGTTTTGGGGACATGGGGTGGGTGGTGCTCTGAGACACTCAGTGATCGCTTTCAGAAACCAGATTCTAATGAGTATTTTTAACTAGTATCTAGTATTCACTCTGCAAATATTTTTGCCGTATAATAAATAAGTCACTGTTCCAGTGACAGATAACTATACAGATGACAGGACACCATATGGTGGTTACAAGACAGAATTTAAAATCTTAAAGGACAAAACACTCATATTCATTTGCAGCAATTAACTAGGGGACCGAGACCATCTGCTGTGACTCATGAGTTCCCCAAGGACACTTACACAATGGTAAGTTTCACATTGGTTTATCTTGCTTCCCATAGTTCAAGCAAGAAAATAATACTTTCCATAGTTTCTGATTCCCTAGTAATGTTACAGCAATGTTTTTACCACTCTTCTGTGTGGTCATTCAGTAACTTAGCCTTCTTTTGTAATGTATAGATCCACCCATCCCCAGGGTTTAGTTTTCTCTGGTATCCAAGTGGCAGAGGGGAAACAGAGTCTGGAGAGGGAGGCCAGGCATGGTGGCTCACGCCTGTAATCCCAGCACTTTGGGAGGCCAAGGTGAGCGGATCACCTGAGGCCAGGAGGCCAGTTACCAGCCTGGCCAACATGATAAAACCCCACCTCTACTAAAAATACAAAAGTAGCCGGGCATGGTGGTGCACGCCTGCAATCCCAGCTACTCAGGAGACTGAGGCAGGAGAATCGCTTGAACCCGGGAGGCGGAGGTTGCAGTGAGACAAGACCGTGCCGTTGTACTCCTGCCTGGGCAACAAGAGCAAAACTCTGTCAAAATTTAAAAAAAAATAAAAAAAAAAAAAGGAAGTTCTGACACATACTACAACAACATGGATGAAACCTGAGGACATTATGTTCAATGAAATAAGCTAGTTACAAAAAGATAAATACTGTATGAATCCACTTATGTGCGGCACCAAGAGTAGCCAGATTCATAGAGATAGAAAGTAGAATGGTGATTGCCAAGGGCTGGGAGAAGAGGGAATGGGGAGTTATTGTTTAACGGGTACAGAGTTTCAGATTTGCAAGACGAAGAGTTCTGATGACTGATGAATGGACTTATTGAACTATATGCTTAAAAATGGTTAAGGTGGGGCTGGGCGAGGTGGCTCATGCCTATAATCCCACCACTTTGGGAGACCAAGTTGGGCAGATCACCTGAGGTCAGGAGTTCGAGATCAGCCTGGCCAACATATCAAAAAATAAAAAAAATTAGCCAGGCGTGGTCATGGGCACCTGTAATCCCAGCTACTTGGGAGGCTGAGGCAGGAGAATCACTTGAACCCAGGAGGTGGAGGTTGCAGTGAGCTGAGATTGTGCCACTGCACTCCAGCCTGGGCAACAGAGTAAGACTCTGTCTCCAAAAAAAAAAAAAAAAAAAAAAAAGAAGTTAAAGTGATAAAATTTATGTTTTGTGTATTTTACCACAATTGTAAAATTTTTTAAATGGCAGATGTAATCACAAAGCAAAACCTAACGTATATGTAATATGTAAAAAACAGATCTAAAATAAACTAACTGAAACACTAAAATGATAGATGGGGCTGGGTGTGGTGGCTATGCTTGTAATCCCAGCACTTTGGGAAGCTGAGGCAGGCCCTTCACTTGAGGTCAGGAGTTCGGGGTGAGCCTGGGTAACATGGCTCATCTCTACTGAAAATACAAAAATTAGCCGGGCATGGTGGCATGCCTGTAATCCCAGCTACTCCAGAGACTGAGGCAGGAGAATCACTTGAACCCGGGAGGTGGAGGCTGCAGTGAGCTGAAATCACACCACTGCACTCCAGCCTGGGCAACAGAATGAGACTCCATCTCAAAACAAAAAACAAAAAAACTAATAAACCTAAAATCAGCTAAAATATACAAAAAAATATTAGAATACCTAGTAAATAAAATAGATAATTTTCTAGGAAAAATAAATGGAAATTATTTAGAAAATATTAACAATTCGAGTATCAAAAAATAATGAGAGAATGGTTTCAAAAGACTACCCCCATGGGGAGAAAAGAGCATAGATGGTTTTACAAATAAAGTCTACCGATCTTTAAGGTTGAGGTAAGCCAAAGATATTTAAGTGGTTTCCAAAACACAGGGGGAAAAGGGAAACATAAAATTTTTATATAGTCAGCATAATGCTGACACCAAATTCTGAAGTGGATAGCCCTAAGAAATAATCTCATAAGCAATCTGAAGTAAAATGACTAATGCAGAAATTCAAAGTAAAATATTAGGAAATGGAATCCAGCAGCATTTTATATCATGATCAATTGTCTTCATAAGTAGAATACAAGGATGGCTCAATACTAAAATTCTGTCAATAAAATTGATCATATTTATAGATAAAATTAGAAAAACATGATCATCTCCATAGATATTGAAATAAGATTTGATCAAATTTTGAAATCTATTCCTTAAAACTTCTTAATAAAATGGAAAAATATTTTCTTAATTGATGTAAAATCCAATATTATATTTAATGGAGAAATATTGAAAGGTTACCAATAAGGTAGAAATATGACAAGGATATATACCATTATTTAGCATTGTTCTGGAGACACTAGCTGATAAAATCAGAGGAAGGAAGGGAGGGAGGAAGGTAAAAGAAGAAAACAGAGAAGGAAGAATAGAAGGAAATTGAGAAGGTGGTGCAAATATTCTTTTAGTGCTGGAGACACAGTGTATATCAAGGAATCTGAAGGGAATAAACTAGAAAAACACTGCTAAAGAAATTAAGACATTTCAGTAAGGTGGTGGAAATACAATTCATATACAAATATCAAAAGCCTTCCTGTGAAAATATAAATATACCCCAGATAACTTAAAAATGTAGGTGTAAAAAATTAAAATACAGAAAATTCAGGGAAAATGATTGCATTTTAATTTTATAATATCAGTGAGAAAGACATTCCCATTATAATACAAAGCCTAGAAGTCTAAAAATAAGACATTCTTTTTCATAAAATTCAAAAAAAGGCTGAGGATACAGTTTAAAAGATAAATATAATGAGGGAAAATACTCAATGCAAATGACAAAGTATTACTTCCTTAATGTAAGAATAACCTCCAAAAGAGAAATGAAAAGGAAAACCACAGTGAGATCCATCACCTCATCCATTTTATTTTGAAATGTTTAAAAAACTGTTCACCCTATTGGTGAAAGTATGGAGAAACAAGTCATTTCAAATATTTGTTATAGTTTCTATGGAGAGCAATTTGGTAATATCTGTCAAATATTAACATGGATGTGCTTTAAGACCCAGAAATTTTGTAACATCTATGCTTTCAGGAGCACAGAGATGAATATACAGGGGCTCTTAAGGCAGCATTATTCATGAAGCAAAAATGGGTCACAAAATAATGCTCATCAGTAGAGGAACTTTGAGTAACTTATTGTTGATCTACCAGTGAAAAACTATCCATCTTCATCTATTTATTATTGCTATTATTGTTACTCTATTATTATATAATCTTTTCAATCATCTATCTATCTATCCAATAATAATAATAGTAACAGGCAGCACTTACCATTTCCTTTTCTGCAGAGGTAGAAGCTTTCTTGGGAAGTCATTTAGGCTGTGTTCTAGGAGTTGCTCTTAGAAGCCTAACAATTTTTAAATCCCTGCATTAAATCATTTTCTGTTTAAAATACCTGGAGCAGTTTCTCTTTGCTGCCCTGAACCTTGAATGATACAACTTTTAAGGGAAAACAAAAGGTCATTTCTATTGAGTGCTACAATTTATGAAAGAAAGACGCTCATATACTGGAATCCACTCACTATCTCTGGAAGGATGCAGCAGAAAGAGGTTGCTACTTGAGGGGACGGAAGGGCCTGGACCTCCACTGCAGGTAGTAATATTTTCCTTTCACATGGACCCTTTTTTATTTTTAATTTTATAGCAGGTATGTACATTACCTATTTAAACAGCTAAATTTGGTAAGGTGACATATATAACCGAGCAAACATTTTATAGAAAGTAAAAAGCAAAGAAAATGAACATAATATGAAACAGGTAAACAAAGAATCTATTATGAAAAAAAGCATAACCTAAGAAAGCAAACTGTGATCATCATCAGCATCATCCCTGTGAATGTGCTGCTCTACAGGAGAAAACTATTTTTTTTTTGAGATGGAGTCTCGCTCTGTTGCCCAGGGTGGAGTGCAGTGGCACAATCTTGGCTCACGCAACCTCTGCCTCCTGGGTTCAAGAGATTCTCCTGCCTCAGCTTCCCAAGCAGCTGGGATTATAGGTGACCACCACCATGCCCTGCTAATTTTTGTATTTTTAGTAGAGACTGGATTTCTGCCATGTTGGCCAGGCTGGTCTTGAACTTCTGACCTCAGGTGATCTGCCTGTCTCAGCCTCCCAAAGTGCTGGGATTACAGGCATGAGCCACTGTGCCCAGTTACAGGAGAACTGCTGAACTTGAATTGAAAATAGAAGTATTAATTTATGATGTGTTTTTTTCCTTAAGAAACAAAAATAACTCAGCTTAGGTCCTGTTTCTGTCTGCTGATAAATCGAGAACCACTGACCAGCCCTGAAGCTAGGAGCGGCGCCTGCCCCAGACTGTGGTTTCTGTGGCCATAGCTCACTTGAATGAACAAGGGCTCCTTGGAAAGATGGCTGACTGCTGGTCAGGGACAGAAATGACCTGAAACATCTGGTCACCCACATAGCAAAGAAGTAAGGTCGCGTCCGAAGGCCTCAGGAGCCAACCTAAAAACTTCCCACTGATCAACGGTGGAACAATTTGATGCTCAATAACCACAATCGATTGAAGCACATCAAGTATGTTTAAACATATTGGTTCATAATAATACTAAATACATAATCATATTAAATACCCACAACTCCTTTCCCTCCCAAGGAAAAAAAAAATAAAGAATGTACATTGGCTCCTTGGTCACATTTGGAGGATGCTAATGGGGGGAAAATAAAATTTTCCAGCTCTCTTCTCATCTTTCCTTTACAAATTGAAGCAGATAAGGAAAAGTTAGTGTTCCAGATAATAAATGAAGATAAAGGCTGATACAATTATAATACCACTATTTTGCAATTTCTACTGAATTAACAGATATAAGCTCTGTGCATCACTGGCTGCTGACATCACAAAAAGAGACAGCCTGGCTGGGCGTGGGTGGCTCATGCCTGTAATCCCAGCACTTTGGGAGGCTGCAGTGACAGGATTCCTAGAGCCTAGGAGTTTGAGACCAGCCTGAGCAATGTAGTGAGACCTTGTCTCTACTAGAAATAAAAAAATTAGCCGGCTGTGATGCACGCCTGTAGTTCCAGTTACTTGAGAGGCTGAGGTGAGAGGATCACTTGAGCCTCAGAGTTTGAGGCTGCAGTGAGCTACAATTGCACCAGTGCACTCCAGCCTGGGCAACAGAGCCAGATCCTGTCTCAATAAAAAAAAAAAAGAGAGAGAGAGAGAGAGAGACTGCCAGACAAAAAAAGTTTTCTGATGGAAGAGAACAGCATCTGTGAGGTAGACTTCCCAAGTAACCACACTTGAATCCAATCAAGTTCTTAGTAACAATACTAATCCAGCAGAAACATGAGGAGCAAAGGGAGATGTTAAAAATGATCAAGAGACAAATCTCCCTTGTTAATACTAAAGTAAATATTAATGCAAATCCTTAATAAGATATTAATAAACAGAGCTTATTAAGTGCATTATAAAATCATAAACTTCAGACAAGTTAAAGGTCATCTCAGTCACCACGAAGATGGTGCAATATCAGGAAATCAACCAGTATAATTAATCATGTTAAAAATCAACAAGAAAAACTGTATGATCACTTAAAATTTCATGCTTAGGCCGCGCGTGGTGGCTCATGCCTGTAATCCCGGCACTTTGGGAGGCCAAGGAGGGCAGATCACCTGAGGTCAGGGGTTCAGGACCAGTCTGGCCAACATGATGAAACACTGTCTCTACTAGAAATACAAAAATTAGCCAGACGTAGTGTCACATGCCTGTAATCCAAGTTACTCAGGAGGCTGAGGCAGGAGAATCTCTTGAACCCAGGAGGTGGTGGTTGCAGTGAACCGAGATCATGCCACTGCACTCCAGCCTGGGCAACAGAGTGAGACTCCGTCTCAAAACAAAACAAAACAAAAAAACCCTCATGTTTGATTAAAGCCATAAGTATAATAAAATAAAAATATTTCAATTATTCAATAAGACGTGTATGTGTGTGTGTGTGTGTGCATCACTTAATGATAAAATATGCCATTAAAATCAGGTACATGTGGTTGTGTGTTATCTCCATTACTTAGTTGTATTCTCATTATTAAATTGTTTTGCCTGTTGTTAGACAAAAGAAAGAAGGTATAAATATAGGACAGAAGGAGGCAAAAGTATTATTTTTAGATGATATATGCCTGGAAAATCCAAAAGAATAAAAATTTTATCATAAGGAAAAAAGAATTCAGCGAGATGGCTGGAGAATCATCATCATCATTATAACGACAGCTCACTCTCTCCAGGCTTTGTGCTGAGAGTTTCTCACACATGAGCTAGTTTCATTCTCATAACCATCCTGAGAGGCACACAGTACCGTTATCCCCATTGTAAACATGAGGGAACCAAGGTGCAAAGAAGCTAGTAATTTGTACAAGTCAAAAGCTGGTAAGTGGTAGGGCCAATATCCAGAAGCAATGGTGCTCAGAATTTCATATAATAGCCACTTTTAAAAATTTCCCATTGATAATAACGACCTAATTAAAAATACGTAGAAATACGTGTAGCAAGAAGTGAAGACTTGTATGATTAAAACTTTAAAAGACAAAAATATAAAATGAAAAAATAAAAAAGATGAACAGCAGAATTGTTGAATTCCTGGTAAACTCTCACCTTCTTGGTTGTCTAGACCAGCCATTTCCAAATCCATGGGGGCAGCCATCAGATCTGCCATTTGGATTCAGGGTTTATGCCCCCTTGTCACAAGGGGGTGGCAGGGGCATCTGAGAAATAAGCAGAAGTTCCATAATGAGAGCGGCCCCCACACTCAATTATTACTCATGAACTTCTGCCCACATCCAGTTAAGTGAATTTATAGGTGTTATTATTAAGTAGAAAATCTCTTAATTGAGAAGTATCGTAATTATACAGGGAACAACCAAGAAAGTCTTTGGCATTCATGGTAATTTGTAGGTCATCTCATAATAAAATATTTAAACCAGAGTTTTTACCTTACACATTACAACCAAAATGTGCTAATGCTGCTAAATGTTTCTATAAATAGAAATGTCTTAGTAATTTGTTGCCTGGAAGATATTTTCAAAAAATGAACAGACGGCCAGAGGCAGTGGCTCACGCCTGTAATCCCAGCACTTTGGGAGGCTGAGGCGGGCGGATCACGAGGTCAGGATATTGAGACAATCCTGGCTAACACAGTGAAACCCCATCTCTACTAAAAATACAAAAAATTAGCCGGGCATGGTGGTGGGCACCTGTAGTCCCAGCTACTCTGGAGGCTGAGGCAGGAGAATGGCGGGAACCCGGGAGGCGGAACTTGCAGTGAGTCGAGCCACTGCACTCCAGCCTGGGCGACAGAGCGAGACCCCGTCTCAACAACAACAAATAATAATAATAATAATAATAAAAAGAACAGACAAAAATCTACTCTTTCAAGGCAAATTTTAGATTCTAACAAGGAGGAAAAAAAACAACCTTTTTTGAAAGAGAGATGAGAAAATTCTGTGTCATTGTGAAATTTCTTATAACACACTTAAAAATTAGGGAACAGAGTTGTTTTTTTTTAATGTTTTGAAATCTTCCAAATGAAGAACCCACTTCATAAAACATAAAAAGTAAAACCCCTTCTAATCGATTTGCAAGGCCTCCTGAACTGCATCAGGACAGATGAGCCTGACTCCCTTCAGATCTCTGCAAAGCTGGCCCGTGGACCTGGACTCCGGGATGCACAGCTGGCAAGGGCAGCACAGCCACAGGCTCCTGTCTGGATTCTTGTGTTTCAAAGAACTCTTTGCAACAATGAAGGAGATAGAAACCAGGCATCAAAATAAATGGAATCTAGAGCCAGAACTTCACAAAAGAAGTTGTATCAAAAGATTCAAGCTCAATTTTTCAAAAATAACAATACACGTCCAATCACATTGCTGTATTAGAATATTTTCTAGTGAAAGTAAAATAGGTTTTTGTATCGTAGATACAACGCAAGTATTTTTAAATAATGCTTATTTCATCTCCAATTTATCCCTTTTAATTTCTATTTTTGCATATGTTATAATGAACACAGGGTTATAATGTAAAGGTATACTTAAAATACTTTAAGGATAAATATATATAAACCCATGATAAATATAAACAAACATACTGGGTGCATACTAGCCTATTTAAAAACTGTTTAGGGCACATGTTAGAATCTGGAGACATCTATATTGACTTTCCTTACTTAATAATTGATGATCAAATAATCTCCTTTGGCTGCACAGCAGCCAGAAGATTGACTGTTCGTAAGTCTTCCCCTGCTGAGACTTTTAAGTGTTACTTGTTGGTTCAGTTGATAAAAACAAAGCAGGCATTTTGCTCACACACACACACACACACACACACACACAAACACCCACACAGTCAACATAATCTTTGCTGAGACATTTGCATTTGATAATAGAAAGAAACAAACTAATCGAATCTCAGTTTTCCCAGATAAGACTCTTATTTTCAATTCTGCATTTATGGGTTATAAAACCAATTTCTTGATAGTTTATTTTTCTGAAAATAATTGGATTCCTATACATGGCCATCTGACATTAAATATTATTATTATTGTTGTTGACGTTTTGCCTCTTTGCCTTTGCAGTAGGCCACTAAAGAAATAGTTCCTTGAAAAACTGAATTTCTGTTGTCTCTGTCAGAAGAAATCATTCACTAGCAGGAGAAGAACAGCAAGAGATCAATCACATAATCTGTAAGTACTTTCTGGAAAGAAACAGTTTAATTTATGGTTCTCAACCTCAGTGACACATTGCAATCACCAGGGATCTTTAGAAAGTCCTGATCCCCTGCTTTCCCCCCAATCTCAGGGGTCTGAGGTCATTGGTTTGGACATCGGGGGTTTTCAAAGCTCCCCCAGTTAAATAAATGGGAACAATAGCCTGAGAACCTGTTGACACAACTGTAATCATGGTTGCAAAGGTATTGATGGCTGAAGGGGAAACTCCATCTGTCTGTGTGGGAACAGTCACTGTGGGAACGGAGGGTCCCACCCACTGCCAAAGGCCCCATCTGCCTGGCACTTCTCAACACAAGCATCACTTGAACTTTGTTCCTACCATGTTTTTCAGTTGTATTTTTAAAATCTTGATTCTAAGTTCTTCTCAGGGTTTAAAACCATTGTTCAGGGTTTGTTTTTTAATGAAATATCATGAAATGCTTTCATGATGTTCCAAAGTCATAAAAAAAGGAACTGTGTGTTAGATACGTACAGATCCTTGTTAATAGAAAAAGAACAAAAGATCTATCGCCTTCATCTTCCTAAAAATAGTAAGCAGTTAAGGCTTTGGAAATGCAGATGGAAATGAGAAAGAAAACATGTGGCTAATGAACACAGGTGCTTTGAATCACTTTAATTTTGGAACAGAATTGAACAGAGGAAGGGGATGCAAAAAAGAATCAGGATCTTGACAAGCTGTGTGATTTATCCACTTTCATGTTTTTAGATAATAAAGCAAACAATTTAGAAAACTGTCACATTCTTGGAGTCTTATAACTTGGACATTCTTTTAAATTGGATGCCTAGTGAGAAGCTCTAGCATGGGGGATGCTGAGGCTACTGGTCCAGGAAGCACATTTTGAGAACCACTGAGCTAGAAGATTACTGCATTAATCCAGGTGAGAAAAGATGAATCTGAAATAAGGCAATGGTGAAAGAGGCAAGACAAATCTGAGAAGTGTTTAGGAGTATTATTACAATTCTCCAAAGAAACAGAACAAATAGAATGTGTATGTGTGTGTGTGTGTGTGTGTGGTGTGTGTGTGTAGAGATTTATAAGGAACTGGCTCACAGGATTATGGAGGCTGAGAAGACTCATGATCTACTACCTGCAAGCTGGAGACTCAGGAAAGTTGATGGTGTAGTTCAAAGGCCTGAGGGCGTGAGAGCCAGTGGTGTAGAGTTGTAGATTCCAGTTTAAGTTTGAAGGCCTGAGAACCTGGAGCACTGAAGGCAGGAACAATTGAATGGCCCAACTCAGTCAGGCAGAGTGAATTCAACCCTCTTCCACCTTTTTTGTTCTATTTAGGCCTTCAACGGATTGGACACTGTCCACCCACATTGGGGAGGGCCACCTGCTTTCCTCAGTCCACCAATTCAAATGCTGCTGTCTTCCAGAAACACCACAGACACACCCATTATATATTAAATACCATGTGTTGCTAAATATCTGCGCATACTGTGGCCCAATGAAGTTGACACACAGAATTCACCACTACAGGAGTCAGGGTTAAAATGACTGGATGATTATCTTGAGATCAGTGGGTCGGCTCCCAGGTTTTAAAATTGAGTGACAAGGTAGGAAATACCCAAACCAGGAATCTCAGGAAACACAGGATAAGTTTGATGAAGCGAAGACAGAGCTTCTGCTTTGGGCACATGAAGTTGAGGTGCTAATCATGATTTGGGTTTTTAGTGTAGAAACCCAGGCAGCCGTTTGGAAGATTGGTCTGGAGTGCTCAAGAGAGATTTATCTAGAGAGAAACTTGACAGTCATTGGCATTTGGGCTGGGTGAATCCACAGATCCTTTGAGAACGATGTGAGAGACTGGGAGAAGGAGGGACATGTGAATACTCAGGTCACTGAGAATGAAGTGGCAGTGGAGAGAAGAGCAGGAATCACAGAAATGGAGCAATGAGGAAGGAAGGAAGGGATGGCATCTGTGCCAAAAGTCAGCGGGAGGGCACGCGGCAGAGCATGGGAAGTGTCTACAACTCTCATGATTTTGGGTAAAACTGGAGTCCTGTGTTCTAGTAGTCTCGATAGAGGGAAGAAGGTGGAAGCTAGATTTTGAATGGGGTTGAGCCAGAAGGGAAGTTAGGAGGGAAATGAAACTATTTTTAGAAATTTGACTATGAAGAAGACTTGAGATGGATAGCTCTCTCTTTATCTTTTAAGGTGAAAATCATACAATTGTGTTTATATCTCGAGAGAAAGAAGCTATGCTGGAGGGCTCACGTAGGTCTCCGGATGCCAGGGAGACCCCAGCCCCAGCCGGTTTTCCAGGTTCTCGACAGCATCACAAGAACGAATTCAGGCACCGGTCGAGTCAGAATGAAGCTCAAGGCGAGAAGCTTCCATTGTAAAGCAAAAGTCTGCGCTTGAGAGAAGCACTGGCATGCCCGTGAGAGCAAGTCAGGCACAACAGAGGCTGGGTTTCTTGTTTTAGGGATGTTTCTTTTTTTATTATTTATTTTATTTATTCTTTTTAGACGGAGTCTCGCTCTGTCACCCAGGCTGGAGTCCAGTGGCACGATCTCCCCTCACTGCAAGCTCCGCCTCCCAGGTTCATGCCATTCTCCTGCCTTAGCCTCCTGAGTAGCTGGGACTACAGGTGCCCACCACCACGCCCGGCTAATTTTTTGTATTTTTAGTAGAGACGGAGTTTCACCGTGTTAGCCAGGATGGTCCCGATCTCCTGACCTCATGATCCACCTGCCTCGACCTCCCAAAGTGCTGGGATTACAGGCGTGAGCCACCGCGCCCAGCCGGGATGTTTCTTTAATAAGGAGGTGGAATGCTCATTAGATATTCTGGAAAAGGAGGGGATTTCAGGGACTCCTCCCTGCTCCTGTTGTTGCCCCCTTTCTCTCTTATTTGGGTTTGCCTGGAAGAGTCACGGACATGTCACCCTGACCAGGGTTTTGGTCACTTTCTCTGCCTTATTTTGGGCTTTCTCTACCCTGTGGTTTCTTTGCCTAGCCCCTGCTTCAGGGGCACTTTGGGTTTGTCCATACTCCTGCAACTACCCGTGCTATTCCTATCTCCTTAGAGGAGGAGAGACTGACAGTATCGAAGAGAAATTACTCTGCTCTGTGGATCTCGTTGGCACAGGTTCCTGCTGAAGTCTGGGGGAGAAAGGGGATTCTGGAAGGCGGGGAAATGAATGGGTCCTGTGGAGAGGCCAGACAGCTTCCGAGCAGCTGGTAAAGAAGGAAGTCAGCCAAGGTCTGAAAGAAGAGAGATGGATGCTGGAGTGCATTTAAATGAAAAGAATTTAACCAGAAGTATCGGCAGAAGTAAAAGAAATAAAAGCGATGTTAAAGGAACCTAAAGATTAGCCACAAGGGTTAAGGGAAAGGAGGGAGGAGAGAAGACGTTACTGCAGCCTGTGAAGGCCAGAGCAAGAGGCGTGGCCATGGAAGGTGCAGGAAGTATGGCTACGGAGAGTGCTGGGGTGTGGCTGTGGTGGGTGCAGGAGGCGTGGCTGGCTGTGGAGGGAGTGTGGTTGTGGGGGTGTGTGGCTGTGGAGGGGGTGTGGCTGTGGAGGGTGCTGGGGGTGTGGCTGTGGTAGGGGAGGTGAGGTTATTGGATAGTCATAGCTGTGGAGGGTGCAGGAGGCATAACTGTGGAGGGGGTGTGGCTGTGGAGGGGGTGTGGCTGTGGAGGGGGTGTGGCTGTGGAGGGTGCTGGGGGTATGGCTGTGGTAGGGGAGGTGTGGCTATTGGACAGGTGTGGCTACTGGACAGCTGTGGTGGGTGCAGGGGGCAAGGCTGTGGTGTAGGAAGTGTATTGTGGCTATTGAATGGGGTCATAGCAGTGATGAATACAGGAGGCGCGGCCTTGGTGGGTACAGGAGGGTGGGCCATGACACAGGAGGCGTGGCCTTGGTGGGTACAGGAGGCATGGCTATAATACAGGAGGCGTGGCCTTGGTGGGTACAGGAGGCATGGCTATAACACAGGAGGCAAGGCCTTGGTGGATGCAGGAAGCTTAGCTGTGATGCAAGAAGCATGGCCTTGGTGAGTGCTGGAGTATGCTCTCTAAAGACACTGTGAGCACTGCTAGCCCATACTGAACCATCACTCCTGGAGAAATACACGGTTAGCTTCCATGCCTCTGGTCACTACATTTTTGTCATCCAACCAATACATATTTTTATGTGTTTTTATCTACACACACCTTGTTTAATATATATTTCTTACCAATAGCTAACTACATGTATTATTCTTTATAATAAAACACAAGCTGGGAAGAGTTTTGCATTTTCCTGACCATGGGTAATGTGACTACAAATTTCTTTGGCTGTCAGCCTCACAACAATGCTGTCTACTAAACTTTTTTTTTTTTTTTTTGAGATGGAGTCTCACTCTGTCTCTCAGGCTGCGGTGCAGTGGTGCAATCTTGACTCACTGCAACCTCCACCTCCTGGGTTCAAGAGATCCTCCTGCCTCAGCCTCCTGAGTAGCTGGGATTACAAGCGCGCACCACCACGCCCTAATTTTTGTATTTTTAGTAGAGACAAGGTTTCACCATGTTGGTCAGGCTGGTCTCAAACTCCTGACCTCGTGATCTGCCTGCCTCGGCCTCCCAAAGTGCTGGGATTACAGGCGAACCACCGTGCCCGGCCAGTCCACTAAATTTTTAATGTCATCTCATGAATCCACAAATTTCACCTTCTTCTTTCTTCTTCTTCTTCTCCTTCTCCTCCTTCTTTTTTCCATAACTTTACCAGGTACTATAGGTGTTACTTGGGCACTTTTCAGAGTGGTCTCACATCTGCGTCAATGACTTTCCTCTTCCTCCTTCTGGATGTAAAGTATTGTTGACTCAATGCTGTTGAACTTGCTGTCAACAGCACTATAACTCATGCCTGAGCCAAGCTTGTCTAACACGTATATTTTCTCTGTAAAGCACATCACAGCCTTTCTGCACTTAGGAACACTAGACACCACTTCAGCAGTACACTTGGGGGCCTTTTTTTTTAATTTATTTTTGAGACGGAGTCTCACTCTATTGGCAGGCTGGAGTGCAGTGGTGCGATCTCGGCTCACTGCAACCTCCACCTCTCGGATTCAAGCAATTCTCCTGCCTCAGCCTCCGGAGTAGCTGGGACTACAGGTGAGCGCCACCACGCCTGGCTAATTTTTGTATTTTTAGTACAGACGGGGTTTCACCATGCTGGCCAGGATGGTCTCTATCCCCTGACCTCATGATCCGCCCGCCTCGGCCTCC
The DNA here is from genome assembly GCF_047675955.1 of Chlorocebus sabaeus. Classification (NCBI taxonomy): domain Eukaryota; kingdom Metazoa; phylum Chordata; class Mammalia; order Primates; family Cercopithecidae; genus Chlorocebus; species Chlorocebus sabaeus. The sequence continues at coordinate 9,875,424 of NC_132915.1, read as the reverse complement.
CAAAGTGCTGGGATTAGAGGCGTAAGCCACCGCGCCCGGCCAACTTGGGGGCCCATTTTAAACAATTAAATCACTGACAGGTTCCACCCCGGGCTGCCCCAGACATGGGTTTCCCGCGGCAACACCCGCGGCACGCCCGGCGTAGGCGCTGCCCCGATCCCCCGGCTCCAGGGGGCAATGAGGGGGCAGTGGAAGGGGCACTACTCCTCGGGCATTACTTACAGAAGCCAGACCGGGAGTCCCGGCCTCCCACCGGCGCAGTTGTCCGCCACAGGGACAGTCGGTCCAATATGTCAAGACCTCTGATCACTAGATCCCCTGCATCTCCGCTGAACAACCAAGGCATCCCTACACCGGCACAACTCACAAAATCCAGTGCACCTGTCCACACTGATGTGGGCGGCCACATGTACACCAGCAGCCTGGCCACGCTCACCAAATACCCTGTAACCAGAATCGGAAGACCTTTTGATGATACAGAACCCATTGCTTTGGACAGTCTCAAACAGCACTATTTGTTGAAGCAGGACAGAGAAACTGGTCGTTTTTAAAGGCCCTGTGAGTGCCTTGTTGCACGTGTGGACCCAGACCTCAGAGAAAGGATTACGCTAAGCAGTGACAAATCCCCGATAGAAGAAGTATTTCCAGAGATCTGCGACGTGATGTGTGACTCTGTCAATGCAGACTAGAATCACGACTCAACACACGTCATCAGGTTTCCACTAAGTGGCTACTGTCGCCTCATCTCAGTCCAGGTCCTCGAGAGGTTGCAGCAAAGAGGATTTGAAACGGTGGGCTCCTGTGGGGAAGGAGTGGGCTCGTCCTAGTTCAGCGAATGCCTCCTTCATAGGGAACTGAGGCGGACGTCCCCCCGTACCCTCCATCACCCAGATAAAGTAAGAGCCTCTGGACTAAACGGACATATTTCTTATGCAAAAAGGAAAACACATACAACTAATAGCTCAAACAACAACAACAAAAAGGACGTTTATGTGCAGTTGGGAGAGCAAACCAAGTCCTGGACCTAAACTTGAATAAAAGACACATTTATATCCACTAGAGACCACACCTGTATTCATATGGGAACAACTGGAATAATGATATCCTCAAGGTGTTAAAAAAAATTATATATATATATGTCAAAAGATAGGAAATGAAAAAAAGAAAAAAGAAAAAAAAGGGTGCTAGCCACAGTTGGTGGTGTGATGGCCATGAAGTGTCCTGGGCCTCCCGAGCCTCTGACTAATAAACAAGCCATGAGCAGTGAGGACACAGTCTCCTTACAGTTTCCATTGCCAGCAGCCATCCATTCTTTCTTTTTCCTTTGTCTTTCCTTTTCCTTTTTTTTTTTTTTTTTTAAAAAAAAAACAACAGCAACAACAAAAACACCTTGAATCAAGTTTCTTTGTATACGGAGGTTCCACATCTCTCTTTTGGCAGGGACCGGGCAAGACTTCAGAAAAACCCTTATGAGCACATTGCATTTGAAAGATGTTAGACACGAAATGCTAAATGTAGTTTGTACAGAAGTCACACTTTTTTGTCCACCTCACAGATGTGAACTTTACTTTGTTTTAAAACTAATCAGTTTTGCCAAGGGGCCAGAATTATTCCTTGTTTGAATTGCTCCCGTTCAAGTCTGCTGCTTTCCTACAATTTTTCAAATTTTATAATGTATTAAATACGATAAACTGTTTAAAAAATAAGGTCTGTGTGAAACACACGTGTAGGGATCAGGCTGGATTAAAATGAAATTTTTGTTTTAAAAAAAATTACTGACAAAAAGCACAAAAATGTACAACATGTGACACTAAATAGACGGTGATCAAGACACCGTTACAGTACGACAGTTGAAACAAGAGGCAGCACACTGCCTTGTTTGACCTCAGCTGAGAACTGTGCCTGCAGAAACACATTTTTCACCACTCGGGGCATGCTTGTGAATGACTGAGGAGGCCTGACAATGACTGATTCGGGGGTTACAAATAAATTTCAGCGAGCAGGCAAATTTGGAAGTTTGGAACCTGCAAATAATGAGAGTATCTCATGAAGCCACTAGAGGATGTCCTTTTGCCCAAAAAGAGAATTCAGCCGAAAAGAAGAAATTTTGTGATATAGAAAACAGAAGATTCAACCCAGGAAGGATTGGAGTGGTTGGGAAAGGCGTCTTCAGAAAGAGGAAAGTGATAAAATAACCGATGCACCTGATTATACTGAGAAGAGACTTAAATAACTGGTGGAAAATTGTGCTTGAATTAACGATAATTATATATGTATTTAAAACCAAGTGAATAAACAATAGGCCAGGTGTGGTAGCTCACGCCTGTAATCCCAGTACTTTGGGAGTCCAAAGTGGGTGGATCACCTGAGGTCTGGAGTTGAGACCAGCCTGACCAACATGGTGAAATCCCGTCTCTACTAAAAATACAAAATTAGCTGGGTGTGATGGCACATGCTTATAATCCCAGTTACTCGGGAGGCTGAGGTGGGAGAATTGCTTGAACCTGGGAGGCGGAGGTTGCAGTAAGCCAAGATGGCGCCATTGCACTCTAGCCTGGGCAATAAGAGTGAAACTCCGTCTCAACAACAACAAAAACAACGGGGAAAAAATAAACAATAAAATGAACGCTATCTCTAGGGAAAACAAAAAGTTGGGGTAGAAAAGGAAAAACCAACATAGACTTTTGCAAAAATCTCAGTGACAGCAGACATGTCTATTACTGTCATAACGTGAGTAGTGAGCACTGTTCTACCAGCACCAGGATGCAACCCTCTTGACAGCACGGGGAGGGGAGTGGGAAGGATGGAAGTCTGTGGTGGGGCTAGGAAGGCAACAGGGGAGATCTGCAAGTCCAAAATTTCAAGATGCGACAACATAAGCATGTTGTTTGCAGATACAGCAGGTAAATTCCCCCCAAGAAAAAGCATTCTGAGTTGGGGAAAAGCTGGGGTGGTGTGTAGGACACAGGGTGTAAGAGAATGCTGTATTTTGCTATAAGCATTCTTAGAATATGTCCTGATACATGTATATAATAACTTTCATAATAATAAAAATTGGGGGAAGAAGATGGGTTTTGAGTGATGGAAGAAAAATTGAAGTATCCAGATGATGTAGTAGTCAGGGTTGTTAACAATGTCCTTGGAAAATTCCAGGCTTAGAGCCAATAAACACAAAGCCCAGAATGGGGCTCAGGCAGATTGCCCAGGAGGCTGCAGAGCCGCATTCAGGGTCGGTGGGCCACCATGCCTCTCTGTCACCCTCCATGGAGCTGCTGGAGCGACAGCTTTGGACCCAAGTGATGGACACTCTGAAGAGAAAACAAAACCTTCCTGGGTGGGGAAGGAGAATCAAAACACAAGCCCAGAACTCCCCACTTTTAGAGCAGACCCCAAGCCAGGGTCCAAGCCCCCTGGATAAGGAGAGGAGTGGGAAATCAAACTCAGAAGGCAACCCCCTGCTCCCATGCCAGAGGACCACACAGTCTTTTCCACTCCCAGGTTGACCAGTGTAGGGTTTCTTCCATGACAATTACCATCGGACCACCAGGAGTTTTCCCATGGGCTGAGGAAACCCAATGTTTAATACAGACCCTCAACTACACACAAGAACAGAAAACCTGGAATCAATCATCTGAGGAAACAGAAGTAGCCCCAAAGAAAACAAAACTAGTAGGGCAAAGAGGAAAGGATTTTCATCATAAGTATAATGAATATCCTGAGAATAGTTTAAGTAGATACTGCATTTTTTTAACAGTGTTATGAAAAAAAAGATTAACTTATTGAAAATGTTACTGGATGGAAAGTCAATTTTTTTTTAATGTTTTAGATGGAGTCTCACTTTGTAGCTCAGACTGGAGTGCAGTGGCACGATCTTGGCTCACTGCAACCTCCGCCTCCCAGGTTCAAGCAATTCTCCTGCCTTAGCCTCCTGAGTAGCTGGGATTACAGGCACACACCATCATGCCCAGCTAATTTTTGTATTTTCAGTAGATACAGAGTTTCACCATATTGGCCAGGCTGGTCTTGAACTCCTGACCTCATGATCCACTCACCTTGGCCTCTCAAAGTGCTGGGATTACAGGCGTGAGCCACCATGCCTGGCCACAGATGGAAAGTGTTGACTGTGAGTTGTCCAGCTTCTTGGTATGTTGAACAAAGAATTTAACAAAACACACAAAACAGAAAAAGAAGAAAGAAGCAATGAAAGTGCAGATTTACTGAAGCGAAAATATGCTCCAGAGAGTGGTAGCAGGCTGGAGCAAGTGGCTCAAGAGCCCAGATTACAATGTTCTTTAGGGTTTTTATTAAGCTAAAAGAATTTGGTAACACCCCCTAGGTGCCCTTTAGAGGCCTCTAACTGATAACACCCTTTGAAGGACTGGCCTACAGCCAATCAAAGGCTGAAGTGGAGACTTCACCTGTGACCAATCAGAGGCTGAGTGAAGAGTTGGCCTGTAGCCAATCAGAGGCTGAAGTGGAGACTTCTGTCTGGTTATCACAGGAGTGAGGGTGTGGCCTGTAGGCTGCTTAACCTTGCCTAGAACTAGCTGCATCTGCTGTCCTTTTGCTTACGCCTTAACCCTTGGTTGCCCCAACTCCCTATTCTTCCACCTCAAAAATTAACAATGATTGCCAAAATAAAAATAGGCCAGTAGACGAGGCCAGCAAATGAGGCCAGTAGATGTGCGATAGCAAAATGGACGAAGCTGAAGATAAAATTTGTAAACTAAAAGATTAAGAAATTACCCCAGAATGCAATACAAACAAATATGAGAGACAGGGGAGATAGATCCAGAAATTCCAGTGGCCATCTAACAGGAATTCTAGAAGGAAAACATAACCTTCATAATTTGGGCAGGGAGGGAGTACTTTCTAAGAATGTTACAGAATCCAAAATAAAAGATTGTCAAATGTGACATTATGAAAGTCAAAATGTTGGTACTGCAAAAAAGAAATGAGCAAAACTAAAACATAAGTGACAGTCTTGGAGAAAATATTTGCATCATTCATAACATGTGAAAACTTAACGTCAAAAATACAGAGAGAATTTCTGCAAATTTGCTAGAGAGAGGGAAGGAGTAGAAAAATGCACAAAGAAAATGATGTGAGAGAACAAGGAAAGGTTACTGGCTGGATTTCAATGGAGGTCAGTGGCTGGGCCCGAGGTGTAGGTTCCTCCATGAGGGCAGGGTCTGGTGTGGTGTGAATCTCCCACCGGTGCTGAAGGAGGGGGCACCAGCCTGTCCAGTAGTGGATAGAGAGGAAGAGAGAGGGGCCAGGCTTGAAAGCAATGAGCAGTCAGACCCCCAAAATGGCTTTATTACAGTTCTAATGCCAGCAATTTTTTTCTCAAACCTCAAAATAATCTCTCCTCAGCAAAGTAAATAAATGACATCATTGGGATGTTTTGAAAATCATATTCAAAAGCCACCATAATGCAGTAGTAAATACTTTCCAGAACAAAAGGCAGCCAATGCGGATAATTATTAGGAGCTCAACCATCATTATCTCACAGCCCAAAACAGCCAACCTTCCAGCCTTTAGTGCACTTACTAACTGGAGTCGGACAGAGGCCCCAAAGTCAAAGACATAGCCTTTAGTAAAAAATAAGAAAGCTCTTTGAATTTATGAGTCCATGTGCCATAAGAACATCCAGAATGTTCTGACAGAGCCTTCAAACTCCTGTTGCCATCGTCACAGTCTATTCTTGTGGGTTACGCTCTAATTTAGTAACTGGGGAAACATCTCCCCGCATGGCTGCCACTCAGAGAGCTGGGTTTAGACTCATCACTCCTTTCTTTGACATTAAACAAGGGTCGTCATTTATTTAAGAAGCTGCATTTCAGACTTTTGTGTATGGTAAAGGTGTTTGTGCACCCATATCCCCTTGATAATTAATGATGAGCTAGGAGAATGGGAGAGAAAAGAAGAAGAAGGAGACAGAAACACACTTTTTAAATGAAGCCAAGAGATACCTGTTCATTGCACACGAACATTTGAGGACTGGGAACTGCCTTAGCAGAATGTGTAGAATGAAAACTAGATGCCTACCAAGGACTGATTCATCCTGCAGAACTTGGAAATGCTCAGGGATTGAAGACATGGGTACCTTGAAGGCAGACATAAGGTGTGGACCAGAACATGGTGGGAAACATAAAAGTCTGCATAAAAACAACCAGGAAGCCTGGACCAGCAGCTGGCTACGCATACATGAATGAGCTGAGGCTGGCTGACAGCAGCCAAAGTGCAGAGCAGAGCCTATAAGCTAACTAAGTGTGTTTTCTTTATTTTTATTTATTTATTAATAATAATTATTATTATTATTGAGATGAAGTTTTGCTCTTGTCACCCAGACTGAAGTGCAATGGCATGATCTCAGTTCACTGCAACCTCCACTTCCTAAGTTCAAGCAATTCTCCTGCCTCAGCCTCCTGAGTAGCTGGTATTACAGTAACCCACCACCATGCCCAGCTAATTTTTTGTGTTTTTGGTAGAGACAGGGTTTCACCACGTTGGCCAGGCTGGTATCAAACTCCTGACCTCAGGTGATCCACCCACCTCGGCCTCCCAAAGTGCTGGGATTTCAGGCGTGAGCCACTGTGTCCAGCCTCACTCTCCAGACTCTATTTCCCCTCTGCCACCTGGATACCAGGAGAATTGCTTGAACCCGGGAGGTGGAGGTTCAAGTGAACTGAGATCGCACCACTGCACTCCAGCCTGGGTGACAGAGTGAGATGCCTTCTCAAAATTAAAATAAATAAAATAAAATAAAATAAACTGTTGGAAGCTATTAAGTGCAATAGTTATGAAAGTAGAAATGTCGGGTAGAACACACTATTAAAACTATGAATATGAAAAAAAGAGCTTTGAATTATTTTGTATGTTCTCTAACTGATCTATTTCTTTGGATAATCTAGTAATTTCTTCTTCCAGATATCTTTGAGTAACAACAACTTGTTGCCACTGGCAAGCAAAAGTGATAGCCATTTCTTGTTGTACTTTGTGGCTGCAGTTTGCACTCCTGAAGCTAGCAAACATCTGAAGTTTCTCAGAGGCGTAGTTCACAAACCGCTGTTTAAAGCCTCTTTCCTTGGCACAGGTGCTCCAGGACAGCCTTTCATAAAGATACCAAACTCCATACATACATAATGAAACATATATGAATTGCCAGCCTACAGTTTTCCAAATTACTCCTCCAACAGTGATGCCCATAGAAGTCCTAGATGTAAGAGAAGCTAATCCTGTTATGAAGGTAACCATGAGTTCTGTGTGTGATGCGTTATCTGGTGTTGCTGGGTTGATAGAAGCAGTGGGAGTACAGGCTAAAGAGCTAGGGAAAGTTAGGCTCTGACAATCCCAGGAGCGCCCTCTGAGCATTTGTAGGAATCAATGCACAAGTGAAGACCAGCCCAGGGAAAAATGGAATACACTGTCCTCTTGAAAATCCAGTCATAACTTGTGGCAATAGAGGTCATAACTGAGATCAAATTTCTTGCAAGGGATCAGTGTATGCAGTTTATTCTATATGTCAGCTGAAAATAATGGTTTCAAATTTTTAATAATTTCTTGCTTGGATTAAACATTGAGGCATTGTCTTCATTGGTGCATCAATCAACCATATTTCTTCTCATACCATCTTCTAAGTGCTAATTTAAGTCACCTTTATATACTTTCAATCCACTTAGAGTAGGATGAAACTCTGAACAAAATTCATCAACCAAAACAGTCAACAAATCTCATTTGTCCTTGCACGTGAAACCTCGTTTGCTACTTCCTTGGTAACCTCCCTTTTTTCTTTTCTTTTTTTTTTTTTTTTTTTTTGAGATAGAGTCTCGCTCTGTCGCCCAGGCTGAAGTGCAGTGGCGTGATCTTGGCTCACTGCAACCTCCGCTTTGCCACCAAGCCTGACAAATTGTTGTATTTTTAGTAGAGACAGGGTTTCATCACGTTGGCCAGGTTGGTCTTGAACTCCTGACCTCGTGATCCACCTGCCTCAGCCTCCCAAAGGTGTGAGCCACCATGCCCAGCCTTCCTGATTTTTTTCTTAACATCTAGTGTTAAAAGGTTCATCTGGTTTGGGATAAAGATCAGTCTACCAATTTGTTCTTCCCGCTTTTCCTTTGAATAAGCTCTTCTCTGTCGCTGCCACATTTATTGACTCTATTGTGTTTTTCACAATATCTAGTCTTGGCTTAGCTCCGATAGTGTGCTGTTTGAACCTTGTTTTCACTGCTGATTGTGAGATACACTCCTCAAAGATTTGTTAAAATTCTGAAACTCCTGTAATCTTGCCTGAAATCCTTTCCCAAGTATTTCACTGCCTTCTGGCATCCCCTGTGGTTTGTGCTGTCTAGCACTAAGAACTTCCTTTGCTGAAATGAAGAATATATGATTCTGTGCTTCTAAAGGATCCACAACTTTAACCTCCTCCACAAATAAATGCAAGCACCTTTCCATGTGCTGTCTGCACACATCTTCCTTATATTCCGGCTCTGATGAAGAGACAACCCAGTGATTATTCAGAGTTAAATTATTAGGCTTGGAAAGCTGCTTTTACCTTGTGAAAAAAATGTTTTTCTGTGTTCATTAGTGTTGATTCAGAGTTTACAAACAAAAAATGATGACATGAGCATCTAAGCAACACTCATCAATCCAGGTATCCAGTTCTGTAGTGACATCTGTGCCTGGACTGTCTACTAAAATCATCTCACCTTTCAAGAGGACACACTTTGTCTTTGGCCAAAACACATGTGTAAGACAGCCAGCATCCAAGTGTTTGTCCATCTGAAGGGCTAATGAACTGTCTTTACGCTCTTTTTTCATCTTATCCCTTTGTCATAAGATAGGTTTTATCTCCATTGGTCCCTTAAACACTTAGGAAGCAATTGGTTGTATGGTCAGTCCCACTAGGGAGAGCTTTATCCCACAACATTGCATTGGTAACAGAGCTTGTCCTGCCAAAAAATGCCACCTTCATTTGTCTCTGACATAGCACCTTACCAATGATAGAAAGCTCGTTTTTATATTCTTGTATTTCTACTTGATTATCCTCAGTAGCTCAGTCAAGTTCTAGATTCTTATATGTTGCTATTTTTATTCCACCCGGATTGGATCTTCAGATCTTGAGCTGAGAAGGGAGATTCACATACTTCAGCAATATGTGATCCTCAGTAACAAACTCCAGTAACTGGTCAAAGATTGCAGTAATTGCCTTCTTATCCAGCACAAAGTGCTTCAGTGGCAAAGTCCCCAAGCTGCCCCATCTTTCCAAGAGATCACTCTGTTAGTTTTTTTAAAATCTTTTTTCTCTTGGTGTTTCATTTTAGATAGCATCCAATTAGTACTGTCTTTTAGGTCACTGATATTTTCTTCTAAACTTTCTGATCTGCTGCAATTCTCATCTAATATATTTTTCAACTCAGTTTTTGAAGTTTTCATCTCTAGAAGTTTGATTTGGATCTTCCATGTCCCTATTTAGCATTTTTAATCTTTTCTCTAGCTTCTTGAACATATGAAATTTGATCAGAATGACTGTTTTAAAGTCCTTGCCTATTCTATCATTTGTGTCATTTTGGAGCTGATTTTGATTCAATGATTTTTCTCCTCATTATGGACTGTATTTTCCTGCTTCTATGAATGTCTGGAAATTTTTCTTTGAATAGTAGATATTGATGATTTATTTCATTGGTTGTTGACTATTTTTGTACTCCTATAAATATTTCTGAGCTCTGTTCTGAGATATAGTTAAGGTACTTTGAAAGAGTTTGATCATTTCTGGGCTTGCTTTTAAGATTTGTTCATTAGAAGCAGTTCTGAATTTATTCTAGGATTAATTTTTCTCCACTACAGTGGCAAGGCGGTTCTTCGTACATTAACTGATGCTCTCTGAATTACAAGGTTTTCCATTCTGGTTTTTGGGAACAGGTGTATTTTTGGCCTTGTGTGTTCTTTGAAGCACTGTTCTCTTCAATCTTTTGGATCATTCTTCCCCCATCCTCAAAGCGTTTCCTCACACATACGTACTGATCAGTGCTCTGCTCAAGATCCCATGGAACTCTCTGCAGGTCTCCAGGGTTCTTCCTCTCTGCAGCTCTCTTCTCTTCAGAACTCTTGCTCTCTTGACTTCCCCAATTCCCAGCTCTGTCTCAACTCAGGAAGACCACCATGCTCCACCTGGGTGCCCCTCCCTGCACCATGGCCTGAAAGCTCTGTCAGAGCCATAAGGTAGGCGATCTTAGGGCTCACTTTACGCAGGGCAGATGAGCCCCCAAATTGGAGTCTTACCCCAGGAAGGTTCTTGGCTTTACCCACGAAGGAATTCAAGGGTGAGCCAGGGGTATTAGACAGCAATCTTTTATTGAACCAGAACTGTCCTCACAGAGCAGGGCTAACTCATAGGCAGTACCCCAAAGCATCTCTTGTGGGCTGTTGGCTACCTGTACTTTTACCTTTTACCCACTTTTAATTATATGCAAAATTAAGGGATTAATTAATGCAAATTAAGGGGCAGGTCATTCAGAACTTTCTAGAAAAGAGGGGGCAACTTCCTGGTCATTGCCACAAAAAGAGGTGATAACTTCTGGTCATTGCCATGACATTTGTAAACTGTCTTGGTGCTGATGAGAGTATCTTATACTAACGAGCACTGGGAGCAACTAGAAGCTGCCTTTGAGCCACCAGCTGGGTTTTGCCAGTTTCTTCACTGCGTCCTGTTTTGACCAGATCCTGGCTTGGTCAGCAGGTTTGTGACTGGAAAGCAAGTCCTCCCAGCCTCCTTCTCAACTGCACGTTTCTCATGCTTCTTAGAGATCACTGTCCTTCGTTGCCTGATGTCCATGCCATGTTGTTCTTTCATGATTTATTTTGGTTGTTTCAAGCAGGAGATTGTTACTCCATTTCAACCAAATTTAAAGCCCTTTAAAATCTCTTTCATTTTACACTGTGTTCTCCAGATAAAATTCCTTTGACTTTCTGCAGTCTTTCTTTGAATAGTAAACCTAAAAATATACTTATTTTTGGATGTTTAAAAGATTTCTCTAGTTATTATAGTGCAAGTTCATTTTTATATTTCAATATCAGGCTTTCATTTTAATAGCAATATTATTGTCTACCTTATACTTACTCATATTACAACTTCTCTCAAAATGCTCTTTGAAGCCATTTCTAAAGTTGAATCAGGAAATTATCTAGCAAAGGCCAAGAATCAGGATTATGGCTCTATTACAATAATAGAGTGTCACTACCATACTTCTTTATAAGGCAAAAATGTTACCCATATTGTGACTGAAATTCCCATAGTAATGTCTTCAAAAAGTAATGAGTACTTTAGTATTTTTTAAATTTATACAAGAAAATTTTTTAAAGTATCATCGTTTTCCAGGTTTCCTTGAAGTCCTAACAAATATAAGAACGTTTCCCATTATTCTATCTGTGTATACTCATATTCCCACTATTTTCCTCCCTTATAGAAATGGCATATTTTCTTTAAGTGTTTTCTTTTTTCTTTCATTATTAAAGTACTAGTAATGATATTCAAAGATTTCCATGACTGAGCCTCTACTGGCTGTTTCACACTTTCTGCTTCACCCAAATGGAGGATTCTAAGGCCCCCTCACAGGACACTTAACTGTGTCCACCTCCATCTTCTCTGTTATCCTCCTGAGATGAACCTCCTGCTGCCTTCCAATGTGCGCCATCCAATCCCACCCTTCCGTAAGGAGCCAGCCCCAGGACCAAATCCAGGAAGCCTTTTCAAGATTTCCCTCCACCTCAACTCAACTTTCCCTCTTGGAAATTCCACTGTATTTTGTCTAAACTTGATTTTAACTTTTAGAGTCTTTTGTTTATATTTCTTACACTGCTAGATCAGTGATTCTCAAAGTTTAGTGTGCATCAAAATCACCCAAGGAGCTTGTTAAGACTTTGCTGAGCCCTACTCCCAGAGTCTCTGGGGCCCAATAATTTCTAGTATGCTCTCAGCTGATGCAGATCATGCTGATCCAAGGAAAACATTTTTCACAACCCCACGGTCTAGACCCCTTGAAAGTAGTGTCCATGTCTCATACATCTTAATTCCACAAAGTATCCAACAAAGTGACTTGCAAAGCGCTGTTCAATAGGATAGCTTTATTAGTACTGAATTTCTGGACTTCGAAGATGTATTTTAGAAAATGTCATATGTATTGGCTGGGCGCCATGGCTCATGCCTGTAATCCCAACACTTTGGGAGGCCGAGGCGAGTGGATCACGAGGTCAGGAGATCGAGACCATCCTGGCTAATACAGTGAAACCCCATCCCTACTAAAAATACAAAAAAATTAACCAGGCGTTGTGGCAGGCACCTGTATTTCCAGCTACTCAGGACGCTGAGGCAGGAGAATGGTGTGAACCCGTGAGGCGGAGTTTGCAGTGAGCCGAGATCGCGCCACTGCACTCTAGCCTGGGAGACAGAGCGAGACTCCGTCTCAAAAAAAGAAAGAAAAAAAGAAAATGTCATATGTATGAATGTAATAAAAAAAAGTCACAGTTACAATGAAAAAAGAATTTTTAAAAGAGCATAGGATCTGTTTATAAGTTTGCATGCTTCATCAGTGAATAAAGCAATGGGGATTGGGGTGAGGCAGGCGCAGTGGCTCACTCCTGTAATCTCAGCACTTTGGGAGGCCAAGGCGGGTGGATCACCTGAGGTCAGGAGTTCGAGACCAGCCTGGCCAACATGGTGAAACCCTGTCTCTACTCACAATTCAAAAATTAGCTGGGTGTGATGGCACATGCCTATAATCCCAGCTACTCAGGAGGCTGAGGTACGAGAATCGGTTGAACGCGGGAGGCGGAGGTTGCAGTGACTCGAGATTGTGCCACTGCCTAGGCAACAGAGTGACACTCTGTCTCAAAAAAAAAAAAAAAGCCAAGAGGGGGAAGTATGAAGCTGAGTGATTTCCAATATCATATGTACCAAAGTTTCTGGTTAATTATTCCAGTTTTGCACAAAGAAAAGGTATTTTTGTTCTTACCATTGCATAGTTCTAGTGATTAGGAGGTTCAGTATGCCTGCTTTATTAATTATTACTTGGGAAAAATCAATAGAAAATCTGATGTTAAAAAACATCAGATACAAAAGTTAAAGCTAAACAAAAGACAGCCATGCGTAGGGCAGTGGGGATGTGCAGAACTCTGAGGATGAGGTTGTCTGGGTGTGAGTCCTGGTTGCATCTTGATGCCTGTGTGCACTTGGGTGCTCTCCTCTGTAGAGGAGCTCTAGAAATAATCATGCATGCTTCCAAGGGTAAAGTCCTCACAACAGTGCCTGGCATATAGCGTTAGTTAAAAATAAACTAGCAGAGAGTCTGCTTAGGTTAGTCTATGCTTTCAGTGACCATATTTTTCCAACTAAAATTTAGAACAAGAGTGATATTTGGGCCACTTATGGGAATAAAAGGTTATCAAAATAATCCTCTGATTCCTCAGATATTTCTAGAGTTTATAGAATCCAAAGGCAGTATATTATATAGAAAAAAATGTTTAGACACTCCAGATTGTCCAGTATCCATATTTGTATATTCTCGGCCTCCATCTTCCATTCTTCCCAAATATCGTATATCTCCAGGGAAAGGAAACCAGAGCATTCTCCTCCCAAATTGAGAGTAGGCAGGAATAACTCACATCTTCATCAGTTTTTCCAGTCTTTATGTGGGTAGATTAATCTAGAATGGAAAGGATTTCATGGTAACGATTGTAGGGAAGTTTAGATGCTATTTTTCCAGAAGGTTTGATCATTTTAGTTTATAAAACACATAGATTAACAGAAAAGAAAAATAGCTTACTGGCCGGGTGTGGTGGCACACCTGTAATCCCAATACTTTGGGAGACCAAGGCAGGTGGATCACTTGAGGTCAGGAGTTCAAGACCACCCCGGCCAACATGGTGAAACTCTGTCTCTACTAAAAATACAAAAATTAGCTGGGCCTGGCAGTGCAAACCTGTAACCCCAGCTACTCTGGAGGCTGAGGTGGGAGAATCGCTTGAACCCAGGAGGCGGAGGTTGCAGTGAGCCGAGATCTCACCACTGCACTCCAGCCTAGGTGACAGAGTGAGACTCTGTCTCAAAAAAAAAAAAAAAAAAAAAAAAGGCTCACAAATTTTAGAAATGTGCATATGAGCTTGGGAGTCATACAAAATATAAAAACTCAGGCCACGCGTGGTGGCTTACTCCTGTAATCCCAGTACTTTGGGAGGCCAAAGCAGGTGGATCACCTGAGGTCAGGAGTTCCGGACCAGCCTAGCCAACATGGCGAAATGCTGTCTCTACTGAAAACACAAAAATTAGCTGGGTGTGATGGTGGGCGCCTATAATCCCAGCTACTCAGGATGCTGAGGCAGGAGAATTGCTTGAACCCGGGAGGTGGAGGTTGCAGTGAGCCAAGATCGCGCCATTGCACTCCAGCCTGGGTGACAAGAGCAAAACTCCATCTCAAATAAATAAATAAATAAATAAAAATAAAAACTGAAAGAAATCACCAGATGGTTGACACTTTTCTACCATCTTGTGGTTACAGAAAGAATCGGGGCTCAGAGCATGGCCAACATCAGGTTATGGCAGTAAGACAGGTTATGGAGGGAGAGAAGAGGCCTGGCTCGCAAAGGGGGTCCTGTTATGTAGATGATGTAACCTCACAGGTTGCAGCTCTCAGAGAGAATACATGGTAAGAGTTTCCTTCAGACCTTTAAAGATGTTGGACTCTCAGTTAATCTTTTCTAGATCTGAATAAGAGAAGGCCTCAGAGGAGGCCTGGCTGCACCGTGCAGATTCTGCACAGATGCAAAGTTCCCCAGGAAAGACAGCTTTTCGGGGCTACTGCTGTTTGCAGACCCTCTGAACAGCTATCTCAAAATACGTCAAAGAAGGATATTTTGGAGTGAAAGATTTTGATTTCCTTCACGATCCTCACTGGAACCCATGATAATCCACATCCTGGCCCTGAAGTTTTAGGGTGGTAGGTAATGTATATAAACAGAATACACCAAAGGACACCCAGAAAACAAGCAGGTAATTTCTCAGCAACTTTACTACTCTTATAACGGGTTAATAATTCTATGGAGAGCCCTGGAATTTACTATAAGTCTCTGCGTTTGTTTCTTATAGAAGCAAATGGAGTTACCAGTAAGGGACTAATAAATTCCAAAAATCACTTAAACATCGCGTTTATCCATGAGAAACATACCTCAATAACACGTAGGGGCCAACGGAGGGCTTTCCGTTTGACCCTCGCTGAAGTTTCACTGAGAAATTAACCTGCAAAAGGCAGATTAATAGGAGAAAAGCCATACAAATTCATTTAACACATATACATTGGGAGCCTTCTAAATGAAGACCCAAATTCCCAGTGAGGTAGAGAAGCTTATATACCATTCTGAGGTTAGGAGACAGGAATAACAAGAGTGGCCACAGGAAAATAGAAAAGTCCAGGCAGTGGTTTCACATGGCTAGCAAAAGGACACTGTAGAAATAGCTTCAGAAACTATGGGCTGGTAAGACCCTGAAAAACCAGGGTGTGCTCTAAGCTGGGTGACACTAACTGGACTCACTGTGGCACTGGATTTGACCTAGGTTTCACCTAGAACCTCGTTATACGCTCATTAACATACACATCACACACCCACCAGCACCATGACAGTTCCAGGAACATCCATATTTGGTGTGAAAATGAGTAGCACTACAGTTCCAGAACATCTCCACCTTTTTCCAGGAATCTTCATGAATATTCCACCCCTTAAAGAAACCCATAAAAAGGCAGCCGCTCCAAACCCTTTTGCATGTGACTCTCTCTTGAGTACACCCGCACTCCCCTTTCTTGAATGTGTACTTTTCACTTTGCAATACATTTCCGTACTTGGACTATTTTCTGACTCAGCCTTGAATTTATTCTCACTGGGGTGGAAGTCCCATAAGCAAGTGGGGACCTCCTGCAGTCCACTAATGTCAGTTACAGAAAGAATGGGAGCTTGGATCCTGTTAAAACAGGTTATGGGAGTGGAGAGAAGAATTCCATTGAGGGGCAATAAATGATTACTAGAAAGAATGACTGGATGGGAAACAGAAATTAACTTGTAAATAGTTCTCTTTGGAATTTAAATGATCCTTGGAGCTAGTTATTATCTTGAAAAGGGTCTGTTCGGATGTAGTTACATTTTTTGGTCTTCTTTTGTGTAATGGATACGGAGATAACAGGGGAGACAGCAAGAATAATTGTTCTCCTTGGTAGGTTAGCTCAACCTGTATATATAGATACGAGAAAACCAGTGCTTAAAGGTCTCTAAGGGTTTTTAATTTAAAATACTCATTACACCAGGGACCTGTATTTTGGAGTGAAATACTTTGATTTCCCTCAAACACAACCAAAGGCAGAGAAATAGTCCCAAATTATTGATGAGAAGATTAAGTAAAATGGGCAGAAGAGAAAAAGATTCTATGTCTATAATACGGCTACCCTTCCATTATTTCTCACATCTGGCAGAATTAAGATATTTCCCAAGACTGAGACACTCATGGAAGGCAGCCAGCCCTCCCCACGAATCTTCATAAGTTCACTGCAGCTTTCCTGTTGCTGCACACAGGTACATTCTCTCCCCGGCTTCCTTTTTTTCCTTCCTTATTTCCTTCCTTCTTTCTTTCCTTCCTTCCTTCCTTCCTCCCTCCTTCCCTCTCTTCTTCTTTCCTTCCTTTGCTGAGCCAAACTCAGTTCTGTGTTATTTCTACAAACATTTTGTTATAAATATTTTCAAACATACACAAAAATAAAGGAACTATATAATGAATCTTCACGTATTTATTACCCAGCTTCAAGTATTATAAACATTTTGCCAATCTTGTTTTATCTACTCTCCACCCCTTCCTCTCCTCACCACTCAGTGTTTCTCTGGATCATTTTAAGGCAAATTCCAGGTTTTCAGTCTTAAATGTATGACGTCTGTCTAAAAATAAGCACTTAAAAAAAAAAACCTGGCCGGGCGCGGTGGCTCAAGCCTGTAATCCCAGCACTTAGGGAGGCCGAGACGGGCGGATCACGAGGTCAGGAGATCGAGACCATCCTGGCTAACATGGTGAAACCCCGTCTCTACTAAAAATACAAAAAACTAGCCGGGCGAGGTGGCGGGCGCCTGTAGTCCCAGCTACTCCGGAGGCTGAGGCAGGAGAATGGCGTGAACCCGGGAGGCGGAGCTTGCAGTGAGCTGAGATCCGGCCACTGCACTCCAGCCCGGGCTACAGAGCAAGACTCCGTCTCAAAAAAAAAAAAAAACCTAATCACAACACATTATCATACTTCCCCAAATTAATATTTCTTGATTTCATCTAATATCCAGTTTGTTTTAAAATTTTCTCAAAAATAACTTTATGCAGTTGGTGTGTTCAAATAGGCTCTATGCAAAGTCTACATCGTGCATTTGGTAAATCTCTTAAGCTCTTTCAATATGTGATACTTCCCCTTCTTCTTTCTGGCTTTCAGGCCATATGTTTGGTCTGCTCAGTTTTCCACAGTCTGGATCTTGATGAATTGCATTCTTGTGGTGCAACTAATACATTCTTTTGCTTCCCGTATTTCCTGTAAGCTGATGTTTACACTTAGATGTTTACACTACGCTTGTTTAGACTCAGGTTTGAATTTTTTTAGCATGAAAGTTCCAGTTGCACTGCAGAATGTCTGGTGATCCCAAGTGTAGTATTTTTGAGGTTGATCAGTTAAAAAGTAGCTGTTTGGGAGGCAAAGGGCACATGTTAGTCGCTTCTGCATGCCCATTGCCAAGCACAGCATTGCGCCTAGAGCAAGCCCTGGCAATGTTTACTGAGTTGAAGCAGTTGATGAAACCCAGATTCGTGGGACTTCAGATATAAATCTCTTCTCAGCTGATGCCTAAACTTTATTAATTCACATCTGTATGTTGTAAAAATTCTATTTTACGACCTTAGCCAGTTTTGACCAGTTCACCTTGGCTGCAGTTCTTTCTGTTTCATCTTTTTCTCATAATAGTGTCAACCTTAAATAATGAGATTCAGAAAATATGACTAAGGATAGAGTTTATTCGAGTGCAAAGTTTGAGAATAGTCACTCAAGAAGCGTCAGCTCCAAATGAATATGGTCAGCATTCCCAAGTGGAGAAGTTAAGGTTTCACTTTTACAGAGACAAAGACATTTTCAGAGGGTTACAACATTTTCCACAGGAGACCAGTGCATACGTTAAAGCAATTTGATTGGTCACAGGTTGCTATGTGCCAAGGAAGATTACTTTGTTACTCAATGAGGAGGGGTGGTGATCTGAGGGAGTCTTCTCTCTGGTGTTGTTTGGGCTTCTTAATTATTCACAGGGGGAAAAAAGGCGGAAGTTGCAGCTGCATGCCACGTGACTCAGGCTGCATAGCCACATTTGTCACAAGGCCCAGAATGACTGAAAGTTCCAATGACTTGAAGTTTGAATTATTTAATCTCACAATAGAAATTTAAACAAAGATTTTAATGTTTCTTAATAAGAAGCCATCTTCAAGCAAATTGTGAAATTTTTAAATTAAATCTATTTTTAAAGTTAGTAATTTACTCACACGTAGTTTAGACATTGTTTTAGAAACTGGGATCTTGAGTGTCTATGCCTGTCATCTTTCATGATGAATGGTCCCTATTTATTTGCAAAACTTGCCAATCTGCCAAAGCGTTATTTGCTGGGAAGTTAGCATGTCTGGGAAAGTAACACTTTCTTTTTGCTTTAGTAATGTATAAATATTTTAAAAATAGGATATACATATTTTTAGGAAAATATTCTTAGCAAACCCAAGATTGGAATCTATGAGTTCATTTTTCCCCTATTTTTCTACACCTTTAAAAAAAATTCCCCTTTGGAGATTGAAACAGGAGAAAGGGCAGGGCCCAATATCACACAGGGACAGGAGTTGAACCTGGGAGAGTCTTTTTTTTTTTTTTTTTTTTTTAGTAGAGACGGGGTTTCACCGTGTTAGCCAGGATGGTCTCGATCTCCTGACCTCGTGATCCGCCCGTCTCGGCCTCCCAAAGTGCTGGGAGAGTCTTATATTCAGGACCCACACTGGGTGCAGGGCTGGCTCGTTAGGAGTTAGAATGCCTCTGCATCAGTCACAGGTGGAAATAGGTGCATTCACATGAACACGGCTGCATCAGCTTTATCCACAGGATATCCTGAGTCGGTCATTAACCTGCGATCTGGTTAGGATCTATGTACCCTGTGGGTCAATGTGAAATTACTTTCTAGAGAGAGAACCACAGCTGAGGGAGCCCACAAGGTAAAATTCCCACAGAAGATAAACTCACATGTAAGAATTGCAAAAAACATAAGAGAATGTCTAGTGTCGTGACAATAGTAAAACCGGGTCTGCTGCATATAGACGGTATAATTGTAGGCATGTAATTCACATTGATCACAGTTGCACACTCAAACTCACACCCCATGCAAAACCTTACAGTAGGAATTCTAAAGCGACCTGATAAAAATATTAAATCCTCAAACTGATAAAGTAGAGAATGACATTTGTGGAACAAAAACATTTGAAATTTTAAAATGCCATTATGGCAAGGGAATGGATGAGTATTTTTTAAAAATCAGATCTCTGGCTGGGAGTGGTGGCTCATGTCTGTAATCCCAGCACTTTGGAAGGCTGAGGCAGGCAGATCACTTGGGGTCAGGAGTTTGAGACCAGCCTGGCCAACATGGTGAAAACCCCGTCTCTACTAAAAATACAAACATTAGCTGGGCATGGTGGCACGTGGCTGTAATCCCAGCTACTCAGGAGACTGAGGCAGGAGAATAACTTGAACCCAGGAGGCAGGGGTTGGAGTGAGCCAAGATCACGCCATTACACTCCAGCCTGGGCAACAAGAGTGAAATTCCATCTCAGAGAAGAAAAAAAAAAAAACAAAAACCAAATCTCTTGATAATTTAAAATCTAGAGGACAGGGAGCAAAATAATTAGCAAATTTAAAAAGAAAACTGAGAAAGTCTCCTAGTACAGAGCAGAGATGGAAATTAGAAAAAAATAGTGAAGAGATATGAAATAAATTTAAAGAGATGTCAACATGGTGAAACCCCGTCTCTACTAAAAATACAAAATTTTAGTATTTTAGCTGGGATAAAATTTAGCTGGACGTGGTAGCACGGGCCTGTAGTCCCAGCTACTTGGGAGGCTGAGGCAGGAGAACTGCTTGAACCTGGGAGGTGGAGGTTGTAGTGAGCCGAGATGGTGCCACTGCACTCCAGCCTGGCGGCACAGCAGCAGTCTCAAAAGAAAAAAAGAAATGTCTGAAAGAGTGAAAAAAATGAATATTAAAAATGTAGTAATTAGGCCAGATGCAGTGGCTCACGCCTGTAATCCCAGCACTTTGAGAAGCTGAGGCAGCTGGATCACGAGATCAGGATATGGAAACCATCCTGGCCAACATGGTGAAACCCCGTCTCTACTAAAAATACAAAAAATTAGCCAGGTGTGGCGGCACGTGCCTGTAGTCCCAGCTACTCGGGAGGCTGAGGCAGGAGAATTGCTTGAACCCAGGAGGCAGAGGTTGCAGTGAGCCGAGACCATGCCACTGCACTCCAGCCTGGGCGACAGAGCAAGACTCTGTCTGAAAAAAAAAAAAAAAAAAAGTAATAATTAAAGAGAAGAAAGTTGAGATTTTCCTAAATTGAAAGACATGAGTTTTTTCATTGAAAAATTCTACCTAATGTTAAATAAATAATAATAATTATAGTAAATTCCTAGCTAGCCCCATCATAGTAAAACTTCAGAACTTTAAAGAAAAATCTGGAAAGCCATCACAGGAAAAAAAAAAGTGGTGCATAAATAAAGGATTAACTATGGACTATGAACGATAAACAGATTTCTCACCAGATACAATCAATGTAAGAGCACATAGGAGTAGTAAGTTCACAATATTGAGATAGAGTAACTGACTCAAGAATTCTGGCTGGGCATGGTGGCTCATACCTGTAATCCTAGCACTTTTGGAGCCTGAAGTGAGAGGATTGCTTGAGTCCAGGAGTTCAAGCCAGGCTGGGCAACATAGTGAGACCTCATCTCTACAAAAAAAAAAAAAAAAAAAAAAAAAAAGAATTAGGCGTGGTGGTGTGAGCCTGTCATCCCAGCTACTCAGGACTCAGGAGGCTCAGGTGGGAGGATTGTGCCACTGCACTCCAGCCCAGGCAACAGAGTGAGACCATGTCTCTCTTAAAAAAAAAAAAAAAAAAAATTCGATTCCCAGCCAAATTATTATTCAGCAGGGGTGTACAAAGTGATTACCATATTTATTTCCTCTGCCACCAAAATCTCACTAAATAACTGTAAATAATTATAGAGCTATAACTCAACAATGGGACATAATGTTTTTGTAAGTTTTGCAAAAATAAAGATATTGAACTGCAACTTGTAAAGAATATTGTTTCCACGCTGACTCCCCCTCTTATCTGACACCTCTGGTAATCCTTTTTTGTATTTTACACTTAAATATATAGGGAGGACCAAGGAGAACTAGAGAAAAGCCTTCATCATGAAATACAGAGACCGAAACAAACATCATGAAAGAGAACTAGAGACAGTGCAGGAAGCAGAAGATTTTGTGGAAGAAAAATCTGTGATTAAACATTTTTCACTACAGAAAATATCGTATCCCTGAAAAAAAGGAACACGTACTATTTCTAAAAGAACTAGCAGAAAAAATATATATAATAGAAGAAATTTTTAAAAATCAGTAGAAATAGTTGAAGATAAAGTAAATCAAGACATATCCCAAAAACAAGATTTTAATTTTTTAAAAAAAATTAAAGATCAATCTTGGTGGTCCAATATACAAGTAATAGGAATTGTAGAAAAAATAGAGTATAAAAAAGAAATTCAAGAAATAGTCCTGTAACTTAAGGATACATATTGGATTGAAAGACGCCCACTGAAGCTCTAGCACAACGAATAAGGCATTCCCCTACCAAAGAGTATCCCTGTGACATTTCCAAGTCATATACAAATCACCTAAAATCAAAACGTTATCACATTCTCAATAGGAATATTGCATACTAAAAAACAAGAGAGAAATAAATTCAGATTTCTGAGGGAAAATTATTGTTAACTCAGAATTCTACATCTAACCGAATTATCAATTACACATAAGGCTAGAATAAAGACACTTTTAGGTATAAAAGGCCATGGGTAATTTCATTTCTTTCTCAAGAAGCTAATAAAGGACATACCAAAACAAAGAACTAAACTAAGAAAGTGGAGAAAGACACTTAAGTGGCCAGAAACAGGGGTTTCAGCACAGAACAGTGAAGAAAATCTCAAGTGACAGATACAGCAAGAAAATAAAGGAATTCAAGATGTAAAGCAAACCAAAAATTGAAATGTTGACTATACATGTTTAACTATAGTTAAATTGTTAACTGTAGGTATCATAATAAAATGTTTACCTATGGGAAAATAGTATTAAGAAGTCTCAATATATGGGATTATTTGAGAAAAAATACATCTATACATTCATAAAAATTCCATAAATAATAGAAACACAAATACTAGCTCTGCGCCCAACAATTTAACAAATAATGATTAATAATCACAGTCATGACTGGGCGTGGTGGCTCACACCTGTAATCCAAACACTTTGGGAGGCTGAGGTGGGTGGATCATTTGAGGTCAGGAGTACGAGACCAGCTTAGCTAACATGGTGAAACCCCATCTCTACTAAAAATACAAAAATTAGCCTGGTATGGTAGTGCGTGCCTGTAGTGCCAGCTACTCAGGAGGCTGAGACAGGAGAACTGCTTGAACCCAGGAGATGGAGGTTGCAGTGAGCCAAGATTGCACCACTGCACTCCAGTCTGGGCTACAGAGCAAGACTGTGTCTCAAAATAATCATCACCATCATCATCATCATCATCACAGTCATAATTTGGCTCTGCATTGAATGACAGCTACACAAACATAAAGAAATGTAAATAGGGGCCGGGCACGTGGCCCAGGCCTGTAATCCCAGCACTTTGGGAGGCCAAGCCAGGTGGATCATGAGGTTAGGAGATCGAGACCATCCTGGCTAACACGGTGAAACCCTGTCTCTACTGAAAATACAAAAAATTAGCCAGGCATGTTGGCGGGCGCCTGTAGTCCCAGCTACTCAGGAGGCTGAGGCAGGAGAATGGCGTGAACCCAGGAGGCGGAGCTTGCAGTGAGCCGAGATCCTGCCACTGCACTCCAGCCTGGGTGACAGAGCGAGACTCCGTCTCAAAAAAAAAAAAAAAGAAATGTAAATAGGAAGTATCAATTTAACCAAACATGTGGTATGATCATACTAGGCAAGGATATCTTTGATACAACTATATTACACAAAAGAGTATATATCATATAATTTCATTTATAAAAGTCTAGATAATACAAACTAATCTACAGTAACAGAAAGCAGATCATTTGTTGCCTGAGGAATGTGATATCATGGTGGCATGAAGGATTCCAAATGGGCACAGGCAACCTTTAGAGCATGATAAATATGCTCATTTTTCTTTACGTTCAGGATGGCTTCACAGGTGTTTATGCATGCCAAAACTTTTCAAACTCTACACTTTAAATATGCTCACTTTATTGAATGTCAATTTTATCTCAATAAAATTAAAAACAAAATTTCTTAGATAGGGTCTCACCCTCTTGGCCAGGCTAGAGTGCAGTGGTGTGATCATAGCTCACTGCAGCCTCAAACTCCTGGGCTCAAGCAATCCTCCCACCTCAGCCTCCCAAGTAGGTAGGATCACGAGTGCTTGTCACCACACCCAGCTAATTTAAATGAAACATTTTTTAACACAATAAAAAACATATTGTTAAAATGACTAACTTTAAAAAAATCTAACACTACCAAATGCCGGTGAGGATACAGAACAACTAGAATTCTCATGCACTGCTGGTTAGACTGTAAAATAATATAGCCACTCTGAAAAACCGCTTGGCCGTTTTTATAAAGTTAAACCTGGAGTTCTCATCAATCCTAGTCCTTGGTCATTACCCAAAAGAAATGAAAATGTCTGATCACGCACAAAAACTGTTACATAAATGGTCATAGGAGCTTTAGTTATAACCATCAAGAACTGGAAACAACCCAACTATCCTTCAACAGGTGAATAAACTAGGATACATCCATCAGATGAAATACTACTCAGAAATAAATGAGAGCAAAGTATTCATACACATAACAACACAGACGAATTCCTACTCTTGCAGAGAGAAAGAAGCAGACCTCAAGAGGTTATATACTGTATGATTTGTGTGTGTTTGTGATAGTCTAAAAAAGGCAAAACCACAAGGAATGGGGAAGAGATTAGTGCTTGCCAGGGGTTTGATTTTAAAGGGGTAACATACAAGAGTTTACTTTTTATACAATGGAGCTCTCTTGCAGCCTAATTGTAGTGGTGGTTATAAAAACCTATACAGGTGTTAAAACTTACAGAACTATAGACCCCAAAAAAAGTCAATAGATACATTTTTAAATAAATTAATTTAAAAAAATCGATGCATCTTGAGTATGTGTAGCAATAAAAGGACAATAGTGGATGATGCAACTCAACATCAGTAACTGATGGTCTCTTCCCTAATGACCTGGAAGTCATAGACCAACCTGATGGCCAATCAATTTTCTATGTATAGGCCTTGACTAGAGAGTGAGGGAGAGTGTTCTGAACACTGTCTTTCCTTAAAAATGTACCATTAAGTACATGCTACAGATAGAACTATTTCTTATGTATTCTAAAGCTCTCAGGTAGTAGAGGTGGAAATGTGAGGTGAAATTTTTTATTAAAAGTTACTATTAAATAATAACAAGGAATTATATTTCCAGCAACTTCCTTAAAGTGATTTTATCACAGGTTTCAGTGGTCTAAAATGGCAATACATTTAGGCATATTAAAAGCCATGTAAACATCCTTAAACCTGAAAGCTGAGGATCTGAAGAATTTGAAAGGCATAATTTTGTGCTTTAAATTTCATATAAGCAAAGAACTAATTTGCATATTCTAGGATAAGCTGTAACAGTGCGTATTAGCGCAGTTCATGGCATTATGGCTACAGCTTAAACGTAGAAAGAGTAAATAAAATTTTGTTAAACGGACACAGACTTTTCCAAGACGATGTGTTTTGTCTGTTTTTTGCCAGCAAAGGCCATCTCAAGGACGCTTCTCACCCAGCACTCGCGACCCAGACAAGGACAGAGTCAAGGGCCTCTGCAAGTAGGTGTCAGCGCTAGCTTTTCTTCTTGTCTTCACACCCTGGGATGGGGCTGGTAAGGACTCAAAGCACCCACTGCTGTAACCGAATATTTAATCACCCGTTCCTTCCTGGTTGGTGATTAGCATTTATTATGCAAAAACACTGAAACTGCTGTCTGTCCAGCTTAGAAAATGAAGTCTGTTCCTTTTCCAGAGACAGTTTGCTCCCACCACTATGAGACATCCAACATGGCACAGCTCCTGACTCAACTCCAGGGAGTCCCCCCTGCTTTTCTGAGAAAATAGCTCGGGATGAAGAAAAGACACTTAAAGTCGGGATGATAAGCATTTTACCTGCTTGAGAAGCACAAAGCCTGCGACTAAAGACACTCAGAGTCTAGGAGGAGAAAGGTACTTTAGAAGAAATCATCTAGGCCAGGTGCGGTGGCTCACGTCTGTATTCCCAGCACTTTGGGAGGCCGAGGCGGGTGGATCAACTGAGGTCAGGAGTTCAAGACCAGCCTGGCCAACAGGGCAAATTCCCATCTCTACTAAAAATACAAAAATTAGCTGGGCATGGTGGTGGGCACCTGTAATCCCAGCTACTCAGGAGGCTGAGGCAGGACAATCGCTTGAACCGGGAAGGCAGAGGTTGCAGTGAGCTGAGATTGTGCCACTGCACTCCAGCCTGGGCGACAGAGCAAGACTCCGTCTGAAAAAAAAGAGGAAGGGGGGGGAGGAGGAGGGGGGGGAGGAGGAGGAGGGGGGGAGGAGGAGGAGGGGGGAGGAGGAGGAGGGGGGAGGAGGAGGGAGGAGGAGGAGGGGGAGGAGGAGGGAGGAGGAGGAGGGAGGAGGAGGAGGGGGAGGAGGAGGGGGGAGGAGGAGGGGGGAGGAGGAGGAGGGGGGAGGAGGAGGGAGGAGGAGGAGGAGGAGGAGGAGGAGAAATCATCTAAATTAAGCCAATGGACTCATTCAACTAATAGTACCATGAGGGCGGGGCAGGGGTTCAGGTGCGCATATTAACTGGGGCATAGTTGGCAGCTTGGTCGATGGCAGCTCTACCCTTGCAAACCTACTTAGCAGAGGAAATGGAAGTCAGTTTCCTTGTTTTTCAGGTAAGAAGCTAAGAGAGAAAGTTCAGAGAGGTGAAACAATTTACCACTTTCAAGGAGTTGGCAGGTGGCAGAGCTGAACTCAGCAGTGGCGCTCCTGATTCTGAGTCAGGAGGCAGCAGCCCAGGGAGTCAGGTGCCTGGGCAGGCGTCTCAGGCGACAGGCTCTAGGCCAGCTGCATGGGGCTGGCCCGGGGGTCGCCTCCACTGTGTGAGACCTTTCTAGGCTCCTCCTGGCTCGCACTGGGTCCTTCCCAGAACTGAAATCAAAGTGGGCCCAATCCCATTAACACACGAGTCGCAGGTGCTCACCCGTGCGCAGGGATATCAAATCTGTGAAGGGAAGGAGGCAAATGCCCTCAGCTGGGAATGGCAGGCCACGAAGGGGGAGGCACTGAAGTGAGCCAGGGGCTTCTCTACCCCACGCACAACCTGAGTAACCCAAACGTTCTACCAGCCGCGAAGCTGATCCTCTGACAGCAGCCAGCGGCAAGACATTGAACCGCTTTATCAAAGTAGCTCTTAGGGAGGACCAAACTGAGGAAAAATCCGTTTTTCTCAAAGTCATTTGCTACCGGGGCACAGTGTTTTTGCCGTCCGTCTCCTCTCGCCCCAGCGCCTTGGCCTGGTGGTGAAGTTCAGTCCATATCCATCAAATTGAAGGCAGCAGCTTCCTGGGGCCGCCTGCCTTAGACTCAGGTGTTTAGACGAAAAGTATTTCAGGTAGTTAGTACTAAGTGGGACTCAAAGCGGAGAGCATATAGACACCCCCAGGGTTTCCTGACCCTCCTCAAGCTCTCAGGTTGGTGGAGACTTCAAAGGTCCTTCGGGTGCCGTAGCATGGCCTGCCTCCTCGACTGCACGGTGACACCCGCATATCCTGTTCATGAAGATACGGCACAGGAAAGGTGCATCTAGACACATGTTCCCGGCAGAGACCGCCAAGCCCACATATCCGGGTTTGCAGTTCACACAATCACAGCGTGTGTCTTCAGCAAGGTGTTTGCTATTTGTAACAATGGTCTCTGGGAAAGTTTATCAGATTTCATTCAACAGACCCATTAAAACTTCAAGTTGGATTCCTTGCTTGCCTTTTCTTTATTTGTACTCAGTTGAAACAAGATGGGGCCCTGGAGCCCACTGTGCTGAATGGGCTTCCTGCTTCAGTAAGGGAGGGGATGTCCACACAGTAATGCCTGGAGCCCCCCAGGCACATCAGGTGCCACTCCCACCTGCTACTGCCCCTAATTCCTTTACAAGCACAGAAACTGATGCCAGCCAAGTGAGGACTAAAGGAAGAATGAGGAGCACGCCAGACACTCCCCGGAAGGCTGAAGAATGGAGATCAGAAACCATGGGAACCAGGGCAGCAAGAACAGCTTGGCCACCTCTTCACACTCCATTTTGAAATGAATGAACCCCCAACTCACTCCTCATATTTGCATTAGTCCACTGGAGGCACAAATCCCAGCGGAGGGCCTAGTTGGCCCCCTTTATAGCAAATGCCCACCATTTGAATGTGGCCAAGGCTATGAGAAAAAGGCTCTGCTAGGAAGGGCCCACTGGTTTCTGAACAGGGAGCACAGGGAACTTTGATTTACATCCCCACCAAGCCTTTACCCAGTGAACAACAGGAATTCCCTGAATGGAACCCACAGGATGCCTACAGAGAAGGAGATACGGTAAGGGGGCAGGCAAAACAAGACGCTGTCCACGAAACCACTCTATCAGGGCAGTGGATGGAGCTGTCGACTCCTCAGAGGATGTCTACACCATCGTCAATCCTGGGCTCTTCAAGCTGGCAATGGCGGCGACCTGGTCTTGTACTCAGCAGGACTCTCTCGCCTCTTCTTCCTCAAGCCCATTCCCTCTGTTTGCTGTGGGAAAGGTGAACGGGCGCTCAGATTCATCCAGGTTTCAGAGCTGGAGAGGGCTGGAGAGATTTCTAGCCGGAGTCCTGACAGGGAGGAAACTGGATTGAAGAGGACATGGACACTATGAGAAGGGTCAGTGAGGAATGAAATGCTTTGCCTCAGCACTGGAAGATCACTCAGGGGACAGGCACTGTGGCTTATGACTATCATCCCAGCACTTTGGGAGCCCGAAGCTGGGGGATCATTTGAGGCCAGGAGTTCAAGACCATCCTGGACAACATAGTGACACCCTGTCTCTACAAAAAATAAAAAATTACCTGGGCATGGTAGCGCACACCTGTAGTCCCAGCTACTCGGGAGGCTGAGGCAGGATGAGCACTTGAGCCCAGGAGTTCGAGGCTGCTGTGAGTTGTGATCACACCATGGCACTCCAGCCTGGGTGAAACAGTGAGACTCTGTCTATGGAAGAAAAAAAAAATCACTCAGCCTGTAGCCTACAGACCAGACCCTGGGGCTCAACGTGAGAAAAGCAGGGACCCCAGTGGGGAAGTTCCTGGCATCAGCGAGAGATGAGGCGGCTGGGGTGCGGGTGGGAGCTGCACATTGGGCAGGCGCTCAGTGGCTCGCAGATCTTGAAGGAGAGGCCATGGGGCTTAGGACATACTGGATGTGGTGTGCTGGTCACAGAGGAGTCAGGGACTACCCTGGAGGGAACCTACGTTAAAAGAACAGCCACTCCGAGAACCTGGGCACCACATTGCCTTGACAGTTGTTTACACAACCTGGTGTCTCTTCAGCAGTTTTCAACAGGAAGTTTTTGAACAGAAAATTTTATCCCATAGGACTAACAACTTGGACAATTCATTTGCTTATTCTTTATCGTATTTACATCTGATGTCCCTCCTTTCTTTTGCAGATTTTGTTAAGACTTGAATTAAATGCGTAGTCAAGTTAAACTGTGCTCAGTTAGAACGCAGCCAGTGATTTTTTAAGTTTAGCAAACAAACGTTAGAAGGGAAAAACCAAACCTGAGGAAGAATGAGAGAAAGATCAGGGGGAGGAATTTTTTTTAAAAGAAAGAGGGAACTTACAGGGATTGTGATTCAAAAATATTAGCCATAATTGGAGTAAAAAACTCAGCAGTTTACCTTCAGGTTCACTCTTGGGTTTGTACATTCTGTGAGTTTGGACGAGTATAAAATGGCATGTAGCCACTATTACTGTATCATACAGAGAAGTTCCGCTGTCCTATTTATCCCTCCCTTCTCTGAACTCCTGGCAATCATTGATCTATCTCCACTGTTTTGCCTTTTCCAGAACGTCACATAGTTGGAATCATACAGTCTGGGTCTTTTCCGATGGGCTTCTTTTACTTAGTATAATGCATTTAAGCTTCCTCCACGTCTGTTCATGGCTTGGCGGATCATTTTTTTTTTTTAGCACTGAATAATATTCCATTGCCTGGATGTTGCACTGTTTAACCATCTGCCTTTGAAGAACACCTTGGTTGCTTACAGTTTGGGGCAATTGTGAATAAAGTTGCAACAAACATTCATGTGTTGTTTCTTGTGTGGATACAAGTTTTCAACTCCTTTGGGTAAATACCAAAAAGTACAATTGCTAGATCATAGAATAAAAGAATGTTTAGTTTTGTAAGAAACTGCTAAGTAGCTGTACCATTTAGTTTTGTAAGAAACTTCCAAAGTAGCTGTACCATTCATTCTGCATTCCTACAAGCAATGAATGGGAGTTTTTGTTGCTCCATATCCTTGTCAGCTGTGTGTTGACAGTGTTCTGGGTTTTAGCCATCCTGATAGGTATGAAAGTCTAGACTATTTTTAGTAATAGGACACAGCATTCTAATTGTAGGGTTAATACTAGTTGTTTTAATCTCTAGTATAGTTTGTATAATTAAATATCCTGCAATCACTTCTAGTTTAGTGAACCACCTGTCATCATGAAATCATAATTCACTCATGCAAATTTGAGAGATAAAAATCATCCTTTCACTAAAACAATCAGTACTCTTATTATACAAATATAGCATTACCACAAAAAATGCTATTATTTCCAATCAAAGTAAACGCAATTTAAACTTCTTCTTAGCCCCATCTTTCCTTTAATGCACGTATTGTTAAACCTCATAAAGCAAAAGAAAAAAACCAGTGCACACAATATAGAGTAATAATTTTTAGTGATGTTGTAGGGAGTTTAAAAGGTAAGAAAAGGAGGATGCTGTGATAATTCCTCAAGAGGTGATTGGGGCCGGATGAGGTGGCTCATGCCCATAATCCCAGCACCTTGGGAGGCCAAGGTGGGTGGATTGCCTGAGGTCAGGAGTTCAAGACTAGCCTGGCCAATATGGTGAAACTGTGTCTCCAGTAAAAATACAAAAATTAGCTGGACATGGTGGTGGGCACCTGTAATCCCCACTACTCGGGAGGCTGAGGCAGGAGAATCACTTGCACCGGGGAGGTGGAGGTTACAGTAAGCAGAGATTGAGCCACTGCACTCCAGCCTGGGCAACAGAGTGAGGCCCTGTCTCCAAAAAAAAAAAAAAAAAAAAAATTTAATTTAATTTAATTTAATTTAATTTAAAAAAAGAAAGAAAAAGGTGATTGGGAGCTCTAAGAAGAAACTCCTTTGACTCCGATTTTGGCGAAGGAAAAAGTATTAGTTATCTCTGAGATGAATAGCTGAGGTCATTACTGATCTATTTGATGGGCCTAAGTGGCCTCTTGGAAAAGACCCTCGAGCAGAAAACAGAAAACCTCTGTAACTCTTTGGGCTTCCGTTTCCTTAACGGGGAAAAAAAAAAAAAAAAAAAAGCAAACAAAAAACAGAATTGAAATTGATCACATTATTGTTGCTTCTCTGTTATATAAAAACTCAATAATTTCTTGTCTAAAACTAGGCATGGCACTATTATGGTACTCAAGGAAATTACCAATGAGCAGTTCTGCTTCCGACACTGGTGGAAAATAAGCTAACATGGGTGTCAGGAAGGCAGATGCAGGGGCCTTGAGCTCACCTACACGCTAGGAACCAGTGGGTAGAAGCTGGAGGCTCCTGGACAAGCCCCACACAGCCCCTGTGAGCTTGCTGTGGGGCTTCAGCCATCCAGGGGCTCCTAAAAAGTAAAAGTCCCAGTATTTTTACATGGTTATTTCCAAGAGAATGTGGATGCTGACAATTTTTTGAGGAACATTTACTTTCACAGAATTACAACTCCATCTTGCTATTGCCAATCATGTTGAGGAAAATACAGTGTTTTTCTTAGAAAATCAGGCAATCTGTGTGGAAACCCCTCATCCTGTGGTGATCTGCTTATACAGTCTTTGTGAGATCACTTCAATACAAGGAATGTAAAATAAAAAATTAAAATAAAGCAATTTAATGAATTGGCCGGGCGTGGTGGCTCACGCCTGTAATCCCAGCACTTTGGGAGGCCGAGGCAGGTAGATCACGAGGTCAAGAGATCCAGACCATCCTGGCTGACACGGTGAAACCCCGTCTCTACTAAAAATACAAAATATTAGCCGGGCATGGTGGCAGGCACCTGTAGTCCCTGCTACTTGGGAGGCTGAGGCAGGAGAATGGTGTGGACCTGGGAAGCGGAGCTTGCAGTGAGCTGCAATTGTGCCACTGCGCTCCAGCCTGGGCGACAGAGCAAGACTCCATCTCCAAAAAAAAAAAAAAAAAAAATTCTGATGTAACAATATGTAACCAGCTCTCATCTATTTCACTACATTTTTTTTTCTCATGGGAAAAACCACGAGATTTATGGAATCTACCTAAGAGACTAACCAGATATCCAATGTTCAGCCTCGGATGTATATCACAAAGTTCTATAACTCCCATCTGGTTATAATAAGAATAAAAGTTTAAAACCTGGGGTTTTATTGTTACTTTAAGTAATAAAATATTTTATTTGAAATAAGAAAACTGAAAGCCAATTTAGGGAGGCAGTCTGATGTCCCTGGAGCAAATGTGAATTTCTTTCAGTTTGGAAATAATAATAAAGTGTGATATATGAAAGAAGAAAGTGCTTTCTTCCTTTACAGAAACTAAGATCAAACATCTCCAGGCTCAGGTCAGCTATCTTGCCTCTCTCTAGCCTCATAGCCTGGAATTTACCCCCACATGTCCACCTTGGTTTTCTTTAAACTTTAACTTCCAATTGACTTGGAAGTCCTCTTCATCCTGCCCAAGATATGAGGACATACATAACTTGCTTTCATAAGAGGAATTTTCCATGTTTCCCAGTGAACAATGACCTAACCATCCTTAAAGTTTTACTGAACATATCTGAGGTTGATGTTTTGAAGGAGTTTGACTACTTGGCCAAGTTTTCATTTTGTAGTTTACCATATGCTGAAATGCTTAGTCTATTCTCACTAATGTATTCATTCTAGAGTACAAATTACCAAATTATTTTAAATTATTACCTCTCTGAAAGACATTATACATTGATGGACAGAGAGAACCACTTTTTAAAAAGTATTTGAGGCTGGGCACGGTGACTATGCCTGTAATCCCAGCACTTTGAGAGGCAAATCACTTGAAGCCAGGAGTTTGAGATAAGTCTGGGCCAAAATGGCAAAACCCCACTTCTGCTGAAAATACAAAAAGTAGCCTGGTGTGGTGGTGCATTCCTGTGGTCCCAACTAGTGAGGCTGAGGCAGGAGAATTGTTTGAACCTGGGAGGTGGAGGTTGCTGTGAGCCAACCTCCACTAGCAGCTGGAGTGCTGCACCATTGCACTCCAGCCTGGGTGACAGAGCAAGACCCTGTCTCAAAATGAATAAGTTAATTAATCAAATAAAAATCATTTGAGAATCTTTAAGTGTTATGCTGTGTCAGTTCTTAGAAGCCGCATATAGGATGGCCGGGCGCAGTGGCTCACGCCTGTAATCCCAGCACTTTGGAAGGCCAAGGTGGGGGGATCACAAGGTCAGGAGATCGAGACTATCCTGGCGAAGACGGTGAAACCCCTTCTTTACTAAAAATACAAAAACCTAGCTGGGCGTGGTGGCGGGTGCCTGTAGTCCCAGCTAGTTGGGAGGCTGAGGCAGGAGAATAGCCACACTCCATCTCAAAAAAAAAAAAAAAAAAAAAAAAAGAGCAGCTGCATATAGGATACCAGTTCTGTGAAATGATGTGCAAAATATTAGAAGACATCTAAAACTTTTCCCTATGATCAAGTTGAGAGAGGTTGGGTTAAAACAAGATTCGAAAAACATCCTTATCAAGGACTTATTTATCAAGTCCTCCTTTATTGAGGACTTCTCAGGCTTCTGCACCCACCCCCACTCGACCTGCTGAATCTGTCATCACGTGTGGAAAGTGGGAATCTGAGCACTCAACTAAAGACCAAATGTTGAGAATGTAATGATAAAAAATCACAGATGACAGTTCCAGACCTTCCTACTGGTGTAGAAGAAATTATAAGAATTGTGAGAACGATAGGCACAAAATAATCAATGAATTAAGACAAGAACAATGCTGCAAACCTTCAGACTGAAACAGATTTGCCCTTAGCTATTTTATGGTAAGACTTCCAAAATGCCAAGACTAAAGAGAAAAAAATCCTCAACGCTTTCTGAGAGAAAATAACAAATTACTTACAAAAACATAAGAAGTGAATAGAAAACTCATATAGCAATACCTTTGAAGTTCTGAAAGTAAAGGATTTTTAAACTAGGTTTCTATTCCTCGCCAAAATTCATTCAAGCATATAGCACATTTTTAGACATGTGAGGACTCAAAAAATTTGACCCCTACAAACCTCCATGAAAAATTAAAGAGGCTGTACTTCAGTAAAATAATAATAAATTCCAAGAGAAACTATATAAGAAAGAGCAGTAAGTAGAAAAAACAGTAACATATATAGTTAAGGATAAGTAATTGCTGATTGCTCTAATTAATGGATACATAATGATCTGGAGCTAAAATCACATTTATGATTTTTGGGCAACATGGTGAGACTCTGTCTCCAAAAATAAATAAATAGAAAGAGGCCTCGTGCGGTGGCTCACGCTTGTAATCCCAGCACTTTGGGAGTCCAAGGCTAGCAGATCACAAGGTCAGCAGTTCAAGACCAGCCTGGCTCATATGGTGAAACCCCGCCTCTACTAAAAATACAAAAAATTAGCCAGGCATGGTGGTGCACACCTGTAGGCCCAGCTACTCAGGAGGCTGAGGCAGGAGAATCACTTGAACCCAGAAGGCAGAGATTGTGGTGAACTGAGATTGCACCACTGCACTCCAGCCTGGGCAAAAGAGCAAGACTCTTTCTCAAAAAAAAAAAAAAAAGAAAGAGAAAAAAGAAAAAAGGCCCAATAATAGGCAAGAATATTTTGAAAAAGAGGTACAGTGGCCAGGCGTGGTGGTTCACTCCTGTAATCCAGAACTTTGGGAGGCTGAGGCGGGTCAGTCACCTGAGGTCAGGAGTTCGAGACCAGCCTAGCCAACACGGTGAAACTCGGTCTCTACTCAAAATACAAAACTTAGCCAGGTGTGGTGGCAGGTGCCTGTAATCTCACCTACTCAGGAGGCTGAGGCAGGAGAATCACTTTTACCTGGGAGGTGGAGGTTGCAGTGAGCTGAGATCACGTCACTGCACTCCAGCCTGGGCGACAAGAGTGAAACTCTGTCTAAAAAAAAAAAAAAGGTGCAATGAATGGCAATTTGTTCTGTCGATACTGAGGTGAGTTATAAAACTACTGAAAACAGCACCGAGTGGAACTGTTACAGGAATAAACAAATTGATAAGTAGTGCAGAGTAGAAAGTACAAAAACAGCCATGTTTGTGTTTGTTTGGAAATGTAGCTTGTTTATTAAGTTATTCTACATGTGTTTAATGAACAACAGGCATTGTGCATAGCATAACAACCAAAACAGTCCATATCCATGGATCAAAGAGGTTATAGTCTAGTGAGGCAGGGCAAGACAATCAGCCAAAACTGGTGAGTCAATATCATCGGAAATTGGAGAGGAGAAATATTATGGGGAAAAAACCTTGAGGAAGAAAGAGAGTGATAGGGGTAACATGCAATTTTAAGTATGTGATGTGCACGATCCTCTCTGGTCAGGAGGCATTGGTGCAAAGGCTTGAAGGAGGACAGAGACTATCCCAGGCAGACATTTGGCAGAAGGACACCCAGGTGTGGAACTAGCACTGACCTGTTCCTGGATGGGCTAGTACCTGGCTCACTAGAGGAACGGCGAGAATGGAGTGTCTGGGTAAGGAGGGTAGCATTCTGAATGAGGAGAGAGAGAATGAACAACTCAACAAATGGTTTTGGAACAAATGAATATCTCTTCAGAACATGTATATTATCTATCCTACCCTACACCAGACACACACAAAAATAGATTCTACATGGATTAGGGAGCTAAATGCAGTGACTTCCGGTTAAAGATGGTGGATTGAGTGCCTTCATCTATGTTGGCTCCTTCCCCAAAACTTAGTAAGATGATAGTTAAGAGATTTTTCTTTTTAAAGATACAAACTTACAAAGAGACAACGAAAAATTTTTTTTGAAGATAGAAAGCAGAAGGATGTGTAGAAGCTGGCTTAGCAGAACCTGGAAGGCTGAGTTTTGTGACAGCAGTGGGGAAGTCCAAGAGGCGCCTGACTTACAATCCAGAATCCCCAACGGCTCAGAAATGGTGAGGGCCATGGACCTCCAGGAGAAAAGGAGAAGAGTGGGCTATAAATCAGAAGGCTGGCTTCAGATCTCTTTAAGGAGTTTCACAAACAGATCCTATCCACTGTTCCCCACATGTGAGAAACTTCTCCCTCCCCTCTCTGATAGAAAGCTGGAGGTTTATTCTAGGGAGAGGATAAAACAAGACTTATCTGCATTGGAGGGCTCCAGCTGGTTTGAACTAGGGACACTCATCCTTGTCCAAGAAGGACCTCAAGACTTGGAAGCCAGTGTTTTATCCTTCAGGAAGTAACTGAAAGTGTATTCTTTGGTGAATTGGAAACAATCCAAGAGGACCGACCTAAATATACATTGAAAACAGGGATTCCTCCGACGAGACAACTCATTCAGCCTACTATACTGTGTGAAAGTTGCTGTGCACAAAAAACTCTTAAATATCACCAGAGAGCCAAAAATCATAGGACGTTTGGAGAAACCCACTAAGGTGATTGATGGGAAGAAGTAAACAGAAAAGGATGACTGGGAAGAAACAGAGGCTGTGTAGGAAAAAGAAAGCTTTAGAAAATCATTAATATCAGGACGGGAGCAGTGGCTCAGGCCCGTAATCTCAGCACTTTGGGAGGCCGAGGCGTACGGATCACGAGGTCAGGAGTTCGAGACCAGCCTGAGCAATATGGTGAAACCCCATCTCTACTGAAAAAAAAAAAAATAGTCCTTTCCTTTCGGCGGAGCGCGGCGGGAAGATGGCTGTGCAAATTTCCAAGAAGAGGAAGTTTGCCGCTGATGGCATCTTCAAAGCTGAACTGAATGAGTTTCTTACTCGGGAGCTGGCTGAAGATGACTACTCTGGAGTTGAGGTGCGAGTTACACCAACCAGGACAGAAATCATTATCTCAGCCACCAGAACACAGAATGTTCTTTGTGAGAAGGGTCGGTGGATTCAGGAACTGACTGCTGTAGTTTAGAAGAGGTTTGGCTTTCCAGAGGGCAGTGTAGAGCTTTATGCTGAAAAGGTGGCCACTAGAGGTCTGTGTGCCATTGCCCAGGCAGAGTCTCTGCATTACAAACTCCTAGGAGGGCTTGCTGTGCGGAGGGCCTGCTATGGTGGGCTGAGGTTCATCATGGAGAGCGGGGCCAAAGGCTGTGAGGTCGTGGTGTCTGGGAAACTCCGAGGACAGACGGCTAAATCCGTGAAGTTTGTGGATGGCCTGATGATCCACAGTGGAGACCCTGTTAACTACTATGTTGACACTGCTGTGCGCCATGTGTTGTTCAGACAGGGTGTGCTGGGCATCAAGGTGAAGATCATGCTGCCCTGGGACCCAACTGGTAAGATTGGCCCTAAGAAGCCTCTATCTGACCACATGAGCATCGTGGGACCCAAAGATGAGATACTGCTTACCACTCCCATCTCAGAACAGAAGGGTGGGAAGCCAGAGCCGCCTGCCATGCCCCAGCCAGTCCCTACAGCATAACAGGGTCTCCTTGGCAGCTGTATTCTGGAGTCTGGATGCTGCTCTGTAAAGATCTTTAATAAAATCTTGTACAAAGAAAAAAAAAATAGAAAAATTAGCTGGGTGTGGTGGTACATGCCTGTAATCCCAGCTACTCAGGAGGCTGAGGCAGGAGAATCACTTAAACCTGGGAGGCAGAGGTTCCAGTGAGCCAAGATCGCACCACTGCATGTCAGCCTGGGTGACAGAGCAAGACTCCATCTCAGGAAAAAAAAAAGAAGAAAAAACTATTAATATCCTCAGAAACAAAACAAAAAACCAAAACCTTAGAAATAAGCAATAACAAAAGAGCTGACAGAGAACCATAAATTTAAAATATATCAGAAAAGTCACACTACATTTATATATTTGACAACATTAAAACTAAGAACTTGTGTTTATCAAAACACACCATCACAGGAGTGAGAAGCAGATGACAGAGTAACAGAAAATATTTGCAATTTTATGTCCAATGAAGTACTTGTATCCAGAATATATGAAGAACTTCTACAAATAAATTTTAAAAAGATGGAAAGTCAATAAAAAATGGGGCAAAATTTGAACAGGTGCTTTACAAAGGAGAATATTCTGATGGGTATGAAAGGTACTGAGCTTTAGGAAAATGTAATTAGAACCACAGCAATACTCCATCAACCAGAACAGCTAAAGTGAAGAACAAACAAAACAATACCAAGGATTAGTGAGAATGTTAAAGCAATCTGAACTCTCATACACTACTGGAGGGAGTATAAATTGGTAAAACCCCTTTTTGGAAAATCATTTGGCAACATCTGCTAATTCTGAACATATGAGTACTCTATAACCCAATAGTTCCACTACTAGGTATATATCTAACAGAGATGCACATATATGTAAATCAAAAGACATGTGCAAGAAGGATCACAGCAGCACTATCCATAAAAATTGGATTCAATTGTCTATCAGCAGCAGAATGAACAAATGCACTGTGGTATATTCACCCAACAGAATACCATGCAGATAAGACAACAAACACAAGTATCTTAGTCTGCTTTATGCTGCTGTAACAGAATACCACAGACTGAATAATTTATAAGGAAAAGAAATATATTTGACTCACAGTTCTGGAGGCTAGGAAGTCCAAGATTGAGAGACCTCATCTGGTGAGGGCCTTCTTGCTGTGTCATAATATGGTGGAGGGTATTGTCATTCTGTTGCTGATAGACAATTGATTTACTGGCTTTCCATTTTTTATGTGTAGAAGTTCTTTATATATGCTGGATACAAGTATTTCCTTGGATATAAAATTGCAAATATTTTCTGTTACTCTGTCATCTGCCTCTCACTCCTGTGATGGTGTGTTTTGATGAACAGGAGTTCTTGATTTTAATGTCACCAAATATATGGATCTCATGTGACTTTTCTGATATCATATTTTAAATTTATGATTATCAGTCCCTTTGTTATTGCTTATTTCTGAGGTTTTTGTTTTGTTTCTGAGGATATTAATTATTTTTTAAAATTTTAAAGAATTAGTTGACCAACTTCAGAAGGGACAACTTCCAATAAAGAGAGTTTCTGAGAGTGAACTGAAAAAATGGTGGCAGGAGGAATCGAAAAATAATTCAAGAAGATATATCATAACTGAAGAATTTGACTTGCCAAATGAAAAGCATCCACCAAGTGGGGAGCTCATTAAATGAGAATTGTTCCCCATCGAACATATCATTAGTGACCTTCAGAATCCTGGGAATGGAGAGATGACTTTACAAGTTTCCTTAGAGGAAAAGCAGGTCAAATACAAAGAGTAGGAATCAGAATGGCTTTGAAATTCTCAACAGCAACAGAAGCTAAAAAATAATGGAGGAGTATCTTCAACATTCAGATTGTCTACAGATTCTTCAATACCCAGCCAAAGTATGAATTAAATGTGAAGATGGAATAGACATATTTAGACATGAAGGAGTTGCAAAATTTACTTTCCATTCCTTTGTCTCAGGAAGCTGACAGGATGTTGTTCATCAAAATGAGGAAATAAAACAACAAAGAACATGATTAGCATTCAGAAAACAGTGGGTTCCAAACAAAAGAGAGATGAAGGGAATCCTCAGGACAGGAGAGGAGGGAGAGTCCAGGATGCCAGCCATAAGCAGGCTTGGAGAACAGATAGCCCAGAACTCTAGAATATATTTTCAAGAAGACAATAATAGTGCTAATGTCTTCAAACACATTGAGAGAAGCTTTTCACAACAGAAGTAGAACTTGAAATTCATAAGTGATAAATATATAGAAAAATAAGCAACCAACAAAAGATTATTATTAACTCAAGAACAAACATAAATTTGTTAGAGACTGTAAGGTAGTGGCCACGCCCACAGAATACAGATCCAGAATGCCTGGGATTCAAATTCTGGTTTTGCCACTTAAAACCCGAATTACCTTGAGCAAATCACTTCACCTCCATGGTCCTCACATATAAAATCAGGATTATTGTAACAGTCTTGTGAGAATTTTGTGAAAATTGAAGTCCTTGGATCTTTTCTTGGCCCAGAGAAAGCCCCATGTAAATGTTAATTTATTTTTTTATTTTATTTATTTATTTTATTAATTTTTTTAGAGACAGGGTCTGGCTGTATTGCCCAGGATGGAGTGTAGTGGTGCGATCTCAGCTCACTGCAGCCCTGACCTCCGGGCTCAGGCAATCCTCCTGCTTCAGCCTCCTGAGTAGCTAGCACTATAGGTGTGCACTGCCACACTCAGCTGATTTTTTTTTTTTTTTTTTGTAGGAACAAGGTCTTGCTATGTTGCCCAGGCTGTGAGTATTAACTATTGTGGTTGTCATGACCACTACCACCATCAGCTGGAAAGGTGCAACTGTAATAGAAATGCTGACTACTAAGCATAAGAAAAAAATGTCTATTTAATTAGATTGGGAGAAAGTGAAGACAGAAATTGCTTGTCAGGTTAGGGAAGGGAAGGAGAAGAGGAGATAAATCATATTCCACATTGGGAAGTCTTAGAGAAATTTTTAAACTGCAAAATCAAAGAAGTAACAATATAGGCATTTTTGTTTAAGACATAGAGGAAGATATCAAAAGGTTAGCTAAAAAAATTTAAGAGTTGCTCTGTGGGAGAAGGAAATGGGTGAATAGACACAGGGAACTTATTCTTTGTAACAATCTTCTTCAATTAGATGCATAGATATTTTAATTCTAAAATTAAAACTAAGTTTTTCTTTGAAAAATAAATCACCATGTCAAGTTGTTTCACTGGATAATTCTACTGTTTAAGGAAGTATCAATGCTAACAATAATCAATTTTTTCCAGATAACATAAGAAAATATTTCCCTTCTCATTCTATGAGACCAGTATTACACTAATACCAAAACCAAAGAAGTACAAAAAAAGAAAACTACAGATTAATATCCTTCATGCATGCAGACATAAAAATCCTTCAACGAGTATTAACAAATAGACATCAGAGATTTTTTTCTTTTTTTTGAGACAGAGTCTCTCTCTGTTACCCAGACTGGAGTGCAGTGGCGTGATCTCGACTCACTGCAAGCTCCGCCTCCCAGGTTCACACCATTCTCCTGCCTCAGCCTCCTGAGTAGCTGGGACTACAGGCACCCGCCACCATGCCCAGCTAATTTTTTTGTATTTTTAGTAGAGACAGGGTTTCAACATGTTAGCCAGGATGGTCTTGATCTCCTGACCTCGTGATCCGCCCACCTCGGCCTCCCAAAGTCCTGGGATTACAGGCGTGAGCCACCACACCTGGCCGACTTCAGCGATTTTTAAGAGGAATTACACACCATAACCAAATGAAGTTTATCCAGAGATGCAAGGTTGGTTCAATATTTAAAAATCTGTCAATGTAGTCCACCACATTAACAGAATAAAATTCACATGATCTTATCAATTGATGCAGTAAAGCATTTGACAAATTTATTTAAATAAATTTTGTGTATAAACATGATGTTATAAGATACATATATAATAAAATGGTTACTATAGTGAAACAAATTAACATCTCCATCATCTCATTTAGTTATTCATAATTCCTCCTGTGGCAAAAACAGCTGTAATCTACCCATTTAGGAAAAATCCTGAATATGATACCCTATTATTCACTGTAGTCCTCATATTGTTCATTGGACCTTTCCATTTGTTCATTCTACATATTTATTTGTTACTTTGTGTCTTTTGACCTAAATCTCCCCATTTCCTCCTCAACTCCAACCTTGGTAGCCACTGTTTTATTCTCTGCCTCTTATATATTTGATCTCTTTTTTTCTAGAGACCCCACATAAGTGAGATCATGCAATATTTTTCTTTCTGTGTCTAGCTTATTTCACTTAGCAAAATATGTTCCAGCTCCATCTATATTGTGGCAAATGGCAGATCTTCCTTTTTATTGTTTTTTGTTTTGTTTTTAGACAGGGTTTTGTTCTATCATCCAGGCTAGAGTAGAGTGGTGTGATCTTTGCTTACTGCAGCCTCGAACTCCTGGGCTCAAGCAATCCTCCTGTCTCAGTCTCCCTAGTAGATGGGACTACAAGCATACACCACCATGCCCAGCTAATTTTTATACATTTTTTATAGATATGGGGCTCTCACTATGTTGCCCAACCTGGTCTTGAACTTCTGACTTCAGGCTATTCTCACATCTTGGCCTCTCAGACTGCTGGGATGACAGGCGTGAGCCAATGCACCCGGCCAAGATCTCCCCTTTTTTAAAGGCTTAATAATATTCCATTGTCTATTTATGCTATAGTTTATCCATTCATCCATTAATAGACACCCAGGTTGTTTCCATACCTTGGCCATTGTGAAAAGTGCTGCAACATGGGTGTGCAGTTATCCTTACCAGGTGGTGATTTCATTTCCTTTGGGTATATGCCTAGAAGAGGGATTACTAGGCTGCATTTGATGAAACTTAACATCTTTCATGATTTTTAAAAAAATTCTCAGAAAACTAGGAATAAAGGTGAACTCTCTCAACCTGACTTTAAAAAAAAAAAAAATCCTGCAAAACATAATGGTGAAAAACTGAATGCTCTCCTCATGAAATCGGGAGCACAGCAAAGGTCCCCACACTCTACTACTATTCAACTTAGTCCTGGAAGCTCTAACCCATGCAAAAAGCAACCGAAGGAAATAAAAGACACGGTTACAGCCTATTCTCATTATTTAGAGGTAGTTATATTCCACAAAGTCACCGCAAACACCAACTTAGCAAAAGCTGAACCACAGGGTTAGGTTCCTTCCGGGCTCCAGACATAACATTTTCACCAACCAAAACACCATTTACGCTATATAACTTTGTTTGCTAATGTCCTTGTAAGACAAGTAAATCTCATTATCGTTGAAAATTTG
Organism: Chlorocebus sabaeus; assembly: GCF_047675955.1. NCBI lineage: Eukaryota > Metazoa > Chordata > Mammalia > Primates > Cercopithecidae > Chlorocebus > Chlorocebus sabaeus. The sequence continues at coordinate 9,832,677 of NC_132915.1, read as the reverse complement.
CTGTCCCAAATAACGCTTTTCCTATGTAACACTTAGAAGGTGTTTTTAAAATTCTTCACTAGCCTCCCTATCTACACAACCTAGCTTTCCTGCGAGTTTAACATTTTTCACACCACATTGCCTTTTCAAACATGCAAGCCAGGCCAGTACTAGCCAAGCAAGGTCTGGCATTTTCCTGACCCTGAGTAATGTGACTGCAAATTTCCTTGGCTTTCAGCCTCACAACTCTGTCCACTATGATTTGGGGGCTTGGGGATTTTCTTTAGTCATCAGCTAATGAATCTATAAATTTAGTTGCTTTTCTATCTTCTGTGGTTTCATCATGCTCTATAGATATTACTTTAGCATTTCTGGAGCAGCCTCAAGTGCAGATTGGTGAATTTCCTCTTCCTTTTTATGGATGAACCATATTTTTGATTCATTAACATTGAACTCACAACCAACAGCACTATATATAACTCATGCCGGAACTGAGCTTATCTAACACACGAATTATCTCCATAAGGCACACTGCAGCCTTCTCGCACTCAGGAACACTAGACATTTCAGCACTTTGCTGGGGACCATTTTAAACAGTGACATCACCAACAAAAAGCACACAAATGCAAAAACCATCCACCAATGTGTTCCCCTCAACTACAAAGATGACAGCATATCCCAGTGTGTTTAGTGAGTGCTGCAGACACTCCCGTAGCTTAAAAAGACAGTTTGTCCCTGACCCTACTGCAGTTGTTGCCTGTGCTAAAAATATACAGCAATTCAAGAGGAAACAATGTGACTTAGATTTGGTACTGTTTGTTTTTTATTTTTTAATGTTTTTAGAAATAAAGAAAAAAATGATTACACAAAGTGGCCTTTAGATGAACCATGGGTTCATGATGCATTTACCTTGAGGTGGAAGCCAAATTCATTATCAGAAAGCTGTGAGCGGGAGAAAGTATATGCTATGTGCCTATCAATGCATTTCTGAATTAGTGAGTCGGTTCAGTCAACAGGTATCTCCTGAGCCTACGCGGAGCTGCAAAGACCAGCAGCAGGCCACGCCTCCCTCCAGCCACGCCCAGTCCAGCAGCAGGGACACCCCAAAGGCAGAAACCTTCACAGGGGATAAGCTGCCAGTCTGGGAAGAGGCAGAGGATTTCTCAAAGTTAATAGAACTACTGATTATGTTGATGGAATGAGGCTGGATTCACTCGGAGATGGCGTTCAGCTGGCTTGCAGTGTACCTGGGCCTCAAGTAGGGAAGAAATGCCTGCCAAGTAGAGAAGGGAATTAACCTGCTCAAAGAATTCCAAACTAGACGCAGCGTGGTGAACATCATTGTTCACTTCCCAGTTCAAACATGTGATTGTTTCCTCCGGGATGGATAGGGAGACCTGGGGTGGCTGGGCCGGAAAGATCGCCCCCTCTCGTCCTGATGAACCCCTCACACCTCTGCTCCTCGCACCTGCCACGGAGTGACCCCCCCCCCAACCGCCACGCGAGGGCCGGCGCACTGGGCCGCATCATGTCCAGGGCTGGCAGGCTCGCTGGGTCCTTCACCATCTTCCTACAGACATGAGCACGGTTCCCTGGGCCACTAGGGTGTGGGCCCTCGCAGTTCCCTGAACTGGCACAGTGTTCATTCTCTCATGCTTTATCTGCCGCGGCACTCACAGGCCAGCCTGGATTCAGGGAACAGAGAAACAAACCCAGCTCTCCACGGGAGAAGGGTTCCGGCATCTGCAGGCACCATGAATTTGCCCTACGGAGGATTCTTTTTTTTCCTTTCTTTTTGTTTTTCTTTTTCCTTTTTTTTTTTTTTTTTTTTTTTTTTTGAGATGGAGTCTTACTCTGCTGCCCAGGCTGGAGTGCAGTGGCACCATCTCGGCTCACTGCAAGTTCGGCTTTCAGGGTTCACGCCTTTCTCCTGCCTCAGCCTCTCGAGTAGCTGGGACTACAGGCGCCCCGCCACCAGGCCCTGCTACTTTTTTTTTTTTTTTTTTTTCTTTCTATTTTTTTAGTAGAGACAGGGTTTCACCATGTTAGCCAGGATGGTCTCGATCTGCTCACCTCATGATCCACCGGCCTTGGCCTCCCAAAATGCTGGGATTAAGGCGTGAGCTACCGCGCCGGGCAGGGAGGATATTTTTAGGTAAGCAAAGTTTACTTAAAACCTTGGGCGGGCACTCAGGGAAGAAAGACCCTAAATAGCTAAGAATGTTGTATATGGTACTGTGGCTGAGCATGTTGTATAAAGCACTTCTCAAACATTTCTATCAGAATACTGCTACATATCAAGCAGAGTACATGAAAAAAACCAAAAAATGAAAAACCCAGAATCCTCCTACTGACTGCAAGCCCACTGTGGACAGAGGCTGGGAATGCAACCGGAAGCCCCAGGTGAAAAGTGCCATACAGGCTGGGCACTGCGGCTCACGCCTGTAATCCCAGCACTTCGGGAGGCCGAGGCCGGCGGATCACGAGGTCAGGAGATCGAGACCATCCTGGCTAACACGGTGAAACCCCGTCGCTATTAAAAATACAAAAAAATTAGCTGGGCGTGGTGGCAGGCGCCTGTAGTCCCAGCTGTTTGGGAGGCTGAGGCAGGAGCATTGCTTGAACCCGGAGGCAGAGGTTGTAGTGAGCTGAGATCGTGCCAATGCACTCCAGCCTGGGCAATAGAGCGAGACTCCCTCTCAAAAAAAAAAAAGGGCCATACCATTTGTTTTTGGCAACAGTATACAGTAGACGTTTCTTTTCCTAGAACAGCAGTGTTTCCACAGCCTGCTCCTGAGTGGATTCAGAGTCTCAGGGCCCACGTGCACCCAGGATGCCCTGTGGCTTCACCGCTTCTGTCTTGGGCTGGCAGTGTCCCAGTGGGGAGTACGGCAGTGGAAGCCACTTAGGGTCCTGGGAGGTGCTGGTTGTGGGCTTTTAGGAATGCTACTCAAAGGCATGCAAGGCGGACAGACAGAGCCTGGAGGTGACTCACAGACACATTTTGGGGAATTAGTAACAAATCACCTTTTTATGTTTTCTTTTAAAATATTTTTTTCTGGTCATACAACAAATATATGCTCATTAAACATTTCACACCATTTATTTATTTATTTATTTATTTATTTTTGAGGTTAAGAGTGGAAGTTTAATGGGCAAAAGAATGAGCAAAGCTCTCTCTACTGCAGAGAGAGAGGTCCCGGAGAAAATGGGTAGCCCCACAAAAAAATTTTTTTTTCTGAGACGGAGTCTCACTCTGTCACCCAGGCTGGAGTGCAGTGGTGCGATCTCGGCTCACTGCAAGCTCCGCCTCCCAGGTTCAAGCAATGCTTCTGCCTCAGCCTCCCGAGTAGCTGGGACTGCAGGCGCCCACCACCACGCCTGGCTGATTTTTTGTATTTTAAGTAGAGACAGGGTTTCACCATGTTGGCCAGGATGGTCTCGAGCTCCTGACCTTGTGATCCACCCACCTCAGACTCCCAAAGTGCTGGAATTACAGGCGTGAGCCACCGCACCCCGCCGCCCCACACAATTTTTTAAAGTGTAAGAAAAACATCTGAAATCCTGCAACTGTTAACCATGTTAACCTGTTGGTTTCCATCCCGTACCAATTTCTATGCATTTACACACACATACTTAATTTTACAAAAACGGGATCATAGCATAGTTGCCGTTTCTACTACATATATTTTCCTTTTTTGGCCACTTTTTGGGTACCTGCTTTAAACTCATTTAACCCCACTCCCCACCAAGTAAGCCCATTCTTTCTATGTGCCTATAATCATATGGTAACATATTACAACACTTTAGGTGTTTCTTTTGTCATATTTGGCCAAAAAGGATTACTATTTTACGAATTTTTCTATATCTTGCTTTTCTCATTCACAGTTTGGAAATTCCTCCACACCGTACAGTGTAGCTCTCACACATTCCTAAACGTTTACAACTAGTTCATGGAACGTACATCTCATGGTTCACAAGCCTTGACCAATGCATGGATGATCCCTTTGTTTTAGGCATTTTATCATGTGTTACTTGTAGAAGGATGCTGCAATAAATATTACTATATAAATGTATATGTTGGAGTTTCTATTTTGGTTGCCTAGATTCTCACCGTGAGCCAGCTGTATTGCAGAACGCATATTTTAATCTTAATACATATTGCCAGATTACTCTCCCAACAGAAACAGCAATTCACAGTTCCCTCAGCAATAAATGAATACCCTTTCTACACATTTTTGTCAGCAATAGAGGTTATCATTTTTTGTAATTTCTGTAAATTTGCATATCTGAATTTTAGCATATCCTTGATTATTTATTTCTATTTAATGACTATTCATATCTTTTGTCATTTTTTACTTTTTCTCTTTTTAATTATTGCAAAAGTGTTCTTTGTATATTAATGCATTAATTATTTCTCTTTCATAGGCATTGCAAATACGTTTCCAATCTAACATTAGTCTTGACTTCTTTGGTATTTTTTGTTATTTAGATGTATATATCATTTATATATGTACATGTGTGTGTATTATATATACACAAAACAGATATTACATACATATGTATATAATTTTTTATGGAATCAACTATGTCTATCCAGAGTTTCTGGTTTTTAGTTTGAATTTAAAAAGGTCTCTCTAACCCCTGGATTTACATATATTTTCTTAGATTATTTTCCTAACCATTGTCCTATATCACTGTTTACCTGCGCTTTATTCCGTCTGTAATTTTAGTAGATGATGTTAAGAATAGGATTCACTTTTAATTTTTTCCAGATGGATAGTCTGTTGTGCCAAAACCGCTTACCAAATCACCTTTTCCTCTGAGCTGACAGACACCCCCTTGGGACACACCAATTGCCAAAGAACACTAGGATTTCTTTCTGCCCCCACAATCGCTCTGTCTATCCTAGTTTTATGATCAGACTGTCCTGATTACAAACTGTGTTTGCTTTTTTTTTTTTTTTTTTTTTTTAAGACAGAGTCTTGCTCTGTGGCCAGGCTGGAGTGCAGTGGCATGATCTTGGCTTACAGCAACCTCTGCCTCCCGGAGCCTGGTAAGGGAGGAGACCACCCCTCATATTGTCTTATGCCCAATTTCTGCCTCCAAAGAAAGAAGAAGTAAAAACTAAAAGGCAGAAATGAAATCCACAGGCAGACAGCCCGGCGCCACACCCTGGGCCTGGTAGTTAAAAATCGACCCCTGACCTAATCAGTTATGTTATCTATAGATTACCGACATTGTATGGAAAAGCACTGTGAAAATCCCTGTCCTGTTCTGTTCCACTCTAATTACCAGTGCATGCAGCCCCCAGTCACATACCTGCTGCTTGCTTAATCGATCACGACCCTCTCACGCAGACCCTCTTAGAGTTGTGAGCCCCTAAGAGGGACAGGAATTGCTCACTCAGGGAGCTGGGCTGTTGGAGATGTGAGTCTTGCTGATGCTCCAGGCGGAATAAAGCCCTTCCTTCTTTAACTCGGTGTCTGAGGAGTTTTGTCTGTTACTCATCCTGCTACACAGGTTCAAGCAATTCTCCTGCCTCAGCCTCCCGAGTAGTGGGACTACAGGCATGCGCCACCAAGCCCAGCTAATTTTTGTGATTTTAGTAGAGACAGGGTTTCACCATGTTGGCCAGGATGGTCTCAATCTCTTGACCTCATGATCCACCCGCCTCCGCCTCTTAAAGTGCTGAGATTACAGGCGTGAGCCACCTTTAGGTTTAGGTTTGCCTTTTTACCTAAACTTTGCAGTGAGGCAGAACCTCCAGCGCTGGCCAGAAGTCTATTCCTGCTTCCCCTAGCACAGTGGCTGCGTCTCCACGGGCCTGGGTGCGGCCAAGGCCATGGTCCGCACTGCTGTCCTCCAGTCGTGCCCCTTCCTGCAGCTGGGGAAGGCAACTGGGCGCTTGCCGGTGACAGCCACAGCACCTGTGCCACGCCAGGCCTCCGACTGTGGCTTTAGAGCCGAAGCTTACTCATCCTGATGCCACAGCCCGACTCTGCGTGGACGGAAATGAACCTGGTTCTAAGGACCTGTTTCAGGCGCTCTGCTGCTGAAGCCCAGCTCCCGCCAACGGGAGAGGGAGAGGGGCACCTCACCTGCCGCTTGCTTTATTCTCGTATTTATTTACCTCCATATCTCCAAATAATCTGCTCATTTCACCTTTTCTTGATTTATAAAATTGAAATACTATTAGCTTCAGGCAATTAAATATTAGACTCAAATACACTAACCAGACTTTCAATTCCCAGTTTCTTTAGCAGAGGGCCCTCCTGGTTCCCCTTTCTCCCAAAGCCCCCTTCCCCCCAAAGCCCCCTTCCCCCAAAACCTCCTGGCTCCTTGGCAGGGCTGGGTGCGGGGAGCTGCGGGTGGGGTCAGAGGCAGCTGCCACAGCTCCTCCCCGGATTTCACCGCCTGGCCGCTTTCACCCCCACCCCTGCAGCCTCGGGGATCATCAGGCACACCAGGGAGCCCTCCCCTCCTCTGAGGCCCTGCACATGCACTGGGAGCTGTAGCTGTCCGCTCTTTTTCCTCCAACAATGCCTGTGATCTATTTTCCAGCTTCCAAAAATAAATTGAAATTTCCCCATCAACTGTTAACGTCCCTTCCCACTCTTTTCACTCTCAGGGATATTTTCCTACAGATTTATTTTTTCATGCATTCCCCACTGCCCTGAGTCATTTTGGTAACTGAGTCCAGGTCAGCCAAGCAGTGTTTAGGACACTGTTTCCTAAGCATTGGCTGTGGTGACCTAGTGGCACCAAGAATTCCCTCAGAAACTTAATAACGATGCAAACCCCCAAGTGTCCTCTTTAGTGGGTCTCTCATGGGCTCTGGAAATGGAGCGTTACATCTCTCCTGGGAAACTAAAGCACATCTCACCTTGAGGACCATGGTGTGCACAGTCTCTGCTAGTGGACACTTGGGGGCTGAATTTTACCACTCCCCCAAATTCCTATGTTGAAGCCCTAACAGCCACGACCTCAGAATGTGGCTGTATTCAAAGATGGGGGTCTTTAGGCCGGGCACGGTGGCTCACTCCTGTAATCCCAGCACTTTGGGAGGATGAGGTGGGCAGATCACAAGGTCAGGAGATCGAGATCATCCTGGCTAACATGGTGAAACCCTGTCTCTACTAAAAAATACAAACAATTAACCGGGCGTGGTGGCCGGTGCCTATAGTCCCAGCTACTCGGGAGACTGAGGCAGGAGAATGGTGTGAACCTGCGAGGCAGAGGTTGCAGTGAGCTGAGATCACACCACTGCACTCCAGCCCGGGAGACACTGTGAGATTCCATTTGAAAAAAAAAAAAGATGATGATGATGGGGGTCTTTAAAGATCTGATTAAATTAAAATGAGTCATGGCTCCAGGCACCTAGCTCACACCTGTAATCCTGGTACTTTGGGAAGCCGAGGTGGGTAGATCACAAAGGTCAGGAGTTCGAGACCAGCCTGGCCAACATGGCGAAACCCTGTCTCTACTAAAAATAAAAATAAAAAAAACAGCTGGGTGTTGGCCAGGTGCGGTGGCTCACGCCTGTAATCCCAGAACTTTGGGAGGCCGAAGCAGGTGGATCACAAGGCCAGTAGTTCAAGACCAGCCTTGCCAATATGGTGAAACCCCATCTCCACTACAAAAATTAGCCAGGCGTGGTAGTGGGCATCTGTAGTTCCAGCTACTTGGGAGGCTGAGGCAGGAGACTCATTTGAACTTGGGAGGCAGAGGTTGCAGTGAGCTGAGATGGTGCCACTGCACTCCAGCCTGGGTGACAGAGTGAGATGCAGTTTCAAAAAAAATTAGCTAGGTATGGTGGTGGGCACCTGTAATCCCAGCTACTTGGGAGGCTGAGGCAGGAGGATCCCTCGAACCCGGGGGACAGAGGTTGCAGTGAGCTGAGATCACACCACTTTACTCTAGCCTGGGTGACAGAGCAAGATTCTGTCTCAAAAAAAAAAAAAAAAAAAAATTAAAATGAGTCATATGGATGGGGCCTAATCTAACATGACTGGTGTCCTTATAAGAGGCAATTAGGACCCAGACACACACACAGGAAAGGCCATGTGAGGACACAAGGAGAAGAGGGCTACCTGCAAGCCAAGGAGAGAGGCCTCAGAAAAAAACAACCCTGTGCACACCTTGATCTCAGACCTCCAGCCTCCAAGACTTAAGAAGGTAAATGTCTGTTGAAGTCCCCAGGTCTGGGGTGTTTTGTTACAGCAGCTCTAACAAACTAATATGACACTCCAATCGAGTATTCTTTACAGCACGCCCAAAACTGCCGGGCTGAGGCCTTGCCCCGAGATTTTTAAGCCTCGGATGGGGAGACCAGTCTTCCAGATAAGAGTGATTTTTAAAGCTAGCAAAGCCCCAGCTATACAGTGCTTGCCTTTGCTTATATCACAGTTACAGAGTTTTTGCATCAATGACACTTGAAAGCTCCTTGAAAACATTTGTTATTCATAGGCAAAGTAGATAGTCTACAAATGAATGTGGTTAATTATTTTAATCTTAAGATAGATCATATTCTGAATTAGAAGCTTTGCTAGATTTCTACTTTGCAAGGGGATTTTGCTATGGAGTGTTTTGCAGATTCCCACTCGCCTTAGCAATTTAATTCCACAAATGGATGTCGAACTCCACCAGCTTTTTAATCACCCCACTTAGTAATGAAGTGAGTTAAATGAATTTATATCATCCCAGGTACTTGACATGCAATCATCAGACAGACCAACAGTGCCAGGGGCCTGGTGGAAGAGAATTACAGGAGCTTCAATCAGAAGAAGGCTTTGCACAAAGGCTGCACGACCAAGACAGAGACAGAGACAGGAAGAAAGGGGCAACGAGACCAGCCCCCAGCAGAGGCATCAGAGACGTGGGACTGCTGGATCACGTGTGCAAGCACGTGTCATGGATGGGACCCATGAGGCATGACTAAGGATTGCCTAGAGGCAAGTGAGCCCAAGAACAGCAAATGGTGAGGACAAGGAGCAGAGAGGAGAGGGAGGCATGGAGAGTCCTCACTCCTGCCTCTACCCTGTCTTAACTGCAGGTGTCTTGAGGGCAGAAGCACCCCCAATGCTTCCTTCACCTTCCCGCAGCAAAAGGCAGCATGGATTGAGTGCTGAGCACAATGTTGGGCTCCATACTGCTCAATAAAGACAAGTTCTTTGTCTGAACACTAGCCTGTGTGCATGATAAACACATGCTGACTTCAAGGAAGGTCAGTGGGTTGAAAAATGCGTTGATGGAATGAAGGTAAGTTCTCTCTCTAGTGGGAACAGCTTCGCCTTCACTGTGCTGATGGCACGCTTTTGGAGAAGTGCCAGTCACATGTTCTAAATCTCTGGCCAAATTGGTATTTTGGTAACCTAGGCCAAATACCCCATGGCCCTGGCCACAGTGGCTGGCCCAAGGCAGTGCAATAAGGAACTTGAGTCATCGAGACCTTACAATGTGGCACTGGAGAGAAAGGTCATGGCCCCTCCTGTCTCATTCAGAAGGAGATGATGCTAGATATGCCACAGCCACATTCCCACCACCGTCTGCAGTTAGGAAATGAAACCAAAAAGAGACCAGCGGAGAAGGGAGGGAGCATCCTGGATACCCCACGCTCCTGGGTCTATCAGCCTGAACGGCGTCTACCCCACACTTCCCAGCTTGTGTGAGCAAGTGAATTCCCTCTTAGGTTTAAGCTGATTTGAGGTTTCACTCACACAGGAGATGAGACCTTGGGTGGGCTGTGGCACAGGACAGACCTTACAATACAGAAGAGACTGGATCAAGACAGGAGAAGGCCGGGCTCTCCCTACGTTAACCGCCCTCACGGGGGAGCAAAGCTGCTGGGAAACCCTCGCCTTTCGCCACCAGGTATTGAACCACATCCCTGCTGAGCTTCATCCAGAGAGCAGTGGAAAACGCCAGAATATGAGGTGGGGCATCAGCCTTCTCCAGCCTTCAACTACGAGACAAGCCTCCCTTCCAACAGAGAGAAACAGAATGGAATTCAGTTTGTTTTTAAAAACAAAACCAAAAATAAACCAGAGAGAAGAGCTTTTCTGACTGAGACCAGAGAACCAATACAGATAGTTCAGGTAATCATGCCCTTTTTCTGATTATAAAAGGCAAATTCCCTGCCGCAACCTGGAGTCAGTGTGAGCAAATAACAAGGTACCTAGGATTGCTTAGGGGCTGCAGAGAACCTATAGGTCAGAGTGACTCAACATTGAAAAGAGTTAGGCCAACAGAGGAGCTTGTGGGAGCTCAGCAGGTGGGAGGAGAGTGACATCACGGTTTCATGTCCTGGGCCATTCTTCTGCCAAAGTCGTACTCAGCTCCCATTGGGTGGCTACCACCCACGACTATAGCTTTCTCCCAGGGTCCCACCAGGTCCCAGGGAGGGACCAGCTGTCCTCACTCTCCGCTCTTAACGCAAGGGCTGCACCACCCCTCGATGGCTCCCCAGCCTCCGTGTTCACCTCTGTGAATCATCCCTGTACAGTTTCTGGGCTGCGGTGCCCCCACTGAGCTCCTCACTGGCACAGGGGCATGTTGGGGAACTTGCGGTCATTTTTGCCATTTAGTGCAGTTGTGACCTGGCACTTACATAGTGAAATACAAATCATTGTATTACAAGTTGTTTTTTCTTCCATATTTTCTTTTGTTTGTTTGTTTGACTTTGTTTTTGTTTTTGTTTTGAGACAGAGTCTCGCCTTATTGCCCAGGCTGGAGTGAAGTGGCATGATCTCGGCTCAGTACAACCTCCACCTCCCAAGTTCAAGCAATTCTCCTGCCTCAGCCTCCTGAGTAGCTGGGATTACAGGTGCGCGCCACCACACTATGCTAATTTTTGTGTTTTTAGTAGAGATGGGGTTTCACCATGTTGGCCAGGCTGGTGTCGAACTCCTGACTTCAAGTGATCCACCCACCTTAGCGTCCCAAAGTGCTAGGATTATAGGTGTAAGCCACAGTGTCCAGCCTCCATATTTTCAAACAGAGAATTATATTGATTATTTTGGACCATGTGTATACACTGGTTATAAAATCAATGAATTTCATTTTAAGACAGTGAATAGAGTGTTTCTAAATATGTTTTAAGGGTGGGCTAGGAGAAGGGCTGGGTCTCATAGAGTTGGAAACCACTGGTTAGGGATTTGGCCCCTTCCCTTCCCAAAGACTGCTAGACTCCATACACAATTATTCAACCCTTCCCAAATTCCAGCTTTCCATACCCATAAATAAACAGCTTTGCCAGGCACCTAAGACAGCCAAAGTTCTTCTTTCACCTTTTTCCTGGTTTCCCACATGCATAACCAAGATTTGCTCAAAGACGGCCTATACCGACAAGGGGGGAAACATAATTTCTGGTAGGGCAAAGAAAGTCATGTATTGGCTGGGCTCAGTGGCTCATGCCTGTAATCCCAGCACTTTGGGAGGCCAAGGCGGGTGGATCATCTGAGGTCAGGAGTTCAAGACCAGCCTGACCAACATGGTGAAATCCCGTCTCTAATAAAAATACAAAAATTAGCCAGGTGTGGTGGCACGCAGCTGTAGTCCCAGCTACTCGGGAGGCTGAGGCAGGAGAATCACTTGAACTCAGGAGACAGAGGTTGCAGTGAGCTGAGATCGCGCCACTGCACTCCAGCCTGGGTGACAAAGTGAGACTCCATCTAAAAAAATGAAAAGAAAACCAGAAAAAATCATGTATTCTATTTAATGATGGTTCTTCTAGGGGGAAAGCAAGGAAGGTAACCTGGCTGTACACCCGAGCATGCTCAGGCCTGTACTGTACCCTGACGTGCACCATCTCCTCTACTCCTTACAGCAGCGGGCTCTGCTTTTCCCTTCCTAGCACTCATCAATATCTGGCGGTTAATATAGTAATTAAACTTCCTTCCTCACCGCCTCCCAATGTGAGCTCCATGTAGGGAACTGTTTTGCTCACTGCTGTATCCCAAGCACCAACAGCTTCCTGGATCAGAGAGGATTTTGAAGAAATGTGTGTGAAAATAACCATGTTATGTCAGGTGCAGTGACTCATGCCTGCAATCCCAGCACTTTGGGAGGCTGAGGCGGGTGGATCACTTGAGGTCAGGAGTTTGAGACCAGGCTGGCCACCATTGCACTGAAAATACAAAAGTTAGTCTGGTGTGGTGGAACACGTCTGTAATCCCAGCACTTAGGGAGGCCGAGGTGCGTGGATCACCTGAGCTCCGGAGTTCGAGACCAACCTGGCCAACATGATGAAACCCTGTCTCTAGAAAAATACAAAAAAAAATTAGCCAGACATGGTGGCAGGCGCCTGTAAACCCAGCTACGCAGGAGGCTGAGGCAGTAGAATCGCTTGAGCCTGGGAGGCGGAGGTGGCTGTGAGCAGAGATCGCATCATTGCACTCCATCCAGCCTGGGCAGCAGAGCGAGACCCTGACCCCACCCCCAACCCCTGCCAAAAAATTGTGTTATGACTTAGGTATTATCCATGCCATTCCATGCTGAGGAACCTGAGGCTTAGAGAAACTACAAGACGGTCTGTGATGGTGAATTTTGTGTGTCAACCTGGCTAGGCCATGGTGCTCAGCTGTATAGTCAAATGCAGTTCAGATGTTGCTGTGACAGTATTTTAAAGATGTGACTAACCTTTATAATTGGTACTTTGAGTAAAGCAGACACCTTTCGTAATGTGATTGGGCCTCAAACAATCTGTTGAAAGCCTTAAAAGCAAAACCTAAGATTTCCTAAAAAAGAAGGAATCCTGTCTGAAGACTGCAACATAGAAACCTCACCTGAGTTTCCAGCCTGCTGGCCTATGGAATTCTGACTCAAGACTGAAACACCAACTCCGACCTGAATCTTCAGCCTGCCAGCCTGCCCTATGGATTTTGGGTTTGCCAGCCGCCCCAGTCATGTGAGCCAATTCCTTAAAATAAACCCAGATAGATAAGTGATAGTCAGATAGATAGATAGACAGATAGGCAGATAGTATACCTTATACATATAGACAGAGAACGAGGTTTGTATGTTGCAGTCTTGAGACAGAATTTCTTCTTTTTTGGGAAATCATATATATATATATTCTCTTATGTATCTGTCTATCTAGATATGTATGTATATATACGTAGACATATCTAGATAGACAGAAGATAGATACACATAGAAGATATCTATATCTATCTAAAATCTCCTTTCAATATATCCTACCACTCTGTGTCTCTGGAGAACCATGACCAACACAGCATCCAAGCTCATATCTGCTCAGTGTCAAGGATGGCTAATGACTGATATTTATTATGGGATTCAATCCTTACGACGAGCATGCATGATATTTCACAGGTGAGGAAACTAAGGCTCAAGCGTTAAGAAACTGGCCCACGTTGCACAGCTGGAAAGAGTCAGGCTTTGTACATAGGTGCCACCTGTGGGTCTGACTCTCTTCACTGCTGCACCACTCGCTCCCCTGAGAGGAACAGGGAGAGCCCATCTGACTTCTTTGCTGTGCCTCTCCCAACAGCATCCTCAAGAACACCTAGAGCAGAAGCATCAACAGTCCCCATAACCGTGACAACCACACACAGCCAGCCATGCAAGAGCCCAGCAGCAATGACGACCACCACTAGAGGTGTCAGAGCCCAACATGACCACCACTAGAGCCAGTGGTCCCCAAGGCTCTGTTTCCCTCCAGGCACCTTCTGGCACTTTCTGTGTATAAATACCTTTCCTCCCCCACAAGGGCACCATGAAGTAGGCACTGCTTTATCAAACAAAGCAACACTGATACATATGAGCAGTGTCGCTTGCCTGGGTTAAAGTTACATACAGGGACCAAGTTTCTTGATTATCACTAAGTGCTTGCAATAGTCACAGACTTTCTCAGTAGTGAGGCATGTCACCATCCACACAGACGCCACTAGACAGGAACTATAACTGCCATCAGTTGTTCAAGGTGTCCAGGCCATCCCTGAAGGGCCTCAGTGAAGCCCCTTGTGGCATTAAACCCTTTCCCGCAGTTTGCCCAGGTTGCCTAGAGTGGGTGGCAATGAGGAAAGGTGCAGGGGCCTCTGTGTGGGGACATCACAGTCAGGGGCCCATGGTCCCGAAGGATGGCTGTCACCACACCCCTCTGTTGTGGAAACTTCCGTTGGGCCAGCCTTCAGCCCAGACCTCACGCTGCTGCTATACGTGCGACACGAGCCCTGGCAGAGCTCTCAGGGTTCTCAGCTGGGGGCTTCAAAGACAGCCTCGCAAAGGCACAAATGTCACCCTTCACTCAACAAGCCTGTACGCTGTGTCTACTAATTGTCCTGCACAGTGCTGCAAAAATTGCAGCAGATAAGCATGCTACCTGCTGCTGAGGAGTCGCAGTCTACTTGGGAGGCTCACACTTGATATCAGTGCACTCAGGACAGAGTGCAAATCTGGGCTTGCTGAAGATGCCATGTGGAACAAGCCAAGCCCTGCGCAAAAAAAAACCCTGTGCAGGGGTAACAGGAGCAGCTCTGGGTGTGGTGTTGGGAGGAACTTTCGTTTTCGAGCTTAAAGTAGTTCATAGTGAGTGAACATCACTTTTATAATCCAAAAAGACATGTAAGGATCTTTTCCTACTTGCTTCCCAAAAACTGAGTATTAGTTTTGTTCATCTGATAAATCCAGAGAGAGACAGAGACAGAGATATTCAGACAGAGAGAGACAGACAGAGACACAGAGAATGAGACAGAAAGATATGGAGAGAAAGAGAATTCCTTTTGTTTTGCTTATCTGATTACTAATGAGACTGATAGTTTTTGCATCTGGTTATTAGTTCTTTGTAACTCAGTTATTCCTGGATTACACCATCTTCTCCTTTGGGTTGTTTCTCTTGTATGATTGATGCATAAGACCTCCTTATATATTAATGTTTTTAATCCTTTGTCTATTGCATATGTTGCAAAAGTGTCTTTGTCTATTAATTTCACTATTTTACCAGAGGGAAGATACACTTACGGGGACAGATCTAGTGATCTTTCTGTTTGTGAGCTTTGCCTTTGCTGTCAGGCTTGTTAAGTTTTTCTTCACGCTGAAAGATTGCATAGATGTTGACTTATATGCTATTCTCAGGTTTTTATAGTTATATTTTTTTCCATTTAAGTCTTTAAACCATTTGGGATTTATTTTGATGCAAAACATGAGAGAGGGATCTAACATTTTTCCCCAATAGCTGGCTAATTGTAACAACTACAGTTGGGCAAATCTTTTCCCACTGATGTAGAAGGCTCCTTGATTCATAAAGTCCTGTCTACTTCTGGTGAGTCTGAACTTCCTTATTTTCTTTTACTACTTGTTGGCTCAAACAGGAGAATCATTACTATTTTAATTATTATAGAGTTTACAATATATATTTATATAAAATTTGCCAGGAAAAGTCACCCTCATTATTTTTCTTTTTCAGAATTTCCAAGCTATTTGTCTATATTTATTATTTCTGAATGAACTTTAGAACATTTTGTTGTGTTCCCACAAAAGAAAGCTTTGACTTTAATTTTATTAAATTTCCAAATTTACAAAACAATAGGCTTCACATCCAAAGAGAGACTATGGGTTTCCATTTCAGTGAAAAAAATATGGACGAGAACATGGACTTTTGAGCTAGATGGCCTGGGTTCGAATCCCAGCTGAAAGACTTTCTAACTCTGTGACCTTGGGCAAGATAGTAAACCTCTCTGTGCCTCAACTTCAATATATAGAAAGTGTGAGTAATAAGAGTAGCCATTTCATAGGATGGTTGTACAACTTAAATGAATGTATATTTGTCAGGTGGTTAGAATAACGCATGGTACATTCTTAACAGATGCTAACTTTTCTGATTTGATACTTTCTTCTTTTACTTTCCTCAGTAACATTTTGTAGTCTGCTGCATGTTGGTTCCATATGAGAATGTTGGGAGGATAAGACAAGTTGATACACAGAAAATACAGAACAGCAGATGCCCCATGGTAAGCACTCAATTATATTGTCTTTTTTTTTTCTTTTTTCTTTTACTTTTTTCATTCCTGAAACATCATAGAAAAGGTGAGTGGCAGCTTCAGATGTTGTGCTGACCTGCTATATTGTCTTTTTTAACATCAAATGACAGTGCCACCTCTTTCTATGACCACCTGTCACCTTTCAGGCTCATTTCAACTTCAGTACTGTGAAAAATGTTGATTAAAAATGAAAGAGAAAAACACTCATTTTGTCCAATGGTCCGTATTTTCTGTACACTAAAAATCACCTTTATGTATGTCACGTAATTCAAATCAGAGAACAAGTCTCTCTGAGACTATATAGTCCTCATGGGTGAGGGAGAGAGATGGGTCCTCAGCTATTTTATTTTGTTTTAAATTTCATTCCCAGGCTAAGATTGTCTTTTATGGGTTTCAGCTGGAAGAAGGTTTTCATGTCTTGTTATAAATCTGTGAGTGTGAACGACCATAACAGAAACACTCCATGACCTTTGTGTGTAGTTGTAACTGCAGATCTTTTCGTCACAGGAAAATCACAGCAGTAACTTGAATCCCTTGTGGTTCATCAAGATGAACAAATTACAGCACTTGACGAGTGAACATTTGAACTAATGCAAGATCCCACAATCAGCATCAGGGCGCATATGTATACAATCTGTCTGTCCACTGTAGTCACAGGGGCTTCGCTCTCCTTTGTCTCATCATCACAGTTTTTAGCAGATATTTGCTCTCTGTTCATCCTCACTCATGGCTTGTAAGGATTTGTTGGAATATAGTTTAATGAGCAATAGCTGTCAGCTACATACTCCTGAATTGCCACAAGATTTTAAGAAAGACTTTTTCTTCTCATTCATTTCAAACAAAAATAAACAGAAATTCACCCACAGAAAAGATTCCATAGGTGCTAAAACTTTGAAGCTCTAATTTCTAATGGCAGCTGTCTCTTGGATCATGGACTTGGTCAAGTCCTTGAACCTACTTTTTACTCTGTGAAAATGGTCATAAAATAATCTCATAGTGGTGAGATTAATCTCACATTCTCATACATGCAAATAATTATGCAAACCTCTAATTTTCCATAAAGACCATATTTATGAAATATGTCTGACATAGTTTGGATATTTGTCCCCTCGAAATCTCATGTTGAAACGTAATTCCCAATGTTGGAGGTGGGTCTAGTGGGAGGTGTTTAGGTCATGAGAGAGGATCCCTCAAGAACGGCTTGGTGCTATCCCCATGGTAATAAGCAAGTTCTCCGTCTATGAGTTCACTCAATAATTTGTAGTTTAAAAGGGTGTGGCAAGCCTCCTCCTCTCTTACTCTGTCTCTCACCATGTGACACACCAGCTCCCTTTGCTTAGTGCCATGAGTAAAACTTTCTGAGGCTTCACCAAAAGCTGAACAGACGCCAACGCCATGCATTTTGGACAGCCTGCAGAATCATGAGCCAAATAAATCTCTTTCCTTTATAAATTACCTCATCTCAGATATTCCTTTACAGCAGTACAAAATGAACTAATACAGTGACTGCATAGCAAATTGTCCTGAGACCTACGCAGTCAGGAATCCAGTGGTGGCTGACTTGGGGCTTCTGGCTCCGGATTCTGTTGTGTGGCTGCAGTCAAACTGTCATCAGGGCTGTGGTCTCATCTGAAGGCTTCACTGGGGCTGGAGGATCTATTCTAAACTCATTCATGTGTTATCATCAGATGTCAGCTCCTCACTGACTGTTGGCCAACGACTTCAGTTCCTTCCTGCATAGACCAACCCATAGGGCTACTCACAAAATAATAGTTAGCTTCCCCCAGAGCAAGTGATTTGAGAGAGAGAAAGAGAGAGAGAGAGCCAGCACCAAGACAGAAGTCATAGTTTCTCTTATTGCCTAATCTCATAATGATATCTCCTCACTACATTGCATACTAATGATCACATAGACCCACCCTGGCCCCATGCTGGAGGGGACTCTACAAGGGTGTAAAAACTAGGACATGGGGTCATTAGGGGCCATCTTAGAAGCTGGCTACCAAAAGTACCATAAAAATGCTAAGCTAAATAGGGAGATGTAGAGTATGCTAGCAAGTGTTAAAGAAAAATCAGAATTCATTTTCTCCCTTTGAAAACCAGGCTTCAGTTACAATTCACCATGGAAACTCCATCAGCAGCCCATATACTTAGCAGTAACCTGTTGCTTGCCCAGCCTGGATAATTTGCCAGCTGTTACCAGAACCTTGCTCCCAAGAGTGCAGAAATAATGGAAATACACCTGCATTCTCTCACCTCACGAATATCTTGGGCTCCCCAGAGGCCGGCTGCTTTTAGTTTTGGTTACTCAGTGTGTGCTTGTGAGGACCTCCAGGAAAGGGCATTCCGCCTTGCAGACAACCCCAGGCAGAGTCTGAAACCAAGGTTCTAACCGCAGGAATGAACCTTCGGACTTGCCTGCTTATGACTGCTTAGGACAAAACCCTGTATCACATAGTCTGCAGCACATCTTCACTTCTGGCTTGCTGTGAGGGCATGCTAAGAGGGGCAGAGGGGAGTGTCTTGGGTCAAATAACACAGGAGACTTAAGAGCAACTTGATCTTACACCTCACAAAAAAGAAATGTCCAATGGCTACATGTGAGGGGAACCTGTACATCTTCAAACCCATTGAAAATGTGTTCAGGGGCTGGGCATGGTGACTCACGCCTGTAATCCCAGCACTTTGGGAGGCCAAGGCGGGTGGATCACCTGAAGTCAGGAGTTCGAGACCAGCCTGGCCAACATGGTGAAACCCTGTCTCTACTCACATACAAAAATTAGCTGGGTGTGGTGGCAGACGCCTGTAATCCCAGCTACTTGATAGGCTGAGGCACAAGAATCTCTTGAACTCGGGAGGCGGAGGTTGCAGTGAGCCAAGATCATGCCGTTGCACTCCAGCCTCAGTGACAGAGAGAGACTCTGTCTCAAAAAAAAAAAAAAAAAAAAAAAAAAAAAAAAAAAGGCCGGGCGCGGTGGCTCACGCCTGTAATCCCAGCACTTTGGGAGGCCGAGACGGGTGGATCACGAGGTCAGGAGATGGAGACCATCCTGGCTAACACGGTGAAACCCCATCTCTACTAAAAAATACAAAAAACTAGCCGGGCGAGGTGGCGGGCGCCTGTAGTCCCAGCTACTCGGGAGGCTGAGGCAGGAGAATGGCGTAAACCCGGGAGGCGGAGCTTGCAGTGAGCTGAGATCCGGCCACTGCACTCCAGCCCGGGCGACAGAGCGAGACTCCGTCTCAAAAAAAAAGAAAAAAAAAAAAAGAAAATCTGTTCAGGGTATAATATAATGTTCCATTCAAAGACTGTTCCCTAAGCATGTACTGAGCAGATCCGATGCACCAGCTTGAGCACTGGGATATGAAGCTGAACCAAGCATAGACAGGCTGACCCTCAAATAACCTCCATTTACAGAGACAGACAAGCATTGCACACAAAAAACTGTCACACGAGGCAAGCTATGGTAAACACTGGTGGAGAAGTCAAAACAAAATAATCTGAGAATTCCAGAGAAAGAAAGCACCTTTTTATTATTTAAATTGATAGTTCATAACTAAATCAGTTATTTATTAATTGGGAAGATGCATTTATCCTACCCTTGTTTGTTTAGACCTGCTATGGGCCCAGCAGTGTGCTGGAACACAGGAGAAAAACCACAGCCCTCTGGGAAGGAACTAGATTTGCATGGATCAGCAGCACAACACGTGACCTTTAGGCCGGAACAGATCTAGGTGGGTTGGAATAAAGCCGTCATGGTGAAAAGCCAATTCTCTGCAGGGGGTAATCAAGGATCTACTGTGGGAGTCATGCTCCGAGGGGGTGCGGACGGATGAAGAGGACACTGACAAGGGACAGAGAGGTTGTATGGAGAGAACATTTCAGAAGGTACAGCACGTACAAGGACATAAAACCATAAAACACCCCCGCATATGGAAACAGTTGCAAGTGCTTTGGAGATGCTCGTTTTATCGAACACAAGGGGAAAAGTGAGGCAGCAAAAGGTCTGAAAGTGTGGCTGGGCTGAGTGTGCAGGAGCATGGATTCTTTTTCTTTTTTTTTTTTGAGACAGAGTCTCGCTCTGTGCCCCAGGCTGGAGTGCAATGGCGCAATCTCGGCTCACTGCAAG
The DNA here is from genome assembly GCF_047675955.1 of Chlorocebus sabaeus. Lineage (NCBI taxonomy): Eukaryota > Metazoa > Chordata > Mammalia > Primates > Cercopithecidae > Chlorocebus > Chlorocebus sabaeus. The sequence continues at coordinate 9,812,570 of NC_132915.1, read as the reverse complement.
CTCTGCCTCCCGGGTTCACGCAATTCTCCTGCCTCAGCCTCCTGAGTAGCTGGGACTACAGGCGCCCGCCACCGCGCCCGGCTAATTTTTTGTATTTTTAATAGAGACGGGGTTTCACCGTGGTCTCGATCTCCTGACCTTGTGATCCGCCCGCCTCGGCCTCCCAAAGTGCTGGGATTACAGGCGTGAGCCACACTCTTTTCTATCTCACTTTTTTCATTTAGAATTTTTGGATGGGGGAGTGGGGTGGAAACCAACTCTGATTAATTTAAACACGACAAAATTTGGGGCTTATCCTAAGAACACTGGTTATCTCACACAACCAACAGAGATGCACACGTAGTCTCCGTTGGTTGGGTAGACAGGGTGCAGGGCAGAAGCCTGAGCACTGCAGGCAGTGAGTCCTGCACAGTGAGCGACCCTGTGGCTGATCTCAGATGACAGCCTCCCTGTGTGCCTTCCCATGACTTTCCTTTTCCCAAGACAGTGTCTGGTTGGCATATGGAGACCCAGCCCCCACTCCTGGGCTGGGCAGTCCCACCAAAATCTCCGTGAAATGATATAGAACAAGGCCCCAAAGCAAGGAGGAAAGTGCTGTTATCAGAAAAAAATTTAAAAAGTTAAAGGTAGGGAAGGATGATAGCTAGCCAAAAATAAGTGATTTGCAATAGACTTATAAAAGCATATATTTCTCCAGACACAGGTTTTCTTCTTCATTATCAGACCTTTGCTTACTCAACAAATATTGTACTTTCTATGTGCCAGGCACTGGGAATTACAGTAGTGGAAAAAAGTAGACAAATATGCCTTCCCTCACTGGCCTCCCATTCTCGTGGAAGTTTGACTCTAAGCATTCTGCAGGTACAGACTTAGCTAAAGGCCCTGGCTGCTGTGGCTTGGCCTGTTGCCTGGAGTTAAGTGATGCTGTTCGTAACCTACTCAACTCCTGGGCCTCGTTGCCACCACTGGGACTGACAGAATAATATTTTGAAATACCGTACTGAAGAACACCATGGTTTTACGCATTTTTCATTTTCAGTTGAGTTCACAGTCTTGTTCTTTGTTTATCTGAGTTCCTGTTGCTGGAAATCATCTGGAAGTTTCTGACAGAAGGAATTTCCACAGCTGAGTATGGCACCAGGGTCAAGCATAAGAACTGTGATCTTGGCTAGGTGCGGTGGCTCACACCTATAATCCCAGAACTTTGGGAGGCTGAGGCAGGCAGATCACGAGGTCAGGAGATGGAGATCAGCCTAGCCAACATAGTGAAATCCCGTCTCTACTAAAAACACAAAAAATGAGGCCGGGCGCGGTGGCTCAAGCCTGTAATCCCAGCACTTTGGGAGGCCGAGATGGGCGGATCATGAGGTCAGGAGATCGAGACCATCCTGGCTAACACGGTGAAACCCCATCTCTACTAAAAAATACAAAAAACTAGCCGGGCGAGGTGGCGGGCGCCTGTAGTCCCAGCTACTCGGGAGGCTGAGGCAGGAGAATGGCGGGAACCCGGGAGGCGGAGCTTGCAGTGAGCCGAGATCTGGCCACTGCACCCCAGCCTGGGCGACAGAGCGAGACTCCGCCTCAAAAAAAAAAAAAAAAAAAAAAAAAAAAAAAAAAAAAACACAAAAAATTAGCTGGGTATGGTGGTGGGCGCCTGTAATCCCAGCTACTCGGGAAGCTGAGGCAGGAGAATCACTTGAATCCGGTAGGCGGAGGTTGCAGTGAGCCGAGATTGTGCCACTGCACTCCAGCCTGGGTGACAGAGGGAGACTCCATCTCAAACAAACAAACAAACAAACAAACACCCACTGTGCTCTCTACCTTTAATTACTGACTGGGTAGTATATACCCCAGGCAATGTGTGTGCCTGAAATAACTTTTCCTTCAATATTGCAGCATCATGTGATTTTTCAGTAAAAATTAGAGACAACCAAATTTCAGTTAAACTTCACCTATTGGGTGTCACCACCAACACAAACGACAGAATCATTGTTCCTACAACGATACTACAGTTTACCACCCGGCTGGTGGTGGTATCCGGGAGTCAGAAGTGTTAGATTGTAAAAAATGATGCGTCTTAGAATGGACAGTGCAATTCAATCAGCAGATGGCCAGAAGAATGGAGCTGGAACAGGCTCACAGAAACGTCACAGGTGGCTTCTTGGGTCATTATGAAACAGCTCCTGTGACCTGTCTTAAAAGGATGCGTCATGTGGTGCTTCTCTCCATACGGCCAGAGTCAGGGCAGTTGAATTCCCAGGTGTCCAGGTTTACACAGCTGCAGACATCACAGAGGAGGGAAGCAAGTGGTGGTCCAGATACAAAAATACTCTCAGGCCTGCGAGCAGCCTGCGACGGCCGGATGCGCCACTGGAAAGGACAGCTCATCACGCCTTCTGTCCTGCTGGCCCACTAGACCCTCCACCAGGCCTCCAGACTCGGCCGACTGTCTCCTGCCCCAGACCTAATGGTCTCCCCAGCTCTGAGCACAGACTGAGGCAGCCTCCTGTTCTCCAGGCACAGAGATGGTGGTAGAATGTGAACAGCCAAAGCCAGAGAAGCAGCCGGTCTAGGCTACTCCACAGGTGTAGAAATATGGAGGTCCCCCACTTCCCAGCGCCAAGGTGAATCCCAGGGTAATGTGAGGCTGACAGACCGGTATGCAGGGACGTTCCTCCATGGCCTCCCACGACAGGTTCCGCAGTGCTGGAGGAGAGCCATACATATTTGTCCAGTTGCATAGTTCAGGCTTGTGAAAATCAGAACCTGGAAATAAGCTCTTTATTCTCTTTCCAAAAACAGTGCTTGAACTCTGACTTCTGCCCCCCACTCCACCTCATTTCTGCTCGATTTTCAATCTGTTTTCTATTATTTTCACTTCACATCCCTGTGCAGACTATGCTAGAAATGCAGTGAACTCAGGCCAAAAGAAACAATCAGTGCATTATCCTGAACTTACCTGAATACCTCCCTGGTACTATGAAAACCTACTCATTCTAGGGACTGATTTGAGGCCACTCCTGGCCTTGCTGAGGTGCTCCTCCTCCCAACAGAGAACAGCTTGGCCTTCAGAAGCATGTCTCATGTCTTGGAGTCACCTGGTATATCCCTAGGCAGGGCCCTGTCCACACAGCCAGGCGTGGCCGGGCTAGTCCCCCTGTGAACCAGCAGCCACCTCCCTCCCCTGGCTGTTTTTCTAGACCTTCCCTCTGCCCAGGGGCTGCATGTATATTTACTGCTTCCCCAAAAGGGGGCATTTCCCACCATTCTGGAATTCTTGATTATGTGTGCATCTGTGCGTGTGAAGTCAGCCCAGTTGCCTGGCACTTTTCATACTGTTCCAACCAGCTGTTTCCAGTCAGTCAGAGTTTCAGCTGGGTGAGCTGTTTCTTCTCTCCTGGACGTGCAGTGCAGTCTGTACTATTTAGGCCCTGGTGTCTCCTTGTCTAATCAATGCTGGAGACATGTGGGAAATAGAGATGACCCTGCTCTGGATTGGTTAGGTGGCATGGGCACCAGTAGGGCCTCAGGAGGAAATTTAGTCTTTGAGGAAACCGAGGAGGGTGCACCTGTACAGGGTGGCCCTCCCAGCTAAGGAAGTGTGGGGAGACAGTGCCGCGGGTGCCCCGTGTCTTTCACTTGTATGCTTGCATGTGTATGACCTGGTTGCTTCCGTGTGGGCCAGAGGTTTTCATCCTGAGGTGTGTGGGCAGAATTCTGAGCCCCGAGAACTTGGATTGGGGGGAAAAAATTGCATGTTTATTTTCACTATCTTCTAACAACAGTTTACCACTTCCTTCCACTTCAAATGTGGGTGACAAACCACAGTGGTATCAGTGCCACTTTTGTGACCCTGTCAATAGAAGAAAGCTCCATTGTTTTCATTTCGCCTTGAATTAGTGTCCACACTCATGACTATTCCATAATGAACGGTCACCATCAGACCACTGTGAGGGCTTGTTCATGGGTTAACAAAGAAGCACCTGCAGAATGACATCGCAGATGGGTTTTTATACTTTAATGACGATTTTCAATAAAATGGATTCTCCTATAATTCTTTGTGTTTTGTTTTAAGCATCATTCTTAGAAGGGGACCTGCAGAGGCCACTACAATGCCTCCTCCGCATTCCTGGACCTCACCTTCCAGCTTCACCTGCGAAGTGGAGGAGTGAGCTCTGTGAACCATCCTCCTCTAGGAGCCCCAACCAACGATTTGCAAGGATTGTGCAAACTGCTCAGCTCCCTCATATCTTGGGTGGGTTTCACAGCTCTCCCAGTATCTCCCCAGGATTCAGCACGTCCTCTGCCAAGGAAGCCAGCTTCACAGTGCCCCTTGCCTACCTTAGTGCCCCCATGTTGCTTCCCTACCTGTGCCAGTGCTCCCTGCACCTCCTGAATAAACTACCTGTTCTCAATCTTATGTCTTCAGTTCGACTTATGCAAAATGCAGACTTGGTGTGTGGGTTGCGGTAAGCTGCAAAGGAGTTTATGGCCTCAAATAAGTCAAGGAACCCAGGCTAGAGGTCCCCTTTCCCTGCTAGTTTACCTTAAACCGTATTTTTCTCCAGGGACTCCAAGGCATCAGTTTTTGAACTGGAGTGGAGAGATTCTCAAAGATTCCCAAGTTCCCGAGATTTACATTATCATTGAAGTGATAGTCTTTGAGAAGAGTGTGTCATACACGTTTTGAATAATTTACACAACTTTTTATAACTTGGAGCCATCAAGAGGCTTTAGAGCCACATTGGCGTTTGTGTCGATGATTGAGTTGCCACCATGCAATACTCCTTTAACTATCGCAAGAACAGAACAGAGACAGACAAAATGTGCAAATGGTACATTCTGGCCAAGAAAAGACCAAGTAAAAATCACAGTAAGATTGGTGAGGCTCCAGCAGGAAGAAAAATGAATAAACAATCAAGTCGTCTCACGATCCATCATAGTTCAGGTGTGCAGGCTCAAAATAAACAGCCATAGGCTGGGCGCGGTGACTCACACCTGTAATCCCAGCACTTGGGGAGGCCGAGGTGGGTGGATCACTTAGGTCAGGGGTTTGAGACCAGCCTGGCCAACATGGTGAAACCCCTTCTCTACTAAAAATACAAAAATTAGCTGGGAGGGTGACAGGCACCTGTAATCCCAGCTACTCAGGAGGCTGAGGCAGGTGAATCACTTGAGCCTGGGAGGCGGAGGTTGTAGGGAGCTGAGATCGTGCCACTGCACTCCAGCCTGGGCGACAGAGCAAGACTCCGTCTCAAAAAAAAAAAAGAAAGAAAAAGAAACAAAACTAAAAGAGTAAACTTTAAATTACCAACATTAGTATTGTTTGCCAGATGATATGTTTGTTCCAACTCAAGCAAGTCTCTAGAGATAACTATATTCTGTGCAGCTACAGCTATAGCTGCAACGTCCGCCTCCCGGGTTCAAGTGATTCTCCTGCCTCAGCTTCCCAAGTAGCTGGTAGTACAGGCGCCCACCACCATGCCTGGCTAATTTTTTGTATTTTTAGTAGAGATGGGGTTTCACTGTGTTAGCCAGGACGGTCTTGATCTCCTGACCTCATGATCTGCCAGCCTCAGCCTCCCAAAGTGCTGGGATTACAGCATGAGCCACCATGCCCGGCCTAGTTTTGTTTCTATTCAGTTTATACATCTTGTAACTCTTCATAAGACCTATAAGCATAAGGTGTTCTACTAAATTGTTTTGTTTGTTCCAGTTATTATAGTTGTGTAACAAATTGCCCAACACTTGCAAGTTTAGAACAACCATTTTATTATGTTCTTCATTCTGTAGGTCAGGAGTTAGGGAAGAGCTCAGTTGGGCATTTTTTACTTGGGGGCTGGAGCCATCCAAAGACCCCACAGAGTTGGACGTCCAGAGTAGTTCAGTCACAGGGCTGAATGTTGGCTGGGAGCTGAGTTGAGGCTGTTAACTGGAACAACTACAGGTCACCACTCAGCATGACAGGCTCAGGATGGCCAGACATATGATAAAAATTATAAAGTGTTGGCCGGGCACGGTGGCTCAAGCCTGTAATCCCAGCACTTTGGGAGGCCGAGATGGGTGGATCACGAGGTCAGGAGATCGAGACCATCCTGGCTAACACGGTGAAACCCCGTCTCTACTAAAAAAAAATACAAAAAACTAGCAGGGCGAGGTGGCGGGCGCCTGTAGTCCCAGCTACTCGGGAGGCTGAGGGCAGAGAATGGCGTAAACCCGGGAGGCGGAGCTTGCAGTGAGCTGAGATCCGGCCACTGCACTCCAGCCTGGGTGACAGAGCGAGACTCCGTCTCAAAAAAAAAAAAAATTATAAAGTGTTGATGAAAGAAATAAAAGACAAATACTTGGACAGACCCACCATATTCATGGATTGAAAGATCAACATAGTAAAGATATTATTTATACCTTAAATGATCCATACATTTAATGCAGTTTCTACCAAAATTCCAGAAACTTCTTTATAGACATAAAAAAGTTTAATTAAACATTGATATGGAAAGGGTGATACCCTAGAAAAGCCAAAATAATTTTGAAAAATAAGAATAAATAAAGTGGAAAGAATCACTGGTCTCAATGTTCAGACTTACCACACAGTTACAATAGTCATGACGGTGTGGTACTGGCAGAGGGATAGACACATAGATCAATGGAACAGCAGAGAGAACCCAGAAATAGACCCACACAAATATGCCCACTGAATTATTGACAAAGGAGCAAACGGAATTCAATAGAGAAAAGAGTAACTTTTTTGCTGGAGCAACTCAACATCCACAAGCAAGAAGGAGATGGAGAAAGAAGTGAGAGGAGAGGGGAGAAGAAAGGAAGAGGTGGAGAAGAAGGAAAAGAGAAGAAAGAGGAGGAGGAAGAGAAAGGAGAAGAAAGAAGACTGAAGAAAGAAACAAACCACAACCCAAACATCATACTTTACGCAAAAAATTGACTCAAAATAGATCATGGACTTAAATATAAAAGATGTAAAACTATAGAGCATTGGAGAAAATCTCTGGGACCTAAAACAAGGCAAAGAATTCTTAGAACTAACACCAAAAACATTATCTATAAAATTTATACAGTCAACTTCATCAAAATTAATTTTTTTCTCTACGAAACAAACACCCTTTTAAATGAATGAAAAGACAAATTACACACTGGTAGGAAATATCTGCAAATCACATATCTGACAAAGATCTTGTATCTAGACTAGATAAAGAACCCTCAAAACTCAACAGTAAACAAAAACAACAGCAAAGAATTCATTTAGAAGATGAGCAAAAGGCATGTACAGACATTTCACCAAAGAGGATATACAGATGGCAAATAAACTCATGCTGCAAAGATATTCAACATTATTAGCTATTAGAGAAATCCAAATTCAAACCACAGTAAGATTTCACTACATACTTATCAGAGTGGCTAAAATGAAAAATAGTGATAATGCCAAATGCTAGCAAGGATGTGAAGAAACTGGATCACTCATACATTGCTGGTGTTAACGAAAAATGGCACAAGCACTCTGGGAAAATGTTTGGCAGTTTCCTACAAAATTAAACATTCGTGTCCCATGTGACTCAGACATTGTACTCTTGAGCATTGATTCCAGAGAAATGAAGACTTATTTTCATGCAGGAACTTGTAAACAAATATTTATAGCAGTTTTACCGATAATAACCAAGAGCTGGAAATTAGCTACATGTTCTTCAGAAACTGAATGGTTAAACAAACTGTAGTAATCTACACCATAGAATACCAGTCAGCAATAAAAAGGAGCAAACGACTGATACACACAGATGTAGACAGACCTGAGGAGTACTATGCTGAGTCACAAGAGCCAGTCTCAAAAGAATCCATCCTGAATGATCCCATTTATGTAACATCATGGAAATAGCATAATTATCAAGGTGGAGAGCTGATTAGTTGGTTGCCAGGAGCCAGGGATCAGGTCGTGATGGGCATGGCTATAAAATGTAAAATGAGGGAATCTTGTGGTGATGATACAGTGGAGTGTCTTGATTGTGGTAGTGGTTATGCAAAGCTCCATGACAAAATTGCAAAGAGCTATACAAACAAAAATTGAATGTATAACTGATGAAGCCTGAATAAACTCTACAGATTGTGCCAACGTAAAAAAAAAAAAAAATACTCTGAATTTTTAAATCTGGAGAAAAGAAGAACTACATAGGTTTCCTTGTCTTTTTTCCCTTGCATTTGAGGACTGTTAGAAATAGCTGCTGGGTAAAGTAAATTAGGTGCACAATTAAAGGCCCAGAGCCATACACTAAAGTGGGGGGATGTGACCTAAGAAATAAACGCTTGGTCCCTGCCACTGTTTTGGGACACAGTTCCCAATTCCCTTGGAATTTCCTGGGTGAATGGAGTGTCTTTTTTTTTTTTTTTTTCTTTTTTGAGACAAGTTCTCACTCTGTCACCCAGGCTGGAGCACAGTATCGCAATCACAGCTCACTGCAGCCTTGACCTCCCAGGGTCAGGTGATCCTCCTACGTCAGCCTCCCATGTGGCTAGGACTACAGGCCCGTGACACCAGACCCAGCTAATTTTTTATATTTTTTGGTAGAGACTAGGTTTCACCATGTTGCCAGGCTGGTCTCAAACTCCTGGGCTCAAGTGATCCTGTCTTGGCCTCCCTAAGTGTTGGGATTACAGGTGTGAGCCACCACACCTGGCCAGGAGAGTCTTTTGTTCTAATGAGGCTACTCTTGGTGTGCTTCTGGTAGCTTCAAGATGGGGGCTGGTCACCAGAAAGACCAAGCCATCATTAGAAGCTGGACACTTCCAAACTCCACCTCCCATCCTGCCTGGAGGAGAGAAATGCTGGAAATTGTGTTAATAATCCACCATGCCTATGTGATGAGGCCTCCATAAAAATCCCTAAACTATGGGGTTCAAGGAGCTGCCAGGTTGGTGAGCACATTCATGTGTCAGGAGGGTGACACATCCCAACTCCGTGGGGAAAGAAGCTTCTGCACTCAGGCCCCTTCCAACCTTTTATGTACCTTTTAATCTGGTTGTTCATCTGTATCCTTTGTAATATCCTTTATACTAAATCAGTAAATATAAGTAAGTGTTTCTCTGACTTTTGCAAGCCATGGAAGCAAATTATCAAACCTGCGGAGAGGGTCATGGGAACCCCTGATTTACGGCCAGTTGGTCAGAAGTACCAGTGACACCCTGGGACTTGATATCTGAAGTGGGGGCTATATTTGTGTGGCTGAGTCCCTAACTTCTGGGGTCTGCACTAACTCTAGGTAGTTAGTGTGAATTTGTTGGTGTCTAGAGAGTTGGATAATTAATTGATATGGGAACCCCCTCCACACACACACACACACACACACACACACACACACACACACACACATTTTGTGTCAGAAATGTCATGCGTATAGAAAAACGGTTTTTCCATTTAGGTGTTTTCCTTTAAGGAATCATGCAAAGACCTAGGGCAGTAGCTCTCAAGCTTTGCTGCACATTAGAACCAGCTGGAGAACTGTAAAATGTAGTAGTCTGATTCCCACCTTCACACATTCCCATTTAATTGGTTTGGGGTACAATCTAGGCATTGGCAGTTTTGAAAGTTTTGCAGGTGATTGTGACTTACAGCAAAGGTTAGGAAACATTGCTTTAAGACATTCCTCCCCGATTCCCACTCGGGATTAAAGCATACACCAAACTGGGCAGAATAAACCCCAGCACTGTACAAACTCTAGAAAGGTGGTAAGAACATGGTCTACCCTGACCTTAAACTATAGCATAACAGGCAAAGGAGGAGAGAGACAAATCAGAATCCAGACAGCAAAGAAGGTACACACATCTTATAAGAACAAGTAGAATTTCAAGCCAGAACCTTTCAAACATGAATAAAATGAAATGAAAAAACCACATGGCAACAATGTAGTCATTCACAACAATAGAGTGCAAATATACAAATAAGGAAAAGTAATTCAAAAGACACCAGAGAACACAACAGAAGAAAACATAACTCAAGGACAGAAGAAAATTCCACAATTCCAACTAGTTTATGCTCTAAAAAATTATGATGAAAAACATATACAACAATCAAAACTCAAAGAGATGATGAATGATTTGAAAAACAAGAAACAGCTGGGCAGGTGGCTCACGCCTGTAATCCCAGCATTTTGGGAGGCCGAGGCTGGTGGATCACGAGGTCAGGAGATCGAGGTCATCCTGGCTAACATGGTGAAACCCCATCTCTACTAAAAATACAAAAAATTAGCCAGGTGTGGTGGTGGGTGCCTGTAGTCCCAGCTACTTGGGAGGCTGAGGCAGGAGAATGGCATGAACTCTGGAGGCAGAGCTTGCAGTGAGCCGAGATTGCACCACTGCACTCCAGTCTGGGGGACAGAGCAAAACTCCATCTCAAAAAAAAAAAAAAAAAATGACATAGGGAAATTCAAACATAAGGAAACAGATTAAGGATGAAAGCAGTGTTATTGCAGAACTAACTTAAATTATAACAGGAACAGAGTCGATATCATTGAAAATGGAATTACTGATAAAGAGAAAATAATGACATTGAATGCACATTTTTAAAAGGAATTGAAGCAATTAGAAAGAAGCTAATAATTATGAAAGACAGAGACAATCCAACAAAAGAAAAACTGTCTCTGAAGAAAAGACTCAAAAGAAATGTAACAGAAAATTAAATCAAAGTTATACTACAAAAAGAAAAAAAATCCTTAAAGAGGGAGGCTGGCTGGGCATAGTAGTTCACCCCTGTAATCACAACAATTTGGGAGGCTGAGACAGGTGGATCTCTTGAGCTCAGGAGTTTGAGACTAGCCTGAGCAACATGGTGAAACCCCATCTCTATCAAAATTACAAAAAATTAGCCAGGTGTGGTGGCATGCGCCTATGGTCCCAGTTACTCAGGAGGCTGAGGTGGGAGGATCACTTGAGTCTGAGAGGCGGCAGTTGCAGTGAGCCAAGATTGCGCCACTGCACTCCAGCCTGGGTGGCAGAGTGAGACCTTGTCTCAAAAACAAAACGAAACAAAAGAGGGAGGAAACCTCAAATCTGCAGGCCAAAAAATATTTCATGTTCCATGAAAAATAGTAATATATACATTGTGCAGCAATGAGAAATACCCTAGATATACTACTGTAGTTCAAAATATAAGAAGAGAATTTTTTCAGGCACCCAGGAAAAGAAACCACATATTCTGCAAAGGGTAAAATTGGTCATGCTTTGGACTTCTCTGCAACTACTTGCAGAGTCAACAGTCAATGGAGCAAAATCCATAGACTCTGTGGGAAAGGATGAGCAACCCATGAATATGCAGAGTCAACAGTCAATGGAGCAAAATCCATAGACTCTGTGGGAAAGGATGAGCAACCCATGAATATGGTATCCGGCTAAGAGGTCATTCCAGGACAATGGCAGCCATCAGATATTCCCTGGGGAACATGGCACCCATGAACCCACACATTGTTAAGCACCACTTGACAACTAACTTTGCCAATTCAGAGTTGGACTCAATGGGGAGGATGTACTAAAAAGCCTGGTGGCATACGAAAGTGTCCTAAACAGCTTTGGAAATCATGGTTCCAGAACATTCTGTGGGTGTTAGAACCCAGGACTCTGAGTGAGGAGGGGGGATCTGGAGGTCCTTTGAAGGAAGTGTCTCTAAAAGGGGAGGGTCTTAACTCTCCAGTCCCCTGACAGGTCAATGGTGAGGCTTTGGACTGGTCATTGGCTTCAGCGACATGAGTGTGACTGTTCATGGTGAAAAGGGCCAGCACCAGAGTGAGGAGTGGGGCTCACGCCTGACTAGAAAGTCAAGAGGGGAATTATTCTGTGACATTTTTCTGTAACAAAGAGCAAAGACATTGTGCAGCAGCTGAGAGGGATATTTTTTTGATATGGGGGAAAAGATGAGGAGGAAATAGATGATATGGAAAAAAGAGGGGCGGATTTCAGGAGAACAATGCTGGGATGGCCTGAGGGAATGGGCTGAGGGGCTTGGACCCTGCCATGTGTAAAGTTGGCCCTGGGTGGGAGCTCAGAAGGTTCCAGAAGAGTAACTTGGGGAAGGCAGGGAGGCACGCACAGAGCCAGAGGGATGTCTGTGTTGGGATGGAGCACTCACAGTTCTCTTCCCATGCTTGTTTCCTCAGTGAACTAGAAAGCAGTCACTGACCAGAAATGAGGAACCATAAGTAACAGGATTACAGGTAGCACTGAGGGTCCTGATTGCCACCTCAGTGAGACCAGCTATCGGAATGTGTGCTTCCCTATCCAGGGACAGGCATGGTCAGGGTGAGAGCAGGCTGGCTGGAGTCGGGTTTTGCCAGGTGAGAATGATGAAGGAGAGAGGGGCACCATTTTAGGGGAACATCTGTCCTATGCCTGTTCCACCATTGTACTTTGGACAAACATAACTTGTCTGGTTTCACAGTTCACAGCTGAAGGGGAGTTTACCTTGAGTGTCATCCATAGCTTATGTAGACGATATTTAGACGAGACCCAGACTTTTTATTTTAGAGTTGCTGTTGGAACCAGTTAAGACTTTGGTGGCTGTTAGGATGGCATGAAGATATTTTGCAGGTGAGAAGGCCATGAATTTGCTGGGGCCAAAGGTGGAATGTCACAGACTGAATGTCTCTTCCCCATATTCATATGTTGAAACCCTACTGCCTAATGTCATGGTTTCAGGAGCCTTTGAGAAGTAATAAGATTAAATGAGGTCATGAGTGTGGAACCTGCAAAAATGAGGTTAGTGCCCTTGTAAAAGGGACCCCAAGAGAACTCCCTTGCCCCTTCCAGCAAGTGAAGAAACAGCCAGAGGCACTGACTATGAATCAGCAAGCCAGACCTCACCAGTCAGGGAATCTTTGATCTTGGACTTCCAGCCAGTCCCTTGATCTTGGACTTCCAGCTTCCAGAACTGTGAGAAATAAATGTTTGTTGTTTATAAGGCACCCAGTCTATGGTATTGTGATATAGCAGCCCCAATGAGCTAAGTCAGGTATGGAGTAATTAGATCCTGACCCAAGGACACCAAGCTGGATGAGAAGTCCTTGCTAAGGACCTGAGTGTGGCTATGAATAGCTGAGAGAAGTGAAAATGTGAAAGTGGTGAAAATGAGGGAGATATGAAAATGTGGAAGATGTCCGGTAGGACATGAGGTTGAGGGTGCTGGGCAGGACATGACATTGAGGAGTTTGTTCAGTCTCTGAGTCTAGGTGGAAGATCACGGGAGGAAAGGATGTCAGAGCTGAGGCCAGACCATTGATGTGAACGCTGGAACCACAGGAATCAGGACAGTAGTGGTAGTGGAGAGTGCGAGCGTGTGCCAGGAATGAGAGAGATTCACCCAAGGTCTGGAGACAGCTGTAGCAAGAAAAGGGCAGGTGTTGGCATTGCTGATAAGAGACTCAGCAGGTTTCAGAGAGGAAGGAGAGGGAACGATCTGGAAGCAGCAATGAGGAGCAAAGGACACAGCTACCACATCCAGGTGGGTGGCCAGCAGGGAGGACACCACCTCCAGCGGGGACAGTCCTCAGGGCAGAGTCAGCTTGCAGAGGACCAAGAGGAAAAGGGAACCTGTGGAAAAAGAATATAGGCAGAGATGGCTTTGCAGGGACTGTGTTCAGTGTGTTCAAATAACTAATGGTGATAGTGTGAGTGTGAAGAGCATTTGCTATTCCTATAAACCTAGAATGATAAATTTATATATAGGCACTGATCATGTCATTTGTTGCTATGACTAACAAGTAACATGACCCAGAAACCTCTGGCTATTTTCGATTGATCCCCGCAAAATTTAACTAGACCCTTAATCCTCATAGCATGTTGAATTGGTGGGATTTGGCCAGATGTATGCATTCTCCTGATTGCTACCACCAGGAGGATTGAGCATGGGAGGCCAAGATTAGCAGGGCATGTTTGTGCATGCCTGCAGTCCTAGCTTCTCAGGAGACCGAGGCAGGAGGATCACTTGAGCCCAAGAGTTTGAAGATGCAGTCAGTTATAATTGCACCACTGCATTGCACAGAGATCCTGTCTCTAAAATAATAATAATAATAAAAAATATTGATATAGTTTGGCTCTGTGTCCCTACCCAAATCTCATGTTGAATTGTAATTCTCAGTGTTGGGGGAGGGACCAGGTAGGAGGTGATTGGATCATGGGTGCAGTTTTTCCCCTTGCTGTTCTCATGATAGTGAGTGAGTTCTCATGAGATCTGATGGTTTAAATATGTCTAACACATTCCTCTTCACTCTCTCTCTCTCCTGCCACCATGTGAAGATGTGCTTGCTTCCCCTTTGCCCTTCCTCCATAATTGAAAGTTCCTTGAGGCCTCCCCAGCTATGCCTCTAATACAGCCTGTGGAACTGTGAGATAATTAAACCACTTTTCTTTATACATTTGCCAGTCTCTGGTAGTTTTTTATAGCAGAGTGAGAATATACTAATACAGAAAATTGGTACCAGAGAAGTGAGGCATTGCTATAAAGATACCTGAAAATGTGAAAGCAACTTGGAACTGCATAGTGGGCAGAAGTTGGAACAGTTTGAAGGGATCAGAAGAAGACAGGGAGATGAGAGAAAGTGTGGAACTTCCTAGAGACTTGTTGAATAGTTGTGACCAAAATGCTGATAGTGATATGAACAGTGAAGTCCCAGGCTGAGGTGGTCTCCAATGAAGACGAGGAACTTATTGGAAACTAGAGCAAAGGTCACTCTTGCTATGCTTTAGCGAAGAGACTGGCAGCATTGTGCCCCCACTCTAGGAATCTGTAGAACTTTGAGCTTGAGAGAAATGATTTAGGGTATCTGGTGAAAGAAATTTCTAAGCAGCAAAGCATTCAAGAGGTAAACTGGCTCCTTATAACAGCATACACTTATATGCATGAACAAAGAGATTATCTAAAACTGTAACATATTTAAAAGGGAAGCACAGTGTAAAAGTTTGAAAATTTTGCAGGCTGACCATGTGGTTTGAAAAGAAAAACCGATTTTCTGGGGAAGAATTCAAGGCTGCAGAAATTTGTGTAAGTAAAGAGAATCAAATGTTAATAGCCAAGACAATGGGGGAAATGCCTCTAGAGACCTTTCAGACATATTTCAAAGACCTTTGTGGCAGCCCTTCCCATCACAGGCCTGGAGGCTGAGGATGGAAAAATCATTTTGTGGGCCAGGCCCAGGGCCCCATTGCTCTGTGCAGCCTTAGAACATGGTGCCCTGTTCTATGGAGCCACTCCAGCTCCAGTTGTGGCTAAAAGGACCCAAGGTACAGTTTGGGCCATTGCTTCAGAGGGTGAAAGCACCAACCCTTGGCAGCTTACAAGTGGTGTTGGGTCTGCAGGAGTGCAGAGGACAAGAGTTGAGGTTTGAGAGCCTCTGCCTAGATTTCAGAGGATGTATGGAAATGCCTGGATGTCCAGGAAGAAGCCTGCTGCAGGGGTGGAGCCCTCATAAAGAACCTTGACTAGGACAACAGGGAGGGGAAATGTGGGGTTGGAGTTCCCACACAGAGTCCCCACTGGGGGCACTGCCTACTGGAGCTGTAAGAAGAGGGCCACCATTATCCAGACCCCAGAATGGTAGCTCCATTGACATCTTGCACTGTGCGCCTGAAAAATCCACAGGTACTAAATGTCAATCTGTGAAAGTAACCACAGGGACTGTACCCTGCAGAGCCATAGGGACAGAGCTGCCCAAAACCTCAGGAGTTCACCCCTTGCATCTGTGTGGCCTGGATATGAGACATGGAGTCAAAAAAAGATTATTTTGGAGCTTTAAGATTTAATGACTGCCCTGCGAGGTTTGGGGCTTACATGGGCCCCTTTGGGCCAATTTCTCCCATTTGGAAAGGGGGAATTTACCCAATGCCTGAATCCCCATTGTATCTTGGAAGTAACTGGCTTGTTTTTTTTATTCTACAGGCTCAAAAGGGAACTGAAGGGATAGAAGGAACCTGCTTTGTCTCATATGAGACTTTGGACTTGGACATTTGAGCTAATGCTGGAATGAGTTAAGACTTTGGGGCACCATTGCAAAGGCAAGATTGTGTTTTGAAACGTGAAAAGGATATGTGATTATGGAAGGGTCAGGGGTGGAATGATATGGTTTGGCTCTGTGTCCCCACACAAATCTTATGTTGAATTATAATTCCCAACATTGGGGGAAGCATCTGGTAAGAGGTAATTGGATCAGGGGGGTGAATTTCTCCCTTGCTGTTCTCATGATAGTGAGTGAGTTCTCATGAGATCTTGTTGTTTAAAAGTGTATACACTTCCCTGTTCTCTCTCTCCCCCTCTCTCTCTCTCCTTCTCTCTCTCCTGCCACCATGTGAAGATGTGTTTGCTTCCCCTTTGCCCTTCATCCATGACTGTAAGTTCCCTGAGGCCTCCCTAGCCATGCCTCCAGTACAGTCTGTGGAACTGTGAGTCAATTAAACTTCTTTTCTGTGTAAATTACTCAGTCTCAGGTAGTTCTTTATAGCAGTGTCAGAATGGACTAATACAAATATACGTTGGATATGAAGGTGAGTCTGCTTCAAGAAAGAATTTTATAATGAAATTATGAGACAATCTTGAAGGACATATTTGTTCTTAGATTTTATATTTTGAGTTCAACCAAACAAGCATTTGTTGTCAAACTATTCTACACCAAGATATGAGTACAACCTAAAGCAATTTATAGTCACACATAAATAAATAAGATATAACATGGCAATTTCAACAACTGAGATAGGAATGAAGTGTTGTGGGAACTCGGCAGAAGTCAGGGAAAGGAGGAGAGCCAGATGATTCCTAAATGCCTGTGGAAAGACCTAGGAAGGCCTACAAGTCAGCTCAGGCTACCATAACAAAGTACCACCCTGGGCAGCTTAAATAGAAACATACAGATGATTCTCAATTTATGATGGTTCAGCTTACCATTTTTCTACTTTATGATGGTGAGAAAGCAATATGCACACCATCATTTGAAACAGGAATAACACAGGGAAGTTGCAGGAGAATAGAACATTCCAGGCAGCAGTTTCACATGACTAGCAAAAAGAAACTGTTGAAATAGCTGCAGCAGCTATGAGCTGACAAGACTCTGAAAACCCAGGCTGTAGATCAAGCTAGCTAAAACCTTCTGGACCGCACATGGTGCTGGATTTGACCTAGGTTTCATGTAGGACCTCTTTATATGTTCATTAACATTCTAAATCATACACCCATCCATGCCATGACAGTTCTAAGAATCTCCATATTTGTTGTACAAATGGGTGGCACCACAGTTCCAAGAAATCTCCACCTTTTTCCAGGAATCTTCATGAATATTCCACACCTTGGTTAAAGAAACTCATACAGGCAACAGTCCCAAACTCCCTTGTGTATGACTCTCTTGAGTACACCTGCACTCCCTTTTATTGAGTGTGTACTTTTCCCTTTGCCATAAATCTCTACTTTCCCTGTTTTCTAACCCAGCCTTGAAGTCATTCTCCAAACAGTGTTAAGAGCCTGGACATTGACTGGAGTTCCTCAACTGGTCCCACCAGTGTTTGGGGACCTCCCCCAGCCCACTGGTATCAGATTCAGTAGAAATTGTACTTTGAGTACCCCTACAATCCTTCTGTTTTTCACTTTCAGTATAGTAATCAATTAATTACATGAGATATTCAACTATTATAAAACAGGCTTTGTGTTAAATAACTTTGCCCAATTGTAAGCTAATGGAAGTATGGAAGTGTTCCGAGCATGTTTAAGGTAGGCTAGGTTAAGCTACGATGCTCAGTATGTTATTGTTCGAAATACATTTTTTCTTTTTTTTTTTTTTTTTTTTTGAGACGGAGTCTCACTCTGTCACCCAGGCTGGAGTGCAGTGGCATGATCTCAGCTCACTGCAACCTCCACCTCCCAGGTTCAAGCAATTCTCATGCCTCAGCCTCCCACGTAGCTGGGATTACAGGCGCGTGCCACCATGCCCGGCTAATTTTTTGTACTTTTAGTGGAGATGGAGTTTCACTATGTTGGGCAGGCTGCTCTCAAACTCCTGACCTCAGATGATCCGCCCACTTTGGCATCCCAAAGAGCTGGGATGACAGGCGTGAGCCACTGTACCCGGCCTGAAATACATTTTTAACTTAGGATCTTTTCAACTTGTAATGGGTTTTTCAGGACATAATCCATCAGAAGTTGGGGGACATCTGTATTCTTTCACAGTTTTGGAGGCTGGAAATCTGAAATCAAAGTGTCAGGAGGGTTGGCTTCTCCTGAAGCCTCGCTCCCTGGCTTGTAGACAGTTGTCTTCTCCCTGTGTCCTCACATGGTAATGTCTCTGTGAGTGTCTGTGTTCTAATCTCTTCTTCTTACAAGGACACTAGTCAGATTGGATTAGGGTCCACTCATATGACCTCATTTCAACTTAATTGCCTCTTTAAAGACCCTGTCTCCAAACACAGTCACATTCTGATGTAGTAGGGTTAGGGCTCCAACAGACGAATTTTGGGGAGGCACAGTTCAGCTCATAACAGAAGGGTACACAGGGAAGATGACATTAAAACAAAGCATTGACGATGTTCATCATGTGCACGTACCCAGACTGAGAGGGAACGCAAGTCCTGGCTGGGTCCTCAGCTTTGCAGAGTCAGAAATTCAATGTTGTAAATTCTTGGTCTCCCAGGAGAGTCCTGTGTGACTAAACTCACAGAGGCTGTGAGCTCACTGTACGCAGAAGCCCAATTTGATCTTCTGTGATGAGAAATAGATTCCAAATAGGCAGAAACACTCATGTTGGCTGGTGTGCCAATTTTCTCCCTGGAAGAAAATGTCGCAAGATGCAATATTTCTCCTGGGGGAACATCAAAGAAGAGATGATTTGAGCAGTGTTTTTCAAACTGCAGATCACAACCATTAATGGATCCAACTAAATGGAATTGACTTAGTAGGTTAACAACTACCTTTGCTAATGGAATCTAATAGGATAGAATGAGATGTATTGTAAAAAATATGGTCTCAACAAATATTCATCAAAGTGTTTTCAGTCAGTTACAGTGGCTCATGCCTATAATTCCAGCACTTTGGGAGGCCAAGGCAGGAGGATCACTTGAGGCCAGGAGTTTGAGACCAGCCAGGGCAACATAGTGAGACCCCATCTCTAAATTTTTAAAACTCACGAAGTGTTTTGTATGTTCACATGTGTGTCTGTGTGTGTGCATGTGCAACTAAAGCTAGTCCCAATGTAAAATGTATTTCTTTCTGTGGAATGTGTTAAAAGATAAAAATTTGAAGCTACACATGGTGGTTCATGCCTGTAATCTCAGCACTTTGGGAGGCCAAGGTAGGCAAATCACTTGAGCCCAGGAGTTCAAGACCAGCCTGGGCAACATGCCAAAATCCTGTCTCTACAAGGGAAAAAAAAAAAAAAAATAGCTGAGTGTGCAGTGACATGTGCTCGTGGTCCCAGTTACTGAGAAGGCTGAGGTGGGAGGATTGCTTGAGCCTGGGAGGCAGAGGTTGCAGTGAGCTGAGATCATGCCACTGCACTCCAGCCTAGGCAATAGCAATGCCCTGTCTCAAAATAAAAGAAAATAAAAATTTGAAATGCCCTACATTGGACAGACTTGAAAGCTAGATCTTTCCACCCTGATGCACTTATCTCACTACAGGATTGGGTGTGTTAAATTGACCGGATATTTTGCCTTACTAAAATATTGCATGAGTAGAACTCTCAGTTGTAAAGGAAACACGCAAAAATAGTGTAAGGGAAAGGACCAAGTTACTGTAAGTATGTGGAGGAACTAGACCAGCCACCGGAACCTGAGCAGAGAAACGGCCTCAGGCATGGTGGCGGGTGCCTATAATCCAAGCCACTCGGGAGACTGCTGCAGGGGAATCACTTGAATCCAAGAGGCAGAGGTTGCAGTGAGCTGAGATCACACCACTGCACTCCAGCCTGGACGATAGAGCAAGGCTCTGTCTAAAAAAAAAAAAAAGAAAAAGAAAAAGAAAACGAAAAAGAAAAAAAAAAAGACGTGGCTATTGAGCCTCCTAACAACCCTATAAAGGAGTTCGTATTTGGCAGGATAGGAAAATACGGCACAAAGGAAGTAACACGTGCAGAAGGCCAAGAAGATTGTTCACATTACAGCTGACTTTCCCTTGACTCCAAGTCTGACTTCTCTCCATTGCACCCCCGCCCCCTCCACTGTTAAACTAGATTCTGCCAGCTTGGCCAATCTCAAATCACGGTCACTTGAGTATGTATGATGTTTAATCTGGGAATGTTGTTGAGATTTAAAGCATTGGACAAATAGCAGGTTTATATTTGCTCAGAGCAGTGTGTGCTGCAAACCTGAGAAAACAAATGCAAGAGGAAAGCCCACTGTCTGCGGTGGGGTGCGGCAGGGAGCGCCTCTGGAGCTGCCCTGGACATTCAGCTCTAACCAGAACTCTTCACTTAGCTCCTCCAACAAGGCAGAGTTCGTGGGGTGCCTATGGGTTCCCCAGAAATTGCCATGGTTCTAACCTGATGGTCTCAAACCTGTTAATGTCTTAGAACAGATAGGTAGCTTCAGGTGCCACTTTCTCATGGTGCAAGTGGAGAAAGTGATCTCAGAAGGGCAGGGGCTTTCTCCAGGTGTCATCAGGATGCTGTCCAGGAAAAAGTGCTCCACCAGGAGAGGCAGTAAGTGCTGGAGCGGGACAGGGACCCAGAGAGAGAAGTGTGGAGGGGACAGAGGTGGTGCACACCAGCCTGCAGCCCAGGTGCTGCCAGTGGGATGTCAGCCTGGTAAAGGAAGGAATGTGGATGGCCAAGGGCACGGCCCAACCTCCCTGAGCATCAGACAAGACAGCTGACTGTTTTGCAGGCCTCGATGCCCCAGAACCCCAAATATTTCTGTGTGCTCGTAATCTCTCCTCAGTCTGTGCAGGATTATAATACAAGGTACCGAGAAGTTAAGGTTGGATTTTTTGTTTGTTTGTTTGTTTGATTGTTTTGTTTTGAGACAGAGTCTTGCTCTTATTGCCCAGGCTGGAGTGCAGTGGCACAATCTCAGCTCACTGCAACCTCTGCCTCCCTGGTTCAGCGATTCTCCTGCCTCAGCCTCCCAAGTAGCTGGGATTACAGGCACCCGCCACCACACCTAGCTAATTTTTGTATTTTTGTTAGAGACAGGGTTTCACCATGTTAGCCAGGCTGGTCTCAAACTCCTGACCTCAGATGATCCACCTGCCTCAGCCTCCCAAAATGCCGGGATTACAGGTGTGAGCCACTGCAACTGACCTTTTTTTTTTTTTTCTTTAGCCTCAAGTGTCTGGATAACACAATGAAAGCATGCTTGCCTGCTTGATTGCACAGACCAAGCCCCTCAGCATGCACAAATGGATATCTTCAGTCACTTATACCTCCTAAGTTAACCAGAATAACCTTGCACTCTCTCTCCCTTTGCCAACACAAACCTCGTGGATTGGAAAATAGTCTTTTCTGCTGTCTTAATGCTTGCTTGCTTTCTATTCAAAGACTACTGCATGACTATACAGCATTTGAAACTCAGTCTTTGATTGGAATTCGAGAAACATTGGCTTTCTTAATGCTGATTCCGCATTTCCTGCTGAAATTGAGCTCTCAGCTTTGAGCAGTCCCACTGAAACCAGGGGCAGCCAGCCGGATTCCCTGCAAGTCAGGAAATGAGAGCCAGACTCCCATGCATGTCTCTATGGACACTGGAGTCGGTTTCCCTTCCTGGGCAGATGAAAGGGTGAGGTCATCACACAGGATTGAGTGGTGGAGAGACTCAGCCTTCTAGAAACTAAGACCAAGCATTCATCTCACAAGAAAACATTTTGGAAGCTAGGTTTTCATCAACAACATGAAATAAATCACTGGTTTTTAAAGACTGGTAAACCCTGATGGCAGTCTGTCTGGATTTGCTCTAAAACTTAAAGCGTGAGTTTTGCTTGTAAATGAGACTTCCCTGAAATGCCAGCAAAAAAGACAAAGCAAATCCAATCCTTTGGGTAACAGGAACCGCAACAAGGAAAAATAGGAACCTCAATAAGGAAAACCATTTTTTAAAAATAAATAAAACATTTCATGTTTATCCTTAGCGATCTTCTGCTTAAAAGAAACAAGCTCTACAACTGCTCAGCATTCTCCACAAGGAAGGTGTGCCTTCAGCCTCCCGGAAAAGTCTCTTGGCTGGTATGACCTGGCCCGTTGCCGGGAAAAAGTGAGATTTGGCAGACATAGGCGTCAGGACAGCCTGCGTGGTTACTGGACTGCAGGGTCTGGCCCCGTCAAAGCAGACAGCTCTATTATCCCCGCAGCCTGCAGAACTGGGGTCAGGCGTGCCCCGATGCCGGGATCTCTGCCCTGCTTCTCCCGGTTCTCATCTGGTGGGTGTCGGGTTTGACCCGTTGCACAACCACCCTCACGTTGCCATTCCCAGATCCTCACTGGTGCATTGTTCTTTTTGTTTATAGTGGACTTTATTTTTTTACAGCAGTTTTAGGTTCACAGCAAAAAGGATCAGAAAATACAGAGCATTCCCATATCTCCCCTCCCCTATAGACACACAGCCTCTCCCATTGTCAACATCCCCCAGAGAGTGGTCCATCTGTTACCATTGATGAGCCTGCACTGACACATCATCACCCAAGTCTGTGGTTGACACCGGGGTTCACTCTTGGCATTGTACATTCCGCGGGCTTGGACAAATGTATCATGATGTGTCCACTACTGTGGCATCCCACAGAGTAGCTTCACTGTCTTAGAAATCCTCTATGCTTGACCAGTTCATCTCTAATCTTTTTCTTTTACTGTCTCCATAGTTTTGCCTTTTCCAGAATGTTATAGGGTTGGAACCAAATTAGCTTCTTTCACTTAGTAAATAGGTATGTTCCTTTTGGAGACTGTATCTCTAGCTCCTGGTTATAGAGCAGGACTAGCCACATAATCTGTGACTCAGTGCAAAACGAAAATGTGGGGGCCCTTTGTTCAAAATTATTAAGAATTTCAAGATGGTGACAGCAGCATTAAGCCAAGCATGGGCCTTCTGAGGGCTGGGCCCTGAGAAACGGTGCAGGTGTCAGCCCACGAAGCCGCCGACTAAAGAGTGAGGTTTTAAAGCAAGCGCCCACCATGTGAGAAGGTCCTTTGTCTTCTTCAGATTCCATAAAGCCAGGACATGTAAACAAAAGTGTTTATTATTATTATTTTTTGTTTCCACAATGCTTGCACAGTTGCCAACAACCTCAGTGCTCAAGCACTTTCTCAAACAACACAGCTCAAACACAAAAGGGACAAAGTCAGGGGCTCTGCTGATTACTTCCTTAACTTTATTAAAACATAAAAATGCAGTCTACTCAGAGGGATTGGGTTGTGAAGCATGAAGCCCCCTCAGTACCCATGAGCTGACAATGAATAACCTTTATTGGTAAAAAGAAAACAGGCCCCTCTTTTGACGACATCTTGAATTGTCTCATTGATGACGAGGCAGGCTTATGTATTTCCAGGCAGCATGACGCTAATGTAGAGAGCGCTGCAGCCAAGTGGTCAGCCACTCAGTTTCCTGCTCACAGAGTGAAATATGCCAGACTCTCGGAAATCAAAGCAGGCTAAGCACGGGTGTCAGCCCCTGTGCTGAGGAGCACATGTTTGCTCTGGCTCACACCTTATTATCGGAAACTAAATGATGGGTACCATAGCTGTCACTCCCCCTTGCTTTCTCCCAAATGCTGGTACTTTAGAATTCATGCAACAGTGCAGATGAGGGAAAATGCTGCATCTCATATGCTGGCCAAACCCGTTAGGCAGAGAGAGTTTGGGGTGAGGGCTGCAGAGAGGACGAGGGAAGGGTCCCAGGTGGCGCTGTGCCTCACCAGCACACATGGATGCAAAGGGCATTAGTGTCTAGAGCAGCCGCAACGTGGGCCCACAGGCTGGGTGGCTGAAACAACAGACATCTACTTTCTCACAGTTCTGGAGGCTGCAAGTCCAAGAGCCAGGTGTCGGCAAGGATATTTTTCCTGACACCTCTCCCCTTGGCTTGCAGGTGGTGTCTTCTCCCTGTGTCCGCACATGGCCGTCCCTCTGTCCCTGTGTCTGTGTCCTCATCTCTTCTTGTAGGACACTTGTCATATTAGTTGGGACTCACCCTACGATCTCACTGCAAGTTGATTACCTCTGTAAAAACCTTGTCTCCAAATATAGCCACTGGGGTCCTGGGGGTTAGGGCCTCAACATAGGAATTTTTAGGGGCATGCAATTCAACCATAGTACAAGGTAATTTAAATTCTCCCCAGAGAGTGAGAGTGAGCGCCGAGGCACATGCTGCGGTGTTACCAACAACATGCAGTACTTCCGCAACTGCGCTTTTTACAAAATGTATCCTTTATTTATTCTATAGCGTGAACCTTCCTCCCATTTACATTTCCAAGTGGAATTGAATTGTTTTAAATTACCCCCAGGAAATCTTTTCTTTTTCATCACTTTTATGGTTTGTTTTTGTTTTTGTTTTGAGAGGGAATCTTGCTCTGTCGCCCAGGCTGGAGTGCAGTGGTGCAATCTTGGCTCACTGCAACCTCCGCCTTCCGGGTTCACGCCATTCTCCTTCCTCAGCCTCCCAAGTAGCTGGGACTACAGGCACCCGCCACCACGCCTGGCTAATTTTTTGTATTTTTAGTAGAGACGGGGTTTCACCGTGTTAGCCAGGATGGTGTTGATCTCCTGACCTCGTGATCCGCCCCCCTCGGCCTCCCAAAGTGCTGGGATTACAGGCATGAGCCACCATGCCTGGCCTTCATCACTTTATATTTTATTTATCTCATATACCAATAACATTGTGTGGTTCTTTTACAAAGCCGAATGATCTTTTACAAAGCTGTGGAAGCATTGCTCGATTTGCTATTTAGTGGTTTGGAATACAGATAGATCTCAGTCAGTAAGAGTTAAAGGGCAACAGTCTCCAAATTCTTTGAGACTTTAAATCCCAGCTCCACCTCCCCTAGCTGTGCGGCCTGGGGTTCCTAACTAATGTCTGTGAGCTTAATCTGTAAAACAGGACACGTAAGGGTACTCACCTCACAGCATTATTGCAAAAATTAAGTGAAATTATAGATATGAAAATGTTGATCTTAGAATGTGTGATTATTATATGCTATTGTTATACCCAGACGTTGTATTACAAAGAATACATATTGTCAAATTGCTTTGCAGAGTGGTTTTGCAAAGTTGCCAACAACAACATGTGTTTTTACCAAGTTTACCACATCAACATAGAATATTATTCTTGGACTGGGCGCCGTGGTTCATGCCTGTAATCCTAGCGCTTTAGGAGGCCAAGGCAGGCAGATCACTTGAGGTCAGGAGTTCAACACAAGCCTGGCCAACTGGAGAAACCCTGTCTCTGCTAAAAATACAAAAATTAGCAGGACATGGTGGCAGGTGCCTGTAATCCCAGCTACTTGGGAGGCTGAGGCAGGAGAACTGCTTGAACCTGGTAGGTGGAGGTTGCCTGGAACCAAGATCATGCCACTGCACTCCAGCCTGGGGGACAAGAGCGAAACTCTGTCTCAAAAAAAAAGAATCTTATTTTTTATGTTACCAAAGCATCAGAGGTTCAGTCTAGGTCCTTCTGCTCTCAGCACAGAAAGCCAACGATTAAGATGATCAGTATTACCAATAAAGAAGCTTTAACCAAGTGCTGCAGCCAAGACAATGGGCGTTCAGTCTCATCCATCTCCCTGACCAGCTCAAATTAGGGGTTTATATAGCAGGGGAAACGGTGTAACAATGTGTGAGAAAACAGGAACTTGGGAAGGGTAAGGAAATAATCATGATAAATAAGACAGTCTCCTTGTCTGGATGTGGTGATCTGGTGAGTTTCAGTTCTTTGATACTTTTATCTTTGATACTTTTAGAGAGGCCTGGGGGTCCTTTCCTGAGGAAGGAACTCAGATAAAACAAAGTAAGGTTCAAGCTTTAAGACCAGGGTCCCTGTCTGTGTTTATCCAAAAAGACTGTCTATGGGACAACTGGATTGGTTTCATTTACAAAATAAGCTAACTGAAACAGCGTGGAACAGTATTTCTCTCTCTCTTTTTTTTTTTTTTTTGAGACAGCATCTTATGCTGTTGCCCAGGCTCAAGTGCAGTGGCTCAATCATGCCTCACCTCAGCCTCAACCTCCCAGGCTCAAGTGATCCTCCCATCTTAGCCTCCTGAGTAGCTGGGATTACAGACGTGCACCACCACACCCAGCTAAATTTTAAAAAACATTTTGGAGAGACGGAGTCTCACTATGTCGCCCAGGTTGGTCTCAAACTCCTGGGCCCAAGTGATCCTCCCGCCTTGGCCTCCCAAAGTGCTCAGATTACAGATGTGAGCCACCCTACTGGGCCCAGTATCTTTATGTAACTTTTTGCCCCCTTCTTTTTGGGTACTTTAAATTTGTATTATTTTGTTTTCAAGGGGAGTTGCAATTTTTTCCATATTTTCTGGGAAATTTTACAAATTATGGTTCTATTTCTGTTCATTGTTTTTCCTGTTTATCCCTTCCTTCACCACAAAAGGAAATATTTAAAAACTTTTTCTATCAAAAGCACTATTTAAATCATGTGAGAATCTTTATTTAATCCTTCTATGAAATAGAATGACTGCTTCTGTGATTTATCCCTCTATGACATGGGAAAGCACATGGAGAACTGGGAGCTGACAGCCCTGACTAGAGCATGGGAGGCCTGGGAATTGCCCTTTGGAATCACACAACGTCAGAGCTAGAGGGGGGAACTAATCCACAGGAAAAGTCCCACTCTTAGGGGAGATCATCAAAGTGGGGGCACATCCGCAGGGTGTATGGCCAGTTCCATGTCACAGTGCTATCTCTAAGTAAGACTTTCCCAGCCACAGTGGAACTGCATCCAGCACACACTTCACCTATGAAAATGGGACTATAGGCTGGGCGCTGTGGATCACACCTGTAAACCCAGCACTTTGGGAGGCCAAGGCAGGAGGATCACAAGGTCAGGACATTGAGACCATCATAGCTAACATGGGGAAACCCCGTCTCTACTAAAAATACAAAAAATTAGCCAGGTGTGGTGGCATGCACCTGTAGTACCAACTACTCAGGAGGCTGAGGCAGGAGAATCGCTTCAATCTGGGAGGCAGAGATTGCAGTGAACCGAGATCACGCCACTGCACTCCAGCCTGGGCACAGAGTGAGACTCTTGTCTCAAAAAAAAGGAAAAGAAAATGAGACTACAATTAGCCAGGCATAGTGGCACACACCTGTAGTCCCAATTACTCAGGAGGCTGAAGTCGGAGTATTGCTTGAGCCCAGGGAGTCTG
Organism: Chlorocebus sabaeus; assembly: GCF_047675955.1. Lineage (NCBI taxonomy): Eukaryota > Metazoa > Chordata > Mammalia > Primates > Cercopithecidae > Chlorocebus > Chlorocebus sabaeus. The sequence continues at coordinate 9,785,248 of NC_132915.1, read as the reverse complement.
AGGCTGCAATGGGCTGAGGTTGCTCCACTGCACTGCAGCTTGGGTGACAGAGTGAGACCCTGTCTCAGAAAACAAGAAGAAAGAAAAGAAAATATGATACATGAGTTGAAGGTAAAATAAAAACAATGGATAGAGAAGTGCCTTTCCTTATGATTCCTTACTTTTGTGCTGTAGAGAGCCTGTCTTGGTGATGGAAACTTGATACAGGGGTTTGCAGTAGTAATTTTTTCCACATATTTCCTAATAGCAAGTTTACTGTCAACATAGATCTGTAAGATACAATTCTGCTGCATATTCACCTGTCTATTCTTCAAGATGAAATCGGAATTCTTTTGTCAATTTCTTTTTTAAAAGCCTCCCAGTGATCCTCTACAGACATCGTGATTGAAAACAGGGCTCACAGCGGGGTTCTGCAGCCGCGGGCAGGTTTCTAAGCCTTGGTTTTTCATCTACAGATTGGGGACACCAAGGGTGCCCACCTCATGGACAATCCACCATTAAGACGTGCTGCAGTTAGTTAGATACCAACTTCCAACAGGGCTTCCCTGGCCCCACGGTCTCCAGGGACTCTGAATCCCTGTGTCCCAAAGCAACCCAATACACTTTACTTCCACCAAAACTGGACGACCAGGGGTCCAATTCCTCCAGCCCCCGCCTTCCTGGAAAACAGTCTTACAGACCAACTCAGGCCCCTGCTGCAGCCCCGTGGCCTGTGCCCTCCCTGACTCCTGGGGCAGCTGTAAAGCGGGATCTGCAGCTGCACCCTGGCCTCTCAGAAGCCACCACGTGGCAGGGCTAACACTGCCCACAGCAGCGGCACCTCAAGATCAAGCCAAGGAGAAATACTGCCATTTAGAACTGCTTTTGCTTTGATCCCCTGTGGTGAAGGCCACAGATGGCTCATTTGTTTTCCCTGCTGTCCAGGGCCTCAGCTGGGAGGACTTTAAAAACACAAAAAGAGGCCGGGCACGGTGGCTCACACCTGTAATCCCAGCACTTTGGGAGGCCGAGGTGGGCGGATCACGAGGTCAGGAGATCGACACCATCCTGGCTAACACGGTGAAACCCCGTCTCTACTAAAAATACAAAAAAATTAGCTGGGCATGGTGGCGGGCGCCTGTAGTCCCAGCTACTCGGGAGGCTGAGGCAGGAGAATGGCGTGAACCCAGGAGGCGGAGCTTGCAGTGAGCTGAGATCCAGCTGGGCCACTGCACTCCAGCCTGGGCCACAGAGCCAGACTCCATCTCAAAAAAAAAAAAAAGAGGCTGGATTGAAGGCTTCTCCACTCATAGGCCTGCTGCTCGAGGCTGGGCTCTGGCGGGACTGTCAACTAGAGCACCAACAGGTGGCTTCTCACAGTGGGCAGCTGAATCTCAAGAACGAGTGAGTGCACTGAGAAAACCAGGAGAAAACTGCGCGGGTTTTCTGGCCTTGCCTCTGAAGTCAGGCACCATTAGTACTCCCATACCTGTGGGTTGTAAGAGAGTCTCTATGGCTGGTCTGACACAGCCACACACAGAAGAGTTGGGAGGAGAGACATTAATTCTGTGAACATCTCTGGAAAACACAATCTTCCACAGTCCCCATCTCAGAATAATAATAATGATAACCTATATATAGAGATATTCTTTTTTTTTTTTTTGAGACGGAGTCTCGCTCTGTCGCCCAGGCTGGAGTGCAGTGGCCGGATCTCAGCTCACTGCAAGCTCTGCCTCCCGGGTTCCCGCCATTCTCCTGCCTCAGCCTCCCGAGTAGCTGAGACTACAGGCGCCCACCACCACACCCGGCTAGTTTCTTGTGGGGTTTCACCGTGTTAGCCAGGATGATGCCCGTCTCGGCCTCCCAAAGTGCTGGGATTACAGGCTTGAGCCACCGCGCCCGACCAGATATTTTTTTTTTTGAGATGGAGTCTCGCTCTGTCACCCAGGCTGGAATGCCCTGGCGCAATCTCGGCTCACTGCAACCTCTGCCTCCCAGGTTCAAGCAATTCTCCTGCCTCAGCTTCCTGAGTAGCTGGGACTACAGGCGTGCGCCTCCATGCCCAGCTAATTTTTGTATTTTTAGTAGAGACAGGGTCTTATCATGTTGGCCAGGATGGTCCCGATCGCTTGACCTCGTGATCCAACCTCAGCCTCCCTAAGTGTTGAGATTACAGGCATGAGCCACCACCCCTGACCCCATGTGTGCTTTTATATATCATCTGCCAACAGTGGTAATTTAGTCTCTTCCTGACCGAGTTTCACGTCCTCCATTTTACTTACTGTTTAACTGCATTTGCTTCCAGGACGATATTAAATAAAGAAGTGATGTGGCGTTTACATTCTTGTTCTTGACTTTTCTTGTTTCTAGAGTCTTAGCATTAAGCAGGACACTGGTTTCTGACTGGAGATATCAGTAGTGAGAGACTGAAAATACAAATAGACAATGGGCAGATTATGTATAAAAAAGGATCTTTCTCACAACCTGCAGCCTAGTTCAGGAGGCCAACCTGCTGTCTACAGTAACCAGCCCAGGAAGCCAGCCTGCTGTAAGTCAGACCTGCAGGAAGTCAGGCCAGTACCCAACAAGCAGTCCAGGAAGCCAAACAACAAGCCCTGTAATAGCAAGCCCAAAATGGCCAGGACTTGTTTAACAGCTGACAGTGACTCAGCTCTCCTACTCCTGGATTTTTATCCAAAATATTTGAAATCAGCATGTTGAAGAGTTATCTGCACTCTTGTGTTCCTTGCAGCACTGTTCACAATGGTCAAGATATGGAATCCAACTAAGGGTCCATTGATGGCTGAATAGATAAGAAAAAATGTGTGGCCAGGCACGGTGGCTCACACCTGTAATCCCAGCACTTTGGGAGGCCAAGGCGGGTGGATCATGAGGTCAGGTGATCAAGACCATCCTGGCTAACACAGTGAAACCCCATCTCTACTAAAACTACAAAAAATTAGCTGGGAGTGGTGGTGGGCGCCTGTAATCCCAGCTACTCGGGAGGCTGAGGCAGGAGAATGGCATGAACCTGGGAGGTGGAGCTTGCAGTGAGGCAAGATCACACCACTGCACTCCAGCCTGGGCAACAGAGTGAGACTCCATCTCAAAAAAAAAAAAGAAAAGAAAAGAAAAAATGTGGTATATATACACGGTGGAATATTCACCTTTAAACAAGGAAGAAATGGTTATATGTGACAACAGGGATAAAATTGAAGAACATTTATGCTAAGTGAAATAAGCCAAACACAGAAAGACAAATACCGCATGTTCTCACTTCTATGTAGAATCTGATACAATTGAACTCATAGAAGCAGAGAGAAGAATGGTGGTTACAGAGGCAGAGGGTGGGGGAAAAGGGAGATGATCCAATGGTACAAAGTCTCAGTCAGAAAGAACAAGTTTGAATTTTTTTTTGAGATCTACTGCACAACATGGTAAATAGAACTAATAATTGAGTGCTATTAGTGGAGATAATAATTGCTAAGAGAGGAAATCTCAAATGTTCTTATCACTACAAACGTCAAATGTTTGAGGTGATGAATAGGTTTAATTGGCTTAATTTAATTATTTCATGTTGTATTCAAAAGTCATAACATCACTTTGTACCTAAAAATGTATATAGCTGTAATTTGTGAATATATAATTTAAAAATTAAAAATAAGTAAAAAAAATTTTTCAAAACCGTCACCTTTCCTAATTTTTGCACCTGCTTTCAACTTAAGACTAACCAGAGAAAGACAAACCTTAATCAGTTGCATAGGACGCCCCTTCTAATTGGTCACCCCAGCGTCCCCAGGCTAGCAGACTTCCTCAGGGCCCACCCGGGCCTTCCCTTTTCCCACCATGAAGCTTCCTCACTCCTCAGCCAGCCAGGGAGGCCCTGGAAACACCAGAGATGGTGCTGACTATCCAGCTGCAGCAAGCTGTAATAAACAGCCTTTGCTTGTACTCATTTGGGTGATATTAATTTATTTCTATAAGTAAACATTTCATCATGCTAAGGAAATATCTATACTCTATTTGGATTTTGTTGATTTTAAAAATCAGGACAATATTAAAGAGGTAATGTCAAGGTTACGAATTATGACTTTTACTACATGTCTTTTTCAGCAACTACGACAGCGAATATACACATTTTCCCTTTGCTTGCTAATATGGTGAAAGGTAAAAAAGAGATATTGGGTTTTTTTGGTTATTATTATTTTGAGACAGGGTCTTGCTCTGTCACCCAGGCTGCAGTGCAGTGGCGCCATCCTGGCTCACTGCAACCTCCTCTTCCTGGGCTCAAGCGATTCTCCCACCTCAGCGTCCTGAGTAGCTGGGAGTATAGAAGTGTGCCACCACACCCTCCTAGTTTTTGTATTTTTTGTAGAGATGGGATTTTTGTCATGTTGCCCAGGAAGGGCAACATGATTAGTGCTCAAGCGATCCATCTGCCTCGGCCTCCCAAAACGCTGGGATTACAGGTGTGAGTCACCACACCCAATATGTTTATTTTAAAATAATTTTTTTTTTTTGGTCTTTCAACCTAGGTATCATGTTACACGTTATTTTTGTTCGTTCTATGAATTATATTCATTTTGGCTCATATTTTCTGACAGGTTATTGAAAGTATATCAGAAAACTACTGATTTTTTAAAATATGTATGACTGAACTGTAATTAATTTTAAGTGATTTGCTATTGATTTTTGTTTTCAATTTTAGGTAGATCACCCTATGATCTTCAGATTATTATAATTTTGTTTTTACTTTCCATCTTACTTCTGTTTCAGAACATATTAAAGTGGTTATGGTTAAAGGCCCTGAAACCAACCCAATAATCCCTTAAACAGGTTTTTTTAAAAATAAACATAGAAATTGGTCCTCTGGTCTTTAAGCCTGAAACTTACATTTGTTTTATCTGAGTTCCTTCCTCAGGAAAGGACCCCATGCCTCTCAAAAAATATCAACCAACTGAAACTCACCAGATCGTCTGATCCAGGTGATGCCACACCCCTCATTCATCATCATGGCTTCCTGGCCCCTCCCTAGTTCCTGTTTTCTCACACATAGTTACATTTCTTCCCTGCTATATAAACTCCTAATTTTAATCAGTCAGGGAGATGGATTTGTGACTGAGCGCCTGTCTCCTCAGCTGCAGGACCCGATTAAAGCCTTCTTTCCTGCACTACTCATGTCTCAGTGATTGGTTTTCTGTGTAGCAAGCAGCAGGACCTAGACCGAACTCTCTGGTGTTTTGGTAGCAGTCCCTGTGTTGTTCCTGATTATAAGAGGCATACAGGTCAGGTGTGGTGGCTCACGCCTGTAATCTCAGCACTTTGGGAGCCGAGGCAGGAAAATCATGAAGTGAGGAGATGGAGACCATCCTAACACAGTGAAACCCCGCCTCTACTGAAAATACAAAAAATTAGCCAGGGGTGTTGGTGGGTGCCTGTAGTCCCAGCTAGTCAGGAGGCTGAGGCAAGAGAATGTCATTAACCCGGGAGGTAGAGGTTGCAGTGAGCTGAGATTGCACCACTGCACTCCAGCCTGGGTGACAGAGTGACACTCTGTCTCAAAAATAAATAAATAAAAAATAAATAAGTAAATAAAGAGGCATACATTGACTGTTTCATCATTAGGAATGGTGATGGCATGTTGCAGTGACCAGGGTTGCCTGGACAAGGAGCTGACTGGGAATGGAGGATCCTCTTCTCCTAGCTTGGCTTCCCACGGATTGCAGACCCCTTGCCTTTTTCCCCAGGAGGAAGGGTTACCTCCCTCCAACCCCCGATAAAAGAAATTTTCCTGAGCCCTAAGAATGTGCGTTTTTCTTTCCTTTTGCCCAACCCTATACCTAACGTTGGGTCTAACCTTAAGCTGGAGGGGGAAAAACAAGAAAGCAAGAGAAAAACAGAGCAACCTCTCCTTGGAGAACTGACCAGAGACAGCAGAAAAATAGCCTGACCATGAACTTCAGGCCCTTTGCAGTCTGTGGCTCCATTGTACTCTGGGACTCAACACAATTTCCAAAACCTTAAATCAGGGATTCCCAACCCCCAGGCCATGGAGCAGAATATCAGGTACTTGTTTGGAACCGGGCTGCACAGCAGTAAGTGAGCAGAGGGTGAGCGAGCAAAGCTTCATCTGTATCTACAGCCGCTCCCCATCTCCCACATTACTGCCTGAGCTCCACCTCCTGTCAGATCAGCAGCAGCATTAGATTCTCATAGAAGCACAAACCCTATTGTGAACTGCACATGTGCGGGATCTAGGGTGTGCACTTATGAGAATCTAATGCCTGATGATCTGTCACTGTCTCCCATCACCCCCAGAATGGACTGTCTAGTTGTAGGAAAACAAGCTCAGGGCTCCCACTGATTCTACATTATGGTGAGTTGTATAATTATTTGATTATGTATTACAATGTACCAGCCTGGGCAACGTGGCAAAACCCCATTGCTACCAAAAATACAAAAAATTAGCCAGGCGTGATGGTGCACACCTGTAATCCCAGCTACTTGGGAGGCTGAGGCATGAGAGTCACTTGAATCTGGGAGGCAGAGGTTGCAGTGAGCCAAGATCATGCCACTGCACTCCAGCCTGAGCAGCAGAGTGACACTCTGCCTTTAAAATATATATATGTTTTTTCCATATATATATATATTTCCCCCTATATATATATGACCTGACAGGAGGTGGAGCTGAGGCAGTAATGTGAGTGATAGGGAGTGGCTGTAAATACAGATGAAGCTTTGCTTGCTCACCCACTGTTCACTATATGTATATATATAATATATAACATTATATATAATTTATATATTATATATTATATAACATATGATATATTACATAATATATAACATATAACAACATAATATATAACATAACATACATTATATAATATATAACACATATAATATATAACATATATATTATATATAGAGAACAATGTAATAATAATAGAAATAAAGTGCACAATAATGTAATGTGCTTCAATCATCCTGAAACCATCCCCAATCCCACTGCCTGTCCATGGAAAAACTGTTTTCCAAGAAACTGGTCCCTGGTGCCAAAAAGGTTGGGGACTACTGCTTTAAAGGACTTAGGGTTCAAAGACTGGCCCAGGACATAATCTACTATGACAAACCCACCCTGAAATGACAAGCCAAATACCTGTTTAAATGTCCTATCACTTTTCCTTGTGCAACTTTGATCATTTGTCTTTGAGCTCCATCTAGTTTGGGAGAGGGTCTTCCTAGGGACTGCCTTCCCACTTTATGGGCTAAACTGTGTCTCCCTAAAAAAGCATATATTAAAGCTCTAGTATCACTGAGTGGGACATCATTTGGAGATAGTGTCTTTAATTAAGGGTAATTAAGAGGTAATTAAGTTAAAATGAGGCTATTAGAGTGGGCCCTCATCCAATCTAACTGTCCTTATAAGAAGGGAAGATGAGGACACAGACACATATGCCAGGACAACCATGTAAGGACACAGGGAGAAGATGCCATCTACAAGCCAAGGAGAGGCCTCAGAGGACACAAACCTGACAATACCTTGATCTTGGTCTTCTAGTCTCCAGAGCTGTAAGGAAGTAAATATCTGTTGTTTAAGCCACCCAGTCTGTGGAACTTTTCATGACAGTCTGAGCTGACTGATATGCATACACTGTGAATCCTGGGTGCTTTCTAATAAGTGTCTTGATTCTTCTCTGACAGTGAACCTGAGGCCCATCCCACAGGTCTAATGCCTCAATTAGATATTTCCCTGCCTAGCAAGGAACTCCACTGAACTCTCACCTTGTATAAGAGTCTATACTTGGCCGGGCACAGTGGCTCCTGCCTATAATCCCGGCACTTTGGGAGGACAAGGCAGGATGATCACCTGAGTTCAGGAGTTCGAGACCAGCCCAGGCAACATGGCAAAACCTTGTCTCTATACAAATTACAAGAAACTAGCCAGGCATGGTGGTGTGTATCTGTAGTCCTAGCTACTTGGGAGGCTGAGTTGGGAGGATCACTTGAGCCCGGGAGGCGGAGGTTGCAGTGAGCCAAGATCATGTCACTGCACTCTACCCTAGGTAAGAGCGAGACTCTGTTTCAAAAAAAAAAAAAAAGTCTATGTTTTTTCCTTTGTCACTATTGACCCTGTTGTTTAGTTCATTCTCACGCTGTATAAAGAAATACCTGGGTGGGGCACAGTGGCTCACGCCTGTAATCCTAGCACTTTGGGAGGCCAAGATGGGCAGATCACCTGAGGTCAGGAGTTCAAGACCAGCCTCGACAACATGGCAAAACCCCGTATCTACTAAAAGCACAAAAATTAGCAGGGCGTGGTGGTGGGCACCTGTAATCCAAGCTACTCAGGAGGCTGGGGAAGGAGAATCGCTTGAACCCGAGAGGCAGAGGTTGCAGTGAGCCAAGATGGCACCACTGTACTCCAGCCTGGGTGACAAGAGCGAGACTCCGTCTCAAAAAAAAAAAAAAAAAAAATGCCTGAAACTGGGAACTGGGTAATTTATAAAGAAAAAAGGTTTAATTGACTTATGGTTCTGTGGGCTATACAGGCTTCTGCTTCTGGGGAGGCCTCAGGAAACTTACAATCATGGCAGAAGGCAAAGGGGAAGCAAGCACCATCTTCACATGGTGGAGCAGGAGAAAGAGAGCAAAGGGGGAGGTGCTACACACCTTTAAACAACCAGATCTCATGAGAACTCCAACACAATACTTTGCAGCCTTTCAGGGGAACCTAGCTTCCTGACTCTCCTCACATGCCACGAGAATCAAATCTGTAGCTATTTGTCCAGTTGACTTATTTGATCCATAAGTACAATAAAACCTCTCTTATCTCTCCAAGAGGGCCAAATGTGGTGCCCTGACATGGGTCCCTAGGTTAAGCCCCCAAGGTGACAAAAAGACTGGAGAGGCTGCCTCTCTAAGTATTTACACCTCAAGGAAAAGTGAGCCTGAGAATGTGGAGAAATCTGTATCTAAAAGCCAAAGGTGGGCAGTGGCCGGACTTCTGGCCCACAGAGTGTGTGTGAGGCTGCACATATGTGTTGTTTAAAGCCACTAAATTTGGGGGCAATTTGTTAGGTAGCAATAGGTAATTAATACAATAGTCTTAACTCAAATTGATCTATAATTTTTTGGAGTTTGATAACCATCTTATTTAAGTTTTAGTACATACATTCTGCATTTTTAATAAATTGGGAAATTTTTTGTTTTAATCTTTTTCTTTTCTTTTCTTTTCTTTTTTTTTTTTGAAACAGGGTCTCACTCTCTCACCCAGGCTGGAGTGCACATAGCTCACTGTGGCTTCAACATCCTGGGCTGAAGTGATCCTACTGTCTTAGCCTCCCAAGTAGCTGGGACTACAGGCATGCACCACCATGCCCAGCTAATTTTTTGGTATTTTTTTGTAGAGACAGAGTTTTGCCTTGTTGCCCAGACTGGTCTCAAACTCCTGGATTCAAGCAATCTGCCTGACTTGGCCTCCCAAAGTGTAATCTTTGTACATGGTGAAAATTTATTTCTTCAGGCTTTCAAATTAGTATTGTAAAATGATTTACAAATGGAATGTTTTGTTTTTAAAAGATGTCTATATTAATGATTTCTGTTTCTTTGATTTTTCTAAGCATATTTTGTTTAGTATACTCAGATACTTTTCTTTAGTCAATTTGAATTTTTTTTTCCAGAAAGTTACTCATTTTATTAAAAATTTTCAGGCCAGGCACAGTGGCTCAGGCTTGTAATCCCGGCACTTTGGGAGGCTGAGGTGGGGGGATCACTTGAGGTCAGGAGTTCAAGACCAGCCTGGCCAACATGGTGGCTACCCCATCTCTACTAAAAATACAAAAATTAACTGGGAGTGGTAGCGCGTGCTTGGAATCCCAGCTCCTGGGGAGGCCGAGGCAGTAGAATCACTTGAGCCCAGGAGGCGGAGGTTGCAGTGAGCCAAGATCATGCCACTACACCCCAGCCTGGGTGACACAGTGAGACTCTCTTTCAAAAAAATAAAATAAAATTTCTTAGCATGGAAGTATTTATGATATTCTCTTCATCTGGCCTTATAACCCCTTTAGCACTTTTAGTTTTGATTATCCCAGTTTCTCTTTTATTACATTTTTACAGGTTATATATGCCATTGTTTGTATATGGCTGGGAAGATTCCCAAAGTACTAGCTTTGGAATTTATTTATCAGTTTAGTACTACTATCTTCTGTCATAATTAAGATCTTGTTTCTGTATATTTATAAGGATGATTTGCTTGGTGGTGGTGTTTAAGCAAAGTTTGCTCAGATCATTCTTTTTTTACTATTATTGTTTATAATAAAATAATTGAAGGTTGTTGGTATTGATTTGCAGGTCCTCAATGCTGAGATTTTACAAGTTGATTTACTTTCCTCTTTGACACATTTCTTCCATGGGATTGTGACTTATAAATTTCAAAATCTTTAGTGTCAGAGGGGACACATACATGTGCATCATATGTGTGATTAATCTCCAGCTTCTTTACATTGTACCCTCTGGTAGGTAGGGTGACCTATGTTCCAGTTTTCTCGGGACACTCCCAGGTTACACTTTATGGAGAAACAAAATTTCCCTGGATTTCTCGGGGCTCCTGTAAAAGCCCCAGCTTTCCGACTCTCCTCACAGGTCACAAGTATGAGATCTATAGCTATTTGTCTAGTTCATGTATTTGATTATTTAAGTACAACACAACTTCTCTTATCTCCCCAAGAGGGCCAAATGTGGTAGCCCGAGCTAGGTCCCTAGGTTAAGCCCCCAAGGTGACAAAAAGACTGGAGAAGCTGCCTCTCTAGGTATTCACATCTCAAGGACAAGTAAGCCTCAGAACTTGCAGAACTCTTGTCTAAAAGCCAAAGATGGGCGATCCCAGCTACTTAGGAGGCCAAGGGGGAGGATCACTGGAGCCCAGGAGGTGGAGTCCAGCCTGAGCAACTTAACGAGACTTCAGTCTCAAAACAAACAAACAAAAAAAACCCCAGCTGATACACACACACACACACACACACACACACACACACACACACGAGGCTAGCAGGCTCCAGGAGATTTTATTTACATACCAAAAGGCCCAGTATTTCCAAGAAGACTCTTTTAGGAAGGAAGGCAACAGCTGCCTGCTTCCCATCCGCAAGCAGGGAAAGTCATTTCCCCATCCCTCACCTATGGAGTGTCCTCCTCCCATCGGCTTGCATCACGTTCCCCAGGGGACGGGCCTGGGATGAGGCAGTGCCAGTGCACTGATGATTTATGGCAAGGTGTTCAATAAGAACTCTTGTCTCTGAGCCAGAGGCACCTCATGTATACTGTATTAGTTTGCTGCGGCTGCCATAACAAGGTACCACAAACTGGATAACTTAAAACTACAGAAATGTATCCTCTCAAAGTTCTGGAGGCCAGAAGTCCAAAATCAAAGTGTCAGCAGAGCCATGCTCCCTCCAAGGATCCAGGGAAGGATCCTTCCTTGCCTCTTCCCACTTTTGGGGGTTTCCAGCAATCCTCGGTGTCCCTTAGCTTATGGCAACCTAACTTCATGCCCTGCCTTCCGCTTCATGTGGCAGTCTCTGCTCTGTGTGTATCTGTGTGCAAGTTTCCCTCCTATAAGGACAGCAGTCATTGGGTTAGGGCCTACCCTAGTCCAAGAGAACCTCATCGTACCTTAATTACATCTGCAAAGACTCTGTTTCCAAAGAAAGTCATATTCACAGGTGGAGTGGGTGTGAATTTGGGGGAAAACTTTTCAACCCAATAAATAACACACATGCACAAAAAAAACAACAAATACTTTTTTTTTTTTTTTTTTTTTTTGAGACAGGGTCTTGCTTTGTCACCCAGGCTGGAGTGCAGTGGTGAGATCATGGCTCACTGTAGCTTTGACCTCCTGGGCTTAAACAATCCTCCCATCTCAGCACCCCCAAGTAGCTGGGACTATAGGTGCATACCACCATGCTCAGCTAATTTTTGTATTTTTTTGTAGACATAGGTTTTCGCCACGTTGCCCAGGCTGGTCTGGAACGCCCTAGCTCAAACAATCTACCCGCCTTGTCCTCCCAAAGTGCTGGAATTATAAATGTGAGCCACTGTGCATGGTCCTAATGAAGAAACATTCAAAACCCAACACACATGTCATCTCAGCATAACTATTAATAACGCCCCTTTCACTCTCAAAAGTGTTCCAGTTTGGATGATAAATGGTGTGGCCCCTGACTGATAGAAACTCATAGTGTTGGACAGTATCCAATTCTCCCCTACTTCTTCCTGTCGTTTGGAAGTTATGCGTGGTCATGTGACTGGTTTTAGCTAATGGAATGTGACAAGGAGTGGCATTTGTGACGCTGCCTTTAATTGCCAGTGCTCAGCTCTTCGGTCCTCTCTATATTATCAAATCCAATCCAGTATGAACCAAAATAATGATATATCATAACCAAGTAGAGCTTATCCCAAGAATGCAAGGATATTTTAACATTGATAAATCTATTTAATGTAGGCCCGGGCACAGTGGCTCATACCTGTAATCCCAGCACTTTGGGAGGCCAACACAGGCAAATCACTTGAGATCAGGAGTTCGAGACCAGCCTGACCAACATGGTGAAACCCCATCTCCACTAAAAATATAAAAATTAGCCGAGCATAGTGACGGACACACGCCTGTAATCCCAGCTAGTCAGAAGGCCGAGGCATGAGAATTGCTTGTACCCAAGAGGCGGAGGTTGCAGTGTGCTGAGATCATGCCATTGCATACTCCAGCCTAGGTGACAGAGTGAGACTCCGTCTCAAAAAAAAAGCATATATCACCACATGTACGTTACACACAACCTAGGAATTCAAATATTGGCAGAGTTAGACATATAAAACAATGGAATGAAATATAAATTCTTGAAGCAATTACATTAGAAACTGAGATCTCTATCTCACCTTGTGCAAGCACACATTCCTCATGCAGTAAAGGCATAAACATGAAAAATGCTTTGAACGTAAGAGCACGTTTTACAAAACTGGGGTACAAAAGACCTTCTTAAGCAAGATTAAGCACAGAAATGATAGAAGATAATTGACTACACAGAAATTTAAAACTTCCATATAACAAAAGATTCCAAACGAAGTATAAAGATGAGAGAATCAGGTATATGCACTATGTCTATACAGGGTTTATATTCAGAGTCTACATTTACTTTAACTCTGATGAATCAATTTTTTTTTTTTTTTTTTGAAATGGAGCCTCGTTCTGTCGCCCAGGCTGGAGCGCGGTGGCGCAATCTCAGCTCACTGCAAGCTCCGCCTCCCAGGTTCACACCATTCTCCTGCCTCAGCCTCCGGAGTAGTTGGGACTACAGGTGCCCACTACCATACCCGGCTAATTTTTTTGCATTTTTAGTAGAGACAGGGTTTCACCGTGTCAGCCAGAATGGTCTTGATCTCCTGACCTCGTGATCCACCCGCCTCGGCCTCCCAAAGTGCTGGGATTACAGGCGTGAGCCACTGTGCCCAGCCAAGAGGGAGATCTTTCTGATACGCCTTTATGTAGAGTATTTTCTTCCTAGCAGTTATGTCTATTTAAAGTCATCATTTTACAATGCATTGGCTGATCTCTGCTCCGTCCCCCACCACGACAGAGGCTCCCTTTTGCCTCGGCCTTCTTAGTCTCCTCAGCTCCTAGGACCATGCCTGGGGTGTCCCAACTCTCCAAAAATATTTTCTGAGTAAATGAAATGAAGGTTTTATACCCTTTGGGAAAATGAAATCAAATTCTTCCTCAGAAAAAAGGACCACTAAGGAGAAAATGTGGGCTGTTCTGAGAATTTGAATTTTATTTGCGGTTTAGTCAACAATGGGTGATGAAGCCACTCTTTGAATTAGGAGACTATAAAGTTACAATTGTTGTGGAGATGGGTGGGGATGGAGGAGGCTGGAATCTTGTGAAGTCACATGTCACCTGCGTTAACCAGATCTCAAGAGACAGGAGCAGATGGAATTCTATGTGGGCATGATAGCATCTACCACTTTTCCAAGAAAAGGCCAGGGTTGCGTGCCCCTTCTGCCCATAGCGTATCCTCCAGCCTAAGGGATATGAATCAGGAGGCCTAGAGTTCCCCCAGTATTGTAAATTCCCCCAAATGGCATGTGCATTGTTCTGGGGAGTGACTCTGTAGTGTAGCTTTCATCAGAATCTCAAAAGGGCCTAAAACCAAAAGAAGGCTAAGACGCATGGGTCTAACTGCTTATTGCTGAGGTAGTACAATTCAGTAAAGGAGGCCAGCCCTCCAAGTGGTTGGATTTTTCTTTCTGTATTTTCCCTGGAGCTAATTCATAGATGGCTCCAACTCTCATTAGGATGCTTGTCCTCTGTAGCCAAGAGGGTGGGGAATAGTACAGGGGCATACAAAATGCCAACTTCCTCCCATGCCCTAAGAGTCCACCACCCTGCCTCACTCACAGCTAATGAATCCCCTTATAGTCCAGCCAAGGAAAGCCCCGCCTCTTCCTCCAACGCGACACACACATCCTGTCAGGGCCCCTCCCTCCCCAGCTCTGGGTCCTCTCACTTAGGGGAAGACTTCCCATCCTCATCATTACCCCATTACCTCCCTCTCCTGGGGAACCCCGTTGCTCTTTGGCATACTAACCCGTTCTAGCAGCTCCCATCACTTAGAAACAACTGTCCTGACCCCACACCCACATCGCTTCATGATAAAACTTATTTAACATCTGTCTACACTTGCATCTTCACTACCCTAGGGGAGGAAAAATTCCTTTTCCCGCCACCTTCCTAGGTTTGTTCAGCTGGGGCCCTACAAATCAGACTGAAAAAAGACGGATGAACAAGAGAAAAACAAATAGAAGTTTATTAACATGTGCACTGTAGAGACACACCAAACTCAAAGATGAGTAACCAAAAGGGACGGTTATGTAGCATCTTTTTTTTTTTTTTTTTTTGAGACGGAGTCTCCGTCGCCAGGCTGGAGTGCAGTGGCGCAATCTCGGCTCACTGCAACCTCCGCCTCCCAGATTCAAGTGATTCTCCTGCCTCAGCCTCCTGAGTAGCTGGGACTACAGGCACGTGCCAGCACTCCCAGCTAATTTTTGTATTTTTAGTTAGAGACGGGGTTTCACCTTGTTGACCAGGATGGCCTCAATCTCTTGACTTTGTTATCCACCTGCCTCGGCCTCTCAAAGTGTTGGGATTACAGGCCTGAGCCACCGCACCTGGTCGGTTATGTAGCATCTTAACAAAGAATAGTACACTAGCAGAGAAGTGACAAGGCCAAGGCCAAGGCCAAGGACTGAGTTTTCAAAGAGTGGCAAATTGCGGAAAGGCAAATATATGGGGAGACCAAGGGGACGATACGGGTGGTTAGCAAGGTTTGTTATGTGGGTTCCTCTGGTGCTGTCTCCAGGCTGCCAAGAGTCTGAAGTTGTCTCCTGTGATTAACAATGAACTTCTGTCCTTCCTGGTTGAGAGGGAAGGAGGGCACCTTTACCAATTTCTGTCCTTCTTTTAGGCAAATAGGGGGAGGAGAGGGAGATCTTCTGTCTGCTGTTTCTCAGTTGCCTTCGGTCCAAAACAGTCCTTATGACAACGTGGAATATTTTGGGGTGGCATATTCTGCCAACCCTAACTTCTTTAACAAACTCTTCAATTAGGCTTCCAGCTCAACCACTCCTGAAACCATTCCTCTCGCCGGCCTACCTGTGGCAAATCCAGTGAATGCCTCAGCCTCCTTATCCCATTGGACTGAGATGACCCTCCCCATGCTTTGAAACCTTCTGGTCATTTGGCTTCTCTCTCTCCTCCCCTCCCAGCTTTCCTGACTCCCTGGACGGCAGAATTCTCCACTCTGCTGCTAGGCATCGCTCCACCAGAGCCCTATGGGTCATCAGCAGGTGGAATGAGGAGCCTGTTTGATGACAGCATTTAAGCCCCCCTTCCCTCTTCCCCTTTGCCCCACATCTGGACAAGCTACTGTGGGGACCCACCAGGAACCTTAGAGTTGGCATGAAGATTATTTTATGCTGAAGACATTGGAGATTCAACAGATGCAGAAAGAAGCTGGAGCACTCCTTATCTGACTAATATTAAGCAGCAACTGTAAAACCGAGGCTGCCATAAATTCCCCTTAGGGCAGTTTCTACTCACCAGAAGAAGATTGAGACCCCATCATAAAAGTTTCATGGCCCTGAGGAAGATGGGAAAGACCATTCATACCTGCAGAAACAAATATTATTAGAAACTTTTCTTTCCTCTTTGTTCTCCTAAAAACCCTTTTGTGGCCGGGCGCGGTGGCTCACGCTTGTAATCCTGGCCCTTTGGGAGGCTGAGGCGGGTGGATCACGAGGTCAGGAGATCGAGACCATCCTGGCTAACACGGTGAAACCCCATCTCTACTAAAAATACAAAAAACTAGCCGGGCGAGGTGGCGGGCGCCTGTAGTCCCAGCTACTCGGGAGGCTGAGGCAGGAGAATGGCGTGAACCCGGGAGGCGGAGCTTGCAGTGAGCCGAGATCGGGCCACAACACTCCAGCCTGGGCGACAGAGCGAGACTCTGCCCCCCCAAAAAAAAAACCCTTTTGTCTTTCCTAAAGAAACCTAGTTGCTCTTCCTAATTCCCACAGAAGCCTTTCTCTCCACTCCTTTTTCCCTTCTAAGTTAGGTTTATAAGCCATTAACTTTAATTTAGCAAGCTAGCTACTTCTTTTGTTTTCTAACATATACATACAAATAAACCTTTTTTCTCCGGTTAGTCTTTCTTTTGTCAGCTTAATTCACAGGCCCCAGGGATTGCACTTAAGAGGATAGAGGAAGTCTCCCCTCAACACACGCACTGATGAGAAATGTTGCTCCCTCCTTTGGCCCCAGCAGGAGAGTCAACCACACAAGCCCTTGCCTGTATATGGAAACCCTAACCCACTTCACCCTGACCACAGTAAAACCCCAAGCCAGGATCCTTTCCTGTCTCGAGCCATTTGGGACCTGCTTGGGAGGCCTGTCCCACTCTCCCAGAGACGGCCATCATCTGAGTAATAAGCCTTTTCTTTCATACCCTCTTGTGTGTGTGGCGCCACCAGCCTCAACATCAGGACTTAGCATTGAGGGGGTTCCCTCCACTTTTGCAGGGACCATAACAGCCCATTGAAATCTCCTCTAGTTGTACTCCCTCGTTTGCTAATTTCATCCAGTCCTGTGATTTTATGACTTTTCTTGCAGAAGGTATGGCTAATCAAATTATTATATCTGGATTATCATAGTACATGTAGATATTCTTAAAGTACATAGATTCTTATATTTTATGTACAGATTGTTATATTAGATTAGATCTGCTATACAATATGGACTTTATTTATTATTTATTTTTTGTTCTTTTGGGAGGGAGTCTTTCTGTCACCCAGGCTGCAGAGTGCAGCGGTGCACCGCTGCTCCCGGGTTCAAGCAATTCTCCTGCCTCAGCCTCCTGAGTAGATAGGACTATAAGTGTGCTGTACCACGCCTGGCTAATTTCTTGTATTTTTAGTAGAGATGGGGTTTCCACCATGTTCACCAGGCTGGTCTTGAACTCCTGACCTCAAGTGATCTGCCCACCCTGGCCTCCCAAAGTGCTGGGATTATGGCATAAGCCACCACGCCCGACCTACACTATGGACTTTAAATAACACCTACCTGCTACCAAATTCAAAATCAACCCAGAATCCTCCCCCAAACTCCAAACCCAAATTTCTATTCCTTACTCACTGTTTCAATACCTGAGTCATCTCAAAGTTTAAGCTAAAACAGAATTCTTCACTTGCCCTCTGCCTCAAACCCAGTAAATGGCACATTTACCAAATTTCAAACCAAAGCCCAAGAATTCATCTTTGTTTCTTCCTTCTCTTCATGCACCACATGCAGTTCTTGAGAAAGACCTTCAAGGTACCTCCATGTAGCCTTTGTGCCTGTCCCCTTTTCCATTCAGCAGCCACCGCGCTGATCCAGGACACCCTCAACTCCTGCTTGATGGCCACAGAGCTTCTGCTCCACTCCTGCCCCTCCATGGGGTGCAGTCCTGGAGGTGGAGGAAATGTAAGCAAGATATAGATTAGGTCCATAGTGTATAGTAGATCTAATCTAGTATAACAATCTATACATAACATATAAGAATCTATGTCCCATGAGAATATCTACCTGTACTGCGATGATCCAGATGTAATCCTAGATTAGCTCGCTCCCTGCACGCTGCCCCTGCCGCCGGAATGGAATCCCAGAAGGCTACCTGCCTCCTCACCTGGTCTCTGCCTGAGCTCAGCCAGCTTGTGGTCCCGCCTCTCCTCTCGGCACCTTCAGCCCATCCTACCTTCAGGCCTCCGTGCGGGAGGCTTCCTCCTCCTCACAGCCTTAAAACTCGGTGTACACTGCCCCTCCTCAAACACGCCCCCCTCACCCTCCCGTCTCAAGCTTCGAGCCCCGCGTCTGAATCACCTTGTTTCCCGGGCCCTGGTGAGCTTCGTTCTTCCCCAGGTGTCCCCTGTCACTGGACCACTTTCCCGAGACGCCACACAGAACCTCGCGGAGCTGCTGTACACACTTGCTTGTCAGGAGAGGAAATAAATAAATAATTATTTCTTGAAGTCATGGATGACTAAATGAATGAATAAATTAGTTAATCTCATATCCTAGAACGGGGTTCTGCAAGCCACCAGTTCTGGATATGTGAATTTAAAAAAGAAAATAGTGGCCAGGCGCGGTGGCTCACGCCTGTAATCCCAGCACTTTGGGAGGCCAAGGCGGGTGGATCACGAGGTCAGGAGATCGAGACCATCCTGGCTAACACGGGAAAACCCCATCTCTACTAATACAAAAATTTAGCTGGGCGTGCCGGGCGCCTGTAGTCCTTCCCAGCTACTCAGGAGGCTGAGGCAGGAGAATGGCGTGCACCCAGGAGGCGGAGCTTGCAGTGAGCCGAGATTGCGCCACTGCACTCCAGCCTGGGCAACACAGCAAGACTCCGTCTCAAAAAGAAAGAAAGAAAATATTTAGGCCAGGTGCGGTGATTCATGCCTGTAATCCTAGCACTTTGGGAGGCCAAGGCAGGCAGATCACCAGAGGTCAGGAGTTCGAGATCTGCCTGGCCAACGCGGTGAAACCCCATTCTACCAAAAATACAAAAATTAGCCAGGTGTGGTGGCCGGCACCTGTAGGCCCAGCTACTGGGGAGGCTGAGGCAAGACAATCCCTTGAACCGGGGAGGTGAAGGTTGCAGTGAGCAAAGATGGTGCCACTGCACTCCAGCATGAGGGACAGAGCAAGACTCTGTCTCAAATTAATTAATTAATTAATTTAAAAAATTAAATACAAATTTACGAAGAGCAGAAAAAAATAAAGATATTCATTTTCTGGGTGGGAAAAATGTTTAAGCTTAATATAAATCGAAAAAATTACACAGTAGAAAGTCAATACTGGAGACTGCATTGAAAATTTTAAAAACGTAAAATAAAAACAATTTTTATGTTTAAAATTAAATATGACAGGGGGGCGGAGCAAGATGGCCGAATAGGAACAGCTCCAGTCTCCAACTCCCAGCGCGAGCGACACAGAAGACCGGTGATTTCTGCATTTTCAACTGAGGTACTGGGTTCATCTCACTGGGGAGTGCCAGACGATCGGTGCTGGTCAGCTGCTGCAGCCCGACCAGCGAGAGCTGAAGCAAGGCGAGGCATTGCCTCACCTGGAAAGCGCAAGGGGGAAGGGAATCCCTTTTCCTAGCCAGGGGAACTGAGACACACAACACCTGGAAAATCGGGTAACTCCCACCCCAAAACTGCGCTTTAAGCAAACAGGCACACCAGGAGATCATATCCCACACCTGGCCGGGAGGGTCCCACACCCACGGAGCCTCCCTCATTGCTAGCACAGCAGTCTGTGATCTACCGGCAAGGCAGCAGCGAGGCTGGGGGAGGGGCGCCCGCCATTGCTGAGGCTTAAGTAGGTAAACAAAGCTGCTGGGACGCTCGAACTGGGTGGAGCTCACAGCAGCTCAAGGAAACCTGCCTGTCTCTGTAGACTCCACCTCTGGGGACAGGGCACAGTAAACAATAACAAACGCAGCAGCTCTGCAGACGCAAACGACTCTGTCTGACAGCTTTGAAGAGAGCAGTGGATCTCCCAACACGGAGGTTGAGATCTGAGAAGGGACAGGCTCCCTGCTCAAGTGGGTCCCTGACCCCTGAGTAGCCTAACTGGGAGACATCCCCCACTAGGGGCAGTCTGACACCCCACACCTCACAGGGTGGAGTACACCCCTGAGAGGAAGCTTTCAAAGCAAGAATCAGACAGGTACACTCGCTGTTCAGAAATATTCTATCTTCTGCAGCCTCTGCTGCTGATACCCAGGCAAACAGGGTCTGGAGTGGACCTCAAGCAATCTCCTACAGCTACAACCTACAGCTGAGGATCCTGACTGTTAGAAGGAAAGCTATCAAACAGGAAGGACACCTACACCAAAACCCCATCAGTACATCACCATCATCAAAGACCAGAGGCAGATAAAACCACAAAGATGGGGAAAAAGCAGGGCAGAAAAGCTGGAAATTCAAAAAATAAGAGCGCATCTCCCCTGGCAAAGGAGCGCAGCTCATCGCCAGCAACGGATCAAAGCTGGACGGAGAATGACTTTGACGACATGAGAGAAGAAGGCTTCAGTCCATCAAATTTCTCAGAGCTAAAGGAGGAATTACGTACCCAGCGCAAAGAAACTAAAAATCTTGAAAAAAAAGTGGAAGAATTGATGGCTAGAGTAATTAATGCAGAGAAGCTCACAAACGAAATGAAAGAGACGAAAACCATGGCACGAGAAATACGTGACAAATGCACAAGCTTCAGTAACCGACTCATCAACTAGAAGAAAGAATGTCAGCGATGGAGGATCAAATGAATGAAATGAAGCGAGAAGAGAAACCAAAAGAAAAAAGAAGAAAAAGAAATGAACAAAGCCTGCAAGAAGTATGGGATTATGTAAAAAGACCAAATCTACGTCTGATTGGGGTGCCTGAAAGTGAGGGGGAAAATGGAACCAAGTTGGAAAACACTCTTCAGGATATCATCCAGGAGAACTTCCCCAACCTAGTAGGGCAGGCCAACATTCAAATCCAGGAAATACAGAGAACGCCACAAAGATACTCCTCGAGAAGAGCAACTCCAAGACACATAATTGCCAGATTCACCAAAGTTGAAATGAAGGAAAAAATCTTAAGGGCAGCCAGAGAGAAAGGTCGGGTTACCCACAAAGGGAAGCCCATCAGACTAACAGCAGATCTCTCGGCAGAAACTCTTCAAGCCAGAAGAGAGTGGGGGCCAATATTCAACATTCTTAAAGAAAAGAATTTTAAACCCAGAATTTTATATCCAGCCAAACTAAGTTTCATAAGTGAAGGAGAAATAAAATCCTTTACAGATAAGCAAATGCTTAGAGATTTTGTCACCACTAGTCCTGCCTTACAAGAGACCCTGAAGGAAGCACTAAACATGGAAAGGAACAACCGGTACCAGCCATTGCAAAAACATGCCAAAATGTAAAGACCATCAAGGCTAGGAAGAAACTGCATCAACTAACGAGCAAAATAACCAGTTAATATCATAATGGCAGGATCAAGTTCACACATAACAATCTTAACCTTAAATGTAAATGGACTAAATGGTCCAATTGAAAGACACAGACTGGCAAACTGGATAAAGAGTCAAGATCCATCAGTCCGCTGTATTCAGGAGACCCATCTCACACGCAGAGACATACATAGGCTCAAAATAAAGGGATGGAGGAAGATTTACCAAGCAAATGGAGAGCAAAAAAAAGCGGGGGTTGCAATACTAGTCTCTGATAAAACAGACTTTAAACCATCAAAGATCAAAAGAGACAAAGAAGGCCATTACATAATGGTAAAGGGATCAATTCAACAGGAAGAGCTAACTATCCTAAATATATATGCACCCAATACAGGAGCACCCAGATTCATAAAGCAAGTCCTTAGAGACTTACAAAGAGACTTAGACTCCCATACAATAATAATGGGAGACTTCAACACTCCACTGTCAACATTAGACAGATCAACGAGACAGAAAGTTAACAAGGATATCCAGGAATTGAACTCATCTCTGCAGCAAGCAGACCTAATAGACATCTATAGAACTCTCCACCCCAAATCAACAGAATATACATTCTTCTCAGCACCACATCGTACTTACTCCAAAATTGACCACGTAATTGGAAGTAAAGCACTCCTCAGCAAATGTACAAGAACAGAAATTATAACAAACTGTCTCTCAGACCACAGTGCAATCAAATTAGAACTCAGGACTAAGAAACTCAATCAAAACCGCTCAACTACATGGAAACTGAACAACCTGCTCCTGAATGACTACTGGGTACATAACGAAATGAAGGCAGAAATAAAGATGTTCTTTGAAACCAATGAGAACAAAGATACAACATACCAGAATCTCTGGGACACATTTAAAGCAGTGTGTAGAGGGAAATTTATAGCACTAAATGCCCACAAGAGAAAGCAGGAAAGATCTAAAATTGACACTCTAACATCGCAATTAAAAGAACTAGAGAAGCAAGAGCAAACACATTCGAAAGCTAGCAGAAGGCAAGAAATAACTAAGATCAGAGCAGAACTGAAGGAGATAGAGACACAAAAAACCCTCCAAAAAATCAATGAATCCAGGAGTTGGTTTTTTGAAAAGATCAACAAAATTGACAGACCACTAGCAAGACTAATAAAGAAGAAAAGAGAGAAGAATCAAATCGACGCAATTAAGAATGATAAAGGGGATATCACCACCGACCCCACAGAAATACAAACTACCATCAGAGAATACTATAAACACCTCTATGCAAATAAACTGGAAAATCTAGAAGAAATGGATAATTTCCTGGACACTTACACTCTTCCAAGACTAAACCAGGAAGAAGTTGAATCCCTGAATAGACCAATAGTAGGCTCTGAAATTGACGCAATAATTAATAGCCTACCAACCAAAAAAAGTCCAGGACCAGATGGATTCACAGCTGAATTCTACCAGAGGTACAAGGAGGAGCTGGTACCATTCCTTCTGAAACTATTCCAATCAATAGAAAAAGAGGGAATCCTCCCTAACTCATTTTATGAGGCCAACATCATCCTGATACCAAAGCCTGGCAGAGACACAACAAAAAAAGAGAATTTTAGACCAATATCCCTGATGAACATCGATGCAAAAATCCTCAATAAAATACTGGCAAACCGGATTCAGCAGCACATCAAAAAGCTTATCCACCATGATCAAGTGGGCTTCATCCCTGGGATGCAAGGCTGGTTCAACATTCGCAAATCAATAAACATAATCCAGCATATAAACAGAACCAAAGACAAGAACCACATCATTATCTCAATAGATGCAGAAAAGGCTTTTGACAAAATTCAACAGCCCTTCATGCTAAAAACGCTCAATAAATTCGGTATTGATGGAACGTACCTCAAAATAATAAGAGCTATTTATGACAAACCCACAGCCAATATCATACTGAATGGGCAAAAACTGGAAAAATTCCCTTTGAAAACTGGCACAAGACAGGGATGCCCTCTCTCACCACTCCTATTCAACATAGTGTTGGAAGTTCTGGCTAGGGCAATCAGGCAAGAGAAAGAAATCAAGGGGATTCAGTTAGGAAAAGAAGAAGTCAAATTGTCCCTGTTTGCAGATGACATGATTGTATATTTAGAAAACCCCATTGTCTCAGCCCAAAATCTCCTTCAGCTGATAAGCAACTTCAGCAAAGTCTCAGGATACAAAATTAATGTGCAAAAATCACAAGCATTCTTATACACCAGTGACAGTCAAACAGAGAGCCAAATCAGGAATGAACTTCCATTCACAATTGCTTCAAAGAGAATAAAATACCTAGGAATCCAACTTACAAGGGATGTAAAGGACCTCTTCAAGGAGAACTACAAACCACTGCTCAGTGAAATAAAAGAGGACACAAACAAATGGAAGAACATACCATGCTCATGGATAGGAAGAATCAATATCGTGAAAATGGCCATACTGCCCAAGGTAATTTATAGATTCAATGCCATCCCCATCAAGCTACCAATGAGCTTCTTCACAGAATTGGAAAAAACTGCTTTAAAGTTCATATGGAGCCAAAAAACAGCCCGCATCTCCAAGACAATCCTAAGTCAAAAGAACAAAGCTGGAGGCATCATGCTACCTGACTTCAAACTATACTACAAGTCTACAGTAACCAAAACAGCATGGTACTGGTACCAAAACAGAGATATAGACCAATGGAACAGAACAGAGTCCTCAGAAATAATACCACACATCTACAGCCATCTGATCTTTGACAAACCTGAGAGAAACAAGAAATGGGGAAAGGATTCCCTATTTAATAAATGGTGCTGGGAAAATTGGCTAGCCATAAGTAGAAAGCTGAAACTGGAACCTTTCCTTACTCCTTATACGAAAATTAATTCAAGATGGATTAGAGACTTAAATGTTAGACCTAATACCATAAAAATCCTAGAGGAAAACCTAGGTAGTACCATTCAGGACATAGGCATGGGCAAAGACTTCATGTCTAAAACACCAAAAGCAACGGCAGCAAAAGCCAAAATTGACAAATGGGATCTCATTAAACTAAAGAGCTTCTGCACAGCAAAAGAAACTACCATCAGAGTGAACAGGCAACCTACAGAATGGGAGAAAATTTTTGCAATCTACTCATCTGACAAAAGGCTAATATCCAGAACCTACAAAGAACTCAAACAAATTTACAAGAAAAAAACAAACAACCCCATCAAAAAGTGGGCAAAGGATATGAACAGACATTTCTCAAAAGAAGACATTCATACAGCCAACAGACACATGAAAAAATGCTCATCATCACTGGCCATCAGAGAAATGCAAATCAAAACCACAATGAGATACCATCTCACACCAGTTAGAATGGCGATCATTAAAAAGTCAGGAAACAACAGGTGCTGGAGAGGATGTGGAGAAATAGGAACACTTTTACACTGTTGGTGGGATTGCAAACTAGTTCAACCATTATGGAAAACAGTATGGCGATTCCTCAAGGATCTAGAACTAGATGTACCATATGACCCAGCCATCCCATTACTAGGTATATACCCAAAGGATTATAAATTATGCTGCTATAAAGACACATGCACACGTATGTTTATTGCAGCACTATTCACAATAGCAAAGACTTGGAATCAACCCAAATGTCCATCAGTGACAGATTGGATTAAGAAAATGTGGCACATATACACCATGGAATACTATGCAGCCATAAAAAAGGATGAGTTTGTGTCCTTTGTAGGGACATGGATGCAGCTGGAAACCATCATTCTTAGCAAACTATCACAAGAACAGAAAACCAAACACCGCATGTTCTCACTCATAGGTGGGAACTGAACAATGAGATCACTTGGACTCGGGAAGGGGAACATCACACACCGGGGCCTATCATGGGGAGGGGGGAGGGGGGAGGGATTGCATTGGGAGTTATACCTGATGTAAATGACGAGTTGATGGGTGCAGCACACCAACATGGCACAAGTATACATATGTAGCAAACCTGCACGTTGTGCACATGTACCCTACAACTTGAAGTTTAATAATAATAAATAAATTTAAAAAATAAAAATAAAAAAATAAAAAAAATAAAAAATAAAAAAAATAAAATAAAATAAAATTAAATATGACAAAGAGTGAGTGTGTAGCAAATGTAAGAGGTTATAACCTTAACATTAATGATTTGTGCACATCGGTTAAGGCAAACATGACCCTGAAGTTCAGTGAGGGCAGTAAACATAAACAAACTATTTACAAATAAAATTAATTAAAGAGAAACTATATTCTACCATACTGTAAATCAAATGCAAATTAAAACAATAATAATCTCCATTTTGCATGCGGAATTTGAAAAAGGTTACATATATGAATATCCATATTCAATGGCTAGACTGCAATGTAACTGCTAAAGGGAAGATAATTTGGTGTAATTCTGTGATTAAAAGAAAATACCTTAAAATGATGTTGTGATCATTAACCCACTAATTCTACTTCTCTGAATTGATCCTTAAATAATCTGAAAAGACAGAAAAACTTAATGTACAAAATTATATCTTTATTACTTAAACAATTTAAGAATTTTCCTTAGAAACAATTTAAGATATTATTAGAGTAATAGTTGAGTCAAATTAGCTCATTTATATGGCAGACTGAAATATAACCATTAAAACATTTATAAAACCTGTGTAATAGCATGAGAAAAATCCTATGAGATAATATAAAGGAAAAAAGAAAAACAATGAGCTTATACACACATACACACACACATATACATATATTCACAGTTGTATATTAAAAATTTTTAAATGTATAAACAATGACAAAGAAACACTGAGTGCCTTATCTAAGTATTTATAATTCCTGGTAACCTTGCAGGTTACAAATAAAGTAAATTATAATGTCATAAACACTTGTGCATTGGCCACATTCAAAAGTAATCCATTCATGGCCATGAGTGGTAGCTCAAGCCTGTAATCCTAGCACTTTGGGAGGCCAAGGCAGGCAGATCACCTGAGGTAAGGAGTTCAGGACCAGCCTGGTCAATATGGTGAAACCCCGTCTCTACTAAAAAACTAATAATAATACAAAAAAATACAAAAATTAGCCAAATGTGGTGGCTGGCGCCAGTAATCCCAGCTACTCAGGAGGCTGAGGCAGGAGAACTGCCTGAACTCAGGAGGCGGAAGTTGCAGTGAGCCGAGATCATGCCACTGCACTCCAGCCTGGGAGACAGGAAGATTCTGTCTGAAAAACAAACAAACAAAATCAATCCACTCAAAATCCCTCATATCTGAATCCTTCTGTTTATTCCCAAGTCACCCTCACTCACTCAACCCTAGTCTGACTAATTTCGGGGGCTGTGGGCATCCAATGACACAATGTAATTATAAAGTATGCCAAATATTAAGTTAAGACTGGAAATGAGGCTAGGCACGGTGGCATGCACCTGTCGACTCAGCTACTTGGGAGGCTGAAGTAGGAGGGTTGCTTGAGCCCAGGAGTTTGAGTCTAGCCTGAGCAACATAACAAGACACCCGTCTCTAAAAAAAAATTTTTAAAACATAAACCTGGAAATCATAAACATAATGCATTGTTTCTGACATTGAAATGCTGCTATTGGGAAAGGATTGAGTCCCTTCTGCCCCAAAAAGGATCATTTAACAATTAAAGAGAAGAAAACAAAGACAAATGAAAATGATGCGAGGTTCAATAGGAGAACTTTATTAAAAGTAGAACTTTTTATTGTTTTAACTAAGCCTTTGACGGCTAGGCAGTCAAATTTGAAAGTAAAGTGAAAAAATGTCCTCAGCCAAGTTTGCAGGGAATGCTTTGTGATTCTAGCAAGGCGGGTCTCTGGTGAGGCTGGACCAGAAATAATAATACAGTGAGAAGCAACCAAGAGCCCACTTGGGGTCAGTGATGGGTTTCCGGAATGGCTTGTTGAGGAACCTGGGCTTTGTTCTCCGTTCAAGGAAGTGTCAAAGGCCGTTTAACCAAGAGCACAGTGCCCTCAGATCTGTGGTTTAGGAGGGAAGCCCTGGGTTGCGGGCAGCGGGGACGAGAGGAAGTGCCTGCAGGTATGAAAGCCACAAAGAAGAAGTGTGTCTTTTAAGTTTCCTTGGTCTCCCTGACCTGAGGACCAGAGGATTCCTAAGCAACTCTCTGAATTAGATTTCTGCCAATGGCCCCTGGAAAAAGCTCATTTTAGTTCATTCTACTGAGTGCTCTGCCCCGCGGTAGTAACTGTGGATCATCAGTGGCCACAACAACTGCCCACAGAAGCTGGGTTGCCGAGGAAACAGCCTAGTACTTGCCCCTTAATTCCTGGCTTCAGTGTAACTGTTGAGCTGAAGTCATACCGAATCATGAATGGTAGCAATGAATGGGGTGGCCCACCTCAAACAGCCAGGCGAGTCATGGCCCAGAAGCAAAGGTCAGGAGGGAGCCAGGGAGCCAGAATCCCTGCAGCCCTGCTCCTCTGCTGTGTGACTGCTGCTGCTATTCTTCCTGGAAGATGAACTGACACATTTGGTTGGAAAAGGCTTCCAGAAGAGATCCTACCTTCCTTAGAGTGTGGCTGAGTGATCAATCAATTCCAAGAGTATCCAGTTTAGATATGATTTGAAGAAAACTCACCTGTCATTTCATGTGAACACAGCAATGATGATAGTAGATGTACATGGAGACAAACACACACACACACAGACACACACACACACATACTCAGAGACAGCCAGCAGCCCTGGCAGTATATGCAGTGTACACCAAAGCATGGTCAATGATCAGTAATTATCTATAGATTAAAGCTGATTTTACTTTCTTGCTTCTCTACTATTTCTCTACATTTTTTATATGACCATGCATCAACTTTTGCAATAGGAAAAATATAAAAAGTTTATTTTTGGCTGGGCATGGTGGCTCATGCCTGTCATCCCAGCATTTTGGGAGGCCGAGGTGGGCTGATCATCTGAGGTCGGGAGTTCGAGACCAGCCTGACCAACATAGAGAAACCCCATCTCTACTAAAAATACAAAATTAGCTGGGTGTGGTAGCACATGCCTATAATCCCAGCTACTCAGGAGGCTGAGGCAGGACAATCGCTTGAACCCGGGAGATGGAGGTTGCGGTGAGCCGGGATCTTGCCATTGCACTCCAACCTGGGCAACAAGAGCAGAACTCCGACTCAAAAACAACAACAACAACAACAACAACAAAAGGGCTGGGCGCAGTGGCTCATGCCTGTAATCCCAGCACTTTGGGAGGCCGAGGTGGGCGGATCACGAGGTCAGGAGATCGAGACCATCTTGGCTAACACAGTTAAACCCCATCTCTACTAAAAATACAAAAAATTAGCCGGGCTTGGTGGCAGGCACCTGTAGTCCAGCTGCTCGGGAGGCTGAGGCGGGAGAATGGCGTGAACCCGGAAGGTGGAGCTTGCAGTGAGCCAAGATTGTACCACTGCACTCTAGCCTGGGCAACAGAGCAAGACTTCATCCCAAAAAAAAAAGTTTATTTTCATTTAACTAAAAAAGGAGAGTGGTCTGGCCATGAGTTCATGCCTTTCAGGTGCCTGCTCAGAGGATGAGTCAAGAGTCAGGAATTTCGGAGGGGACCACTATCAGCTATCAGTGGGGGAACCCTGTAGCTCAAATGGCCTTAAGTGTTAGGTCTCCCTAAGTTTCTACCCTCCCTCCCTAAGCCACCCCCAATGTCCCCATTTTATTTTTCTTTAAATTTATTGTTATGATTATTACTTTTAGAGACAGAGTCTTCCAGGTGGAATTTGCTCTTCCAGGTGGCTTTCTTCTGGAAAGCCCATAGGCTGAAATGGAAGGATTCTCAGTGCTGGCAGCCTGAGAGCAGACACACAGGGAAACTGTTCACAGCACGGAGCAGAGAGCAGCCCGTGGAAGGGCAGGCAGGGCTCCATCTGCAGAAGCAAGGAAGGAAAGAATGGGGAAAGGGGTTGTCAGGAAAGGAAGGTAGAGAAGAGAAAAACCAAGAAGCAGAAAGGGCAACCAAGCTTATGAAGCTTTACTACAGGGCAGCCAGATCTCAACTAGTATTAGAGTTCTTTTAATACTTAAAAAATAAAGAAAGAAAGAAAGAAAGAAAACTGAGTATACAGTGAGTTGCAGAGAAATACAGCCCCTAGCAACACACATATATAAGAGATAGCAGGCCAAAATAGGGAAAGCACAGAGCCAAGGCAGAGAGCACGCCACTCCCGGCCAAGAACAATTTCAAACCCACCCTGCTGAGAAACTGCTGGTCAACTACTCTTCCTGACCCAGCACATCTGTAGTTCTAGCTACTATTTAATTTCATCCTCAAGAGGTTCATAATAGTGGCAAAGAGTGAAAACAAGAAAACAGAGAAATTAAAATAAAGCACCAAGCCCTGTCCTTCTTTAAAGTGGCATTGAATGCATTTAACTCTGCTTATTCCTGGAATCCAGTGATAGCCATATTGCAGGGATTTAAACAAAACAGCAATAAACTATGAACCCATAAAGATGAAGAAAACAAGAGCAACAACAACAACAAACTTTGAAGCTAGAAAGCAATTAGATGAGTGAAAATGACTCATCAGGCTTATGAGGGCCAAATCCAAGATCAAAAGGAAAGCTGGAAATTAGGGAAATCACAAGCATCCCACTTGTGACACCCCATTTCCCAAAAGCTCCCAGATGAGGGAAGAGTAGGGAGTCACATGAGGGGGGCTCGTGTGAAAGGGGTTTGAGAAGCAGGTAGACCCTGAGATGCCCTCACCTTTCACCTGCTGGAGCTTGCCACCTATCAGGGAGAAACTTGGATGTTCACTTGGTGGAAAGAGTTCTCAACAGAGAGCAACGTCGAAGGTCTTGAGAAGTACATCAAAACAGAAGGACTAAGTAACTGTCAGCATGCAGCTTACTGAACACAAAGATACCCAGCCCACTTCAACCCCTAGGCTTTCAGATCTATTGATGTCAAACATTTAGTGTCCAGGCAGAAAACTAGAATTTTCTTTTTTTTTTTTTCCACATTTAATAAGATTCTTCCACTTTAATGCATAAAACCCTTTGAAATCAGTGTCAACCAGGAAAATTCATGTTAGAAAAAATTGGAATGAGGGCTAATATTCTATATTCAGAACATCTGAGAAAGCATTTTTGACTATTACAAAAGTTTATTTAACAAAAGTCTAATATGAAAATGTATATGACCTAATTTTACATCATAGTAAAACAGGCCCTATGGAGAGAGAACATGGGTTTCTCTGCTGAACAGCCATTATTTACACTCATTCCAAGGCTTCTAACATGATGATACTACTTCCTCGTATTACCACCATTCCAATATTGTTCTGTTGCCCACTAGTCGCCATCTCCACACATTCATCTATCACAAGGTTCATAAAGGGATCAAATCCCCGCAATATTCCTTGGACATGTCTGCCACCATTTAATTTCAATGATAACTTCTTGTCCATAAATTTTTTCAACTTGGCAGGGTGAGCTTTGCTCATGGCGTATACTCCGCGGGCTCAGAGATGCCTTGGAACGGAATGCACGGCTTCCCTCAGGCTCCCGCGGTAGGCCCAGCATCTTGCGTTTGGCGTCATCGACCTAGTTAGCCCTCATTTTTTATTTTCTTTTCTTTTTTTGCTTTTTTCTGGGGGGCGAGGGGGTTGGGGACAGAATCTCTCTCTCTGTCACCTAGGCTGGAGTGAAATGGTGCCGTCTCGGCTCACTGCAACCTCTGCCTCCTGGGTTCAAGCAATTCTCCTGCCTCAGCCTTCCGAGTAGCTGGGATTACAGGTGCCCACCACCATGCCCGGCTAATTTTTGTATTTTTAGTAGAGATAGGGTTTTGCCATGTTGGCCAGGCTGGTCTCCTGGCTACAAGTGATCCGCCCGCCTCAGCCTCCCAAGGTGCTGGGATTACAGGCATGAGCCACTGTGCCCAGCCAAAATTAGAAGAATTTACAGAGAAGTATCTAACCTGCCTCAGGGAAAAAACCTAAAGATGCTGACCTCAAAGTTTCCCTAGCAGATAAAAGACCAACTTATGTTATTTTACAGTGAAGCTCAAAATCATGAAGCCCATCTAAATGCTCAGAGCTCCTAACACCTTTTTGTCCTCCTTTCTTAATCCAGGAAGCCAAAAATTACTAGACGTCTGAGGAAAGCATCTAACATGGAAGAAAGGGACCAAACTAAGCAAACAAATGCACAAGCATCTGAAAACAACACAGAATAAACACAGATCATGCAAGAAGTTTTCTGTCTTTTTTTTTTTTTTTTTTTTTTTTTTTTTGAGACGGAGTCTCGCTCTGTCACCCAGGCTGGAATGCAGTGGTGCAATCTCGGCTTGCTGCAAGCTCCGCCTCCTGGGTTCATGCCAGTCTCCTGCCTCAGCCTCCCGAGTAGCTGGGACTACAGGCACCCGCCACCACGCTTAGCTATGTTTTTGTATTTTTAGTAGAGACGGGGTTTAACTGTATCAGCCAGGATGGTCTCAATCTCCTGACCTCGTGATCCGGCCACCTCGGCCTCCCAAAGTGCTGGGATTACAGGCTTGAGCCACCATTCCCCACCAATGCAAGAAGATTTTAAGAAACAAAACCAATCATTAATATCTTCAGAGAGATAAGAGAAACAATAACAAGATACTATGAAAAATAAATGTTTAGCGTGTTGGAGGGTTCTTAATTATAGTAGAAATTTTAAAACTCAGAATAAGGGTTAGATGAAAAAGTCGAGGAAATCACCCAAAAATTAAAATAAAAAGACAGAAGGAAAACAGGATTGAAAAGAAAAATAATAATAATAATAGGATGAAACCTAGATCTGAACAGAAGTTTCTGAAAGAGAAAAAAAGAAAAGAAGAAAAACGAAATCTACAGGGAAATAATTTGAGAAAATGTCTCTCACTAAAAGACAAAAATTTCCAGATTGAAAGAGTACCTGGCACAATGAATGAAAACAGTTACACATCAAGGCACTACAGTGTGAAATTTCACAGCCCAGGGACAAAGATTTTACAAGCTTTCAGGTAGAAAATACAGTCACTCACACAGGATATGAATTAGAACGGTGCCACATTCAACAGCTAGAAGACAGTGTAGTCAACTTTTAAAATGCTATGAGAATGGCATCCAGGATTTCTATATCCAGCCAAACTATCAATCAAAAAGGGTAGAATAATGACATATTCAGACATGTAATGTGACATGCACCCTTCCGCCAAAACCTACTGAAGAATATACTCAACCTCAGCGAGAGTGTAAACCAAGAAACAAGAGATACAGCAAGGGATAGCAGAAAAGGGGATCCCTAAGATGATGGGAGGGGATGTCTCAGAGCAGGCACAGAGCCCCAGCCTAGAAGGAAGCGAGTCCAACTAGACTGAACCAGCATGACCAAGAGAAGGAGAGGTATCATCATCAGAATCCCTGTTGCTATTTTGTTATCCTTTTAACCTGAGAATTCAATCATGTTAGCTTGCCTCAGATTCTTTTCTATATGTGATTTGTTTTGATCATGAGACTTCTGACAGCCCTTCAGTGTCTGTCTGAGTACTTTCATTTCATCCCACAACATGATTTACTTTGATGTTTGCCTAAAAGCTGGGTATAAGCCACACTAAACTTAGAAAGGCAAAATTCAGAGCAGCCCACTTTCTCTGACCATATTCCTGCCAGATATGCAAGTCCTAGCCCTATCACAGCTGCCCCAAATGGAGTAAAGCCCGTTTCCCAGGGCTCTCTCATGACCTCACCCCAAATGAGGGCCAGATTATATCCCAGAAATTCTCTACAGCTTCTTTTCCGCTGAAAATCTTTATCTAATGATGACAATATTGACCTTCTCTTGGAGGGCTAGTTTTGTGCTTGCTACTCAGATTTCAAAGCTAAGCAATATATTTTCTTTCCCATTGCATATACAAGTGGTAGAATAATGTACTGGGGTTAGGACTTCAGCACATGAATTTTGGGAGGAAGCAATTCAGCCCATAACAGTATTATTATTGTTATTATTTTTGAGACGGAGTCTCGCTCTGTCGCCCAGGCTGGAGGGCAGTGGCGCGATCTCGGCTCACTGCAAGCCCCGCCTCCCGGGTTCACGCCATTCTCCTGTCTCAGCCTTCCAAGTAGCTGGGACTACAGGTGCCCGCTACCACACCTGGCAAATTTTTTGTATTTTTCAGTAGAGACGGGGTTTCACCGTGTTAGCCAGGATGGCCTCAATCTCCTGACCTCGTGATCCACCCACCTTGGCCTCCCAAAGTGCAGGGATTACAGATATGAGAACAGTGTTATTATTTTCAATTTTTTTTTTTTTTTTTTTTGAGACGAGGTTTTACTCTGTCGCCAGGCTGGAGTGCAGTGGCACGATCTTGCCTCATTGCAACCTCTGCCTCCTGGGTTCAAGCGACTCTCCTGCCTCAGGTTCCAGAGTGGTGGGGTTTCACCATGTTGGCCAAGGTGAGCAGATCACAAGGTCAAGAGATTGAGACCATCCTGGCCAACATGGCGAAACCCTGTCTCTACTAAAAATACAAAAATTAGCCGGGTGTGGTGGCGCACATCGTAATCCCAGCAGGAGACGGGATAAGGGTAATCACCCCAGCACCTGGACTCATTTAGGTTAAGTAAATTTACTGAGGCTCCAGAGGAAGGGCTTCAGGACTCAGACCTCAGTGAATCGCTAATGTCTTCAGATGAATGCACACCTACACATAGACATGTAACTTAGCCAGGCACAGTGGCTCATGCCTATAATCCTAGCTCTTAGGGAGACAGCAGCGGGAGGATAGCTTGAGCCCAGGAGTTTGAGGCTTGCCTGGGCAATATAGCGAGACCCTGTTCTCCACAAAAAGAAAAAAAAAAAAAGACAAAACAAGCAAACAAACAAAAAAGACATATAGCTTTGAAGGTGTATAAGCTCTGGAAAACTTTGTAATTTTTGAGTTGTTCTGGCAATAATTTCCAGGCATTCTCCCTGTAACCGGTTGCAGAAAATAAAAACTCTTTTCTTCCCCAGTTCATCTGCATCTCATTACTGGGCCCCGAGAAATAGCAGCTCAACCCTCAGTTTGGTCGGGGAACTGCACTCCAGTGCGGGTGACAGACTGTCTCAAAATGAACGAAAGAAAGCAGAGGAGGACTTCGGTAAGTGTTTGAAAAACAGAGGAGGTATGTGTGCACCAGGGGCCGGGAATCCTGAAGTTCTTCTCAGAATTCTACCTGCCCCAGAGACATTTAAGGTAAACAGGTGGGTAAAAATTGGAGCTCACTGGAGAATCGGGCTCTAACGAATTTGACTATAAGAAATCCTTTATCTGGCCAGGTGTGGTAGCTCATGCCTGTAATCCCAACACTTTGGGAGGCCAAGGCAAGTGGATCACTTAAGGTCAGGAGTTTGGGACCAGCCTGGCCAACATGGCAAAACCCCATCTCTACTAAAAATACAAAAATTAGCCAGGCATGGTAGTGTGCACCTGTAATCCCTGCTACTGGGGAGGATGAGGCAGGAGAATCACTTGAACCCAGGAGGTGGAGGTTGCAGGGAACCGAGATCACACCATTGCACTCCAGCTTGGACGACAGGGCGAAACTCTGTCTCAAAAAAAAAAAGAAATCCTTTATCTGGTACATTGACATGCTAAGCTTGTTTTTCAAGCTAGATGTTGTTAATTATGTAGGGGCTTTATTTTTATGTAGCCATCATTCTATTGATCTCAAAAACTCTCTTTTGTTCAAAGCCTAAGTAACCTAAACCCCTAAAATTGGGGCGCCTCCCTGATATGTAAGCTGTGGACCAGTAGTGCTGCAGAGGCGGAGCAGGCCAGCTGTTCTTGGTTTGCCCCCAGACTCGCCTTTGGTCAGGGAGGCTGCCCCTGACTCCACCCCCTCCTTGGGCAGCTTCGCCTCAGCTCCCTTGCCTCTGGCTTCCGGTTGGGGTCAGCCAGCGCAGGGCAACAGGAAGGAACAAGGGTGCGAGGAGAGAGAGATGACAGGGAAGTTGTTCTGCTCCTCCTCCCTTGCTGCAGCCTGGTGTGGCTGTGTTCCATGTGGCCCTGTCCCTGGCTCCACGCCCTCACCAGCCTCTGATCCCAGCAAACATTCTTCTTGCCCTTCAGGGCTGGGAGTAACCACTACCCAGAGTCCCTGGTGCCTCCCCATCCTTTGTTGGTTTCTTTACCCAACTCTATAAAGAATCTCTTCATTAAACTCTTTTCAGATATATTATTAATATTTTTAGTGTGTCCTGCCAGGATTGTGACAGAGACAGACAGATGACACATGACTGATCTTCCTCTATCTTTTGATTTCTGGATGTTATTTATATTTTGATGTATGTAGAACAAACATACATACGTGTATATGTATACATAAAGAGCCTTAAACATCTAACAACAAAATGACCTGACGCAAAGCACTGGGAACTTGCTGGGGAATCCTAGAAGGTCATAGAGGTCAGATACACCGAGGGCTATGACGGTGAAGATGTGGGAATCCTTCAGGATCCTGAGTTTGTGCTTTCTGCTTCCCAGTCTCTGAGATATCCCAAAACGAGAGTGTCTGAAAAGACAGAGATGCTTCCAGCACGGCTGTTGCATAACTACACCAAAACTTAGTGGCTTAAAACAATCACCGTATCTTTAGCCCACAGATCTGTGATTCGGGCAGGGCTTTGTGGGATGGCACAGCTTTGCTCCATGTGATGAAACCCTGTGGTGGCTGCAGGTTGGTGCCCTAGACAGTGGTCCCAGAGTAGCCAGTCCACTTGGACAGTGGCTTAGGGCTCCTGAGAGAGAGCCAAGCAGAAGCGGGGTTGCTCTGAAGATTTGACCAACCCAGGCTCAGTCCCTCCTGTTGCCCTCATTGCCTCCTGTTGCCTTGCGCTGGCTGATCCCAGCAAGGAAGCTCGGGTGATGCTGCCCATGGGGGATGGCGGTGGGGGGCAGCCTACCTGGCCAAAAGTGAGCCTGGGGGGAACCAAGAAGCCTCGCAATTTCTTCATCTGGCCACAGTCACAAAGGCTCAACCTGGTTAGAGGTGAGAGAACAGAGATGCGATGTCTTGATCAGGAGTGACAAGGCTCAGGAGGAGCCCACAGGACCAGAAATGCAGCTGTGGCCAAGCTGAACAAATAGAATCTGCCACAAAGACATTAAGGAAATCAATACCAAGTGTGAGAATCAACAGCACCCACTCTGTGTCGCCCTGCTATGGTCACGTTGGAGCGCCCTCCCTCCCCAGGCCTGCATGACAGCAGCTAGAACTCGACTGCACACTGAGGCTGCTTTAGAGACCTCGTCACCTTTACACCATTGCACGAACGCATTTCTGCCTTGTTCTGCACTAAATCTCAGATGTCACATAAACCAGTGACAACTACCAGTTAATTGATTCTGGAAGAAAGCTACACAGAGTTTCTTTTCTTTTTTTTTTTTTTTTCTTTGCTAGTGATGAGTAATTTTCCTTTGAATCATACTTTGAAATATGGCAGAATGTGGTTCTTTCATTTTCAAAAGCTAGCATTGGTGACAAAAAAGAAAATAAAGGAGAGATCTTGAGTATCCATCACACTGCAAGCTGAGCACCATATTCCATTGCATAGTTTCCAGAATTTCCACATGTGTGTGAATGTACATGAGCATTCCATGTCAATGTCAATTCAAGGACAAATCTTTCTCCGCCTCCATCAGAGAGTCTTCACCAAACAAGCATTTCTGGAGTAACCTACTCTTCATCATCAAGAACAACCCGGAATGCATGCTGGGTCCTGTGGGCACAGAGGTTACAATGGTAGAGACTGTACCATCTGCGCTGAGACCTACAGCCCAGGCTGGATCCAGTGTCCGGCTAGCCTGAGGCCTGTCCATTCTACAAGTCCATACATTCATGCTCATCTCTCCCTCAAGAGTTGCCAAACTCTGACCAGGCACAGTGGCTCACACCTGTAATCCCAGCACTTTGGGAGGCTGAGGCTGGCAGATCTTCTGAGGTCAGGAGTTCAAGACCAGCCTGGCCAACATGGCTAAACCCCATCTCTACTAAAAACAAAAAAATCACTGGGCATGGTGGTGCATGCCTGTAATCCCAGCTACTCAGGAGGCTGAGGCAGGAGAACCATTTGAACCCAGGAGGTGGAAGTGCAGTGAGCCGAGATGGCACTATTGCACTCCAGCTTGGGTGACAGAGTGAGACCCCATCTCAAAAAACAAACAAAAAGAGTTGCCAAACTCTGCTCAGGTCTCCTCTGTGAGTCCAGGTTTCTTGTCTCCTGGTGGGCACAGAGTGGTAACCTCTCCTCACACAATTCAACCTGCCTAAGTGCTCCTGCCTGTTGCCTCATCTCCCATCTCTCCTCCTAGTTCCCCTTTAATTGTCCCCCTGTGGTCTACTAATGAATCAATAACTCCATTGTCCAGATTTGGGGAAAAGCTCTTCCCAATTCCTCCCATGACTGAAACCTGTTTTTCTCTAAGATGTCCCAAACCTTGAAGCCATCTCTAGGAGACCTTCTCCAATCTTCTTTTTTTTTTTGAGATGGAGTCTCACTCTGTCGCCCAGGCTGGAATGCAGTGTCATGACCTTAGCTCACTGCAACCTCTGCCTCCCGGGTTCAAGCGATTCTCCTGCTTCAGCCTCCCGAGTAGCTGGGACTACAGGCGCCCACCACCACGCCCAGCTAATTTTTTTGTATTTTTAGTAGAGACGGGGTTTCACCATGTTAGCCAGGATGGTCTTGATCTCCTGACCTCGTGATCCACCCACCTCAGCCTCCCAAAGTGCTGGGATTACAGGCGTGAGCCACCGTGCCCAGTCTGAGAACTTTTCCAATCTTTAGTCATCCTAGGGGCCAGAAAGGCCCTTTGCCCACCTGTCTTCAGCAATCCCTTCTTGGACTCTTTCTCCTACCAAAAGTCCCATCTCACTGCTGACACCACGTCTCCCCCATGTCCCTCTGCTGTCTCCAGGGCCTGTGCCTCCCTGAGGCTTGCCCGGCATTGATGCTTTCAGCACTCTCAATAATCCTTTGAAGAATTTTCATTTCAAAAACCTTTGGCTGCCCTCAGATGGCCTTCCAAACCTGCTGGGCAGGTGACAGTAGCTATCCTTGACCCATGAGAAACCCTTGCTTGCAAAGGTGTCCTGACGAGCCCTCCCACCTTATAGCCCAAGTGACAGGGCACAGGCCGAACGCAGGTACCTGGTCCCACAGAGCTGTTTATGGTTGGCCCAGCCTAAGGCAACTGTGATTTAGTACACACACGTCTGAAGTCATCAGACACCCTCAACCCTGCTCCCAAACCACCCCCGTTGCAGTGCCTCCATCTCCCCTTGATGGTGCCACTGGGGTGTTGTCTACTGCTCAGCATGGCGGTGAGTGAAACTCACACAGTCCATTCACTTGTGATTAGTGCCTATGTTGAAATGTGTTCTCACTGATCAAAATAAATTCCAGTGCATGGTTTTCACACACAGCATAATGTTGCGTCTGTAAGAGGATAACAGACAAACTCATTAGCTAAAAATGCTCTGCATAAAGTGGGGGCTGAGAAGGAGGCAAGAGAAATCAGTAGCTGAGATTCTACAAAAAAAAACATCCGTTAAGACCAAGAGACCAGGCCTCGCTGCTTCCAGTGGCATCTCCTGGGAGCCTGTGAGAAAATGCAGAGATTGAGCTCACCCCTGAGCTGTTTAATCAAAACCTTCATTCAACAATATCCCCAGGTGATTCGTGTCCACATTAGTTTGATGAGCACAGGCTGGATGACAGAGAAGGTGGGAGGAGGGAGTGTGTGTAGAGCATCACTGACATATAATTCCATCTTAGAAAAAAACTCCATGTTACATTTCAAAAGGCAGCTTGCCAGTGGAACCAGATGTTTTGCCTTGATAAATAAAGACTGCATCCAACCAGATAAGCACATAACCAAACACACTCTTCCACTACTGGGCCTCACCAGAGGACTCTGTGGCTGTTAAAAGAGCAGGACTTCAGCAGGTCCAAACAGCCGTCGTAACAGACACGGTCTTGCTGTCACTCCTGATCAGCACCCAGCATCTGCCACTGAACGTTCTGCCCACATCAGACTCTTCCTTGAAAGACTGGTGGGTCTCCTGGGCCACACAAGGATATTGTTTTTGTCTACATTGCTGTCCCTGGACTGGTTCATTAGCCCATTCCTACCCCCTTCTTTTTAAAAAATTTGGGCAGGGTGTGGTGGTTCATGCCTGTAATCCCAGCACCTTGGGAGGCTGAGGCGGGCATATCACGAGGTCAGGAGATCGAGACCATCCCTGCTAACATGGTGAAACCCCATCTCTACTACAAATACAAAAAATTAGCCTGGCGTGGTGGCGGATGCCTATAGTCCCAGCTACTCAGGAGGCTGAGCCAGGAGAATGGCGTGAACCCAGGAGGCGGAGCTTGCAGTGAGCTGAGATCCGGCCACTGCACTCCAGCCTGGGCGACAGAGCAAGACTCCATCTCAAAAAAAATAATAATAAAAAATAAAAAAACTTTGGCTCGGTAGCTCACACC
Source organism: Chlorocebus sabaeus (assembly GCF_047675955.1). Classification (NCBI taxonomy): domain Eukaryota; kingdom Metazoa; phylum Chordata; class Mammalia; order Primates; family Cercopithecidae; genus Chlorocebus; species Chlorocebus sabaeus. The sequence goes on along the minus strand of NC_132915.1, from coordinate 9,745,115 downwards.
TGTAATCCCAGCACTTTGGGAGGCTGAGGCGGGTGGATCACCTGAGGTCAGGAGTTCGAGACCAGCCTGGCCAACATGGCAAAACCCCGTCTCTATTTAAAATACAAAATTTAGCTGGGCGTGGTGGCGAGTGCCTGTAATCCCAGCTACTCGGGAGGCTGAGCAGGAGAATCGCTTGAACCTGGGAGGCAGAGGTTGCAGTGAGTGGAGATCATGCCACTGCCCTTCAGCCTGGGCAACAGAGTGAGATTATGTCTCCAAAAAAAAAAAAAAATTAGAAAAAAATTTTTGTAGAGATGGGATTTCTCATTATGTTTCCCAGGATGGTCTCCAACTCTTGCATTCAAGTGATCCTCCCACCTTGGCCTCCCAAAGTGCTAAGATTACACCTTTTATGAGCCATCATACCTAGTCCCATGCCCTTTCTCTTGATATTAAATGTTACTTTGTTGTGAAATGTTTACTCTGTAATATTTTTCTATGAAGTATACCATTATGTACTATTTACAACATTGACTGACTTGCCGAGTGACTTGAGCCTGTGTGTCTACAGCTCTGAATACTGCGAATTGCCTCCTTGAGAACCCCATGAAGCTCTTGGCTTTTATGATTGAAATATCATCAGTAAAAGTCTGACATCGTGGAAAAACATAAATGTGCATGGACCTGGTTATCTCTGACCTTGTACCACTCACGAGAGGGTGAGTGGGAACCCCGGGAGGAAGGGGAGACTAGAGGACCTGACAGGAACATTGGCAGCCCAGAAAATCCAGAGGCTGAGCAGGTCATACCTGCACTCAGAATACTTTTAGGAGCGCCCCACCTGTTCACCCGCATTCCTACAGGCTGAGGAAAGCCATAGGAAGCTGAGTGGGGTCTCTCTTACCACTATCAAACGTGTAGTGTTTATTCCACGCCAGTTCGCTGACTCTCTGACACTAGCTGGTTGGCCTACGGTTCAATTCAATTCTGACGCCATCTACCTGGCGATAGCACAGACTCCACAAGTTAGGAGCTCTGTCCCATAAGACTGCTGCCACCCTTCAGATGCCAGTCACAAGTCCCAGACCACCTGTACCTCTGACTGACTAGCTATAAATCGGGGGTTCCGGCAACCTCTCCTTCAGTTTGATAATTTGCCAGACGGACTCACAGAACTTGAAAACATGTGTTAAGTTTATTTACTGATTTGTTATAAAGGATACAAGTCGGGAACAGCCAGATGGAAAAGCTCCACAGGGCGAAGTATGTAGGAAGAGAATGGAGCTTCCACGTCCTCTTTGGTTAACCCACTCCCAGCACCCATATGTTCGACAGCCCAGAAGCTCTCTGAACCCTGTCGTTTAGGGAGGTTTCATTAGGAGGTTTGATTATGTAGGTATAATTGATAATCATTGGCAATTGGTGATCAACTCAACCACCAGCTCCTTTCCCTCTAATCTTGCCTTGGTCTTTCGGCTCCCAGCCCCCATCCTGAAGCTACCGAGGGACCCCAAGCATCAGTCATCTCCTTAGCATACAAAGACGCTCCTATCCTTCAGGACACTCCAAGGGTTTTAAGAGCTGTGTGCCAGGAACTGGGGACAAAGACCAAATATTTATTTTATTTATTTATTATTTTTTTTTTGTGAGATGGAGCCTCACTCTGTTACCCAGGCTGGAGTGCAGTGGCAAGATCTCGGCTCACTGCAAGCTCCGCCTCCCAGGTTCACACCATTCTCCTGCCTCAGCCTCCGAAGTAGCTGGGACTACAGGCGCCGGCCACCACGCCCGGCTAATCTTTTTGTATTTTTTAGTGGAGATTGGGTTTCACTGTGTTATGCAGGATGGTCTTGATCTCCTGACCTGATGATCCGCCTGCCTTGGCCTCCCAGAGTGCTGGGATTACAGGCGTGAGCCACCACGCCCGGCCAAATATTTATTTTTTTATTATATCACAGGCACTCCCTGGTCTTTGACCATGGATACCTTATTGTGAAGGATCACAGAAGTCAAAAGACACTGTCACATTACTTAGAATCCCCTTCAGTCAAGAATAATTGGTCCGGTCTATCATATTGTATGAAAATATCTCGCAGGTTTGCAGGCTGCCGTTCCATCTTGTCAGCTTTCGGAAACAGGTGGGGTCTCTGCAAATACGGCTTTGCCCTTTCAGGCCTCTGAGCTAAGAGACATTATCATCCGTTCCTCTGAGCCATTTTCAAAGTGTTAATATAACATTGGGTTTCCCTTATTACATAACCCATTTATTCATTTCTTTACCTTTAACTATTCTCCTTCGTTTGATTTATACCCAAACTTTTCCACCTCGGGAGGGACATTAGGTTCAGCCACTGTGCTAGTCCAGATTGCAGGCAGCAGTAGAGTCTAGCGAGAGCCCCTGCCTCAGTCCACTCCCATTCAGACAGGGTAAGGTTACACAGGCACAGGACGATTGGGCTGCTCTCACCGTCAGGCAAGATAGCTGCATTCGCTGTTAGCCCCAGTTTTGGCAAATGGGGTGAAGGCGCAGCCTACCCCATGAGGCCTTTTGGAATTCTGTCCAAGGTTTAAAAATATAGTTACGGGTTCTAGGCTGGGCGCGGTGGCTCACGCCTGTAATTCCAGCACTTTGGGAGGCCGAGGCGGGCGGATCACGAGGTCAGGAGATTGAGACCATCCTGGCTAACACAGTGAAACCCCGTCTCTACTAAATACACAAAAAATTAGTCTGGGTGACAGAGCGAGACTCCGTCTCAAAAATAATAATAATAATAATTACAGCTTCTAATTCAGGAACCATCCCTGCAATAGTCACAGCCTGATCCAGTGACCATTGCATCAGGTAGGAAAAAAAACCACCTCAGGTGAGGTGGAGAAAAAAGAAAAAATTATAGTTGTTAAACCAGTGTACTCCTCTCTTGGCAAGAACTGCATAGACATACCAGCATCATCCCCACTCCCTCTTCCCCAGATCCACAGAAAGAGAAATATTGGCTGAGCGTGGTGGCTCATGCCTGTAATCCCAGCATTTTGGGAGGCTGAGGTGGGCAGATCACCTGAAGCCAGGAGTTTGAGACCAGCCTGGCCAACATAGCAATACCCCATCTCTACAAAGAATACAAAAATTAGTCAGGTATGGTGATGGACGCCTGTAGTCCCAGCTACCTGGGAAGCTGAGGCAGGAGAATCGCTTGAACCCGGCAGGTAGAGGTTGCAGTGAGCCGAGATCTCGCAGCCTGGGTACACTGTACTTCAACCTGGGTGACAAAGCAAGACTCCATCTCAAAAAAAGAGAGAGAGGGAGAAATATCCATTGGGGTCATTCTTTTTTTTTTTTTTCCCCAAGACAGGGTGTTGCTGTATTGTCCAGGCTGGAGAACAGTGGTGCAATCATGCCTCACTGGAGCCCCAGCCTCCTCAGCTCAAGTGATCCTCCCACCTCAATCTCCCAAGTAGCTGGGACTACAGACGTGCACCATCATGCCTGTCTATTTTTTTTAAAAAACTGTGCAGAGATGGGGGGTCTCTCAAACTCCTGGGCTCCAGTGATTCCCCCTCCTTAGGCTCCCAGAGTGTTGGGATTATAGGTGCGAGCCACTACACCCAGCCAGGGACACTCTTTTAATATTTCTCATGTTGAGGATGAGCACACACTCAAGAAAGTGTGTCAGCCAACCTTTCATGTTTTTATCTTCGCCTTGTATTACACAACTAATGTTTTAATTGCCAGTTCCGCCTTTTTTTTTTTTTTTTTTTTTGAGACGGAGTCTCACTCTGTCTCCCAGGCTGGAGTGAGTGCGGTGGCACTATCTCGGCTCACTGCAGCCCCCACCTCTGGGGTTCAAGCAATTCTGCCTCAGCGTCCCAAGTAGCTGGGACTACAGGCATACGGCGCCATGCCCGGCTAATTTTTGTATTTTTAGTAGAGATGGAGTTTCATCATGTTGGCCAGGATGGTCTTGATCACCGAACCTTGTGATCTGCCCACCTCAGTTTCCCAAAGTGCTGGGATTACAGACCTGAGCTACCACACCTGGCCTGCTATTCCACTTTTTTATCAAACTGTTACTCCAAGGGGGATATCTCCCTGCCCATTGCTGGACGTAAGGACTGTACTGTGTTCTTGGTCTGCAGAAATTACCATCAGCTGTCCAAATTTGGGCAACGTTTCCTGTTCTGGTTTTTCTATGGCACTCTGAGCACACGCATCTTCTACCAGGTAAGCAAAGCCCCGTCCAGAGTCAATGTCTATTCCTCTTAGGACCTATTTGTAGCCCCCAGGGCTACCACATCAGTCTCACTTGCCAGCTGTGTCCAGGGCCTCCCCACTAGGGAATCTGCTCCATGACCATCTGCAGTCTCTGTCTCTTATGCTCGCAGACAGAGCAGTTTTTTTGTTTGTTTGTTTAATTTTTTTTTTTTCCGAGACAGAGTCTCGCTCTGTCGCCAGGCTGGAGTGCAATGGCGTGATCTCGGCTCATTGCAATCTCTGCCTCCCAGGTTCAAGCGATTCTCCTGCCTCAGACTCCAGAGTAGCTGGGACTACAAGCACACACCACCATGCCCAGCTAATTTTTTGTATTTTTAGTAGAGATTGGGTTTCAACATGTTGGCCAGGATGGTCTTGATCTCTTGACCTTGTGATCCGCCTGTCTTGGCCTCCCAAAGTGCTGAGATTACAGGTGTGAACCACGGCACCCGGCTGACAGAGCAGTTCTATCAGCATTATGTGCCTGAGAAGGTGCAAGAGAAACATGTCTAGATTCAGCCCATCTCTGCACTGCTGAAGTCCTGCCCCAATCTAGTCATTTTACGGACCCAGACAGCCACCTCAAGTGAGTATGTGGGGATACCTGCTTGTCAATTACAATCACCTTCTGGACGTGGAAGTTCAAGGTACCCATTATTCTGATAGCCTCTACATGTCTTACTTTAGTGCACCCCTCAAATTCCCACAGTGGCCAGGCGTGGTGGCTTATGCCTATAATCCCAGCACTTAGTAAGCTAAGGGGGGCAGAGCACTTGAGGTCAGGAGTTTGAGACCAGCCTGGCCAACATGGTGAAACCCCGTCTCTACTAAAAATACAAAAATTAGCCAGGTGTGGTGGCGGGTGCCTGTAGTCCCACCTACTTGGGAGGCTGGGGCACAAGAATTGCTTGAACCCAGGAGACAAAGGTTGAAGTGACCTGAGATGGTGCCACTGCACTCCAGCCTGGGTGACAGAGTGAGACTGTCTCAAAAGAAAAAGGAAAAGAAAATCCCCATAGTGATTTCCATAGAACCATGCCCCATACAAGTATCACTTTAATAGGACAGATTTCTATAGCCTCCTGCCTGATCATGTGGCTGGGCCACTGATCATCACCCATGAACTGGCAAGAACTGAAACACACAGGTTTTACCACTCTTCAATTCTTCCATCACTGCTAGAAATTCAGCCCACTAAGCTGACTTGTTTTTACCTTCCTCCATAAGAGGGGCATCTTTCCAAACAGGCTGTCTGTTCACCTTGGAACTGTCATTAATACACGAAGCAGCTCTTTGTTGGTCAGTCAAGAGCAGTTTATAGAGCGCTGTTCATGTGATGATAGGATCTGGCAGCTCCAAACGCAATTTCTGAATCAGTCCTGAGGGAACAGAGGCTCCCTGTTTGTGAGTTTCTGTTCCTTTGTGCCCAGGCAGCATGATCCTGTATAAACCACTTCCATCTTATTATGGAGCTCCTGTGAGCGCTGCCGTCCCCGTTAGAATGTTTCTCTGACATCACTCAGGACATCATGGGTATTTTCAGTTTCAAGATTATTTTATGTCCTTTAATCATAGGGTGGCTTCAATTAATGTCTGACAGCAAGCTAGTAAATGCCCGCCAAGTGGAAATTCACTGGTCCAAAGCCCAGTAGATGTGGCTGGGATGCACTTACGGGCTTTCTCCACTAGCCCCACTTTACCTCCACACAGGGCTATCCCACCGACGGGCTCTCTCTCCCAGCACTCCAGCTTCTACTCTGCACTGTGTGAGCTCAGGCAATCTTTCTGCTCCCCACACAGCATGTCCAATTAATATTGCTTGAAAAGCAAATTTAATGCCTTCTGTTTTATAGCAGCAGTTCCCCAGTCAGATACCATGTCCATCTCCATAAGACGTTCGGGTAAAAGAGACACAACAACTTCAAACCTACCCATTTTTATTCTTCCTTTCACCTTAATCCCATCAATCCTGATATTCCTAAGTAAAGCCTCCATTAGGACTTCCCCAACAATTTTTGGTTTTACAATACCAGATAGAGGAGGCATTCCACAATCAGACATGATATCCACTCCCATAAAACATTCAGGAAAAGGAGACACAACCTCTTCACATAAAGCCTGTTTAATACCCCAATTTTCATGCAATCTTTCACCCTAATCCCGTCAATTCTTTCATTTCTATATTCTCTCAGTATAATTGCCACTGAGTTAAGGCTTCACCAACAAGCCCTGGCACCACAGTGTGTGGCGCTCCCTTACCGAGATGTCCCTGACTCTCCCCTCTGCCTTTCCTCATTCACTTATTCATTAACCCAGTATTTTTATCAGCACCTGTAAGACACATGCAAGGAAGCTGAAACAGCAAATTTGATAAGGCTTCTGAAACTCTCCCTCAGTTTTGCAATAGTGAGGTTATGTGGGGTATCCACATCAAAGGAGCCCCCTTAACCATAGCATTTATCATGACGTGGGTAACAGGCATATTCAGTGGGTGAATATCCCAGTTATAAGCCAGTCCCACATGACTTGCATTTGAAGCATGTCAGCTGGGGTGCTCCACTTGGCATTTATAGGGAGAGTCGGGCAAGCTCCCTTTTCAGGATAAATAGATCTTACGGTGACTCTTATCCAGACCACCAGGCTGATCTTCCCTTGGGAATAACCTCCTGTGTGTCTGAACCGTATACTGCCATCTGTGATTGTTCTATAGTGAGCTGTGGGTCCTGTATCAACCCACGCATGCTCTTCCACTCTGCAGCATTCAAAAACAAAGATACTGCCCCTAAATTAGTTATTCTCAGAATTCATGTTGGTAAAGGCTCCTCAGAAGCTGATGATACTGATTCACACAATGAGTCAGCTCCATTCTCCGTATGTACCTCCTGATCTCAGTAGTTAGCTTGGTTTTGCCCGCCTTCCACGCTGACTACCTTCTTGGTGACCACAGGTCTTACAGGGACTGTATTTGTCCCCTCATATTTTTCTCTTGGGAGGCGGCTCTGAAGCTAGTAGCTGAGCTCAGACCAGCCCAAATCTGACCCTGGTCTAGCCTCAAGGTCCACCTGGCACTCTTATTTCCTTTCATTTTAGCTGATATAGGCACCAATAACCAAGAGATTGTATATTTTGCTTTTTTCTTATTATTTTGCTTTTTCTTTTTTTTTTTTGAGATGGAGCCTTGCTCGGTTGCCCCAGCTGGAGTGCAGTGGCACGGTCTCAGCTTGCTGCAATCTCCGCCTCCCAGGTTCAAGCAATTCTCCTGCCTTGGCCTCCAGAGTAGCTGGAATTACAGGTGCCTGCCACCATACCTGGCAAATTTTTTGTATTTTTAGTAGAGAGGGGGTTTCACCATGTTGGCCAGGCTGGTCTCGAACTCCTGACCTCGTGACCCGCCCACCTCAGCCTCCCAAAGTGCTGGGATTACAAGCGTGAGCCACCGCGCCCAGCCTCCCTTGGTAACTTTTACCATTAGTAACAGATTGCAGCACAGCTATGGCTCCCCCAGGAATCAAAGGTTCCTCATCCCATACCCTTTTACCTTTTTTCTTCACAAACCATATGCTTCTGTGAGCCAGGGCCTTTCTAGCAAATCTCACGTTTTTGACACCAAAAGAAGCAAGGGTTTTCCCCATCACATTTCTGATGCCACGTGTGTGATGTCTTTTCCAACACTATTTCTCCAAGTCTCATATACCGACTGGGTGTCCTGCAATTAATTTTACCCAATTCTGGGACTATCTTCCTGGAAATGGCAGGAGATCCCAAAAGTTAAGAGCTCAGTCCCACAGACTGTCCCCACTTCACCATGCCAGTCATGAGTCCTGGGTCTCCTGTACTTTTGACCAACTAACTGGCTATAAATTGAGGTTTCCCATGACCCTCCTCAGCTTTGGTAATTTGTTAGAACGACTCATAGAACTCAGGAACACGCTTTACTATCACCAACTTTGTGTACAAAGCTCAGGACACAGCTCAGGAACAGCCAGATGGAAGACATGCAGAGGCAAGGTATGGGGTGGTGCTGAGGCTTCACACCCTCTCCAGGTGCCCCACCCTCCCAGCAGCTCCAGGTGTTCACCCACCAATAAGCTGTCTGAACCCCACTGTTTAGGGGGTTTTATGGAGGCTACCTTATGTAGGTGTGAGTGATTAAACCATTGGTCAGTAGTAAGCACAACCTCCAGCCCCTCTCCTTTCCACAAAGACCACATTTTTTTTTTTAACCATAGGATTGTGAAAGGAAAAAATATATATATATTTATATATATATATTTATATATATATTTGTATATATTTATATATATTTTTTCCTTTCACAATCCTATGGTTTTGGAGACAGAAATTTGCTCTGTCTCCCAGGCTGGAGTGCAGTGGTATGATCTTGGCTCACTGCAACCTCTGCCTCCTGGGTTCAAGCAATTCTCCTGCCTCAGTCTTCTGAGTAGCTGAGACTACAGGTGTGCACCACCATGCCTGGCTAATTTTTGTATTTTTAGTAGCGATGGGGTTTCACCATGTTGGCCAGGCTGGTCTCGAACTCCTGACCTCAAGTGACCCACCAGCCTCAGCGTCCTAAGGTGTTGGGATTACAGGCGCGAGCCACCGCACCCAGCCGGGAAAATATCTTGGGCCCCCAAAATCACTAAGCTAAAGGGAAAATTCAAGCTTTTTTTTTTTTTTTTTTTTTTTTGGCCTCACCTTAAATTTTTAGATGACCTTAGAGAGAGGGGCATCTTTGTAATGCTGCCTTCCTCATTCAGGACTGATCGTGTCTCTTAATCTACTCAAGTTCCCTGTCTGTTCCTCTGTTCATTTGAAACTTTTCTCTGGGTGCTCCTGTACATTTCCAGGTGTGTATTCTGAGATATTTCTTCTCCTTGTTATGCTAAATGTGACTCTTTCTTCCATCAGTGTTTGAGGACTGCTGCTTCAGGTGTGAAGCATTTTGGCAATCTATTACTAGACAGCCCATCTCAGTGAAGAGTCTGCCGGCTACTCACCCCAGAATCCTGTGTGCGTGCTCACCCTCCTGTGACCCCCTCTTCTTGCCGCCTAGTCCCTGTGCGGTGGAAGGGTGGTGATGCCCAGGACAAAGGGGCTGCTCCAGGTTCATCTGGACCCAGCTCCTCCAACCCCTTTCATCACCTTTCAGACTGAAAAGGCAAATCCATATTTGGAGGCTACAAAGTCTCATTTCTCAGGGAAATATCTTATAAGCCTTTTTATCCTGCCTTGAGGAACTTTTCCAAATATAGCCAAATATAACCAATCTCTGACAAGGTTTAGATGTGATGTGTAATTAATAGGTGCCACTGAAATAAACTGCAAAACTTGGTTGTGAAATCCTTGAAACCACCTGAATATCTGTATTATTGTCATAAGCTATTTGATTCTAAATGTATGTGTAATAAAGATTGAATCTGGACCAGGGGTGATGGCGCAGACCTGTAATCCCAGCACTTTGGGAGGCCGAGGTAGGTGGATCACCTGAGGTCAGGAGTTCAAGACCAGCGCAGTCAACATGGTGAAACCCTGTCTCTACTAAAAATACATTATCCAGGTGTGGTGGTGGGTACCTGTAATCCCAGCTACTCGGGAGGCTGAGGCAGGAGAATCGCTTGAACCCAGGAGGCACAGGTTGCAGTCAGCTGAGATCACAACACTGCACTCTAGCCAGGGCAACAAGAGACTCCATCTCAAAAAAAAAAAAAAAAAAAAAAAATTGAATCTGTAAATGCATAGGTACACTAACTTTACTGTGAATTGGAATGCTTTTTTACATGGCCATCTGATCTCGTCGGGGCATTTGCTTCTACATGTATCTCTAGCAACCTTTTCTTTCTCTTTTTGTGACCAGTGCCCTTCCCGAGAACCAGGCAAGTCTCCAGGCCAACTCCTGTCTGTGTTGACACATTCCCCTTCCTGATGCATTATAGCAGTCTGTGTTTTCCAAAGATAGCTACAGAAATATCTCCCATCGCGTGTGTACTCCTACAATGTGACCTGGCCACTTCCTCCCCGAGAGGTGAGGTCTAGGTCTCCTCCCCTTGAATTGTCCCTTTTTGCCCAGAGTATTCTGAGTATTATCAAAGAAAGTCCCCAAAACTACCAAAGGGCTGGGCACGGTGGCTCACGCCTGTAATCCCAACACTTTGGGGGGCCGAGGCAGGTGGATCACTTGAGGTCAGGAGTTCGAGACCAACCTGACCAACATAGTGAAACCCTGTCTGTACTAGAAATACAAAAAATTAGCCGGGTGTGGTGGTGCACACCTGTAATACCAGCTACTTGGGAGGCTGAGACAGGAGAATCACTTGAACCTGGGAGGCAGAGGTTGCAGTGACCTGAGATTGCACCATTGCATTCCAGCCTAGGCAACAAGAGCAAAACTCAGTCTAAACAACAACAACAAATAAAACAAAACAAAAAGACAGCAAAGACTCCCAGCAAACTGGGATAGCCGGGCACCCAGCTATGGATCGGGGTGGGTTCAGGATGGCTCCAACCAAAAGAGCATGCTGAGACAGACACTGTGAGTTCCAAAGCTGGGTCATAAAAGCCTGGATGAGGCTTCCTCCAGGTTCTCCTATGTATTAGTCACATTTTTTGTCTCCTGTATCTTACAATAATTTTTTTAGAGATGAGGTCTTGCTATGTTGTCCAGGCAGGTCTGGAACTCCCAGCCTCAGGCAATCCTCCCACCTAGGACTGCAGGCAGGTGCCACCACACCCAGCTCTTTTATAATGTTTTGACATCTTAAAAACCTGGCTGGCCAGGGAGAGACTGCCCCTCCAGCGGTTAAGCCATTCTTAGAGCTAGCCAAGGGCTTTGTGCTGAGACCCTGTCTTTCCTATGCACACCAACCAATTCCAAGTCTATACCTCAGCCACCCCCTTTATCTTCCTCTCACACACCAAGCCAATATTTCCCTGTCCTGAATTGTCCCAGAGCTGGGGACCAGGCAACTAGAGACCACCCCTAACGCCCAAAGCCTACTGGGATCTTTTGAAGTAGCCCATCCTAAACTGTTTCCCCTGCTCTGCCCTGCCATTCTCACAGAAGCCCCAGTAAAAGCTCTGGCCTCACCTTCCCCCTCACTCCTGCTCCCGCCTCCTGACCAAAACCTGGCACTCAGTTTGGGGTGGTCTGCCATGAGCAACAGAAAGCAGCACAACATGCAGCTTGGAGGAGCTGGAAAAGCCGATTCTCCTTACATCATCCCAGGATTTTCAGATGGTACTTTTTCAGGAACTAAAGGTTCTTCCAGTACTCAGGACCACACAGGATGAAAAGTTGAAGGAAAACGCCTGTCCCCACCACCTTTCAACCAGAATAGCCGTGGTTTTCATCTGTTTTGGTTACTTCTGAGAAGGATAATTTCCCCTGAAGAAAGAGACACTCTGGGTTCTGAGCATTCTTAGACTTGAACAATGCTGGAACACTCCTCAATTTAAAAAAACTAGATAAGGAAACTGAGGCCCATGAGGTGAGGCCCCAGACCTGGAGGCAAGCTCCAAATAACACAGAAGCAGTTCTGGTCCACTTGCAATTTTGATTATTTCATGCCCGGGTGACCCATTTTATCCCACAAATCAAGAGAAGAAACAAGCTTTGTTCCTGCCTTCTAAATTTAGCCCGTTAGGCTGGCAACTAAACTGTGTTAGGCAGTCTCCAAGCAATACACCTGTGTTTCTCATTACGTCTTTCATTTCCATGGTTTCGATCCTTTCCCACGTTGGGAACCAATTTCCTTATCACATTTGAATAACTTCAGTGGTGAGCCAAAAAACAACCAGGATATTCACACTTAAATTCATAGCATTCAAAATCTAACAGTGATTCTCATTATGTGTTTTATTTTTCAAACAAGAGGGGGCCTAATTACAATAGACTCACACAGATTGCTTAATATCTAGTACTAGGCTTTTGCTGATAAGACATCACATGCAAAGCACATTGAAATACAGCTGATGTGTCCATCAGCATGGGCCATCCTCAGAAATACTCACAACTTTCAAATTACTCAGGTCCCTCAAATTGCTCAGATCCCTCAAAGCATACTCATTCAGAAATTTTCAGAACTTTTGTGGGTTTTTTTGAGACAGAATCTCACTCTGTTGCCCAGGTTGGAGTGCAGTGGCGCTATCTTGGCTCACTGCAACTTCCGTCTCTCGGATAAGTGATTCTCCTGCCTCAGCCTCCCAAGTAGCCGGGATTACAGGCATGCACCACAGTGCCCAGCTAATTTTTTTTTTTTTTTTTTTTTTTTGTATTTTTAGTAGAGACAGGGTTTTGAGATGGAGTTTCGTGATCCATCCACCTCAGCCTCCCATTCTTACTTCCATTAAGGCAGGGATTACTTTGTCCTGCATTCAGATTGTCAATAAGTATCAATTAATTGATCAATCCTATAAGGCCTCTACACTTGAAAATTTAAAAACTTGATGAATGCATCTGTATAATCACCATCCCTTATTGCTCCAGTGGTTTCTAAGTTTTTCACTGTGCTGAGTCCAATTTCATCATCATCCAGTTGAAGCAGTGAAGTTGGCCTGTGATCCAGCTGTGGAGGCAGTTTTAATACTGCAGCCAGAGGTCCCCAAGACTTGAATCTTTGCTTTTTACAGCATCACAGTCCCTCATGACAATGGGAAGTGTGATGCTGACATTTACCACTCATTTGGGGATTTTACCTTACACTGCCCTTCCTTCCTGTTATTTACCTGTTATTTATCTTTCGTATGTTTTCACCCCTTCAGTCCTTTGTCTCCTTTTCTTCATTAAATGGTAGATTTCTTGAAGTGATGCTATGAATCTAGCACAAAGCCCCGCACTAAGTAGGTCTTCAGCAAAGGGTGGTGAATAGAGATGTGCTTCACAGTATCCAGATTTAAAAGGCAGAGCTAAACCAAATTTTTTTTTTCCTAAAAGCAGCAGGCATCCACAGCCAGTAACATTTATTTCTGTTGAAGCCTTAGGTTTTAAAAGGCAAAACTAAACCAAATTTCCCCCTCAGCACATCAGGCGTCGGTTCCATTGAAGTTTATTTCTGTGCGCAGGGCCTCCTGCTTGTGCCTGGCACCCCACGCATCCTGAGCCACGCATGGGTTGCAGAGATGTAGGTCACTGCTCACAGCAGAAGTAGAAAAATGAGTTAGTGGGCTGGCTTAATCAAGAAATACAATCCTTTTGAGAAGCAGAGGTGGGAGGGTCACTTGAGGCCAGGAGTTTGAAACCAGCCTGAGCAATATGATGAGATCCTACTTCTACAAAAAAATTTTTTTAATTAGCTGGGCGTGGCAGCATATGCCTGTAGTCCCAGCTACTTGGGAAGCTGAGGCAGGAGGATGGCTTGAGATCAGGAGTTTGAGGTTTCAGTGAGCTCTGATTGTGCCACTGCACTCCAGCCTGGGCTACAGAGTAAGACACTGTCTCAAAAAATAATAATAATAATAATAAAAAGAAGAAATACAACCTTAAGAAGCCACTAATGAAGAGTACTCTCAGCACCATTATCTGGAAAAACAATAAATAACATTTTATGCTACAGTTGTTCAGGAAAAGGAGGCTCACCCCATGGGAACATTGTCCTCAACTGCTGAAGGCCTCACATTCTGAGAGCTTGTCCCTGTCTGGTTGCACCTGGTAGCAGCCTATCCCATTGAACCACTGTCAGACCCTCTAGAGGGTCAAATATGGGTGATCTATAACACAAGGGGGATTTATGTTTAGCCCCTCACAGAAGGTCACTTACAACTTGACACGTCTGGTGCACTGATAAAGAGGGGATTGATTTGCAAGACAGGGGTGGCCCACACAGGACTTTGCAGACTTTTCAGGTGACGGATGAAAGAATATGCGAGCCCCCCGCCCTCCTCCCCAGCCACTAATAAGCCACTTCGGTGTAAGCATTACTTTGAGCTGAAGGTAATTGAAAAAAGGCAGAAACAGAAAGAGCTCTCTACCCTCCCCCTTTCTCCTAAAAGCAAGGCATACATTTGTAAAACAGTCCCCAGGCCTCTCTCCACCAAGGTAATTACCGGTGGCAACTGGAGACAGCACCAGCAGAACCCACATAATGAGCATTCCTCCCTAGCCCTTATCTACCATTAGCTTCCCCATATATTTGCATTCCTACAATTTGACACTCCCGGGAGCCCGAAGTCCTTTTCCTTTGTCTTGCCACTTCACTACAAATTTATTATTCTTTGTTGAGATGCTATATACACCTGAGTTCTAGCCACCTTTTGAGTCACACACCTGAGTGTTTCATGTAAGCAAAATGCATGCATTACAAACTTCGTTGTTTTTCACTCACTAATCTGTCTTTTTTTAGTCTAATTTGACTGCATCTAAGATGGGTAGAGAGAAAAACCTATTTTTCTCCAAGAGGGGAGAAGCACTGTTTCTGACTCAGACACCAGCCTGGGCCCAACCCCTTGGACTCCTCCTTGTGAGTGGAGAGAAAGTGTCACTCTAGCGTTAAACCTTTGTTTAACCCAAACAGACCAGAAAATAAAATCTTATGCTCAAAATCTCAGTCAAATAGTAACACTTGGAAGTTACTCTTAAAATATATTTATCTGTATTTAAGACTTTGCTCAGACCAGGTGCAGTAGCTCACACCTGTAGTTCTAGCACTTTGGGAGGCCAAGGCTGGCAGATGGCTTGAGTCCAGGAGTTCGAGACCAGCCTGGGCAACATGGCGAAACCTCGTCTCTACAAAAAATACAAACATTAACTGGGCATGATGACGTGCACCTGTAGTCTAAGCTACTCGGGAGGCTGAGGCGAAAGGATCACCTGAGCCCAGAGAGGTCAAGGCTGCACGGAGCCGAGATTGTGCCACTGGTCTCCACCCTGGGCGACAGACAGAGTGAGGCCCTGTCTCAAACCACCCCTCAACCCTCCCCCAAAAAAACACAGGCTGGGCACAGTGGCTCACACCTGAAATCCCAGCACTTTAGGAGGCCAAGGTGGGTGGATCACGAGGTCAGGAGTTTGAGACCAGCCTGGCCAATGTGGGGAAACCCTGTCTCTATTAAAAATACAAAAATTAGCTGGACATGGTGGCGCGCACCTGTAGTCCCAGCTACCTGGGAGACTGAGGCAGAAGAATCGCTTGAACTCGGAAGAGGGAGGTTGCAGTGAGACGAGATCTCACCATTGTACTCCAGCCTGGGCGATAGAGTGAGACTCTGTCTCAAAAAGAAAAAACAAAACAAAATAAAACAAACAAAAAAACATTTTCCTGAATTCACACAGTATTTAATCTGACTACATTTTAGGGTACAATGTAAATTCAGTGGGCTAAATGGTGGTCCCCTGAAAGATATACCCACATCCTATCCCTAAGAACCTGTGGATGTGACCTTATTGGGAAAAGGGTCTTTGCAGACATGATTACGTATCTTGAGACAAAATAATCCTGGATTATCTGCATGGCTTCTAAATCCAATGAAGAATGTCCTTTTAAGAGATAGAAGCGGTCAGGCATGAGCGTAATCCCAGCACTTTGGGAGGCCAAGGCGGGTAGACCACCTGAGGTCAGGAGTTCGAGACCTGCCTGGCCAACACGGTGAAACCCCCGTCTCTACTAAAAGTATAAAAATTAACTGGATATGGTAGTGGGTACCTGTAATCTCAGCTACTCGGGAGGCTGAGGCAGGAGAATCACTTGAACCCGGGAGATGGAGGTTGCAGTGAGCCAAGATCATGCCACTGCAGTCAAGCCTGGGCGACAGAGTGAGACTCCATCTCAAAAAATATAAATAAATAAACAAATAAAGAGAGAGAAGCAGCCAGGCGTGGTGGCTCACGCCTATAATCCCAGCACTTTGGGAGGCCGACATGAGGGAATTGCTTGAGCCCAGGAGTTTGAGACCAGCCTGGGCAACACAGTGAGACCCCACCTCTATTCAATATAAAATTGTTTTAAAGAGAGAGAAAGAGACAAAAGAGAAGACACAGATACAGAGGAGAAGGCCATGGAAAGATGGAGGCAGAGATGATAGTGATGCTGCCACAGGGGACCTCTGGGCCACCAGAAGCTGGAAGAGAAGAGGAAGGATCTCCCCTAGGGCTTTCAGAGGGACTGCAGCTCATCGACACCTTGATTTCAGACTTCCAGCCTCCAGAACTGTGAGACAATAAACTTCTATTTTGGTTTGTTTTGTGTATGGTGGTTGTTGTTGTTGTTTGGGTTTCTTTGAGATGGAATCTTTCTCTGTCATCCCAGGTGGAATGCAGTGGCGCAATCTTGGCTCACTGCAACCTCCCCCTCCTGGGTTCAAGTGATTCTCCTGCCTCAGCCTCCTGAGTAGCTGGGATTACAGGCTCATGCCACCACACCTGGCTAATTTTTGTATTTTTAGTAGAGACAGGGTTTCACCATGTTGGCCAGGCTGGTCTTGAACTCCTGACCTCAAATGATCCACCCGCCTCGGCCTCCCAAAGTGCTGGGATTACAGGCATGAGCTTGCTTCTTTCTTCTCTTCTGGTGAGTATTTGCTATTGAAGACAGTTAACTTTAAGTCACCATTTTTGGTCCAGCCAGGGAAAATGAAGCCTAGGACTCCAGCAGTTTCTCTCTTTTTGGGAGGAAGGACTTCTACTCCAGTGGAACATTACCTAGTGGGACGCGGGGGTGGCAGGAGGTGTTAGCGAGGGTTTTCAGAGTTTTATCTAGGATTCTTCCTTTCCCCAAGTGCATATATATACACATATATATATTTTAGGCAGGGTCTCGCTTTGTCACCGAGGCTGGAGTGCAGTGGTGCAATCCCAGCTCACTGCAGCCTCCACCTCCATGGCTCAAGAAATCCTCCCACCTCAGTCTCCTGAGTAGCTGGGATTACAGGTGCATGTCACATGGCAGGCTAAATTTTGTATTTTTTGTAGAGATGGGATCTCTCTATGTTGCCCAGGCTTGCCTTGAACTCCTGGATTCAAGGAATCCTCCCACCTCGGCCTCCCAAAGTGGTGGAATTACAAGCGTGAGCCACTGTACCCAGACTCAGGTGCTCTTAAAAGGATAAAAGCCGTGTCCGTCTGTCTCTGGGTGGGACTTTTCTAATTAATGTTACTAACAAATGAGCAAATGATATGCTCTAAAATGCGAAAGATTTGAGGCTCTACCTGTAATTGTGCCACTGCACCCCAGCCTGGGTGACAGTGAGACCTTGTCTCTAAAAAAAAAATAAATTAGCCGAGGCCAGGCACAGTGGCTCACGCCTGTAATCCCGGCACTTTGGGAGGCCGAGGCAGGCGGATCACGAGGTCAGGAGATCAAAACCATCCTGGCTAACACAGTGAAACCACATCTCTACTAAAAAATACAAAAAATTAGCCGAGGCCGGGCGCAGTGGCTCAAGCCTGTAATCCCAGCACTTTGGGAGGCCGAGACGGGTGGATCACAAGGTCAGGAGATCGAGACCATCCTGGCTAACACGGTGAAACCCCATCTCCACTAAGAAATACAAAAAACTAGCCGGGCGAGGTGGCGGGCGCCTGTAGTCCCTGCTACTCGGGAGGCTGAGGCCGGAGAATGGCGTGAACCCGGGAGGCGGAGCTTGCAGTGAGCTGAAATCTGGCCACTGCACTCCAGCCTGGGCTACAGAGCAAGACTCTGTCTCAAAAAAAAAAAAAAAAAAAATTAGCCAAGTATGGTGGCGGGCACCTGTAGTCCCAGGTACTCAGGAGGCTGAGGCAGGAGAACAGCGTGAACCTGGGAGGCGGAGCTTGCAGTGAGCTGAGATCACACCACTGCACTCCAGCCTGGGCGACAGAGCGAGACTCCGTCTCAAAAATAAATAAATAAATTAATTAATTAATTAATTAATTAATTAACCAAGGCAGGCAGATCATGAGGTCAGGAGTTCAAGACCAGCCTGACCAACATGGTGAAACCTGTCTCTACTAAAAATACAAAAATTAGCCAGGCATGGTGGTGGGCACCTGTAATCCCAGCTGCTCACAAGGCTGAGGCAGGAGAACCACTTGAACCCAGGAAGCAGAGGTTGCAGTGAGCCAAGATCATGCTATTGCACTCCAGCCTGGGGGACAGAGTGAGACTCCATCTCAAAAAAATAAAATAAAATAAAATAAAATAAAATAAAATAAAATAGTCCAGGCACTGTGGCTCACACCCGTAATTCCAATATCTTGGGAGGCTGAGGCAGGTGGATCACTTGGGACCAGCCTGGGCAACAGTGGAACTCTGTCTCTACAAAAAATAAATAAATAAATAAATAAATAAATAAATAAATAAAATAATACGCAAAGAAAGAAATAGTTGGTGCGAGGGGAGAAGACCAGGATCCTGGATCCGACACTTACTGTGTAATCTTGAATAAGATTAGTTAAGAAGCCTGAGCCTCAGTTGCCTCATCTGAAGAATGGACAGTAGTAACCTCATGTACTGACCTTATCTGTGCGTGTGTCTACTTCCCTGTTACCCTGGGGCCTGTGAGGGTGGGCTGTGCCTGCTTCTGCTGTCCCCCAGCCTGGCCCACAGAAGGGAGCTGACCATGTGGCCCCGCAGGGCGACTTTGAGGAAAGACTCCTCATGCTTATGAACCCCTTGGCCTCATCACCACCTTGGTTCTCTCGAAAGACTTGTCCTAAAGGCCCTGTTTTGCCTTCTACCACTCTCTTTTCCCCTCAACATGGCTTTGTGACTCATTTTTGCAGGATGGAGATAATAGAGAAAGGAGAAGGATGAAGAAAGGGAGAAAGGTTGAGATGATCGTGTTAATACTCCAGGTACAAATGTTTATGCAGAAGTAAGTTGCTTCTTCATTAGAAGGTGGAACTTCTACAAATACGGAAATTCAACGTAATTTTTTCGGTTCAAATTCTACAGAAAGATTTTTTTTTTTTTTACTTTTCTTTTTTTTGTTATTGAGACAGAGTCTCACTCTGTCGCCCAGGCTGGAGTACAGTGGTGCCATCTTGGCTCACTGCAAGCTCTGCCTCCCAGATTCACGTCATTCTCCTGTCTCAGCCTCCCAAGTAGCTGGGACTACAGGTGCCAGCCACCACACCCGGCTAACTTTTTGTATTTTTAGTAGAGATGGCATTTCACCGTGTTAGCCTGGATGGTCTCGATCTCCTGACCTCGTGATCTGCCCACCTTGGCCTCCCAAAGTGCTGGGATTACAGGCGTGAACCACTGTGCCTGGCCAGTTTTTTACTTTTCTTTACGATGGCTGCTGCTTTAAGAGAAGGGGTCTGGACACGAACCATGCAGGGTCAAATGTGTTCCCTAATTAAGAGGCCGCTGCACAACAGAAACCCCCCACTTCAACGTCACTCACATTGTAATGAATACCCTCTCCACTTTAGGAAAAACAAGTAGCAGGTGTTAGCACAGGCCGAAATAAGCTAACAGACCTTGCTTGTCATGGCGAGCACCCAACGCTCTTTGAATTAGGTGGGTTTGGGTTTGTACCCAGGTCTCTGGGATGAGCTGCTTGACTGAGCCTCGGCCTCCAGCGAAGCCCATCCGGCTGTGTCCTGGCAACCTCCTGCTGTCCCAGGGCTTCCCACAGAGAATTCAATGTCTACAGCATCTCCAGTGTGTCATTATTTAAGCTTATTTGTACAGGAAGAAATATATCAGGCCTTAAGTCATCTGTAGCTGTCACATGTTTTCTGTGAGGCTACAATGTTTCCAGATGCTGACAATTTTTTAGATAATTCCCTCAGATTGATACAGCAAGGGGATGATCTTTCTTTGCAGAAAAACTAAATCATTCACTGAAGGCTTTGCTATTTCCCACCTTTTACCTTTCTGGTAAGAAAGCTGAATTATCTGTGTAGTGAAGACAGTGAAGTAGGAACGTGGACGTCTTCTGTCTAGCACCCACCCGAAGGGACAGATCCTTTCCCCAGGCCTTCTCGCCTAATGGATGGCGGTCTTCCCCGTGCTCTGCTGGTTCACCATGCTCTTGCATTTGCCTCTCATCATTTTTCATAGAAAATAAAAGAATTGGCCGGGTAGGGTGGCTCACGCCTGTAATCCCAGGACTTTGGGAGGCCAAGGTGGGCAGATCACTTGAGGTCAGGAGTTCGAGACCAGACTGGCCAACATGGGGAAACCCCATCTCTACTAAAAATACAAAAATTTGCTGGGCGTGGTGGCGCATGCCTATAATCCTGACTACTCAGGAGGCTGAGGTAGGAGTGAATCGCTTGAACCTGGGAGGAGGAGGTTGCAGTGAGCCGAGATCACGCCACTGCACTCCAGCCTGGGCGATAGAGCGAGACTGATTCTTGAGAAAAAAAAAAAAAAAAAGGAAAGGATTTATTTCTGTACATGTCTCTGAGCTTTTTTTTTTTTTGGCAGGGTATGTAGTATACATTTCTGGTTGTAATAAGCAATGTTATTTCTTATATGCCCATCTCTGTCTTAAAGTCCTCTGACAGCTCCAGCTTGGGAGAATAGATACCTCATTGCATATTTTTTATTTCAAATAACATTTGCACCTGTTCCAGGAAGAATTCGCTATACTCCTACTAGGGAAAAGAAAAGAACAGGGAAACTGACAGTCACTCTTGGAACACAATCCTACAGGAAAATGCTTACCAAAACAAAACCTTTGCAATAATCATTTTTCTTTATGGGGGAACAAAAAACATTAGATAAGGACAACACTGTCTAAATATTTATTTGATGATTTGAAAGGCATTTCCATTGTTTCAGGACTTGGTGAGGCATAGACACATTTCTTATCCTAGACTAAGCCACCTCCAAGTAACCAAGGCCAGCATCTGGACTCAGCCACTGGTCACTGAGTTCACCAGGGAAAGAGTCCATGCTGCGGCCCGGGACATAGGCTGTGTTTCCAGAGAAAGTTGCAGCAACATCCCCACCCCAGCTGCCCTTCTGCAGAGTGACTTGCCCCTCCTCCACCAAGAGGTGGAGTGGACTTCCCTCCCTTTGCATTGGGCTGGCCCAAGACAGGCTCTGACCAAGAGCACGCAGCAGGAGTCCCTCGGTGTGGCTACCAAGACAGGGCCGGCAGGGCCTGCAGCTCCTCATCCTCCCTCTGCCTCCTTCACCGTTGTCCACTCCTCCCTAGTACAAAAATGGCCCTGAGCACCACACAGAGCCCAGGCTCCCCGGGAAAGAGACCACTTGGAATAAGAGAAATGTCTGTCCAGCCTTCAGCTCCTTTAGCCATCCTGCCTGGGCCAGCCCCAGGGGTCCCCACCCCCAACCGATCTGCCAACTGACATTACCTGGAGCAAAACTAACCTGGCTGAGCCCTGCCCAACTCTGGACCTACAGAAGTTTGCGCATATGAAATGATGGTTGTCATCTGAAACTACTAAGTCCCTGGGCCATTTGTCATTCAGTGAAAGGTCCAAGTGACAGGATATAGTCAGGGGTCCCAGCAACTTGGCAGTGAATGGTGTCAGGGAAACCAACACAGTAGAAAATGAAGCCTGGGTGGCTGGCCACCATGCCACACCCACACATCACGAGCTACCACAGCCCCAATTCCAGAGGGTTCCAGGGCAGGGTCATGGGTGCCAGGAGAGACGGTGTATGGAGCATGCTTGACGTAAGTGACTCCATCTTAGAAAAAGACTCCATCTTACATTTCAGAAGGCATCATACCAACAGGGACCAGAGAGGTTTACCTAATTAATAAAGATGGCATCCAACCAGATCAGAACATAGACAAGCACACTCTTTTACCATCAGTCCTCACCAGAGGACTCTGTGGTCATAAAACATGCAGAACGTCATCAGTTCAAAATGGCCGTCTTAACAGACAATGTCTTGCTGTCACTGGTGATCAGCACCCAGCATCTGCCACTGAAGGCTCGGCCTGTATCAAAGATTCTTCCTTGCAAGATGTTGACAAGTGCCCAGAACAGCTGAGGACACTGTCCATGTTGCTCTTCTTGGACTGGTTTGTGAACCTCTCTTCCTATCCCCTCTATTCTATTTTGTTTGTTTGTTTGTTTGAAACGGAGTCTTTCTGTCCCCCAGGCTGAAGTGCAGTGGTGAGATATTGGCTCACTGCAACCTCTGCCTCCCAGATTCAAGTGATTCTCATGCCTCAGCCTCCCAAGTAGCTGGGACTACAGACTTGGGCCTCCACATCTGGCTAATTTTTGTATTTTTAGTAGAGACAGGTTTTCACCATGTTGGCCAGGCTGGTCTCGAACTCCGGGCCTCAAGTGATTTACCTGCCTCAGCTGCACATAGTGTTGGGATTGCAGTCGTGAGCCACCATGCCCGGCCTCGCATTTACTCGTGATGTTAAATGTTATTTTGCTTGATGTGGAATGTTTAATCTTAATATTTCTATATTGATTAAGTGTACTCTAAAGTATGGTTTGCAGTATTGACTGACCTGTGGAGGGGTTCAAGCCTGTGTGCCCAGGGTTCTGACTACTGAGTAAATGGGGTGTACTAAGGAGAATTGCCTTTGAGGGAACTTCATGTAGTTTATGGCTTTTATGACTGAAATAGCATCAATAAAAGTCCTGCCTTGTGGAAAGACACCAGTGTGCATGGTCCTGGTTATGTCTGACCTTGTGCTACTCATGACAGACGTGGACAGGATCACATGCTGTAGGGCCTCAGCTACACAGGCTGGTTTCTAAAACAGGCAGCGATTTAGCACACTGAATCTCTGAGGTCAGAGCTGCCAACAGACACAGATTCAATTTTGTTTTGTTTTGTTTTATTTTTGAGATGGAGTTTCGCTCTTGTTGCCCAGACTGGAGTGCAGTGGTGTGATCTTGGCTCACCGCAATCTCCGCCTCCTGGGTTCAAGCAATTATTCTGCCTCAGCCTCCCGAGTAGCTGGGATTACAGCTGCACACCACCATGCCTGGCTAATTTTGTTTGTTTTTGTTTTTGAGACGGAGTCTCACTCTGTCGCCCAGGCTGGAGTGCAGTGGTGCGATCTCGGCTCACTGCAAGCTCCGCCTCCCGGGTTCACGCCATTCTTCTGCCCCAGCCTCCTGAGTAGCTGGGACTACAGGCACCGGCCACAATGACCGGCTAATTTTTTTTTTTTTTTTTTTTTTGTATTTTTAGTAGAGACGGGGTTTCACCATGTTAACCAGGATCGTCTCAATATCCTGACCTCGTGATCCACCTGCCTTGGTTCCCCAAGGTGCTGGGATTAGAGGCATGAGCCAAATTTTGTATTTTTAGTAGAGACGGGGTTTCTCCATGTTGGTCAGGCTGGTCTCAAACTCCCAACCTCAGGTGATCCGTCTGCCTCAGCCTCCCAAAGTGCTGGGATTACAGGCATGCGCCACTATGCCAGGCCCACAGATACAATTTTACAGAGTTGGAGGAGAGGCGTTTACAGACTCTGCATAGGTCCAGAATGTGTCTTAGCAACTACACCATGGATGTACGTGTTTGCAGATGGATCAAATGCCCCAAACAATTCAATATGTTAAATGTTTACATCAGAACAGTTGTGTCAGAATCTTTCTGTTTCTGCACTTAGCTCTGTAGTTTCTTTGGACCTTTGTGTCTGGTTTGCCATAGGCCAAGTGCCTCCCAAAGGTTCCAGCAACAGCACACAAGTGAAGGAATGGGACAGGTGTTAAAAAACACACACACACACACACACAAATAGAATGAGGACAATGCTGATGATGACATCTGCAGAGGGAAGACGACAGACTACTTCTGCAACACTGAACCCAGAGTGAAGAGCGTTGCTGGAGGAAATAGCAGAGGAAACCACAACTCAGAGGAAGCCACAGCTAGACAAGCAGCTACTGGTGGGATGGGATGAGGGAGGGTGGAGCCATGGAAGAAACTGCTGTGCTCTGTAGAGTCTGGGATGGGGCCAGGGGCTCCACAGTTAGAGGTAGGAGAGTCCAGTGGGG
Source organism: Chlorocebus sabaeus (assembly GCF_047675955.1). Lineage (NCBI taxonomy): Eukaryota > Metazoa > Chordata > Mammalia > Primates > Cercopithecidae > Chlorocebus > Chlorocebus sabaeus. The sequence goes on along the minus strand of NC_132915.1, from coordinate 9,721,008 downwards.
CTGAAAATCAAGCAGGGTTGAAGACCTGTGTGTAAAACAGTCAACACCCGCATCCCCACCCCACCCCATGCACAGAACTGTGAGGACATCCAGCCAGATAATGACTCCAGGCGAAGAGTCATGTGCCCAGTCTGGAAGGACTTGAGCAGCTGGTGTGCACACCCAGAGTAAAGGCCTCCCCACACTGGAGTGGCTGGGGGGCAGAGCCCCCACTTAGCATGGCCAGTTCTCTGCCCACTCTCGCCAAAGGATGATCTAAAGGCAGCAGTCCCTGTTCATGTCCCAGAGTTTCTGTCAGCCTTTATAGTTCCTCATTCTCAAATACAAAAGCTTAACAGAGGCTCACTGCAGATTAGAGAAAACTTGTGGTATGAAAGAAAGCAATGAGGATTCCAAAAGAGAGAGAAAGACAAAGACAGAAATTTAACCTCAAAGAACACAGAGAGAATTCAGAGAACATAAGAACATAAAACAGGCCTGGCGCGGTGGCTCAGTCCTGTAATCCCAGTAATTTGGGAGGATGAGGCAGGCGGATCATGAGGTCAGGAGTTCAAGACCAGCCTGGCCAACATGGTGAAACCCTGTCTCTACTAAAAACACAAAAATTATTTCTGCACTACACACAGAGGGGTCCACATGGCATTGTTCTGGATTCCTGTCGTAACTTAAAGGAAAACTTTCACAATGTCTGGAGCCCTTGATGTCCTGCAAATGAAGGAGAAGGATGTTCTTAAGTTCCTTACAGCAGAAACCCACTTAGGTGGCACCAATCTTGACCTCCAGATGGAACAGTACATCTAGAAAAGGCAAAGTGATGGCATCTACATCCTAAATCTGAAGGGGACCTGGGAGAAGCTTCTGCTGGCAGCTCGCCTTATTGTTGCCATTGAATACCCTGCTGGTGTCAGTGTCGTATTCTCCAGGAATACCGGCCAGAGGGCTGCGCCAAAGTTTGCTGCTGCCACTGGAGCTACTCCAATTGCTGGCCGCTTCACTCCTGGAACCTTCACTAACCAGATCCAGGCAGCCTTCCAGGAGCCACGGCTTCTTGCGGTTACTGACCCCAGGGCTGACCACCAGCCTCTCACGGAGGCATCTTATGTTAACCTACCTATCATTGCTCTGTGTAACACAGATTCTCCTCTGCGCTATGTGGACATTGCCATCCCATGCAACAACAAGGGAGCTCCTCAGTGGGTCAGATGTGGTGGATGCTGGCTCAGGAAGTTCTGTGCATGCATGGCACCATTTCCCGTGAACACTTGTGGGAGGTCACGCCTGATCTCTACGTCTACAGAGATCCTGAAGAGATTGAAAAAGAAGAGCAGGCTGCTGCTGAAAAGGCTGTGACCAAGGAGGAATTTCAGGGTGAATGGACTGCTCCAGCTCCTGAGTTCACTGCTACTCAGCCTGAGGTTGCAGACTGGTTTGAAGGCGTGCAGGTGCCCTCTGTGCCTATTCAGCAGTTCCCTACTGAAGACTGGTGTGCTCAGCCTGCCACAGAAGACTGGTCTGCAGCTCCCACTGCTCAGGCCACTGAGTGGGTAAAAGCAACCACTGAATGGTCTTAAGCTGTTCTTGCACAGGCTCTTAAGCAACATGGAAATAAGACTGATGGAAAATAAACATCAGTTTCAGAAAGAAAAAAAAGGAGAAGAAGGAGGAGAAGAAGGAAAGGAGAGAGAGAGAAAGAAACAGAACACAAAATGAAGGATAGAAAATTATAAAATAAATAGTCCTGGCTCAGTGGCTCAAGCCTGTAATGCCAGCACATTGGGAGGCTGAGGCAGGCAGATCACCTGAGGTCGGGAGTTCGAGACCAGACTGGCCAGCATAGTGAAACCCCATCTCTACTAAAAACACAAAAATTAGCCAAGCCTAGTGGCACGCACCTGTAATCCCAGCTATTTGGGAGGCTGAGGCAGGAGAATCGCTTGAACCCGGGAGGCAGAGGTTGCAGTGAACTGAATTTGTGCCACAGCACTCCAGCCTGGGTGATAAGAGTGAGACTCTGTCGAAGGAAGGAAGGAAGGAAGGAAGGAAGGAAGGAAGGAAGGAAGGAGAGAGAGAAGGAAGGAAGGGAAGAGAGAGAGAAAGAGAGAGAGAAAAAGAGAGAAAGAAAGAAAAGAACATTTAAAAATAAATAATTAACTTTTCTGAAGAAAGTTAATGAAGACAGACACAATCTTCAGATTGAAAGAGGCATTGAACCAGGCATGGTGGCTCACAACTGGGCTGGCTCTCCCAGCTACATAGGAGACCAAGATGGGAGGATCACTTGAAGACAGGAGTTTGAGGCCAGCTTGGCCAACATAGCGAATCCTTTGTTTCAAACAAACAAACAAAAAAGAATGAAAGAGGCATTGAGAGTATCAATCACTACAACCACTTTGAAGAACATCTTGACGATAATTCATGGAGCTCACTGTCCACAGGCTCAGTAATTTCCCTGTCAGGTTCATTCCCTGGGGGCAGAGCTTACAGACTGCGAGCTTTTTGTGTGCTATGAGATGAATGCGGACCTGCCAGGTTTACAGTCTCAGTCCTCAGGGTGTCTAAGCAGGGCCAGGAGCAGCTGGAATGGCCAGGGATCGGCACCTCCTACTGGGAGCAACTCCTCTGTCCACTGATTCCCTTGGGCCACACCATGTGGTACCATGTGCACTGTGCACTGTCATGCGACAAGACTGGTAAGTGCTTCCCTAGAAAGACACTACAATAAGCACATGAGATGTAGGCAATTAATTTCAGCATTGTTTGTGGGAGCAAAATAAATGGGAATAACCTAAATGTCTACCAGTGGAAAATGGATTAAACAATAACACGCTGAGAAGCCTCCAGCTCTGTGAACACATGGATGGGTCTGCAGGGTGGTGCCCTGGAGAAAGCATGGAGCCCTCGCCCTCCCCCAGACCTGGCCCTATGTATCTCTTCATCTGGCTGTTCCTGAGTTGTATCCTTTATAATAAACCCACAATCTAGTAAATAGACCATTTTCCTGAATTCTGTAAGCCGTTTTAGCAAATTATCAAGCCCAAGAAGGGGGTCTTAGGAATGCTGGATGTATAGCTGGTTTGTCAGAAATACAGGCAATACCTAGATTTGAAATTGGCAGTGGAAGCTGAGGGTGGGGCAGTCTTAACCTGTGGGATTTGATGCTATCTCAGGTAGATGTTGTCAGAATTGAGTAGGACACCCAGTTGGTGTCTTCCAAGGAACTGAATTGCAAACAACCCACACATTTGGTCACAGAAGTGTTCTAAAGCTGAGAGAAAAAAGTAGGGTTTTTTTCCTATACATTTGATGTTAGAAAAGGGATTTCTAGGGATTTTCTAGAATAGCCCTGACTCATGGAAACATGTGGTTTGGAAAGAGAAAGGATGAAAGGATGAGAGATCAGGAACCGATGATCCCTGAATGGCTACGTGGTCACCCATGGTATGAAAGTGCAGCTGGGTTACATTCAAAAGGTAAAAGTTACCCATGGAATTTGGAGATGGTATTACACCCAATTCTTGAGGAGGTGGCCCTTTGGGTACATAAGAAAATGCAAAATAATTAGAAGCATGCTAAACATACAGTTCTGAGGGTACTGTGAGAATGTAATAGCTAAAATGAAATTAAAAGAGAGTGCTGGCTTGGACCTTGAGGCTAGACCAAACTCAGATGTGGGTTAGTTCAAGCTTCAGCCACTAGCCTCAAAGCCACCCCCAAAAGAAAAAGTACTTCCGGCCGGGTGCGGTGGTTCACGCCTGTAATCCCAGCGCTTTGGAAGGCCGAGGCGGGCAGATCACAAGGTCAAGAGATTGAGACCATCATGGCCAATATTTGAAACCCTGTCTCTACTAAAAATACAAAAATTAGCTGGTTGTGGTGGCGTGCACCTGTAGTCCCAGCTACTTGGGAAGCTGAGGCAGGAGAATAGCTTGAACCTGGGAGGCAGAGGTTGTAGTGAGCTGAGATCACACCACTGCACTCTGACCTGGCGACAGAGTGAGACCCTGTCTCCAAAAAAAAAAAAAAAAAAAGAAAAAAAAGAAAAGTACTTCCAAGACCTCCGCTCACCAAGGCTGTCCATGTGAGAGGATGGCAAAACTAAGAAAGGACTACAGCCAGGGGTACGGAGTGAAGGAGTTGTTTCATTCTGTGAATCAGTCCACCAGCTTCCTGAGGAGACTTTACTAAAGTGGATTGTGAGAGTAACTCATTTAGGGGCAGTATTTTTGGTTTTGAATGCCACAGAGTAGAAGAACAAGTTTCGGCTGATGCAGGACCTACAGTTCACTACGAAACAATCACCAATGACTGTACATGATCCAGACACACAGAGGTAATTCCCTAGGGAACAGCCAGCCCCGTGGACTGAGTAAAGCCACTGAAAGGTCTGTTTACCCTGAGAAGAGGAACCACCTGACTCCACCTTGGTGCTAAGTGGAGCCCTGCAGATGAAGCAGCTTAAATGCTTTGTATGCAAGCCACGTGGGACTGGCTTTATGATGACTAGAATATTCACTCACTGAATATGCCTGTTACCCAGGTCATGGTAAATGCTGGGGTTGAGGGGGCTCCTTTTGCATGGGTGTCCCATGTGACATTACTTCTGCAGAATCAGAGGACAATCCACAAATCCTTATCAGATCACCTGTCTCAGCTTCCCTGTATAGGTCTTGCTGATACCAAGGACATTAAAGTGATTTAATGGCCGGGTGCGGTGGCTCACACCTGTAATCCCAGCACTTTGGGAGGCTGAGGCGGGAGTTCAAGATCAGCCTGGGCAACACGGTGAAACCCTGTCTGTACCCAAAAAAAAAAAAAAAAAAAACCACAAAAAATTAGCTGGGTGTGGTGGCATACCCCTGTAGTTGCAGCTATTTGGGGTGCTGAGGTGGGAAGAAAGAAAGAAAGAAAGAAAGAGAGGAAGGAAGGAAGGAAGGAAGGAAGGAAGGAAGGAAGGAAGGAAGGAAGGGAGGGAGGGAGGGAGGGAGAGACAGAGGCAAGAATCAAGAAACTTGCCCCAACAGGTGGAAGACTTTGGATGAAAAATGGAAATGGGATGAATGTGACAAACACTGATGGTGCTAAACAAGGTGTTGATGCAGCACTATCAAAGGTTGAGTGAACCAACGGGACCTCCTGCTCATACCCTACATTAAAGGGCCCTGTCTTCGGGGCCAGGCGTGGTGGCTCAAGCCTGTAATCCCAGCACTTTTGGGAGGCCAAGGCAGGTGGATCACCTGAGGTCGGGAGTTTGAGACCAGCCTGACCAACAAGGACAAACCCCGTTTCTACTAAAAATACAAAATTAGCCAGGCATGGTGGCGCATTCCTGTAATCCCAGCTACTTGGGAGGCTGAGGCAGGAGAATCACTTGAAACCGGGAGGCAGAGTTTGCAGTGAACCAAGATCACGCCATTGCACTCCAGTCTGGGTAACAAGAATGAAACATCATCTCTCTCTCTCTCACACACACACACACACACACACACACACGGGCGTCTTAGTCTATTTGTTCTGCTCTAACAGTGTCTACAATAAGAGTCAAAAATCTGTAAAATATTTGAAGATAATTATTCTGAGGCAAATATGAGTGACCAATGGCCCATGACACAGCCCTTAGGAGACCCTGAGAACGTGTGCCCAATGTGGTCAAGGCACAACCTAGTTTTATACATTTAAGGGAGACATGAGACGTCAATCAAATACATAGGATATGCATTGGTTCAGTCTGGAAAGGCAGGACAAGTGGTTGAAAGAGTTAAGTTATTATCTAACGACCTGGAATCAATAGAAAGGAATGTCTGATAAAGGAATGATAAGGGGTTGTAGAGACCAAAGTCGTATCATGCAGATAAAGCCTCCAGGTAGCAGGCTTCAGTGAGAATAGACTGTAAAGGTTTCTTATTCTACTTAAGATCTGTGTTGATCTTAAACGCTGGTCAGTTTTTCCTGAATCCCAAAAGAACGCAGAGTGAGGGTGTAACGAGGCACGTCCAACCCTCCCTTCCTGTCATGGCCTGCGACAACTTTGCAAAGTCCTTGGCTGAGAGGAAGGGTCCATCTAGGTGGCTGGCGGGAGGGGTGGGGAGGCTTAGAATTTTGTTTTTGGTTTACAATAGAATACCACAAAATGTATAAAGAACAAAATTGGCTCACATCTGTAATCCCAGCACTTTGGGAGGCCGAGGCAGGCTAATCGCTTGAGTCTAGGAGTTCGAGACCAGGCTGGGCAACATAGTGAGGCCCCTACCTCTACAAAAAATTTAAAAAATTAGCCAGGCATAGTGGCATGCACCTCACCTGTGGTCCCAGAAACTCAGGAAGCTGAAGTGGGAGGATTGCTTGAACCTGGGAGGTCAAGGCTGTAGTCAGCCAAGATCACACCACTACACTCCAGCCTAGGCAAGACCCTGCCCTCCACCCTGGGTAAGACCTGTCTCAAAAAAAAAAAAGAAAAAGAAAAAAGAAAAGAAAAGAAAAAAGAAAATGGAAGAAAGAAAATCTGCCAGGAAAATGTTGAAGGAGAGGAAGAATGAGAGCACACAATCGTATCACAAGTCCAAGTAGCCCATGGCATTGAAATAAAAATTGTGTGGCTTTGGCACTGATGGAGGCAACTCAACAAATGGGAGTTTAGTACATGACAAAGGTCACAGTTATTTTTTATTAACTATTAGTTTAAAGCCAGGCTCTTGCTCTTTTGCCCAGGCCTTGACCTCCTGTGCTCAAGCAAATCTCCCACCTCAGCCACTGAGTAGATTACAGGTGCACACCACCATGCCCAACTAATTTTGTTTATTTCTTATACAGACAGGGTCTCACTATGTCGCCCAAGCTGGTCTCGAACTCCTGAGCTCAAGGGATCCTCCCACCTCACTCTCCCAAAGCATTGCGATTATAGGCATGAGCCACCACAGAATGGATTATTTTTAAAATAATAATATTAAAACAACGATCTCTGTGGAAAAACTGCAATATTTTTCTCAGATCACATATCCTTAAAATTTCTTTTATTGATTAAGGTCCAAGCATATTATAAAAGAATCATATGCTGAAAGAAACCAAGAGAGTATATTTCTTTTCTTTTTTTTTTTTTTTGAAATGGAGTCTTGCTCTGTCACCCAGGCTGGAGTGCAATGGTGCGATCTCAGCTCATTGCAACCTCCACCTCCCAGGTTCAAGTGATTCTCCTGCCTCAGCCTCCTGAATAGCTGGGACTACAGACACATGCCACCATGCCCAGCTAATTTTTGTATTTTTAGTAAAGACGGGGTTTCACCATGTTGGCCAGGATGGTCTCGATTTCTTGACCTCATGATCCACCTGCCTAAGCCTCCCAAAGTGCTGGGATTACAGGAGTGAGCCACAGTTCCTGGCCCCAAGTGAATATACTTCTATAAGTATTGGATGGTAAAGTATTTACTAATTAGGACATGAAATACACACGTTATAAAGAAACTGGCTGGGTGCGGTGGCTCACACCTGTAATTGCAGCACTTTTGAGAGGCCAAGGTGGGCAGATCACCTGAGGTCAGGAGTTCGAGACCAGCCTAGCCAACATGTTGGTGAAACCTTGTCTCTACTAAAAATACAAAAAATAGCCAGGTGTGGTGGCAGGCACCTGTAATCCCCGCTACTCGGGAGTCTGAGGCAGAAGAATTGCTTGAACCCAGGAGGCAGAGGTTGCAGTGAGCCAAGATTGCACCATTATACTCCAGCCTGGGCAACAACAGAGCAAGACACCATCTCAAAAAAACAAACAAACAAACAAAAAATATATGTATATAAATGGATGGCCAATAAAAGATGCTTTCTCTTAATAGTTATCAGAAAATGTAAAGTAAAACAGTGAGATATCATTTAAACTATTTAGATGGGCATAAATATTAAAGATTAATAACATACAGCACAGACCAATGCATATGTACATAAATGGAAAGGGGAGGAAGACCATATCCCCATACAATTTTGGTAGAAAATTTGTATAGAGTTTTTAGATGATCTCTTTCAAGCATCTATCAACATTTACAGTATGCATACACTTTATGACAACAATTACATTTCCAAAAAGCTGTCCCATAGAAACGTTCATGCATGTATACATGTGTTTACAGAAGCATTGTTTACCACAATGGAAAAATGAAAACAACCTAAATATCCATCAAAAGGGAAACTTACATAAACCATGGCACCTTTTTAATACAGAAAACTAAGTAGTGGTTTAAAAAAAATAAGGAACTTCAATTCAGGATGGCAGACCAATCATACATACCTACCTCTCACCTGATAAGGCCTCATGATACAGAATTCAGAGGCACAGGAGTGAATAAATCCAAATAGAGCAAGAATGAAGTGGTGGTGCAGGAGAAAGTGGTGGCCAACAGATGAGAAATTTCAGTACGCTTGCGGGAAACACATACCAGTGGAGGGCATGTTCACCTAATTATGAACATTATGTAAGCGTGGTGAACTCCAGCAAGTAGGTAGGATGGAGGACAGAAGCCAGGATTGGGGTAAATGGGGAGAATTAACTGCTTGGGTTGGGTCCCTTGCTTACTCCTCACCCCCAAAATGGGTAATTCAAGAGAACGAGAGACACATTTAAAAGTCTCTAACGGAGAATATATATATATATTTACACACACACACATATTTGGTTTGTGTTTGCAGTGGCACGATCTCGGCTCACTGCAATCTTCGCCTCCCGGGTTCAAGCAATTCTCCTGCCTCAGCCTTCTGAGCAGCTGGGATTACAGGTGCACACCACCACACCCAGCTAATTTTTGCAGTTTTAGTAGAGACGGGGTTTCATATGTTGGCCAAGATGGTCTTGATCTCCTGACCCTGTGATCCGCCTGCCTTGGCCTCCCCCAAAGTGCTGGGATTACAGGCGTGAGCTACTGCGCCTGACCGAATATATATATATTTTTAACCACAAAATAAAGCCAGGAAAAAGGGGGGTTATTGTTTGATGTGTACAGGGTTTCACTTATAGGGCATCAGAATGTGCAATCCCAGACAGGTGCAGTGGCTCATGCCTGTAATTACATCACTTTGGGAGGTGGAGGTGGGCAGATTACATGCCTGTAATACCAGCTAATCTGGAGGCTGAAGTGGAAGGATCACCTAAGCACAGGAGGTTGAAGCTGCAGTGAGGCATGATCAAGCCACTGCACTCCAGCCTGGGCAACAGAGTGAGACTCCATTTCAAAAAAAAACAAAAGTGTTGGCCGGGTGCGGTGGCTCACGCCTGTAATCCCAGCACTTTGGGAGGCCGAGGTGGGCGAATCACGAGGTCAGGAGATCGAGACCATCCTGGCCAACATGGTGAAACCCAGTCTCGACTAAAAAAAAACACAAAAAGTTAGCCGGGCATGGCGGTGAGCGCCTGCAGTCCCAGCTACTCGGAAGGCTGCGGCAGGAGAATGGCGTGAACCTGGGAGGGGGAGCTTGCAGTGAGCCGAGACTGCGCTACTGCACTCCAGCCTGGGTGACAAAGTGAGACGCTGTCTAAAACAAACAAACAAACAAACAAATAAATAAAGTGTTATCCCAAAACATGTCTCTTTGACATTATTATTTTGAGCCAAAGATTATATAATAATTGAGAAGCAGCAGACGCCAAAAAAGCTCTCTGTCCTCCCCATCATTTGCCTAAAAGCAGGCTTAGACGCTTAATCACCTGAGACTCTTTTTGGCCCAGAGACAGCACCCAAGGGGAATCTAGGTAACAAACCTTGCCAAAACAACAATCTTCCTTCCCAAGTTTCCCTGCACATCTTCACCTTCCCATGGATTGCTGTTTAGAAGAGCCTAGACATCGTTTCCTCTGTCTCATCACTTCTCTACAAATATATTGTCCTTTGTCAAGACGCAATACAAGCTCATGTCTAACCACCCCTTTGAGTTACTCATCCCTGAGGGCTCCTTGTGTATGCACAGTGCACATGGTAACAAATTGATGTTTGTTTTTCTCTTGTTAATCTGTCTTTTGTCAGTTTAATTTCCAGGGCCCCAGCTGGTAAACCTGAAAGGGTAAGGGAGAAGATTTTTTCCCTCCCCTACACAGTTCTGCAAGATGATAAAAGCTCTGTGGGCTGGGCGTGGTGGCTCATGCCTGTAATCTCAGCACTTTTGGAGGCTGAGGTGGTAGGATTGTTTGAGCTCAGGAGTTCAAGACCATCCTGGGCAACATAGCAAAACTCCGTCTCTACAAAAAATACAAAAATTAGCTGCGTGTGGTGGTGTACGCCTATAGTTCCAGCTACGTGGGGGACCGAAACAGGAAAATCACTTGAGCCCAGGAGGTAGAGGTTGCAGTGAGCTGAGATTTCACCACTGCACTCCAGCCTGCGGAACAGAAGAAAACTCTGTCTCAAAAAGAAAAAAAAAAAAACAGTGGGGGATGTGGGTAGTACACACTTGGCTGTGTCCCCCGTGCTTCCCTTCCCCTCCTGTCTGTAGGGGCATGGCTGCGGCTCCGACAGCTATCTTGGGACCAGAGGGAAGGCAGGCAGGAGTCACTGAGACCTCAACCACGGCATCCAGCTGGGAAACCAAAACCCACCAGTCCCGTGTTACTTTTTCATAAACCCTTTGAGTTTGAGTCACTATTATTATTTACTATTATTATTATTATTATTTTGAGACAGTCTTGCTCTGTTGCCCAGGCTGCAGTGCAGTGGCTCACTGCAACCTGCACCTCCCAGGTTCAAGCAATTCTCCTGCCTGACCCTCCCAAGTAGCTGGGACTACAGGTGTGTGCCACCACGCCCGGCTAATTTTTTGTATTTTTAGTAGAAATGGGATTTCACCGTGTTAGCCAGGATGGTCTCGATCTCCTGACCTCGTGATCCACCCACCTCGGACTCCCAAAGTGCTAGGATTACAGGCTTGAGCCACTGCGCCCGGCCAAGTCACCATATATTTTGTGCTTGCTGTTATACGCAGCCAAAGGCAATCCCTAACTGATGCATTCTTGTTATATCCTACTCCTATTTCGTGTTCCTGGCAGCACCTAGCAGAAACCTTTGCAGAGCTGCCTTTTTACAAAGACTTGTTGAGCAAAAGAAATTGACTCAGGATTGTTATAACTTATATCAAACAGAGAACAGCACCACCAAATGCACTGGTGCCCTGAAGACCTCATAAAGGAAAACAGAAGCCTTCCCCAGGGAGGAACACGAAGAACTAACAACTCCAAATGCTAAGGAAACTTCCATCAGCCTTGTCTAAGGAGGAAGGTGGATAGATGACGTCCCGGCAGATGAGGTAATAAGACAGAGTCTCCACTGTGAATTTATGTGCTTCAGCCCCTTGGGAGGTAAACTGCCTGAAGCCAATCAACTTGTGGGCATTAGTGGCAAGGAGCAGGTGACAAATCGTCCCCTGCTCATTATAACGGAAGCCAGAATGCCTCAGCTCTCAGGGAGAGAGAGGTGTTAACCCCTCACATCCTCTCCTGCAACGGGGGCACTTCATGAAGACTAGATAATTATTTCTCTTTATTCTTGGTAGTCAATAACAATCACTTATACTACAGGAAACAAGATAATTCTTAGCCTTCCTTATTAAAAAGACTATTAAACCAGGCAGGCACAGTGGCTCATGCCTGTAATCCCAGGACTTTGGGAAGCCAAGGTGGGCGGATCATGAGGTCAGGAGTTCGAGACCAGCCTGACCAACATGGTAAAACCCCTGCTCTCCTAAAAATACAAAAAGTAGCCAGTCGTGGTGGCACGCACCTGTAATCCCAGCAACTCAGGAGGCTGAGGCAGGAGAATTGCTGAAACCCGTGAGGCAGAGGTTGCAGTGGGCCAAGATCGGGCCATTGCACTTTAGCCTGAGTGACAGAGCAAGACTTCATCTCAAAAAAAAAAAAAAAAAAAAGCAGCCGGGTGCGGAGGCTCATGCTTGTAATCCCAGCACTTTGAGAGGCCAAGGCAGGTGGATCACGAGGTCACGAGTTTGAGACCAGCCTGGCCAGTATGGTGAAAGCCTGTCTCTATCAAAAATACAAATATTAGCCAGGCATAGTGGTGCTTGTCTGTAATCCCAGTTACTTGGGAGGCTGAGGCAGGAGAATTCTTGAACCCAGAAGGCGGAGGTTGCAGTGAGTCAAGATAACACCACTGTGCTCCAGCCTGGGACAGAGTGAGGCTCTGTCTCAAAAAACGAACAAACAAACAAAAAACTATTAAGGTCATAGAAGTACACAGGTCATAGAAGCACAGAACGAATATTCAAGTTGCCTGTCCACTTTCATTTTCGAGATCAGAAGCTTGGGGCTTCGAGATCAGAAGCTAAATATTTGGCAACTAATTTGGGAACTTAAATTCATGCTTGAGTCGGGCACAGTGGCTCATGCCTGTAATCCCAGCACTTTGGGAGGCCGAGGCAGGCGGATCATGAGGTCAGGAGTTTGAGACCAGCCTGGCCAACGTGGTAAAATCCTGTCTCTACTAAAAATACAAAAATTAGCTGGGTGCAGTGGCATGTGCTTGTAATCCCAGCTACCCAGGAGGCTGAGGCGGGAGAACTGCTTGAACCGGGACCCAGGAGGCAGAGGTTGCAGTGAGCCAAGATCACGCCATTGCACTCCAGCCTGGGCAACAAGAGTGAAACTGTCTCGGGGGAAAAAAAAAAAAAATTATGCTTGGAATGCTCTTAACGTCTAAAAGGAAAATGGATAATTTGATATTCTTCCCAAATAACTACACATTCACTATCATTGCACTCCCCATCCCCAAATGTGGATGCTTAACTGTACTTTGTTTTCTTTGTTGTGAACCCATCTGGTATTTATAGTTCTAACGGTCTCTCCCTAATGAGGGCTGTGGTTTTAAGGGCCACTCCCCTTCCCACATCTACTATTACTTCCCTTCTCTTTCTCTTTTTCCTTGACAATTGCCCCTTTTCTCCAGTCTATAGGTGGAAAAGAAATCACATTCTACTAAGCGGATCCAGTAAGCGGATCTACTTAATGTAAAATTTTATACATTTTCTATTCTGGGTTTCATATAGAACTTTTAAAAACAATAATGAAAATTGTGTTGACTTAGATGGACACTTTGATTAATCTTTTTCCTATAAATTGTATTTGACGGCTGGACACAGTGCCTCATACCTGCAATCCCAGCAGTTTGAGAGGCTGAGGCAGGTGGAGCACCTGAGGTCAGGAGTTCTAGACCAGCCTGGCTAACATGGTGAAACCTCGTCTCTACTAAAAATACAAAAATTAGCCAGCATGGTGGCAGGTGCCTGTAATACCAGCTACTCGGGAGGCTGAGGCAGGAGAATCACTTGAACCCGAGGCAGGTGGATCACAAGGTCACGAGTTTAAGACCAGCCTGGCCAGTATGGTGAAAGCCTATCTCTTTAGACTCCGTCTAAAAATAAATAAATAAATAAATAGTCAGCAGTATATATCAAAAGCACTTTCATTTACTATTTTATTATGTATTTTTACTTTTTCCAGACAGGATCTCACTCTGTTGCCCAGGCTGGAGCACAGTGGCGAGATCATAGCTCACTGCAGCCTCAACCTCCAGGGCTCAATCAATCCTCACACCTCACACCTCAGCCTCCTGAGTGGCTGGGACTACAGGCATGCGCCACCACGCCTGGCTAATTTTTTTTTTTTTATGGAGACATGTCTCCTTATGTTGCTCAGACTGGTCTCAAACTCCTGGACTCAAGCAATCCTCCCGCCTCGGCCTCCCAAGACATTGGGATTATAGGCGTGAGACACTGCATCCAGCCCTCTTTCATTTTTGAGAAGTGACTAACAAAAAACACAAAAAGTAGCTGGCTGTGGTAGGTTGCACCTATAGTCCTAGCTACTGGGAGGCTGAGGTGGGAGAATCACTTGAGCAAGGGAGAATTGCTTGAACCCAGAAGGCGGAGGTTGCAGTGAGCTGAGATCAAGCTATCACACTCCAGTCTGGGCGACAGAGTGAGACTCTGTCTCAAGAAAAAAAAAAAAAAAAATAGGTCAAGTGTGGTGGCTCATGCCTATAATCCCAGCAATCTGGGAGGCCAAGCCAGGTGGATCACGAGGTCAAGAGAGTGAGACCAGCCTGGCCAACATGATGAAACCCCATCTCTACTAAAAATATAAAAATTAGCTGGGCAGGGTGGTATGCACCTGTAGACCCAGCTACTTGGGAGGCTGAAGCAGGAGAATCACTTGAACCCAGGAGGCAGAGATTGTAGTGAGCTGAGATCATGCCACTGCACTCCAGCCTGGCGACAAAGCGAGACTCCATCTCAAAAAAATAAAAAATAAAAAAATAAAAATTAGCTGAGATAAATGGAGTGACCTTACAGTATCCACTAATGTGCTACTTAAATTCGGAGATGTGTTGTGCAGATACCCCCTCTGAGGCCTTCTTCCTGGTTTGGAAGTCCCCACCCCTTTTCCCGCCAACACCAGAGACTGGTTGATAGTGCATGGCAGTTCTCCCTCAACTCTGAGAATGAAGAGATAAACAATAGATTTCATTCTCAACTTTACACTTTTCTACCAGCCCCCCAGGGAATAACCACATCTGCTCGCCTGAGCACATTCTTTCCCCGCACTGTGTACTTCTGTGGCCAGGGAGTAAGCGATGACAAGAATCTGAAAACACTGCCTACTCGTTCATTCACATCAAGAAACTGGTAACTCCTTCCCCAAAGTCACACTAGCCATAATCCAGTTACTTGTAGGAACAGAACCAGAAACAGCCACCAGGCTACTTCTCTATTTCCTTCTCGACCATGTTAAAGAAAAATTATTCTGACTCTTGTTAAAACGATTGGGAAGGCTTTATCCAAGATTACCGCAACAGAAGAGAGATCAGGCTTGAACCCCAAAGGCAGGAGAGACAGCTGGGACTGATAGCCAAAGAGCAGGGTGGGGTCAGTAGGTGGAAAATTACTAAGAGGAGGCATCAAGGGTCAGGAGATTCTGGCTAACCCAGCCTAGTGGGACTCTTGCTAAAGGCAGTCGAGGGACTTAGACTTAGAAAGCATCACCTTATCAAAGGTGGAGGATGATCAGACTTGATGAGATATCAAGGGTGACCAGATTTCAAGGAAGAGGGATTCTCACAAACTGACTCCCAGAGGTCTCTTTTATAAAGGCACTCATGCCGGGCGCGGTGGCTCACGCCTATAATCCCAGCACTTTGGGAGGCCGAGGTGGATGGATCACCTGAGGTCAGAAGTTCAAGACCAGCCTGACCAACATGGAGAAACCCTGGCTCTACTAAAAATACAAAATTAGCTGGGCATGGTGGCCCATGCCTGCAATCCCAGCTACTCGGGAGGCTGAGGCAGGGCAACCCCTTGAACCTGGGAGGCAGAGGTTGCCGTGAGCTGAGATCACGCCATTGTACTCCAGCCTGGGGAACAACCGTGAAACTCCATCTCAAAAAAATAAATAAATAAATAAATGAATAATAAAGGCACTCATGATCTAATCACCTCCCAAAGGCTCCACCACCTGAAACTATCACCTTAGGGATTTCTACTTATAAATGTGGGGGGGACACAGACTATAGCAGTATTATTAGCTTTTAATAATCCCACATTTTGGCCAAGCACAGTGGCTCACATAGAAATCCCAGCACATTGGGAGGCTGAGGTTGGGAAATGACTTGAGGCCAGGAGTTTGAGGCCACCCTGGGCAACATGGTGAAACCCCATCTCTACTGAAAACACAAAAATTAGCCAGGCGTGGTGGCACATGCCTGAAGTCCCAGCTTCTCAGGGGGCTGAGGCAGAAGGATCACTTGAACCTGGGAAGTGGAGGTTGCAGTGAGCCAAGATCCTGGCACTGCACTCCGGCCTGGGTGATAGAGCAAGACTCCATCTCAAAAAAAAAAAAATATATATATATATATATAGAGAGAGAGAGAGAGAGATAGATATTTTATTATTATTATTTTATTACATATATATACTACCTGAGACTGGGTAATTTCTAAAGAAAAGAGATTTCATTGACTCACAGTTGCCCTGAGGCTGGGGAGGCCTCAGGTTACTTACAATCATGGCAGAAGGTGAAGGGGAAACAAGGACCTTCTTCACATGGCGGCAGGAAAGGGAAGTGAAAGCAGAGGAAATACCAGATTCTTATAAAATCATCAGATCTTGTGAGAACTCACTATCATGAGAACAGCACAGGGGAAACCGCTCCCATGATCCAGTCACTTCCCTCCCTCCACACATGGGGATTACAGGTCCCTCCCTGGACACATTGGGATGACAATTCCACACAAGATTTGGGTGAGGACACAGAACCAAACCATATCAGTACCTATCAGAGCTACCCTCTTGGGGTCCATCTCCTCACAAAGAAACTGCTGTTTCATTGTCCTCTACTCTGGTTTGAACATCAGATGGCATGGAGCAAAGCTTCACCATACGCTCTCGTGGGAAGACCCTGAATCCTGTCAACAGCACTCCGTGTAGACAGTGACCATCTGGGAAATCCACCATAAGCATGCAAGACCTTTCTGGTTGTTGATTATTCAGATGCCAAGAGATGAGGTGATAACAAGAGCATACTGAATATCTTCCTTTAAGTCTCTCATAGGGGTCAGGACATGCTACCCCAAATTGTGGCCCCTTGACATTTGAGAAAACAGCCCAGGCAGGAAAGTGATCCTCACCCTCCCCTTCACCCTTTTCCCCTGAAGCAGGTCATTAAATCCTCATTTTTCAAGTGTCCCCTCTGCACTCAGAGGAAAGGAATGTCCTTATCTCTGAAGACACAAGCACACAGAGAAGAATCTGAACAAACATGTCTTGCAAGTCCCCTGTCTATTACCATTAGGTCATGTCCCTCTGTTCAATCATACTTCTGCATGCCTCTCCAGTCTTCATCAAACTTAGCATTAAAATACATAGGTTTCACAAGGCACAGTGGCGGACACCTGTAATCTCAGCTACTTGGGAGGCTGAGGCAGGAGAATCACTTGAACATGAGAGGTGGAGGTTGCATTGAGCTGAGATTGGGCTACTGCACTCCAGCCTGGGTGACACAGTGAGACTCCCTCTCAAAAAAGAACACATAGGTTTCCCTGTTTCTTTGGGTCTTCATTTCTGAAGCCTCCAGTGTTTCATAAAACTTATGTAAAATAAATGTGTATGCTTTTCTCTTCTTAATCTGTCTTTTGTTATAGGAGCTTCAGATATGAACCTACTGATGGGGAAGAAAAGGTGGTTGGGTTTCCTTTTTTTTGAGGCAGGGTCTTGCTCTGTCCTGCAGGCTTGAGTGCAATGGTGTAATCTTGGCTCACTGCAACCTCCACCTTCTGGACTCAAGCGATCCTCTCATCTTAGCCTCCTGAGTAGCTGGGACCATAGGTGCATGCTACCATGACTGGTGAATTTTAAAATTTTCGAAGAGACTGGCCCTACTATGCTCCCCAGGCTGATCTTGAACTTGTGGGCTCAAATGATGTTCCCACCTTGGCCTCCAAAGTGCTTGGATTGTGAGCATGAGCCACTGAGCCAAGCCAAAAAAGGTTATTTCTTTCCCCATACATCTCCTACCATTGGTATGTTGTTCTAAATTTCTCTGAGTCTCTGAAAACCAGGTCTGGTGCTTATTGAATGGGTAAATTGAAAGGAAAAGGGTTTATAAGGTGAAAGAAGTTGGTGCCACTTTACTTGTGTGAAGATAGTTTTCTTTTATTTTTTTTCTTGAGACGGAGTCTGGCTCTGTCACCCAGGCTGGAGTGCAGTGGCGCGATCTTGGCTCACTGCAAGCTCTGCCTCCCGGGTTCAAGAGATTCTCCTGCGTCAGCTTCCCGAGTAGCTGGGACTACAGGCACCCGCCACTATACCCAGCTAATTTTTTGTATTTTTAGTAGAGACGGGGTTTCACCGTGTTAGCCAGGATGGTCTCAGTCTTCTGACCTCGTGATCCACCGGCCTCGGCCTCCCAAAGTGCTGGGATTACAGGTGTGAGCCACCATGCCCGGCCAAGATATTTTTCTTAAGGATAGGAGAATGTTTCTCAGGAGCACTTGGGGATTTTCTTCTTTGTCAAGTTCTTCCATTACAGGAGACAAAATGTTTGCCCTTATCAAAAGCCAAATGTGGAAACCTTAGACAGTGCCTGTCCATTGCCACTCACGACTTTCCCTGCCAGGGCAGGGGAGCTCACAAGCAGCCGTGGATAAGAACACCTGAACCCTGAAGTACAGCTGTAAACCACTGAAAACAGCCTTCGTTTACAAAGCACACTGCTGGCTTCCAAAGTTCTCAGCTAGCCAAGGGCAGTGGCTCAGGCCTAGAATCCCAACACTTTGGGAGTCCAAGGCAGGAGGATTGCTTGAGCCCAGGAGTTCAAGATGAGCCTGGGGCTCGAACCCATAGGGAGATGCCATCTCTACAAAAAATAAAAAATCAGACTAAGTGTGGTGGTTAACACCTGTAATCTTAGCACTTTGGGAGGCCAAGGCAGGCAGATGACCTGAGGTCAGGAGTTCCAGACTAGCCTGGCCAGCATGGTGAAACCCCATATCTACTAAAAATACAAAAATCAACCTGGCATGGTGGCCCATGCCAGTAATCCCAGCTACTGGGTTGGCTGAGGCAGGAGAATTGCTTCAACCCAGGAGGCAAAGGTTGCAGTGAGTCAAGATTGCAGCACTGCACTCCAGGCTCTTTGACAGAGCGAGATTCCATCTTTTAAAAAAAAAAAAAAAAGGCCGGGTGTGGTGGCTTGTCCCTGTAGTTTTAGTTACTAGGGAGACTGAGGATCAGACTGAGGATCAGTGGGAGGATCAGTTGAGCCAGGAAAGTTGAGGCTGCGGAGAGCAGGGATCAGGCCACTGTACTCCAGCCTGGGCAACAGAATGAGACCCTGTCTCAAAAAAAAAAAAAAAGTTCTCTATGCTCTTACCCAGAAGCTCCCTTCAGTCCCAGAGGGCATCAGATAGGGCACTGGTGCCTCATATATCCCAGTGTTAGGCCACAGTGAGAGCTGTGGCTCCAGGGTCCTGCTGTGTCAAACCCTAGGGAGACAGCAGTCCTCTGACGACAGGGATGAGCCTTGCATTTCAATAATATATCAACCCAACGGTTCCGGTGGGAACATTTCCACTGTGGCCCTTTGCTGGTGTCTCTAGAATGGAGCCTCTCCAGGGAAGGCTGGTGAGTGAGCCTGTGTCCAACAGGACAGGAATCTGCACAGCAGGAACCTACCGAGCAGCTCCAAAGACAGGCACATGAGGGTCCTGGCTCCCAGTGCAAAAGCACATACAAAGGAGAAATAAGGAGGCTTAATATTCCCCTAGAAAATAAGAGACTCCTGCAGCCTTTTTTCTTTTCTCCTCTTCTCCCTTCTTTTCTTTCATCTCGCTGTGTGGCCTGGGCTGGAGTGCAGTGGAGCAATCCAAAGTCACTGTAACCTTGAACTCCTGGGCTCAAGCAATCCTTCCACCTTGACCTCTCAAGTAACTGGGACCACAGGCACACACCACCATGACTGGCTAATTTTTAAATCTTTTGTGGAGATGGGGGTCTTGCTAGGCTCAATGGCTCACATCTGTCATCCCAGCACTTTGGGAGGCCAAAGTGGGAGGATTACTTGAGACCAGGAGTTCAAGATCACCCTGGGTGACATAGAGAGACCTCGTCTCTACAAGAAATGCAAAAATGTTAACTAGGCTTGGTGACATGCATCTGTAGTCCTAGTTACGTGGGAGGTTGAGGTGGGAGGATTGCCTGAGTCCAGGAGTTCAAGGCTGCAGTGAGCTGTAATCATGCCACTGCACTCCAGCCTGGGTGATAGAGTAAGACCCCGTGTCAAAAAAAATAGAATAAAATTAGAGCTGGGAGCTCACTGTTTGCCCAGGCTGCTCTCGAACTCCCACCTCCACCTCCCAAAGCTTTGCGATTACAGGTGTGAGCCTCTCACCATATTCAGCCACCTTTTCTTTTTTTCACCTTTTCTTTCTTTCTACCTTTTCACTGCAACCTCTGCCTCCTGGGCCCAAGCCATCCTCCCACCTCAGCCTCCTGAATAGCTGAGACTACAGGTATGCACCACCACATCCAGCTAATTTTTTTTTTTGTATTTTTAGTAGAGACAGCGTTTCACCATGTTGGCCAGGCTGGTCTTGATCTCCTAACCTCAAGTGATTTGCCTACCTCGGCTTCCCAAGGTGCTAGGATTACAGGCATGAGTGAGCCACCATGCCCCAGCTGAGATGGGGTTTTGTCATGTCGGCCATGGCTGGTCTGGAACTCCTGGGCTCAAAGCAATCTGCCTACCTCAGCCTCCCAAAGTGTCGGGATTGGCCAGGCGTGGCAGCTCATGCCTGTTCTCCTACCTACTTGGGAGCAGGAGGATTGCTTGAACCTGAGAAGCAGAGGTCGGAGGTTGCAGTGAGCTGAGATTGCGCCACTGCATGACAGAGCAAGACTTCATCTCAAAAAAAAAAGAAAAAATAAAAAAAGCCTGGGTTGGGATTACAGGCTTGAGCCACCATACCCCTGCTACCACACCCCTGCTACCTTTTCTTTCTCTCTCTTTTTTTTTTTTTTTTTTGAGACGGAGTTTCCCCCTTGTGGCCCAGGCTGGAGTACAATGGCACAATCTCAGCTCACCGCAACCTCCGCCTTCCAGGTTCAAGTGATTCTCCTGCCTCAGCCTCCCGAGTAGCTGGGATTACAGGCATGCACCACCACGCCCAGCTAATTTTGTGTTTTTAGTGGAGATGAGATTTCTCCATGTTGGTCAGGCTGGTCTCGAACTCCCGACCTCAGGTGATCCGCTTGCCTTGGCCTCCCATTAAGTGTTGGGATTACAGGCGTGAGCCACTGCCCCCAGCATCTCTGTCCTTTTCAAATGTGTGTAAATCTTCTAATGGCCAAACAAGCCCCTTTCCTGCCTCCCAATGCCAGGAATATTTCCGCAAAGACCCAAGAGACGTCTCCTTGAGATGTAGTCATCAAGGAAGAGAATGCCCCCGTCTCCCAGTTTGAAATGTAATCATCAAGGAAGAGAATGGCCCTGTCTCCCAGTTTGAAGTGTAATCATCAAGGAAGAGAATGGCGCTGTCTCCCAGTTTGAAATGTAATAATCATCAAGGAAGAGAATGGCGCTGTCTCCCAGTATGCAGAGAGGAGATGGGCCTTACTTGCCACCTGACTCCACACTGCAAACCTACTTACTGCAATGTGTTGCAGCCACTTGCCTGTACAAAACAGGGAAATTTCTTTCAGTCTTTGCAATCTTTTAGCAGATTGCCTGTGATGGACATCACTCTATTTGATGCTTATTCGATAATAAAATTGTTTTCTTTCTCTTCTATTTTGTGGAGAGGTTTTCTAGCTTAGAAGGGGATTTTGTTTTTAATTCCATCTTCAAAGCACAGGCCCGGAACAGCTCCCAGTGCACTTTTCTCAGGCCCCAGGGGTGGGCTGTTTTTCCTCTTGCGTCCTGGAAGTACCTAGGAGCTCCAGGAAAGACCAAGACGGTCCAGGCGCAGTGGCTCATGCCTGTAATCCCAGCACTTTGGGAGGCCAAGGTGGGCGGATTGCCTGAGCTCAGGAGTTCAAAACCAGCCTGGGCAACACGGTGAAAAAATAAAATAAAATTAGCCGAGCATGGTGGAGTGCACCTGTAGTCCCAGCTACTCAGGAGGCTGAGGCAGGAGAATTTCTTGAAGCCGGGAGGCAGAGGTTTCAATAAGCCAAGATTGTAACACTGCCCGCCAGCCTCAGCAACAGAGACTTCATCTCCAAAAAAGAAAAAGAAAAAAACAAGACCCAGAGGGGACCCAGGCCAATTACCCTCAGTCAGAATTTCTGGGAGTAGGGCTGGGAAATTAAAAAAATGTTTAAACTCTCCAGGTGATTCCAGTGTGCAGGCATAGCTGGGGTTTGCCACCCTGGGAGGACCAAAGAAACCAACAGACAAACCCACTGCCGATAGAACTGGAGCCTTATGCAGAACTATAAAGACACCAAAAAAATGGCCCCCGACTTCACCTTTAAGAGACTTCCCATCTTCCTGCTCCAGGTCCCTCGAGGCTTGCCTGCTTCCTCATCCTTTCTAAGCTCGGTTCTCTAATGCTTTCATTTTGGGACCAACATACGGCCATTACATTTCCTTTTGTGGCCAGGAGCAGGGGCTCACACCTTGTATTAGTTTGTTTTCACGCTGCTGATAGACATATCTGAGACTGGAAAGAAAAAGGCGTTTAATTGGACTTACAGTTCCACATGACTGGGGAGGCCTCAGAATCATGGCAGGAGCTGAAAGGCACCTCTTACATGGTGGCAGCAACAGAAAATGAGGAAGAAGCAAAAGCAGGAACCCCTGATAAACCCATCAGATCTCGTGAGACTTATTCACTATCACGAGACTAGCATGGGAAAGACCAGCCCCCATGATTCAATTACCTCTCTCTGGGTCCCTCCCACAATACATGGGAATTCTGGGAGATACAATTCAAGTTGAGATGTCGATGGGGACACAGACAAACTATATCACACCTGTAATCCCAGCATTTTGGGAGGCCAAGGTGGGAGGATTGCTTGAGCCCAGGGGTTCAAGACCAGCCTGGGCAACATGGCGAGATGCTGTCTCTACCAAAAATACAAAAATTAGCCAAATGTGGTGGCACGTGCCTATAGTTCCAGCTACTCAGGAGGCTGAGGTGGGAAGATCACTAGAGCTCCAGAGGTGGAGGAGGCAGTGAGTCAAGATGGCATTACTGCACTTCAGCCTGGGTGAAACAGCAAGACTCTGTCTCAGAAAAAAAAAAATCCTTTTGTGTAAGTTAGACAACAATTAAAAAACTCAACATATTTATCCTAAGAAAGTCATTATTAAGTTAAGTCTCATACTGAAAAATCTAATCATGGCTTAGATTTTTTTTTTTTTTTTTTTTTTTGAGACGGAGTCTCGCTCTGTCGCCCGGACTGGAGTGCAGTGGCCGGATCTCAGCTCACTGCAAGCTCCACCTCCCGGGTTTACGCCATTCTCCTGCCTCAGCCTCCCAAGTAGCTGGGACTACAGGCGCCCGCCACCTCGCCCGGCTAGTTTTTTGTATTTTTGAGTAGAGATGGGCTTTCACCGGGTTAGCCAGGATGGTCTTGATCTCCTGACCTTGTGATCCGCCTGTCTTGGCCTCCCAAAGTGCTGGGATTACAGGCTAGATTTTTTTTTTAAGCTCTGAAAGCATAGAAAATCCAATCCAAATTTCTTAGGACTGCAGCCTCATTAAGTGAAAAATTATTCAGCCACTTGTTAAAACAAGAAGAAAGACTATTCTGGACTATTGATATTCGTGTCAAGATGGCCGCAATCAGGGAGAGAGATTAAGTTTAACTCTGAATACACCTTTAATTTCAGCACTTTGGGAGGCCGAGGAGGGTGGATCACCTGAGGTCAGGAGTTCAAGACCAGCCTGGTCAACATGGAGAAACCCTGTCTCTACGAAAAATACAAAAATTAGTGGGGTGTGGTGGTTGACACCTGTAATCCCAGCCACTCAGCAGGCTGATGCAGGATAATTACTTGAACCCGGGAGGGGAGGTTGCAGTGAGTCAAGATCATCCCACTGCACTCCAGCCTGGGCAACAAGAGTGAAACTCGATCTCAAAATAAATAAATAAATAAAAATAACTGGCCGGGCACAATGGCTCACACCTGTAATCCCAGCACTTTGGGAGGCTGAGGTGGGTGAATCACCTGAGGTTGGGAGTTGGAGATCAGCCTGACCAACATGGAGAAACCCTGTCTCTACTAAAAATACACAAAATTAGCTGTGCATGGTGGCGCATGCCTATAATCCCAGCTACTCAGGAGGCTGAGGCAGGAGAATTGCTTGAACCTGGGAGGCAGAGGTTGCAGTGAGCCGAGATCATGCCATTGTACTCCAGCCTGGGCAACAAGAGTGAAACCCTGTCTCAAAAAAAAAAATAATAAAAATTAAACAGACTCTGCTCGGGCATGGTGGCTCATTCCTATAATCGCAGCACTTTGGGAGGCCGAGGCAGGTGGATCACAAGGTCAGGAGTTCGAGACCAGCCTGGCCAATATGGTGAAACCCTACCTCTAATAAAAATACAAAAATTAGCTGGGCATGGTGGCACGTGCCTGTAGTCCCAGCTACTCGTTGGGAGGCTGAGGCAGGAGAATTGCTTGAACCTGGGAGGTGGAGGTTGCAGTGAGCCAAGATTGTGCCACTGCCCTCCAGCCTGGGCGACAGAGCAAGACTCCATCTCAAAAAAAAGTAAAAATAAACAACAAAAAAAAAACTCTCAATACAGCAAAAACAAGAACAGCTAAGGAGCAGAGTGAGAGGGTCAGAGGATGGAAAATTACTTAAGAGGAGAACTGGAGCGGGTGGGGGGCAGGAATTCTTGCTAAACTGATTTACTAAGATTTTAGCTGAAGGCAGGCCAGAGAATCAGATATCCAGAGCGGAGGATTAATTCCCTCCAAACTGGTGTGGTAGTATTTTTGCTATATTGAGACTCAGAAATCAATTCCCCAAAATGAAGGCCTCAGAAGCAAGTTTTTCTCTGACCTTCTCCTTCCCTCTTTTTCTCATTTTCCCTCTCCCCCAAGGCTAGCCATAGGAAAAAATCCATCTTCCCCAAGGGGGTCGTAGAAACCTGAACCCTGTTTCTCCAAAGCCAGTCATAAAACCTAGAAATATTATTCTAGCTCTCCCACCACCAACCCACCTTTCTGTGTAAAAACTGGTCAGAAGGAAATTATCTGGGCCTGGGGTGCTGGCTCATTCCTGTAATCCTAGCACTTTGGGGAGTGGAGGTAGCAGGACTGGTTGAGCCCAGGAGTTCCAATTGAACCTGGGCAACATAGTGAGACCCTGTCTCTTTAAAATATTTATTTTAATTAAAAAGATTTTTTTTTTTGAGACGAAGTCTCGCCTGTCGCCCGGGCTGGAGTGCAGTGGCTGGATCTCAGCTCACTGCAAGCTCCGCCTCCCAGGTTCCCGTCATTCTCCTGCCTCAGCCTCCCGAGTAGCTGGGACTACAGGCACCTGCCACCACGTCCGGCTAGTTTTTTTGTATTTTTTAGTAGAGACTGGGTTTCACCATGTTAGCCAGGATGGTCTCGATCTCCTGATCTCGTGATCCGCCCGTCTCGGCCTCCCAAAGTGCTGGGATTACAGACTTGAGCCACCGCGCCCAGCCAATTAAAACGATTTTTAAAAAATAAATTATGTGACCTACCTTATTTGACTGTATGTCATAAGACCCTCATTCCAGAGAGGGTCCTGCCCCACACGCAGAAGGAAGGAAGGCTGCTCAGAGAAGGCAAGAAGAGTCTAGATAGACAGGCCTTGCTGGATTTCCCCACTCCGTCTAATCGCAACAGACCATACTCTTTCTGTCCTATCATATTTCTGCATGGCTGTGCATTCTGAGGAACCTAAGCATAAAAATGGACACTTTCCCCTGTATCCTTGGGTCCTCATTCTGAAGACTCACGTGTCGCATAAAGCTATGATCAAATAAATTTGCATACCTATTCTCCTGTTAATCTGCATCTTGTCAGTGATTTTCAGCAAACCTTCATGAAACTGCCTTTGCAAAATTATGACTGAGACAGTGAAAGAGATCTAACTTAACCAACTCCATCTTTCTTTTAATCTCCAAGCTATCCTTGTTTATTCCTGGGCATAGGCTGAACTAACTTTGGGAAGAACTTAGTTTATAGTTTTAAATAAACATGATAACAACCCTTTCCCAAAACAAACCTCCTTCTCAACTGGGGACTAGACTGCCTTTGTAGGACTAACAAATTAGCCACAAGATTAGAAATTATGGTTTAGGAGTCAAGCAGCTGGAGGCTACAAGATTCTGACACTCCTTAAACTGCTTCTCAGATCAGTGATTGAGATATTTTGCAGTCCCTGCACTTGATGGATCAGCTGGCACTACCCAGATTAATAAACTGGCTCATCTGATCTTGTGGCCCCCACCCAGGAACTGACTCAGCTCAAGAAGACAGCTTTGACTCCCTAAGATTTCATTCCTGACCAGTCAGCACTTCTAGCTCACTGGCTTCCCCGCATGCACGAAATTGTCTTTAAAAACTCTGCTCTCCTAATGCTCTGGGAGACTGATTTGAGTAATAAAACTCTGGTCTCCCGCACAGCTGGCTCTGTGTGAATTATTCTTTCTCTATTGCAATTCCCCTGTCTTGATCAATTGGCTCTGTCTAGGCAGTGGGCAAGGTGAACCCATGGGGCAGTTACATTCAGAGAGTGAAGGGGAAGTTTTCCCCTGGCCTCAACAGCTCCCACTGGAGTTGTCCGGCTAAAGACGGGACCCAGAACGAGGCCTAGACGAAAAGAGGATTCAGAGGTGCCTGACCCAGGTTCAGCCTCCGATTTATGTTTCTACCACTTTTCACCCTTTATGCTCTTGCAAAAAATAGCTTGTGTGTACACACACAACTGCATGCCACATCTTTGACCACATGGTTTTCTATGCCTAAGCTATTTTTCTGTCTTTTAGTCTACAACTCACTTTCTTTCTTTTTTCTTTTTTTTAGATAGAGTTTCACTCTTGTCGCCCAGGCTGGAGTGCAGTGGCGTGATCTCAGCTCACTGCAACCTCTACCTCCCAGGTTCAAGTCTCCTGAGTAGCTGGGATTACAGGCACTCACCACTACGCCTGGCTAAGTTTTGTGTTTTTAGTAGAGACGGGGTTTCACCATGTTGGCCAGGATGGTCTTGAACTCTTGACCTCAGGTGATCCACCCACCTCAGCCTCCCAAAGTGCTAGGATTACAGGCAAGAACCACCATGCCTGGCCTACAACTCACTTTCAAAATTTACTAAACTTAGACAGATTCCTTGAAACATAAAATTAGCAACACTGACACAATGAAATAGAATATGTAAAGAGTCCTATATCTATAAAGAAACTTATTTCACAATAAAAAATCTTCCCCCTATAGAAAGGACTTTACTAGTGAATTCTGTCAAATAAGGAAGAAATAATTTTAATACTAGACAAGCTCTTTCTGAAAATACAGGAGGAGGAAATGCTTCACAGCTTTATTTAGGAGGCCTGTGTGATTCTATAACAAAAATTTGATTAAGACAAGAAAAGTTGGGTGTGGTGCTGCACTCCTGTAGTCCCATCTACTCAGGAGGCTGAGGCAGGTGGGTCACATGAGAGCAGAAGTTTGAGGTTACAGTGAGCCATGATCATGCCATGCCACTATACTCCAGCTGGGTGACAAAGCAGAGACTATATATATATACACACACACACACACACACATATGTGTATATATACACACATACATATATACACACACACATATACACACATACATATATTTATATACACACATGTATATGTATATATTTTTAAGTGCAGGAGTGGTGGCTCATGCCTGTAATCCTAGAACTTTGGGAGGCCGAGGCAGGTGGATAATTTGAGGTCAGGAGTTCGAGACCAGCCTGCCCAACATAGCAAAATCCCTTCTCTACTAAGAATACAAAAATTAGCCAGTTGTGGTGGCACACATCTGTAATCCCAGCTACTCAGGTGGCTGAGGCAAGAAAACTGCTTGTACCCAGGAAGTAAAGGCTGCAGTGAGCTGAGATAGCGCCACTGCACTCCAGCCTGGGTGACAGAGCAAGACTCCATCTCAAAACAAAACAAAACAAACAAAAACCCAACCAAACAAAAAAAGGACATTACATTACAAGAAAATTATAGACCTCACAAATATAGATGCAAAACTCTTTGATAAAATATTAGCAGATCTACTTTGGCAATACATTTGTAGGATTGGGTTTATCATGGCCAAGTGGGCTTATTCTAGAAATAAGAAGGTTTGGCATTCAAAAGTCAATTATTATAATTCTCTATATTATATTGAAAAAAGAAGAAAAATGTGATCATTTCAGTTAATGTATAAAAATCTTTTGACAGAATTAAACACCCATTAAGGATAAAAATCTCAGCAAACTAGGAATAGAGGGGATCATCCTCAACTTGATAAATACCATCTGCAAAAATCCTGGAGTTAACATATCAGAAAAAGAGAAAAGCTAACTCAGACACTACCAGTTTGGGCTCAGTGCTAATACCTGGCTGCCATATCTACAGTTGACTTAGCACTTGATATGGTTTGTCTGTGTCCCCATCCCAATCTCAACTTGAATTGTATCTCTCAGAATTCCCACCTGTTGTGGGAGGGACCCAGGGGGAGGTAATTGAATCATGGGGGCTGGTCTTTCCCATGCTATTCCCATGACAGTGAATAAGTCTCTTGAGATCTGATGAGTTTATTGGGGGTTTCCACTTTTGCTTCCTCATTTTCTCTTGCTGCTACCATGTAAGAAGTGTCTTTCATCTCCTGCCATGATCCTGAGGCCTCCCAGCCATGTGGAACTGCAAGTCCAATCAAACCTCTTGTTCTGGGCTGGGCGCAGTGGCTCACGCCTGTAATCCCAACACTTTGGGAGGCCAAGGTGGGTGGATCACCTGAGGTCAGGAGGTCGAGACCAGCCTGACCAACATGGAGAAACTCCGTCTCTACTAAAAATACAAACTTATCTGGAGTGGTGGCACAGCTACTCAGGAGGCTGAGGCAGGTGAATCACTCGACCCGGGAGGTGGAGGTTGTGGTGAGCTGAGATCACGCCATTGCACTCCAGCCTGGGCAACAAGAGGGAAACTCCATCTCAAAAAAAAAAAAAAAAAAAAAAAACACCTCTTGTTCTTCCCAGTCTCAGATATGTCTTTACCAGCAGCATGAAATGGACTAATGTTGTAAACTGGTACTGGAGTAGGGTGTTGCTGAAAAGATACCCAAACATGTGGAAGCAACTTTAGAACTGGGTAACAGGCAGAGGTTGGAACACTTTGGAGGGCTCAGAAGCAGACAAGAAAATGTGGGAAAGTTTGGAATCTCCTAGAGACTTGTTGAATGGCTTTGACAAAAATGATAATAGAAATATGAACAATAAGGTCTAGGCTGATGTGGTCTCAGATGGAGATAAGGAACTTGTTGGGAACTGGAGCAAAGGTGACTCTTGTTATGTTTTAGAAAAAAGACTGCTGGTGGGCTGGGCGCAGTGGCTTACGCCTGTAATCCCAGCACTTTGGGAGGCCGAGGCAGGTGGATCATGAGGTCAGGAGATTGAGATCATCCTGGCTAACATGGTGAAACCCCGTCTCTACTAAAAATACAAAAAAAACTTAGCCGGACGTGGTGGCAGGTGCCTGTAGTCCCAGCTACTCGGGAGGCTGAGGCAGAAGAATGGCATGAACCTGGGAGGCGGAGCTTTCAGTGAGCCCAGATAGTGCCACTGCACTCCAGCTGGGGTGACAGAGCAAGACTCCATCTCAAAAAAGAAAAAAAAATCAGAAAAGAGACTGGTGGGATTTTTACCCTGCCCTAGAGATCTGTGGAAGTTTGAACGTGTGAGAGATGACTTAGGGTATCTGACGGAAGAAGTTTCTAAGCAACAAAACATTCAAAAAGTGACTTGAGTGCTGTTAAAAGCATTCTGTTTTAAAAGGAAAACAGAGCATAAAAGTTCAGAAAATTTGCAGCCTTATGATGTAGTAAAAGAGAAAAACCCATTTTTTGAAGAGAAATTCAAGCCAGCTGCAGAAATTTGCATATGTAGTGAGGAGCCTAATGTTAATCCCCAAGACCATTGGGAAAATGTCTCCAGGCCATGTCAGACACCTTCATGGCAGCCCCTCCCATCACAGGCCCAGAGGCCCAGAAGGAAAAAGTGGTTTCATGAGCCAGGCCCAGAGTCCCCATGCCGTGTGCAGCCTAGGGACTTGTTGCCCTGGGTCCCAGCTGCTCCAAACATGGAAAAAAACAGGCCAGTGTAGAGCACGGGCTGTGGCTTCACAGGGTAGAAGCCCCAAGCCTTGGCAGCTTCCACATGGTGTTGAGCCTGTGGGTGCACAGAAGTCAAGAATTGAGGTTTGGGAACCTCTACCTAGATTTCAGAAGATGTATGGAAATGTCTGGATGCCCAGGCAGAAGTTTGCTACAGAGGTGGAGCCCTCACGGAGAACCTCTGCTAGGGCAGTGCGGAAATGTGGAGTTGGAGCCCCAGCACAGAGTCCCTAGTGGGGCACTGCCTAGTGGAGCTGTCAGAAGAGGGCCATCATCCTCCAGACCCCACAATGGTAGTTTCACTGACAGCTTGCACCGTGCACCTGGAAAAGCCACAGACACTCAATACCAGCCCGCTCTGCAAAGCCACAGCGGCAGAGCTGCCCAAGACCATGGGAACCCACCTGTTGCATCAGCATGACCTGGATGTGAGACCTGGAATTAAAGGAGATCATTTTGGAGCTTTAAAATTTGACTGCCCTGCTGGATTTTTGGACTTGCATGGGCCCTGTAACCCCTTTGTTTTGGCTGATTTCTCCCATTTGGAATGGCTGTATTTACCCAATACCTGTACCCCCATTGTATGTAGAAAGTAACTAGCTTGCTTTTGATTTTACAGGCTCATAGGTGGAAGGGACTGGCCTTGTCTCAGATGGGACTTTGGACTGTGGACTTTTGGGTTAATGCTGAAATTAGTTAAGACTTTGGGGGACTGTTGGGAAGGCATGACTGGTTTTGAAATGTGAGGACATGAGATTTAGAGGGGCCAAAGGTGGAATGATATTGTTTGACTGTGTCCCCACCCAAATCTCAACTTGAATTGTATCTCTCAGAATTCTCATGTGTTGTGGGAGGGACCCAGGGGGAGGTAATTGAATCATGGGGTCTGGTCTTTCATGTGCTGTTCTCATGATAGTGAATAAATCTCACAAGATCTGATGGGTTTATCAGGGTTTCCACTTTTGCTTCTTCCTCATTTTCTCTTGCAGTCACTGTGTAAGAAGTATCTTTTGTCTTCTGCCATGATTCAGAGGCCTCCGAGCTATGTGGAACTGTAAGTCCATTTAAATATATTTTTCTTCCCAGTATTGGGTATGTTTTTATCAGCAGAATGAAAACAGAGGAACACAACACTTGTCATTTGTAGTGATAATATATGTGTACATGTATCAGCCATGTTTCTAGTGTCTGTAAATCTGTATTTAACATCTGCATATGTCAGATATGCATTGTTCTGGACAACCTGTTATTATGTCTGAGTCACCTTGCCCTGGCCTCCTACCTCTCTTATTGTCCCCAAGTCCCTTACAGGAGGAGTCCACCTCCTATCCTCCTGTGACCACACTTTTCTTTTTTTTTTTCTTTTTTTGAGATGGAGTTTTGCTCTTGTTGCCCAGGCTGGAGTGCAATGGTGCAATCTTGGCTCATGGCAACCTCCTACTCCTGGGTTCAAGCAATTCTTCTGCCTCAGCCTCCCGAGTAGCTGGAATTACAGGCATGTGCCTCCACGCCTGGCTAATTTTTGTATTTTTAGTAGAGACAGGGTTTCTCCATGTTGGTCAGGCTGGTCTCAAACTCCCAACCTCAGGGGATCCACCCACCTTGGCCTCCAAAGTATTGGGATTACAGGCATAAGCCACCCTGCACCCAGCCGACCACACTTTTCAAATAAAAACTGATAACCTTCTGGTCACATTTGACAGTTTACCTTAGAAGTAAGCAGGCTTACAAATTAATCCCCCTGGGGAAGATATTGTGACTTGATGGTGACATTCTGTCTCTGAGTAAAGAATCTTATCGAAAGTACTGCAAATTGTTGATGTACTGATGAATGCATAGCCTGCTGACACTGAATAGGACGCTGATTTATTTTAAGATTAGCTGAAGCATGAAGTTCTACTGATTGTCTTGCATGTAGGCATTTTTTAGCCCGCATGATGTAATCTGTAGCTAATGATCGCGACTTCTGTATTGTACCCGCCTATGAAAAGAGAACAACTCCAGTTTGAGAAGTCCTCCTCCTTGTTTTTAAACTTTCCTATAAAAAACTCTTCAGGAGTTGGAGACCAGCCTGACTAACATGGTGAAACCCCGTCTCTAATAAAAATACAAAAATTAGCTGGGCTTGGTGGTGGGCACCTGTAATCCCAGCTACTCAGGAGGCTGGGGCAGGAGAATCACTTGAACCCAGGAGGCAGAGGTTGCAGTGAGCCAAGACTGCGCCATTGCACTCCAGCCTGGGTGACAGAGCAAGCCTCTGTCTCAGATAAAAATAAAAAATAAAAAACAATTTTTCACCATGGTGGGGCGTGGCAGCTCATACCTGTTAATCCCAGCACTTTGAGAGGCCAAGGCAGGAGGATCACTTGAGGCCAGAAGTTTGAGACCTGCCTGGGCAACAAAGCAAGACTCTGTCTCAAAAAAAAAAAAAAAAAAAAAAAAAAAAAAAAACACTAAAAAGACAAAACAAAAACAAACAAAACCTTTCACCTAGTGACAGACTCCAGAACAATTGCAAGTTTGTTGGTGGGTCTTCCTGGGCCAATTCTCACCTTCAGCTTTCAATAATCCCTTGTAAAATTATTTCTGTCTCAACAGCCTCAATTTTGGTAGACAAAACCAGCTGATTGACAGTCCCAATCACCTCCTCTATGGGGTTTTCACACTCTGGGCTACCATATTCCTGCCCTAATCATCCCAGAGCCAGGTACCAGACAACTAAGAGACAGCCCCTAAGCCCCAGGGGCCACTTACATTATGCAATTTTTTGTTTGTTTGTTCGTTTGTTTGTTTTAGTAGCAGCAAGATTTATTTTGAAGAGTGAAAAAACAAAGCTTCCACAGCATGCAAGCGGACCCGAGCAGGTTGTCTAACAATTCAGTGGAAACTTTTTTTCTTTTTTTTTGAATGGAGTTTCACTCTTTTTGCCAAGGTTGGAGTGCAATGGTGCAACCTCAGCTCACTGCAACCTCTGCCTGCCGGGTTCAAGTGATTCTCCTGCCTCAGCCTCCTGAGTAGCTGGGATTACAGGTGCACACCACCACGCCTGGCTAATTTTGTATTTTTAGTAGAGATGGGGTTTCACCATGTTGGCCAAGCTGGTCTCAAACTCCTGACCTCAGGTGATCCACCCACCTTAGCCTCCCAAAGTGTTGGGATTACAGGCGTGAGCCACCATGCCCTCCTAATTTTTTTGTATTTTTAGTAGAGATACTATGTCTCTACTAAAGACCAGGCTGGTCTTGAACTCCTGACCTTGTGATCTGCCTGCCTTGGCCTCCCACAGTGCTGGGATTACAGGCGTGAGCCACCTCGCCCAGCCCATGA
Source organism: Chlorocebus sabaeus (assembly GCF_047675955.1). Taxonomy (NCBI): domain Eukaryota; kingdom Metazoa; phylum Chordata; class Mammalia; order Primates; family Cercopithecidae; genus Chlorocebus; species Chlorocebus sabaeus. The sequence continues at coordinate 9,687,809 of NC_132915.1, read as the reverse complement.
ATCAGAGTTTTTAAGGTCAACTTGGTGGGTGGGGGAAAGCCAGTAAGCCAGGAGTGCTGATTGGTCAGGGGTGAAATCATAGGGAATCCAAGCTGTCTTCTTGGACTGAATCTGTTCCTGGGTGGAGACCACAAGATCAGATGAGCCAGCTGATTTGTCAAGTACAGGGTCTGCAAAACGTCTCAATCACTGATCTTAGGAGCAGTTTAGGAAGGGTCAAAATTTTGTAGCCTCCAGCTGCCTGACTCCTAAATCGTGATTTCAAATCTTGTGGCTAATGTTAGTCCTAAAAGGCAACCTAGTCCCCTGGCAAGAAGGAGGTTTACTTTGCAAAAGGGTTGTTTTCATCTTTGTTTTAAACTATAAATTTCTCCCAAAGTTAGCTCAGCCTACACTCAGGAATGAACAAGGACAGTTTAGAGGTTAGAAGCAAGATGGAGTCGGTTAAATTAGATCTTTTTCACGGTCTCAGTCATAATTTTGCAAACGTAGTTTCAAGACCTTTGTGTAGTGTGGACCTGGCATAGTACATGAGCCCAGAAGAGTTATTTAAATGTGATTAAACTAAACACAAAGACATACTTTTCTTGGATATAACATTGTATCAGAAAAAATTAAGAAAGTTTGGATAAATTTAAATATTAAATAATAGTTTGTTGACTATGAGGCAAAAAGAAAATCCAGGGAACTCACCATCCAGTCATCCCTGTGGTCCTGAGGTTCCTGGTCAGTCGGCTGTCTTCTGTCCTTCAAATCTTGTGATGTTTGTTTCATACATAATACCCAGGACTGTTAGTTGTACTCAGTATGAGGAATAAGGAAACTACCACAACTCACACATGAAATAGATAATTTGAATAGCTGCATAACTATTAAAGAAATTGAATTCATAATTTTAAAACTCTCAAAAAGGAAAAATTCAGGGCCAGATGGTTTCATTGCAGACTCCTGCCAAATGCTTAAAAAGTTAACACCAGTTGTATACAATCTCTTTTAGAAAATAGGGGAGAAGGGAATATTTCCCAACTCATTTTATAAAGTTAATATCTGCCTAATGCCAAAATCAAAGAAAGTATTAAAAACACAGGCCAGGCACAGTGGCTCACATCTGTAATCCCAGCATTTTGGGAGGCTGAGGTAGACGGGTTGCTTGAGCCCAGGAGTTCCAGAGACTAATATTGGTAACCTGGTGCAATCCCATCTCTGTTTAAAAATTAATTAATTAGGCCGGGCGCGGTGGCTCAAGCTTGTAATCCCAGCACTTTGGGAGGCCGAGACGGGTGGATTATGAGGTCAGGAGATCGAGACCATCCTGGCTAACACGGTGAAACCCCGTCTCTACTAAAAAAATACAAAAAACTAGCCGGGCGAGGTGGCGGGCGCCTGTAGTCCCAGCTACTCGGGAGGCTGAGGCAGGAGAATGGCGTAAACCCAGGAGGCGGAGCTTGCAGTGAGCTGAGATCTGGCCACTGCACTCCAGCCTGGGCGACAGAGCAAGACTCCGTCTCAAAAAAAAAAAAAAAAAAAAAAATTAATTAATTAAAACAAAAAACTATAAACCTATATCCCTCATGAGTAGAGATGCAAAACTCCTTAATAAAATATTAGTAAATAGAATTCAACAATATATCTCTAGAAATTATACAACATGTCTGAGTAGGGTTGATTCCAAGGATGCCAGCATGGTTTAATATTTGAAAATCAGTGTAATCTATCATATTAACAGCATAAAGAGAAGCAAATCACATGATTGTGTCCATAGATGCAGAAAAAGCTTTTGACAAAATTCAAGACCCATTAATGATAAAAAACTTTCAAAAAAAAAAGCAATAGAGAAAAATACTTCTTCCATCTACAAAAAACCTACAGCTGCCAGGCACGGTGACTCATGGCTGTAACTGCAACACTTTGAGGATCTCTTGAGCCCAGGGGCTCAAGACCAGCCTAGGCAACACAGAGAGACCCTGTGTCTACAAAAAACAAAATTAAAAAAATTAGCTGGGCATGGTGGCTTCTGCAAGGCATGAGGCTCACTTGAGCCTGGGAGGCAAGGCTGTGGTGAGCTGTGATCAAACCATTGCACTCCAGCCTGGGTGACAAAGTGAGTGAGACCCTGTCTCCAAAACAAACAAACAAACAAACCTACAGCTAACATACTTGATGGTGAAAGACATAATGTTTTCCCTTTAAGACCAGCGACAAGGAAAAAAAATAAGATCAGGAACAAGGAAAGGGTATCAGCTCTTATCAGTCTTACTCAACATAATGCTGAAAGTTCTATGCAGTGTATAAAGCAAGAAAAGGAAATGAAAGGCATACAAACCATATGGAACAGAAAGGAAGAAGTAAACTTGTCCATGGCTGGGCGCAGTGGGTCACCCCTATAATCCCAGCACTTTGGGAGGCCAAAATGGGAGGATCACTTGAGTTCAGGAGTTCAAGTCCAGCCTGGCCAACATGGTAAAACCCATCTCTACTAAAAATACAAAAAATTAGCTAGGCATGGTGGCACACACCTATAGTCTCAGGTATTCAGGAGGCTGGGGCATGAGAATCACTTGAACCTGGGAGGCAGAGGTGGCAGTAAGCCCAGATGGCACCACCATACTCCAGCCTGGGCAACAGAGCCAGACTCCATCTGAAAAAAAAAAAAATTTCCAGGTATGGTGGCTCACCCCTGTAATCCCTGCACTTTGGAAGGCTGAGGTGGGTGGATCTTCTGAGGTCAGGAGTTCAAGACCAGTCTGAGCAACATGGTGAAACCCCATCTCTACTAAAAATACAAAAATTAGCTGGAAATGGTGGCACGTGCCTGTAATCCAGCAATTCAAGAGGCTGAGGCACAAGAATCACTTGAACCCAGGAGGCAGAAGTTGCAGTGAGCCGAGGTCACACCATTGCACTCCAGCCTGGGCAACAGAGCAGGACTCCATCTCAAACCAACAACAACAACAATAACAAAATTGTCCCTACTTGCAGATAGCATAGATATATATATATATAAATATATTTAAATATATGTATATATACTTATATATTTATATATACATATAAATGAATATTTATATATACATATGTATTTATATACACATATTTGAATATATTTTACAATTATATAATATAATTATAATTAATTATATAATTAATTATACTCTATATATTATATAATTGTATATATCTTTATATATAAAGATATACATCTATATAGCTCTATATAATTATATAGATATCTTTATGATATATATCTATTATATAGATATATAATTATTATATATAATTATAATATATCTATATAATAATATATCTATATAATTATAATATATCTAAATAATATATCTATATAATTATAATATATCTATGTAATATATCTATATAATTATATCTATATAATTATATATATCTATATTACATAGATATATAATTATAATATATCTATATTACATAGATATATAATTATAACATATCTATGTTTTATAGATATATAATTATAACATATGTATATTAATTATATATCTGTATAATTATATATATCTTTATATATAAAGATATATATAATTATATAGACATCTATATAATTATAAAGATATATAAAGATATATATCTATATATCTATAATTATATAGATGTCTATATAATTATATAGATATCTTTATATATAAAGATATATATCTAGATATAAAGATATATCTAGATATATATAAAGATATATCTATATATCTATATATCTTTATATATAAAGATATCTATCTATAAAGATATATATCTATCTATATATAAAGATATCTATCTATCTATCTATAAAGATATATATCTATATATTTATATATGTGTGTATATACTTATATATATGTACATATAAATATATATATTATCTATATATACATATAGATATTTTTTGAGACGGAGTGTTGCTCTGTCGCCCAGGCTGGAGTGCAGTGAAGCAATCTTGGCTGCAATCTTCACTGCAAGCTCTGCCTCCTGGGTTCACGCCATTCTCCTGCCTCAGCCTCCCAAGCTGGGACTACAGACACCTGCCACCACGCCCTAATTTTGGTTTTTTTTTTTTGTATTTTTAGTAGAGACGGGGTTTCACCATGTTAGCTAGGATGGTCTCAATCTCCTGACCTCGTGATCCACCCCTAGCATATATATTTTTAACATTTTATTGGAGATGGAGTTTTACAGTGTTGCCCAGGCTGGCCTTGAACTCCTGAGCTCAGTCAATCCACCCACCTCACCCTCCCACAGTGTGATGACAGGGGTGAGCCACTGTGCCTGGCCAGATATCATAATTTTCTATGTAGAAAATCTCAAAGTAAAAAAAAAAAAATTTCCTGGAAGTAGTGCAGAAGTCAATTGTATTTCTACATACTAGCATGAACATGAAGGCATCAAAATTAACAGTGGAGTACCATTTAAAATCACTCAAAAAGTACTCACGTATAAATATAGCAAAATATGTACATGACTTACCTGCTAAAAACTACACAAATTTCAGGAAAGACATCAAAGAAGCTCTAAATAAATAAGGAGACACACTATGCTGATGGACTAAAAGACTGAACATAGTAAAAATGGCAATTCTTTCCAAGTTGATATACAGGTATAATGCAATTCCTATGAAAATTGCAGCAAGATTATCTGTAGATATAGATGCAATATTATTCTAAAATGTGTATAGAAAGGCAAAGGAACTAGAATAGCTAAAGCAATTCTGAAAAAGAATAAAGTAGGAGCAATCAGTTCACTTGATTTCAAGTGTCATAATATAGCTACAGTAATCAAGTAGTTTGGTATTGGTAGAGGGATAGACACATAGATTAACATAACATAACATAACATAACATAACATAACATAACATAACATTAGACCCAGGAATAGACCCACATAAATATGCCCAACCGATTGGGCAAAAGCAATTCAACAGAAGAAAGACAGCCTCTTCAAAAGATGGTACTGGAACAATTGGACATTAAAAAGCAAAAAAATAAATCTCAGCCAAGTCTCATATTTTATAGAAAAACTCAAGGGCCTGGTGCAGTGGCTCACGCCTGTAATTCCAGCAGTTTGGAAGGCCGATGTGGGTGGACCATGAGGTCAGGATCAAGACCAGCCTGGAAAAGATGGCGAAACCCTGTCTCGACTAAAAATACAAAAAATTAGCCGCGTGTGGTGGCAGATGCCTGTAATCCCAGCTACTTGGAAGGCTGAGGCAGAGACTTGCTTGATCCTGGGAGGCAGAAGTTTCAGTGAGCCAAGATTGCACCATTGCACTCCAGCCTGGGCGACAGAGTGAGACTCTGTCTCAAAAAATAAAAAGAAAGAAAGAAAAAAAAGAGCAACAATAACAAAAGGCAAGAAAGAAAACAAGAGAAGATGGGAGGTTGAGGCAGAAGAATGGCATGAACCCGGGAGGCGGAGCTTGCAGTGAGCCGAGACTTCGCCACTGCACTCCAGCCTGGGCGACAGAGCAAGACTCTATCTCAAACAAAAAAAAAGAAAAAAAGCGAAGAAAGGAAGGAAGGAAGGAAGGAGGAAAGACAGAAAGAAAGAGAGAAAGAAAGAAAGAAAAGAAAGAAAGAAAGAAAGAAAAAGAAAAAAGAAAGGAAGGAAGGAGGAAAGACAGAAAGAAAAAGAAAGGAAGGAAGGAAAGAAAGAAGAAAGAAAGAAAAAAAGATCCTCCCAATGTTCAGGGAGGAATACATATTGGTAAAACCCCATCTCTACTAAAAATACAAAAATTAGTCAGGCATGGTGGCAGGTGCCTGTAATCCCAGCTACTCCGGTGGCTGAGGCATGAGAATCACTTGAACTGGGGAGGTGAAGGTTGCAGTGAGATGAGATTACACCACTTCACTCCAGCCTGGGCAACAGAGCAAGACTGTCTCAAAAGAAAAAAAAAAAAAAAAAAGAAGGAAAAGAAAGAAAGAAAAAGAAAAAAATAAATGAACACATACAATGTGTGAGACAAAGAAACAGTCTTTGAGGGAAAGACTCAAAAGAAGAATAAACTGAAAAATGAATCGGTGAGCTGTGCGATAACATCAAATGGCCTAATATATTTGTAATTTGAGGTCCAGATGTATCGGGATGGGGTGGAAGGAGGGATGGCCAAAAACATTTGAAGAAATAATGGCCTGTGTTTTCAAATTTGATGAAACTATAAACCCACAGCTCAAACAAAGAAGAAAACCCAACAACCACAAGCAGAAGGAAAATGAAGAAAATCACACCAAAGCACAATATAATAAAATTGCTGTCCAGGTGTGGTGGCTCACGCCTGTAATCCCAGCACTTTGGAAATCCACGGTGGGTGAATCGCTTGAGTCCATGAGTTTGAGACCAGCTTGGGCAACATGACAAAACCCTGTCTCTACAAAAAAAAAAAAAAAAAAAAAAAAAATTAGCCAGGCATGATGGCACAGACCTGTAGTCCCAGCTACTCAGGGGGAGGCTGAGGTGGAAGGATAGCTGGAGTGACAGAGCAAAACTCCGTCTCAAAAAAAAAAATTCAGGCTGGGCGGTGGCTCACGCTTTGGGAGGCCTCTAAGTCTTCACCTCCTATTAACACAACATCTTCATTAGCACAACTTCACCCCAAGTCCTCTGGCCAGGCATGGCTCCTTTTGGGCAGATGATCTGGGACGTACCCACTGATCTATTCCCACCAAGAACCCCCACATTTCCTTGTTCTGCAATGGTTCACCCTCAAACCAGGAATCTGAAGCAATAATTTTTAATCAGGTAGTTTGAGGGGGAGAGGTGATGAGAATGTTGACATATTTAGTTGATAGCTAAGGCACAGAAAAATCAGCTAAACTTGGGCCATTTTTTCGTATGTAGATAACAGCTACACACACACGCACGCACACACACACGCACACGCAATTCATTCACATATAGGCATGCTCAACAGGTTTTTAACTGCCCAAACACACTTGGAATTCATCTGTGTAGAACATTCCAACACTCCTGCCTCAAAGGATGGTTGATCAGAAGACTGAAGATAACCAACACAATGCTTGGCCTTTGGTTTGCAAAATAGGCTTCTGAGGTTTCAAGGCAAAGATTTTAGTTTGAGACTAAAATCTCAAAGTCTGTAAGGTCTGTTTGAGACTCAAATGCCAAATTTCTTTTTTCTTTTCTTTTTTTTTTTTAAATGCCAAATCTCTAAAGATATATTTACTTTAGGAATATGGAAAGATTGGGTGAGATCAGCGCTCTCCTGCCCCCTGTGATAAAGACCCCTTCCTCTGCCTGGGCAGGAGAGAGTTGGTGATACCATGAAATGTGGAGGGCTTTGGATCAGGGCATGAGAGTATTTGCTCTCTAGCTCTTGGTTGACATTGCCTAGGAGTTAGTGTGTTGGCTGAGTCTCGGGGTGTCACTTCTGTCCTGGCCTGGCTACACCTTCTTAACTCATTTATCCCGGAGGTTGCAATTTTTTGTGTGTGAAAAGTCAGATCTTGGCAATGATCTTGAGCAGTAGGATATAAATAACTCCCACAAGCTTAGAGTTCCAATAATGGAACACTAGTTAAGTATTATTCAGGATGTGTATTATCTGCTGGAATGCCAAGGCTCCCCTGCCTGTGCCCCAGCCTTTGTGCAGCACTCAGACTCATCGTGACACCCAGAGAGGTTGTGGACAGGCCTAGCATCCCCACTGAGGCTGGGCACTTATCATGTACACTCTGACTATAGTCAGTAGATGACATAGTCTTGGAGAAAAACTGTGAAAGTAATCACCCCCCAAGGTCACTGTTTGAAAGCACTGTGGTTTCTTAGATTTAATCTATTCATTACACGCTGGTGATTTATGGTTTTCACATCAAAGAAGTGAGCACTTACACTTTACACCCTCAGGGAAAATCTGGCCAGGGGAGGAGGGGATTGGTTGGTCTCTCACACACAGGAACAGACGGTCTCAAACACAGATGCACATGGAGAACTAGTGACCCTTGGGAAAGCCTGTCTTTTGTTTTAAGGGAATTATCTGTGGGCTGGCTATATAAACTAACATTTACATTTGATAGAGAATGAAAGTGGACTATTTTGATTATTTGACATTGTGAGTCATATGAAAAACATGTTTATTTATTTTTTATTTTATTTTTTTTTTTGAGACGGAGTCTCGCTCTGTCGCCCAGACTGGAGTGCAATGGCCAGATCTCAGCTCACTGCAACCTCCGCCTCCCGGGTTTATGCTATTCTCCTGCCTCAGCCTCCTGAGTAGCTGGGACTACAGGCGCCCGCCACCTCGCCCGGCTAGTTTTTTGTATTTTTTAGTAGAGACGGGGTTTCACCAGGTTAGCCAGGATGGTCTCGATCTCCTGACCTTGTGATCCGCCCGTCTCGGCCTCCCAAAGTGCTGGGATTACAGGCTTGAGCCACCGCGCCCGGCCGAAAAACATGTTTAAAGACAAAATAGGTGGGCCGAGTGCGGTGGCTCATGCCTGTAATCCCAGCACTTTGGGAGGCCGAGGTGGGTGGATCACCTGAGGTTGTGGGTTCGACACTAGCCTGGCTAACATGGTGAAATCCTGTCTCTACTAAAAAGTACAAAAATTAGCTGGGCATGGTGGCTTATGCCTGTAATCTCAGCTACTTGAGAGGCTGAGGCAGGAGAATCGCTTGAACCCAGGAGGCGGAGGTTGCAGTGAGCCGAGATCATGCCATTGCACTCCAGCCTGGGTGACAAGAGCAAAACTCAGTCTCAAAAAAAAAAAAAAAAAAAAAAAAGACAAAATAGGCTGGGCTCGGTGGCTTGCCCCTGTAATCCTAGCACTTTGGGAGGCTAGGGTGGGTAGATCACCTGAGGTTAGGAGTTGGAGACCAGGCTGACCAACATGGCAAAACCCCGTATCTACTAAAAATACAAAAATTAGCCAGGCATGGTGGCGTATGCATGTAGGCCCAGCTATTTGGGAGGCTGAGGCACGAGAACCACTTTTACCTGGGAGGCAGAGATTGCAGTGAGCTGAGATCGTGTGCCAACACACTCCAGCCTGGGCGACAGAGACTCTGTCTCAGAAATAAATAAATAAAGACAAAATCAAAATTAAACCTCTCCAGTGCTTAAGGTTTTATTCTATAATTTTAAATTTTTAAACAATGAACAAGTGTTTCTGAACACGAGAGTAAAAAAAAGTGCATTATCTTAGTATGGGAAAGATGTTTCGAAACATTGTAAAAACTAAAGAAGCAGTGCAAGAAAATAGTGCCAAATTTGATTATACAAAATTTTAGGCTAGGTATGGTGGCTCATGCCTGTAATCCCAGCACTTCAGGAGGTTAAGGCACAAGGATAACTTGAGCCCAGGAGTTTGAGACCAGCCTGGGCAACGTTGCAAGATCTCCTCTCTACAAAGAATAACAAATTGGCTAGGGCATGATGGTATGGGCCTGAGATCTCATTTACTTGGAAGGCTGAGAAGGTGGGTGGATCGCTTCAGCCTAGAGGTTGCGGACACAGTGAGCTGATGAGTGCACCACTGCAGGAAAATAAATACCATAAACAAAATAAAAACCGAAATAAAAAATTGGTTAAAAATTTTGCTACATATGTGACAACAGACTAATGTTCTTCAACATGTAAGAAGTTCCTGCAAAACAAAGAGAAAAAACAAAAATCCAACTAGATTAGACCACAACGTGGACAATTCACAAGAAATAAATTTCAAATTTTTTTGTTTTATTCTTTTAACAGCTTTTTTGAGATACATCTCATGTACTATATACTTTATTTAAATTATACAAGTCAGCTTTCAATATATTCATAGTTATGCATCTATTATCATAATCAATTTTGGAATACTTTTATTACTCCAGAAAGAAATGTAAGCACCTGAGAAGTTCTTCTGCCCATTGTGTAACTGCCAGCGGGTTCACCTTGCCCTCTGCCTAGACAGAGCCAATTTATCAAGACAGGGGAATGGTAATACAGAAAGAGTAATTCACGCAGAGCCAGCTGTCCAGGAGACCAGAGTTTTATTATTACTCAAAGCAGTCTCCCTGGGCATTCAGGGAGCAGAGTTTTTAAGGACAATTTCGTGGGTTGGGAGAAGCCAGTGAGCTAGGAGTACTGATTGGTCAGTGATGAAATCACTGGGAGTTGAAGCTGTCTTCGTGGACTGAGTCAGTTCCTGGTTGGGGGCCACAAGATCAGATGAGCCAGTTTATTGATCTGGGTGGAGCCAGTCGATCCATCAAGTGCAGGGTCTGCAAAATATCTCAAGCGCTGATCTTACGAGCAACTTAGAGAGGGTCAGAATCTTGTAGCCTCCAGCTGCATGACTCCTAAACCATAATTTCTAATCTTGTGGCTAACGTTAGTCCTACAAAGGCAGTCTAGTCCCCAAGCAAGAAGGCGGTCTGCTTTGGGAAAAGGACTGTTAGGGTCTTTGTTTTAAACTATACACTATAAACTAAGTTTCTCCCAAAGTTAGTTCAGCCTGCTCCCAGGAATGAACAAAGACAGCTTGGAGATTAGAAGCAAGATGGAGTTGGTTAAGTTAGATCTTGTTCACTGTCTCAGTCATAATTTTACAAAGGTGGTTTCAATTGCAAAGACGAAATTATCATACTTCACGGAGACCACGAAATTGCAGTAAAGAAAGACTTTAATTGATGTGAGGCTGGTCACACCACATGAGAGACGGAGTTACTACTCAAATCAATATTACCAAAGGCTTAAAGGTTAGGGGTGTTTTAAAGATAGTTCGGTGGGCAGGGAGTTAGGGTATAGGTGCTGATGATTAGTTGAGGATTCAACCATAGGGGTATGGAAAATGATCCTTACGTCTGAGTCGGCTTCTTGGTGGGTGTCCCAGGACTGGCTGAGTCATGGGCCTGGGTGGGGCCATCTAGTAGTAAAAAATGCAAACCCTGGAAAGACATTTCAAAAGGCCAATCTTAGGCTCTACAATAGTGATGTTATTTACAGGAATAATTGCGGAAGTTGCTAATCTTGTGACCTCTGGAATAATGTCTGGTAACCACTTAAGTGATTTGGCAAAGGCAGTTTCAGAAATCGTGTACTCCTTAGCTATCACCCCTCAATTCCCCATTCCCCCCAGTCCTAGGCATCAATATAATTTGTCTCCACGAATTTGTCTTTCAATTCATGAACATAAGATGCTTTTTAACTTATTTTGGCCTTTAATTAACTTCAACATTATTTTATTCTTTTGGAATCTGTTATAAGTAGAATTCTTTTCTTAATTTCATTTTCAGTTTGTTCATTGCTACTGTATAGAAATACAACTGATTTTTGTATATTGATCATATATCTTAAAACCTTGCTGAACTCATTTATTAGTTCTAAGAGGTTTTTTTTGTTTTGTTTTGTTTTTGAGACAGAGTTTCGCTCTTGTTGCCCAAGTTGGAGTGCAATGGCACTATCTTGGCTCACCACAGCCTCCACCTCCCGGGTTCAAGCGATTCTCCTGCTTCAGCCTCCTGAGTAGCTGGGATTACAGGCATGCGCCACCACACACAGCTAATTTTGTATTTTTAGTAGAGACAGGGTTTCTCCATGTCAGTCAGGCTGGTTTCGAACTCCTGACCTCAGGTGATCCACCTGCCTTGGCCTCCGAAAGTGTGGGATTACAGGCATGAGCCACTGCGCCCGGACTGTTAGTTCTAAGAGTTTTTTTAGTGGATTCCTTAGGAACAAATTACTTTTAAATATATGAAAAGAGATCAACTTCTCCTATAATAATAAGATAAATGCAAATCCAGATTGCCACAGGATATGATAAATTCACCTACTAAATTGGCAAAGATCTAAAATTTTGATATCATTGTGTAGATGATATCATTGTGTAGGTGTGGTATCTATTAAGACAAATACTCATACTTTTTCCTCAGAATTCTGAAACCACCATTGCAAAAGTATAACTGAGGCAGTAAAAGAGATCTAACCTAACCAGCTCCATCTTGCTTCTAACTTCCAGGCTGTCCTTGTTCATCCCTGGGGGTAGGCTGAACTAACTTTGGGAATAACTTAGTTTATAGTTTGAAGCAAAGATGTTAACAGCTCTTTCCCAAAACAAACTCCCTTCTTGCCTGGGAACTAGACTGTCTTCGTAGAACTAACAAATTAGTCAAAAGATTAGAAATTATGGTTTAGGAGACATGCAGCTGGAGTCTACAAGATTCTGACCCTCCGCAAATTGCTCCTGGGGATAACAACACTATTGTAAAACCTAAGATCACTGCTTGAGACATTTTGTATACTCTGTACTTGATGGACCAGCTGGCACCACCCAGATTGATCAACTGGCTCATCTGATTTTGTGGCCTCCATTCAGGAACTGACTCAGCACAAGAGGAGAGCTTATGATGTCATCTCCGACCCAATCAGCACTCCCGAATCACTGGTGCCACCCCTCGCTCATCAAATTATCCTTAAAAACTCTGATCCCCGGCCAGGCACGATAGCTCACACCTGTAATCCCAGCACTTTGGGAGGCCAAGGTGGGTGGATAACGAGGTCAGGAGTTCGAGATCAGCCTGGCCAAGATGGTGAAACCCCATCTGTACTAAAAATACAAAAATTAGCCGGGTGTGGTGGTGCACACCTGTAGTACCAGCAACTTGGGAGGCTGAGGCAGGAGAATAGCTTGAACCTGGGAGGCAAAGGTTGTGGTGAGCTGAGATCACACCATTGCACTCCAACCTGGGCGACAAGAGCGAAACTCCGTCTTAAAAACAAACAAACAAAAAATCCCCACTCTGATCCCCGAATGCCTGGGGAGACCGATTTGAGTAATAATAAAATTCCCATCTCCGTAAGGCCCTGTGCGAATTACTCTTTCTCTATTGCGATTTGCCTGTCTTGATAAATCGGCTCTGTCTAGCCAGCAGGCAAGGTGAACCTTTTAGGTGGTTATACATTTATAAAATATCCTGCTTCTCAACATAACCATAATGTCACCATCATCCCACTCCCCAATAAAATAATTATCTGTGATCCTCGAGTACCCGGTATACTTGCTGTTTGACCATTATTATTATTATTATTGGGACGGAGTTTCACTGTTGTCACCCAGGTTGGAGTGCAGTGGCGCTATCTCAGCTTAATGCAACCTCTGTTCAAGGGATTCTCCTGCCTCAGCCTCCTGAGTGGCTGGAATTGCAGGCACCCGCCACCACACCTGGCTAATTTTTGTATTTGTAGTAGAGACAGGGTTTCGCCATCTTAGCCAGGTTGATCTTGAACTCCTGACCTCAGGTGATCCACCCGCCTAGGCTTCCCAAATTGCCAGGATTACAGGTGTGAGCCATTGCACCCAGCCTAACAATTATTATACTATCCTTTTCATGAGCACTCCATCAGGTCAAATCCTGTCCCCAAAAGTTTATTAGAGTCTTCTACATCGTCTCTTATATCTCAAAATTCCTCCTCTCCATTTTCCTCTAGATAGCACCAGATTGACTCAGCAAAGTTTACCCCGCAAACCTGACCGAACAACTTAAATGGTTTCCAATTGTATGGTGAAACTCCTTTATAAAAGTGTAGTTCTGTGTATAACTTATTTTGATCCTTGACATAACTCTGTAAGAATGGGCAATGAGAGTTTAAATTCCCCCAGTATCCTGGCGCTTCACAACCCCTGTGTCCTAATAAATCCACATGACCAAGTATTCCCAGACCATGTCATGCATTTATTCATAATGAACAGTTGTTGAACCCTTACTGTGCTCTAGGAGTATACTGACAATGAAAACAGAGTTTGTTGTTCCCCCTGGACTTTATAATGGGCTGGGAGAACAGAGGATACACAAGTAAACACATTGATACCTATGCAATTACAAAAAGGGATCTATGCTACAAGTGGAAACAACAAGGGTGTAAGTAAAAGAGAATAATAGTGGGCAATCTACTTGTGCGGGTGGTCAGGGGAGGCTTCTCTGAGGAGGTGATATTCAAAAGCATTTATTTGCCTGCTGTGCAGAAAATGACCTGTAGGGAGGTGGGGAGTCAGCCAAGGGAAACGGAAAGAAGCCTGGTAAGTTGACCAGATGGCTGAACTTTGCTCCTGCTGTTTCTCTCCTCAAGTCCTTCACGGAGTAAACATTTCCTGAGTACCATGTCATGTCTCCCCGCTCCCCGACCCTGTGATGTGTAAATGTTCTTGTGGATACAGACTTTGTGCCCCCTCCAGAGGCTAATGAATAATGGTATCTGCTGACCCAGGGAATGGAAGGGCTGTTTTGGTTTTCTTTTCTTTCTTTTTTTTTTTTTTGACACGGAATTTTGCTCTTGTCACCCAGGCTGGAGTGCAATGGTGCGATCTTGGCTCACTGCAACCTTCGCCTCCTGGGTTCAAGCAATTCTCCTGCCTCAGCCTCCCGAGTAGCTGGGATTACAGGCATGCACCACCACACCCGGCTAATTTTGTATTTTTAGTAGAGACGAGGTTTCTCCATGTTGGTTAGACTGGTCTCGAAATCCTGACCTCAGGTGATCCGCCCGCCTCAGCCTCCCAAAGTGCTGGGATTACGGGCATAAGCCACTGTGCCTGGCCTCTGGTTTTCTTTATACAGACAGGGACAGTTGTTTGAGAGAGGCCTGGAAGGGCATGGCACTACAATTTGTGATTTTCTGAGGCTCCAGGAGCATGGCATTAAGCCACAGTATAAATGAGTATGGAGAGGGGGTGCCTTCCAAGAGACACAGTTCCTGGGTTCTCTTTGCCCCTTGTAGTCCCACTGCTGCCTGGCTTCCAGCAGACAGTGGCAGGCTAGTTTGGGGGAGAAAAAAATATTTTCCCTCAACCCTCTCTGAGTTCTTTGTTGAGATGGACGGCTAGAACAAAAGACAGATTAACAAGAGAAAAGCAAACACGTTTATTAACATGACTATCTTATAAATACATGGGAGATAACTCAGAGAAACGAGACAATCTCAAGAGTAGATCTCAAAGAGGTAGCTTCAGACTTCCCTACCATCATTCTCTGACACAAATAATGAAAGGCGTGGGCCAGACCACCCTCATCCTCTGCTAGGACTGCCTGGCCAAGAGGTGCAGGGTAAACAAAAGCCAGGTTTGTGATGCAGATTGAGGTTGTGTTTTTTGCATTAATAAGAGTTTCCAGGGCTGGGCATGGTGGCTTACACATGTAATCCCAGCGCTTTGGAAGGCCGAAGCGGGCGGCCCACCTAAGGTCGGGAGTTTGAGATCAGCCTGACCAATATGGAGAAATCCTGTCTCTACTTAAAACAAAACAAAACAAAACACAAAATTAGGTGGGTGTGGTGGCGCATGCCTGTAATCCCAGCTACTCGGGAGGCTGAGGCAGGAGAATCACTTGAACCCAGGAAGGGGAGGTTGCAGTGAGCTGAGATAGTGCCACGGCACTCCAGCCTGGGCAACAAGAGCAAAACTTTGTCTCAAAAAAATAAAAT
Organism: Chlorocebus sabaeus; assembly: GCF_047675955.1. Classification (NCBI taxonomy): domain Eukaryota; kingdom Metazoa; phylum Chordata; class Mammalia; order Primates; family Cercopithecidae; genus Chlorocebus; species Chlorocebus sabaeus. Next base: position 9,672,393 of record NC_132915.1, on the reverse strand, counting down.
AAAATAAAATAAGAATTTGCAACGATTTAGTCATCCTTGTCTTCCTGGTACAGAGAGGAAAACACTATTACAAATGCAGATTTTCTTTACAGCGTAAGTTTCTCTTACAAAAGGATAACTGTTGACTGTTTTCAGTTTCTCCTGTGTCTGCTGTTTCCCAAAATAATCAGTTTAAAGTAATCTTATATCAAAGAGGCATATTTGGAATGGCATATACTGGTCTCCTACAGACATGTTTTGGGGGTGGCGTGTGCTGAACTCCACCATTGGCTCCCTCTCCCTTTAACAGGAATGTAAATAACATTCCTAGGAGGCCATTGATCTCCACTGAGCTCCTGCACCAGCGCCAACAGACCAATCCAAGATGGAGTCCCTCCTGCTAAAGTTTGATGTCACCAAACTGAAACTAAATAAAAAGAGAGAGAGAGAGAAGTCAAATTCCCAAACAGGCCAGCTTTAGCTGGCTTGATAAGGGAGTCTCCTCTGCTTTAACCCTTATAAGGAAAGCAACTTTGAACCTACCAATTTGCTTTTTGTTCTTTGTTTCTGCTTTCTTCATCCTTTTACCTAAGGACTACGCTCTGATTTTTTTTTTATCTTGCCAAAATTCCTATCTAAGGGGTCTGGGGAATCATGCCCTACAAATCATATCATATGGGTTTTATTTAACCTTGTATATTGTGACTTACTTTCCAATCTGGCATAACAAGGAAGAAAATCAAAATACTTTACCCCAAATCATGTTTCTCTGCCGTTATCTTGAAATGGCCCTGCAAAGCCATGTCTTACGGGAAACATCCACATTCTACAGAGAATCCCCTTTCCCCCATTTATTTATTTATTTATTTATTTATTTATTTATTTATTTTTTTTTACCATTCTTCCTTTCCAGATCCAGGAGATAATCAACTAAGTACCAGGCACCCTTTTAGGTCCAGTAAGAAACATTTCACAACCTGCTCTCTCTGAAGTCTACTATCTGAGAGCTTCCTCTGCACAATAAAACTTGGTCTCCATAATCCTTTATCTTAACCTGACCATTTCCTTTCTACTGATCCCAGGTCTTCAGATAAACTCAACCAATTGTTAACCGGAAAATGTTTAAATTTACCTATAACCTGGCAGCCTCCTCTTCGAGTTGTCCCGTCTTTCAGAACCAAACCAATGTATTTCTTAAACGTATTTGATTGATGTCTCAGGCCTCCCTAAAATATATAAAATCAAGCTGTGCCCCGACCACCTTGGGCTCATGTTCTTAGTGTTATAAAGAAAGTTTTGGTGCCACAAAAGAAATAGCACTCAAATATAAAATTTTCTTTTAATTCCCAGCAAGGCAAGGTATTTCTACAGAAGGGTGCACCCTCACAGACGGAGCAATGGTGAGCGCACACTTGGACAAGGGAGGGGAAGGGGTTCTTATCCCTGATGCACACGGCCCCTGCTGCTGTGTCGTTCCCTTATTGGCTAGGGTTAGAGGGCACAGGATAAACTAATTCTGATTGGCTAATTTAAAAAGAGTGAGGGGGTGAGTGGTTTGGTGGGAAAAATGGTTATGACAGAGCAGGTAATCGGAATGACTCAAGGTGGAGCAGGTAATCGGAATGAGTCAGGGTGAAGCAGGTAATCGGAATGAGTCAGGGTAGAGCAGGTAATCCAAAAAGGTTGATTTATGAGAAAATTAATTTTAAAAGTAGAAGGCAAAGAATTGAACATACTGACATATTGATTGTTTGAAAATAAATTTAGAACTCATATCTAATATCAGGACCACCTGAGGGCGGTGTCACAGGCCATGGTCACTCATATTTGGCTAAGAATAAATCTCTTAAAGGTTTACTCTCAACATACCCATCCAAAATACTCACTGCCCACATTGCAGAGATGAGCGCTTGAAATCTCTTCTTGTTCTGAGGGTTGCATGATGGTGAATTGTTCTTTGGTCAAAGAAACTCTGCGAAATTTATCTTGTCTGGTATTTTTCTTTATCAGGAAGAAGCTTTGGTGTGGAGTCCAGTAGTCTGAGGCTTCCTGAGAACTAAACTAAACAGGTTTCCCACCATTCAAGACTCACACTCTAGCAAGGTGATGGGATGGTGGGAGAAAGGGTCAGAGGATGGGGGGTGGGCCTAGGATTGGGTGTGGCTCCAGAGACCACCCAGTTTTGTTTTTTTAAAACCAATTACTTCCCATGGAAGAATAACTTCTGTATTGAAGTTGTAGCGTGAACATGGGGAAGCCATCCGCAGGCTCTGAACTGTCAATAAGCCCTGAGCCGTTCTGGAACTTGCCCAGGCTGGTATGGAACTCCTGGGTTCAAGCAATCCTCCTGCCTAGGCCTCCCAAAGTGGTGGGATTACAGGGGTGAGCCATAGTGCCCACCCTTTAGTGTCTTTATTGACCCCCTACTCTCAGCAGACTTTTGTCCAGGCAGTGGAGATACAGCACAGAACAGAGGAAAGGATGTATGCTCTGGGAGCTTACAAGACTGTGATAATGTGATAGAGGGCCAGAGGAGGCATGGAGCATGCTCCCATCCTTGCCAGCCCCCTGGAATCCAGGTGAGCAGGCAACACCCGGAGAGGCTCCCAGCAGGGCTGTGTGTGCTCAGTTTGTTTCTGCCCCGTCTGTTTGTGCTTTCCTTATTTGTTCCCCTCCTCTGGTCCTAATGCTGACCATCCAGGCAGGTGCTGGTCACTTCGGTTCTGACCGACAGCCTGGATGGACTCCACACTTCCTCACATAGAGCCTGTATCAGTTGTAGCTCTCAGTCAGAGATTCGGCCCCAGTGCCTCATCACATCCAACACAGAAGAGCTGCCTCTGTCTCAGTGAGGCCACCATCTTATCAGGATTCACATGTTAGGTATCTTAGTGTACTATCTGTTGCTTGAAACTGGGTAATTTATAAAGAAAGGGAATTTCTTTTTTTTTGAGATGCAGTTTCACTTTGCTGCCTAGGCTGGAATGCAGTGGCATGATCTTGACTCACTGCAACCTCCACCTCCCACGTTCAAGCAATTCTTGTGCCTCAGACTCCCAAATAGCTGGGACTACGGGCACGTGTCACCATGCCCAGATAATTTTTGTATTTTCAGTAGAGACGGGGTTTCACCATGTTGGCCAGGTTAGTCTCTAACCCCTGACTTCAGGTGATCCACCCTCCTTTGCCTCCCAAAGTGCTGGTATTATAGGCATGAGCTGCCATGCCCAGCCACAAGGGAAATTTATTTCTTACAGTATGGAGGCTGGGAACTCCAAGCTCAAGAGGGCGTTCTTGCTAGTGGGGACTCTCTGCAGAGTCCTGAGGCTGTGCAGGGCATCACATGGAGAAGGGGCTGAGTGAGCTCACTTGCTAGCTCAGGTCTCTCTTCCTCTTATAAAACCATCAGTTCCACTTTCACAATAACCCATTAATCCACTAATCCATGTATGGACTATTCCTCTTAAAAGCCCCACCTCTCAATATTGCCACATTGGGGACTGAATTTCAACATGAGTTTGGAGGAGGTAAACATTCAAACCATAGCATTTAGAGTTGCCTCATCAGCACATCCATAAATCTATAGCTACAAGTGTGAGTGGGAGAGCCAGCATGAACCTCAAGCCCTCATATTGAGGGCCAACATGTTACTATTCACTCAGTGGGAGAACCTGAGCAATCCTAGCTGGATGACCGCTGCCTGACCAATCTGAGTATGACACAGGCAAGCACTGGGGAGACAGCATCCTTTCCTAAAGGTGGATCTTCAAGCTCACCCACCTACAGGTTAAACCAATCAAATAATTATCCATGGGCTTGGGGTATATACTGGATACTGAATACTTTTTGCTGTGTTGAATAATTCTATAATAAACATACTAATTTGAAAAGGATCCCTAGGGTCAGTTCCCAATTATTACATCAATGCCAGTGGGGTGAACATATCAAGGTTCACTGTAGATATCAACCACCCCTCATGACTTTGGTATCTCTTTCTTCTTCCACTCCAAATCACAAGTATACTCATCCTTAGGGCAGAAATCCTCCCAAGTAGGAGCCCAGGAACCCAGAGGTAAAAGAGATATACATCTAGTATAGGCCAAGGCTTTTATTTATTTATTTATTTTTGATACGGAGTTTCGCTCTTGTTGCCCAGGCTGGAGTGTAATGGCGCAAGCTCGGCTCACTGCAACCTCTGCCTCCCAGGTTCAAGCGATTCTTCTGTCTGTCTCCTGAGTAGCTGGGATTACAGGCACCCGCCACCACACCTAGTTAATTTTTTTCTATTATTAGTAGAGAAGGGGTTTCACCATGTTGGCCAGGCTGGTCTCTAACTCCTGACCTCAGGTGATCCGCCCACCTCTGCCTCCCAAAGTGTTGGGGTTACAGGCATCAGCCACCGCGCCCAGCCGGCCAAGGTTTTTAACATGCCCAATTTGTATTTAATAAACTTGCTACAGGAGGAAAAACATATGTAGAACCTCTGATCCAATTTAGAAGTTGAGTATGGTTGAGAAACTTTAAAGAGATTAACTATATGCCAGGGCTGGTGGTGCATGCTTGTAGCTCCAGCTATTCAGGAAGCCAAGGTGAACGATGGAGAGTTCAAGCAGACCTGGGCGAAATAGCAAGACCCCTTCTCCAAAACATAACAAAAGCAAAATAAAAGAAATTTGCTATATATGTAAGTTTCTCAAAATATTTCATTAGCAAGTTGGAGGACAGCAGGAGCTGCCTGGCAAGTTGAATCAATGTGTCTTAGTATCCTAGAAATTCATAAATTAACTTGAATTCTATTTTTCCAATTTTTTATTTTGAAAAGTTTGTTTTCCAGAAAAGTTGGAAAAAAACTGCACAATGAACCCACCTAGACTCACCACTTAGATCCACCATTAACAGTTTGTTACATTTGCTTTACCACCATATAAAATACATCAGTCTCTGAAGCATTTATGTGTCAGTCGTAGCCATTAGGACTCTTATCTAATGATTCAGCACTAACATCCTAAGAACTAGGGCATTCTTGTAAACAGCCATTGTCACACCGAAAAATCTAATGATGACACAATAATACTGCCTAATATATAGTCCATATATAACAACAAAGTTTCTCAGTTGTCCCTCAAATCTCTCTCACTTTTTTGCCTTCAATGCAGTGCTGCATCGGGTCACTTGATGGACTGACCCAGTTGTTATTTGTCTAGACCAATTCCCTAGCTTGAATTTTTGAAGACTACAGTGCGGGGACATTGTTTTGCTGAAGGTCTTCCAACCTGGATTGTTCTTATTTTTTTTTCCCAACTTGATTCACTTAAACATTTTTGGCAGTTATACATGGGTAATATAAAAACCCATTTGTGACATTCTAATGAGCTAATTAGCAAGGCCTTAGATGCAGTTGAGATATGTACTCCTCTGGAGTATGACCTTTGCTGATATAGGTCTGGGTGACATTACTGGACTGTGCATTCTTTTTTTTTTAATTTAAATTTTTTTTTGAGATGGAGTCTCACTCTGTTGCCCAGGCTGGAGTGCAGGGGTGCAATCTCGGCTCACTGCAACCCCTGCATCCTGGGTTCAAGCGATTCTTCTGCCTCAGCCTCCCAAGTAGCTGGGATTACTAGTGCCCGCCACCACGGCTGGCTAATTTTTATATTTTTAGTAGAAATGGGGTTTCACCACGTTGGCCAGGCTGGTCTCGAACTCCTGACCTCAAGTGATCTGCCTGCCTCGGCCCCCCCAAAGTGTTGGGATTACAAGCGTGAGCCATCGCATCTGGCTGGCCTTTTTAAAATTTTAAAACATTTTATTTATTTATTGTAGAGTTGGGGTCTTGCTATGTTGCCCAGGCTGGTCTTGAACTCCTGGGCTCAAGCCATCCTGCCAACCTTGGCCTCCCACAGTGCTGAGATTACAGGCATGAGCCACAATGCTGTGTATTCTCTCTCTCTCTCTCTTTTTTTTTGAGATGGAGTCTGACTCTGTCACCCAGGCTGGAGTGCAGTGGCACAGTCTTGGCTCACTGCAACCCCTGCCTCCTGGGTTTAAGCGATTCTCCTGCCTCAGCCTCTGGAGCAGCTGGGATTACAGGCATGCACCACCACGCCTGGCTAATTTTTGTATTTTTAGCAGAGATGGGGTTTCACTGTGTTGGCCAGGCTGGTCTCAAACTCCTGACCTCAAGTGATCTACTTGCCTCAGCCTCCCAAAGTGCTGGGATTACAGGTGTGAGCCACTGTTCTTGGCCTTTGTAAAATTTTTAAAAATTTTATTTATTTTAGAGTTGGGGTCTTGCTGTGTTGCCCAGGCTGGTCTCGAACTCCCGGGCTCAAGCCATCCTCCAGCCTCAGTCTCCCAAAGTGTTCGGATTACAGGTGTAAGCCACAGTCTTGCGTATTTTCAACAGCTCCCAATGTGATCATTACTAGTGGCACATTTTAAATCAGGGGTTGGGGGATGGAGATGGAGGTGGGGCAACATATTTGACTTTGAAGACGTTTTCTGTGAATTTTGGAGGAGTGTGTGTGCTACTAGCATCTAGTGGGTGGAGGCCAGGGATGCCGTCAAACATCCTACAAAGCATGGAACCGACCCCACACGAAAGGATTATCCCATCCCAAAAGCCAACAGTGCTGAGGTGGAGAAACCCAGGGGTCTCACCAACGAGATGAAATCTTCCAACCAGCAGACTTCTTGGCACCTACCTTCTTCCCATCCCTCTGTTTCTGAGATAATCCCACTATAAGACATTAAACAGGCCAGACACGGTGGATATAGTGGTGCGCGCCTGTAATCCCAGCTACTCGGGAGGCTGAGATATGAGGATTGCTAGAACCCAGGAAGCAGAGGTTGCAGGGGGTCGAGATCATGCCACTGCACTATAGCCTTGGGAACAGAACGAAACTCCGTCTAAACAAACACACAAAAAAGACATTAAATACACAAATGAGTGAGTAATTTCTCAACACTTGGGAACTTGTAAGTACAGCGACACACTTTTATATCTCAGTACTGAAATCAGCCCTCTAGTTGGCCTGTGAACGTCCCATGCCTGCCAAGTGTGTCATCTGAGACAAGCACTTCAATTTGTTTGAGTAGGAATCTATCACTCTTATTTGGAAGAAAAGGTGCCAGTCAAACCCCAAAGAGTATTGCTAACTAATAATTGTGCTGCAGTTTAGAGTGTTTAAGGTGCTTTCCAATACCATGTTCTGAAATTTGATCTGACAACGCTTTGGGAGGCGGTTTATTACGATGAGGCTGCGCTGTCGCACTCGAGGAACCGGGTCAGTGACCTGCTGCAGGGCACGGGGCTGGCGGGGAGGGGAGAGCGCCTGAACTCAGCCTCCAAGTCCTGCACTCGACTCTGCAGGAGTAAAAACTATTCTTGACGCTACCTCTCTCCCTTCTCCTGCAAACAAGCAACAAAATGCTGAAAAGGCATCTTAACTGAAACGGAAGTCAAATGAATTCGCGTGCGATCATGGGAATTTTTGGCTCCTAACCTTGCGAGTAGAGCTGGGTGACTTCCATTTCTGGTGGGGGAGTGGAAACAGGTTTCTGGGCTTGCAGAAGCCACATCCCGTCCCCACACAACCTAGGCCAGGCCAGGTATTTGTAGGTGAGGCTCCGGGGCTCCAGCTAACCTGAGCTACCTGGGCTGGGCTTCGTGCGGGGAGGCAGCAAGCGAGGCGAGCGGGCGACGACGCCGGCCTCTACGCAGTGCGGTGGTGAAGACGTCTCTTCCAGGGAGTCACAGGAAGCAAATCCATCCTTTTAAAGGGCTCGCGTCCTGCGGTCCTGAACCGGCGCGCTGGAGCAGTAATGCGGCGTTCTTCAAGGTTCAGGGCTCACGGCCCAGCCCTGTGATCCAGCTTCCTCAGTCTTCGCGGTGTGCACTACTCAGGACCACTTGCGGATTACGTCCCAGGACAAAGGGGGCTTGTCCTTTCTTCAACGTCCTACTGCGCAAAAACGAAGTCCTTCTGAGGCTGCCTGCCTTCCGGGAGAAGCTGCGCCCCCTCAGGCGCCTGGGCTCCGCGCGCCTGCCACCGCCCATTCACCTCGCGCACCTGGCATTCCGGGTCTGGGGCCCCGCCCTGCCGCCAGCCAGGTGAGAGGGACTGGGCCCCGCCCCCGCCGGCCCCGCCCCGCCCCACTGCGCCTGCGCAGTCGGCCGTCGGCGCCAGGCGCCGGGGCGGCGCGGCCGTCGCAGTTCGGCGGGCGCAGTGCGCGTGCGCCTTGGCTGCTGGGGGGCGGGCGGCGTCCGCGGCGAGGGAGCGGGGGCGGGGAGGCGCCGTCTGGCTCGGGCTGGGGCCGGCGGGAGCGCGAACGAGCGACGGCGGAACCCGTGGGCCTGTGGACTGCAGCCTCGGCGGCCAGCAGGTGAGGCCCGCGCAGGGCGGGCGTGGGTGCTGAGAGGGTGCGGGCCGCCGGCGGGCCAGGGGTTCGGCGGCCTGCCCGGGGGCGCAGGTGAGCGCGGCCCGCGCGGGGCCCGGCGGAGCATTGTCCAGCGGGCGGCGCCCGCACAGCGCCCCCTGCCGGCCGGGCCACGGCGGGGACCCGGGCGGGGCGGGCCTGGGCCTCCGGGCGGGCGCGCGCTCCTTTGTTCGCCGGCCCCCACTCCTCAGTCCCCCCATCTCCGCCGCCCCCCGCCAACATGGCCGCCACCCTCCCGTCCCCAGTTCCCCGGCCGCCGCCGGCCCCTTAGCGCGCGCTTTGTTTGGAGCCGGGCGGGGAGGCCCGCGGGCAGGGGGCGGCGGCGCTGCGCAGTCGGGCGCGGGGAGGGGGCGCTGCGCCAGAATGCGGGCGGGGAGGGGGAGCGTTGCATAATCCCGGGCCGGCGACGGGGGCGGGGCGGGGGGAGGGGCGGGACCCCGGCGCGGCGGGTCGGGTCACCCCGGGGACGCGGGCCTGCCCTCGGGCCACCCCTCCCAGGCCCGGGGGATGGCCGCGGACCTTGCAAGTTGCAGGCTCCGCGGATCCGCGGGTTTCCGCGGCGCCGGAACGCCCACCGGCCAGTCCTCGCGCCCGCGCAGCCCCTTTCCTGATGCGCCCGTCTCCTCGCCGCCCTCCGTGGGGGCGCGGCGAACGGGTTGCGTGCTCTGGAGAGAGACAGGCACTTTCCTCTCCATCGTGAGTGACCTTGGATGTATTCGTCAAGGAATGTGTTGAAATGAATTGTGCGTTGCGGGAACTGCGCAGCGCCTCGGGTTTGGCTTTCTCGAGCATCTTATTGCATTGATTGTGCGTTCTCGATTTTACAGAGGTTCGTTTTGAGTAATGGCTTCAGTAATGTCATCGCATACGCATTTCGAAGTTTGTTTATGCATTTGTTTTTACATTTATTCTTTTTATTTATAATTTTTGAATCAGATTTTGTGTTTTGGAGAGATTTTCCGTGCGTGATGGAAGTGTTTTTACTCTTGGTAAATATGGATTGTTTGACTATTTTATCACGTTCATCGCAAAACAATACCAGGAACATTTAAATGTCTTAAAGGATTTCACGCTACATGACGTGTGGCAAAGACTACTTACGCACCAAAACGCGAATACCTGTCTAACTTTTTTTCTATTGGAATTTTCTGGAAGGAATTCTATGCAATCCGAAAGGATTGATGGAGGGTACAGTAATTGCTTTCTACGTCGCTTTTGTTAAGCAGTGAAAATTAAGCTTGGAGATTTATATCTGGACATACTGAGTTTTTAAACACTCTTGAAGTGAAATTTTGGAAAGGGCAGGTAAAATGAGTATTCTTCCAACCTGCCTACTCCCCCCATCAGCTTTGGTTAAAAGGCAAACACCAAAATATTGTGGTAGCTGGTAATTTGCAGAACGTTCGTTATCAGGTTTGATAATTATATATTAAGGTACAGTATGTGTATGCTAGTAGATCGTAGAGTCTTACGAAAAATATAATTTCTTTATAATCTTTTGAGTAGCGAAATGGTTACTTTTACAATGGTTATGAATTGGGTTAAGGCAAAAGGGCCAGTATATGTCTTCAGTCATCTTTTTATGCCTGAAATCCAGGGAACAGTGAAAATGGATGTTCCCTGGAACAGCCATTGCGATGCCATATGTTGGTCGTTGGTGTCCGTTCCCTGGAACAGCCATTGCGATGCCATATGTTGGTCATTGGTGTCCTTACAGTGTATCTCAGATAATTGTGTGTCTCTCTTGTGAACTGAGGGATCACAATATTGATGTGGCTGATGTGTGCCCCTCTGCATTTTGTGGGTAGTGTCTCAAATTTGGCTATCATATTGATGAGAGTTATTAATTTGGTTTTTATTGCCAGAAATTTAGATGGTTTTCGCTTCCGAGTGACTTACCTGATTGCACTTAGTTATAACGTTACTGGTTGCACTCCTTAATTGCTAGCATCTTTTTTCTAGTATGTTCGATATACATTCTTTTGGTTTATCCTTTAAAATATGTGCTGAGAAAGCATTTAAATGTTAATACTGTATTTACATATGCTGGACGTTTAATTCAATGTGTGTTCTCTCCCTTTCCATGAATGAAAAGAAACTGGAAGAAGAGAATCAACTGTTTCGTGCAAGTATTGTGTTCAGTTTAGAAGATACTATGGTATTGTGAAAACAGTGTAGTCTGGAGTTTGACATGGAGTCACAATGGCCTTCCAAGTCAGAACAATCTGGGTTGAAATTGACTCCTTACTGGTCCAAAGCCACATAACTGATTCATCATGCAGCCTTTTTTTTAAAAAAGTTTTTTTTAAAGCTACTCGAATATGTCAGTTTTATTTTCTCTATACACACATTTATTTGTTACTGAAAATTGCAAAAATAGCACATTGAAGATCCTTTTATTGGAGTTCACATTTTTGAAAACCAGAAAATTCAATAATTATGCTCTTGCCAAACTACTTAGTGTTTTCTTTATATTCTTGCTCCACAAGTTGCTTTACTTAAATTCTTGATGTTGGACTTCATCTCACTGACTTCAGGCTTCTGACACACAAAGTACATTTAGGACCTACTGGCTCTTTGGGTCACGTCAGAGAGGAGAGCTAAAGTGTGTTGAAGTTACTCAAATACATTCAAGCTACATGGATCTCTTATAAATTACTGGTATCATGGCAGAAATGAAAATACACCAAAAAAAATCACAGAACTCTTCATCAAAATTATTGGTATACAGGCTGTTCTAGCATAGAGTAGGTTTCTCAACCTAATGCATAAAATTATCAGCAAGAAAAAAAGTACAAGAATGACAGTTTATGGTTGAATTGGCTTGGTGTCATGATTCCCTGTCTAGCATTCTCAGGCTATCTATGATACAGAAACCGCAGCTCATTTGAATGGTTCCCTTCTTGATTCATTCTGAATTCTCCCTTTGGCCCAGTGTCTACTAGTTGTTTTTCAAGCCAAGAACATTTGTTGAGGAACAGGTATCTCAATTTTACAATACTTACTTTCTGCATAGATAGCAGTGTTCTTACTTCCACTCCTAAGGCAAGCCATCTCTGATGTCCTGGAAGGTCGTTTGTCTCCTATCCAGTTTTTGGAATGAATCTTCTGGTAGAAGGGAAGGGAATTAGGTACTACGGTTGAAAGTCATGTTACTAAAGTTCTTTATTGACATCTCTGAGCAGAAGAAGGCCCCTGAGTCGTCCTGGGAATTTTCTTCAGTGAGCATTTGTGAAGATTCTGGGGTCAAGGTTGGGTTAAACTTTTGTGGTGGGTCCATCCGAGGTTTAGTCAACAGCACTAAGCTCTTCCTGGATCTTTGGGACCCAGCGGAAAGTGATGCCAGTTCTCAAATTGCTACAAGGTAACCTGGAAAGAAATCTATGACCCAGAAAGCCTGAAAACCCAAACTCCAGCAAATAATGGTGAAAGAGCCAACCCGCAAAGCCTTTTAAAACCTTCAATTCCGTAACTATAAACTGGGATAAAACCTATGCTGTAAGTCTGTTCTGAGAATTACGTGAAATGGATTTATAGAGTTTTCAGTACAGTTCCTGAAATACAGCAGCTGACGCCAGTAGATGTTGATTTCCTTCTCCTTTCTGCTTTTGAACTTTGCTGTAGTTGTTAGCATTTTTTTTAATGTGAAGTAAACAGTTGGCTTAGTTGTGCATCAATATTCAGTCCAATTTAATTTTAAATTACACCTTTACTGGGAACCTATTCATGACCTTAAAATTGCCATAAACCGTTTATAGAACAAGTCATGTTTGGCTAAATATATAAACACAGATGTATCCTTACAGACTTTATAGTCTGATAGAGGAGATACACATGCATATAATGAGGGAATTCTGTGCTGAAGCGTATCTGGGAAGAGAAGGTGATTCTACAGAATATCAGAATGGGAGAGGAAAGACATCTGGATGGACAGGAAAGCAGGAGCAGAGGCTAGGAGTTAAAGAGGCCATCAGGGATTTCAATCCCAGCCAAAAGTTAGCCCCTTCTTTTCTCTTCTCTTCTCTTTTTCTCTTCTCTTCTCTAATCTTTTTTTTTCCTTCCTTCCTTCCCTCCTTCCCTCCTCTTTTACTATCTCTTTCCTACCTACCTACCTACCTAGTATCTATCTTCTATCCTCTTTTGTGAGTGTGTTTACGTATAGCAGGGGCCGAGAACACCTACCTCATCGAGGTGAGCCTAAATGAAGTAAAATGATTCATAGGCTCCTGGTATACAGTAAATGCCCAGTTGATATTGATGGTGATGTCACCACTGCCTACACCACCTGTAGTTTCTTTCCTATGGCTGATTTGTCTAGGGGTGAATTTGGGGGCCACATTTTAAATTCTGCATGTAACATTAAGGTCGTTGGTGTTGAAATTGTAGGTAAGGGGAAGCCATTGAAAGGCAGTGACAGGATTGGACCTGTGTTTTAAAACAGTTTGAAAGGTGGGTTAGAGGAATTTGCCTGCGTAGGCTCTTTAATCTCCAGAGTCTAGTCTGTTAGAGAAGCTGGTGAAGTCATTTGAGGCATGGGGTATTGGTCTGAACTCAGAATATTTAATGTTATGTTAAATGTGCCTTTTTTTTTTTTTTTTTTTTTCCTGAAGGGAAGGGAGGAGGAAGGATTTATTCAATGTGAATATTATTTTATCCAAATGTTGAGAGAATAGATGAAAAGACTAGTAAGGCATCTTTATACCATTTGAGATGTTAGATTATAGTAGCATGTTAACAAAATAGGCAGATTTTTTTAAAAAACTAGATTATATTTCTTTGTAGTTGTTTATGCTTGGGCCTGTCTTTAAATTATTTAACAAATCATATGTTTGAATTACTATTACTTAACCTGACACAGGCAATAAGGAGAGAAAAGAATGTCCTTTTTCGTACTTTTGGGGGTTTTTTTTTTTTTGAGGCGAAATCTCGCTCTGTCGCCAGGCTGGAGTGCAGTGGCGCAATCTCGGCTCACTGCAACCTCTGCCTCCTGGATTCAAGCGATTCTCCTGCCTCAGCCTCTTAATAGCTGGGTCTACAGGCGTGCGCCACCACACCCAGCTAATTTTTGTATTTTTAGTAGAGATGGGGGTTTCATCATGTTGGCCAGGATGGCCTCAATGTCTTGACATCGTGATCTGCCCACCTCGGCCTCCCAAAGTGCGGGGATTATAGGTGTCAGTCACCTCGCCTGGCCTGATTTTTTTTTTTTGGAGGTAGGGGTTTGAATTACTTCCTTTTTTCTTCCTCTCTTGAGCATCATTGTAGACCCATGGGTTTTTATGCACGCAGTGTGTGTTTTTGTGTTTTTAGTTTTGAGAAAGAGTCTTGCTCTGTCACCCAGGCTGGAGTGCAGTGGTGGGACCTTGGCTTGCTACAACCTCTGCCTCCTGGGTTCAAGCTATTCTCCTTGCTCAGCCTCCCAAGCAGCTGGGATTACAGGCATGCACCACCATACCTGGCTAATTTTTTGTATTTTTAGTAAGACGGAGTTTTACCTTGTTGGTCCACCTGGTCTCAAACTCCTGATCTCAAGTAATCCTCCCACCTCAGCCTCCCAAAGTGCTGGGATTATAGGCGTGAGCCACCACATCTGGATTTATCCAATGTGTTTTAATCAAATACTCACTGTTTTTCCGTAACTTGTCACAACTTGGACGTGTTGAGGTCCTTTCAACCTAGTTCTCTTTGCTTTGAGGTGACACGTAATCTCTGAAGCTTTTCTTGCTTTCTGACACGAGATGTCTGAGGTTCACTTTGTGCTTTTCCTGCCAAATACCTATCAGCCGTTTCTTGCAGCTTGTTTTATTGAGGAGTAGAATTTAGATACAAAAATCTAAATTGTTATATGTTCTATTAGGATGCCCATGCTTTTATAGGACAGACATGGGAAACATACAGATTTTGATTTTTATATTGGTATTTCCAGTTCGAATTTAACATCACAGAGTTTTTACTATGAGCTTATCCTTTTTTTTCTAACGTTGAAAATTTACATTCTTAGCAGCATTAATATAATTGCATTATCTTAAAGTAAGAATGTAGTAGTTTGAAAATAACACTAATAACAAGCAACTCTAGGTTTATGTTAGGTTATGGTTCTTTTTGTTCTTAAAATGTATCCGCATAAGCATGTAGAGTTGACATTCTGATTTGTAAGGCCGTTTGAAAAGCTTTTCTCTGATTTTGTGTTTGATAATTAATTTGGTTTGTTTGCCTGAAATTCTTCAAGAATTGCTTTAGTTTTTCATTTAATGTATTTTTTAACATGTAGAACATTTATGTAGTTAAAAAATCCGATCTGTGCTAAAAAGTTATGTTCACAGCTTCATTTTAATTCTGTCCCTCCACGAATTTCTCTCCTGCCCCAGTTGTTTCTGCTTTATTCTTCTGATACTTCATTTTTGCAAATGTAAGCATATGTGTATATTTTTATTTCCCTTTCTTACACAATAGGCAGCGTTCTATGCACACTGCTCTGCTTTGTTTTAATATATTCCGGAGATCGCTTCATAGAAGTGCATTCTTTTGTGCTTGCAACTCATCTCCTATTGAACATTTGAGTTGTTTATGTTCTCTTGGCTGTTATAAATATTGCAGCAATGAATAACCTTGTGGGTATAATGTTTTGTATTTGTGCAAATACAGCTTTAAGATAGATTGTGGGGTGAAAGGTAAACACATTTGTAATTTTGTTAGTGGCAAAACAGTTACATTTTCTTTTTAAAACTTTTTTTTTGTAGAGGTGAGGTCTCACAGTGTTGCCCAGGATGATCTTGAACTCCTGACTCCAAGCAGTCCTTTCACCTGGGCTTCCCAAAATCTTGGGGTTACAGGCGTCAGGCACCAATACAGGCTTAAAAAATAACATTTTCAGGCTGGGCGTGGTGGCTCATGCCTGTAATCCCAGCACTTTGGGAGGGTGAGGTGGGTGGATCATGAGGTCAGGAGTTCAAGAACAGCCTGACCAACATGGTGATACCCCATCTCTACTAAAAATACAAAAATTAGCCGGGTGTGGTGGCGCGTGCCTGTAATCCCAGCTGCTCGGGAGGCTGAGGCAAGAGAATCGCTTGAACCCCGGAGGCAGAGACTGCAGTGAGCTGAGATTGCGCCACTGCACTCCAGCCTGGGCAACAGAAGGAGACTCCATCTCAAAAACAACAACAACAACAAAAACCCGTCTCTACTAAGAATACAAAAATTAGCCAGGCATGGTGGCACGTGCCTGTACTCCCAGCTACTCCTAATGCGAATCACTTGAACCTTGGGAGGCAGAGCTTGCAGTGAGCTGAGATCGCGCTGTTATACTCCAGCCTGGGTGACAGAGTGAGACTCCATCTCAAAAAAAAAAAAAATTACATTTTAAAAGGCAGATCTTACCATGTCAGCCTTTTACTTAAAACTCTAAATGGTGGCCGGGCAGGCATGGTGGTTCACACCTGTAATGCCAGCACTTTGGAAGGCTGAGGTGGGTGGATTACCTGAAGCCAGAAGTTTGAGACCAGCCTGGCCAACATGGTGAAACCCCATCTCTACTAAAAATACAAAAATTAGCCAGGCGTGGTAGTGCATGCCTATAATCCCAGCTACTCAGGAGGCTGAGGCAGGAGAATTGCTTGAACCTGGGAGGTGGAGGCTGTAGTGAGCTGAGATCACGCCCCTGCACTCCAGACTGGGCAACAGACTGAGACTCCGTCTCAGAAAACAAAACAAAACAAAAAAAACTCTGAATGGCCTTCCAGTGCCTTAAGGACAAAAGTTTATAAAGTAGCCTCAAGGGTACACATATATTTGGTGTACATATAGTTTTACATCCCTTAACAATGGGGATACCTTCAGAGAACCTCATTGTGTACCTCATAGAGCGTACTTACAGAGTCCTATATGGGACAACCTACTGGCACCTAGGCTATGTAGTATGGCTTAATGCTCCTAGGCTACAAACCTGTACATTATGTGACTGAACTGAATACTATAGACTGTTGGAACACAGTGGTAAGTATATATCTAAACATATCTAAGCACAGAGAAAGTACAGTACAAACATGGTATAAAAGATAAATGGCATGCCTATGTAGGGCACTTAGCATGAATGGAGCTGGCAGGACTGGAAGTTGCACTGGGTTGAGTCAGTGAGTGAGTGGTGAGTGAATGTGAAGGCCTAGGATGTTACTGTACAGTACGGTAGACTGTATGTAAACACTACAGTTAGTCTACACTAAATTTATAAAAACAGTTTCTTCAGTAATTAACCTTAGCTTACTGTAAGTTTTTAACTTAATAAGCTTTTTAACTTTTTTTTTTTTAACTTTTTGTCTTTTTAAATAGCACTTAGCTTAAAACAGCCTCATGATATGGATCCACTGGTTTATGTGGTCTGTTGTTGACAGAAACATCATTAGGTGGTGCATGACTAATTACTTTTGGGCCTCAGCCTCATCTTGTACTATTTTCCCCCTTGCTTTCTTTGCTCCAGCTGTATGGGGCCTCCTTCATTCTCCTGGAATCTTCTCCTCCATCTTCTCCACCAGGAATCTTGGCACTCATTCTTTTCTTCTGCCTGGAATGCCTTTCTTTGTTAACAGTTATTCCTGGTCTTTAGAGTTTGGCTCAAACATCACTTTTTAATGAAATTTTCTGTGTGCATGCTTGCAAATTTTCATAAGATAAAGAGATTGGAGTGTACTGATATTCATCACCCACTCCAACAAGCATCAGTTGCCTGAAGTTTTTTTTTTTTTTTCCCAGACAGAGTCTTGCTCTGTTGCCCAGGCTGGAGTGCAGTGGTCGATCTCAGCTCACTGCAGCCTCCGCTTCCCAGGTTCTAGCGATTCTCCCTCCTCAGTCTCCCAAGTAGCCAGGACTACAGGTGTGTGCCACCACACCTGGCTAATTTTTTTGTTGTTGTTTTCGAGATGGAGTCTATCGCCCAGGCTGGAGTGCAGTGGTGCGATCTCGGCTCACTGCAACCTCCATCTCCCGGTTAAAGCGATTCTCCTGCCTCAGCTTCCTGAGTAGCTGGGACTGCAGGCGCCTGCCACCACGCCCAGCTAATTTTTTGTATTTTTAGTAGAGACAGGGTTTCACCGTGTTGGCCAGGCTGGTTTCCATCTCCTGGCCTCAAGTGATCTGCCCTCCTCTGCCTCCCAAAGTGCTGAGATTACAAGTGTGAGCCACCGTGCCCGGACTGAAGTTGTTTTTTTGAGACAAGGTCTCACTTCTATTGCCTAGGCTGTAGTGTAGTGGCACAGTTTTGGCTCATTGCAGCCTCGACCTTCCTGGGCTCAGGTGATCTTCCCATCTCAGCCTCCTGAATAGCTGAGACTACGGCATGTGCCACCATGCCTGGCTAGTTTATCTTGGTATTTTTAGTAGAGACAGGATTTTGCCTTGTTGCCCAGGCTGGTCTCGAGCTCCTGAACTCAAGCAGTCTACCTGCCTCAGCCTCCCAAAGTGCTGGGATTACAGGCATGAGCCACCGTGCCCGGCTGTCTGAAGTTCTTGAAGTTTTTTCTTGACCCTTCTGCAGTCAAGTCCTCTTGGTGCTTATCAGAATTACAGTGTTGTATTAGTTTATGTGATTTAATTACTTTTAGTTTTCCCACAAAGGCTGAGTTTCATGAAAGTAGAACCATTCCTGTTTTTGCCCGTAATTACTTTTCTGGTATCTAGCTCAATGTCTGAATTGTGAGGAGTCAAGCTACCCTGTGCAGTAGCTAAAATTAAATCATAAGGAAATTGAGGCTGTCCAGTTGGTTAAATGTCTTGTCTGCTGCACAGGTATTTGTCATACAGTGATTATTAAGTAACAGTTTGTTGACTTTTATTTATTTATTTTGAGAGGGAGTTTTGCTCTTGTTGCCCAGGCTCGAGTGCAGTGGTACATTGTTGGCTCACTGCAACCTCCGTCTCCTGGGATCAAGCGATTCTCCTGCCTCAGCCTCTTGAGTAGCTGGGACTACAGGCATGTACTACCACACCTGGCTAATTTAGTGTTTTTAGTAGAGACGGAGTTTCTCCATGTTGGTCAGGCTGGTCTCAAACTCCTGACCTCAGGTGATCCACCTGCCTCGGCCTCCCAAAGTGCTAGGATTACAGGCGTGAGCCACTGCACCTGGCCTTGTTGATTTGCAATTGTAATTTTTTTTCAGGACCTCATAAGGTTTAGAAAAATGAAACCACTAGGATGGATAAAGAAATATATGGAATATGTCTGTGTATGTATTAAGGCATATGCTACAGTGACTTGAGTTCACACAGTGTAGAAGCTGGCTAAGCAGTTTCTTTTAGGCTGTTGTCTTTGTGCTAGATGCTGGAGTTTGAAGTCCACAGGGCAGTCGTTTGAGAAAGAAAGATGGATGTAACGTGGGGAAGAAGATGACCCAGGAGGCCAGAGGCAAGGTACATGGAAACCATGCTAGTTCTAGTTGCCTTTGTTCCTGGTTGTGTGGGTGGCCTGTAAGAGTTGGATCCTTGGGACATGTAGCCCAGGAGCAGAGAAGCTTAAGGAGAACCCAGAGGAAGGTGGCGTGGATGCAGCTGCGATTCTCGGCCAACCACTGCCTCACATGAATGGGGTGAGTCAGAAAATGAGCAGCAACAGTGTGTGCAGGCTGCAAGGTGGTTGCTGCGTCTCCTGCACCCTTCACCTGCTGCACAAGAATCTCTGTGAGCCATGCAAGGAGACATAAAGGAAAGGAAATTCGGGGGAATATAATTCAGCTCAGCCAAGTTCAAACCAGACAAAGCAGAATGATGAGCTCAGGCTTTTAAATGTTTAAATCAGATTGCATGTAAGGGACCTGAAGGTTTCTGTGACTGCTGTAAAAATGCAAATGTAATTCCCAATTTGTGGGTGAGATCATTGATTGGTAGGAATGGAATCCTGAAAATTGGATTGGAGGCATGTGATCAGATTATGTTTAAACTGGAAATCTTCAATCCTTAAATGCTGCTTTTTGCTACGTTTGCCAGAGAAGCAGCGTTTCCAGCCCTTCCCAGAGGAACTTAATCTGTTTGCCTGAAAAACCTGTAATTGGCCTCCCTTTGGGTAGTTGTTCTGCATGGTACTGTCTTCCTGATAATCTGCCCTGTAATCCTTCTTTCTTGTGGATCTGTGACTGGACTGTAGTTGCAGCAGGCCCCAGAGAGTGAGGTGACCCATGAGAAAGGTATGCTACACTGCAAAAGATTGTGTAGCTTTGCCACTATATAGTCAGGAGCCTGGAGAAGTATTTGTGGCATTGGAGCTTAGGAGTGTAGTATAATAGAGGAAGGAACATAAAGTTGGGTCAGGCAGAATTTATTGATACGGGCTCACTAAATAGAGGTTCTGGATTCAGTGTTATAGTTCAAGGGGTTAGAAAGGGCTCTTAACAGTTGGGTTGATTGGCTAAGGCCCATCCCACAAGGCCTGATGCCTCAATTAGATTTTTACCCACCTAACGAGGAACTCCACTGAACACTCACTCACCTTGTATGAGAGTCTATATTTGGCCTGGCATGGTGGCTAATACCTGTAATCCCAGCACTTTGGGAGGCCAAGGCAGGTGGATCACCTGAGGTCAGGAATTTGAGACCAGCCTGGCCAACATGGCGATACCCCATCTCTACTAAAAATACAGAAATTAACTGGACATCATGACCCATGCCTTAATCCCAGCTACTTGGCAGGCTGAGGCAGGAGAATTGCATGAGCCCAGGAGGTAGAGGTTGAAGTGAGCAAAGATCGTGCCACTGCACTCCAGCTGGGGTGACAGAGTGAGACTTCGCCTCAAAAAAAAAAAAAAAAAAAAATTAGCCGGGTGTGGTGGCTTGTGCCTGTAGTTTCAGTTACTTGGGAGGCTGAGGTGGGAGGATCAGTTGAGCTGGGAAAGTTGAGGCTGCAGTGAGCCAGCCTGGGCAACAAAGTGAGACTAATAAAATATTAGTTCATAAGGAAAGGTTCACCTAAATGCAGTGAGCCAGCCTGGGCAACAGAGCGAGACTAATAAAATATTAGTTCATAAGGAAAGGTTCGCCTAAATGCATAGCCCTTAAATAAATAACTTACATCGTTGGTGAAACTGTGCTTTGCTAGGACCTCTTTGGAGGATAGCTACACTAAAACCAAATTTAAAATGTATGTACTCTGTTGATCCAGCAGTTTCACTGCTAGGATTTTATTGTATAGATAAATTTGGACAGTATACAAATATGTATGTGTAAGGGTTTTCATTATATCAGTGTTTGTAATTGAGAAAAATTAGAAACAACTGTCCAATAATGGCGTTAAGATAGAGTAAACGACCATTATATGCATACACTGGAATATTCTGCCACTGTTAAGAATAAGAGTTTGATAAGAAAAAAAATTCGTACAGCCATCCCTGCATATTAGGGAATTGGTTCCAGGACCCACTCCCCCCCTCCTCCCGCCCCCCCGTGGATACCAAAATCCATGGATGCTCAAGTTTCTTATATAAAATGGTGTAGTATTTGCGTATAATCTATGCACATCTTTCTGTATACTTTAATCTCTGAATTACTCATAGTATGTGATACAGTGTAAATGCTACACAAATCATTATACTGTATTGTTTAGGGAATAACTATAAGGAAAAATGTTTATGTGCTTGGTAGAGATGAAACCATTTTTTCCCCAGATTTTTAAAATCTGAGGTTAGTTGAATCCACAGATGTGGAATTCATGGGATAAGAGGGCCAAGGGCCTACTTTATTACACGAAAAATGTACCATTTAATGAGACACACAAGTTGTGGAACTGTATGTTCTCACTTATGTTGAGATGTTATATGTTTTAAGCCTTTGCATAGAAATACATTGCTAAATTCGTATCTTTTCCTTTTATTGCATAATATTTTACATCTTTATGGGATACATATGAATACTTGTTACATGCATAGAATGTATAATGGTCAAGTCAGGGTACCTGGAGCATCCATCACCTTGAGTATTTATCTTTTTTTGTTTTTGAGACAGTGTCTTGCTGTGTTGCCCAGGCTGGAGTGCGGTGGTGCGATCTCGGCTTGCTGGAACCTCCTGCCTCCTGGGTTCAAGCAATTCTCCCGCCTCAGCCTCCTGAGTAAGCTGGGATTACAGGTGTGTGCCACCATACTGGGCTAATTTTTGTATTTTTAATAGAGACAGGGTTTCACCATGTTGGCCAGGCTGGTCTGGATCCCCTGACCTCAGGTGATCCACCTGCCTCAGCCTCCCAAAGTGCTGGGATTGCAGGTGTGAACTACCATGCCTGGCTGAGTATATATCATTTCTGTGTGCTGGTAACATTTCAAGGCTTCTCTTTTAGCTACTTTGAAATATATGGTATATATTTGCTAACTATGGTGACCCTACTCTGCTATAGAACATTAGAACTTTCTAACTGTATGTTTGTACCCATTAACCAACCTCTCTTCCTCACCCCCCGTCCCTTCCCAGCCTCTGATACCTGTCATTGTTTTCTCTATTTCCATGAGGTTAACCTTTTTTTTTTTTTTTTTTTTTTTTTTTAGCTCCCATGTATTTGTGAGAACGTGATATTTGTCTTTCTGTGCCTGGCCTGGCTTATTTCACTTAACATAATGACCTCCAGCTTCATCCATGTTGCTGCAAACATGATTTCATTCTTCTTTCTGGCAGAATAGCATTCCGTTGTGTTTATATGCCACGTTTTCTTTAACTCTCTGCTCATTGATGGATACTTAGGTTGATTCCGTATCTTTGCTTTTGTAAATAGTGCTGTGGTAAACAGGTGAGTGTAAGTATCCCTTTGATATACTGATTTCTTTTCTTTTGAATAAATAGCCAATAGTGGGATTGCTGGATCATGTAGTAGTTCTATTTTTAGTGTTTTGAGAAATCTCTGTACTGTTTTTCGTAATAGGTTTACTAATTTCCATTCCCAGTGTGTAAAAATTCCCTTTTCTCCACATCCTTGCCAGCGTCTGTTGTTTGTTTTTAATAAGTTATCCTAATTGATAAGGTGCTATCTCACTGTAGTTTTGATTTGCATTTACCTGATGATTACTGATGTGAGCATTTTTTCGTATATCATTTGGCAATGTGTATGTTTTTTGATGGCCTTTGCCCACTTTTTAGTGGGATTATTTGTTTTTTTTAAATTGTTGATTTTTTGAGCTCATTGCATACTATGGATTTTAGTCCTTTGTCATGAATAGTTTGCACACATCATTTCCCATTCAACAGGTTGTCTCTTCACTCTGTCATTTGTTTCCTTTGCTGTGCAGAAGCTTTTCAGCTTGTTCTATTGGTTGTTGAAAGAGATATATTAATACTTTGATTTTGCATTTGTCAGTTTCTCCTTAGCTCCGATACTTTGTGCTTTATACATTGTCATATGAGGGTATGTTCTTAGATGCATTGGTATTTAGAGCTGTGTATCAACCAGGTCTTTTAAAATCGCTATTGACTGGGTGTGATGGCTAATGCCTGTAATCCCAGCAGTTTGGGAGGCTTGAGGCGGGAGGATCACTTGAGTCTTGAGTTTGAGACCCGCCTGGGCAACATAGCAAGACCCCATCTTTACAGAAAATTTTAAAAAATTAGCTGTGTGTGGTGGCACACACCTGTAGTCCCAGCCACTCGAGAAGGTGATGTAGGTGGATCACTTGAGCCTGGGAGAGGAAGGATGCACTCAGGAGCCCTGATCTTACTACTGCACTTAGCCTGGGTGACAGAGTAGGACCCTGTCTCCAAAGCGGGGAAAAAGTAGAAAACCACTATTAAGTGTTCTTTTTTAAGGGAGAAGTATTAGTAGAGGTAAAGTTTATTTAGCTTGATATTAATGTTGCTGCAGAGTTTTCCTTTGGTTAGTATGTGCAGGGTATATCCTTTCTTACTCTTTAATTTTAGTCTTATTTTTCAAGCATGTGTTGCTTAATGATGAGAGTATGTTCTGAGAAATGCATTGTTAGGTGAGCATTATAGCATGTACTTGCACAAAACTTAGATGGTGTAGCCTTTGACACACTTAGGCTAAATGGTATAAGCCTATTTGCTCCTAGGTTACAAACCTGTGTAGTATAGTATGTGACTGAACTGAATGTTGTAGACAGTTGGAACATAATGGTAAGTAATTATGTATATAAACACAAAGAAAGTACAGTGAAAACATAGTATAAAAGCTACAGAAATGGTACAACTGTATAGACCGCTTACCATGAATGGAGCTTGCAGGATTGGAAGTTGCTCTGGGTGAGTGAGTGGTGAAAGAAAACTAATACTCAGGATCATCTGTATCACTGTCTTCCAGCTCGGCACCTTGTCACAGTGAAAGGTCTTCAGGTGCAGTAACACATTTGGAGTTGTCATCTGTGATAACAGTACTTTCTTCTGGAGTACCTCCTGAAGGACCTGCCAGAGGCTGTTTTACACTGAACTTTTTTTTTTTTTAAATAAGTATGAGTACAGTCTAAACTAATCATTAAACATATAGTTAATACATAAACCAGTAACATAATTGTTTATTGTCAAGTACTATGTACTGTACGTAATTGTACTATACTTTTTTTTTTTTTGGAGACGGGATCTCACTCTGTCTCCCAGGCTGGAGTGCAGTGGCATGATCTAGGCTCACAGCAACCTGTACCTCCCGGGTTCAAGCAGTTCTCCTGCCTCAGCCTCCCACGTAGCTGGGATTACAGGCATGTACCACCATCCCCGGCTATTTTGTATTTTTAGTAGAGAGAGGGTTTCACCATGTTGGTCAGGCTGGTCTTGAACTCCTGACCTCGTGATCCACCCACCTTGGCCTCCCAAAGTGCTGGGATTACAGGCGTGAGCCACCGTGCCTGCCCTGTACTGTACTCCCCCCTCCCCCCACCGAGATGGAGTTTCGCCCTTGTTACCCAGGCTGGAGTGCAATGGCGTGACCTCGTCTCACTGCAACCTCCACCTCCCAGGGTCAAGCAATTCTCCTGCCTCAGCCTCCTGAGTAGCTGGGATAATAGGCGCCTGCCACCACTCCTGGCTCATTTTTTTTTTTAGATAGAGACAGGGTTTCGCCATGTTGGCCAGGCTGGTCTTGTACTCCTTACCTCAGGCGATCCATCCACCTCAGCCTCCCAAAGTGCTGGGATTACAAGCATGAGCCACCGTGCCCGGCCTGTACTATAATATGACTTTGAACACAGTAGTTTTGTTTGCAGCACAGTGGGTTTGTTTACACCAGCATCACCACAAATGGCTATGAAATACTAGACAATAGGAATTTTCTAGCTCCGTTATAATTTTTTTTTTTTTTTTTTGAAACAGGGTCTCGCTCTGTGGCCAAGGCTGGAGTGCAGTGGTGCGATCTTGGCTAACTGCAGCCTCTGCCTCCTGGGTTCAAGTGATCCTCTCGCAATCTCCCTAGTAATTGTGACTACAGGCGCGTGCCACTATGCCTGGCTGTGTGTGTGTGTGTGTGTGTGTGTGTGTGTGTGTGTGTTTAGAGGTGGGGTTTTGCCGCATTGCCTAGTCTGGTCTCCATTTCTTGGACTGAAGTGATTTGCCCGCCTTGGCCTCCCAAAGAGCTGGGGTTACAGGTGTGAGCCATTGTGCCTGGCTCTGTTATAATCTTATGGGACTACCGCTGTATATGTGATCCATTGTTGACTGAAACGTCGCCGTATGGGGCATGTTGACTGAAACGTCACTGTATGGGGCATGACTGTACTTACATTTTGAAAGATTCTCTTGCCAACGATACATACTAGAATTAATTTTTTTTTTCCTTGAGTTGGAGTCTCGCTCTGTCGCCCAGGCTGGAGTTCAGTGGCGCAATCTCAGCTCACTGCAAGCTCCCCCTCCCGTGTCAACGCCATTCTCCCGCCTCAGCCTCCCAAGTAGCTGGGACTACAGGCGCCCGCCACACACCCGGCTAGTTTTTTTGGGACTTTTAGTAGAGACGGGGTTTCACTGTGTTAGCCAGGATGGTCTCCATCTCCTGACCTTGTGATCCACCTGCCTTGGCCTCCCACAGTGCTGGGATTTCAGGCGTGAGCCACCGTGCCCAGCCAGTATATACTAGAATTTTTAAAAATCTTGTGTGTTTCTTATGATTACAGCATCTGTCTATTAAATTCTTTATGTTTGAAATGCCTGGTGTGGTTCCCATTTTCCACTTGGGTGCTGTTCATCTTTTAAGCCTAGTTCTCCAGCCTTCTCTTAAAGTCTATGAGCCACCCAACATATTCCAAAAACTGCCTTTTACCAGAGTTAGACAGCCCTAACTGGTACACGTGGCCAGGTCACACAAAGGACAAAGACAGAATTGGAAGGCAGGACCAATTAATCCACAGCTCAGATATGTGATTTTCACAGGCCATGTTGCTTTTGAGCAAAGAGGTAATACAGAGCTTATTTAAAATCTTTTGTAGATTTTTTTGGAGACAAGATCGCGTTTTGTCACCCAGGCTAGAGTGCAGTTGCATGATCTTGGCTTGCTGCAGCCTTGGCCTCCTGGGCTCAAGCTGTCCTTCTATGTCAGCCTCCCTAGTAGGCGGGACTACAGGCATGCGTTGCCATGCCTGATTTTTAAAAATTTTAGTAGAGATGAGATCACCCTATGTTGCTGAGGCTGGCGTTGAATGCCTGGGCTCAAGCAATCTTCCCTCCCTTGCCTTCCAAAGTGTTGGGATTACAGGTGTGAACCACTGTGCCTGGACTATTTTCAACTTTTTCTCATGGTAGTTTTCAGTTATATGCAGAAGTCAAGAAAATAGTTCAAAACAACCCAGTTTGTTTCCTTAACACAATTCCAGCAGTCATTGATAGAGCTTCCTTGCTTCTGGTATGACAGGATGTTTCAAGCTCCTCTAATATCCTTCTCCTCATCTGCAATCGGCTATTTCTCTAAGAAACTTTGGTTTCTGAGAGTTTTTACGAGGGATGTCCATGTACATTTCACTTTAATTTTGTAGCTGTTGGGAAGATTGTTTAAATTACCAGTCCATTATTACCAAGAGTTGGCCATTTACATTGATCCTTGCGGGTGACCTTCAGAAACCCATCAGAGACCCAGAGAGACTGCTTGTTGTCCATAGTTTTGGGCACTTAGGGTTGTGCCATGGACCGTTTGCCAGTTTTATGAAACCTATGGATGCCTCTTCAGAATCTTTCTGAACACAGTGAATGAAATACACAGGATCACAACAGAAACCGATTATATTTAAACAGTTATGCAACTATTACTACCCTGTTAAACAGAAGACTGACGTCTTTGTCAGTAATTTTTTTTTTTTAAGACAGTCTCGCTCTGTGACCCAGACTGGAGTTCAGATGGCACAGTCTCAGCTCACTGCAACCTCCACCTCCCGGGTTCAAGCGATTATCCCGCTTCAGCCTCCCTAGTGGCTGGGACTACAGGCGCATGCCACCACACCCGGGTAATTTTTGTATTTTTAGTAGAGACGAAGTTTCACTATGTTGGTCAGGCTGGTCTCAAACTCCTGACCTTGCGATCTGCCTGCCTCAGCCTCCCAAAGTGCTGGGATTACAGGCGTGAGCCACCGCGCCAGGCCTCTTTGTCAGTAATTGAAGTGACAAGACAATATTGTTGATACATAGATAATTCAGATTTTGTTTTTTAAGATATTAAAATTAAGGGTTTTTTTGTTTTGTTTTTTTGAGATGGAGTTTTGCTCTCTCTCAGGCTAGAGTGCAGTAGTGTGATCTTGACTCACTGCAACCTCAGCCTCCCAGGTTCAAGCGTCCTGCCTCCACCTCCTAAGTAGCTGGCTCTATAGGTACACACCATCACATCTGGCTAATTTTTGTAGAGATGGGGTTTTACCATGTTGGCCAGGCTGGTCTCAAACTCCTGATATCAGGTGATCTGCCTTGGCCTCCTAAAATCTTGCAATTACAGGTGTGAGCCACTTGTCTGGCCAAGGGTTTTTTTTTTTTTTTTTTTTAAGATGGAGTATCACTCTGTCGCCCAGGCTGGAGTGCAGTGGCGCAGCCTGGGCTCACTGCAAGCTCCGCCTCCTGGGTTTACTTACGCCGTTCTCCTGCCTCAGCCTCCCGAGTAGCTGGGACTACAGGCGCCCGCCACTATGCCTGGCTGATTTTTTGTGTTTTTAGTAGAGACGGGGTTTCACCGTGTTAGCCAGGATGGTCTCAATCTCCTGATCTTGTGATTCGCCCGCCTTGGCCTTGCAAAGTGTAGAGATTACAGGCGTGAGCCACTGCGCCCGGCCGTATTTTTTTTTTTTTTTAAAGGCAGTCTCCATTTATTGCTCAGGCTGGAGTGCAATGGTGCGATTTTGGCATACTGCAACCTCAGCCTCCCAGGTTCAAGCGATTCTTGTACCTCAGCCTCCTGAGTAGCTGGGACTACAGGTGCGCACCACCACACCTGGCTAATTTTTTAGTAGAGACGGGGTTTCACCATTTTGGCCAGGCTGGTCTCAAACTCCTGACCTCAAGCAGGCCGCCTGCCTTGGCCTCCTAAAGTGTTGGCCTCCCAAGGCCTCACATTGTACAGGTGTGAGCCACTGCACTGGGCCAAAATTAAGGTTTTGATGTTTAATAAAAATCAGTTGTGTGGTGGTCTTTGGCTTATCTCCTTTTATATATTCATCAACAAATAATTGTTGATGGGGAATGTATCATTGCGATACATTTCGACTTAGATCAAAGTTAATAGGTTTCCACAAGACTGCCCTCTCACTTCGTATACCAGCTGCAAACTTGAGGGGCTCCTGTGTTACTTTTATTTCTGACCCAGTACAAATGTGGAGGTTTCTGTCACACTCAAGTTTGATAATTCACTTAGGATGACTCACAAAACTCAAGAAAGTCCAGTACTTACAGTTTATTGTAGCAAAAAAAATACAACTTAGGACCAACCATCAGAAGTGACATATAGGACAGTGTCTGGAAAGGTCCCAGATGTGAAATGTTCGTGCCCTCCTATGGAGACAGGGTGGATCATCTTGGTGTCTCCACGTGTGACTATACGCACAGAGTATTAACCAGGAAAGCTCACGTGAGCCTCTGTGTCCAGAGTTATTGGTGCTTAATTACATCAGCATGATCCATTGAATCATGGGCCTTGAACTTGAACTCGAACTCAGTTTCTAGCTCCCGTCTCTGAACTTTGGGCTGCTGTCCTGGGGCTCAGAGCCCCAGCCTTCTAATGCCATGATTAGTCTTTCTGGTTTGGCCAGCTCCCCAGCCCCACATCCTGAGATATCTTGTTAGGATAAACTAGGTGCTCACCGTGAATCACAGAGATGCCCTGTCCCTCTCAGGACATTTCAGGGATTTAAAGAGCACCAACTGGAGCTGGGACAAAGGCCATCTAAGCTCTTTGTTATACCACAGTCAACAATTCTGCTTTCAGTTTGATGCGTAAGGACCAGGCCTAGTGATACCACATGGCTGACCTGAGCTGTGCCTGAGCGCCTGCACGAGAAGACTGAGTGCTCTGTCTGTTCTGGTGGCAAGTCTAGTCAAGTGTCAGTTGATGAGTTTAAATGGTATTTTGAGCTACAACAAATTCAATGGGATGGAAATATATGTGATTTCTGTTGTTGAGAAGTTGGAAGTATTACTGATACTGTGGTTTGTTTACATTCATGATAGAAGGAACTGCTGTACTTCAGGTAGAGGTTAGGAAAGATGAAGATAAAATTTTTCTCCTGTCCAAATCCATGGTCCTTATAAATGTTGATCGTGTATTACACTTGTATTAAAACTTGGTGTTTAGATGTTTAGAGGTTTAGGGTGTTTAATAATTTTTTTTTTTTTTTTTTTGAGATGGATTCTTGCTCTGTCACCCAGGCTGAAGTGCAGTGGCGTGATCTCGGCTCACTGCAACCTCCACCTCCTGGGTTCAGGCAGTTTTCCTGCCTTAGCCTCCTGAGTAGCTGGGACTATAGGTGAATGCCACCACACCTGGCTAATTTTTTGTGTTTTTAGTAGAGACGGGGTTTCACCGTGTTAGCCAGGATGGTCTCGATCTCCTGACCTTGTGATCCGCCTGCCTCAGCCTCCCAAAGTGCTGGGATTACAGGTGTGAGCCACCGCGTCTGGCCTAATAATTTTATATTGATAAGATAATTTGGGCTCTGAAGACCTTCAGATACCTACTTGGTATATATGATAGCTGCTTTACCAGGATCCTTTAGTAGCTGAACATTGTGTAATTAGCAATACTTTATAAGGACTGAGCCCTTTATTTTAATCTTTGAAGTTTCAGCTAAAGGCAGAACCTACACCATGGGCCCCTAGAACATCGTCCTTAGGTTCCATCCATTGTAACATTTATTTTTTGAAAAAGGTCTTGCTCTGTCACCCAGTGCAGTGGTGCCATCCTGGCTCACTGCAACCTCTGTTTCCCAGGCTTAAGTGATCCTCCCACCCCAGCCTCCCAGTTAGCTGGGACTACAGGCATGCACCACCTCACTTGGCTAATTTAAAAAAAAATTTTTTTTATAGAGATGAGGTCTCACTGTGTAGCCCAGAAAGGTCTGGAATTCCTGGACTCAAGTGATCTTCCCACTTTGGTCTTACAAAGTTGGGATTACAGATGTGAGCCCCACCCTGCCCCTTGTAACATTTTAAATGTTTTAAATATTTATCTAATAAAATTTTAAATGTTTATCTAATAATTTTTTTTTTTTTTTTTTTTTTTTGAGACGGAGTCTCGCTCTGTTCCCAGGCTGCTGTACAGTGGTGCATCCTCGGCTCACTGAAAGCTCTGCCTTCCGGGTTCATGCCATTCTCCTGTCTCAGTCTCCTGAGTAGCTGGGACTACAGGCGCCCGCCACCATGCCTGGCTAATTTTTTTTTTTTTTTTTTAAGTAGAGATGGGATTTCACCATGTTAGCCAGATGGTCTTGATCTCCTGACCTTGTGATCCGCCCGCCTTGGCCTTCCAAAGTGCTGTGATTACAGGCATGAGCCACTGCGCCCGGCCCAAGAATATCTGATAAATTCTTGTAGTTACCTAGGAAGGTTTTGAGTTGTGCTCTGAGTGTTTTTTCTTTCCAGAACTGTAAAACCTAAAACCGTTGACCCTTAAATTTTTGTTGTGAAACATTTCAAACATAGAAAAGTAGAAACAGGCAGTTAATATCTGTACTCAACATCTACATTCAGGAATTGCAGATATTTTGCTGTTTTTTCCTCTTTATGTTTTTAAATTTCTTTTCTGCTAAACCATCCTTTCTTACCCTATTATTGTTTTATTTGTTTATTTTTAGAGATGGGTTCTCATTCTGTCACCTAGGCTGGAGTGCAGTGTGGCTTGATAATAGCTCTCTGCAGCATCAAATTCTTTGGTTCATGGGATCTTCCCACCTCAGCCTCCCGAACTGGAACTACAGATGCATACCACCACATCTGGCATTTGTCTCCTATTAATAATGAAATCTTAGTTAAAAACTTAACTGGTAAACTCTTGTGATGCTGCTGCTAGTTCTAAACTTAGTTACTCCTTTCCCCTGCTTTTTTTTCCACAAACGTTTTAAATGAAATTTTCTTTCTTTTTCTTTTTTTATTTTTTGTGATGGCATTTCGCTCTTGTTGCCCAGGCTGGAGTGCAGTGGCGTGGTATCAGCTCACTGCAACCTCCGCCTCCTGAGTTCAAGAGATTCTTCTGCCTCAGCCTCCTGAGTATCTGGGATTACACGTGCGTCACCACACCTGGCTAATTTTGTATTTTAATAGAGATGGGGTTTTTCCATGTTGGTCAGGCTAGTCTCGAACTCCCATCTTCAGGCGATCTGCCTGCCTCGGCCTCCCAAGGTGCTGGGATTACAGGTGTGAGCCACTGCGCCTGGCTGTAAATGAAATTTTCTACACATAGAAAAGTTGGAACTATAGCAGAGTGACCCAGCCTGTATACCCGATATCAATATTTTAATTTGCTTACATTTTGCTCTGTTTTTTGCTTTTGAACCATTTGAAAGTCTCATTAAATTGCAAACATCATGACACTTCTTAGAGTAAGGTTATTCTTTGTAACTACATACCATATTTAAGAAAGCTAATTAGCTGTTCATATCTAATATCTATGTCCTGTATTCAGATTTTAGCCATATTTTTTTCGTATAAATGTTTGTGATAATACATGTAATCCCCACTATGTTTTAAAGGAAAAGCAAATTCTTATTCTCTATACTCGTATTCAGCACAACACTTCTGTGATCAAATGTGTATGGGTCTTCTCTACATTATCTGTGTCTCATTTTCTCTGATGACTCCAGTGGGTTGCCCTACAGTTTAACTTAATTCTGAGAGTATCCACCGGGAAATAGCATCACATCCCGCCAGACTGCTCCCACTTCTCATGCCAATCACAAGTCCAGGTTATTCATTTTATTTATTTACTTATTTATTTTTTGCGAGATGGAGTTCTCACTCTGTTGCCCAGGCTGGAGTGCAGTGGTGTGATCTCATCTCGGCCCACTGCAACCTCCGCCTCCAGGGTTCATGCAATTTTCCTCTCTCAGCCTCCCCAGTAGCTGAGACTACAGGTGCGTGCCACCACACCCAGCTAATTTTTGTATTTTTAATAGAGACGGGGTTTCACCGTGTTGGCCAGGATGGTCTTGAACTCCTGACCTCAAGTGTTCTGCTGGCCTTGGCCTGCAAAATGCTGGGATTACAGGCATGAGCCACCATGCCCCAGCCAAGTCCAGGTTATATTATGTGCTTCTGATACACTAGCTATAAATTGGAGGCTCCTGTGATTCCTCCTTCAGGTTTGCTAGTATCACTCACAGAACTCAGGGAAACAGTGTATTTGCTAGATTATCATTTTATAATAAAGAATACAACTCAGAAACAGCCAGATGGAAGAGAGATGCATAAGGCAAAGGAGGGGTGTGGAACTCCCCTGCCTACTCTGGACTCATCACCCTCCCAGTACTTCCATGTGTTCACTAACCTTAAGTTTCTCTGCACCTGTCCTTTAGGGTTTTTCTGTAATCTTCAGTAAGCCAGCATGATTGATTATGTCATTGCCCACTAGTGATCATCTTAGCTTTTAGCCCTCTGTTCTACCCGCCTCCCTTCCCAGGATAGGGCTGAAAGTTCCAGCCCTGTCACCACTGGCGGGTTCCCCTGGCAATCAAGCCACCTCCTGAGGCTATCCAGAAGCCATCAGACATCATTTATCTCATTAGCATAAAAAAGACACTGGTATTCCTAGAGTTTTAGGAATTTGGGTGCCAGGAAATGGAAGAACAAAATATATATTTCTTCACATGTTTAACCTTGTGTGACAACCATTTTTTTCTTTTTTGTTTAGATCTTGTTGCATACCAAGACAGCAGTTTTAAGACAACTTGTTGACAGCCCAAGCTTCAGTTTGGGCTTGACATGTTTCACTATTAGTGCTCCTGTATACTTTTTTATTAGTGGTCCTAGTGTTAACATTTGGGAACTTAGTATTTTTGCATAGTTTTAGGAATCTATTTTCTTTATAAATAACACTGTTCAGTGATAGCAGCAGGCAACAAATACTTTGATATGACTCTACTTCCTGAGATTACTGCTTTTATATCTGAAATGTTGAAATATTCATGTTTTAGCCTTTTTGAAAACAATACATGGTCATTGATTTCGTGATACCATATTCCTTTATTGAAGCAATCTATGTGTTTATTTTTAAATAGGAAGTGTATCTCGACAATGCTAGTTGCAGTCTGTGTGACCTTGGCCAAGTTACTTTAATGTCTGTGCTGTAGTTTTTCAGTTTCCAAGATGGAATAGTTATAGTACGTATCCTCCTCACGGTTGTGAGGAGTGCATGACACATAGAGAGTGCTCAGTGAACGATCATTTTTCTGGTAAGTAGTTGGAGAATTTTTTGATCTCCTTTGAGATTATTATAGAATGAGAATTTTGAGTTTCAGAATTTAAGTTCATGACACATTTTTAAGTTTAGAAAAATTGCAGGCCTGGATACTGTTAGAGTTCTGAATTTCTCCTCAAGGAATCAATATGTCAGTATGTTCAATTCTTTGCCTTCTACTTTTAAAATTAACTTCCTCTTAAAGCAACCTTTCCCACCCTCATTCTGATTACCTGCTCCACCCTGACTCATTTTCTGCCCTGACTCATTCTCCGCCCTGACTCATTCTCCACCCTGACTCATTCTCCGCCCTGACTCATTCTGATTTCCTGCTCTGCCATAACCATTTTTCCCGACAAACCACTCACCCCGTCACTCTCTTTAAATTAACCAATTGGAAATAGTTTAGCCTGTGTGGTCTAACCCTAACCAATAGGGGAACGACACAGCAGCAGGGGCCACATACATCAGGAATAAGAACCCCTTCCCCTCCCTTGTCCAGGTAGTGTGCTCACCATTGCTCCATCTATGAGGGCTCACCCTTCTATAGAAGTAAATTGCCTTGCTGAGAAGAAGAAAAAGAAAATTTTATATTCGAGTGCTGTTTATTTTGCGTCACTGAAACTTTATAACAGTACTTAACTATATTGAATGAAGATGGACTTAGCAAAGGAAAATCCGGCATCTTTTTTCTCTTAATTTCTAAAAAATTTGAACTGAAATAAAAGTTCAAAGAATAACATTAGTGAACACTAATATGCTCTTCACCTACATTAAAAAAGATTTTGCCATGTTCATGTTGATTAAAAATTGTAGGTGGTGCCATTGTTTTGAGCTAATCTCCTGCACTAGGCCACAATAGACCAGACTGAAATCTAAATGGAGCCACTCATGGTTCCAGACCACCAAACTGAGGTGTTATTGGACCTTCCCAGAAATCAGGAGAGAGGAATAGCCTTAATTTCTCAAACCAGACAGTTCCAGTTGGCATGATAATGCAATTCCCAATCAGTTATTTCTCTATTGTCCTGTTTTTTCATTCCTTCCTTACAAGGAAAGTAACTTTGAAATGACCAATCCGCTTTTTGTTCTGCCATCCTGAAATAATCAAAAGGATCACAGTCAAGTTTAAAAGAGTTTTATTCAGGCTGGGCACGATGGCTCATGCCTGTAATCCCAGCATTTTGGGAGGCTGAAGCGGGCGGATCACCTGAGGTCGGGAGTTTGAGAACAGCCTGACTAACATGGAGAAACCTCGTCTCTACTAAAATTACACAATTATCCAGATGTGGTGGCGCATGCCTGTAATCCCAGCTACTCGGAAGGCTGAGGCAGGAGAAGAGCTTGAATCCGGGACGCGGAGATTGCAGTGAGCCAAGATTGTGCCATTGCACTCCAGCCTGAGCAACAGAGCAAGACTCCATCTCAAAAAAACAAAACAATACAAAAGAAAAAAACAAGAGTTTTACTTAAATGCAAAACTGAGAGCAGCCAACTGGGTAACACAGAATCCAGAGGAATAGAGCCAGCTGGTCCTCTGAAGCCGAAAAGTTTAAGGTCTTGCTTATTTAGGCAGAAAACAAATTTAACAGGATTGCCATATTTTCCATGCAAGATTGGTTTATGAGTTATAGCAATTTGATTAGTTACAGTTCTTTTCCTTTTCCAATTTAAAAGAGTTTATTTAACATTCCATCTTAGTGTTTTTGTGTAAGAGAAGGAAGTTAATCTACAATGGAGATTAAGTTTAGAGGGATGGGGGTCTTCTCTGGAGCCCATTAGTCTTTTCCAACATTTTACAAAACAGTGTAGGTAAAAGGCTGATCTATAATCGGAGGACTAAAGCTGCCTGTCATGTGACTCAGGTCCCATTATCACATTTCTTTAAGGCTGAAAATAATTTAAAAACTTCCAGCAGATTTGATTTTGAATTATTTTCACAGTTCTTTGTTTCTGCTTTCTTCAGGCCTGTTGTGTCTGTACATGTAGCCTCTGCTCTGCTCACTGGAATGCTCATTCTATTTTATGGAACAAAGTGTTGCTTGATTCTAGAATCGTAAATAAAGCTGTTCAAGATCCTTAAACCACATTATTGTAATTTTGTCTTTTGATACTTTTGTTAACCCTCATGTATGTACTGTTTTCTTTCCCTGAATTATTTGAAGTTAACTTACAGAAATTGCAAGTCTACCTCTTTAGGCATTTCAGCATGTGTTTCCAAAGAATATGTTCTCAGGCATAACCACGATGTCCTTGTGCTTTTAAAATTCAACGATAATCTTACAATATCTAATATTCAGTCTGCATTTAAATTTCCCCAGTTGTCTTAAATGTGTATGTGTGTGTATGTGTGTGTGTTGTTGTTTTGTTTTTTTTTTTGGATACAGGGCCTCAGTTGCCCAGGCTTGATCATGAAGTGCAGTGGCTCGATCATGGCTCACTGCAGCCTTGACCTCCTGGTCTCATGTGATCCTCCTACCTCAGCCTCCTGAGTAGCTGGTAGCTGGTACTACAGATGTGCATCACCACACCCAGCTATCTTTACTGTTGCCATCCCCTCAACCCCCAACCAAACCATGTGGTTTATTCATTGTGTCTTATTGTTGAGTCTTTAGTCTCTCTTAGTCTAGAGCAGTATGTCTACCGTTTTTCTTTTTTGACACTGACTTTTTGAAGAGTATGGCCCACTTTTCATGTGCTAAGTCCACCTTACTAATTTGTCTGTTTCCTCATGTTGGTCTAAGTTGCTTCTGCATCACCTGTATTTCATATAAACTAGAAATTCGATCTAAAAGCCTGACTACATTTTTTCGTTTTTTTAATATATTGCCACACTTCACCTGGAGCTAAAACAAGAGTATTTTATAAGTGTTGTAGTCTGCTTTGTCATATCACATTAAGAAGTGGATAAAGAGAGGTTGATTCCCTTTTAATGACGCCAAATTCTTTTATCTTTCCGTTCTATTGTAGTGAAGGGTCAAGATTGCTCTATTGTAAAGCAACAACATTTTCCCCTTTATAATTAGCAGGTAACTTATGGAGCGATCCTTTGATACCATACAGTTATTGTTCTCCAGCAGCCTTTCTCCTGATGGTTTTAGCAACTGTTGATGGGTCTCTCTGAATGCAGGACCTTCTTCTTAATGGTCTTATAATTAAGCTCCATTTGACAATATTTTCCGTAACACTTGAAGGTTCTGCTAACCTAGAAATAATGCTAATTCCGAACCTAAATTTTTTTTGTTTCCTTCAGTTTTCTTTTTTTTTTTTCTTTTTTTTTTTTTTTTGAGACGGAGTCTTGCTCTGTCGCCCAGGCTGGAGTGCAGTGGCCAGATCTCGGCTCACTGCAAGCTCCGCCTCCCGGGTTCACGCCATTCTCCTGCCTCAGCCTCCCGAGTAGCTGGGACTACAGGCACCCGCCACCTCGCCTGGCTAGTTTTTTGTAATATTTAGTAGAGACGGGGTTTCACCGTGTTAGCCAGGATGGTCTCGATCTCCTGACCTCGTGATCCACCCGTCTCCGCCTCCCAAAGTGCTGGGATTACAGGCTTGAGCCACCGCGCCCGGCCTTAGTTTTCATCTACAAAGTTAATCACTTAGTAGAATAAGTTAAGGTAAAGATGGTATATCTTTAAACAAACCTGAGCAAATTAAGTTTAGCCTTTTCCAGTCAAAGGAGAGTGGGATTTGTTTTAGGAAAGCTCTAGTTCATCTGAATTTTGAAAGCCTTACGTGGCAGCTGTTAAAACCGGAGTCATTATTTTATTTTATTATTATTTTTTAGACTACATCTCATCGTGAGGGTAGGACTTTTTTTTTTTTTTGAAATGAGGTCTCGCTCTGTTGCCCAGGCTGGAATGCAGTGGCACCATCTCAGCTCACTGCAACCTCCGCCTTCCAGGTTCAGGCGATTCTCCTGCCTCAGCCTCCCGAGTAGCTGGGATTATAGGCGCCCACTACCATGCCCGGCTAATTTTTGTATTTTTAGAGGAGACTGAGTTTCACTATGTTGGCCTGGCTGGTCTTGAACTCCTGACCTCAGATGATCATCCACCTCAGCCTCCCAAAATGCTAGGATTGCATGCGTGAGCCACCACACCCAGCCAATGGAAGGGCTCTTATCTGGAGTTTTGCATTCTAATATTATTTAAATAGCCACCTTGTATCCTTCCCCTACTGCAACTCTTCCTTCATCTCCTGTCTTAAATTTTTAGTCTGTTAAGTTCAACTTGAAATTTTAATGAAGTGGAAAGCAGCAGAAAATATTGCTAAGATAAGCTTAAATCTGATAGAAGGGTGCACACTTCAGAATATCAGTAAGTTAAAATTCTCATTTGATCGAATGAATTTGTTAGGATAAATTGATTTTATGTAGTTTAAAAATTTCTTTAATTTGGCCAGGCGCAGTGGCTTATGCCTGTAATCTCAAAAAAATTTTTTTTTCTTAATCTTTGAAGTCGTTCTCTAAAGAGCACAGAAAGGGAGTAGAGTCATGGTTCGTTTTTTTAAATTGGGAAATACTACATTATGGTGTGTTTTTTTTTTTTTGGTGACAGAGCCTTTCTCTGTCACACAGGCTGTAGTGCAGTGGTGCATTCTTGGCTCACTCTAACCTCTGCCTCCCGAGTTCAAGCGGTTCTCCTCCCTCAGCCTCCTAAGTAGCTGGGATTAAAAGTGTGCACCACCACGCCTGGCTCATTTTTGTATTTTTAGTAGAGACCAGGTCTCGAACTCCTGGCCTCAGGTGATCCAGATCCGCCCGCCTTCGTCTCCCAAAGTGCTGGGATTACAGGCATGAGCCACTGTGCCCAGCCTACATCATGATTTTTTTTTTTTTAATATAAAAAGCTCTTGATCTTATTTATTGTATTTTTTTGAGATGGGGTCTCACTGTGTCACCCAGGCTGGAGTGCAGTGGTGTCATCTTGGCTCACTACAACCTCTGCCTCCCGGGTTCAAGTGATTCTCCTGCCTCAACGTCTCGAGTAGCTGGGACTAAGGGCATACACCACCATGTTTGGCTACTTTTTTTGTTTGTTTTTTGTAGAGACAGAATTTCGCCATGTTGGCTAGGCTGGTCTCGAACTCTTGAGCTCAAGTGATTTGCCTGCTTTGGCCTCCCAAGGTGTTGGGTTTACAGGTGTGAGTCACTGCGCCTGGCCTTTACGTCATGTGTTGTATGCTGGTGGAACTATGCTAGTGGTAAATGTATACAGAGAAAAAGGATGGGATTGATTAGGCAAGTAACATGGTGGAACGTGGCCCAGAGATAGTACATCTTTTATTAGGGAGACAAAGGGTACTGATCAGTCAATTTGGTGGTGAAGTGATGAGTAGTTGAGTAGTTCTCTTTGCTTCTGTTTTCTTAGCCAGTAGCAAGCCTGTCTGCTGAGGCTGTGGTTAGTATTGTTGAATGCTCACTTGAGATATGAGATTACAAATTTGAAGTGAAATTTGTGTATGTTTTTCATCCACATTTAACCACTTTACGTTGTAAGCACTCTAGGAAGGGATTTGGGTTAGGGTTTTGCCATACAACAGTGACAAGAAGAGAAGGGTAGGAGAATTGAGAAAAGCAATGGAATAATAATCATCATAATGTGATTGACCATCCATGAAAATCTAAGCAAAGTAATGAGGGAAGTTAGTCCCTGAGGGAGGTAATGCGATCCTGGAAAACCAGTAAAGCTGTAGATTGGTACTGGTTGCATCAAAGAATTGTTGGAATGGGAGTGTCAGTGTAAGAAAACTGGAATGATCAGAGATGGTTTTGAGTATGAGATACTTGAAATAAAAGGTTTTGGGGTTATTGCAGTTATTGTTGATAAAAAGGTCTATGTTGGGACTGTGAGCATAGATGAAGTGTAGGGTAAGTGGTTTGAAGGGAGGGTGTCTAAGAGCCAGAGGGGAGGTTGAATGAATCGTGTGTGGATGTTGAGGTTGCCAAGAATGTTGATGAGAATCATGGAGGAAAAGAAGTAAAGCCGATAATATAATCTTCAACAAATGTGTGCAGATGACTGGTGGAAGATTAACAGGTAGAAAAGTAACAAAAAGGGATAACTATTATGACTAGTGTTACGACATGTACTTCTAAGGTGAGGATTGGGGTAGGAGAGATGGTGCCAGGGTATGTGGTGAGAAATACAAACAACCGTCTTTTGGGGGAGCTATTGGTGGTAGGATCATGTGGTCAAAGTAGACTGCACTTTACTGAAGAGCGACTTTACCTTCTGGAGAGGTTTGGATAGGCTGGGGGAAGAGAGTGATAGGGGCCCATTCTACAGGTCTGAGTGGGAAGAGTTGAATGAGGGAAAAGAGGGATATGAGATTTGATGTGGCAGCTGGATAGGCTCTCAGGGAAAGGCAAGTAAGCAACCAGTTGTCCTGATAGCCTTCATCTTAGGCCTAGTCTCTCTCGATCATTGAGTGGTGAGATAGACCTGCTATATCTCTAGGAACTAAATTTGGTTTAAAAGATACACTGCTTCTGGCCGGGCGCAGTGGCTCATGTCTGTAATCCCAGCGCTTTGGGAGGCCGAGGCGGGTGGATCACAGGGTCTGGAGATCGAGACCATCCTGACCAACATGGTGAAATCCCATCTCTACTAAAAATACAAAAATTAGTTGGGCGTGGTGGTGCACGCCTGTAGTCCCAGCT
This sequence comes from Chlorocebus sabaeus, assembly GCF_047675955.1. NCBI lineage: Eukaryota > Metazoa > Chordata > Mammalia > Primates > Cercopithecidae > Chlorocebus > Chlorocebus sabaeus. The sequence continues at coordinate 9,632,503 of NC_132915.1, read as the reverse complement.
ACTCCGGAGGCTGAGGCAGGAGAATTGCTTGAACCCGGGAGGCAGAGGTTGCAGTGAGCCAAGATTGCGCCACTACATCCCAGTCTGGCGACAGAGCGAGATTCAGTCTCAAAAAAATAACAATAAAAATAAATAAAAGATAACACTGCTTCCATAAAATGACTTTGGCATTTGCATGGGTGAGAAACTTTCTTTGAGACTCCTCTGAAATTCCTGGACCTTCTTTAGTTTCTGGAAGCTTGTGAGCAGAAAGGGAAACGTAGAGACGTGTTTGGCTAGAATTCTTTTTCTTGCCCAAGATCCTGGCCTACTGATCTTCAGCCTTGCTGTTACTCTGTCTTGAACATGATTTCCTGTGCTGCCCCCACGCTGTCCTTCCACTCTACCTCCCCAGTGACCTCACACCCCCGTCTCCCACCCCCATACTCTGGTTCTTGGTGTTCCATTAGAGAGGTGGGCCATGCTGTGTAAATCTTCTGTGAAATCCCAGCATCCACCCTTTTCTGGTTTCTAGCAGCAGAATGCTTTAGGATAATAATGGGGGTGCCAGACAGCAGCTGTATTGTATTCCAGTTGATCTTGGAAGAACTTCACTTTTGGGTCTTGCACATGTCCCAGGCTTCTTTTTTTAAAGAGTCTATCACCTCTTTTTCTCCTTTCTACTTTGTCATGTCCTAAGAACCCAGGTCTTAGGAAATAAAGTTAATTGATTTGGGACAAAATGCACTTTAGCTAATACTTTTGCTTAAAATTTTATGTTTAATGGCTCACTAGGCATAATTTTGCTCTCTTGATACTCTAGTAATGAACTGTTTCACTATTTTACAGAGTGCTTGTGATTTCACGTATTTTTGCTGGACTTGTAAAAGAGACACTTGGATGGTGGATTAACAAGAACACTAACATTCTGTGAAAAGTTTCAAATTGGAGAATATTGAATTTTCACCCTAGTCCAGCAGCTCTGCTGCTCACTTAAATACAGATGAATGAAGACCCCATTCGGAAAGACACCTGGCCAGCGGTCCAGAGCTGATGCAGGTAGGCATTGCGGTTGTACACATACTTAAACACATATTTTAATATAGTACATTTCAGACAAGTGTAAAATTGGGTACTTTCACTTAATAGCTAGTGAAAAACTGTCATTTCTGTTATGTTACACACATATACATATATTAAGCAGATTTAAGTTTCTTGGAAGTAGTCACATGAAATTTCTGTATAGTCTTCTAGCAAGTTGTAAATGTCTAGTAAATTTAGCAAGTGAATTGTAAATATCTGTTAATAGGATTATAGTAAAAGGAGTTCTTTTCGAAAGAGTTAAAGTGAGGTGACATGAGTTGGAGCAGCTTTAAGTAAGAAAGATAAACTTGGAATTTCTTGTGTTTATTTGAAAGAAGTTTACTGGTGTGGAAATTTTAATAAAAATTACATTAATCTTATTTTTGTGGCACATAGCTAGTATAACTCGAATAGAAGTTAGTCTTTGCCTGATTTTTAGTGTACCCCCACAATAAAGATAAACAAAATCTTATAGGATACCCTATAAAATAGCTAAGTCATGCTTTCTTTGGGACTTGAAAAGCATTGTTCTCCATTTCAGACATACATTTGAATGTTGAAAAAAGTCTGTCGTAATGTTTTAGGGTTCTTTGACAAATGAATCAGAATTATTCTATAAAAATTAATATTAATAGTACAAACTTAAGTGATTTAAAACAATTTCTTCTATTTATTTACTATAGTATTGGGAGTTCCATTGTTGAAAAACCACAAGAATTAAGATCTCTAAGTACCCCTTGTCTTTATTTTAGATTCTGTTTTACAAAGATAATATTCATCTAAGTATTTAATATTTGTCAGTAAGATTAATTTGGGTTGGTGATGACTGAAGTTTAAGGCATATGAGAGCTTATTCAGAATCTTAGCCCTTATTAGCTGTATAAAGATGGGTACATTTCTTAGTCTTCTTGAGCCTTAGTTTTTCTCATCTAAAAAAATGGAACTTTTTTTTTTCTTTTTCTTTTTTTGAGATGGAGTCTCGCCCCTTTGCTCAGGCAGTGTTGGCTCCACGCGATCTCCAACCTCTGCCTCCTGGGTTCAAGCGATTCTGCTGCCTCGGTCTCCCCAGTAGCTGGAATTACAGGCATGCGCTTCCCTGCCTGGCCAATTTTTTGTATTTTTAGTAGAGATGGGGTTTCACCATGTTGGCCAGGCCGGTCTTGAACTCCTGACCTCAAGTAATTCTCCTGCCTCAGCTTCCCAAAGTGCTGGGATTACAGGCGTGAGCCACCGCGCCTGGCCAAAAAATAGGACTATTAATGTACCTATTGGGGTTAAGGACTAAATGAGATGTGAGTCAAATGTTTAGATAGTTGCCTGGCACTTTTAATAGTATTATTATTGATCATAATGTTTAGGATAAGATACTTGTATTTCTTCTCATTAATTGAAAAAATTGCTGTCAGGTATTTATTGACTTGTGAAACCTCCTAGGTCTCTGTCATTTGAAATAGTAATTCCTTTTCCAAAGTTCATATTATGTAAGCATACAGCATTCCAGATTCAACATTCTTTCTTTTTTTAAATTTCTATTTTTAGATTCAGAGGTCCATGTTCAGGTTTGTTACAAGGGTATATTTTATGGTGCTGGGGTTTGGGCTTCTATTGATCCTGTCACCCAGATAGTGAACATACTAGTTCCAGCAGGAAGTTTTTCAGCCCTTGCTACATCCCTCCTTCCCTTTGGAGTCCCCAGTATTGATAGTTTCCATATTTATGTCCACATGAACCCAAGATTAACTCCAACTTATGAGTGAGAATATGCAATATTTGGGTTTCTCTTTCTGCATTAGTTCACTTAGGATAATGGCCTCTAGCTGCATCCTTGTTGCTGCAAACGACATGATTTTATCGTTTTTCATGGCTGTGAACATTGCTATTTTCTTTATCGATACTGAAGTCATCTTGTGAGAAACCTAGCAGGCTGAGTAAAGTGAAGTGTAATATGGTAAAAGTAACTGAAGGAACTAAACCAAGAGATTTTATTTTTTTTAAGGGGGAGATTGTTAATCCTAACAAGTACTTTGATCTGAAATTTTCTTATTGTTTAATTTTTTTAAAATAGTATATAGCATAGGCGTAAAGGTAAAATAGGTTCTGTGTAAATTCTAGTTGGCGTGTTAGATATATATATATATATATATATATTTTTTTTTTTTGAGACGGAGTCTGGCTCTGTCGCCCAGGCTGGAGTGCAGTGGCCGGATCTCAGCTCACTGCAAGCTCCGCCTCCCGGGTTCACGCCATTCTCCTGCCTCAGCCTCCCGAGTAGCTGGGACTACAGGCGCCGCCACCACGCCCGGCTAGATTTTTGTATTTTTTAGTAGAGACGGGGTTTCACCGTGTTCGCCAGGATGGTCTCGATCTCCTGACCTTGTGATCCGCCCGTCTCGGCCTCCCAAAGTGCTGGGATTACAGGCTTGAGCCACCGCGCCCGGCCGCGTGTTAGATATTTTAGCGTAAGAGACCGTGAGTTTATTTTTTAATGTTGTGTAAGAAGATACAAGAAAAACAAACCAAAGTGCTTTTTCCTACCTATTTTCTCTCTCTCTTTTTTTAAGAGACAGGGTCCCTCCCTCTCACATGGGCTGGAGTATGGTGGTACGATTAGAGCTCACTGTGGCCTTGAACTCCTGAGCTCAGGCGGTCCTTCTGCATCAGCCTCCCGACTAGCTGGGACCACAGGTGTGTGCCATCAAGCCTGGCTGATTTTTTTGTAGAGACAGGGTTTCGCAGTGTTGCCCAGGTGGGTCTTGAACTCCTGGGCTCAAGCGGTCCTCCTGCCTCAGCCTCCCGTAGTGTTGGGATTACACGTATGAGCCACTGTGCCTGGCCTCCACCTATTCTCTTATGTAATTCAATACAACACAGTACCTCTGGTCACCCAAATGTGCGAAGGGGAAGAGTTGCTTCCCATCAGCAACCAAGCAGTTCTGCAGCAGACCATTTCACGTCAATCCAGTTCTGATACTGTCCACCTGGAGACAGCGTCAAATCTCACAGGTTGAGGGCTCAGTTCCACAAGACTGCTCCTTACTTCTGATGCCAGTTCAGGTGCATATCTGGGCCTCTGGAACTTCTGGACTGAACAGCTGTAAATTGGAGTTTCCACAGCCCTGTTCCTGGGCTCAATTAATTTGCTAGAACAAGTCACAGAACTCAATGAAATACTTAACTTTTACCGGTTTATTATAAAGGATATTACAAAGGATACAGATGAACAGCCAGATGGAAGAGAGAGAGATGCACAGGGCAAGGCATGCAGAAAGGGGCATTGGCGCATCTACCACCCTCCAGGAACCTCCAGATAGTGTTGCGCCATCTGGAAGCTCTTCTAAACCCTGTCTTTTGGGGTTTTGATGGAAGCTTCGTTGTGTAGCCATGATTGATTACATCAGTGGCCATTGATGATCAACTCAGCCTTCAGCCCCTGTCCTGTAACAGTGGGTGGTTGAAAGTTCTGATCCTCTAGTCATTCCTTGGTCCTACTAGAGACCAGTTGCCATCCTGAAGCTGTCTCTGGTTATCCCATTAGCAAATGGAAGACACTTACCACTCCGAAGTTTCCAAGGGTATTGGAAGTCAAGAGGAGGAGGAAGGCCAAATATATATATTTCACAGTATTACAGAAGTATACCCTTTTTTGGAAAGATTGCTGACCCCGGGATCCGTATTGTTTGTAAAATAGAGTCTTAATCATTCTTCCTGTTAACATAGACAAATGCTCTGCTGCTTTTAAGTCCCTGTATCAGTTACCAATGTGTCTGTCTGCAAATGAAAGAAAAATCACCAAAAAAGGGTTTTGTCTCAGGCAGCAAGAAGCCCAGGTAGGCATTTTAGAGTTGGTTAGGTGGCTCAGCTATGCCCTCAGGCAGGTGTCATCTCAAAGGCTTCTTCACTCACGTAGGCTGATAGAACTTAAATAGCCTGGAGCTTTAGCCACCTGGCCGCCTAGGGCATCTCTTTTCTTATGGGGACCTTTAAAGGAGGCTTCCAGATAGTATCCCTAAGAGAAACTGTTACAGCTGTGTGGCTTTTATCTGTTCTTGGAACTTACACAGGTTCACTTCTACTGCATTCTATTCATTGAGGCAGTCACAAAGGCTCACCAAGTTTCCAGGGAGGGAGCATAGACACTATACTTGGTGGGAGAAGTAGCAAAGAATTTGTGGCTATGTTTTAAAACTGCTACAGTGGTAAATAGATTGGGTAGGCAACTTCCAACATCTGCCATGACCCCCAGTGCCTGTCTTTAACATAGAGGGTGAATGATTGAGGAAAAATTTGAAAGTAATAATTTTATATTTTCTTTATCTCATTCACCATATCAGGAATTTCTATTTTTAAAATAACATATGTTTATCTATAATTATGTTGAAATTTAATTGGTTACTAAGTCGCAGTTTATGCCTAATGACATTGGGTAACAAGTACTATTCAGGTATATGGTAAAATTTTTTTTCACATGTTTTCCACTGGTGTTAACCTCCATTTTTAGTATTTTAGCAAAGGTTGCAGTATTTTCCTTTTATGATATATTTTTTCTTTCTTTTTTTTTTTTTTTTTTTGAGATGGAGTTTTGCTTTTGTTGCCCAGGCTGGAGTGCAATGGCACGATCTTGGCTCACCGAAACCCAGGTTCAAGCGATTCTGCTGCCTCAGTCTCCCAAGTAGCTGGGATTATAGGCATGTACCACCACACCCGGCTTACTTTTTTGTGTTTTTAGTAGAGTACAGGGTTTCATCATGTTGCCCAGGCTGGTCTCGAACTCCTGACCTCAGGTGATCCATCCACCTCTGCCTCCCAAAGTACTGGGATTACAGGCTTGAGCCACCCCGGCTCCCTTTTTTTTTTTTTTTTTCCCTTTTTTTCTTTGAGACAGAGTCTTGTTCTGTCACCCAGGCTGGAGTGCAGTGGTACGATCTCGGCTCACTGTAACCTCTGCCTCCCCCGTTAAGCTGTTCTCCCGCCTCAGCCTCCCGAGTAACTGGGATTACAGGCGCACGCCACCATGCATTTTTTTTCTTTCAGTAGAGTTGGAGTTTCACTATGTTGGCCAGGCTGGTCTCGAACTCCTGACCTTGTGATCCGTCTGCCTCAGCCTCCCAAAGTGTTGGGATTACAGGCATGAACCACTGCACCCGGCGCATTTTCCCATTCTCTGGGGGAGCTTATTGACTTTATATTTTCCCACCTTTTCTGTTTTGTTTTGTGTTTTTATTTCAGTCAGCAACTTAATTTCTAAGTGCCTTCCCTCTTCCTCCTCCTTTTGCTTTTACCCAGGCTGGTTTCAAACTGTTGGGCTCAAGAGATCATCCCATCTCAGCTTTTCAAGTAGCTGGGAATATAGGCACATGTACCACTATACCCAGCTTTTTTATTCTCATACTTGTTTATTTCATAGATACAAGTAGCTTATGTTTCTGGGGATATAAATTACTTTTTGTTTGTTCTGAGAGAGGGTCTCGCTGTGTGTCCCAGTCTGGAGCACAGTAGCATGATCTTGGCTCATTGCAGCCTCAACCTCTGAGGCTCAAGAGATCATCCCACCTCAGTCTCCTGAGTAGCTGGGACTACAGGTGTGAGTGCCCTCACACCCTGCTAATTTTTGTATTTTTTGTACAGATGGGGTTTCACCATGTTGTCCAGGCTGGTCTTGAACTCATGAGCTCGAGTGATCCACTGGCCTTGGTCTCCCTAAGTGCTGGGACTACAGGCATGAACCACTGTGCCTGCTGATAAATTGCTTTTTAAACAGCCTTACTAGTATTAGCCTTGTTGCTTATGAGTTTCTTTGTGTCTCTGCTATTAGTTTCTGTTTCATTTGGAGGCTTTCCTTGAGTCTGTTGATCCTAGGATGTTCCTCTAGGAAGGCACCAAGATGATGGCAAGCTGTCTGCGAGGAAATGGCTCTTGTTGCCTGGACTTCTCCTGCCTTACTGGGGAGTCTGTGAAGTGTTTTCTTTGGAGATGGATTATCACGTGTCTTCCATAGATGATGATCACTCATCTCTCATATTTTCTTATTTCTCTTTTAAGTTTATGTAGTCATATTTCTTTACCTGCTGCATCCCCAGAGACGACTGTCTGTCATACAAAGCTGAGTGAGCAACAAGGAGAGTATCACCTTGGTGGACTCTCGGTGAAATTTTCAAAGAAAGAAAGATATGGTAAGTCCTCACTTAATGTTGTCCGTAAGTTCTTGCAAACTGTGACTTCAAGGAAGACAAAACCAGTTTTTCCAGTGTTACAAGGAAACAACTGAACATTGAACTGACAGTGTTCGAGGACCTGCTTTATATTGTTTTGTGTAAAGTCTCAGTTTCCAAGAACTTATCAATAGTTAAGTGAGAACTCAAGGGGAGGAGTGAGTCATAGGGTTGGAAGTCAGGAAGTATGATATAGATGGGGATTGGTTTAGAATTTCTAGTCCAGATGAGCTGCTGGATCAGACATTGGTCTTTATCATTGGAGCATCTGAGTGTACACAAAGTTCTTTTAAAACAGTTGGTCTTATTTTGGAACATGTGCCTGAGTAAAACTGAGTCTCTGTTAAACAGTTTTGATTGTATTTTGTTTCTTGCATATTATGGTTTAGTATAGTTTAACTGTTTTAGAGTCATAGAATAGTTTATTTTATAAATTACGGTTCTATTTTCTTTAACAAATAGATATAATAAAGCTATATATTAAAGGATCTTCTGTTTTCCACTGGGAAGTCAGTGATGGGTGATATAACTCCCCTTTTAGTGACAAACTGATAACAGTATCCAGTTAATAAGTACCCATTAACTTACTGTTCTTTACTTTTTCTGCTTAACAGTGTGTGTTGGTGACCACTCTAGCAGTATGTAGAGCTAGCTCTTCCTCATTGTTTTTTACAGATGAATAGTACTTCATTGTGTGGCTGTACCATATTCATTTGGTATCCGTTATTACTGGACATGTGAGTTGTTTCTACTCTTCCGCTCTTACAGATAATGGCTACAATGGGCTGGGCGGAGTGGATCACTTGAGGTCAGGAGTTTGAGACCAGCCTGGCCAACATGGCGAAACCCCGTGTCTACTGAAAATGTAAAAATTAGCTGGGCATGGTGGTGGGTGCCTGTAATCCCAGCTACTTGGAAGGCTAGGCAGGAGAATCACCTGAACCTGGGAGGTGGAGGTTGCAGTGAGCCAAGATTGCACCACTGCACTGCAGCCTGGGTGAAAGTGTGAGACTCCGGCTCAAAGAAAACAACAAAAAAAGGCTTACCTTTGTCAGTATGTCTTGGTGTTGTGTCACTGGATAAATTTCTGGAAATAGAATTGAATCAAATCTTCAATTCATGTATAATTTTGTGAGAGCTCACCAGATTCCTCTCCATCAATTCTGTATTATTTTGCATTCTTTTTTTTTTTTTTTTCTTTTTTCTTTTTTCTTTTTTGGAGATGGGATCTCATTCTGTCACCCAGGCTGGAGAGCAGTGGCATGATCAGGGTTCACTGCAGCCTCAACCTCCTGGGCTCAAGCGATTCTTCCATGTCAGCCTCCAAGTAGCTGGGACTACAGGCATGTGCCACGACGCCCGGCTAATTTTTGTATTTTTTGTAGAGATGGGGTTTTACCATGTTGACCAGGCTGTTCTTGAGCTCCTGAGCTTTGTGGGCCATGGTGCCAGGCCCATTTTGCATTCTTACTAGTAATAAAATATGTAAAGAGTTTCTGTCTTCTCACAGTCTTGCCAGTAACATATGTTGTCAAATATGTGGTTTTGTCTGTCTTGTGGGTGAGAAACGGTGTCTCTGTGCAGTTTTATTTGTGATCTTGGCTTGTAAGGGCCTATTTGGCCTTCCTTTCTCTGATATTACATCTATTTTTCTTCATTACTTTCATAGACTTTTTTTACATCAGTTATTAACCTTTAATCTGTGATAGGGGTCATTTACCTTCTTACACTTCCGTTGCATGGAGTCAGTTTCTTGGAAACAGCCTTTCTCGAGTCCCTGGTGTCTCACTCCCACCTGTATGGGTCTGTCAGCCTATATCACATAAGTCTTGCTGGAACCTGCTGCTCTTCTAGGTTATATCTGTGGTTTCTCAGATCCTATGTGTTTATGTTACTTATTTCCTGAAATGTATCCTTCAGTAACTTCCAAAGAAGATGTATATGAAATATAATTTTTAGCCCATATGTGTATAGAAATGTGTATACTGTCAGTTAATAATTTACCCAGGTATGAAGTTCAGAGTTCAAAATCATTTTGCTACAATATTGACAATACTACTCTCTTGTCTTACTGTTTTCTGGCCCAGTTTTGTTTGTTTTAAAGAGAAGGAGTCTAACTGTATTGCCCAGGCTGGACTTAAGCTCCTAGGTTCAAGTGATCCTCCTGCCTCAGCCACCTGAGTAGCTGGGACTACAGGTGTGCCCCACAGCGCCTGACTTTCTAGCTCAACATTGATGACAGAAGAATAAGTCTAGACTAACAGTTTTTAGACTTATGATCTTGCTTGATACAGTTTTAGAGTTGCAAAGAGATAACGGACTTTATTTTTTTAGAGCAGTTTTAGGTACTCAGGAAAATAACAAGAGTTCCCATATATTCCTTTCCCTCACAAATTTGCAGCATACCCTGCCCCATCCCCGCCCCACCATCTCACAGAGTGGTATATTTGTTAAAGTTGATGAACCTACATTGACGTGTCATTATCACCCAAAGTCCATAGTTTACATTAAGGTTCGTTCTTGGTGTTTCACTACCCTGAAAATCCCTTGTTTTCCCATTGTTCTTCTCTCTCTCACCTTTAATCCCTGGCAAGTGCTGATTTTTTATTGTTTCCCTAGTTTTGTCTTTTCCAGAATAACAGCATACAGTTGGAATCATACAGTATGGAGCCTTTTTAGATTGGATTTGTTCGCTTAGTAATTAATATGCACATAAATTTCCTCTGTGTCTTTTTATGACTTGATAGTTCATTTCTTTTTAGCACCAAATATTATTTTACTGTTTGGATGCACCAGTTTATCCATTCACCTACTGAAGAAACATCTTGGTTGCTTCCAAATTGTGGCAGTTTTGAATAAAGCTGCTATAGGCCGGGGGTGGTAGCTCACACCTGTAATCCTAGTATTTTGGGAGGTTGAGGTAGGCTGATCTGTTGAGCCTGGGAATTCTAGATCAGCCTGGGCAACATGACAAAACCCTATCTCTACAAAAAATACAAAAAGTAGCGGGGCACCGTGGCTCACACCTGTGGTCCCAGCCAGTTGGGAGGCTGAGGTGGGAGGATGGCTTGAGCCAAGGAGGGAGAAGCTGCAGTGAGCACTGATCTTGCTACCACACTTCATCCAGCCTGGGCAACAGAGTGAGACCCTGTCTCAAGAAAAAAAAAGGAAACAACACAACAAAATGAATGAAGCTGCTATATATATCTTTGTGCAGATTTTTGTGTAGGGATATTTTCAACGCTTGGATAAATATCAAGGAGCACAACTCCTGGTTTATTTTTTTAAAATAAAATTTTTTAAATAATTTTATTTATTAAAAAATAAAATTTATTTTATAATTTTATAATTTTATTTTCCTCTCCTCACCGTGGATTCTTTTTCTAGCTTCCTAAGAAGCTTAGATTATTGACTTTAGATCTTTCTTTGGCTGGGCGTGGTGACTCAAGCCTGTAATCCCAGCACTTTGGGAGGCTAAGGGGGACAGAGGTGAGGAGTTCAAGACCAGCCTGGCCAACATGGTGAAACCTTGTCTCTACTAAAAATAGAAAAATTAGCTGGGCGTGGTGACGTGCACCTGTAATCCCAGCTACTCGGGAGGCTGAGGAAGGAGAATCACTTGAATCTGGGAGGCAGAAGTTGCAGCGCATCAACATCATGCCACTGCACTCCAGCCTGGGCCACAGAGCGAGACACTGTCTCAAAAAAAAAAAAAAGATTATTAATTGCTATATATTAATGCATTAATTGCTGTAAATTTCTCTGTAAGCACTGCTTTTGCTGAATGTTGGTAAGTTATGTTTTCATTTTCACTTACTTGAAAATATATTTAAATTTCTCTTGCAGTTTCTTCTTTGACCCATGGGCTTAGAAATGTGTTGTTTAATCTCCATGTATTTTGAGATTTTTCAGGCATCTTTCTGTTACTGATTTCTAGATTAATTCCATTGTCGTATGACAGCATATACTATATGATTTGTATTTTTTTAAATTTGTGAAGCTGTGTTTTACAGTTCGTAATGTGGTCTGTTGTGGTGTATTTTTTCCATGTGAACTTGAGAGAGTTTGTATTCTGCTGCTGTTGGGTGAAGTAGTCTTTAGATTTGACTATAGATCAAATATATAGATTAGATTTGATCTGTAGTCAGATAGATTTGATGGCGCTTGTTGAGTTCATCCATATCCTTACTGATTTTATGTCTTCTGGATCTGTCCATTATTGACTGAAGGATGTTGAAATCCGTAACCATAATATGGATTGGGCATCCCTAATCCAAAAACCTAATATCCAAAATACTTCAAAATCTGAAACTTTTTGAGTAATTCACGTGATTCCACAATTGGGTGATGAAGATGACATTAATACTAAAGAAAAAGTGCCTGTTGACTACATGGGGAAAATGTGTGATGGGCTTATTGGAGGACTAGAGCAGGGTGCATTTGTAACACAGCAAGAAACCATGTCAATTTATACTATCAAAGAGAGAGTTAAGATAAAAACTTGTTCATGAGGCAGTTGACTAGAGGAAACACTTTGAAAAACCATCCAGTAGAATGCTTGCTCATTCCTAAGGACCCACTTTCTGGTCCCTTAACTGCTTCTGATATTTTTTCTCACCTAAAAAAATAAAACACACAAAACACAGCATTGTAGGTGGAGAGTAAAGGCAAGCTGTTGTTTGTTGTTGCTGTTAATAGCTGACATAGGTATTCTGGCGCTGCTACTGTGCTGCTTAGGTATCCTGAACATATTGTTTTTTCACTGTGTTAATGGTATGCTATAATTTTTCCTGTTAAGAACTTGTGTGTGAATTAGTGTAAGAGAATGGTTGCTGTTGGTAGCATATAAATTCGGTGTCAGGAATGATGGTGATAACAAACAAGATTGTCCACATGGGTTGAGCTAGTGACACTTTTGGTTTTTGATACTTCAATGAGTATAAACTTGTTTCATGCACAAAATTATTTAAAATATTACATAGAATTATTTTCAGGAGGTCTATAGGAGGTTTATATGAAACAAATTTTGTGTTTAAACTTGGGTCCCATTCCCAAGATACCTCATTTCATATGCAGATATTCTGAAATGTGAAACACTTCTGGTCCCAAGCATTTTGAATAAGAGATACTCAACCTTTAGTGGAGTTAATCTGTCTCTTCCTATGGTTCCATCAGTTTTTTTCCTCACATATTTTGATGCTCCATTTTTAGGCACATGCACGTTAAGGATTGTTCTGTTTTCTTGGAGAGTTGACACCTTTGTTTTATGTAATGCCCCTCTTTATCTTTGATAACTTTTCTTCCTCCAAACTCTGCTTTCTCTAAAATTAGTATAGCTTCCCACTTTCTTTTGATTATTGGTAGCAAGCTGTATCTTTTCTTCATCCATTTACTTTAAATGTGTGTGTATTTGTAGTTAAAGTGGATGTCTTGTATCTAGCATGAAGTTGCATCTTGTTTTTGATCCACTCTGAGTCTATCTTAATTGGTATATTTATTCCACTTTTTTTCCATTTCTTAGCATATCAAGGATTTTTTTGTTAATTTTTAAAAATTTTTAAAAAATAGAGACAGAATTTCACCATGTTACAAAGGCTGGTCTCGGACTCCTGAGCTCAAGCGATCCATCCACCTTGGTCTCCCAAAGCGCTGGAATTACGGGTGTGAGCCACCGTGCCCAGCCAGTTAAGTTTTTAAACTTTTTTAGTGATTGCCCTGTAGTTCACAATATACATTTACAAGTAATCCAAGTCTACTTTCTTTCTTTTCTTTCTCTGTCTCTCTTTTTCTCTCTCACTTGCTTCCTACCTTTCTTTTTTTTTTTTTTCCTGAGATAGAGTCTCGCTCTGTCGCCCAGGCTGGAGTACAGTGGCGTGGTCTCAGCTTACTGCAACCTGGTCCACTACCCGGGTTCAAGCAATTCTCCTGCCTCAGCCTCCCCAGTAGCTGGGACTACAGGGTGCACACCACCACGCCCAACTACTTTTTGTATTTTTGTAGAGATATTTCACCATGTTGGCCAGACTGGTCTCGAACTCCCAACCTCAGGTAATCCACCTGCTTCGACCTCCCAAAGTGCTGAGATTACAGGCATGACACCACATCCAGCCTCTCCCTTTCTTTCTCCTTCCCTTTCTTCCCTTTTCCCTCCCCTCCTCTCCCTGTTTTTCTTAAAAAACAAAAACAAAAACAAAACTCCCCCTCCCCAAGCCTACTTTGAAATAACATTATATTGCTTTAGGGGTAGTGCCATGTACCTTATAATGATAAAATTTAGTTGGCTCTCTGCATCCGTGGGTTTTACATCTGTGGATTTAAGCAAACACACATTGAAAATATCCAGAAAAATATAATTATGCCTATAATATAAACAAGTACATTATTGTCATTTTTTTCTAAATGATGCATTATAACAACGATTTACATAGCTTTTGTATTTGGCATTATTAGTAATCTGGAGATGATTTAGAGTATATGGGAGGGGATGTGCCTATGTTAGATGCAAATACAACACCATTTTATGTAAGGGACTTGGGCATCCATGGAGTTTGGTGTCGAAGGGGGTCCTAGTACCAGTCCCCCATAGATACAGACGGATGGCTGTATTCCTAATTCTCTCTCCAGTCTGGTTGTATCATCATTGCTGCCATTCATTTTGTGCGTGTGTGTGTGTGTGTGTGTGTGTGTGTACGTACATTGTTACTCGATTAAGAAAAATAGGCCAGGCCAGTATGCTGTGGCTCATGCCTATAATCCCAGCATTTTGGAAGGCCTAAGTGGGAGGATCACTTGAGCCCAGGAGTTCCAGACCAGTCTGGGCAATGTAGTGAGACCCCATTTCTACGAAAAATAAAAAAAATTTGGCTCGGCATGATGGTGCATTCCCATAGTACCAGCTACTTGGGAGGTTGAGGCGGGAGGACTACTTGAGTCTTGGGAGGTTGAGGTTGCAATGAGCCATAATCACATCAGTGCACTCCAGCCTGGGTGACAGAGTGAGACCCTGTCTGAAAAAAAGTTTTTATATTCTATTTTTATTATAAATATGTTTTTATTGTAATTGTATATTGTATGTTGTTATATTATTTTCATTTATTTCTTCATTAATGTTCTTCCTTGCTTTATATAGATCTGAGCTTCTGACCTATATTTTCCTTCTTTTTTTTTTTTTTTTGAAAAGATGGAGTGATGGAGTCTTGCTCTGTTGCCCAGCCTGGAGTGCAGTGGTGCGATCTCGGCTCACTGCAACCTCCGCCTCCCGGGTTCAAGCAATTCTCCTGCGTCAGCCTCCCAAGTAGCTAGGATTATAGGCACTTGCCACCACACCCAGCTAAATTTTCCTTCTTTTCTTTTTCTTTGAGGCAGTCTCGCTCCCTTGCCCAGGCTGGAGTGTGGTGGCGCCATCTGGGCTTACTGTAAGCTCTGCCTCCCGGGTTCATACCATTCTCCTGCCTCAGCCTCCCGAGTAGCTGGGACTACAGGCACCTGTCACCACGCCCGACTAAATTTTTTGTATTTTTAGTAGAGACGGAGTTTCGCCATGTTAGCCAAGATCGTCTTGATCTCCTGACCTCGTGATCCGTCCGTCTCGGCCTCCCAAAGTGCTGGGATTACAGATGTGAGCCCCTGCGCCCGACCTCCTTCTTTCTAAAGACCTTCTTTTTAACGTTTCTTACAAGGCAGGTCTGCTGGTGACAAATTTCATCACTTTTTGTTTGTCTGAGAAAGTATTTTATTTCTCCTTCCCTTGAAGTAATTCTGCAGGATATAAAACTGTAGGTTAGTAGTTTTTTTCCTGTCAGCACTTTAAATAGTTCCCTCTACTATCTTCTTATTTTGCATGGCTTCTAAGGAGAAGTCTCATATAATTCTTTATTCCTCTGTGGTAAGGTGGTTTCTTTCAAGATGTTTTTCTTTTTCTTTCTTTTCTTTTTTTTTTTTTTTGAGACAGTCTTGCTCCTGTCACCTTGATCTGGAATGCAGTGGCCTGATTTCAGCTCACTGCAACCTCTGCCTCCCTGGTTCAAGCAGTGCACCTGCCGTAGCCTCCCGAGTAACTGGGATTACTGGTTAATTTTTGTATTTTTATAGAGATGGGTTTTCACCTTGTTGGCCAGGTTGGTCTCAAACTCCTGACCTCAAGTGATCCACCCGCCTCGGCCTCCCAAAGCAGTGGGATTACAGCTGTGAGCCACCATGCCCAGCAAAGATTTTTTTTTTCTTTACCTTTGATTTTTCTGCAGTTTGAATATGATACTCTTTGGTGTAGTTTTTTTTCTGGCATTTATTCGGCTTGGCATTCTCTGAGCTTCCTGGATTTGTGGTTTGGTGTCTGGCATTAATTTCTGGGAAATCTCAGTCTTGGCCGGGCGCGGTGGCTCTTGCCTGTAATCCCAGCACTTTAGGAGGCCGAGACGGGTGAATCACGAGGTCAGGAGTTTGAGACCAGCCTGACCACCATGGTGAAACCCCATTTCTTCTAAAAATACAAAAATTAGCTGGGGTGGCACATGCCTGTAGTCCCAGCTACTTGGGAGGCTGAGGCAGGAGAATTGCTTGAACCTGGGAGGCAGAGGTTGCAGTGAGCTGAAATGGTACCACTGCCCTCCAGCCTGGGCGACAGAGCAAGACTCAAAAAAAAAAAAAAAAAAAAAAAAAAAAAAAACTCAGTCTTTGCTTTACATTGCTTCTGTTCCTTTCTTCCTTTACCTACTTGCATTTCCATAATGTGTAAGTTACGCCTTTTGTACTTGTCCCATACTTCTTGGATATGCAGGGGTGTTTCTCTGCTTTTCAGTTTTGGAAGTTGCTATTAACATGCCCTTAAACTCAGACGTTCTTTGGTTTGTCCTGTCCAGTCTACTAATAAGCCTATATCTGAAAGGCATTCTTTGCTTTTGTTGAAGTGTTTATTCATAGCTTTCTTTGATTATTAGAAGTTCCATCTCTGTATATATTGTTCATCTGTTCTTTCATGTTGTCTATATTACTCATTAGTTACTTTAGTATATTAATCATAGTTCATTTAAATTCCTGGTCTGGGTGGAATTAACAGACTTAGTTGGTAATTCCCTGCCTAGTTGAGTCTGGTTCTGATGCTTGTTTTGTCTCTTAATACTACTATTTGCATTTCAATAAGCCTGTGATTTCTTGTTGAAAGGCGCACATGATGTCTGGGTAGGAGGAGCTGTGGTCATAACAGGTCTTTAGCAAGGTGGTGGTAAGGTGTACTGGGGAGGGGAAGCAGTCTGTAGTCCTGTGATTGCCTGTCAATCTTTTCATGAGGCTTGTACCCCTGGGTTGTGACCTTTGCTTGTGCTTCTCAGTCTCCCCACCCCCACCCCTTGTGGGACAGGATGGCTTGACCAACTTCTTCAGCTTGTAGAGGAAAAATTCAGGAAAGTGTGGGGGTCCTCTTAAGACAGCCCCCAACCCCTGGAGTTTTTGTCAGACTTCCCTATGCTGATTCTCCAGCAATGTCGGTTGCAGTTTAGGTTTTTCTTACCATGGCCCTGGTTCCTATGTGGAGGTTTCTGATCTAGTAAGTTGTGATTCTCTGTCTCTGCCTGTCTCTCCAGTTTTGCGGACAGTTGTTTGTCTTGTGACCTCAGTTCTCTGACTAGTCTAAGAAGTTGTTGATTTTTTCAGTTTGTTTGCTTTTTATGGACAAATTAGTTAACTTGCAAGCTTTTTAAATGCCAGATTCTCTTTATTTATTTTTTAATTTTCAGGAGCTGCTTTCCCTTTTCATAGTGTCTTGTTCCCATTCTGTTATTATAATATCTTCAGTTTCCTTGGAGATGCCAATTCTTTATAATCATTTTAGATCTCATTTCAGGGATAGTGGTGCTGCTCACTTTCATTTTTCTCAATTCTTTGATTATGAATGGCTTACCTTTTCTTGAGTGATAAATAGCAAAATTCTGTTTCTTCTAAATGGAAGTGTTGACTCTGGGGACATAGGGGGATGTTTAGCATTTGAGGCACCCTTTCCTAGAACCCAGCACTCAGTACATCCAGTGTGGGGTTGTGTGTATGTTGGGGATTGAAAAGGGTTCTTGACACCTGGTGCAATTCTAATAGCTCTTGAAAGACTTTTTACTTCTCTTTTTTTCATTTCTTACCTCCTTCCATCCTTGTCTACTCTTAAGACGAGACATGTTCCAAGGATGCCTCAGGTAGACTTGCTCCTGCTTCCAGTCTGTATCTTGTCTTCACTGTTTGAGGCCATCACATGCTTAATTCTTCACCCATTAGCTATTATTGAGCTTCTGTCCACATCTCAGTGCGTATGAACATGCTGGGTGAAGTGGGCAGAGCGGTTCTTGGCAGTCAGCCCATCTTCCAGTTTTAGTCTCCATGGAAGAACTGTAAACTTTGCTTTCAGATTGTATTGTCTTAAACATGTTGAGACTTTTATTATTATTATTATTATTATTATTATTGTTGCTTTGAGATGGAGTCTTGGCTCTGGGCTGGAGTGAATTGGCGTGATCTTGGCTCACTGCAACCTCCACGTCTCAGTTTTAAGCGATTCTCCTGCCTTAGCCGGAATTACAGGTGCCCACCACCATGCCTGGGCTTTTTTTTTTCTCTCCCCCCCCCCCCCCTTGTATTTTTGGTAGAGACAGCGTTTCACCATGTTGGCCAGGCTGGTCTTAAAAATCCTGACCTCAAGTGATCCGCCCACCTTGGCCTCTCCTAAAGTGCTGGGATTACAGATGTGAGCCACCATGCTCCGCCTGAGACCTGTATGATTCAGAAATATGTATCTGAGTGAATGTTTCCATGTGAACTTGAAGAACTATTTTGGTGTTAATGGTTTAGTATTCTTTAAATGTCAACTAAGTAAGGTTGGTTGTTCAGGTTGTTCAGGTCTTCTATATTCCTTTTGATTTTCTTTTTTAAATTTTTCTATTTTTTTGATTGGCATATTCATGATAATCTTTCTGATTTTCCTATCCACTTGTTATATCGACTGCTGAGAGAAGAGAGTTGTATAATTAAGTATAATTATGGATATGTCTTTGTCTTTCTGTCAGATTTACTTCATGTGTTTCGGTACTCTGTAATTGAGTTCATATGCATTTAAGATTATTATGGCTTTTTAATTAATTCACTCTTTTAGAATTTGGAATTGTCCTTTGATTTGTGGTAACATTGTTTGTCTTGAAGCTAATTTGTTTGGCTTTTCCCTTTATAGTCTTAATTGGTACAATTAGACTATTTCTATTTAGTTTAATTATCAATGTGTTGCAAGTGGAAGGTATTTTTTGCTGAATATAGCATTTTAAGTCCAGAGGTAAGTTGGTTTGCTTTTTTTTTTTGGACGGAGTTTTGCTCTTCTTGCCCAAGCTGGAGTGCAGTGACACAATCTTGGCTTTCTGCAACCTCCGCCTCCTGGGTTCAAGCGATTCTCCTGCCTCAGCCTCCCGAGTAGGTGGGATTACAGGCGTGCGCCACCACACCCAGCTAATTGTTTGTATTTTCAGTAGAAACAGGGTTTCACTGTGTTAGCCAGGCTGGTCTTGAACTCCTGACCTCATGTGATTCGCCCCCCCGTCAGTCTCCCAAAGTGCTGGGATTACAGGCGTGAGCCACTGCACCAGCCTGGTTTGCTTATTTTTTAGCACCTTAGAGATGTATTCCACTGTCTTCAGGCTTACGTTGTTTCTGACATCAATTTTGGAGCCAGTTTTATTTTTGTTTTCCTATATTTAATGTATCTTCTGTTCTTTAGCTATTTAAAAAAACTTATTTGTATCAGTGGTTTTTAGAAATTTAATGAAGAAGTGCCTTGGTGTGATTTCCTTTGTTTTTGATCTTTCTTGGGCTTTGCTGAGCTTGTTAGCCCTGTGGTTATATGCATTTTATCACATCTGGACAACTTTCTACCATTATATTTTCCCCTCACTCCTCTACTTTTTATCTTGGATTCTGCTTTCCTATGTGTGAGGCCCGTTAATATTGTCCTAAAGGTCACTGAGGTTGTGCTCATTTTCTTCCAGGTTTTTCTTTGTGTGCTATTTTGAGTAGTTTGTATTGCTGTGTGTCAAAGTCACCAATCTTTGTATCTCACATTCAGTGAATTTTTAATTTCAGATTGTGTATTTTTCACTAATTTCATTTGTTTTCTTTATATTTTCCACTTTGTATTTTAAGTATTTTATTTTCCTTTAAATATTTTAACATATTTATTAGTGTTCTCAGTGTCCTTTCCTGCCAAATCTGTATTTCACTCATAGCCAACTTGACTATGAAATTACAATCTGCTAATTTTTTTGTGTCTAATAATTTTTGTTGGTGTTGAACGTTTGAAACCTTGTGGTGTTGAGTGTTGGGACTTTGTTGATGCCCTTTAGAGAGTATTGGAGTCTATTTTGGTAAGCAGGTGCTGAGCTTTTGTTCCAGGCTGCCTCACATTTCCTAGTTAGGGCCATCTGTTGCCATTTTTATTGATTGCCCCAAGTGTTAAGAGGTGGCGATGGAATCTGGACAACTGTCCCTTTGTGACTTCTCAGAATTATGCGCAGATTTGTGTTAGCCAAAGACTTAAGACATCCACCCCCAAATGCAGACTTTTTGAGCTTCCCTTCTGAGTGGATCCCTTCTTGCCCACATGTAGTTCCACAAATTCCAGCCAGCCCACCCTTCCCAACTCCAGACTGACTCACGACATGGTAAAAGGATAGTGTTCTTGGTTCCCCCTTCATATACCATGCCCAAAAATTGCTTCCAGGAATGAGGTCAGGGCCTGTGCAGGGTTCCCCATGTGTGTTTTCTGCTCCCAGATCCCACACACGTGTGCTGCCTATCGACCAGCATCTGAAACCAGGTGTTTCATATATTTCATCCTGTTTTTCAGTTGTTTATGACAGTAAGACAGTTCTGTACCATTTAGGACTTTATGGCTAGGATTGTCACTTAGTCTTGTTTTGTTTTGTTTTTTTGAGACAGGGTCTCACTCTGTTGCCCAGGCTGGAGTGCAGTAGTGCAATCTTGGCTCACTGCAGCCTCTCTGCCTCCTGGGTTTAAGCAATCCTCCCACCTCAGCCTCCCAAGTAGCTGAATTACAGTTATACACCACCACGCCTGGCTAATTTTTGTATTTTTAGGGGAGACAGGGTTTCACCATCTTGGCCAAATTGGTCTCAAACTCCTGACTTCAGGTAATCGACCCAACTTGGCCTCCCAAAGTGTTGGGATTACAGGCCTGAGCCACTGTGCCTGATTAGGTTTTTTTGTTTGTTTTTGTTTTTTTGAGACAAGGTCTTACTCTGTCACCCAGACTGGACTGCAGTGGCAAAAACACAGCTTACTGCAACATCGACTTCCTGGGCTCAAGTGTTCCCCCCACCTCAGCCTCCTGAGTGTCTAAGACCACAGGTGCACACCACTACACCTGGCTCATTCTTTTTTTTTTTTGTAGAGACAAGGTCTTGCTATGTTACCCAGGCCTGTCTCGAACTCCTGGCCTCAGCCACCCTCTTGCCTTGGCCTCTCAGAGTGCTGGGATTACAGGGATGACCCTCCACACCAGACTGACACTTAGTTTTTCTTGTAGTTCTTGTCCATGCAATTCTGGTTTTGTGCTTTTATGGCTGATTTGAGGGGGTAGAGAACTGTTGCCTCTGCTATTTTGTCTTTCAAGAATCTCTTGGTGTATCTCCTTTTTAAAAGTTCAGTAAACAAGTGGCTTTCTTACATGTTTGCTGGTAATGGTGTATTTTCATGTTCTGTATAGCAGTTTTTCAGAAGTTAAGATTTCCTGTGTTCTGAGGTATTCTTAAATCTGGTTTTCATCGACTGTATATGCATCTCTCTTACAGGCCATGCTGGAGTATCTGCCAACATGATGAAGAAGAGGACATCCCACAAGTAAGCAGTTCTGAAACTGGTTCTAGAATAGTGTTTTGTGACCTTTTGTTACGCAGCATACAAGATCACCTAGGTAAGGCCCCCTCCCCTGTGATCAAGGGCTTCCTAGCTCACAGGAGATGTAGTGTGCAATGAGGAATAGTATGTAGTCATCTTCTCTGTCTGTTCCCTTCGCCTTGGCCTGGCTGAAGTGTGCCAGTTCTACCCTTCAGCCTTTAAAAGCCTTTGGGACATGATTTATCTCCAGTTTAATGGGAACTGGGCCAATGGAAGGAAAACTGTTGTAGTAAATGTGGCAGGTGCATGGTGAACCTCTCCCTCTTCTCTCCTTGTAATGCCTGTGTGGGCCTTGTGTGCAGGCTTTCTCTCTTGGTCTTGGTCCACTGTTTGACAAGGAGCTCCTTTTGGGCAGAGACCATGTCTTATGCTGGGAGGGCCTGCCTAACATGTGGTCACACGCTCACTGTTTTATAGTGTTTTCATATGAAGGAAAAACTTATGAATTTAGGGAAAGCGTATCCATGTTAAAGGATAATGCAATAGCCATGTATTTAAACCGACAATGTGTTCTCAATCCTAAATTCTATAAATACCAGCTTACAGAAGCCACTTTTTTCCCTAAATTTTTTTTCTGTGTGACATAGTTACATCCAAAAAAGAAAGTTAAGATTCTATTAATGTCTTCAATTTAAATATTCACTTTTACTTTGTTACATATAATTGATTTCACAGCTGTCTGTCCTATACTGATGACTATGCCATTACAAACTGGAAATGTCACTCGAACAATCTGTTCTGATTGTAAGACTCTTCTTAGTCATAGATGATTAAATATGGAGAAGACACTCCTTGACCCTAGCACCATGTGAGGCACTCTTTAAAACATTTTTTCCCCAAAATATTGGTATTGAAAGTGTATGCCCCTTAGACACCACACTGTAATAGCTGAAGAGGATGTGAGGCCTCTTGGCTATCAGGGAAGGGCTGGATGAATGCCTTTCAGTAATTGTTAGTGGGTGGACCAAACAAAAGTCTCCAAAATGTGTACGTGATACATAATACAAATATTTGTAATATTTAGCATAAGAAACTACCTGGAAAGTAAAAATGTGGAGGTAAGCTACATAAGTTCTTGTATCTCTGAGGTTAATAGTTTCTGGAATTTTATCCATGTGTTCATCATCTTCATGGTTTTGCCATATCCAGTGATATGTTTTTGCTCATTATCATGTCATTACTATAAATACTAAGCTGTGTCTTGCCACACATAAAGCATAACAATAAAAACAAATGTAAGCCATAAATATTAGGTAATGATGAAAAACTTAAATACAATGGGGACAAAGGCAAGTTAAACCTTAACTTTGCAAGACCAGAACAGTTCATTCAAAATAGATTTTGCAAATTAAGTTAAAGACTTTTAGAATATGAATGTGCGTTCTAATCATTTTTCCGTATTTTCTAATCATCTATGATTAAAAGTTCATTTACTTAGGATTTCAGATATTAATAGGTTTGAGCTCTTGGGCGTGTTATTTGTGCAATAAGATTCCATCTGCCTCATCCTAATAAGCAGTACTGTTCATTAATTCATAGGTTTGATTCCCTAAAGCATAAGAAACGAAACACCTGAAGTTCATATGCATAGTAACTGGAAAAAGTCTCTCATCCTGTATGTTCCACATTTGGGGACCTTGATTTAGTGCTTTCACAGGCACACATACTTGTCTTGAAGACTGGAAGCCTTGAGCATATTACTCTCTAGCAAAAGGGAGAAACTGAAAGGAAAAGTTGTGAGTCCCGTTTTCCTATTCTCAGTGTGAATCTGAAGATGGGTAGAAGGAAAGGCTGAAACAGAAGTTTCCACTGTTTTTCACATGGAGTGAGCAGGGATGCCTGCATGGAGCTTTGAAGAGGCTGCCTGGTGGGGAGGCAGGCTCTCCCAGGCGAGTTAGGAAGCCTGATGGAGTTTGGCTGTTAGGCCTATGGAAGTTCCTTAATGTATCTAAGGTTGGCTTAATCCTGTCTAAAATCAAGGTATTGAACTGGAGCAATGAGGTTTGCAGCTTTTTAGCATAGATTCCTTTCTAAAATGCAATTTTTATGAAAATCAAATATAGAAAAACACAGAACTATAGCATCCTTCTCCCCTTCACTTTCTCCACTTTTGACTCACGGGAGTTGCAAGGAATAAGGGCCACCTGGCTTGATACTGGGGCTCAGTGACGGTGGCCACCCCTTCTGTCTCAAATCAGTGTTGGGGGGCTGAGAAAGAACCTCTGGTTGCTTGAGGGAAAAGTCACAGAACTGCACTGAGTGATCAGTAGCACCTGTCCCTGAAGGTGTTAGGAAGGTTCAGGGAGTCTGGTGTGAAGTACTGAGACCACACAGGAAACATTATATAGCTGGGTTTTTGTTTTTTAAGAAAATAGAAGCAAGTTTGTTTTTTTCCTATAGGCCGAGCACCTTGCAGTGTTTTGGGTGGAACTGGTGGATACACCTTTCTGGGCTGTCCATGATTTGAGACAAACATTTGCAGTAAAAGTACATCTGTGTTTTTTTTTTTTTTTTTTGAAACGGAGTCTTGCTCTGTTGCTCAAGCTAGAGTGCAGTGTTGCAATCTTGGTTCACTGCCACCTCCACCTCCTAGCTTCAACTGGTTCTCCTGCCTTAGCTTCCTAAGTAGTTGAGACCACAGGCGAGCCACAGCACGCCCAGCTAATTTTTGTATTTTTAGTATAGACGGGGTTTCACCGTGTTGGCCAGGTCGGTCTCTAACTCTTGACCTCAAGTGATCCACCTACCTCAGCTTCCCAAAGGGCTGGGATTATAGGCGTGAGCTACCGTGCCCAGCCTAAAAGTATATCTTGGAGGGAAAATATAGTTGGGGGGTGTCTAAGACAAATTTATTACTTCTTTTCAGTTTTCAAATGTAAATTCCCTCCCCCATCCTGCAATTTGAATAGGGAATAGATTTCCATTCCATGCTACTGTTGAAAGGGGTGATTGGATATTGGTATATTTTTCACTAACTTAGAAAGTGGACTAGAATCTGCTAAACACTAAATAGAGGTATTTCCAGGGATTTTTTTTCCTCCCATTTTATAAGACACAAATACTAGTCACTGGCAAAAATGTCGTCGTACTCCACCTTGTCCCTGGTGTGTTCTCATGTAGTTTTCATGATAGCCCTGTCAAGTAGGAACTGTGACCCCTTATTGCAGATGAGGAGACTGATGCATGAAGGCATTAAGTAACCTGTCCGAGGTCAGCAGCTAGTAGGTGGTTGAGCTAGGACTCAAATAGGACAGTCTGATTCCAGAGCCTGTGTTATTAAGTACCACGCCATATTTACTGAACTGCACGTTTTGTTTTCTCTTCTCAGAAATTGGTTATTTCAGTCGTGGACATGAAGACTGGGTAACTCTTGGTGCGGGCATCTGTGTGCACCATGGTGTTTACAGTCTTCAGTTGGTCAGAACACTGAATGCTTTTTAATCACCTTGCAGTAAGTCATTCATGCCAGCAATGAGAGTAGCACTTGGAGGCCCTAAAGCTGTTGGAATGTTTGCCGTGGACATCTCTGGTATTCCCAAAGTACACAGTGTGTAGACAAAGTAGTGAAAGGAACCATGCTAATGTGGATGGAGAACTGACTTTTTTAGAATCCATCTTGTTTTATTGTTGACATTTTAATCTGGGAAATGACAGTACTTGGCATAGAACTTTTATTGAATAACAGTTACCAGCAAAGCAGGTTTTTCCCTCTCTTTCTGGTTTGCATCTTGCAAAAAGACAGTTATCTTGATTTAACTGGTCTTTTCTTCTAAAATCTACCGTAGCCCAGAGTAGGAGAATTGCTTTATAACAATACCAAATAGGCCAAGAGTATCAGTAATTAATTCTTACAACCTAGTATACAGTGTGTGACAGGCATTTACAGGTATGTGGTAGAATTGTGATTGTTGAAAATTTAACATGTATGATGTCTGTAAATATTGGCTACCAAGATTAGATATTTAAATACTGATTAGGAATAGGAATTAATTCAAGCCATTAAGGGAGTCTAGGTAAAAAGATAAAAGGTCTTTTTCCTTTCTTTCCTTTCCATTTCTTTATTTGTCTATTTTTTCCCCAATAAGCCTTTTGCACTCCTAAACAGGTTTTTCAACGCAAGACTTCAGCACAAAGTGATGGTACCTTGAAGTATTGAGAAGAGTACATAATGTTTCCTACAATCTCAGTTTACTTTTTTGGGAACATGAACACATACGTTCTAAATCAGTGCTACCCAAGGTGTGGTTCGTGGATTGACTGCAGCATCAGTTCGGCACTTGGGAGCTTATAGGAATTCTTTGGTTCCTCTTCAGGCTGCTGAATCCAAGAGGCTTTGGGGGCTGGTTTGGAGAGTCTCATTAGAGGATCTCCAGATGATTCACATGCATGCTGAAATTTGAGAAGCACTGGCCTAAATCGTTGTTGGAATGGTTCTTGTTTTTTTTTTTTTCCTGAGACAGAGTTTTGCTCTTGTTGCCCAGACTGGAGTGCAATGGCACAATCTCGGCTCACTGCAGCCTCCGCCTCCTGGTTCAAGGGATTCTTCTGCCTCAGCCTCCTGAGTAGCTGGGATTACAGGCATGTGTCACCACGCCCGGCTAATTTTATATTTTTAGTAGAGACAGGGTTTTTCCATGTTGGTCAGGCTGGTCTCGAACCCACAACCTCAGGTGATCCACCCGCCCGGCCTTCCAAAGTGCTGGGATTACAGGCGTGAGCCACCGTGCCCGCCCTGGAATGGTATCTTAAGCACATTGGAGAACTAAGTTAAATTGTGGTTGGAGATTAGTACACAAAATTACAGCAGTGAAAGGTGATTGCAGTGCTGTGTAATTGTTCACCATTTACTCACATTGAAACTACAAGAAAAGTGTTTTTAGCTGTTACAGTGATACCAGCTCATTCCTAATGATGCTGAATACCTTTCAATCACTTTATTTTTTTCTTGAATTATTTCAAGAAATAGCTTCTGGAGTTATGAAACGAGAAAAGAGGTTATAGATGTTTAATTCTGGCTGCATTTCAAGATGTCCCAGGTTGAATGAAGTATCTTGATATTTGTTTTACAGTATTGCCCTGTGAGGGGATGTTACTAACTGATAAATGAGAGTAAGAATATTTTATACCTTTTCCAAGAAGATATAAGAGACTGAAGGGCTTTTAACAATATATATATCCAGAGAGTATTTAAATTAAAATCACTATATTCAAAGAACCTTCATTTTAAATCACATTTAAGTTGCTAATCAGTTTACTCTATTTGGGATATTCTTAGACTGAATGATCCAGATATGACCAAAGAGTGTTTGGTCATTTTATTTCCTTTCTAGTAATCCCTAGTAGTTTGCTTTTATATACACTATTTCAGCTCATGTAAGTAAGCTTTAACTTTTGTTATTAATAGTTTTTTTATTTTTTATTTTTTAGAACTCCTAATAAGTGATAAGAAATTAAAATATCTTTTAGGAATTGTTCAGTATATAAATAACTTTTTTTACTGTGGGAGATTTTAAATATACAGAAAAATGTATAGTAGTATATCATAAATCTTGGCATTCCTCACCTAGCTTTAGTAATCTACATCAAATATCAGGTATTGTTAGTGTATCTAAACCTGTCTTCAAATAGGTACTAGTTGGAAGAACTGAAATAAATTTGTTAACGGCTTCCATATTTCAGTGCTCTTAGCGGTGAGCACAGTCTCGGTTTGTTTAAACACTCTGCCTTGTGAACTTTGGCTGCTCAGCAGCCTGTGCGTTCAAGGCCCCGTAATTGGAAAGCTGGACTCCAGATTTAACAATTAGTATATTATTAAATTACTCGTTTTTTGCCTTCAGCCTTGAGAGGAAAATTACCTTTGTTTCCTTTGCCTTTTCAGTCAAATGTAGTTATTCTTTAAAAAAATTGGACAGAAATAGTATCTATAACAGATATTCTTTAATCCTTCTTTTGGAAACAACAAAGTAACATTCTGAAAGAAGAATTGCTCTTGAATCACAAAAAGGCAATAGAAATAAATGTAGGAATTGCCATCCTTAAAATATGCAAATCTGTTTTTATATAAATTTCTTGCCGAATTAGTATACACATTGCATGAATGTAGCAGTAATTAAAAATTGTGGTTTGCCGGGCGCGGTGGCTCACACCTGTAATCCCAGCACTTCAGGAGGCCAGGGCTGGCGGATGACCTGAGGTCAGGAGTTTGAGACCAGCCTGATAAACATGACATCTCTACTAAAAATACACAATTAGCCGGGCGTGGTGGCACATGCCTGTAATCCCAGCTGCTCGGGAGGCTGAGGCAGGAGAATTGCTTGAACCCGGGAGACGGAGGTTGTGGTGAGCCGAGATCGCGCCATTGCACTTAGCCTGGGCAACAAGAGTGAAACTCCGTCTCGGAAAAAACGATTGTGTTTTATGTGGCTGCAAAAGCGAAATACTTGAGTTGTAGAAAATTTTGAAAACAGGTAAACAGAGAGGAAGAAAACTTATTTATAATGCCATCACCCAGAGATTGTTAATGATTTAATGTATATTTTAAAAAACTTCTTCCTACATACCTGTAAGGATTGTGTATAAAAATTTTTCATGTGGCCATATGTTTTACACCTGTGGATTTTTAAAATAAAAAGTTTTTAAGGCTGGGTATAGTGGTTCACACTTATAATCCCAGTACTTTGGGAGGCCAGTGTGGGAGGATTGCTTGAGCCCCGGAGTTTGAAACCGGGCTGGGCAACGTAGTGAGACCTTGTCTGTACAAAAAAATTAAAAATTAGCTGGGCATGGTGGCGGGCACCCCTGCGTAGTTCCAGCTAGTTGGGAGGCCGAAGCAAGAGGATTGCTTGAGCCCAGGAGTTTGAGGACAATTTGGGCAGCATAGCAAGACCCCATTTCTTTAAAATTAAATTCTTTTTCATGATTTTTAATACGTATATAGTTCATCATAGAGATACGCTCTGAACTTTTAAATTAATGGGGCCTATTGTTAAACATTTTATGTTTAGTTTCCCCTGTTAGTAATATCTTTGTGCACATCCGTTGTTATTTTCTTTTGATAAATTTGTAGATGTGGACTCACTGGAACAATGGAAACTCCAAATGGTAAGACTTTGGACAGATATTGCCAAACTGATCACTAGAAAGGATTTATTCATTTTATACGCAGATAGAAAATAGTACTTCATCATAATTTGTAGTAAAATTATGATGAAATTATCAAAACTCTAAGTTTTTGTTACTGTTAATATAAAAAGGTCATCCTGCTGGCAGACCAGAGCACTAAGAAGTTTCTAGATCTCAAGCAGATAGGAACAAATTTATGTCAAGACTCCGCTGAGGAACTCTGGTGCCAAAAAGTAAATAAACTAGATTTAGATTACTGCCAGGATCAGAGATAGAATGGGTTGGGTACAGTCACCAAATATTAAAAGGGTAAGAAAATTGATTGTACAGAATTGACATTGGAACAGAAGATGCTCAGCTTACCTCCACCTGACTTAAAGATACCTGTCACTTCTTAGCCTCTGTGTAGCTACGAGGGTCGTGGCTTCTGTCATCAGAACCTGCATTTACTGCTCAGAGGCCAGAGAGTCTGACTTGAACTGCAGACATACATTGTATCTGCAAATGCCACTTCATCTTGACTTGCATCTACAAATACGAACACCAAGAATCATGAGGCATGTTAGAGCACTAACCACATAAAAGACCGTCACTAATCAAAACAGAAGTGCAAGCCAGGAATTACCATGTATGTGTAGAAAACAGAGGAGACCTGATCCTAAAGAGTTCCTAGAAGAATCAGGAAAAAATGAAACTTACATATCAGAAAGCATGTTCATTGAGAAGAAAAACCATTCGAGATATGATGACACAGAACTAGTTTTTAGACATTAAAAATATTATGCAAGATATTCAATAGGCTGAAAGTAGAGTTTACTGAATTCACTAACAATTGAGCTAAAGATTTCTTCTAGATGAAAAATATGAGAGGGCAGTTGAATCATGGAGGATTGATCTAAAAGTGCTAGCATTTGTCTGATGACATTCCAAAAGGGGTTGGAGGAGGAGAATAATCCAGACTACATACGGGTGAAAATTTTGCTCTGCTCTCTTTAGATCAACCAACTTCTTGTGAGAGATAATTAAAAATACATATCTCAAGTCTTTGTGACATTTTAGAATCTAGGAACAAAGACAATTCTAAAACTCCTTGAAGACCCAGCAGTTTGGGAGACTGAGGTGGGGCGGATTACTTGAGGCCAGGAGTTTGAGCCAGCCTGACCAACATGGTGAAACCCTGTCTCTAATAAAAATGCAAAAATTAGCCGGGTGTGGTGGTGCACACCTGTAATCCTAGCTACTAGCCAGGCTGAGGCATGAGAATCATGTGAACCTGGGAGGTGGAGGTTGCAGTGAGCTGAGATCGCGCCGCTATACTCCAGCCTGGGTGACTGAGTGAGACTCCCTCCAAAAATAATAATAAAAGAAAATACCTTGAAGAGAAAATTGTCCCTCAAAGGAACACGAGGATCAGATTGGTTTCTATGGTCTGTAATTCTAGATTATAAAAGACAGTGAAAGTTTTTTTGTCTCTCAAAGTACTGAGGGGAAAAAGATTTTGAACCTGATTTGTATACATAGGCAATTCAGGGATGAGGGCAAAATAATAATTTGAGGCTTGCAAAAATCTAGCAAGTTTGTATTTCTGAACTTTACCTGAAAGAATTACCAGAGGATGTATCTAGAAAGACAGAATATACATGAGAAAAAAATGTGAAAATACTACGCCAAAAGCCACCAAAAAACCTTTCTTGTTTCTAAATTAAAAAGTTATTAAGATAGTAGCAAAATGAAAAATATCAGTTTGGAACAAAAGTCTACATTTCAGCAATGCAGTAGAATTAGCCAGGTAAGGTTTTAAGTTTTTCTTCTTTTACTAAGGATTTTTTCTTGTTTGTTTTTAGTGTTGCTTTGGTTGGGGGATGAAAAGTATAGGTTTTGATTAATCACAGATTGTAATAGAAAAATGAAAGTTTAGGTATAATATGTGGAACATTAAAGATAATTGCTGGAAGACTAGAAATAAGATACATCATTTGCATTAGAGGCTTTAGTGAAAAGAAACTTCAATCATTCTAGCGGCACAGATATAGGAAGAGAGGAAAGTGAGGAAAACAGAAGGCAGGTAGACAACACAGAACAAAATATTAAGTATGAGACTCATGGTATCATTTACTACAGCAAAAGCTAACTCTTAATAAGAAGATGAGGAAATAAAATCAGTTCAAAGGGGAGGAATATGCATCCTCAGAATTAAAGGACCCCGGTCCGGTTTGAGGAGGACTCCTGGCAAGATGCAAGCCCTTTGTGTAATGCTAAGAGGGAGGAGACCGTATTTGCTCCTTGGAAGTGTTTAGTACAAAACTGCTTATTCTGACATGTGATTCCAGCCATTATCAGGAGCGGCTGCAGATAATTCCCATTTGCAGAGGAATGCTACTAAGAAGTGTAGGAGGGAGCAGCGACAACGAAAAATTCTGCTGTCATAGGTCACGTTTATGTTGGTTTTCTTGAAAATCAAGGGTAGAAAATTTCATGCCTCGAGAGAGAGAGAGAGAGAAAGAAACACATGGGGAGGGAAGTGGGGAAGATTTATGTTAAGGAATTGGTTAATGCAATTGGGGAGACTGAACAAGTTCAAAATCTGCAGGGTAGCCAGCCATCTAGAGACCCAGGGAAGAGTTGAAGCTGCAGCACGAACAGCCAGTCTGGAGGCAGAATTCCTCCCTTCTCTGGGGAGGCCAGTTTTTTTCTTGGATGAGGTCCACCTACATTATGAGGGCAGTCTGCTGGTGCTCATAGTCTGCGATCCAAATGTTCATTCCAGCTAAAAAATGCTTTCACAGAGACATCTAGAGTAGTGTTTGACCACATATCTGAGTACTGTGGTGTAACCAAATTTGACACACAAAGTTAACTACCATATGGGTGAAGATGCTGTATTGGCTTATAATTTTGGTAGTAATCATGGAATGTCTGTGTAAATTACAAAATGGGACACATGACTGAATTCTGTCCTTAGTGAGGTTTGGGAACTAACCTTAGCCTTTGCGCTAAATACAAAGAAAGCCCGATCCTGTACAGGGAGTAACTCATTGGATCTTCTGCTTAGAAATCAAAAGAAGATATGTAACTGGTTGTCAGTTTAAGAAAAAAAGTATTACTACAAAGGATTCTTGTTTTCTAAAGTGGAAATGTAATCTCCTTCACCAGCTGTTTTCCTGAAGAGGCCAATTGGATGTTATTGTATATTCCTAGAGATTATGCAGTTGTCTAGAAATCAACTTTCTTCTATCTCTGAGTAGTAAAGTTACAGACTTTTTATTTTTTATGTTTATATATATATATATATATATATATATATATATAGGTTCCTTACTGTGAACAATACTGAATTTAGCTCTTTGTCATCTCCTTTCTCCCTACAATCCTAATTTAAATTCTTTTTTTGATCTAAGTTTTATAAGGCACTCACTATACTTACTCTACTTTACATATTCTTTCCTCCTGTTTTGGAGAGTTGTGTTAAATTTGAAATATCAGAACAGATAACGGTTACACACTATTGTCTCCCCTTGTCACCATTTGTTCTACAGTTAAATGTATTCATTGCTTCCTCTCAGTGCTGAACCTTCTCTGTGAGTTCCTTGATTATCTGAAGCTCATTGTCATGTAACTTCATAAAAATAGTACCCCTGCCTTCTGACATGTTCATTACAGTTTTGTTGGAGGCCTTCATACTCAAAGGTCCGAAGGTCCGTGTGCATTCTTGGCTGATGAACAAATCCTTGGCTCACATTTTCTTTTCCTTGAGAACCTTAAGTTTGTTATTCTGTTGCCTTCTGGCATAGAGTGTTGCTGTCAAATTCTGAGTCTGTCCCTTACATATGATTTGGTCCTTTTGTGTAAATGCCCAAAGGGTGTTATTTTCTTTAAGATTTGTTTATTTGACTTGGATATGCCTTAGCGCCAGTCATTTTGGGTTTTCCCATGGGGTGCATTTGTATGTTCAAGTGTTTTGTTTCAGGAAAGTTTTCTTGAATTACGGTTTTTAGTACTCTCTTCTGTGAACTTTGATTTTAGTTTTTAGGTTCTTCTGTTATACAGAAGTTGGAATATTTGTTACCATCTCTTAATTCTTTTTGCTTTTGTCCCCATCTGTCCCCTTTTCATCATCCACTTTCCTCACATGCTCCCGTGGTGTCTGTTTCTTCTCATGTTCTTCTAGTCTTAATTTCTGAAAAAAAAATTTCAAATTATTCTTTACTTTGTCTGGTAGTTCTCACATCTTGTCTAGCGATCTCATTTCTCATCTTCTCTGTTTCTGATATATGTTTTTATGTTAGAGTTCTTCAGGGAAATAGGACCGTTGGGAAATAGATGAAATATGAAGGAGATTTATTATGAGGAAATTGGCTTATGGTATTTTGAAAGCTGAGAAGTCCCATGGAGTGCTATCTGTAAGCCAAGCCTCAGGAAAGCTGGAAGGGGAATTCAGTCTGCAGGCCTAGAACCAGGGGACCCAGTGGTGTCAGTTCCAGTCCAAGGGCAGGAGAAGACTGATGTCCCAGCTCAGGCAGGCCAGCAGGAAGAAAAAGGGGTAAATTCCTCCCTCCTCTACCTTTTGTTCTATTGAAGCCCTTGACGGAATGGATTATGGCCATCCACATTGGTGAGGGCATCTTCTTTGTTCAGTCTGCTGATATAAATGCACAGACACACCCGTGAACAGTGTTTAATCTGGGCACTCTGTGGCACAGTTAAGTTGACACATAAAATTAATCATCACAGTTTCTCTTTTGTGGCTTCTGTCATTTGTTCAGTGTTCGATAGTAGTTTTCATCTACTTTGCAAGCCTGTTTTTGAGGCCTGCTCCCGCCTGTCAGAACATCTGTCACATTGTTAGTCTCTTTCCTCCTCAAAATACTTTTGTATGTTGTCCAACTGTGATGCTTCCAGACCCGTGTAAATGAGAGGATTCCAGGAAAGCTTTCCTAGCTTAAGACCTCTCTATGTAGCCACCTCTGTCATACTTTCTGAGACCTGCCGCCCTCATTTCTGCCTGAATCCTGCTTTCCTTACCCTGTGGTGCTGTCCTGGTCAGTGAGGATTGTGTACTCAGAGGGGCTTTGTCTTTCTGGAAGGAAGGTTTCCTGGGTTTTTGCACAGTCCCGAGGGGCTTAGGCAGACCTGAGTTTTCTGGCCTTACAGTCTTGCACTTAGCCTTGTGAATCTCCTTCCCAGTCTCCTTGGTTAGGTTCAGATCCGCTTGCTTAGTTTTTCACCCCAAGGGAGAAGCTTCCCTTCTGTGGCGAGTACTCCTTATTGTCTCTCATAGCCTGTTCCCCTCTGACTTAGCTAAATTTATGTTACCAGTCTAAAGTAAATTATTTAGAAAATATGTAATTTTAGTTTTAACTATTACAACCTACAATAAATTGTTTCTTTAAAACTTGTTTGTGTTACATATCAGATGTTAGTCACTTTTATTCATGGTGTACGAAATGAGAGCTTTATAGCCATAAAACTGTGGGAAGGGAATTCCTTTCAGTTCTTTTCATTCTTGGCATATATCAGCATCTGTTGTCTTGGTTTTGGCCTTCAGCTTGCATCCAAGAAGCCAAGGTTTCAAGGTGAAATGAAGATTTTTTCCTGGTATCAAGAGCCAGGTGTATTATTTATAAACTTTCTATGTAGATTTTTCAGTTGCTAATAATAAACCAGAAAAAAAAGTAGTTTGATGTTTCAATAATTTGTAATATTACATTGTTTGTTATAAACTTCAGTTTTAAGATTATGTGTTTCCTAGACAAGTAATGTTTCTGTAGTGCATTGATATAAGCTAATCTGGACTTCAGTTTAAGAGAAGATTGTCTAGTTTATTTTTATTAGTTAAGCCTGTACAGGCAGAATTATTTGGGCACGGGAATGGGTGAGATTGAATAGTGACACATTTCTTTTTAATTTGAAGTGGATATTATTTAAAGCTATATACGGTGATTATTGTTAACATGTATTTCATGGATCAGTCCTTCTTCTTTAATTAACTTGGATAATTTTGAGTTGATTG
Organism: Chlorocebus sabaeus; assembly: GCF_047675955.1. Classification (NCBI taxonomy): domain Eukaryota; kingdom Metazoa; phylum Chordata; class Mammalia; order Primates; family Cercopithecidae; genus Chlorocebus; species Chlorocebus sabaeus. The sequence continues at coordinate 9,598,165 of NC_132915.1, read as the reverse complement.
GATTAAAATAAACTCAGAAAGCTGATAACCTGATGCTTAATGGTAGGGCTTAAGTTGCTATTGACTAGTAGTTTTTTCTGCCTATACACAGTTGAAGTGCACAACAAGCTCGTATTACTAACATACCATGTTACACACTCACCACCACTGGTACAGGGGTGGAAGATAACCACCTTGAGTCACCTGAAGCAAGAATGTGGCAAACATGAGTTTGTACATATGTTGGGACCATCTGTAATGAGATCATGCTAGCCAGTGGTTATGTTAGCTCTAGGCATGCATACTTTTGAGATAATACCTTATGTGTGTATATGTGTGAATACAGAAAACATCGGAGCAGTGTGGGTCCGAGCAAACCTGTTTCCCAGCCCCGGCGGAACATCGTAGGCTGCAGGATTCAGCATGGGTGGAAAGAGGGGAATGGCCCTGTTACCCAGTGGAAAGGAACCGTTCTGGACCAGGTGCCTGTAAATCCTTCTTTGTATCTTATAAAATACGATGGATTTGACTGTGTTTATGGACTAGAACTTAATAAAGATGAAAGAGTTTCTGCGCTTGAAGTCCTCCCTGATAGAGTTGGTAAGTTCTTTTTATAATTTGTGCATTATATGCTTTAAAAATGATATTGAAATGGATGCTTTTAAAATTATTTTACATTATTAATACTTTTATTGGAACACAAGCACCCCTCTTGATAAACATTATATTAAATCACTGAAAACCACAAAAATTGATCCAAAGCAGTTCAAGGAACTGTGTGAGGGATATAGAGATGTGTATTTTACCCCCAAGAAGTTTGCCACTTAATAATTTATAATATGGTTATTTTTAACATTTTTGCTCACTGTTTTCTGGACTCTGATGGGTAAGGTTATCAGTAGCTCAAATATCCTGTGTGTTAATCTCATCAGATACAAAAGATAAGATAATGCTGTGTATTTATTTTAGAATCTTTCTGTGAAAGTGTATCTTTGATTGTGTACAATGTAAATAATAATTGGACTTTGAGCCAAAATTTAGGCAACCAAAACGTGATCTTTATTATACACAGAGCTTGACTGAAGAATGTTTGTGGAAATGAATGGCTCTTTTTAAATGTCATACAATGTCAGTTTTGCTTTGCAAGTGTTCCTTAAGGCGTAAGGTCTAAGGTAAATAATAAATTTACTGATTTTATTAGTAGGGTGGGATACACCCAAACTAATACTACTTTTTTTAAAGCATTTATTTTGAAATATTTTCTTATTACAGTGATGCTGCTCTTGTTTAAAATATTGGTTTGTAGTTTTAGAATTGTCTTTAAAAGTCAATACCATTAAATAATAAAGCTTCAGCATATCTAGGTAGGAATTTTGGGATCAAATTGTCACGGGAAGAAATTAGTTCAGTCTCCTCGCTTTGTTTTTCTTCAGACTGTGCCATTGTGTCCCTGGGATATAATGAGTTTCCTTAGGAATTTAATTCTGCCTTAGTAGCAAGTTATTTTGTTAATCTTCTCTTTAGATATCAACTGCTAAATCTTTACTCATCTGTATAAATATGGTTCAGTTTTCAAAGAAATCTTTCGTTAGGTGGAAATATTTCTTATTACTCTTAAAAGTGATATTAAATCTTTGTTATTTTCAACGTTCTCATCTCTTCTTAAGTGTGACTGAACACCTGCTCTTCCTCTTGATGCACATCCTACATTTCTTCCTTGATCATGGCATTAATCCATTCCCCACATAAGAAACTTTAACATATTAAGAATCTTAACAGCAGAATTTTAGTCTCTGCCCCTTCTGAGATGACAAGTAGCTCACTTGAAGGTTCCTGCGTATTGCTGCGTGACCTGTGGTTGTTGGTCCTTTTGTCATCGAAGGATAGAAACTATACAAGTATCTGGTGATGGGACTAAGGGTTACATGTTGTTCATAGTTCGGGATTATCTCAGTTTCCAACAATAGTGGTTTTGTAAACAGTAAAGCAATATAAAAAGAAATCCAAGAGCTTTTATGTAAATCAGCGATGTATGTGCCTCATTCAGCTAATAGTTGCTATTAATTTTAGTATTTATCGTATTAGATTGGTGCAAAAGTAATTGCGGTTTTTGACATTGAAAGTAATGGCCAAAACAGCAGTTACTTTGGCATCAACCTACTTTAGTCTAAAAAATTACTTGCTCTTCACTTACGTTTTACGTAGGAGGCAATTGCTTCAGGCAGTACATTAGAGTATAATTAAAATTATGTTTTTCTTAAGCTAAAGTTGGAGAAAAAAGTCAGTCAGCCAGAATGCATGTGATGTCACAGAGCAGTGGTTCCCAAAGCAAGGTCTGGGGACCCTTGGGTTCTCTGAAGTCCGTTCAGGAGATTTGCAAGGTCAGAAATATTTCATACTGTTAAGCTGTAATTCGTGCTTTTCACTCTCTTTTATTTCTCAGTTACACAGTAGAGTTTCCCATTATCTATTTGGAATATTTGCATAACTTAGCACAGTATTTTCTTTATGAACAGTGCATGGTACCAGATCATGCGCTGGTGAAAGAGCTATTCTAAGTGCAAGACTAACTACTTTTTTTAATTGTAAAAAAAAACCCACATAGCATAAAATGTACTGTCCTAACCATTTTTAAGTGTACAGTTCAGTAGTGTGTTAAGTACATTCACATTGTTGAAACAGATCTCCAGAACTACTTCATCTTACAAATCTGAAGCTCTCTACCTATTAAACAAAACAGCATGCCTCTCCTCCCATTCCCAGCCGCTGGCAGCCACCGTTCTACACTCTGTCTCTATGAATTTGACTACTCTAGATATCTCATAGAAGTAGAATCACACAATATTTGTTTTGTGAATAACTTAATTCACTTAACATAATGTCCTCAAAGTTCGTTCATGTTGTAATGTGTGACAGGATTTCCTTTCTTTTTAAGGCTGAAAAGAACATTGCATTGTATCTATATACCACAGTTTATCTGTTCACCCATTAATGGACATTTGGATTGTTTCTGCCTCTTGGTAGAATGTAAAATTGTACCCTGTAAAATTGTGACTAGCGCTGCTGTAAACATGGATATGCAGATATTTCTTTGAGATCCTGCTTTCAGTTTTTTTGGATATAGGCACAGGAGTGGGATTGCTGGATGATCATATGGTAATTATAATTTTAATTTTAATGTCGTAATTCTAATTTCTTAGGTAGAACTACCATACTGTTTTCCACAGCAGTTGTACTATTTTCCAGTCCTGCCTACAGTACACAAGGGTTTCGGTTCTCCATCCCTTAGTCAGCAGTTGCTATTTACTGTTTTTGTCATAGTGGTCATCCTGATGGGTGTGATATGATACCTCATTTTGTTTTGATTTCTGTTTCTCTGATGATTAGTGATGTTGAACATCTTTTTATGTGCTTGTTGGCCACTTGTAAATCATCTTTGGGGAAATACCTAGTCACGTCCTTTGACCATTTTTTAATTAGGTTATTTGATTTTTGTTGAGTTATGGGAGTTCTTTATATGTTCTGGAGACATGAGTTTTAATGTAACAGTATGACAAATTTATTAATGGTTTCAGATTCTGCATTGTAACCTTTAGGGAGCTAACTGTTGACTTTTGTAGTTTCATATAAGAATATCTAGAATTACTTGAAAGACAATTAGAATACTCTTTTCAGTATCATATCTTTGAGAGGCTGGATTTTATATATGAACCGAAAGAGCAGATCATAACACATTGAGTGCTAAAGCAGATATGAGAATCTGCTTGTTCTTTTAAAAACCTAGACATTAGGAGATTTGCAAAAATGTAAAAATTAAGCCACTCTTCTTACTATATTTTGATAGGAAATAGTTATTTTTAATTTAAAATACATTGATATATAGGTATTTTTAAATGTTTCTATATTTTTTATTTTCCGAAGTAGTAAATATTGGTAGGCATTATCTGTATAAACAGATGCTTTTTTAGGTGTGTAGTAATTTCTATTTATGTTTTAATCATTTTTTTAGAGACAAGATCTCACTTTGTCACCCAGGCTGGAGTATAGTGGTATGATCAGGGCTCACTGCTGTCTCAACACCTTGGGCTCAAGCAGTCCTCTTGCCTCAGTCTCCCGAGTTGCTGGGACTACAGGCGCGCACCACAGTAGCCTGCTAATTTTTAACTTTTTGTAGAGATGAAATCTCATTATGTTGCCCAGGCTGGTCTCAAACTCCTGGCCTCAAGCAGTCCTCCTACCTGGGACTCAAAGTGCTGGGATTATAGGTGTGAGCCACTGTGCCCAGCCAGTAATTTTTAAGAATGCAATGGAGTTCTGAGATCTAGTAGTCTGAGATCTACTGGCCCTAAGAAACTAGTGGGGGTTTTTTAGTATCGTACACAGGGGGAATTCTATGTAATTTTTTATTATTACTGCATACTTAAAGAAAACCAACCATGTATTAGTTTAGGGTATGCTGATAAAATTGAATAGCGATACATTTATCAAGAAAATCTAACTTTTTTGTTTCTTTTGATTTAACAGAAATAGAACTCTGTTGAATGAGGAAAATAGGAGTGCTAACTGGTTTTTGTTGTTGTTGTTAAGACAGGGCCTCACTTCCGTAGCCCAGACTGGAGTGCAGTGGCGCCACCTTGTCTCACTGCAGCCTCGACTTCCAGGTTTAGGTGATTCACCACCTGGGCCTCCTGAGTAGCTGGGACTACGGGCCTGCACCACCACACCTGGCTAACTTTTTGTATTTTTGGTAGAGACGGGGTTTTGTCATGTTGGCCAGGCTTGCCTCAAACTTCTGGGCTTGAGTGATTCGCCCGCCTTAGACTCCCAAAGTGCTAGGATTACAGGCGTGAGCCACCGTACCTGTCGCTAATTGTTTTTTGTTTTTTGTTTTAAGAAAATTGTTTTAATTTTGTATAAAGACAGTTACCTAAAATTGTGGACTGGAGAAATCTTAAAACCAATAGGATCCTTCATAGTTTTTCCAGTGTTAAAAAGATAAAGGTGATAATTTTCACCTCATTAGAAAAGTATTAAGGGCTAGGACTGTTAATCTATCATTTCAGAGACCTGAGCTCCCAACCACATGGGGCATCTGATTAAATCATACAAAATACTGACCTGCTATGATCTAGTTATGAAACAAGAAAGGGAAGGTCTCTGCTTTCATTGGGATATACAGGCAACTAACAAGTACACAAATGCATAAAATGGGATAACTTTAGATCATGGTGAATGTTACTAAGAGGTAAAATTGGGTAATGTGACTGGAATTTGTGGGGCTACCTTGTTGGTGAGGAGAACCCCAACAGGAACCGGCCTTCTGAAGATGTGGGGAAGAGCTTATCAGGCAGAGGAGAGTGTGTCCTAATGGGAGAGGAAGAAGAGCCGAGTAGAGAAGGCATGAGCAGTGAGGAGGAAGATGGGAAAACTTGAGGGCAGAGGCGTGATGGCTTAGGGCTTGGGGGCCATGGTGAGCAGTTTGGTTGTTTTTCAAATTACGAAGGAAAGGCATGGGAACATTTTAAATCACACAATGTGGTATCAATGACACAGTGATTACTTTGGTTGCAGCGAAGAATAAGATTGTAGGAGCAAGAGAGTAAAAACCTATGCCTTAATAAAAAATGGAAATAAGACTGAAGGAAAACAAACACCAATTTCTTTTAAACAAAAACAAAAACAAAAAAACTCTGTGCCTTGAATAGGTTAATTTCTAAGTTTTAAATAAACGTTCTGTGGTTATGTAAGATGCTAATACAGGAGAAGCAAAGTGAACCATATACAGGAACTCTACTGTTTTTGCAATTCTTCTGTAAGTCTGAAATTATCTCAAAATTTAACTGTTAAGTAAACAGTAACAAAAATTATTTTGTACCTTGAATGAATAGTTAAAACTTTTGATTTGGGTACAGAACCAAGAGCAGATGAGTCCAGAAAAATTTTTTTAAAAATCATATTTTTTTCAGTTAACCAACTTGGGACAAAATACTTATATTCCTGTTGAATCCATCTCTGAGCTGGGTCCCCATAGTTTGTCTTTGGTTTTTGTACTTTTTAAAGCTTTGCCAGATTCTGATGCTTGCTAATACATTGCATGGACAAAATTTCAGGTAGCCTTCTTTCGTAGATTCAGTCTTCATAGTCGGTAATCAGTGAAATGCTTTGTCAACTTTTTTTTTTTTTTTAAATCCCCAGCAACATCTCGAATCAGCGATGCACACTTGGCAGACACAATGATTGGCAAAGCAGTGGAACATATGTTTGAGACAGAGGATGGTTCTAAAGATGAGTGGAGGGGAATGGTCTTAGCACGTGCACCTGTCATGAACACATGGTTTTACATTACCTATGAGAAAGACCCTGTCTTGTACATGTACCAACTCTTAGATGATTACAAAGAAGGCGACCTTCGCATTATGCCTGATTCCAGTAAGTATATATTGGCAACTTTTATTTTTGGTAATTAGAAGGGATTTGGACTTTAGTGCAAGATATTTGATTGGCTCTTTTGCAGATACATTTTTATTTCTGGATATATGATGATTATTTTAGTCATGCACAAACACAGCCTTTGAAATTTTTCATCCGGTTGTCATGAATTTTAGATAAAATATTTGATAATCAGTTCTGCTTGACTTCTATAATAAGATACAAGTTTTTTTATAATTAACACTACTACATATTACTTATTGCTTTTATTTAAAAGCATGATGGAATAGGGACCAGTAAAATACATCCCTGTGTACCCCTGCTCAGCTTTAACGGTTATTGTCTCATTGCTTGTCTAGTTTTAATCTATTAATCCCCCCAATGCAATTATTTTGAAGCTAACCCCAAGACGTTGATTATTTCGTCTGTAAATACTTGAACTTCAGAACAGCAATCGTCAGCCTTTTTGTCACCAGGAACCAGTTTTGTGGAAGACAGTTTTCCATGGATTGGGAGTGTTGGGTGTGGAGATGGTGGTTTTGGAGGCATTAGATTTCCCATAAGGAACACACAACCTAGATTCTTGACATGCGTAGTTCACAGTAAGGTTTATGCTCCTAGGAGAATCTGATGCCCCTGCTGATCTGCCAGGAGGCAGAGCTCAGGTGGCAGTGCTCTCTTTGCCACTGCTCACCATCTGCTGTGCAGCATGGCCCAGGTGTCCGGGACTCCTGATTTAGAGAACATCGATTTCAGAAAACAGTTAATTGGGAGAACTTTTCAGTAGCAACTGGAGTACAGAGTCAGTGTTTAGACAGATGATTAGCTATTTCCACAACTAGTCTGTTCGCACAGGTAAGGTAGAAGAGGATGTGACCTGGGCTAATTTCGTTAGGCCTAGAAAAGCTTTATTGTGTTTATTTATTTATTTATTTATTTATTTATTTATTTATTTATTTATTTGGAGATAGAGTCTTCCCTGTTGCTCAGGCTGGAGTGCAATGGTGTGGTCTTGTCTCACTGCAGCCTCTGCCATCCGGGCTCAAGCAAGTCTCCTGCCCCAGCCTCCTAAGTGGCTGGGACTACAGGCACCCACCACCACGCCTGGCTAATTTTTGTTTGTTTGTTTTGTTTTGTATTTTAGTAGAGATGGATTTTACCATGTTGGCCAGGGTGGTCTGAAACTCCTGAGCTCAGGCAGTCTGCGAGCCTTGGTCTCCCAAAGTGTTAGGATTACAGGTGTGAGCCATTACGGCTATGTTAGTCCACATAGTTAGTCCATTTAAAATGTGCAATTCTGTACTTTTTAATATATGCACAGATATGTGCAGTCCTCACCACATTCGATTTTAGAACATTTTCATCACCTCAAAAGAAAACCTTGTATCGGCCGGGCGCGGTGGCTCAAGCCTGTAATCCCAGCACTTTGGGAGGCCGAGATGGGCGGATCACGAGGTCAGGAGATCGAGACCATCCCAACATGGGCTAACATGGTGAAACCCCGTCTCCACTAAAAAATACAAAAAACTAGCCGGGCGAGGTGGCGGGCGCCCGTAGTCCCAGCTGCTCGGGAGGCTGAGGCAGGAGAATGGCGTGAACCCGGGAGGCGGAGCTTGCAGTGAGCTGAGATCCGGCCACTGCACTCCACCCTGGGCGACAGAGCGAGACTCCGTCTCAAAAAAAAAAAAGAAAACCTTGTATCTATTAGCTGTCAGTCCTTTATTCCTCCAACCCCCTAGCCTTAAGCAACCAGTAATGCTTGATGTGTCAATTTCCCTGTTGTGGACTTTCCTGTGAATGGACTATATGGTGTGAGGTCCTTTGTACTAGCTTCTTTCCCTTAGCATGTTTTGAGATTTCATTCACACTGTAGCGTATATCAGTACTTCATTCCTTTTAGTGGCCAAATACAATTGCATTGTATGGATATACTACATTTTGATTAGCCATTCATCCAGTAAAGGACATCTGAGTTGTTTCCCCACCTCTTGGTTTTTATGAATAATGCTGCTGTAAACATTTGTGTGCAAGTTTCTGTATGGACATGTTTTATTTCCTTTGGGTATATACCTAGGAATGGAATCACTGGGTCATAATGGTAACTTTATGTTTAATCGTTTGGGGGAACTGCAAGGCTAATTTTAAAAACAAAAAGATCATTTTACATTTCCAACAGTAGTGTTATGAGAGTTCTGATTTCTCCACATTCTCACCAACTCTTACTGTTACCTGACTTTGATTCTTGCCATGCTAGTAGATGTGAAGTGGTATCTCATTGTGGCTTTGATTTGCATTTCTCTGATGAGTAATGATGTTAAGCATCTTTCATATGCTTATTGGCCCTTTAAACAAAAAAAAAAATTTTTTTTTTTTTTTTTTTTTTTTTGAGATGGAGTCTTGCTCTGTTGCCCAGGCTGGAGTGCATTGGCATGATCTCAGCTTACTGGCAGCCTCCGCCTCCTGGGTTCAAGCCATTCTCCTGCCTCAGCCTCCCGAGTAGCTGGGACTATAGGTGCGTGCCACGATGCCCAGATAATTTTTGTATTTTTAGTAGAGGGAGTTTCACCATATTGGCCAGGCTCCTTTCGAACTCCTGACCTCAAAGGATCCACCCACCTTGGCTTCCCAAAGGGCCGGAATTACAGATGTGAGCCACCATGCCCGGCCTATTGGCCCTTTTTATATCATCTGTGGTGAAATGTCTATTCATATCCCCTGCCCATTTTTAAATTGAATTATCTGTCTTTCATTATTGCATTGTGACGATTTTTAAAATATAAGACCTTTATCAGATACATGTTGCAAATATTTTCTCCCATTCCATGGGCTGTTTTTACTTTCTTGATGATGATCTTTGCACAGAAGTTTTAAACTTTGAAGTCCAAGTTACATTTTCTCTTGCTGAGTATGCTTTTTGTGTCCTAAGAATCTTTTGCCAAATCTGAGGTCATAAAGATTTACCCTTGTTTTCTTCTAAGAGTTTTTATAGTTTTAGCTCTTACTTACAGGTCTTTGATGCATTTTCAAGTTAATTTTTGTTTGTGGTTCAAGGTAAGGGTCCAACTTCTTTTTTTTTCTTGCTTGTGACTGCCTATCTAGTTGTCCAAGCACGATTTTTTGCGAAGACTATTCTTTCCCCCATTGAATGGTTTTGGCGTCCTTGTTGCGCAGTGGCTCACGCCTGTAATCCCAGCACTTTGGGAGGCCAGGCGGGTGGATCACGAGGTCAGGGGTTCGAGACCAGCCTGGGCAACACGGGGAAACCCCATCTCTACTAAAAATCAGCCAGGCATGGTGGCAGGCACCTGTAATCCCAGCTACTTGGGAGGCTGAAGCAGGAGAATCGCTTGAACCTGGGAAGCGGAGGTTGCAGTGAGCCAAGACCGCACCATTGCGCTACAGCCCGAGTGACAGAGCGAGACTCCGTCTCAAAAAATAAAAAAATAAAAAAAATCAGTTGACAAAGTTTGAGTCCTGCTTTTTTTTTTCTTCTTTTTTTATTTTTTGAGACAGTTGCACTCTGTTGCTCAGGCTGGAGTACAGTGGCACGATCTTGGCTCATTGCAACCTCCGCCTCCCAAGGAACTGGAATTACAGACATGTGCCACCACATTCGGCAAACTTTAGTATTTTCTGTAGAGATGGGGTTTTGCCATGTTGGCCAGGCTGGTCTCGAACTCCTGGAGTGAAGTGATCTGCCTGCCTCAGTCTCCCAAAGTGCTGGGATTACAGGTGTAAGCCACTGCACCCGGCCCCTGCTTTCTTTTTCAGGATTGTTTTGGCTATTCTGGGTCCCTTGCAATTTCATACGAATTTTAGAATCAACTTGTCAGAACAAAGAAGTCCCCTGGGATTCTGATAGGGACTGTGTTGAATCTTTGGATCAGTTTGAAGAGTATTGCCCTCTTAACAATGTTAACAAGACTTTACAGGTCTTCTAATCCATGAGCATGGGGTGTGTTTTCATTGATCGGTGGATTGATTTCAACAATATTTTGAAAATATTGCATTTATTTTTCCTTTCCTTTTACTTTCGCTTTCCCCTTTTTTCCTTTTATCTGAGACAGAGTCGTCTTGTCGGCCAGGTTGGAGTGCAGTGGCTTGATCTTACTTACTGCCGCCTCTGCCTCTCAGGTTCCAGTGATTCTCCTCCCTCCGCCTCCCGGGTAGATGGGATTACAGGCACATGCCACCTCACCTAGCTCATTTTTGTATTTTTAGTAGAGACGAGGTTTCACCATGTTGACCAGGCTGGTCTTGAACTCCTGACCTCAGGTGATCCACCCACCTCGGCCTCCCAAAGTGCTGGGATTACAGGTTGAGCCACCGTGCCTGGCCACTTTTTATTTATTTATTTATTTTGAGATGGAGTCTTATTCTGTCGCCAGGCTGGTGAGCAGTGGCACAATCTTGGCTTACTGCAACCCCTGACTTCCAGGTTGAAGCAGTTCTCCTGCCTTAGCCTCCCAAGTAGCTGGGATTACAGGCATGTGCCACCATACCCATCTAATTTTTGTAGTTTTAGTAGAGATGGGGTTTCACCATATTGGCCAGCATGGTCTCAATCTCCTGACCTCGTGATCCTCCTGCCTCGGCCTCGCAAAATGCTGGGATTACAGGTGTGAGCCACGGCGCCTGGCCCCGCATTTCTTTTATTAAATTTACTTCGAAGGATTTTATCCTTTTTGATGATATTATACATATGAATTGAATTGTTTTCTTAATTTCGCTTTTGGTTAAGTTTGTTCCTTTAAAAACTACTCAGTGGCCTTTCTTCAAACACATGAATCTCTGACCTTGGACAGATGTAACTGATAGGCCCTCTCCATACATTAGCCATGTGTCAGTCATTTTTTTTTTTTTTTTTTTAATTCTTCCTATGAAGAAGTTAGTTAATGTACTAACTTGCTCATCTGGCCTTGAATTTCTACTACTTTGATATATATTTTTAAAATTTTGGGTCTGGGCATTATGGCTCATGCCTGTAATCCCAGCACTTTGGGAGGCCAAGGCGGGCAGATCACCTGAGGTCAGGAGTTCGAGGCCAGCCTGGTCAATATGGTGAAACCTTGTCTCTACTAAAAATAAAAAAATTAGCCGAGTGTGGTGGCGGGCGCTTGTAGTCCCAGCTACTCGGGAGGTTGAGGCAGAAGAATCGCTTGAACCTGGGAGGCGGAGGTTGCAGTGAGTCAAGATCATACTGCTTCACTCCAGCCTGGGCAACAAGAGCAAGACTCTGTCTCAAAAAGAAAAAAAAATTGTGTACATTTGTTATAAAGGGGTAATTCAAATTATATACTCAGGAATTTGTCATGAGAACATTTCTTTAAAAAGCATTTGTCCATCCTTTATGAGGTAACTTGAACATTTTTTATGGATAGAGTAAGTACTGTTAACCTAATCATAGGAAATGCAAGGGTGTGTGCAATTCTCCATCACTTTTCCTAACCATTTTTTTGATCTTTCCCTCTCCGTTAATTCTCCAAACTTAAATTTGTGTGTGTGTGCACGTGTGTGTGCGTGCATGTACACGCTGTGGAAGCGTATTTACCTTTAGAAACAGTGGTGGTGCTCTGATCTAATGAGTTCTGAAAGGGTCCTGTTCGAGTACCAGCTCTGATGCTAAAACAGGCCTCTACATGACTCCCTTGATTAGCTCAGTTACTATAAAATTTATGTGCGATCGTGTATTTGTAATTCCTTTGTAAACATGAAAGTGCCATAAAAATATGACAGTATGATGATACTGCTTAAGGGAAGATAATTTTTAAAGAAAAGAGTTCAGCTTATATTTGTTTTTTTTTTGAGACGGAGTCTGGCTCTGTCGCCCAGGCTGGAGTGCAGTGGCCGGATCTCAGCTCACTGCAAGCTCCACCTCCCGGGTTCACGCCATTCTCCTGCCTCAGCCTCCCGAGTAGCTGGGACTACAGGCGCCGCCACCACGCCCGGCTAGTTTTTTGTATTTTTTAGTAAAGACGGGGTTTCACCGTGTTAGCCAGGATGTTCTCGATCTCCTGACCTCGTGATCCACCCGTCTCGGCCTCCCAAAGTGCTGGGATTACAGGCTTGAGCCACCGCGCCCGGCTATATTTCTTTATTCTTTTAAAAGAACTGATTATGCTCAGGTGTTTTATTTTTATTGCTTGTGACTCATAGTACCAGAGATCACAGTAGCAGTTTTTGGATTGTCATTCAGTGAGATAATTTATTGTAACCAAAGAGGCAGACTACTGTTAATACATGTACGTTATATGGTCCACACCACGATACCTGTGAGAGTAAAATGGCATTGCTACCAGTTGTTCCAGGATAACATGGACTGTCTTATGTAGCTGGAACTTCTGGTTTCCCTACCTGAAGGCCGCCTGCTACTGTGAGGAAAAGAGCTTTGAGTTTTTCAGAACCCATGCAGTTTCTTAAAATAGAATTGTAACTGCCTAGCAAGCCCCCTTTCTTTTTTTCTTTTACTTTGTTTTTTTTGGTTGGTGGTGATGGTTTGCTGTTGCTGTGTGTTTTCTTAGAGGCCAGAAGCAGTACATTAATCTTGGGGACCTTTTAGGCAGTACAGATGCCTGGGCCATCCTCAGAGATTCCCCTGTACTTGTCCTGGGGTGAAGTTCATTCAGTACCAATTTTTAAAGCATAGAAAACTTAAATTTTGGAACTGAGTTAGGAAGATGATGTGAAATGCAGTGAAGCTGAGGGGGGAAGAGGCTTTAAGGATTCAGAGTAAACCAATGGTACTTAGGCATTTTAAATATGTGCCATATTCTCAGTAATCCCTGTAGGAATTGTCTGCTTTCAAATTATATTTCAAAGCCACTCAAACTTATTTTCATTTAATTACAGCTACAGATTAAATATGGACCAAATGAATTTTTGGTTATGATTTTTTAAATTGTTCATATATCTAGATGGGGGTCGGCAAACTATGAAAAAAGGTTTTATTGGAACACAGCCACATCTGTTTATATGCATATCATCAGTGGCTGCTTTCGTGCTGCAGTGGCAGAGTTCAGCAGTTGGAACAGAAACCATATGCCTGTAAGCCTGAAATATTTACTGCCTTGTCTTTTACAAAAATGTTTACTGACTCCTGGTCTAGATAATCATGAATTCAGGGTATTTAAATTTTTTTTTTTTAAGTTATGAAAATAAACATGAGTTGATTTATATCTAAAAATTGTTTTAGAAATTTTCTCTCTCTCTCTCTTTTTTTTTTAAATATAGATGATTCACCTCCAGCAGAAAGGGAACCAGGAGAAGTTGTGGACAGCCTGGTAGGCAAACAAGTGGAATATGCCAAAGAAGATGGCTCCAAAAGGACTGGCATGGTCATTCATCAAGTAGAAGCAAGCCCTCCGTCTATTTCATCAAGTTTGATGATGATTTCCATATTTATGTCTACGATTTGGTGAAAACATCCTAGATGGTCATCACAAACTCTGCCAAATTTGTGGAACTATGAAATGTATTATTTGTAGACATAAAGACTTGATTGCTTTCCAGTTTAATGAAAGCTTAAATGTCCCTGCGAACCCACAATCTCTGCCAGCAGAACTGGTTTTGTTCTGAATTCAGTACAGATTGATGTGAACACAAAGCATTTTGTGTAAGGAGAACCCCTTTCTTTTAAAAGAAGTCTGTCTATTTGGAGGGGAGTTACAGGCAAGTTTGGTAAAAGTTAAGCTAGTATCATAGTCATTTAAAATTGTAATAGATCTTAACCATTTTCCCCCTCACCTTAACTCTCTTATTCTGCCGCCACAATGCAAGCATAGTTTGATGTTTTCGTTATTACCTTTTTTGAGATATATCTGTATCTGTATCTACCTATATCTATATGTGTGTATACATATATTAATATATACACACAGATACATGTGTACACACACACACACACACCCACACACCCCACACTCCCCACACACCCCACTGGCAGTCTTTTCTTTGTGGATTATTAGTATGGGGGGTGACATAATTTTCTTGAGTTTAACAGGAGTGCTTTACCCAAGTCAGTCATGGTTATGACATTACTGCTCTTTATTTCAAATTAAACTTTGGGCACAGGAAGCATATGGGAAACATTTCAGCTTGTTTCAAAAAATCAGAAGTTCAGAGCACCTTTTCAATCTGGAGCCCTTAAACCATAAATCCAAATATTAATTACTTGTGAACAGTTAATGACTCATTAGAATTTTACAATCTGGTGAAAAATCTGGGTAAAAGGCTACCTTTAAGTCTAAGCTTTGAATTTTTTTTGTTGTTGTTGTTAACATTTTAATCATAAATTCTTTTTAGCAAAGCCCAGGTCCTTGTTCCACACAGTGTAATGTAGGTGTATTTTGGACAGCACATGTGGTACATTGTGTACAAATCGGTAATCTGAATTTCAGTACATGAATTCAAAAGGCAACAATACATCACTGGTTTGCGTGTTTTTGGTAAGTTTCTGGAAGAATACTATGCTTTTATATTGGAAGTGTAAGTTTTGAGTGGCATTGTTGCCTTCTAACAAGCTGTCTGGGACTTTTAAATTTTTATTACTATTATTGCTAATGTATAATTATGGTCAGAAAACTTTCAACCCCACCCCTTTCCCCTACCCCCTGGCTTTTCCTCAGAAAGAATGTCTAGACAAATAGCAGCTTAGTCTCCTGACACCTTGTGGGGTGCATGTTCCTGCTCCAGGTGTGCTGTTAACGTGGATTCATTCCATTCAGTGGCCCCTTGGGGTTTGCATGTCAGTGATGCGTTACCATAGAAGAAAGCCAGCTGTTTGTGTTCGCTTGGTGGGTGTAAGTAATAGCAGCCCTTAGCCACGGAGTCTTTACGTGGTTTATTCCTGCAAGGTTGTTTTTAAACTGAAGTAGAACTGCTAGTGTGATTGGTTGATCAGCAAAACAGCTGCTCTCACTTTGTTTTGGAGGAACCCTGGTGGTTTGACAACCAGGAGAAAGGCCATATGTGAACCAGTCTCTTGTGGAGATTGGAAATCCTCCCTGATATTTGGGCAGAGCCTAAACGTGCATGCTTATCACTCAAACACCAAAAGTTTGAATCAGAGGTCCGAGTGACCTCTTTTGTGGCTGTTCTTGATGGTTTCCAGGCCTCGTTATGCATGGTTTGCTTGATGCCCATTTTTTGTGCCTTGTGCTGTTGGATGGTAACGACCACTCACCATGTAAACACAGTACCTCAGTTTTCTGTCCACAGCTGCAGTTGCTCTGTCCCTGGTACTTCACTGTGGGCAGCCAGGGACAAGCTTCTGAAAGCAGTGTGATACCCAAGTCATAGGTGCTTCTCGTGTGTGAACAGGTGTTGTTCTGCAGATCTGCTATGTGTTTTCCTGTTGACTCTTTAAGAGTCCCTGCATGTAAATCTCGAAGCTGAGCCTGGCTCCCGGAGGCCAGACCGACATTACAGCGCAGGAGTTTGCAAGTGTGTCCAGCATGCACGGACTGTGCAGAACTTGACTCGGTCACTTTGGGTGGAAAAATAAAGTTCATTTTGAAGTATCTTGAGGGTTGGGTCAATTGAGACATTTCTAGCATTACTTAATGACTTGCATTGTGGTTTTTCTGCAAGCAACTTTAATGACTTTTTTTATACCACATGGTCTCCCAGTTTCTAGATGAATGCAACGTGATGATGGTGATGACGACGATGAGTTTAATCATTGTTTCCATTTATTGCCTTTAGGGCTGAGGGGAAAGGGAAGATTTTTTTTTTCTCTCCCCATTTTCCCCCGTTCTGTCTTTCTTTTGGTGGCTTACACCACACTTAATGACGCTATGACTAATTCCTGCTCCCAAGCCCTTGTATCTTGGGCTTCGTTTTAGGCTCACGTGTCAGATCTGCATGCATTGCTTGCATTTTTCTGGTATCTGAATGTTGGTTCCTTGTTCCAGGAATTCAACATTAACTTCCAAAAGTATCATGGGACTTGTGACAACACAAGACATGAGTCTATGTATAAAATTTATCGGCCTTTCTCATTTACCTGCTCTAGTATTATTGTATTGTGTGTGCGTGCGTGTGTGATGTCAGGCTGCCACGTAAAACTTCAGAGAAAAATCTTAAAAGCAGACCATCCTTTTTTGCATGCTCTATTCTAAGTAGAATGTTCAATGTAACTGACTAAAATTGCATGTTAAAGATATTTAGGTTTTTTTGTTTTCTTTATTTTTATTTGTTTTCAGTTTCCTGTATATTTGCTTACTGTGCCGTTTTAGTGGTTTTAGGATAAAAATGCACTGGTGAAGCAAATGTAGTGCCAACAGAAGGTGATTTTCCAGTTGTAAATGTCATGCAGCATTTGAAGGGACTGTGTTTTCTTTAAAAAAAATCACAGTTACTTCTAAATCAGATTTCGTTTCTTTTATCGTTTTATGTGCCAAACCACGAAGTGCATTGGGCTTGAATCTCTGAACACTGTAGACCCATTAGAAGACTGTTCCGATTGTCACAAATTGTAGTGCCTGAAAACACTCTTAAGCTGATTGTCTTAAAAAAATGAAAGTTCTCCAAAGACAAAACAGGAACAATTATTATAACAAAATAATTATGGTTGAAATGTCTGTGGTTCCTTGGAAATGCTGCGCTCTTTGTGTTTTCCATCATTAGTGCAGTTGGAATGAATGTGTACAGGTCAGAGGTCTTCGTGTTCACATTTTAAAATTAGGTAAATGACCTCATCTTTCAAGCTTGAATTCATTTTTAATTTTAATTTTATTTTATACAATGTGTAGACAGTTCCCTGTTCTCTGCATTTAGAAGTATACACAATATAAATCTGTTAATTCTGTAAGTAATTTTTATAATTATGATGTAACTCTATCTTATCCTTAAAACATTTAAAATAAACCCTTTATGTGCAACTCCTGACTGTAAAGTTTGTGCTCATGAGCAAATTGTGATGTGTTAAACTTGATTCTGAGTTGTTTTTGGGCCAAGTAACCTTTTCACCACATGTAAATGTCAGATACGCATAGAAACGGAAAGAAATAGAATTTTTATTTGATTGATAATGTTCAATAATACCTGAAAGAAGAGGAGGCAATCCTCGATATCACACATATATTAAATATTGAAGTTGCAGTTTGACATTGATAAAATTCAACTTTACAAGATCTTAAACTTAAAAAAAATTCTTTTAAATAGAGTTAAATAATGTGTGTTTTATACTTTCATATCTATTCTTGCTTTGAATATTTCTTATAATGCTTTTACTCATATTTAAATAATAAACAATGGGATTCTATAGTGAAAAATCACTATTTCTCAATGCTAAGATATAAAAAAATGAAAGTAATACAGGCTCGTGCAAAAGTAATAGCAGTTTTACCATTGCTTGTATGGCAAAAAATGCAGTTACTTTTGCACCATCCTAATATTAACACCTATGTGTGTTTTATCTTTCTGGATTATTTTAATCAATGAGGTAAAAAGTGGAATTTATGGCATGTTTTAATTAGTGGGTTTTTTTAAAA